>NW_023416312.1:13186654-14455707 GCF_014176215.1 Rousettus aegyptiacus
GAAAAGTGTTTTTGATTCCCAGGGACAGCTGGACTTCTCCAGAGTCCGGAGGAAGAGCGGAAGATATTCCACGGCTTCACAGGAATTGGTTCACGCTTCCCAGTCTCTTTCCTGGTGGAGCCTGTAAAGACTCAGAGGAGGACCGCTGTGGTTCGAGACAAACGGACCCAGCTGCCGTAGCCTTGCGATGCGGACAGCGGTTGCGGAACCCAACCCAACTCTGCGGGGCCCTTTCTGTTTGCACCGAGGGCTGCCTTTCCATAGATCACAGGCAGGAGCTGCTTGGCTCTGCTCTGCAGCCACAGTGACCAAGAAACGGGTTACTACGAACGGTCTAGGATGCCGTTCCACTTCAGACCACTGCAAGCAACGTAACAGTCAGCTCGGAGCAGTCTTGGGCCCCGTCTCACATCGCTCAGGCGTCCCCGAGCCAATCGAGAAATGAGGAGAGGACAGACAGGTTAAGAGACCAGCAAGGAGAGATCCGCAGAGCTGCTAGCGGGATCCCACCTCCTCCCCACGAGAGTAGCCCCTGGAGAGGGGAGGAAAGGAGAAAAGCCCGAGGGGCGCGTGAGGTCGGGGAGTGAGCTCGGACTTCATTCCACAGCCCAATGATTCCGCTGTGTGAGCGCCCGGGCCCAGACGAAAGTCAAGGGGTCAAGAGGAAGGAACACGGGAGACCCCGCGGAGGCTCACCCGTCCTCTGTTGGCCCAGAGGGGCTGTGCAGTCTTGTAACTTGGAGGTCGCACAGGGTCCCTCAGCAGGTCCTCTCTCCGACCCCGACGGTGACGCCAGGTCGAAGAACTTAGAGCAAGAGAAGCAGGAAGAGTGGACAGGACCGGCGGACTCCTGCTCGGGCAGAGAACAAGTCTCCCTGCGGTCCCGCGGAAATGGCGTCAGCCGTTTGCCCACGGCCGGCTCATGTGCATGGCGCCTGGAGATGAACCCTAGCCTATCGTAGGTGAGAAAAGCCATGCGGACGTTGGGTGGGAAGAGGTCATGTCCTTCGGTCCCTTCCAGGCTCCAGAAAAGTTGATGCGGGACAGGACAAATCCCCACCCAGATATGGGGAGACCAAGCCCTGCGCCCAGAGAATACTACGGTCCTGTGGCGGAGAGTCAAGAAAGAATTCAACACACGTGCCGACGTCAGAGTTAAAAGGAAAGTTCACGAGAAAAGGGGGAACTCTCTAGGGACGGACGCTGTGGTCGCCTCTCAGAAGCAGTGAGAGACGGAGACTGTGAGAGCCAGAGCGAAGGTCATGACAGGGACCCTTAGCGTTCGCGGGACGGAAAAGGGATACAGGTTCTAGGTCCTTCTTTAGTTCCCATTTCCTTTGGTGTGGACCCCCTCCAGGGAGGAAGGGGAAGGTTGGGCCGCCTCCTTAAAAGGGAAGAGTATGCAGAGTGGAAGGCCTTCTGCCAGTTCCCAGCCTGTGAGCCACAGGCTCCCCAAGGTGATAGCCACGCGGAATGACTCCTGGTTCCCGTTTCCCCCCGCCCCCCTCACAGGTGTGGGGGAATGGGTTCTCAGTAATCCAGTAGCAGTTATCCTGTGTTCCTCAGGTGTCCTCCTGACCTGGCTGCACGGCTCATCAGTATACTGCAGGATCAGATTGTGAGGGCACTAACATTTCTCTTTTTTTGGCCTCCTCGGCTCATGTTACCCAGGCGCCCACAGAGCCCGGGCTAGAGGCCGCGCCACATGTCTGACCAAGGAGTTGTGGCTGGGAACCTCGTTCCCATGCTCCTGCTTCAACGTGCCCCTTGAAGAGACGGCATCGGAAATATCGCCAGGAGGGCAGCCACCGGGCACCAGCCCGCTAGCAGGGAGCGGGACTGTAAATGTAGGAGAGACATTTCAACAATAACACTTGAGAGAAGTTCCCAAAAATTGAAAATAGAGACGAAACGACAACACACTGCCGGCCCGCTTCGGACCACAGCAAGAAAACGAACATCGATTGCGGCCTGACATTTTTCCTTCCCTTGCCTCCTCCCTCCTGTATCTTCCCCTCAGAGAAGGTATTCCCTTATACTTCGGGGGATGTTGAGGGAGGAAGGTCTGTCTTCTGTACCTTCGTCAATGCTGAGATAGGGCCGCAGTCCCTGCCGACAGGGAATGAAAATCTCCGGAAGCCTGTTCTAAGGGCCCCGGAGGCGGAGAACAAACAGGAGGTCCTTCTAGCAGGGAGAAGCGGCGAGGAAGCCTCACGGCCTGGAACGCATGGATTTAGCAAAAAGGTTGAAAAGACAAAAGTCAAAATGTACAGTACAGGCAACTGACGACGGCGCTGCTTGTCCATGGTCGCGTGTGAATTCAGGGTAAAGATAGCTACTGACAGGAAATGCAAGCCTTTGGAAGAGAGACTGGGGGCCGAGACGCCCGGCTAAAGGAATCAGTTATTCAGGAAAGTGTTTTTGATTCCCAGGGACAGCTGGACTTCTCCAGTGTCCCGAACAAGAGCTTAAGATCTTCCACGGGATCACAGGAATTGGTCACGCTTCCCAGGTTCTTTGCTGGTGGAACCTGTAGAGACTCAGAGGAGACCGCTGTGGTTCGAGATAAAAGCACCCAGCTGTTTTATCCTTGCCATGTGACAGCGGTTGCAGATCCCAACCCAACTCTGCGGGGGCCTTTCTGTTTGCACCGAGGGCTGCCTTTCTGTGGAGCGCGGGAAGGGAGGTGTTCTGCTCTGCTGTGCTCTGCAGCACACTGACCAGGAAACGGGTTACCTATGAACGGTCTAGGAGCCGTTCCACTTCAGACCACTGCAAGCAAAGTAACATCAGCTCGGAGCAGTCTGGGCCCCGTCTCACATCGCTCAGGCGTCCCCGAGCCAATCGAGAAATGAGGAGAGGACAGACAGGTTAAGAGACCAGCAAGGAGAGATCCGCAGAGCTGCTAGCGGGATCCCACCTCCTCCCCACGAGAGTAGCCCCTGGAGAGGGGAGGAAAGGAGAAAAAGCCCGAGGGGCGCGTGAGGTCGGGGAGTGAGCTCGGACTTCATTCCACAGCCCAATGATTCCGCTGTTGTGAGCGCCCGGGCCCAGACGAAAGTCAAGGGGTCAAGAGGAAGGAACACGGGAGACCCCGCGGAGGCTCACCCGTCCTCTGTTGGCCCAGAGGGGCTGTGCAGTCTTGTAACTTGGAGGTCGCACAGGGTCCCTCAGCAGGTCCTCTCTCCGACCCCGACGGTGACGCCAGGTCGAAGAACTTAGAGCAAGAGAAGCAGGAAGAGTGGACAGGACCGGCGGACTCCTGCTCGGGCAGAGAACAAGTCTCCCTGCGGTCCCGCGGAAATGGCGTCAGCCGTTTGCCCACGGCCGGCTCATGTGCATGGCGCCTGGAGTTGAACCCTAGCCTATCGTAGATGAGAAAAGCCATGCGGACGTTGGGTGGGAAGAGGTCATGTCCTTCGGTCCCTTCCAGGCTCCAGAAAAGTTGATGCGGGACAGGACAAATCCCCACCCAGATATGGGGAGACCAAGCCCTGCGCCCAGAGAATACTACGGTCCTGTGGCGGAGAGTCAAGAAAGAATTCAACACACGTGCCGACGTCAGAGTTAAAAGGAAAGTTCACGAGAAAAGGGGGAACTCTCTAGGGACGGACGCTGTGGTCGCCTCTCAGAAGCAGTGAGAGACGGAGACTGTGAGAGCCAGAGCGAAGGTCATGACAGGGACCCTTAGCGTTCGCGGGACGGAAAAGGGATACAGGTTCTAGGTCCTTCTTTAGTTCCCATTTCCTTTGGTGTGGACCCCCTCCAGGGAGGAAGGGGAAGGTTGGGCCGCCTCCTTAAAAGGGAAGAGTATGCAGAGTGGAAGGCCTTCTGCCAGTTCCCAGCCTGTGAGCCACAGGCTCCCCAAGGTGATAGCCACGCGGAATGACTCCTGGTTCCCGTTTCCCCCCGCCCCCCTCACAGGTGTGGGGGAATGGGTTCTCAGTAATCCAGTAGCAGTTATCCTGTGTTCCTCAGGTGTCCTCCTGACCTGGCTGCACGGCTCATCAGTATACTGCAGGATCAGATTGTGAGGGCACTAACATTTCTCTTTTTTTGGCCTCCTCGGCTCATGTTACCCAGGCGCCCACAGAGCCCGGGCTAGAGGCCGCGCCACATGTCTGACCAAGGAGTTGTGGCTGGGAACCTCGTTCCCATGCTCCTGCTTCAACGTGCCCCTTGAAGAGACGGCATCGGAAATATCGCCAGGAGGGCAGCCACCGGGCACCAGCCCGCTAGCAGGGAGCGGGACTGTAAATGTAGGAGAGACATTTCAACAATAACACTTGAGAGAAGTTCCCAAAAATTGAAAATAGAGACGAAACGACAACACACTGCCGGCCCGCTTCGGACCACAGCAAGAAAACGAACATCGATTGCGGCCTGACATTTTTCCTTCCCTTGCCTCCTCCCTCCTGTATCTTCCCCTCAGAGAAGGTATTCCCTTATACTTCGGGGGATGTTGAGGGAGGAAGGTCTGTCTTCTGTACCTTCGTCAATGCTGAGATAGGGCCGCCGTCCCTGCCGACAGGGAATGAAAATCTCCGGAAGCCTGTTCTAAGGGCCCCGGAGGCGGAGAACAAACAGGAGGTCCTTCTAGCAGGGAGAAGCGGCGCGGAAGCCTCACGGCCTGGAACGCATGGATTTAGCAAAAAGGTTGAAAAGACAAAAGTCAAAATGTACAGTACAGGCAACTGACGACGGCGCTGCTTGTCCATGGTCGCGTGTGAATTCAGGGTAAAGATAGCTACTGACAGGAAATGCAATCCTTTGGAAGAGAGACTGGGGGCCGAGACGCCCGGCTAAAGGAATCAGTTATTCAGTAAAGTGTTTTTGATTCCCAGGGACAGCTGGACTTCTCCAGTGTCCCGAACAAGAGCTTAAGATCTTCCACGGGATCACAGGAATTGGTCACGCTTCCCAGGTTCTTTGCTGGTGGAACCTGTAGAGACTCAGAGGAGACCGCTGTGGTTCGAGATAAAAGCACCCAGCTGTTTTATCCTTGCCATGTGACAGCGGTTGCAGATCCCAACCCAACTCTGTGGGGGCCTTTCTGTTTGCACCGAGGGCTGCCTTTCTGTAGAGCGCGGGAAGGGAGGTGTTCTGCTCTGCTGTGCTCTGCAGCACACTGACCAGGAAACGGGTTACCTATGAACGGTCTAGGAGCCGTTCCACTTCAGACCACTGCAAGCAAAGTAACATCAGCTCGGAGCAGTCTGGGCCCCGTCTCACATCGCTCAGGCGTCCCCGAGCCAATCGAGAAATGAGGAGAGGACAGACAGGTTAAGAGACCAGCAAGGAGAGATCCGCAGAGCTGCTAGCGGGATCCCACCTCCTCCCCACGAGAGTAGCCCCTGGAGAGGGGAGGAAAGGAGAAAAAGCCCGAGGGGCGCGTGAGGTCGGGGAGTGAGCTCGGACTTCATTCCACAGCCCAATGATTCCGCTGTTGTGAGCGCCCGGGCCCAGACGAAAGTCAAGGGGTCAAGAGGAAGGAACACGGGAGACCCCGCGGAGGCTCACCCGTCCTCTGTTGGCCCAGAGGGGCTGTGCAGTCTTGTAACTTGGAGGTCGCACAGGGTCCCTCAGCAGGTCCTCTCTCCGACCCCGACGGTGACGCCAGGTCGAAGAACTTAGAGCAAGGGAAGCAGGAAGAGTGGACAGGACCGGCGGACTCCTGCTCGGGCAGAGAACAAGTCTCCCTGCGGTCCCGCGGAAATGGCGTCAGCCGTTTGCCCACGGCCGGCTCATGTGCATGGCGCCTGGCGTTGAAGCCCAGCCTCTCTCAGATGAGAGAAGCCATCTCAGCACGGAAGCTGGATCCCGTGCTCCTGCTTCAACGTGTCCCTTTGAAAAGACGGCATCGGACATATCGCCAGGAGGGGAGCCGCCGGGCACCAGCCCGCTGGCGGGGAGCGGGACTGTACATGTAGGAGAGACATTTCAACAATAACACTCGAGAGAAGTTCGCAAAAATTGAAAATAGAGACGAAACGAGAACACCCTGCCGGCCCGCTTCTGACCACAGCAAGAAACGCAACATCGACTGCGGCCTGACATTTTTCGTTCTCTTGCCTCCTCCCTACTTTCTCCCCCCTCAGAGATTTTATTCCCTTATACTTCGGGGGATGTTGAGGGAGGAAGGTCTGTCTTCTGTAACTTCTTCAATGCTGAGATAGGGCCGCCGTCCCTGCCTACAGGGAATGAAAATCTCCGGAAGCCTGTTCTAAGGGCCCCGGAGGCGGAGAACAAACAGGAGGTCCTTCTAGCAGGGAGAAGCGGCGAGGAAGCCTCACGGCCTGGAACGCATGGATTTAGCAAAAAGGTTGAAAAGACAAAAGTCAAAATGTACAGTACAGGCAACTGACGACGGCGCTGCTTGTCCATGGTCGCGTGTGAATTCAGGGTAAAGATAGCTACTGACAGGAAATGCAATCCTTTGGAAGAGAGACTGGGGGCCGAGACGCCCGGCTAAAGGAATCAGTTATTCAGAAAAGTGTTTTTGATTCCCAGGGACAGCTGGACTTCTCCAGAGTCCGGAGGAAGAGCGGAAGATATTCCACGGCTTCACAAGATTGGTCACGCTTCCCAGTCTCTTTCCTGGTGGAGCCTGTAAAGACTCAGAGGAGACCGCTGTGGTTCGAGACAAACGGACCCAGCTGCCGTAGCCTTGCGATGCGACAGCGGTTGCGGGACCCAACCCAACTCTGCGGGGCCCTTTCTGTTTGCACCGAGGGCTGCCTTTCCATAGATCACAGGCAGGGAGCTGCTTGGCTCTGCTCTGCAGCACAGTGACCAAGAAACGGGTTACCTATGAACGGTCTAGGAGCCGTTCCACTTCAGACCACTGCAAGCAAACGAACAGTCAGCTCGGAGCAGTCTTGGGCCCCGTCTCACATCGCTCAGGCGTCCCCGAGCCAATCGAGAACTGAGGAGAGGACAGACAGGTTAAGAGACCAGCAAGGAGAGATCCGCAGAGCTGCTAGCGGGATCCCACCTCCTCCCCACGAGAGTAGCCCCTGGAGAGGGGAGGAAAGGAGAAAAAGCCCGAGGGGCGCGTGAGGTCGGGGAGTGAGCTCGGACTTCATTCCACAGCCCAATGATTCCGCTGTTGTGAGCGCCCGGGCCCAGACGAAAGTCAAGGGGTCAAGAGGAAGGAACACGGGAGACCCCGCGGAGGCTCACCCGTCCTCTGTTGGCCCAGAGGGGCTGTGCAGTCTTGTAACTTGGAGGTCGCACAGGGTCCCTCAGCAGGTCCTCTCTCCGACCCCGACGGTGACGCCAGGTCGAAGAACTTAGAGCAAGAGAAGCAGGAAGAGTGGACAGGACCGGCGGACTCCTGCTCGGGCAGAGAACAAGTCTCCCTGCGGTCCCGCGGAAATGGCGTCAGCCGTTTGCCCACGGCCGGCTCATGTGCATGGCGCCTGGAGATGAACCCTAGCCTATCGTAGATGAGAAAAGCCATGCGGACGTTGGGTGGGAAGAGGTCATGTCCTTCGGTCCCTTCCAGGCTCCAGAAAAGTTGATGCGGGACAGGACAAATCCCCACCCAGATATGGGGAGACCAAGCCCTGCGCCCAGAGAATACTACGGTCCTGTGGCGGAGAGTCAAGAAAGAATTCAACACACGTGCCGACGTCAGAGTTAAAAGGAAAGTTCACGAGAAAAGGGGGAACTCTCTAGGGACGGACGCTGTGGTTGCCTCTCAGAAGCAGTGAGAGACGGAGACTGTGAGAGCCAGAGCGAAGGTCATGACAGGGACCCTTAGCGTTCGCGGGACGGAAAAGGGATACAGGTTCTAGGTCCTTCTTTAGTTCCCATTTCCTTTGGTGTGGACCCCCTCCAGGGAGGAAGGGGAAGGTTGGGCCGCCTCCTTAAAAGGGAAGAGTATGCAGAGTGGAAGGCCTTCTGCCAGTTCCCAGCCTGTGAGCCACAGGCTCCCCAAGGTGATAGCCACGCGGAATGACTCCTGGTTCCCGTTTCCCCCCGCCCCCCTCACAGGTGTGGGGGAATGGGTTCTCAGTAATCCAGTAGCAGTTATCCTGTGTTCCTCAGGTGTCCTCCTGACCTGGCTGCACGGCTCATCAGTATACTGCAGGATCAGATTGTGAGGGCACTAACATTTCTCTTTTTTTGGCCTCCTCGGCTCATGTTACCCAGGCGCCCACAGAGCCCGGGCTAGAGGCCGCGCCACATGTCTGACCAAGGAGTTGTGGCTGGGAACCTCGTTCCCATGCTCCTGCTTCAACGTGCCCCTTGAAGAGACGGCATCGGAAATATCGCCAGGAGGGCAGCCACCGGGCACCAGCCCGCTAGCAGGGAGCGGGACTGTAAATGTAGGAGAGACATTTCAACAATAACACTTGAGAGAAGTTCCCAAAAATTGAAAATAGAGACGAAACGACAACACACTGCCGGCCCGCTTCGGACCACAGCAAGAAAACGAACATCGATTGCGGCCTGACATTTTTCCTTCCCTTGCCTCCTCCCTCCTGTATCTTCCCCTCAGAGAAGGTATTCCCTTATACTTTGGGGGATGTTGAGGGAGGAAGGTCTGTCTTCTGTACCTTCGTCAATGCTGAGATAGGGCCGCAGTCCCTGCCGACAGGGAATGAAAATCTCCGGAAGCCTGTTCTAAGGGCCCCGGAGGCGGAGAACAAACAGGAGGTCCTTCTAGCAGGGAGAAGCGGCGCGGAAGCCTCACGGCCTGGAACGCATGGATTTAGCAAAAAGGTTGAAAAGACAAAAGTCAAAATGTACAGTACAGGCAACTGACGACGGCGCTGCTTGTCCATGGTCGCGTGTGAATTCAGGGTAAAGATAGCTACTGACAGGAAATGCAATCCTTTGGAAGAGAGACTGGGGGCCGAGACGCCCGGCTAAAGGAATCAGTTATTCAGGAAAGTGTTTTTGATTCCCAGGGACAGCTGGACTTCTCCAGTGTCCCGAACAAGAGCTTAAGATCTTCCACGGGATCACAGGAATTGGTCACGCTTCCCAGGTTCTTTGCTGGTGGAACCTGTAGAGACTCAGAGGAGACCGCTGTGGTTCGAGATAAAAGCACCCAGCTGTTTTATCCTTGCCATGTGACAGCGGTTGCAGATCCCAACCCAACTCTGCGGGGGCCTTTCTGTTTGCACCGAGGGCTGCCTTTCTGTGGAGCGCGGGAAGGGAGGTGTTCTGCTCTGCTGTGCTCTGCAGCACACTGACCAGGAAACGGGTTACCTATGAACGGTCTAGGAGCCGTTCCACTTCAGACCACTGCAAGCAAAGTAACATCAGCTCGGAGCAGTCTGGGCCCCGTCTCACATCGCTCAGGCGTCCCAGAGCCAATCGAGAAATGAGGAGAGGACAGACAGGTTAAGAGACCAGCAAGGAGAGATCTGCAGAGCTGCTAGCGGGATCCCACCTCCTCCCCACGAGAGTAGCCCCTGGAGAGGGGAGGAAAGGAGAAAAAGCCCGAGGGGCGCGTGAGGTCGGGGAGTGAGCTCGGACTTCATTCCACAGCCCAATGATTCCGCTGTTGTGAGCGCCCGGGCCCAGACGAAAGTCAAGGGGTCAAGAGGAAGGAACACGGGAGACCCCGCGGAGGCTCACCCGTCCTCTGTTGGCCCAGAGGGGCTGTGCAGTCTTGTAACTTGGAGGTCGCACAGGGTCCCTCAGCAGGTCCTCTCTCCGACCCCGACGGTGACGCCAGGTCGAAGAACTTAGAGCAAGAGAAGCAGGAAGAGTGGACAGGACCGGCGGACTCCTGCTCGGGCAGAGAACAAGTCTCCCTGCGGTCCCGCGGAAATGGCGTCAGCCGTTTGCCCACGGCCGGCTCATGTGCATGGCGCCTGGAGATGAACCCTAGCCTATCGTAGATGAGAAAAGCCATGCGGACGTTGGGTGGGAAGAGGTCATGTCCTTCGGTCCCTTCCAGGCTCCAGAAAAGTTGATGCGGGACAGGACAAATCCCCACCCAGATATGGGGAGACCAAGCCCTGCGCCCAGAGAATACTACGGTCCTGTGGCGGAGAGTCAAGAAAGAATTCAACACACGTGCCGACATCAGAGTTAAAAGGAAAGTTCACGAGAAAAGGGGGAACTCTCTAGGCACGGACGCTGTGGTCGCCTCTCAGAAGCAGTGAGAGACGGAGACTGTGAGAGCCAGAGCGAAGGTCATGACAGGGACCCTTAGCGTTCGCGGGACGGAAAAGGGATACAGGTTCTAGGTCCTTCTTTAGTTCCCATTTCCTTTGGTGTGGACCCCCTCCAGGGAGGAAGGGGAAGGTTGGGCCGCCTCCTTAAAAGGGAAGAGTATGCAGAGTGGAAGGCCTTCTGCCAGTTCCCAGCCTGTGAGCCACAGGCTCCCCAAGGTGATAGCCACGCGGAATGACTCCTGGTTCCCGTTTCCCCCCGCCCCCCTCACAGGTGTGGGGGAATGGGTTCTCAGTAATCCAGTAGCAGTTATCCTGTGTTCCTCAGGTGTCCTCCTGACCTGGCTGCACGGCTCATCAGTATACTGCAGGATCAGATTGTGAGGGCACTAACATTTCTCTTTTTTTGGCCTCCTCGGCTCATGTTACCCAGGCGCCCACAGAGCCCGGGCTAGAGGCCGCGCCACATGTCTGACCAAGGAGTTGTGGCTGGGAACCTCGTTCCCATGCTCCTGCTTCAACGTGCCCCTTGAAGAGACGGCATCGGAAATATCGCCAGGAGGGCAGCCACCGGGCACCAGCCCGCTAGCAGGGAGCGGGACTGTAAATGTAGGAGAGACATTTCAACAATAACACTTGAGAGAAGTTCCCAAAAATTGAAAATAGAGACGAAACGACAACACACTGCCGGCCCGCTTCGGACCACAGCAAGAAAACGAACATCGATTGCGGCCTGACATTTTTCCTTCCCTTGCCTCCTCCCTCCTGTATCTTCCCCTCAGAGAAGGTATTCCCTTATACTTCGGGGGATGTTGAGGGAGGAAGGTCTGTCTTCTGTACCTTCGTCAATGCTGAGATAGGGCCGCCGTCCCTGCCGACAGGGAATGAAAATCTCCGGAAGCCTGTTCTAAGGGCCCCGGAGGCGGAGAACAAACAGGAGGTCCTTCTAGCAGGGAGAAGCGGCGCGGAAGCCTCACGGCCTGGAACGCATGGATTTAGCAAAAAGGTTGAAAAGACAAAAGTCAAAATGTACAGTACAGGCAACTGACGACGGCGCTGCTTGTCCATGGTCGCGTGTGAATTCAGGGTAAAGATAGCTACTGACAGGAAATGCAATCCTTTGGAAGAGAGACTGGGGGCCGAGACGCCCGGCTAAAGGAATCAGTTATTCAGTAAAGTGTTTCTGATTCCCAGGGACAGCTGGACTTCTCCAGTGTCCCGAACAAGAGCTTAAGATCTTCCACGGGATCACAGGAATTGGTCACGCTTCCCAGGTTCTTTGCTGGTGGAACCTGTAGAGACTCAGAGGAGACCGCTGTGGTTCGAGATAAAAGCACCCAGCTGTTTTATCCTTGCCATGTGACAGCGGTTGCAGATCCCAACCCAACTCTGTGGGGGCCTTTCTGTTTGCACCGAGGGCTGCCTTTCTGTAGGAGCGCGGGAAGGGAGGTGTTCTGCTCTGCTGTGCTCTGCAGCACACTGACCAGGAAACGGGTTACCTATGAACGGTCTAGGAGCCGTTCCACTTCAGACCACTGCAAGCAAAGTAACATCAGCTCGGAGCAGTCTGGGCCCCGTCTCACATCGCTCAGGCGTCCCCGAGCCAATCGAGAAATGAGGAGAGGACAGACAGGTTAAGAGACCAGCAAGGAGAGATCCGCAGAGCTGCTAGCGGGATCCCACCTCCTCCCCACGAGAGTAGCCCCTGGAGAGGGGAGGAAAGGAGAAAAAGCCCGAGGGGCGCGTGAGGTCGGGGAGTGAGCTCGGACTTCATTCCACAGCCCAATGATTCCGCTGTTGTGAGCGCCCGGGCCCAGACGAAAGTCAAGGGGTCAAGAGGAAGGAACACGGGAGACCCCGCGGAGGCTCACCCGTCCTCTGTTGGCCCAGAGGGGCTGTGCAGTCTTGTAACTTGGAGGTCGCACAGGGTCCCTCAGCAGGTCCTCTCTCCGACCCCGACGGTGACGCCAGGTCGAAGAACTTAGAGCAAGGGAAGCAGGAAGAGTGGACAGGACCGGCGGACTCCTGCTCGGGCAGAGAACAAGTCTCCCTGCGGTCCCGCGGAAATGGCGTCAGCCGTTTGCCCACGGCCGGCTCATGTGCATGGCGCGTGGAGATGAAGCCCAGCCTCTCTCAGATGAGAGAAGCCATCTCAGCACGGAAGCTGGATCCCGTGCTCCTGCTTCAACGTGTCCCTTTGAAAAGACGGCATCGGACATATCGCCAGGAGGGCAGTCGCCGGGCACCAGCCCGCTGGCGGGGAGCGGGACTGTACATGTAGGAGAGACATTTCAACAATAACACTCGAGAGAAGTTCGCAAAAATTGAAAATAGAGACGAAACGAGAACACCCTGCCGGCCCGCTTCTGACCACAGCAAGAAACGCAACATCGACTGCGGCCTGACATTTTTCGTTCTCTTGCCTCCTCCCTACTTTCTCCCCCCTCAGAGATTTTATTCCCTTATACTTCGGGGGATGTTGAGGGAGGAAGGTCTGTCTTCTGTAACTTCTTCAATGCTGAGATAGGGCCGCCGTCCCTGCCTACAGGGAATAAAAATCTCCGGAAGCCTGTTCTAAGGGCCCCGGAGGCGGAGAACAAACAGGAGGTCCTTCTAGCAGGGAGAAGCGGCGCGGAAGCCTCACGGCCTGGAACGCATGGATTTAGCAAAAAGGTTGAAAAGACAAAAGTCAAAATGTACAGTACAGGCAACTGACGACGGCGCTGCTTGTCCATGGTCGCGTGTGAATTCAGGGTAAAGATAGCTACTGACAGGAAATGCAATCCTTTGGAAGAGAGACTGGGGGCCGAGACGCCCGGCTAAAGGAATCAGTTATTCAGAAAAGTGTTTTTGATTCCCAGGGACAGCTGGACTTCTCCAGAGTCCGGAGGAAGAGCGGAAGATATTCCACGGCTTCACAGGAATTGGTCACGCTTCCCAGTCTCTTTCCTGGTGGAGCCTGTAAAGACTCAGAGGAGACCGCTGTGGTTCGAGACAAACGGACCCAGCTGCCGTAGCCTTGCGATGCGACAGCGGTTGCGGAACCCAACCCAACTCTGCGGGGCCCTTTCTGTTTGCACCGAGGGCTGCCTTTCCATAGATCACAGGCAGGGAGGTCTGCTTGGCTCTGCTCTGCAGCACAGTGACCAAGAAACGGGTTACCTATGAACGGTCTAGGAGCCGTTCCACTTCAGACCACTGCAAGCAAAGTAACATCAGCTCGGAGCAGTCTGGGCCCCGTCTCACATCGCTCAGGCGTCCCCGAGCCAATCGAGAAATGAGGAGAGGACAGACAGGTTAAGAGACCAGCAAGGAGAGATCCGCAGAGCTGCTAGCGGGATCCCACCTCCTCCCCACGAGAGTAGCCCCTGGAGAGGGGAGGAAAGGAGAAAAAGCCCGAGGGGCGCGTGAGGTCGGGGAGTGAGCTCGGACTTCATTCCACAGCCCAATGATTCCGCTGTTGTGAGCGCCCGGGCCCAGACGAAAGTCAAGGGGTCAAGAGGAAGGAACACGGGAGACCCCGCGGAGGCTCACCCGTCCTCTGTTGGCCCAGAGGGGCTGTGCAGTCTTGTAACTTGGAGGTCGCACAGGGTCCCTCAGCAGGTCCTCTCTCCGACCCCGACGGTGACGCCAGGTCGAAGAACTTAGAGCAAGAGAAGCAGGAAGAGTGGACAGGACCGGCGGACTCCTGCTCGGGCAGAGAACAAGTCTCCCTGCGGTCCCGCGGAAATGGCGTCAGCCGTTTGCCCACGGCCGGCTCATGTGCATGGCGCCTGGAGATGAACCCTAGCCTATCGTAGGATGAGAAAAGCCATGCGGACGTTGGGTGGGAAGAGGTCATGTCCTTCGGTCCCTTCCAGGCTCCAGAAAAGTTGATGCGGGACAGGACAAATCCCCACCCAGATATGGGGAGACCAAGCCCTGCGCCCAGAGAATACTACGGTCCTGTGGCGGAGAGTCAAGAAAGAATTCAACACACGTGCCGACGTCAGAGTTAAAAGGAAAGTTCACGAGAAAAGGGGGAACTCTCTAGGGACGGACGCTGTGGTTGCCTCTCAGAAGCAGTGAGAGACGGAGACTGTGAGAGCCAGAGCGAAGGTCATGACAGGGACCCTTAGCGTTCGCGGGACGGAAAAGGGATACAGGTTCTAGGTCCTTCTTTAGTTCCCATTTCCTTTGGTGTGGACCCCCTCCAGGGAGGAAGGGGAAGGTTGGGCCGCCTCCTTAAAAGGGAAGAGTATGCAGAGTGGAAGGCCTTCTGCCAGTTCCCAGCCTGTGAGCCACAGGCTCCCCAAGGTGATAGCCACGCGGAATGACTCCTGGTTCCCGTTTCCCCCCGCCCCCCTCACAGGTGTGGGGGAATGGGTTCTCAGTAATCCAGTAGCAGTTATCCTGTGTTCCTCAGGTGTCCTCCTGACCTGGCTGCACGGCTCATCAGTATACTGCAGGATCAGATTGTGAGGGCACTAACATTTCTCTTTTTTTGGCCTCCTCGGCTCATGTTACCCAGGCGCCCACAGAGCCCGGGCTAGAGGCCGCGCCACATGTCTGACCAAGGAGTTGTGGCTGGGAACCTCGTTCCCATGCTCCTGCTTCAACGTGCCCCTTGAAGAGACGGCATCGGAAATATCGCCAGGAGGGCAGCCACCGGGCACCAGCCCGCTAGCAGGGAGCGGGACTGTAAATGTAGGAGAGACATTTCAACAATAACACTTGAGAGAAGTTCCCAAAAATTGAAAATAGAGACGAAACGACAACACACTGCCGGCCCGCTTCGGACCACAGCAAGAAAACGAACATCGATTGCGGCCTGACATTTTTCCTTCCCTTGCCTCCTCCCTCCTGTATCTTCCCCTCAGAGAAGGTATTCCCTTATACTTCGGGGGATGTTGAGGGAGGAAGGTCTGTCTTCTGTACCTTCGTCAATGCTGAGATAGGGCCGCCGTCCCTGCCGACAGGGAATGAAAATCTCCGGAAGCCTGTTCTAAGGGCCCCGGAGGCGGAGAACAAACAGGAGGTCCTTCTAGCAGGGAGAAGCGGCGCGGAAGCCTCACGGCCTGGAACGCATGGATTTAGCAAAAAGGTTGAAAAGACAAAAGTCAAAATGTACAGTACAGGCAACTGACGACGGCGCTGCTTGTCCATGGTCGCGTGTGAATTCAGGGTAAAGATAGCTACTGACAGGAAATGCAATCCTTTGGAAGAGAGACTGGGGGCCGAGACGCCCGGCTAAAGGAATCAGTTATTCAGTAAAGTGTTTCTGATTCCCAGGGACAGCTGGACTTCTCCAGTGTCCCGAACAAGAGCTTAAGATCTTCCACGGGATCACAGGAATTGGTCACGCTTCCCAGGTTCTTTGCTGGTGGAACCTGTAGAGACTCAGAGGAGACCGCTGTGGTTCGAGATAAAAGCACCCAGCTGTTTTATCCTTGCCATGTGACAGCGGTTGCAGATCCCAACCCAACTCTGCGGGGGCCTTTCTGTTTGCACCGAGGGCTGCCTTTCTGTAGAGCGCGGGAAGGGAGGTGTTCTGCTCTGCTGTGCTCTGCAGCACACTGACCAGGAAACGGGTTACCTATGAACGGTCTAGGAGCCGTTCCACTTCAGACCACTGCAAGCAAAGTAACATCAGCTCGGAGCAGTCTGGGCCCCGTCTCACATCGCTCAGGCGTCCCCGAGCCAATCGAGAAATGAGGAGAGGACAGACAGGTTAAGAGACCAGCAAGGAGAGATCCGCAGAGCTGCTAGCGGGATCCCACCTCCTCCCCACGAGAGTAGCCCCTGGAGAGGGGAGGAAAGGAGAAAAAGCCCGAGGGGCGCGTGAGGTCGGGGAGTGAGCTCGGACTTCATTCCACAGCCCAATGATTCTGCTGTTGTGAGCGCCCGGGCCCAGACGAAAGTCAAGGGGTCAAGAGGAAGGAACACGGGAGACCCCGCGGAGGCTCACCCGTCCTCTGTTGGCCCAGAGGGGCTGTGCAGTCTTGTAACTTGGAGGTCGCACAGGGTCCCTCAGCAGGTCCTCTCTCCGACCCCGACGGTGACGCCAGGTCGAAGAACTTAGAGCAAGAGAAGCAGGAAGAGTGGACAGGACCGGCGGACTCCTGCTCGGGCAGAGAACAAGTCTCCCTACGGTCCCGCGGAAATGGCGTCAGCCGTTTGCCCACGGCCGGCTCATGTGCATGGCGCGTGGAGATGAAGCCCAGCCTCTCTCAGATGAGAGAAGCCATCTCAGCACGGAAGCTGGATCCCGTGCTCCTGCTTCAACGTGTCCCTTTGAAAAGACGGCATCGGACATATCGCCAGGAGGGCAGTCGCCGGGCACCAGCCCGCTGGCGGGGAGCGGGACTGTACATGTAGGAGAGACATTTCAACAATAACACTCGAGAGAAGTTCGCAAAAATTGAAAATAGAGACGAAACGAGAACACCCTGCCGGCCCGCTTCTGACCACAGCAAGAAACGCAACATCGACTGCGGCCTGACATTTTTCGTTCTCTTGCCTCCTCCCTACTTTCTCCCCCCTCAGAGATTTTATTCCCTTATACTTCGGGGGATGTTGAGGGAGGAAGGTCTGTCTTCTGTAACTTCTTCAATGCTGAGATAGGGCCGCCGTCCCTGCCTACAGGGAATAAAAATCTCCGGAAGCCTGTTCTAAGGGCCCCGGAGGCGGAGAACAAACAGGAGGTCCTTCTAGCAGGGAGAAGCGGCGCGGAAGCCTCACGGCCTGGAACGCATGGATTTAGCAAAAAGGTTGAAAAGACAAAAGTCAAAATGTACAGTACAGGCAACTGACGACGGCGCTGCTTGTCCATGGTCGCGTGTGAATTCAGGGTAAAGATAGCTACTGACAGGAAATGCAAGCCTTTGGAAGAGAGACTGGGGGCCGAGACGCCCGGCTAAAGGAATCAGTTATTCAGAAAAGTGTTTTTGATTCCCAGGGACAGCTGGACTTCTCCAGAGTCCGGAGGAAGAGCGGAAGATATTCCACGGCTTCACAGGAATTGGTCACGCTTCCCAGTCTCTTTCCTGGTGGAGCCTGTAAAGACTCAGAGGAGACCGCTGTGGTTCGAGACAAACGGACCCAGCTGCCGTAGCCTTGCGATGCGACAGCGGTTGCGGAACCCAACCCAACTCTGCGGGGCCCTTTCTGTTTGCACCGAGGGCTGCCTTTCCATAGATCACAGGCAGGGAGCTGCTTGGCTCTGCTCTGCAGCACAGTGACCAAGAAACGGGTTACCTACGAACGGTCTAGGTGCCGGTCCGCGTGAGACCACTGCCGGAAAACGAACGTCAGCTCGGAGCTCTTTGGGCCCCGTCTCACATCGCTCAGGCGTCCCAGAGCCAATCGAGAAATGAGGAGAGGACAGACAGGTTAAGAGACCAGCAAGGAGAGATCCGCAGAGCTGCTAGCGGGATCCCACCTCCTCCCCACGAGAGTAGCCCCTGGAGAGGGGAGGAAAGGAGAAAAAGCCCGAGGGGCGCGTGAGGTCGGGGAGTGAGCTCGGACTTCATTCCACAGCCCAATGATTCCGCTGTTGTGAGCGCCCGGGCCCAGACGAAAGTCAAGGGGTCAAGAGGAAGGAACACGGGAGACCCCGCGGAGGCTCACCCGTCCTCTGTTGGCCCAGAGGGGCTGTGCAGTCTTGTAACTTGGAGGTCGCACAGGGTCCCTCAGCAGGTCCTCTCTCCGACCCCGACGGTGACGCCAGGTCGAAGAACTTAGAGCAAGAGAAGCAGGAAGAGTGGACAGGACCGGCGGACTCCTGCTCGGGCAGAGAACAAGTCTCCCTGCGGTCCCGCGGAAATGGCGTCAGCCGTTTGCCCACGGCCGGCTCATGTGCATGGCGCCTGGAGATGAACCCTAGCCTATCGTAGATGAGAAAAGCCATGCGGACGTTGGGTGGGAAGAGGTCATGTCCTTCGGTCCCTTCCAGGCTCCAGAAAAGTTGATGCGGGACAGGACAAATCCCCACCCAGATATGGGGAGACCAAGCCCTGCGCCCAGAGAATACTACGGTCCTGTGGCGGAGAGTCAAGAAAGAATTCAACACACGTGCCGACGTCAGAGTTAAAAGGAAAGTTCACGAGAAAAGGGGGAACTCTCTAGGGACGGACGCTGTGGTCGCCTCTCAGAAGCAGTGAGAGTCGGAGACTGTGAGAGCCAGAGCGAAGGTCATGACAGGGACCCTTAGCGTTCGCGGGACGGAAAAGGGATACAGGTTCTAGGTCCTTCTTTAGTTCCCATTTCCTTTGGTGTGGACCCCCTCCAGGGAGGAAGGGGAAGGTTGGGCCGCCTCCTTAAAAGGGAAGAGTATGCAGAGTGGAAGGCCTTCTGCCAGTTCCCAGCCTGTGAGCCACAGGCTCCCCAAGGTGATAGCCACGCGGAATGACTCCTGGTTCCCGTTTCCCCCCGCCCCCCTCACAGGTGTGGGGGAATGGGTTCTCAGTAATCCAGTAGCAGTTATCCTGTGTTCCTCAGGTGTCCTCCTGACCTGGCTGCACGGCTCATCAGTATACTGCAGGATCAGATTGTGAGGGCACTAACATTTCTCTTTTTTTGGCCTCCTCGGCTCATGTTACCCAGGCGCCCACAGAGCCCGGGCTAGAGGCCGCGCCACATGTCTGACCAAGGAGTTGTGGCTGGGAACCTCGTTCCCATGCTCCTGCTTCAACGTGCCCCTTGAAGAGACGGCATCGGAAATATCGCCAGGAGGGCAGCCACCGGGCACCAGCCCGCTAGCAGGGAGCGGGACTGTAAATGTAGGAGAGACATTTCAACAATAACACTTGAGAGAAGTTCCCAAAAATTGAAAATAGAGACGAAACGACAACACACTGCCGGCCCGCTTCGGACCACAGCAAGAAAACGAACATCGATTGCGGCCTGACATTTTTCCTTCCCTTGCCTCCTCCCTCCTGTATCTTCCCCTCAGAGAAGGTATTCCCTTATACTTCGGGGGATGTTGAGGGAGGAAGGTCTGTCTTCTGTACCTTCGTCAATGCTGAGATAGGGCCGCAGTCCCTGCCGACAGGGAATGAAAATCTCCGGAAGCCTGTTCTAAGGGCCCCGGAGGCGGAGAACAAACAGGAGGTCCTTCTAGCAGGGAGAAGCGGCGCGGAAGCCTCACGGCCTGGAACGCATGGATTTAGCAAAAAGGTTGAAAAGACAAAAGTCAAAATGTACAGTACAGGCAACTGACGACGGCGCTGCTTGTCCATGGTCGCGTGTGAATTCAGGGTAAAGATAGCTACTGACAGGAAATGCAATCCTTTGGAAGAGAGACTGGGGGCCGAGACGCCCGGCTAAAGGAATCAGTTATTCAGTAAAGTGTTTCTGATTCCCAGGGACAGCTGGACTTCTCCAGTGTCCCGAACAAGAGCTTAAGATCTTCCACGGGATCACAGGAATTGGTCACGCTTCCCAGGTTCTTTGCTGGTGGAACCTGTAGAGACTCAGAGGAGACCGCTGTGGTTCGAGATAAAAGCACCCAGCTGTTTTATCCTTGCCATGTGACAGCGGTTGCAGATCCCAACCCAACTCTGCGGGGGCCTTTCTGTTTGCACCGAGGGCTGCCTTTCTGTAGGAGCGCGGGAAGGGAGGTGTTCTGCTCTGCTGTGCTCTGCAGCACACTGACCAGGAAACGGGTTACCTATGAACGGTCTAGGAGCCGTTCCACTTCAGACCACTGCAAGCAAAGTAACATCAGCTCGGAGCAGTCTGGGCCCCGTCTCACATCGCTCAGGCGTCCCCGAGCCAATCGAGAAATGAGGAGAGGACAGACAGGTTAAGAGACCAGCAAGGAGAGATCCGCAGAGCTGCTAGCGGGATCCCACCTCCTCCCCACGAGAGTAGCCCCTGGAGAGGGGAGGAAAGGAGAAAAAGCCCGAGGGGCGCGTGAGGTCGGGGAGTGAGCTCGGACTTCATTCCACAGCCCAATGATTCTGCTGTTGTGAGCGCCCGGGCCCAGACGAAAGTCAAGGGGTCAAGAGGAAGGAACACGGGAGACCCCGCGGAGGCTCACCCGTCCTCTGTTGGCCCAGAGGGGCTGTGCAGTCTTGTAACTTGGAGGTCGCACAGGGTCCCTCAGCAGGTCCTCTCTCCGACCCCGACAGTGACGCCAGGTCGAAGAACTTAGAGCAAGAGAAGCAGGAAGAGTGGACAGGACCGGCGGACTCCTGCTCGGGCAGAGAACAAGTCTCCCTGCGGTCCCGCGGAAATGGCGTCAGCCGTTTGCCCACGGCCGGCTCATGTGCATGGCGCGTGGAGATGAAGCCCAGCCTCTCTCAGATGAGAGAAGCCATCTCACCACGGAAGCTGGATCCCGTGCTCCTGCTTCAACGTGTCCCTTTGAAAAGACGGCATCGGACATATCGCCAGGAGGGCAGTCGCCGGGCACCAGCCCGCTGGCGGGGAGCGGGACTGTACATGTAGGAGAGACATTTCAACAATAACACTCGAGAGAAGTTCGCAAAAATTGAAAATAGAGACGAAACGAGAACACCCTGCCGGCCCGCTTCTGACCACAGCAAGAAACGCAACATCGACTGCGGCCTGACATTTTTCGTTCTCTTGCCTCCTCCCTACTTTCTCCCCCCTCAGAGATTTTATTCCCTTATACTTCGGGGGATGTTGAGGGAGGAAGGTCTGTCTTCTGTAACTTCTTCAATGCTGAGATAGGGCCGCCGTCCCTGCCTACAGGGAATAAAAATCTCCGGAAGCCTGTTCTAAGGGCCCCGGAGGCGGAGAACAAACAGGAGGTCCTTCTAGCAGGGAGAAGCGGCGCGGAAGCCTCACGGCCTGGAACGCATGGATTTAGCAAAAAGGTTGAAAAGACAAAAGTCAAAATGTACAGTACAGGCAACTGACGACGGCGCTGCTTGTCCATGGTCGCGTGTGAATTCAGGGTAAAGATAGCTACTGACAGGAAATGCAAGCCTTTGGAAGAGAGACTGGGGGCCGAGACGCCCGGCTAAAGGAATCAGTTATTCAGAAAAGTGTTTTTGATTCCCAGGGACAGCTGGACTTCTCCAGAGTCCGGAGGAAGAGCGGAAGATATTCCACGGCTTCACAGGAATTGGTCACGCTTCCCAGTCTCTTTCCTGGTGGAGCCTGTAAAGACTCAGAGGAGACCGCTGTGGTTCGAGACAAACGGACCCAGCTGCCGTAGCCTTGCGATGCGACAGCGGTTGCGGAACCCAACCCAACTCTGCGGGGCCCTTTCTGTTTGCACCGAGGGCTGCCTTTCCATAGATCACAGGCAGGGAGCTGCTTGGCTCTGCTCTGCAGCACAGTGACCAAGAAACGGGTTACCTATGAACGGTCTAGGAGCCGTTCCACTTCAGACCACTGCAAGCAAAGTAACATCAGCTCGGAGCAGTCTGGGCCCCGTCTCACATCGCTCAGGCGTCCCCGAGCCAATCGAGAAATGAGGAGAGGACAGACAGGTTAAGAGACCAGCAAGGAGAGATCCGCAGAGCTGCTAGCGGGATCCCACCTCCTCCCCACGAGAGTAGCCCCTGGAGAGGGGAGGAAAGGAGAAAAAGCCCGAGGGGCGCGTGAGGTCGGGGAGTGAGCTCGGACTTCATTCCACAGCCCAATGATTCCGCTGTTGTGAGCGCCCGGGCCCAGACGAAAGTCAAGGGGTCAAGAGGAAGGAACACGGGAGACCCCGCGGAGGCTCACCCGTCCTCTGTTGGCCCAGAGGGGCTGTGCAGTCTTGTAACTTGGAGGTCGCACAGGGTCCCTCAGCAGGTCCTCTCTCCGACCCCGACGGTGACGCCAGGTCGAAGAACTTAGAGCAAGAGAAGCAGGAAGAGTGGACAGGACCGGCGGACTCCTGCTCGGGCAGAGAACAAGTCTCCCTGCGGTCCCGCGGAAATGGCGTCAGCCGTTTGCCCACGGCCGGCTCATGTGCATGGCGCCTGGAGATGAACCCTAGCCTATCGTAGGTGAGAAAAGCCATGCGGACGTTGGGTGGGAAGAGGTCATGTCCTTCGGTCCCTTCCAGGCTCCAGAAAAGTTGATGCGGGACAGGACAAATCCCCACCCAGATATGGGGAGACCAAGCCCTGCGCCCAGAGAATACTACGGTCCTGTGGCGGAGAGTCAGGAAAGAATTCAACACACGTGCCGAAGTCAGAGTTAAAAGGAAAGTTCATGAGAAAAGGGGTAACTCTCTAGGGATGGATGTTGTGGTCTCCTGTTAAGTCCCTTGAAAAGAAGGCATCAGAAATATTGCCAGGAGGGCCGTCACCGAGTACTAGCCCGCTAGCAGGGTGCAGGATTATAAAGGTAGGAGAGATATTTCAATAATAACACTTGGTATAATTTCACCAACATTTATAATGGAGAAGAAAGTGAAAACACTACAGGTCTACTTCGACCACTGCAGTAAAACAAAGATTGCAATAACGTGAGTTATAATATTTTTTTCTGGTTTAGTGTCTCACATTCATTCATGGGAAACGCAGAATTAAGAAGTTAAACATAGTGAAGCCCATGCACACAAGGTATGCCTGTAATTGTTTTATATTAACAAAACCATTTAGAGTAGATACTTTTTTTAAAAATCTTTTTGAATGATTAGGGCACAGTAGGGGCAGTGATTAAATTATGTGTACTAAAACATGCACTAGTTTTCATACATCAGTGTTGGGAAAATCGAATGCTGTCTTTGTTACTGCATCAAACATAGTACAGAGGGCAAGCCTACCTCCCTTACCATAACAGGTAAGGGACTTTTCAGTATCACAAGCTGACATGGCACAGACAACCAGCCATGGTCTGTCACACCCCTTACAGCCTGCCAGCCAGTCAAGATACACTTTCCTTATAAGGAAAGATTCCCAGTGGGGGTTAGTGGCCAAAGATGGGCTAAGTGAGTCCTTGAGCGTATGTGCATTACTGTCAGGCAGGTCGAATATGGGTGGACAAGGGAGCAAGTACACCCCTTTACGATGTACGAGAAAGAGTTTTAAGAAGGGCTTTTCAGGAATTATGGTGTAAACTCACCCCTTCCCCGCCCCCCGAAACTTCGTACTTTTTGTGAGATAGACTGGCTCTCATTTGATATTGCGTGATCATCAGAGGGACCTCTGGAAAAGGCAGTCATAGCCAGGGTCTATCAGGTTATTGTAGGGGATCCCAGTCATCCAGTTCAGTTCCCCTATATTGATGATTGGCAGTAGGTGGTCCTGAGTTAACCCCCTTGCCTGAGAGCCTGTCTAAAAGAGAACTTCAGACTAATGTTGGCTTGGGCCACTGCGACCTCCAAATCCTAACCTAAGGAAAAGAAACCAATCTTGCCAAGTGCTCCGCCACCTCTGGAACCCGACCAAAAGCAGCAGTCTCTAGAGGAGAGGCCCTCCAATTACCCCTGCGTGAAACACAGGGCCCAATATACTATAACTAGGATGGTCACATATAGGGCAGCCAACGTGCCTTTGTGTACCAGCCCTTCACCATCTCTGACCTCTTAAATTGGAAAAATCATACTCCCTCCTTCACAGAGAAGCCTCAGGCCATGATTGATCTACTGCAATCTATCATCCAGACGCATAAGCACACCTGGGCCAATTGCCACCAGCTAGCTCCTCATGACCCTCTTCAAAACAGAAGAATGCCAGCAAGTCACCTAGGCTACTTTAAAGTGGCTAGAGGAACTTGCCCTGGCAGGGACCTTAAACACTCAGGACTATGCCCAAAACCAATTCCTGAGGACCCCCAATGGGATCCCAATTGAGGACAGGGTACTTCAGATGCTCAAGCACTATCAGGAGCCCTCCTAGGTGGTCTAAAAGGAGGAGGGAAGAAAGACATGAATATGCGTAAGACCTTGGAGGTACTCCAGGGACCCGAGAGATGCCCAAGCCAACTTGAATGAGAGGCTATGTGAGGCGTTTTGCTTTTACATTCCCTGTGACCCAGAGGCAGCCAAAAACCAGAGGATGGTTAATGCAGCTTTTGTCGGTCAGGCCCAAGGGGACATCTGGCAGAAATTACAAAAATTGGAGGGCTTTGCTGTATGAACACCAGTCAATTATTAGAAGTCCAACAAAAGTGTTCGTTAACCGAGACCAAGAAGCCTGATGGGAGGCAGACCGAAAAATAAGAAGGAAAGTGGATGTGCTCCCTGCTGTCCTGGTAGAACCATAAGGACACTCCTGGACAGGTGCCTCGAAGGGCTGGTGCCGGGGCCAGGGCCAGGGCCAAGGCCAGAGGAGAAGACGATGGCAAGAACCAACTCACTCAGAGATGAGTTTGGAGGTGGACCAGTGCGCTCGTTGCCACCAAATGGATCATTAAAAAAACAAGTGCCCACAATGGTTGGGCAGTTACTAGCCAGCTCTAGGCCCAAGATGAAGAGGCTAAGTGTTCCAAGGATGGTACCAGCTGACACAGCGAACACCTGAGGCCCCAGAATATGATTTTGTCGGCCTGGCTTCCCTGAGAGACTATGGAGAAGAGTAGGCCAGACTGGGCTCCATTCTGTTAGGCCCCCAGGAGCCTATGGGCAGAATGACTGTAAGAGGACAACCCACTGACTTTACAGTAGATACAGTGGCAGAAGATTCTGTGGTGACTCAACCTGTAGGCACCCTTTCATAGAGACGGGCCACCATTGTGGGGGCTATGGGCAGCCAGACACATCGCCCTTTCCTGCTGCCCTGATGATGCAACCTGGGAGACTGCAAAGTCATTTACAAGTTCTTATACCTCCCTGACTGCCCAGTGACTTTAATGGGTCGAGACCTGTTAGCTTCTGTTTTGGCAAAACCCCTTTAGGAGGCCACAAAGCGGGGCAAATGAGAGGCCCTAGTATGGGAACAGGCATGACAAAAGGCCTTTGACTGGCTATCGACCACAGAGTTCGGAACAGGCAGAAAGCTTGAACAGGACCCTTAAGACTCAGTTGAGAAAACTATGTCAGGAGACACATCTATCTACATTGAGACAAAGTCCTCCCCACGGCACTATTAAGAATCAGGTCGGCCCGAACCAAGAAGACTGGGTTCTCCAGCTATGAGATCCTGTATGGGCAACCAGCCCTTCTCATCAAGGGAATGCGAGGAAACCTAAAGGAAATAGGCAAATTGACTCTGAGATGGCAGTTATAAGCCCTGGGTCCTACTTTGCAGGCTCTTGACCACTAGGTTAGGGAAAGGCTGCCTGTTAGTCTGACTACTGAGGCCCATTCCTTTAGGCCAGGAGATTCGGTGTGAGTCAAAGAAGGGAATCTCCAACCCTTAAAACCTCTTTGGAGGGGCTCGTTCAGTTATCTTGTCCACCTTCACTGCAGTAAAGGTTGCTGAGATAATGCCTTGGATTCACCATAGCAGGCTTAAGCCAGAGGCCGCAGACTAAGAGTGCATTTTAGACTCCACAGAGCCCCTCAGACTAACCCTCCAAAAGAAGATGTCGACTGGACTTGCAGATCAAAAGAGCATCAGCCCCACTTGAAGCTGACTAATGCACCTGCTGCAGAAGCCTGAGGACGGCGACACCCCACCAAGATGGCCAACATATCCTTAAGGACTGTTTGTGACCCTGAGACTATAAATGTAAAGAGGCAATCAGGATAGGTAGTCAGGTCATACAGTATGGAAATATCAGCCTTTAGACCAAAAACAGGATGAAGATGATGCTCTCTGATCCAATCTTGGGCACGAGCATCAAAGTGGGAAACTGGTAGCAGAGGCCGCGCTCACTTCCCTTCCCATAATAGGCAAGGGACTTTTCAGTGTAATAGCTGACATGGGACAGACCACCAGCCCTCATCGGTCACACCCCTTACGGCCCGCCATCCAATCAAAATACACTTTCCTTATATAGAAAGGACATGCAAGTCTGTAACTATGAGGAAGTATAAGAGGTGTATAAAAGGGAAAGCCCTGCTGCGGAACACAGCCTTTAGATGTGAATCCACTGATGCAGTGCCGACACCAATAACGCTACTTCCTGCTTATAACCTCAATGTCCTGTTTCTGTCAGAGTATCCTGCAATAGAAGCATTAGAACATCCACAAATCAAATCAGTAGCAATGAATTGACCTTCCAGAAGAAAGTAAAGCAGCACATTGAAAAGAGATATTTCTACTCTATTAACTCTATTAATACGATTCCCAATGTTTTTTTTTTTTTTAATACACCTTAAGCTACAACCAAAGCCATTATAAATCCATCCAATGGGTATCTGAATTATGGTATCCTTTGATCAGGATTTGCTTAGTTTACACAAACCCAGTGGAGATGCTGATAGGATTAGTTTCATGCAAACTTCATCATTTTAGATTGCAGGAAGGGCAATTCCCACCCAAAAATCTGTTATACAGTTCTCCAAAATAATGAAATGATTTTAAGCAATTAAAGCTAATGATATCCACTAGAGTCCTTCTTTATCTCAACTTGTGGAAAACCAATCTGCTGAACATGAATTTTCCAAGTGAATAACTCATGGCTAATTTGTAAAAGCCTACACTGCAAATTTATCAACTTTTCAAAAACCAATGAACAATTATAAAAGCATACCAAAAATGGTTATAAGAGCAATATTAACATCTATTTTCAATGTCCAAAAACTAAAAACATTTTTTTAGTATACAGTATATTCAAAAAGCATTTCACCATGACACAAATGCAACATATTATGTAAACATGTCACTTTAACTTTTTTCTTTCAAATATTTTTTAAAAAGTTTTAAAATATTTTAGCATTAAAATATAGCATTATATTTTCATCAGTATCTTTTTAATCTGTCCTAGGAAGTCCCATACATATAATTAGTAAATACTAGCTTTAAGGAACTAATTATATGAATCAGTAAGAATCTAAATGAACAGGTTTATTTCTCTTAGGCACACCTTTGAAACTTTCTGTAAACCGCTGCAAAATTAATATATTTCCAACATTTTATCACAAAACAAAGTTATTACATTTCCTAATTGAGTGCATAGCTGCAACTAATTACAGATGTCTTTGGGTATTTTATATGTCAATATATAACATTCCCTACACTAGAACCTCAACCATTTCTCCAGAAATCCCCAGGTACCAATTTATTGTGGCTTTAATTCTCAGATAACTTACATAAATATGGTAGCTCTTGATGTAAACTGGTTGATCCCAAAGCAGGTAAACCCACATCAACTATGAACTTGTTAGAAATGCAAAATCCAAGACCTGACCTCAGATGTACTTAAAAAAAAATTCTGAGAAAAAAACGGGGGTACAGTTTGAATTTAAAAAGCCTTGAGTTATGATAAAACATGCTAAGAATTAAAATGCTCCTTAATAGCATAACAGATAATATCAACTGTGCCGACGTGATGAAAGAGATACTCCATTGATCACTGAAGAGTAATAGCCTCAGCAACAGTCAAATACCACTTCATCCCATCAAACATAAACCCTAAAGTATGCAAAAAAACGACGGAACATTTAAGATCTCGGAGTTGTCTCAGGGTCTGAGACAGTCTGTTAAACACAGAGATAATGTAATAAACAATTTCAAGTATTATCATGGAGTAAATATGGAAAAACCTTGAGACAAAACAAGCAATTTAGGAACCTATTACTTTATAAAAATAGAGGACACAGAAGTGTGTCTGCAGTGCCTATCCAGCTGAGCTGGTCTCACGGTATGTTACTTACTGTGCCTTCAGGAATCCAGAGGGTCTGGTCTGAATCCCAGGAGTCCTGAGACGCTGGAGCCGCCAAAGTATCTTCTCAGAGGGCGTCGGTGTGCACGCAGCAACTGCCACATGGATGACTTCCGTCAGCACATTCTGGCTGTTCTCACGGAAAAATGTCGGAATGGATGGTCTTCAGGACAAACACGGGTCCCAACCTTGAGCAGGGGTCTATGGACCAGGGACATGTCCAGGAGACTTTCTTGACTCAACAAGGTGAAAGGCCGCTCACTGTCTCTGCCATGACTATCTGGTTGAGCCGCCCTCACGTGGCCAACTTTCTAAAGGCCATGGGGCCTGGCCTGATGCCAGGGGAAAGCCAAAGCATCCTCTCTATGGCTCTGGGGAGAACGCCTGCTTGGCAAAAGCCTCTCAGTGTAGGCTTCCCAATGTTGTCCACCTCTTCCCTTGATCCTCTCTGGCTTGAGAGGGGAGCGTACGCCCGCAGAACTGGTTTCTGTTCAGGTCTCCGGTGGGATAAGGGAGTACTTCACTTTAGAAGAGGAGGGTAACTGCTAGACTTGTTTGGGCCTTTGACGTCTGGGGCCAAACTGTCTTCTTAGAGAAAGATGAGGGGGGGCGGGGGGAGGGCAGTTGCTTTCAACATCCAGAGCAATGCAGAGGTTTGCATCTATCTGTGATCCACCACCCCTTCGCTCCGAACACTGATTGCTGGCAACCTCCGTGCTTGTTTACCTCTTCCCGAAGAGGTACACAGAGAGACGAAAAATCTCCACAAAGCCATCGTGGCTGCGTAGGGCTGTAGCCTCAGGTTAGTCCCAGAGAGGACATTGACCTGTCAGCTAGGTCGTTTGGCTCGCACCTCCATCCACATAGCAATTGTGGTTACATATTACTCTACTCTCAGAATTACTGTCGTATATCATTTACTTGCCCAGAAGGTTATAGGATAGGTATCTCAATCTGGTGTGACACCTTCTCCTCAACATTTTCAAAAGCATTATTTGGGCTTCTGCTTTTGTAGGTCTCCATGCATTTGGCTGTGCCATCTATTTATGCTGTGGCTGGGGGAACATCATTTCCTTTGATCCTCATTTTGTTTCTTGCCCAGTAGGAGACATTTAAATACCTTTTCCTTGGACTGAAGCTGAAATTAGATGAAAAATATCAAGCTTCAGTGAGATTTACTATAAGCACACAACATAGTATATATCACCACTAGTCATATTGACAAATGTGAGTTTTAATTTTTGGTCTATAAACAGTAAAAGTGGCATAAACTGGATCTTCCAAGAAATGCAAGTTTCTCTGAGTCCCTCAATGATATGTACCTGCAACAGTTTAGTCTGCCTTGATTTGTCTTTTTTTAATTTTTAATGTTTTCCTCTCTTTAAAAGCAAACCATTTTTCTCACTGTCATATTCAGACTGTTGGTTCTCAAAGTATGATCCTAGAATCGGCATCACCTAGCCAATTAAGAGATACAAATTTCCAGGCCTACCCACTTATAGCTAATGAAATAGAATTTCATATATCTCCTATACATATATGGGTATGGTGTTGTTGGGCTAAACAAGCTGGATTTTATTAAGCCTACCAGTGATTCAGTTGTATACCATAAATTGAGAATTACTATTCTCTATACCAGGGGTTTTCACCTGTCAATTGGAATTCCCTGGGGAGTCTGTAAACACAATGTGGTACAGATTTTTATAAATCAGGAAATTTGATTTACTTGATGTAGTTCGTGACCTGGGTAACAGGAGTTTTAGAAATTCCCTCCGGGATTTATTGTGCAGTCAGTTTGAGAGCAACTGTTCTCTTGTGCAACTTTAACAAATGAAGCAGGAAAAAACCCTTGTCTTTCCATCAATGTCAAGAAAATACTTCATACTGATCTAATGTATATTATGGACTTACCCCTAGACCAAGCACTTTGGCCATGTTGATGGAGGACTGACTGATGGGAATGAGACTTTTCCCCCTGAAGTGTAGGGAAATGTCAGCTTTGCTTTAAATTGGACTGAAATTTGGGGTCGTTTCTTATAGAACCACCAGAAAATTTGGAACTGGACAGTGGCCAGAGCGAAGAACAGATGTCCAAACAATTATTTGCATTTAACTTTTACTGTCATGTCTTTGTTAGTGTTTTCTAGTTTGTCTGTTTTTTGTTTATTGTTTCACCACTTACCATGGTTTAATTGATTTTTCTTCTCATTTCTGAAGCATTTCCTACTTTTTTCCTAGATATATATTACTTTTTTGTGTTTTATCACTTATTGAAAGAGAATTGCATAAGTTGTCACATTTTTCAGTATGTAGTCACAATAACTCATAAAAATGTTTATTTTCTTTTCTATCATGTTAAATTTGTTACATATGCTGAAGAGTTGTCTATTTCCTCATTTATGTTAGCAATGAGAAAGTTATCACCCCCATCATCTAATAGTTTTCCCAGAATTTCAAATCAATTTAATTAGACAAAAAGAAGAAATAAGGCCTAGTGATATCAGAAAGTACTCAAAGATAACTATCTTCTAGATGTGTAAATACATATGATTGCATATACTGCAGGCAACGTTGGGCATCTGAAATTTATTAGAATTGATCAAAGTATTTTATAAAATGGAAATAAAAACTAAATGGACATAAATAATTTTTATATACAACAAAAACCACTAAGACATTATACAGGCCAAAAATAACAAAAACATTTGCATGTACTGTGTAGTCAATGATTAACCCAAAGACCTATATTTGCCTAAGGTCTTCAGAACTAGTGTTTGTTTACCTCCTGGGATGTAACCTGTGAGTCCCTGAAATACCCTTCCTGAAAAGAGTGTGTTCGTATATACCAGATAATGCTAAGAATGTAATATTGGTAAAGGTGTGATTTTGTATGCCCAGGACTTTGAGGCATGTTGTCCCAATTTGACTTCTGTGGGGGCTGAAGACTGAGCTCAGGTCAGTGATGCAGATGTTCCATGCTTACATGACTGAGGTGTCTCAGTGCTGGAAGAATTTAGCACTGTCTGGGTAAAAACGCAGGAAGAGAATAATTGTAAGCTTGTGCCTGATGTCACCTGAACTCCTCCCTTTGCTGATTTTAATCTGGATCCTTTCACTATAATAAAACTATAATTGTGAGTTTAACATCTTTTTTGATTTCTGTGACTTCTAAGAAATCATCTATCCTGAGGGTGCTCTTAGAGATTTCTATCACACAGAGGAATAATGTCCAAATGTGAACCAATTTACCTAATTTAAATAACATGGGGATTACTAATGTGTGTGACACAGTCCTCAATTAAACTCTCCAGACAGTAGCCTTGAATCCACAACTAAATCTGCTGTGGAATTCTTGAGCCCATGCTCCTGCTTCGATGTGCCACAGCATTCTAGAAGAATAATGGTGTAATTCCTACAAATCACAGTATTTGCAAGGAATTAACCTTCTGGAAGAAAGCAAGGCAGCAGATTTAGAAGAAATTTTTCTATCTTAAAGAGAAAATTCCAAATTTTTTAAAATAGATTTTTATATGTCAAGGAAGCCAATATCAATCAATCTAACTGGCAATTAAACATGACACCCTTTTTGATATGCTTGATGTATGCAACCCTAGTAGAAATGAGGATGGGATTATCTTACTTAAACCCCCTAAACTGAGGTCTTGGGATGCATAATTTCCTAAAGGAAAACTGGAGTGTAATTTTTCAACACAGCATCAAAACCAATAAAAATCACATATGTAATATCACTTACTTTGTTCTCCTGTCACTCAAGGATCCTTAAATGACTCAAGTTTGGAGGCTCTAGGGAAGTCAGTATCATCTCCATCCATCATTCAATGTAACCTCGAGTGTGTGTACAGAGGAGAACACACCTTTGACAGCCGTCAGTCCTTTCTGCTTAGACTAACTCTGTTTGTTCTTCATGAATAAGGAAAAATTCAATGAGTATATTTTTAGACCACTTGGATGGAATAGAGCATATAGGCTAAGCATACAATCTCTGGACTCATACTGCCTGGTTTCCAATTCCACATGCACCAATTCCTACTGTCTTAATTTGAGTATATTTCTTACTTTCACTAAGCCTTGTTTTCCTTGTTTATAAATGAAGATAATAGTATTCACCTCATGGTGCTACTGAAGACTAACGAATCATTCCAGGCAAAATACTTAGTACTAGGAAGACAGTAATCGTGCAATACATGTTAAATATTATTATCTTTAACTTTTCTCCATCCTAATATCAGTAGTACTTTTAATTATTTTGCTCCCTTAGCTGCTGAGACATCCCTCTTCTGAATGTCTTTACACTTTCTGGCTGACTTTCCTTAGTCTTTTTTTCAAGATCAACCTCTTCTACAAGGCCAGTAAGTGAATAAATACCTCACGCCTCAATCTCAGGATACCAATTTCTCTTTTCACAGCCTTTTTGAGCAGTCTAGTTTACTTTTATGCTTTCAAAATTAGAAGTTTATATACTAATAACTCCCAAAATACACCTTCCTGTCACAGACCTCACTTTTGAATTCCACATTTCAACATCCAATGACATTTTTTCCATCTCTACCCAGGAGGTGGGCCTTTGGGAAGTAATTGGATCATGAGGGTGGAGACTCATGAATGGAATTAGTACCCTGATTCCCACAGAGTTCTCTCACCCTCTTTCTGCCACATGATATGAGGAAAAGACAATCCTCAACCTGGATGATGACCACATTGGCACTCTGATCTCATACTTCTAGGCTCCAGAACTGTGAGAAATAAATGTCTGCTTTTTATAAACCACCTAATCTATGTAACCTAACTGAACAAGAAAGCAGCCATGAACCCATTCTGTTATGCAAGCCAAAATCTAGTGGTTGATATTAACACTTCTCTTTCATCTATTGTATCCAATCCATTACCAGGTCTGGTATAACTTCCATATATTTCTGTATGTTAGCATCACAATTGAAAAGAAGTCAATGGTCAAGTACACAATAGCAACTGCAACTTCACACATGCAAAATTAATAAACATTAAACTTGAAAATGTCTTCACTGCCTAAGAATTACAAAGCCTGATTTGTTGTCAGTTTCCAAAGTTCCTAAGCTACAGGATTTTATACAGTAATTATGTTACGCTTAAATAAAATGCATTATTAAGGTGTTTAGACATTTGGCTTTTAATCAAAATCATCCATTAGCTATTACAATATAACAAGATTTTGTATCACTAAGAACCGATCTGGTTTCCATTAATGGACTACCAACAGTTACAGCTAGATTTTGCTGCTTCTTTAGTCATTTCTTTTAATGCATGAGTACTCAAGCTAATTACTGACTTAACTTCATTTACATTTTTATTATTTATCGAAATAAAAACCAACCACATGTCTCAATAATTCAATAAATAATGCACATAATAAATAAAATGAAGGGTTTTTTGAGTATGAATTTTATTTTTAAATTAAATAAAACTAATAATTTCATGTGAAACACTGAATTAGCCTATGGTGAAATTCCTTAATCTTAGTGTATCAGCGGTATCTTGAAGGTGTACTGATTTGTAACTATACCTGAGAAAAATATGTGATATATGAAGCAAATTCAACACAAATTTATGTTCAAATAATATCTTTTATAATTACTGTAGTATACTAGAAATCTTTAGTATTTCATATCACATCTGTTATTCTAATAATCTAGGGGGCAAGGATTATATACTTCTGGTATCTCCTCTCAAAAGATATTAATATTTTTATTTAAATAAAGGAAAAAAAACAAGAAAAAAATCAATTTGACATTAAACATTACAGCAGGAAAGTAGAAATAACTTAGTAGATGAACTTTTCTGAGCACTGGTTAAAGATAAGATTATCTAAACCTTTCTGAAACTGGTGATTTAAGATTTTACAATCTTAGAATCTCACTGGTACTATGAATACACAACCTAACTGCTTATCTAGAAAGATAATCTGTTTTGTAACCTTTCTGAAGCATAGCACTGCTCATAGTACCACCTTTAAAATAACACTTCACTGGCTCCAAATTAACAACAAAATAAAATCTACAATCTAATAGCTAGTATTCAAGATATTCTGCCATCTGGCCTCCAATTGTCTTTCCAAAATTATGGCCTACTGTTTTTTTTTTTTTTCTCACACATTCTATGTTCCAGCCAAAAATTTTACCTAGTTTTCCCTGAACATATACTGAGTGTCTGTACCTAGTGGCTTTATCTCAATTCTTCCAGTGATGCCATCTCATCAACCCCAAATCTAAACCATCTGTCAACGTGTAGCTCAAAGGCCAAATCAACAATGAACTCATACCAGATTGCTGTATGACAGCAATTTTGCCCTCCTCTAAAGTTCCATCACTCCAGTGACTCTTTCATTTTGGCATTTACTGCATTCTAGTATGCACTGAAAATATTTATGTAGATATCTTACAATTGAGAGTAAAGTATTCTTTAAGCAGAAACCTCTCTTGATTATCACTTTTTCTTTTCTTTCCCCTTAATGCTGCTTTACTCACTGAGTATAATTGAGTGAATAACTGTCTAGCTTACAGAGGAAAAAGTAACATTTATGGTAACATTTCAAAGGGAAACACCACTCTGATTTCTTTTCATTTTAATAAGTGTCAGTTTTTCTTTGCTGAATATAAAACTGTAACTCTTATATATCCAGAAATCTTTATGTATCAATCTCAGGAGAGTTAAATCATTATGAGCTACAATTTAATTGCCAAAACAGTAGCATGGTTTATTTCTTTGTCCTTATTCCTAAAAGAACATTTAAAGGGATACAATTATACTGAGCTAAGTAATGGTAGTATTATATTTAGATACTTATTATTTTATGACCTGGCAAGTGCAATATTTTAGTAACTCAGGTATTTGGGGGGAAACACCTCTATTAAGTTGTACTTTTTTTTTCTCTAATGGAAGAAGGCCCAGTACATAAATGAGGAACAGAATATTTTTCTGAAAAGTGGTTACTGACTCTCCTTTCCTACCCTGCTGCCCAATTTGCTCTACAAATACCTCTTTTGAAAAGTGTGCATTTTGTTCCAATAAGATTACTTTCTCATTAACTAAAATGAATACAAAATTAATGAGAATAAAGAGGAAAGGAAGCATAATAGAATTTTGGAAATTGAGATTTTAAGAAACCTCAGCTAATATATAATAAAATTATTATCTAATCCAAACAAAAGGATGGTAATAGTATATAAATAGATCAGTAAAATGAGTTAGCCCAGAAATAAACTTTGCTATATATAAAATTTTAAGCTATACATGTAAAACCCCCAGTCTTAGTGGGTTAAAAAGATGACTTTTACATAGTGTTAAAACAAACAGTTGACTGTTGGGAAAAAATACTATCTATTCTTAACATATGATATCAAAATATATATTTTGAGTCACCTTTTTAAAGAGATGAAAATAATTAAAAAGATAAATAACTGTTTATCACATTTTAGATATTTGAGGAATAGTTCTGAAAAGAAAATGATAAAAATCTGAACACATCAAAATAAATTTTGTACTCCCCAAATTCTAAATTCATTTTGGATCTTAGAAAATTTCACTGTGCAAATTATAAAGATAAAGACTAATGGAGTGACTTGTTCTGTGATACAAAGAAAGCATGAAAGCATCTACAGAAGGACAGTCTTTTAAAATATATGCTTCAGGTTCTGCTTAATAAAGAAACCTAAATAAATACAGAGGAAAGTAAAATATTTTCCTATAACTGAAATAGTCAGGACTATATAAAACTTGAAATCAGCATAGCAAAAATACAGTGGTTGTTTTACAACTGAAATTTATGTTATTAACTAATGTTACCTGAATAAAATAACTAATTAATTAATTAAGGTTAGGGGAGAAAAGGTGTTTCCCTGTTCTAGGAAGAAGACCTTGATCATCAGAATATGCTGGCTGGTTATATATCAATAAACTCTGTTTTGGAGGCTTGCAAATATTTGCACATTTTCTCAGGTTTATGAAGGCATAATTATTATCTCCACTTTGCCAATAAAGCATGTTGAGATTTGCAGAAATTTAATTATATGCTTAAGGACTCATTAAGCCTCAACCCAAGGTTTGGACCCCTGTACTATGACTACAAGTATCATTACCACTACTCAAACAAGTCAGTATGATTTAGATCTTCCACAGAAAAATAAACTATAACAAACTTATAAAATAGAAAATAAAACTACAAATAAGATTATAAAATGCTGTACCAGTGTTCATAATTGGTCTTTTAGTGTATTCAAAACAAGTAGATTTGATCCAGTTCCGGCAAGCATCTCTTACAGGGAAACGAGCTGAATCAAATCAGGAGAACCATATGTCACATAGTGATATGGTCTTTTTTTCTTTGATAGATCCTTTTCACAATGGGTGGGTCGGGTGTGTGTGTGTGTGTGTGTGTGTGTGTGTGTGTGTGTGTGTGTGTATGTGTGTGCGTGTGTGCGCGCGCGCGGGCGGGCTCTGAAAAAGTGACTACAAATTGAACAAATTCTGAGTCAATGACCCAAAAATTTAATTTTGTCTCCCTAAAGACTATAATACACTGAAAAAAATTTTATAATGAATTCTAGAAGACAAGCATACTTTACTAATTTTTAGAATAAAAAGCAGTATTTTGGTAAACAGTTATGCAAGAAATTCTGGGTAGCAAGTGGTAAACTGAGAAGATAACAAGCTTGTAGTCGTTGCTTAGCAACAGTCTAGGATGACTGCCCAGGAAATAATTGCTAAGTAGTAGAGACAGGTAAAATTTAGAGAGGATAAAATATATCATGGTTGAAGTTTCTGAAAAAAAAAAATGCTTTGTTTCTCAGCTTAGATATTACTATTGAATACTATGTAGCACAGTTTTGGGGTTTTTTTCCCCTTGATCTATTCCCATTTCAAGCCCTAGTTATTTCCACTGATTTTAGTAAAACTGCATAACTTATTTCTGATGACTAAAAGGAGGTCTTCCTTATTCCCAAATTCCTATCACCTTGCATACTGAGAATAACAATCAAACTAAAATCTTAAATAAACTCAGATATATGGAATGTTAAATGTTTACTGAGTAAAAGTATAATTTAATAATTCCATAGTTTCTCATAGTTTATAAAACCGTTTCCTAAACATCATAACATTTAATTGTAACGACACCTAGAGTCCACAGTTGTGCGCTTTCCTATTTAACATATGTGCACATATAATAATGGGCATAGTTGGAAGACACATTAAATAAATAAAAAATGGTCAATATTCTGTGGTATTAAACAGCCTGAGGGATAGTCCCAGTAAATATTTAAGATAGCTTCCCTGTTCTAAATCTGCTGCTGAGGGATAATTTACAAACACTTGAACTCAGCAATTATAAAGGTGCAAGTTGATGAAATCTTAAAAACCAGCAACAAAAAGGAATTGCCTCATCTTAAGTAAATCAATAAAAAATATAAAGTTCGCATAGTATCTTAAAGGAAAAGACTGAATAATTTCCCACAGGTTTGGGAACACAGGCAAGGATATTGGGTCTTCTCATTTCTACTCAAAATTAAAATGGAGGTCCTTGGTCACCAGTAAGAAAATTGAAACAATCATCAAAAACCTACCAAAAAGTAAAAGTCCAGGACCAGATGGCTTCACCAATGAATTCTACCAAACATTCAAAGAAGATTTAATACTTATTCTCCTAAAGCTCTTCCAAAAAATCGAAGAGGAGGCGATACGTCCCAATTCATTCTATGAGGCCAATATTACTCTGATACCAAAACCTGGTAATGATAACACAAAAAAAGGAAAACTACAGACATTGCAAAACCGAGGCTGAGCCACAGCCCCCAACTCTCAGCCCAGAGGGCCGCTCCCCCCATACCCTCCGAGACTGATCACCACGGAGTCCCAGAAGAATCTGAGCAAATGCTGATGAAACCGTTTGCTAACACTGACAGGGACTGAAACTGAGAGTAGTGAGTGTGATTAAATCTCTACAAGAAAATAATAACCATATAAAAACATTATTTAGGCTTTATATAAAAAGCAGGGATCCAAGAGGCTTGGACACCACCTACTGGAAACCAAAAGAAAAATACCTTCTTTGTAGCAGGCTAGAGAGACTTTATATAATTAATCTTCATTCTGGAAAAACAACAGAATACACTCCATTAATGCCCAGGCAGAGAAATAGTCCATTAAACACCATGAACAACCAAGGTGGCAAGCCATCTCAGAAAGAAAGAGAAAAAAATCTCCAGAAAAAAAGCTTACAGACATAGACATATGTGACTTAAATGACAGAGAATTCAGGATGGTACTTCTGAAAAGACTCGATGAGTTCTGAAATGAGTCATAGCAACAATTCCAGCAATTGGAAAAACACCTAGATGAGCAGAGCAAGGAGACTGAAACCCTCAAGAAGAGAATAGAGCTTCTGAAGATAAGAAACACGCTGCATGAGTTAAAAAATGAAATAGCACGCTTGGGAAATAGAGTCGACCAAATGGAGGAAAGGATCAGTGATATTGAAGATAGTAATCTAGAAATAAATCAGAAGGAAGAGAGAAACCGAGGTATGAAAAAGAATGAAAGAGAAATTCAAGAACTAGCTGATACCATCAGGAGAGGAAACATAAGGATAATGGGCATTATCGAAGGCGAGGAAAAGGAGCAGGGACTAGAAAGCATTTTCGGACAAATAGTGGACGAGAATTTCCCAAAATCTAAGGAATGAGCTGGAGCTTGGAATTCAAGAAGTCGCCAGAACACCCAACTATCTCAACTCAAAAAGGCCTTCACCAAGACACACTGTAATAAAGTTACCAACAATCAACGACAAAGAATTCTCAGGGCAGCCAGGGAGAAGAGAACGGTAATTTATAAAGGAAAATCCATTAGATTATAATTGGACTTCTCAGAGCAGACTTTACAAGCTAGAAATAATGGAATCAAATATTTAAACTATTAAGTGAGAGGAATTACCAGCCTAGAATAATGTATTCAACTAAACACTCCTTTAGATATGAAGTGAAAATTAAGACCTTTCCAGACATACAAAAATTGAGGGAATTCTCTAATACAAGGTCTGCACTACAAGAAATTCTCAAAGGGGTCAGCTCACCTAAAACAAAATGACCAAAAAAAATCTACCTAATTAGGAGTAAAGTGACTATCAGGCACGTAGAAGCAGCGGAGTGCAACCCTTACGAAGAACAGGACATTATAAGCTTAAATAATAAGGAAAGAATCGCTATAGCAAGATAGTAATGAAAGTTCAGCATACATAGGGACAAACTGAGATAACAATAACTGAAAAGGGGGGGATTCAAAGATCCAAATTTGCAAAAGGGCAAAGAGAAAAGGCACACACAGAAGAAAATGGACGACTGTATATTTATAACTTTTTCATATTCGTAATGGTAACCACACACTGAAGATTCAGAACTGAAGTATATAACATAAAACAAGAAGAATCAGAGGCAAAACCCACAAAAGCCAACCAAAATATAAAAAAAAAAAATCAGAAACACAAGGACAAGGAAGCAATGGAAACACCGAGCTATCATAAAGCAAAAGACAAAATGAATATAAGAAGACCTCATATTTCAATAATCACCCTAAATGTAAATGTATTGAACTCACCAATAAAAAGGCACAGACTTGCAGAATGGATCAAAAAACAAAACCTAACCATATGTTGCCTCCAGGAGACATGTCTCAGTTCCAATAACAAATATAGAGTCCAAATGAAAGGGAGGAAAATGATATTTCAAGCAATGGCATTCAGAGAAAAGCAGGAGTAGTGCTATTAATATCAGAGGAAACAGACTTCAAAATAAGAAAGGTAAAGAAAGATACTGAGGCACACTTCATAATTATAAAGGGAATCATGTGCCAAGAAGACATAACACTTATTAATATCTATTGCCCCAATCAGGGAGCCCCAAAATATGTAAAACAATTACTATCAGAAGCAAAGGGAGAAACAGACCAAACACTATCATAGTAGGGGACCTAAATATCCCACTGTCGGATATGGACAGATCATCCAAACAGATAATCAATAAGGAAATAACATCCTTAAATGACATAGTAGACTAACTGGATAAAATTGACATTTATAGCCTTCCATCTAAAAACAGCTGCTTATACATTCTTCTCTAGTGCACATGGAATATTCTCAAGAATCGACCACTTACGGGGACAAAGACATAGCCTCAACAAAAATAAGAGGGTTCAAATCATACCAACCATATTCTCTGATCATAATGCTTTGAAACTAGAGATCAACTACAAAAAGAAATCAGAAAGAACCACAAATACATGGGGATTAAACAACATGATACTGAAGAATAACTAGGTCAGGGAAGAATAAAAAGAGAGATCAAGAGATACATAAAAATGAACAATAATGATAGTACAACATATCAAAATTTTTGGGACACAGCAAAAGTAGTCATAAGAGTCAAGTTCATATCATTACAAGCCTATCTCCAAAAACAAGAATGAGCCCAAATAAACAACCTAATGCTTCATCTCGAAAAACTAGAAAAGGAAGAACAAATGAGGCCTAAAGTCAGAAGGAAAGAAATAATCAAAATTAGAGCAGAAATTAATAAAACTGAAAACAAAAACAAATAAATAAATAATACAACAAAAGCTAGTTCTTTGAGAAGGTTAATAAAATTAACAAACCCCTGGCTAGATTCACAAAAGAAAAAAGAGAAAGGACACAAATAAACAAAATCAGAAATCAAAGAGGAGAAATTATGACATCACAGAAATACAAAGGATCATACAAGAATATTATGAAAAAGTATATAATAAGAAATTTAATAACCTAGAGGAAATGGATCAGTACTTTTAGAAACACACAATCTTCCTAGAATGAATCAAGGAGGACTGGAAAAGCTGTGTGTAAATTGAAACAATCAACAAACCCCACCAAAAAGTGGGGACCAGGACCAGATGGCTTCACCAATGAATTCTACCAGACATTCAAAGAATATACTTATTCTCCTAAAACTCTTCCAAAAAATCGAAGAGGAGGCAATACTTCCCAATTCATTCTATGAGGCCAATATTACTCTGATACCAAAATCTGGTAACGATAACACAAAAAAAGGAAAACTACAGTCCAATTATCTTTCATGAACACAGATGCAAAGATCCTAAATAAGATACTAGTGAACCGAATACAGCAATATATTAAAAAGATTATACACCACGATCAAGTGGGCTTCAGCCCGGGGGCACAGCGATGGTTCAACATACGCAAATCGATTAATGTGATACCTCTCATAAAGAAATTAAAAAATAAGAATCATGTGATCATATCAATAGATGCAGAAAAAGCCTTCAACAAGATACAGCATCCATTTATGACCGAAACACTTAACGAAACTGGTATAGAAGGAAAATACCTTAACAGAATGAAGGTCATCTATGGCAAACCCTGAGCCAACATTATACTTAATGGTGAAAAACCAAAAACCTTTCCTCTAAAATCAGGAACAAAGGAAGTCCACTATCGCCACTGCTATTCAATATAACATTGGAGGTCCTAGCGAGTGCAGTCAGACAAGAGAAAGATATAAAAGGCACCTAAATAGAAAACAGAAAGAAAAAACTGTCACTATTTGCAGATGATATGATTCTCTACATAGAAAACCCTAAAGACTCCACAAGAACACTACTAGAAACAAGCAACTACAGTAAAGTTTCTGGATACAAAATCAATGTTCAAAAATCCATAGCATTCCTATACTCTAATAATAGGCGTCAGAAAAAGAGGTGGAAAAAATAATTCCTTTTGCAATTGCAACAAAAAGAATAAAATATCTAGGAATATATCTAACGAAATATGTGAACGACCTATATAATGAAAACTACAAGACACTATTAAAAGAATTTGAAGAAGATACAAAGAAATGGAAAGATATTCTGTATTCTTGGACTGGAAGAATCGACATAATTAAAATGACCATGTTACCTAAAGCATTATACAGATTTAATGCAATCTCCATCAAAATGTCATCGGCATTTTTTAAAGAAATAGAACAAAAGTCATCAGATTTGTATGGAAGCACAAAAGACCCAGAATTGCCAAAGCCATCCTGAGAAAAAAGAATGAAGCTGGAAGCATCAGTCTGGCTGACTTCAACTTATACTACAAAGTGACAGTAACCAAAATGGCATTGCATTGGCAGCAAAACAGACACACGGACCAGAGGAAGAGAATGAAGAGTCCAGAAGTAAACCCATATTTATATGGGCTAAGAATTTTTGACAAAGAAACCAAAAATATACAATGGAGAAAGGAAAGTCTCTTCAATAAATGGCACCGGGAAAACTGGAAAGCCAGCTGCAAAAGAATGAAATTAGACTGTTCTCTATCACCACACAGCAAAATTAACTCAAAATGGATTAGGACCTATACATAAGATCTCAAACAATAAAATGCATAGAAGAAAACATGGGAACTAAACTCAAGTACCTTGGACTTAAAGAGGATTTTTTGAATTTGACCTCAAAAGTAGGGGCAGTAAAAGCTAAAATAAATGAATGGGACTACACCAAACTAAAAAGCTACTGCTCAGCAAAAGAAATCATCAACAAGGTAAAGAGGCAACCATCTGAATGGGAAAATATATTTGCAAGCAACACCTCTGATAAAGGCCTAATAACCAAAACATACAAAGAACTCATATGACTCAATAAAAAGAAAAAAACAAATGATCCAATCAAAAATTGGGCAGAGGATCTGAACAGACACTTCTCCTTAGAGGACATACAAATGGGCAACAAATACTTGAAAAGATGCTCAATATAGCTAGCTATTAGGGAAATGCAAATCTAAACCACAATGACATACCATCTCACACCTGTTACAATAGCTATAATTAACAGGACAAGTAACAACAAATGTTGGAGAGGATGCAGAGAAAAAGGAACCCTCATACACTCCTGGTGAAACTGCAAACTGGTACAGCCGCTATGGAAAATAGTACAGAGGCTCCTTAAAAAAAATAAGAATTAATCTACCATATGATCCAGCAATCCCTCTACTGGGTATTTACCCCAAAGACTTGAAAACCCATATCCAAAAAGATATTTACACACCGATGTTCATAGCAGCACTATTCACAGTGGCCAGGACATGGAAGCAACCGAAGTGTCCTACAATAGATGACTGGCCAAGAGAAGCTGTGGTGCATATATACAATGGAATATTATTCAGTCATAAGAAAAGATGAAATACTGCCATTTGCAACAACATGGATGGACCGCAAGATCATCATGATAAGCGAAATAAGCCAGCCAGAAAATGTTGAAAATCACATAATATCACTTGTATGTGGGATATTAACCTAAAAGCACCAAATGAACAGGACAAACAAACAGAGACTCGTGGACACTGACAATAGACTCATGGTTACCAAAGGGAGGGAGTGGGGAGAGCGGGGAGGTAGACTGGGTAAAGGGGGTCAAATATGTGGTGACAGAAAGAAATCTAACTTTGGGAAGTGGACACACAGTTTAAATATATATATGCCTTACTCTTAGGGTGTACCGCTGAAACTTATTGGATTTCGTTAACCAATGTCACTATAAAGATAAGTAAATAAAATAATAAAATAAAATAGAGGTCCTAATTGTTTAATAAGGCAAGGAAAGGAAATAAAATATATTAATATTGGGAAAAATGATTTATAAATCTTTTCTTCACAGATGGCATTATCATACATACAGAAAATCTGAAGGAATATACCAAAAAAAGGAAATAGAACTAAAAAGTTAATTTATCAAATTTGTAGGAAACAAGCTCAATACGCAAAAACCAATTGCACACCTACACGCCAGCAAATAACCATTAAAAATGAAATTAAAACATTATCATGTACAATAAACACAAAATACCTAGGGAAACATTAACAAAATGTATGCAAAACCTGTAGTGAAAACTACAAACATTACCAAGAAAAACAAAAGGCCTAAAGAAATGTTGTGATACAAAATTTTCTTGGACTGGAAAACTCTACAGTATGAAGAGATTAGTCCTTGAAAACTATAACTACTTAGTCCCAATATTAAGTATTTGCATGTCTGATATTGTCTTACACCTTCCCACCTTCCCTGCCGGACCAACTATGGTAGTTTCTAATGCCTATTGATGGTAGAAAAAACAGTTTAATAAACTTTTATTTTTATATCATTGCTTGAAAAAAAAATCTGTCCTTTCCAAACTGATTCACAGACTCACCCTCAATAAAACTGTCAGCAGACTTTTTATGTAAAAATTTACAAAACTATTCTAAGTTTAACATAAAAGTGTAAAGGATCTATAATAGCTGAAATTTTAAAAAAACGAATTGAAGTATCCTTACTACCTGATTTCAGGATTTCTTACAAAGCTCCAAGATTGAGGAGAGTACAGTACGGGCATAAGGAGTCTAGAAACATGGCCAATTAATTTTTGACAAGGGTGCCAAGCTAATCTAATGAGAGAAAGAAGAGTTGTTTCAATAAATATTGTAACAACTGAAAAATCACATGGAAAAACATATCTGGACATGAATTTCGCGCTACACAAATTAACTTGAACTCGGCCTTAGACCTCAATATAAAAGTATAATCTATAAAACATAAAGAAAAAAATCTTTTCTGTAGAGAAAGCGTTCTTAGACAGGATTTTAAAGAGAGAGAGAAATTGTATTTCATCAATTACATAAACCTCTCTTCCTAAAAGTTAAGAAATGAAAGACAAGTCACAGACTTAAAGAAAATATTAAGAACAGATACATCTGAAAAAGGGATCTGTATCCAGAATATATAAAGAATTGTTCCAATCAATGATTAGAAGACAACTTTAAATATATGGACAATTATCTTTTGTAAGTACTTCACTAAAGAACATCCAATAAGCACATAAACTTCCAACAACTTTAGTCTTCAAGGAAACACAAATAAAATGCACAGATACCAATTCGGCACCTTCTACAATGGCTAAGTTTTAAAAGTGTCACAAAACTAAAAATTGGAGAGGATATGGAGCAACTAAAACTTCCTACATTGATGCTAGGACTGCAAAATGGTACGATAACTTTGGAGAACATTTAGGCAGTTTCTTAAAAAGTTAAACAGACACTAGTATATGATCCAACCCCTCTACTCCTAGATATTTATCCAAGAGAAATGAAAGCTTATGTCCATACAAAGACTTCTACAAAAATGTTCATAACCACTTTAATTTTAATTAATATCTGGAAAGAACTATAATCTCCATCACCTCATAAATGGGTAAACAGCAAGTGAAATAACCATACAATGAAATTATAATTCAGCAATGAGAAGGAACCGATTTCTGATATATGCTAGAATATGAATGAATCTCAAAAACATATGCCAAAGGAAGGAAGCAAAACAAATTAGACCATATATTGTATGACTCCATTAACATGAAATTACCAGAAAAGGCACTTCTACAGAGACAAAAAGCAGAATGAAAGATACTTCAAAATAACTTTTAGTAATATGCCATCATGTGACTATTTCTTTGGCTTTTATATTATTAATTACAAATATGGCACGTACTCAATGTAAAACTTCCAAAAAATGCAAATGCATACCCCTTTCAAAAAGAAATCATGATCTGCCATCAAATGTGTATATTAGAAAATGCAAATATATGTATACATTTACATAAATAATATATACATTTGTGCACTTATCTGAAAGTCTATAATTTACTTTTTTATTAGTAGTGTATCTAGATGTTTTTGTAAGTATATATAGATTAACCAAATTGATTATAAAAGTTGTATAGTAGTCACAATAGGGATACACTATAATTTCACGATTGTTTTGCCTTTTATGGATATAGACTTTTTTTTTTTTTATCAGTTTCAGGTTTAATCGAGGGTATAGAGGGTGCTACACTCCATGGCAGACAGCTGTGACCCCACAGGGAGCATTTGTTTTTTGCAATTAAATAAAGCAACATGGCATAACCAGAAATGACTTAAGGCCTTCCTTGCCCCATCTGGACTGGTGGGGGTGGGGGACTGAGGGGATGGTTCAACTGACTAGTCCTTCTCTTTGGGACAGGTCACCCCTACTCCTGGGTCTGAGAGCTTCTCCACTTCCACTGCCCTTCTAAAGTCAGTTGGTAAAGGGGGAAGGGAGCCTGGCATGGACAGCCCTAACTGGAATGGACAGAGAGCTGGGACCACAGAACCCTCAAATGGTGATGAACACACCTTCCCCTCCCCGCCCACCCAGCACATGCTTAAGTAGCTGTGTCAGATATAGTTCTAGAAGTGGAATTGCTGTGCAAAAGGCATGCAAATTTAAAATTTGTGGAACAGTGTCAAATTTTCCAAAAGGAGAGTTAACATTTTAAACTTCTTCATAATTTGACACTGGGGTAAAAATATAAAATTTATCTTATTTAATTTACATTAAATATTAAGCATATTTAATATACTTATTGGTCTTTTATACTTTTTTGTATTTGTCCTGATTTTTTTTACAAATACTATTTGTTAAATAAGCTATCATTATTTGAAATACCAAAATTATTACATATTAAGCATACATATGTACACATTTCATTTTACTTTCGCTCATAGTCTATAAATTGTTACTGCATTGATTCTGACTTGAACTTTCATTTTATATAAATAAACTACTGTATACAAAATGTTTTGTGAACGCTGGATATTGTTGGAATATTATGTAATTACTGTAGATATAAAATTTTTGCTACAGGTAATACAAATGTCATTTCATTTTCTTTAAAAGTTTTTGCTATTCTTTTACAAATCCTTATCTAGGACAACATTAGCACCAGAAAACCAATTATAAGGAAAAAAGTTTTAAGATGTTGAGCATGTTCTTGGAAACATGCTTAAATTATTATAATTTGTATATAATTTATTCAAATATATATTTTAATAATAAATAAAGAAAATTTCATTTTTTGGCTGTTATTTTTATGATAGCACTTTTTCCTTTTGCTTTATTTTATTGTTATTGTAAGATTAATTTATATAAATTATTTATATAAATTTATATAAACTAATTTTAATTGAAACATCTATACGTTTTTGAAATATTTTAGCATATTATATATTCAATACATACATGAAAAATGAAGATTAATTAAGTGAACAAATGTATTTCCACCAATATTGCCAGAGAAATAAGGTCACGTTATCAATAGGTGAATAGTGACTTAAATGATAACTAACCTCTTGTTAGAAACCACGCGACATTCCACCGGGAGATATCCTCATGGGCTTTGAGAAGATGGCTGTCTTCTCAATAGTATCCACAAAGAACTACAACCAGAGTAAAAAAATAAAAATAAAACCGTCAACGCGCAATTCTATGTGCAAAAAGAGTATACTTCCAAACTGAGAGTGAAACAAGACACACCCAAAAATACAATCCTGAGACAACTTGTCTCTTGTCAATCTGTAATTCACGATTTCTACAGGAAGTGCTTCTAGCTGAAAGGAAGTGACACGTGGTGGACGCTGAGAACCAATGAAATATGTGGAAAGAAGACTGAGGGGAGGGCCAATATGGCGCTCTCTATCGGTGGCAGTTGGTAATGACAGTTGATGGTAATTTCAGCCCGTGAATGTGGCAGCCAAACTGCTGCTTTCTATTAAAAAGTCATGTGGTTGACCCAGAATCCTGGGAAGAGCCATAAATCTTATCTCTTGAAAGAAAGAATGTCAAAGCATGTGCGGACCTGTTTTTAAACAGCCTCAGATAAAAAGCCAATGGAGGAACTTAATATGAATAATAAAAAATGTTCAATAAACACAAAATTGACACAAAAGTAGGAACAGAGAAATGAGATGGGAAAATCGAAAATGAAGAGTAAGAGTGTCAACTTTAAAACAAAATAAATTAATAAAAAATTTAAAAAGATCTAAACATATCAATTAAAAGTGTAGACTGTCAGACTAAATTAAAAAAAAAAACTAAGTCTCAATTATAGGCTGTTTATACGAGAGACACCTTATATTTAAAGATATGATTAGGTGTAAAATAACAGTATGAAAAAAATCACAAACAAAAGTAAGCATAAGAAAGCTAGAATGGGTACATTAATGCTAGACAAAATATACTTTAAGAAAAAAGCTCAGAGATAAGTAAGAAAGGATGTTCCATTACAACTAAAGGATCTATTTATCAGGTGTGCTACAAACCTAAAACTTTGGTACCTAATAATAGAACTTCAAATACATAAAACAAAACCTGTTGTTTTCTTTCCAGTTCTCCACTAAATTCTTAATCTTGTATTTTATTTCTTTGGACATACCAGGCATTATTAATTGTATGTCTTTTAGCTGTTAGCTGGCTATTCTATGTGTATATTTCTATCTGTTGTGAGAGTTGGGTTTTAGTCACATCTCTCCCTCATACTTATCCTACTCATTTTTAATTGTGTGCCGAAACTACATATGAAAATTACACAGATAATTAAATTTAATTTTACTCTTGCTAAGCAACTAACAGCATTATCATTTCCAGACACCGTTGATCCAATCAGAGATTCAAATGGTCCAAAATTAGACTTTAGGACCTGGTTAAAGTTAGCTGACTTACGTTCACTGTAGCTTCCAAACACAGCTTTCAGTATCCCACCCAAACCCTGCAGAATTTATATCTCATCTCTCACTGTGCAAAGACACAGATTAGTGACTCGGGAACTCTCACTTTCCCTGTGTCCTGGTGAAGCAATTGTAAGTTAGTTTTGTTCAATGTCCAGTCTCTAAGTTAAGCCAGCTAAACCTGTAGACTCCTCAAGGAGAGATAGTTGAAAATGCTGTGTTCACTTTTATAAATCTTTACACTGTACCATTTATTTGCCTTTGTTAGTTCTCCAATCAACCTTCCTCTCCCCACAACCCCCAGATGGAGCTTCTCAAGTTGTACTCAGAAAAGAGATGGTTTGATTTACCTAGTCTGCCTTGATCAGAAGAGCTCCAACATACAAATGACCACAAAGTACAAACTGCAGATTTTCATGTCACTTGACAACTTGATCAAAAATTGTGATTTTTAAAATATAATTTCCTAGAAATCTTTGATATTTTTATTAGGCTAGCATATGATTTTGTTGCATTAATACGTGCTAATATAAGAACAGGTACACACGTGTATTTGTATTAGATATTCTATTTACTGGACCCTTTTTCCACCTAGGTGGCACATCTGAAATGTACCTCCAGCAGATGGACCATACCGGGTATATCAATATTGAAGAAACATTTATTTGCTAGAGTAAATAAAAGTAATTGAAAGAATCTAATCGAATTATGACAAAAAGATCCATTGCTAGTGAGTATTATGTACCTTAAAATAAATCGTTTATCTTCTTAATTTTATATTAATTGGCTTTGTGGATAAAAAGCTACAAACTAAAGCATACTACAAAAAATATAGAGAGAGTCTGTGAAGATGTCCGCTTCTAGTAATGGCACAATACCCTGTTTCAGCACAATCTTCATGCTGAAGAAATCTAAAACAACTGAAAAATTATTAAAATCCAAAGATGTAAAGAGTTGAATGGACAATATCTCAGGAAAAGTCCCCTAGTGGTAAAAATGAAATTTGGTCCTACTTTTCCTCTCAAGGTTTCTGATGAAAAGTTCATGAATGAGAACAACAGATGCTAAGTAAAAAGTTGTAGTTGAGAAGCTGAGCAGCTAAGCAAGTCTTCAGTAGTCATCCCAGCCTAGAAACACAGATTGCCAGACTCAGGGTCCACTAAAAGACAAGAGACTCTGGAAAACATTTCAAGGGTTCATCTGGCATCTGATGGGGCGGGGCGGGGGAGAAGAGTGCTATGAATTAAAAATAGAAAACTCACAAAATCGAGACTCAGCTTCAAAATTTCTTAGTCACTGATTGCTATGAGATGAACCATCTCACCTCTTAGAAGCAAAAGCAAATGTCCCTTTCAGGAAGACAAAATCAAGCAAAATCTCCAATTACTTCTATGCTATTTTAAACAGAACATCCAGCATACAATCAAAACTAACTATACATGCAAAATACAAAAAAAAATTACTTTGAAAAAATTTTGTGGGCAACTAAATTTCTAGCTAATTCATAGTTTGATTCCATTCTGGTCATAAAACATAACGCATATTGGTCATTTGAATTTTGTCAAATTTTGTAAATGTTTTCAAGGTGTATCTGAAGAATATGTACTCTGCAGCTGTTGAGTCTATTCTTCTATATATACCAACTAGGACGAGATTGTTTAAATATTCTTCTTTCTTGCTATTTTTGTTTTTTCTCTTGTTTTGCTATTAGTTTCAGAGATTAAGTTAAATTCTCATACTGATTATATGTCTGTATTCTCTTTTAGTTCTGTCACTTCCTGCTATGAAAATTGAAGCTGTATTATTATCTAAATACAAGGTGAGAAAGTTTATATCTTCCTCTTGGGTTCAGCCTCGTATTATATTAAAATAAGCCTATTTTTTTTCCTAGTAATAATTCCTTCCCTTCGATCTACCTTGTCTGATATAAGAATAACACCACCAACTTTCTTTGATTATACACATTATTTCCATTCTTTTCTATAGGCCATGTAGTTCACTTTTAAGAATATATGTGTGTGTGTGTATATATATATATATATATATATATATATATATATATATATAGAGAGAGAGAGAGAGAGAGAGAGAGAGAGAGAGAGAGGGAGGGAGGAGACAGAGACAGAAAACTTTAAGCTTTTAAAATGGAGTATTTAGTCTATTTCTTTTTAATTTAATATCTGATATATGTGGGTTTGAATATTCCATATTATCATTTCTTCTGTTTTTTTTTTCTGTAGAATACTAACAGGATATGCTGAATAGAAAACAACCAAAGAAAAACAGAAACAAGAATAAAACAAAACAACAAAAAGAAAAAACCATGTGTACTACATAATCCTAGAGAGAAAAAAACTTACAGAATTACAACATTAAACTGAAAACTTTGCCATACCATTATAAAAAGAAAAAAAGACTTGAATCTGGGGAATCATTGGACAAACCATTAGACAAATGTCTTAGTCGAAGATTGTGTCACATTTAAATAGTAACTGGGATTTCTTGTAAATCCATCTAATTATTTAAAAACATGCTTCATTTAAATAAATTCCTTCTCAATTTTATGTTAGAAGTTATTTTAATTACAGTGAAATCAATATTTAAAATTCTTATTGCAGATTACAGATGACTCACTTAAGAGCATAATATTGAAATCATTTTCTACTACAGAAATCGCCTGCAGGATGGCAATCTTTAAAGTTGGGTTGCTTAGTGTTGTATGTGCACCTTATTAAGATAGTTCTACTAAACTATGAGGCTATTTCCCTTAATGCTAATTAACTTATTTCATTTAAGAATTTTTCTATGTTAGCAGACCGGATCCACTTTTTTAACCATAATAATAATATGTTCAACTTACTCTCCACTAGGACGGTAATATAATTAACTTTACTAGATTCGTTTCATTTTAAAACAATTCTGGAGTGGGAGCCCACTCATTCATAATATTGTAGCTTTATTAACATCTTTTTCAATACAATAAATCCAGCAATGTAAGAGTTATTGATTCCAGGGCGGTAATGCCCAGCTATGTTCTAATTTTGACAAAAAAAATATTACATTTTAAGTTAATTTCTATGTAAATATGAAGTTACAGGTATCAATACTCATATATCGGTACTTTTGGCTGGTTCTAAATAATAAGTATTTTAGATTTAGGGTTTTTTTTATTTAATCCAAAAGATGGCCAAGTTAAAATTAATTTGTTTCAACCAGATGCCTCAAATGCATCACCGAATTTTTTAGAAGTCATATTTATCAAGATTATAAAAACAAAATATCTTTTATTCCTTTAACTGTTAAAAATATAGGATGCATACAAGTAGAGATTTTCTTGTGAGGCTTGTGAAATTATTTATAAATTGTATATATAGTATAAGTACCTTTTAAGTGGAAAGGGATGCAGAAAGATCAAACACTATAAGTTTTTAAAATGAGTTCATAATGACTTGTCTAAGTGCTATATTCAAAAGGTATCAATACAAATGAAACGACAAAATAAAATAAATTAAAAAGCTAAGGTTTTAATATTTTTAAAATATATAAATGTATATTTCGGTTACTAATATAGATTCATTAGTACAATGCTAAATATTAATTATAGCCTAGCATTTCAAATCAGGCCCTCAGAGTTCTCCTGGTGCTATCTATACCATTAGTGATTTTCTCGTTGTCCTAGAGAGGCTGCTAGTGCCATGTCTTCTAGTAGAAAATGTGAGGTGTCATTAGAATCTTTGAAAATAAATGTGGACACAGTTGGGTATTGGAATTTTTCAGGTTTCTATATAAGAAGAGAAAATAATTGGCTTCTTTGGAGAAGTATGATCTATGATCAAGAAACAAAGTTAAAAGAAAGTATAAACAAATAAAATATAAGATTAAACTAATGGATGTATATTTATTCAAGCTTTTATGAAGCTGCTAATTTGTACTAGACATGGTGGAATAAAAAGCAACATATAAGCAAAAGAAGTTGTAAAAACAGTACAGAGTTCCTTTATCTTTATAAAGCTGCCCCAGCTGGTATCATCTGATATAACCATAGTGCTACTGCCAGAACCGGAAAATTATCACTGAAGAATACCACTAATCTACAAAATGTAATCAAATATCGCCAATTGTCCCATCAATATTTTTTTTACTATTTTAGGAACCAATCAAGAACAGTACATTGCATTTAGTTGTCATGTCTTCCAACCTCGGCAAGTGTCATGATCTTGACACTTTAGAAGAGAGCTGGCCAGTTATTTTGTTGACTGTTCCTCAATTTGGATTTGTGTGATCGTTCTTCATGTTGAATTTCACTTTTACATTTTTTTGCCAAGACTACCACAGAAGTGAAGGGGAATTCTCCATACATCACCTCAAGGGGTTCGTGATGTCAGTATGGCTTATTATTGATGACATATTAACCTCGATCACTTGATTAAGATGGCATCTATCAGATTTCTCCCTTGTAAAGTTACTATTTTCTCCTTTGCAATTAATATGTAGTTTGAAAAGAGAATAATTATGAAACTATGAATAGATACTTTATGGAAGAACTTGCAATGCGTCATCAGTTCATACATATGTTAAGTATTATACATATTACTCTATGTAAAAATTTGCAGTGAAAGCATGAAGAAGTAATATATTCCAATGAAAGTAACTTTAAAATACAATTTCACTTTTCCTGCCAACAGAATATTTTCCATGGTAATATTCATTTTTAGAGATAGTCTGTTGCTATTTCTTACATACTTTATTAGTACATCTGCAGAAGCAAAGAGAAACAGCTGAGTAGAGAAGTATAACAGAACACTGCCAAGCCTATAGCAAAATATCATTCCCTCAGAGCATGCTGATCAAGGAAACACCACCACCAGAGAACTTGGTGCAGCAAAAACCAGAGTGGAGGCTTGGCCCCCTTTTCAGCCTTCTGTAAATTGCAGGAAGAGTCTGCTTGAATGCTAATCTTTTTATCTGTTATTTTGTATAAAAATAATCCCTATTAAAACTGTCCATAACAAGTCCTTCTTTCTCTTTCCCTTTCTCTCTCTCTCTCGTTCGTGCACTTGCTCGCTCTCTCGCTCGCGCTCTCTCTCTCTCTCTCTCTCTCTCACACACATACACACACACACACACACACACACACACCCATAGGTATTATACGTAAGCAAAGTTCCGACAAAACATTATTTACAAAGACAGGCAGTGGGCTGGATTTGGCTAGCAGGGCCATAGTTTGTTGCTCGGACCCCTGACAGCAGGATATTCTCAACCTCAGCACTACTGATATTTGGGCCAGATAATCCTTTGTCGTGGTGACCTGTCCTGTGCATTGGAGGATGCCGAATTCCTGGCCACTATACACTAGATACCAGTAGAATTCCTCCACCAAAGCTACCACCACAAATGTCTTTTAATATTGCTAAACATCCTCTGGGGGACAAAATCACCCCCAGTTGAGAACCACTGGTCTCCCAGTCTCCTGGCCAGAAAAGAGCAGACTAACTCTGATTTTCCCCATTGTTCTTTGGGTTTTTTCAGCACCTGTTGGCATTTCTGAGTTGATAACTTCTGCACTCAGGTTGGGATATACAGAAGTTGAAAATAATCTCCAGGGGACCCAACCCTAGCTGAGACGGCCTTCTTTTCACCATCTTTCATAGTCTTCTGCTGTTTGTTTCATTTGTCTTATCCAGATTTTATTTTTACTTTTTTATTTTTATTCCCCCCCTCTCCCCACTTCCACCCCTGACCTGTGGATGTTGCACTCTCCCCTTAAGAACTGGATCTCTGAAGGTGGAGCGTGGGAGTCTCCTCCCATGTGCTTGTGGCAGGCCCCAGCAAAGTGCGGGGGCAGGCTGTAGCACCTGCGGTGCCCAGCGCACCCAGGGCCTGATGTACCAGGGTATGGTCTGTGGCTCCACCTGAGGTGAACTCAGGACCTTCTGCATGTAAAGCAGATGTGCTAACCATTACACTATAGAGCCACCCTCTTATCCAGGTTTTAGGTATAAGAAGGATGAGAGTGACATATCTTATTCTCCCAGATATGGCTCCTATCCAAAGATGTGTAGTTTCATGGTTAAGAGTGGTTAAGAGTTCAAAAGACTAGTATCATGAATCATGAATTCAACTCCTGGCTCTACTATTCAAGGGATGTGAAACCCTGGGCAGGATATACAGCCTCCTGCTACTCAGTTTTTTTCAAATGTAAATTTACAGCAGTACCAATATACAACTCACAGTTGCATGTAATATAATCCTCATTTAACTCATAAGGGTTAAACAAGTTACTACATATAAATAAGATGGATCAGTGTTTATTTTCACAGTAAATGCTCACTATGTATTAGGTATCATTTGTAACATTTTTTATTATAATTATCTGGAGAATCACTGACAAGTAACTTTATAAACACTATGCCAATGATTATTAACGCTGCATGCCACAACCCCCTCCCCAAAGTGAAAGCAAGAATCATCAAAAAGCAGATTTTTTCAAAACTGGAAGAGATGAACTTGAATTTGAACTAATTTAATATATTATTTTAAAGAGTTAGAAAAGTAAGGCCTTTGATATCTTAAGATATTTCAAATCGCAAAGAATTTAAATGCTGGAACTACAAGGACCCTATTATAGTGTTTTTCTTTTAAGTAATTCTTTTCCCCATTCAGGGACAATAACAAAGAAAAGACTAGTGTTTCATTAAGGCTATATCTACTCTCACTCTCTCTAGAATAACATTTGCCTCCTGTGCAAGGGCACACATTAATCTCTCTTCGTGGAAGGACTTTCACCCCTTGTCAGCCTGGATAGGAGAAGTTCTTTCCATCCTTCAGAAATTCATCATATGTCATCTAAAGTTATAAAGCTAAACACCAGAACAAACCAATCTATACTCACATAATTCGCACAGCAAAAGAGTGAAAACAAAGAAAGCCTTGAATATAGAACATAACATAAAATGAAATGAAAGAACTAAGACCAAATATTTGTATATCAATAAGTAGAAATGGGATAAGTTCACATATTGGGACTAAAAGGCTGAGCAGATAAAATAACACTAGCAAATATATGCTGCATCTAATAAGTGTATCTAACACGATTTAAAAGTGGAAGTATAAACCAAGTTATGCTGTAATATTAATTCAATATAGGATTTTTAAAGAAGGAAAAAAAGGGACATATTATAATGATAAAGAATACTGTCTACATTGATAATAAAACTTTATGATTAATATTTAGGTATGGAATAACAAGATGTTGAAAATATGAAACGTTGACTATGTGAACAAAATTAAGCAAAACAATGATTGAGAAACAGACTTTAACCCACCATAATTAGCTAACGAATAAGTCTCATAATCTTTTTGAGTAGTTTACCATATAATCTATCAGGAAAAAAAATGTATAAATGAGATTGGTATTGTCTTATTTTCAATTCCCCCAGAAGCTAGTCCTAAGACAAGGATTCCAGTGAAATGTGTTTATTAGGGAAGACAAGGAGCACAGGTAGGGAAGACAGAAGTCACATAATGAAGGGAAAGCATCCAATAAAGGGTACATAATGAAACTACTTGTCACAGATTAGTTACATGGAAAAACTCTGAGAAATGCATAAAATATGACTAAACTTTCCCACACAGTTGGGGGTGGGGGAAGGGAAGCAAGAACATTCATATCCCATACCCTAGCAGTCATTGGTTGAGGGCTGCTGGGCATGTGTTAATTCACCAGAAGTGGCCTGCTGCATGGAAACAGAACAAACAGTCTTGAAAGATTTCAAAATGAGCTTTGTGTCAGAGAGATAGAGACATTAGCAGTTGGAAGTTCAAAGGCACACACTGAAGACTGCAGGGTGTGAGGGATATGGGCATCTGCTATAGCCATTTAATATTCCATATAACCTGAAAACACAAAATTTTACCTGATAAGGCAACCACTAAAACTGAGCATATGTTAGAACACAAAATCACAATACACTTTAGAATGTACAAAAGAGCTACATTTTCCAACCAAAATATTGTAATATTTAAAATTAAAGAGGAAAGAAAATCCAAAATGATCTAAAAAAATTTTAAATTATAAACAAAACACTGTTATACAACTCTTAAAGGTAAAATAGAAATCAATAATGCATGATACAGAGACGGTAATGATTAAAAATGCACATGTTTTAAAAATGGATAATGCTAAAGCTATTTTTAGTGAAAAAAATCCATACTATTTTAAGTCATACATTCCTAAATAAGAAATCATATTTTTAAATTGTTAGTTTTAATTTAAAAGTTTTGAAAAAAATAAAATATAGCCATGAAAATAAAGAAGAAAAATTTTAAAGGCTTAAATCAATAGTATTAAAAATCCCCAAATAGTTTATACATATATATTTTTTAAATGGGTAAAAAAAAGGGTAAAATGCTATGCTGAAAAATTATAAATGAGAAAAGGAAAAAGGTAGAAAACAAATTAAAAGATATATATTAAAAATCTTTAGAATGATTTGTGTAAATTCTTTGAAAACCAAGATTAAATGTATTTTATTGTAGAAATAACATAAATTGTCAAAATTAATTCCAAGAGAGATGGAAAATCTAAACAAGCCAGTAACTGAATAAAAATTAATTTTTAAATATTGATTTAAAAACCCTACTATAAATAAAAAGGCCCAGATGGTCTCAGAGTAATCTCAAACCAAGAATTTAATTCCAATGCAATTTAAAATTTTCCAGAACAGTAATTAAGCTGACATTTAAAAAGATTTTTTTAATGTCAGAATAACACTGATAACAAAATTCAATTCAGCATAACTTATTAAGATCAATATCCACGTAAGAAATCAAGTGTGAGAAAAGAGAAGATACTCATATGTTAAAATAACCATGTAACTTTAGGGCGAGGACTTTATGTGTTTTATTTGAGTCACTAGCATCTGGGAAAATGCCTGCCACATTTTAGGCACACAATAAATATTGATGTGAATGAATAATGACAGGAATACAAAGGTGGTTCAAAATTAGCAATTTTAGTAAAATATGTAATATGTATATTATATAAATTATATATGTATAATTTAAGTAGACCGTAGGAAAAATTTATGATTACCATTTGCAATTAAAAACACAAATAATAATATTCAGTCCTGGTTTTTTATTGAGATATAATTGACATGTAACATTGGGTAAGTTTAAAGTATACAACATGTAGATTGATATTTATATGTTGCAATATGATTATCACCTTAGCATTAGCCAACACCTCTATTACGTCACATAATTACCATTTTCTTTTTGTAGTGGGAACAATTAAGATCTAGTCTCCTAGCAACTTTAAAGTTTATAATACAGTGCTGTTGACTATAATCACTATGCTGTACAATAGATCTGCAGGACTTATTTATGTTGTTTAAGATTAAAACTGGGAGCTAGTAGATAAATATGTCTTGCAGTCCTGGTTTTTAAAAATAATTGTCTATATCTATATTAGAAATCAAGGAAAACATTAACACTTAGTGACAAAACACCAGAATAAGTCCATGAAAATTTAGAAAATGAGAGCCCTGAATAACACTATTATTTAAACTTGTTCTAAAATTCCAACTGCTTTCAAATGTAAGCAGCAAATGTGTGTGTGTGTGTGTGTGTGTGTGTGTGTGTAAAAAGATATCGAATAGAGAAAAAATGTACAGAATTTATAATCAGGTAGTTAAAACAAAATACAAATGACTAAAAATATAAAAGGACATTTAAATTAAATTGCAAACAACAATTTTTCAATTAAAATATTGGTAAAATTTATAAAGTTAAGTAAAATTATGATTTAGCACAGATGTGGAAAAATAGCCAATTTTAAAACTAGTCATGAACATCTAAGTTTAACATTTTTGGAGGCCAATTTTTCAATGTCCAAGAAAATTTAAAATCCAGAAACACTATGACCTACCAATTTTTTTTCCTGGGGAATTACCCCATAGCCCTATTAAAAACTATGACAAGCTAATTATAATGTTACTTAATTTTGCTTTAATAGCAAAAAAAAAAAAAAATCAACCCACATGTCCAACAACTTAAAAATGATTAAAAGCTTGTGTGCATCCATTTAATGGAACAAAGTATAAAACTTTAAAAAAAATTCAGGGAGAGTTCCACGTGCTGCTATGGTTATGTTCTCTATTACAGATATATACAGAAAATGTTAATAATATCTTTTAGAAAAGGAGCTAAGGGTCCTTGTAGTGAAGCATGATATTTATATTTTCACATGGTTTTTATCCTGTGCATATAAAATATATCATTATGCTTATATATGTATATCCATATATACATATTATTTTTAGAATTAGAAAAGAGCTTACTGTGACATTACTAGAAAAAGATTAATTGCACATTCCATTTAAAGTACTTATATTACCTGTTACTGAGAATAAAATAAATTTAATACATCATCCTCAAGATCTACCACACATATATGTAATCATGTTCCCACAACACAAGCAATCTCAATCTAATCAACCCTAGAAAACTGCAATTAAATTTGCTTGGTAGCTTTTCTAAGGGGGTTAAAACTATGTTTGTGTTCTGATAATGATGGAAAATTAGTTTTCTATAACAAGAGCCACTTATTTGAAACTCTGCTTTCAGAAGTTTCAGGTTGTGAGATGTGCAGCAAGGTCTTCCTGATGTATATAGGTCAATGGCTTTTTCAGATGTTTTGACGAAGTAGACAAACGTGCAGTTACCTTTTAAAGCAAATGCATAGAAATATCTTATAGTTTTTTTCTGGAAGATTATCTAAATTTGATTGAGAAATAAAATTCCTTGCTAATAGATATAAATGAGCCCCTAATTTTAGTACCAAAGATTCGGGAATTTCACTGTGGATTTACAGAAGTAATGTAAGAGTAGGGAAGCTCTGGACTTTACCGATGTTTCAGATTTATTTTTCTATTCTCTCTTATTAATGCATCATAAATCCAAATATTAGAGTGCACAATATAACAAATCACAATCTCATGTTTATTTTATAAAAATGTATTTAATTTCTGTTGTGTAATATCATCAATATTATGGGCATTATCTGCTTTTAGTATATTTCTGAGAAGTTATATCTAACTATAGCTAAAAATAATAACTGGGAAATCTATCCCTGGACCAAAAGCCCAAAATAGCTATCTGCCGTTAATGAATAAAACTAGCAAGATGCAGAACTGACTGAGACCTTAAAGAAGAAATTAAAGCTACATCCCTGTAGGTATAAAATATGAACGGTGACTCTGACTACATCCTAGAACATACAGTCCTAAGTAAAAGATGGATAGATAAAATGTAAAACAAAACCAATCTAATTACAGCCAAAATAGATACTACTGACAGTCCAGGAAAAAAATATATTTCTAATATCCTAAAAAAACCCCAAAACACTAGTTAGATAGTATTATGATATTTTATCTTCTATAAGTATTTCTATTGAGAAAATTTAAAAGGTTGATTTGAAGATAATTATGCTCTCCCATGTTCAATGCAAATAGCCTTGTGTAGCTGAAATGATAATACTAAAAATAAAAGATCAGCAAATTTTCATGTGTTTTCCAATTAGAGAATAGTTTCGGCTATAGATAAAACCATTTTATGGTTTGTCAATCTTTTCTGATATTACTTGCTTAAATACTATCAAGAATCCTAAAATAGCAAAACTTTAAAAATTAACACATTCTAGAACTGCAAAAGATATGAGACACAAAATTATATTCTATGATAAACATGAGTCCATATTTTTTAATATTCATAAGGATAAAAAATAATATGTTTAAAAAGACTTTTCATTCAAATTTCTTACCCAAATAAAGTCATTTGAGACACAACATGGCTTTTGAGGGGAGCTGTACTATTAAATCTATGTTTGTCCAAATGTATAAATATGTTTAAAGCATTAGCATAAAATGTGTATTGCTTGTGTCTGTCAAAGACAGAAAAAAATCCTGAAAACCTGGTCAATATGGTATAGTAAACTCCATGAAAACACAAACCAGATAAATGTTTTTCAATGTATTTCAAAAAGTATGGTACCCAGTGGCTTATTCAATGCCTATGTGTTGAACAAAGGACTGAATTACATATATTTGCCAGTTATATTCATATCTCATTGACCATAATTATGTGAAACAAACAAAAAAAACAGAAGAATCTGTTACATTTTTAAGCAAATAAGACTAAAAATACAAATGAATTTCCTATTATCCTCAAACCAATATTTGAACTGCAGCAGAGTAAGGGACTTAAGAAGGGTGTTACAAATCTTTGTACACCCACTGCATAGCACAATACCTACAAAGACATTTGGTGGATAAATGCATGAATAAATGAAACCTGAATCAAGAATGAGAAAAAAATAGCCAAAGACTGTTGTACCACAAGAATCCAATAAGTCAATACAATGTGATAAATTTAATAGCAGGTAAGTCGAATGTACTAGGGGGAAACCTATGAAAAGTGTGTAATAATGAAGTTCAAGAAAACCTTCAACCAGAGGGATATTATCATAAGCTAGAATTTGGTAGATGAAATTAAAAAGAAATTCTAAGAAAAGAAAATATTGTATTTGAGAAATAACATGTTAGCCATTGCTGTAGCAGATCATTTAATAATCATGATGCAGAATTTAGAAAAAAAAAAACTGAAATGATCCTTGAAATAAAGCATTATGGAAAGCACTGGTAAAGTTAGTGTCTGTGAGCATTTTTCATTTGTATTTTTTTTAATAACTGTAGACTTAACTGTTTTAAACCTATAGATCAATTTGGGGAGAATTGACATCTTTACTATGGGCAGCGTTCCAATCCATGAACATGGCATGTCTCCATTTATTTGGATCTTGTTTGATTTATTTCATCAGAGTTTTGTAGTTTCCCACATAAGACCCTGCACAGATTTTGCTAGTTGTACATAACATCCCCTTATCCATCCGTAACAATATCACCATTTCATTCCTGATATTAGTAAATTTTGTCCTCTCCATTTTATGGTTGTTATAAACTTTATTGATCTTTTCAATGAATTGCTGTCCTCTGTTGTTTTGTGTTTTTAATTTTTAATTTAATTGATTTCTGCTCTTATCTTTATTATTAATTTCTTTCTGCTTGTTTTCAATTTTGTTCTTTTCTGATTTCTTGAAATGGGTGTGGGAATTATAAGAATTTTCCTCTTTTGTAATGCAAATATTTAGTGCTATAAATTTCACTCTCAGTACTACTTTAGCTACCTTAGCTGGGTCTTATAAATGTTGACATGTTGCATTTTCATTTTCCTTCAGTTTGATGTATTTTTTTTTTTTACTTCTCTTGAGACTTCTTCTTTGATCCATAAAACATTTAGAAGTGTGTCATTTAATTTCTAAGTATTTGGAAATTTTCCTTTTTCTTTCTATTATTGATTTCTAGTTTGATCCCATTATGGTAAAAGAGCATACCTTACCATGATTTTAATTCCTTTATATTTTTGACATTAGTTTTATGGGCCAGGATATGACCTGTCTCAGGGAGAACAATGTGTATTCTGCTGTTCGCTGGAATGTTTTAAAAGTTTCTAGTATATTCTGTTGTTTAATGGTATTGTTCAATGAAATAAGACCTGAATCATGCAATTCAGTAGGAGCCCTGGCAATGCTGATTGATTAAGAAGGTTTATCCTGTGTACCTTATTTTGTTTTATAGTTTGAAGCTTGATACATAGTTTATAACAGCAAGGTAATTTACCATGATTGTCATATTAAGACTTTAGTTTAAAAGTCTAAAACTAATCTGTACTTTATTTTGCTGTTTCCATATTCTATCCCTACTTCTGGATTTAATACAACTTTGGGGGAGATAAAACAAGAAGCAACAGGCATAGTTGCATAGCATAACAAAATCATTTTCTCATGAAGTTTTTCAACTATCCCAGTGGATACTGTCAGAGGAGACTAGGAAAATCATAAAGGAATTCATCTTTGTCTCCATTTTGTGACTAGTATTATCTCCCTCCCCAAAATGTGTTTACCATAGATTCATTTTGTTTGTAGCCAAGAATGATTAATTTAGCATAGCAAAGTAAACTACAGTATATCCGGGTTGCTTATAATGATCAATACACAGGACAAATTAATTAATATTAATTGAATGTGAGGATAAGAAATATTGAAGAGAAATGTAATAGCTTTTGAGCCTTCAATATCAAGGGTAGGATGAAAAAAATTTAAACTTGATCAAGTATTACACTTTTAGAAAAATATTAAATAAAATATATCATGTATAACATTGTTATAAATGTATCTAGTAGCTTTATTTGGCTTCTGTATTTTTCAATACGGTCCGCAAAAACTGAAGGATTAGAGGAATTGCATTCTATTGTCATGCCTCTCCCATTTAAACATGAGCTTAATTATAAAGCTCCTCACGAAGTACTATAAAATACACCGAAGGTTTTATTTAGGCTAAGGCAGGCTTATAAAACAGATAAATCTATAATAACTGTTTGTACGTTAGTAGTATCATTTATTAATATACGTAGTTGCAATACCCCATCACTGTAGAAGCTTTATTGAAAAAATCTGCAGTAATATACAAACTGCAGAATACTATATAAGCCTTCTTAATCAATTAGAGTGTATTTGGTCAAAAAAGCACATAGGACCACAACAGCACATTTCATTTTTTCCCTAGGAAATCAATATCCACAATAGAAAATAGAAGTCAAATTGAAGCCTTAAATTTTGTGGCCATGAGGTATATTGGAAATACCTCTGGGCTGGTGCTCAAAGTTCTAATCCAATTTGGTCACTATCATTGACTTTGAAAAGTAACACCTTTTGAAAGACTTAGTTTCTCTTCCTAATTTAATTCTTGACCTTGTTACTGAAGTGTCATTGAATGCGCATTTCTAAGAGAAGATCACAGGATTTAACCTGTAGGAATGGATTCACCATAATTATTGCCTGTAATCTTTCAAAATTCCAAGTCAGACTACCAATTTGAGAGATTTTGTTATTGTTGCTCAACACAACAGTGGAAATGTGTATGAAAGCATGGTCAACATATAAGAATCTTTATTGCCTTGCTAGTGTTATAGGGTAAGAGTAAGCAATTTCTGTGAATCCAAAGCCAAAAATATATATTTCAATAATATATTTTATAAACATGAAATTGGGTACAAAAATAGGTCACTGCTTCTGTCTATATACTCACTCCAACTACCTAATTCCTTCTACATAACCTTCGGTAATATTATTTTTTTGGACTTAACTCCTCTTTGTTGCTTGGATTCCTTACCCCTACCTATACAATAAACTTCTATGCATCTTTATACACAAATCAAATATTCTAGGATGATATTAAGATATCTGAATGACTGAAAATTTTATTAGCCTTATTCCTAATTGCCCAGAAGTGTTTGAAACCAAAAATAAGAAAAGAACATATTCTGAAACCAGAAGTATTTTATATGACCTCCTGCAACAACAGAGATAATTAAGACAAACACATGTTAACAGCTAATTTAATATTAACCACCCAAAGTAAATCTGCATAACTGGGATAACAATATTAACCAAGAATACAATTAAGCTTTTTAAATATGAGCATATGTCCCATCTTAATAAATAAGTTCTTATTGGCCTCAGTGACTGGGAAAGAGCCAAATTCAATCAACGTATCTTGAGTGTCTTCAAACACTGGGTATAGACAGATTTTTGCTGTTGATTATTTTCGAGGATGAGTCAACAAACAATAACTAAAGCATGGGTTCTATGAGACTATACTACATCTGAAGTGAAGAGAAACAGTCTAGAAATAGTCATAAATATGAATGCATGAAGAAAGTCATATGAAAGAACAGTTTAGCACTCCACAGGAATTGATATATACTCAAGTTGTCATTCAAGTGTGGAAACATAAAAAAAGTTATTTTTAGATTCCTGGGATTTCGGTAAATAGAACCAGGTACTAGTGCTACGGAAGTTGATTGAAAATATTTTCAAAGGTCACCAGAAAAGAAAAACAAAATAACAACACAAGAATTGTAAAGTGCAGTTGAAAAGTACTGGCAGTTATTAATAAAATCACCTTGAGTCTTTGACAGACTTATATATCCAACTGTCAACTTGATGTATCTACTTGGATGTTTAATTGACATCTCACACACAACACAGTTCAAACTAAATTCCTGAAATTCCCCTCAAAAAATTTCACTTACAGCCTTTGCCATCTCAGTTCTAGTTGCTCAGGCCAAAAACATTGGATTCATCCTTGATGCCTCAATTTACCTCACACCTCTCATGTTATTAGCGAGAAAACCCTTTTGGTTCTATGTAGTGGATGCTGTGATATACCACCTGGATCCCCCTCAGGACAAGAAGATTTACTTCCCCAGCTGCTATGAGTGGTGCTGACAGACAATCCTAACCTACCAGCCCTCTTCAAGATTTGTCTCCACTGACAGAGTTATGTTGCGTAAAGTCACTCACTCCCTTGCCCCAACTCTGGACGACATTACAGGGCCATGCCTCCCAGTTTCAGAGCTCCCCATTCAGTTGTATAAAGCCTTTTTGACACTGTATCCTGGACACTGTTCAAAATAGAATATATGTGAGTGAAAACAGAACAAAGTCCTGATACATGCTACAGCATAGATGAAACTTGAAAACATTATGCTAAGTGATAGAAGCCAGTCACGAAGGCCATATTCTGTATTTTTCAATTTGTAGAAAATCATGAGGGGAAAAAAACTATAGCTACATAAAGAAGATGTGTAGTTGCCTGAGGCTGGGAGTGGGGAGTGGAGATTGAAAATAGGAAAATGAAAACATTTTTGGTGTTGTGGAAGTGTTCTAAAACTGCACAGAATTACTAAAAAAATCACTGAATTGAACATTTACAATAGGTGACATCAATGATACATAAATTATACCTAAATGATTTTTTTTTAATAGAAAAGCAAGCCCAAAATACAGAAAATCAAATGGGAGAGGAAAGGGAGGGAGAGGTCAAATGTTAACACTTCATGTGAATTTTTTCTGACTGCCTTTGGCCACACTAGTCGTCCCTCTTTATTCATCCATTATTGTTTTTATTCATCCATTGAAAAAAACATTTATGGAGAACTACTAAATGTCGGTCTTATGCTAGTTATTTGGAATACAAGGAGAAAAAGGATATAATTTATGCTCTAAACGCATTTATAGTTAGTGTGGAGATATTCAAGAAAATTAGCCTGTATGGGATAGTGTATTACATTCCCTGATATTGTTATGAAGAGGAGTTAAAGGAGACAATGAAAGTTTTTTTTAAAATACCTATATTATACTATTTACCTGATTGTATATTGATTAAACATATTATATATTTTAGTCTATTATTCACACTAATATCATACTACTGTAACTTTAGTGTAGCAGCGTATGTGAAATCTTTTAGAAATAAAATTATATTTTATATTTCCTGAGACAATTCAGATAAGAGAGTGACTTGAGATAAAGCTTGAGATTTGAGAAATAGTAAGCAGCATCCACATGGACATATCATCCAGGAAAGAGCTGTGTTATTTTATATAACTATAAATATATTTATATATTCATACATCATATCCACATATCCACAACACTAGAACATTTCATTTATTCAAGTTTCACACTTCTTAGATTTCATCTTTCTGGAACTCAACCAGGTGCCAGAAGGTAATTACACAAATAGTAGATGATCCAGATCACTCCAAACAAGGCTACCACCTCACTGCACTGCTACTGCCTCTTGTTTCACACCAGAGCTTTTAAATTACAGTCTTATTTATTTAATGCAAAAATTTCAACAAGCTGCTAAGGTAGTTTGCTTTTTTGTTCAATTTTTATTTTTAGTGCCCAGTACATCTGAAACAGCAGACTGTAAGTAGGATATAAGTGCAGGAACTGCTGAGTCTAGTCCTATGACAGCAAGAACAGTGACAGTGGTACAATAGATTAGAAAGGAAGGAGAATAAAGCATAAAAAGAGAGAAACCATATTCCAGCATAGGATGAAAATGAGGGTTAATAACCAACATTTGTGTACTGGTCTTCTGGTTGCAAATTATTTGCAAATTCTTGCTCATTTAATCATAATAAATATCCTTTGAGACAAACATCATTATCTTTATTTCACAATTGATCTGAGCCTCAGATTGCCAGATATTGCACAGCCAAAAACACTAGGAGGAGGCCTAGGTCAAATCAAAGATCAGTATTTTGTCCAATTACTATACTCTGATGATGACCCACAAGCTGTTATGAAAAACTGAAAGTGGAGTCAATATTATATATTTATAGAGCATGAAATTAATACCACATATTGATTTCTAAAACAATCTGTTCTAATTTATACATAACAAGGTATATTTTAGATATCTTGAAATTTCTTTTATTGACTAGCTCTTCTGCCATTATTGACAGAGACATGGTACCATTCCAGAAATCTAAAGTACTTATTCATAATACTAAATAAAAACCATGCTGCTGCTTTTTTTTCTTTTTTTTTTTTATGATTCAGTATTTTTACTTAATTTGGACCTCTTAAACAGTCATTTCCATTTCAACTCCTTTAGAATATCAATATGAGCTATTATGATTCATTTGCTTCATCTGCCATGTTAAATTTTCCAATACAGAGGTTTTATAATTATTCTATAAAACATGACAATTAGCTCTGTCACAAGGAAAGATAAGTATATATGTGTTTTATGTTAACTGTGTGATTAAAGATCATATACACAAACACACATACATCCATAATAACAAGGATGTGGGATCTATCTGTAAACTGAAAAAATTTGTGACATTTGAAAATAAAACAAAATCAATTATCCAATTTTCTTTCCCTTCTCAGATTCTGAATTCTTCCTTCTGCCTCTACCAATGACAGATGTCATTAACTTAATCTATGTTAGTAATGTACCTCTATTTTCTCCAAGTTCCCGAAATGGTAAAATACAGATCTCTTTTTATACTCCTTATTATTCAACTCACCTCTTTTTTTTCTCAGCTGGTAAGCCATCTACATGGGAATTATTTTTATAGTTATGCTCTTCTAACAACAAAAAAAGGTAAACCTATATTCATGAGAATCAAGGTATGATCACAATTTTTACGGTTTTTTTTGAATAACAAGTAATGACAATTAAAATTTTAGCCAGAATACTTTCTTTGGGGTCCTCTTTACAGTAGGTAAAATGACTTAAAGATTATTATGATTGCATTTTATGCAAATTACATTTTTACACCATCTTAATGGGTGTATAATGATAGCTACTAAGTACTCCAGCTGGAAATAGACAATTATACCACCTGCCCCTCAACACTAACTGAAAAAAAAGACCTTACTGTTTCGAAGCAAATATACATAGAACGTTTTCTCTTTCCTCTCTTGATATAACCTGAAAATAACATATATTCCAATAGCATATCGTTTTCTCTTTCGCTGATCTTTTTATCCACCTTTTCCCAATGTATACAGTGCTTTTAAAAGTTGTAATCAGATGAGCAGACTTGTTTTTTTTTTTGTTCTAGATAATGTTCTGAAAAGTATAAATAGAATTACTCTAGTAGGGCGTGCCCTCACCAGTTAATCTCGGTCCTCTCTATTCTCTATTATATTTGTGGTAACTAGACTCTCAGATGTTCCCCAGGGATTCCCTTTTTCCTGGTATTCATGTCCACATTGTATCAAGGTTGCCTTGTGTGACCATTACGATACAGCAGAAATAATGGTATATCACTTCTGATATTAGATTACAAAAGACCGGCATTCTCTCTTGCCTCATTTCCTATGGAGGGAAGCTCACTGCTTTGTCATGAAGACACTCGTAGAAAAGCCTATGGAAAGACACACATGACAAGGAACTGAAGTCTGCCAGTAACCACGAGTGAGTTCGGAAGTAGATCTTCCAGCTTCAAATGACTGCAGCCCCAACCAACCTCATTAACGCAACCTCACGAGACAACTTGTGCCAAAACCATCCACCTAAACCACTCCTGAATTCCTGACCAACAGAAACTGTGAAATAATTTATACTATTCTTTGAAGGTCCTAAGTTTTGGTGTATATATATTACGCAATAGATAATGAATACATTATTATACCTAAAATATTCATGTGCATGGTGTTTAAAAGATTTTGAGAATGTAACCTTGTATTATTTAGGATAATTAATGTTAGCTGCCACGATATTAAAATAGACCAAAGTTTATTTCTTGCTCATGTCCAGGTCCAATTCAGATCCAGTTGTTCTGCTTGGTGACTTTCCCTCAAAAGTGCATTGTGGAGCTGGGATTGTTTTTGTAAAAAACAAACAAACAAACAAATGAACATGCACTACTAAAATGTATTCACTTTCAGCTGTATGTGAGGGAGAGATAGTGAACATGGAGAACCCATACCCATCCTTAATTGCCTTTAATCATAAATAACGCATAACTTCTCATATCTTTACAGGTGAATACTCAAATTACATGACTCTAGCCAAACTATAAGGAAAGCTGGTAAATGAAATCATCTGGATCCAGGAAGAGGAAATGTTTTACAAGTAACATTGTCTCTGGCACTTGACTCCTGCTTTAGAGCCAAAGTAGTGAGGGAGGAATGCTCAATACATGCAAAGAGAGACTCTGTGCTAGGAAATACTCCTTGAATTACCTTTTTTTTTTCTATTTTTTTTAATAATCAGAATATTTTTATCACCTTGTTCAACTATTTAAAGAAATCGATTTCTAGTTTGTCACTTACATTAGAGTAACTTTTCAATGCTTCAGAAACTACCTTGAAAGAATGAACTCCAAGTACAGAAAGAATTATAATGTACCAGTTATCTTTTTCTGCATAAGAAACAACTATAAAACTTCAGTGGCATACAACAGTAAGCATGTATTGCTCAGTCAGCTAAGCATCCCTGCCTATCTTGACTAGCCTTACTCACATGTTCTGAGTGATCTAGTGGTCAGCTGATGCAGGCTAACCCTGGCTGGGGTGACCTAGGTGACTTGGCAGTAGACTAGGTCAGGAATTTTTTCATGGTAATGACAGAGGCACAAGAGAGTGCATAACCTGCTTACATTATATATGCTAATATCACATTGGCCAGAGCGGGAAGGCTACAAACAACATGGTCAGTTGCATGGATACAGGCAGAGGTGAAGAATCAGGACATCAATGTAATCTACTACATATATGCATGCTCTGAAATGTGAATAAACAAACAAAAAATAAATTAACATAAAAAACACAATCTTCAATAAAGGCAATCAGTAACTAGCCATTCCTAAAGATGGCACTGTCGGAAGGAATTGGATTTCTTCACATCCAATTTTACATAGAATGAAACTCAATATCCTTATTTGCCAAAATTGAGGATTGATATGCACTCTTTTAACTCTCAATAATAGTTCTGGTCAAAAACAATTCAGTGATACTGAATTTGCCTTAATTAGAAAATAATAAAAATTTTATATGGATTTATGATTAAACAAAAATAGCATTTAAAGATATACTAGCTAATCAGTTTCCCAATAATATTAAGAATTTATCCTCTTCGTCTTCTTGGTTTTTTTTTCCAGGACAATTTTTTTAAGGAAATATAATATGTTCTGTCTCTTTTGGATGCTAAGACAATCACAGGCAATGACAACACCTAATAAATCAACTAAGATGTTTTAATTAATTAATTAGAGCAATTCTTATTGAGGACACTATACTTGCCATTTTGATAGCTGCTAGCTTTTCAATAACAAGGAAGATTCAGTAATTCAGTTTATAACCTAGTGGAAAATACAAACAATAAATAAACATTTGCCATACAGTGCCATAAACTGTAATTATATACATATATCTATGGTGCTTAAGAAAACAGGAGACCAACTAAGCCAGACATGAAGAAAGTTTTCGAGAAGAGATTAAAATCTGAATTTGAATCTGGTAATGAGTAGTCAGCTCATGGGAAGTATGTCGGTTTCTTCCAGGCAGTAAATATTGATAAAAAGAAAGACAGATTTATAAAGACAGTGAAAAATGTATAATCGACAGACTAGGTCAGTGGTCCCCAACCTTTCTGGCACCAGGGTCCACTGCTCTTATGAGACTCTAAAGCCTGATGGTCTGAGGTGAGGCTGAGGCAGTGATGCTAGCTAGCACTAGGGAGCGGCTGCAAATACAGATGAAGCTTCGCTTGCTCCCTCACCTGCCACTCGCTTCCTGCTGTTTGGCCCGGTTCCTAATAGGCCACAGACTAGTACTGGTCTGCCTGAACCAGGTGATTTATTGGAAACTGGACATAAAGTAGAGAAATTAGGAAAAATATGTAATTTTATTGCTAGGGTAACTGAATTTATTATTTGATCAGATATACTTTGTGAGAAGTAATTCTAGTGGTAAAGAGAATCCTACGACCTGGATGTGATCAGTTTGAGATTCTTGTAAGACATTCAAGTGGAAATTATCTTTAAGGCTGTTGGCTTCTTGTACCTGAAGACAAATGGAGGTAAACATTTGGAAACATTAGGTCTCACATTAGCTTTATGCAAGACAGCCATTGAAATCCTGGGAGTAGTGGAATGCTGACAAAGAGGGTTGTCCAGCAAGCAAAGAGAGCCTAGGACCAAAACCTAAAGACTTCAGCATTCAAGGGATGTGTAGAATAAAATTCGTCCACAACAGGGAAAAAAAAAAATGAACAAGCAAAATTGGAAAGTGAAAACAAAATAATATGTTGTGATATAAACCGAAGGAAGAGATTTCTTAAAGGAAAAGAAAATATTCGATATTTTTGAATGTTATATTTATAAAATAAGGTCTGAAAAATCCTTTGGTTTTATCAACAAGATGGCTGTTGATGTCCGTGACAAGAGCTGTGTGGCAGCGGTGCGAATGAAAACTAAAATGTGGTTGATTGAAAATAGATGGATTTTTTGGAAACAGAGACTGCAAGTATACCTAACTTGTTTAATAGAGATAGTAAATATTTCATGATTTTTTTTTAATGATATGAGAAACCTGAATGTTTTAAAACCTACTGGTTTAAAACCTACAGGAAAAGGTTAAAGACCCAAATGCTGAACAAGGTAAATAAGAAAGCAATCTTTCAGAAATGAAAGCAGATAGGAGGCAAAGCATGGATGAAGAAATTAACCACATTAAAGAGGATCGCCAATTCTAAGGCATCAATAGTGTAACAGGAGAGCATGTGTATGAAAACAAAGGTGATTTTATGATTAATGTGATTAATGAAGATACTTAAAAACATTCCACCAGGAGTTATGTAGAAGAAAAAAGGTATCCACAGTCAGTACTATTAATTAATATTGCTTTAGAGGCAATAACGAAAGCAATTTGATATAGGAATGACGATGGCTTATAGAAAAATAATCAAAATACTTTTGAGTGAAAAAGTAGAATAGTTTTTCTACAGGACAGCAATGAATTTCTCCACAGCAACAAAGGAAGCTAAAGAAAATGAAAGAAAAAATCTGAGGGACAGTTGTTTCAAAGTATATTCAGCCAAACCATGCATCAAAGATGAAAAGAGAACGAAGATATTTGAGACACGGAATAACTCATACTACTTTTCCTTCAGGCTCTTTTTCAGCAAACTATGTAAGTAAATTAAGTAAGAAACCAGTAAACGGCAAGCCCAATAAAGAAGAATGAGGAGGAGGAGGAGAACGAGGAGGAGGAGGCGGAGGAGAGATTAGGAAATTATCTAATGCATTTGCCTATACAGAAAACATTAAATAATTTTTTACTAAGCTTGTGGACGATTTAGGAAGGATTAGCAAAAGGTACTATGAAAAATAAGCAGACAAACAATAATATGAGGTAACATCGGACTGCAGGTTTAAGGCTCAGTCCTACAGCTCCGCCCCACTTCCCCCACTTTCAGAAGCCAGTCCCCAGTTCAGGTTGTCATTTATGCTTCAGACCTGCTATAGCACAGAGGTTCCCATGGCCCCCTCCTCATATGATTGGTTTGAGGGTCTAGATCAGCTCCTAGAATTCTGAGAAACATTTTACATACTAGATCACCAGATTATCATAAAAGGATATAACTCAGAACAGCCAGATGGAAGAGACACATCAGACGAGGCATGGGGAAGGGACAAAGAGCTTCCATGACCTCTCTTGTGCACCACTCTCCCAAAATTTCCACCTGTTCACCAACAGGGAAGCTCTCCAAACCCTGTCCTTCTAGTTCTCAGGGAGACTTCATTACATAGTCATGAATAATTAAATCTCTGTCCATTGGCAACTGATTCAACCTTCATCTCCTTCTCTAACTCCCTCGGGTTGGAAGTGGGATATTCATAGATCCTATCTTCTAATCACATGGTCAACCAGCTCCCATTCTGAGGTTAACTAATGGCTTTCTAAAAGTCATTTGGTTAACATGACAAAAAACACCTTTATCCTCCTTATCACAGGAAATTCCAAGGGTTTTAGGAGCTTTGTACCAGAAATGGGTGGCAGGCTAAATATATATGACAAAATTACAAGATCACAATTATAATGAGATGGTGGAGGCACAAGAGCCTGTCCTGAAATGCAACTAGGATGGAGGACTGAACTTGGTATTAATGGACACCATGAGGGAATCAAATGGTGGATTAAAAATGAGGGTTCCTGGTTATCTTGCTCTAAGGGTTAATTTCAGCAGGCCTGGAATTGGCCTGAGATGTTCTGCTGAAGTATGATATATCTGCATGGTACTGACCCAGGGTCAATGAAATATAATGATTAATAGAACTGTTTTGTAACCATGGGTCCAAGGCAAGTTTCAGCATGTTTTGTGCCAGCTTGCCAGCATTGTTTATAAACTGAGATTGATGGTTTGCACCTGATTGATGGTTTACAACTGATAACAGCAGCAATACTGATGGCTTGCACAAGGGCTCTGCCACTGGGATTGGTCATGTAGCAATAACGACCAGAAAGGTTTAAGAAGCACTGATCAAGGCTGCATCTTGGGACCCATGCAAATGTTGGTGACACCCGATCCAAGTGATACAAGATTATACCTTAACGATCCTTCCAACTTTTCTAGTCCCTTGCTATGATGCATATCATGATGCTAAAGCTTTGGTTTATTATAGCCTCTCCCTGCAAAAAATGATAGATTTAGAAACCTTGTCATTTCGGGTCCTGTGAGTCTTCTTTAACGATCTAAACTTGTGTGACTACCACCATTAACACAGTTATAGAAAAGTATATAATTATATGTAATTCTGTGCACATCTACTTTGAGACCTATGGGGAGGATGGCTGTGATGGGATAACTGCAAAACTACTTCCTTTTTCTGACTCGGCTGCAGGAGTACTCTCCTGAATTAGAATAAAATCCCAGTTTCCAAGTTTTCAGAGAAGATTTTCTCTCTGAACTCAGGGTGAAAACTGAAAATATCAATTATGTCCATCCATTTAGTATAACTGAAAGTATCCTGAACAAGCGGCAAATTTGAACATCATGTCAGTTTTCTGGTTCAACTGACACTGCCTCTGCTGACACTGGTACAGTATACTTTGTCTCTTTCTATATATCCCAACTTATATCTTCCTTGGGTCTCATATATCTTCTTCATCACCCTCAATTTGTCCAAAGCCCTGCTGCAACTGATTGTACTTTCCAGCATGTGGGTGCTGGCTCAGTGCACCCAGTCTGTTCCTTTCCCAGAGATCCAATTCATCTGCACCTAGGCCAGCTCTCAGAGGTCCCAGTCTCAAATTATTAATGGTTGTCCTTTTTCAACAGGTATATCTCTTTGTGTAGCTGGGTCTGTTCTTTCGGGAGATGGCTATATAAAGTGTCCAATTAATTCAAATATTTTTGCTGCTTTCTCACACCCTGAAGTGTATGGGAATACTGACTGTTGGGGTTCAAGGCAGGTACCCCAAAACGTGCCAATTTAGCATATTGATTATTTTGAATTAAAGTTACTTGAGAAATGGCAAGTACAGGAAGGACACTTTGACCCCTCCTCTCTATCCTCCTGAAATCAAGAACTAAATCTTCTATGTGATAGGCACCCTCCTTTTACCAGGAAGTAGAAGAGACTTCTTTATCACCAGAGATAGGAAACTCGGGAGCCCAGAAGGCTATGCAAATTCTACTTAGTTTCTTTACTAATTAGTACCCAAGACTAACTTTCTTTGTCTTGTCAGTGCTTCAGCCTGCTCTAGTCATTTCTTAGGCCCCACATCTGAGATCTCTATACTTACAAAATTAAATGACTTTCCCCTCCTGTAAATCTGCCCTGTGTCCGTTTAATTGTTTAGACCAGCCAAAAGAACCTAGAAGGGTAGAGGAAAAAAATTTTCTCCCTGACATGGTCTTGGATATTTATTTTCTATAGAAAAAAAATCCTCATATCATAACCTGGTGCAATTAACTTTTTATATTCCTAGTGTGTAGACTCTTCAAGTTAGGCATTCCTTGTCTGAAGACTTACATAGCACCATTTACAGTGTGCACATGAGACAGTTTTTCTAGTGAGTGCACTAGAAAGCAAAAGGAGACTATTAAATCAAAGGACCCAATAAGATTAAGTTTTATTTACAAGTTCTTATTTCAGCAGTTATCGAATTTTTTTTTATGTGAAAGTATTTTATTTTATTTATCTCTATTTGAAAATTCTTATTTTGCAGAACAGAAAGCCATTTCCTTATACATTCATTCCATTTCTCAATGGCTTCCACAGATTTTATAAAATTCATGTTTCAGAGTGACTCCAGGTGTATTAGTAGAGTAGCACACTGCAACTTACTTAAGCAGATGGGGCAAAGGTCTAAAGGCCCATGGTCTGGTTCTTCCAGGTGACTAGAGCCTTGCATTAGTCTTGCCAGTCAGTGGTAGTGTCAGAGTCCGAACTTGTGTCCAATTTCATAGATTAAACACTTATGGGATCAAAGTAGCAAAATACTTGTGATTTCAGGAAAATAATAGTTATTCACAACTGAATAGGCACTTGAAGATATTTTCTCAAGTTTTCTTCACTTTGTACTCATAATATAAAAATAAAAACCACTGCCATATCTGGCAAAGCTGACTATTTCTGTGCCATCTACCAAAGAGCTTTGTCCAAAGACAAAATTCCAGGATTCTCTTGCGTAAAGACCAATCATTGCTGTACTCATGATACAGAAGACATTTGCATGTTTCTTTGTTTTTATGAACTTAGAGATGCCCCTGTATGAATCTGTAGGTTTTATGTGTGGTCATTCAATCTAAATGAATATTAAGTTGCAGAAACAGGAAACTGTTCTGGAAGTTTTACTGTCAAGCCATAGAAAAATGCTTCACAGTAGCTCTTGAGCTCTTTAATATATTCTTCTCCAATAATTCTGGTGTTCTGAAGAGTCCCAATGGTCTCTATATAAACATTACATTGTTCATAGAGATTATTGATAAACTATTCGAAGTCTTTGGCAGGAGTGCTCAGAATGGGAGGTGATCTGATCTGATTGTGAATGCAAGGTAACGAACGGGTCCAAAGAGATTGCTCTCTAACGGAAAATATTTATCAGTGATTCCCCACCATCTAAATTCTTATACTACAGCTCAAATACTGGAATCTTTGAGATGAGAGCTGTTTGTAGTGTCTAATCTTCCATTCAGTATTCCTATGAAAAGTTTTGTTTTTGTTCCAATTTTTATGGTGATAAAATACAAATAACATAAAATTTACCATGTTAACCAATTTAAGTGTATAGTTCAGTGATATTAAGTATATTCATACTGTTGTACAACCGTTAGCACCATTCATCTCCAGAACTCTTTTCATCTTATAGAACCTGAAACTACGTACCCATTAAAGAGAGTTTTCAATCTTCGGATTTGAGAGACTGAATATATGAATGGACAATGGCCAGATCGTACATAAAAATAGAGCTCTGACCCCCAACCTGCAGCAACTAGTCCAGGAAATCAACTCATTATTTATAGTAACCAGCCCGGGAAGCCAGTCTCTTACTTGTTAATCAGACTTACAGGAATTCAGACCACTATCTCTATACAATCATGGAGTACATGCCTGAAGCCTTCCCCTTTTCCCACTTTAAAACTTTTCTACTCCTCTTCCTGCTTTTGAGTCTTTGCCAAAACTCAAGTGACAGTGGCTGACCCCCTTGCTATAGCAGTCTCTGAATAAATAGCCTTTGAGTATTCTCATTTGGTTGGTATTCATTCATTTCCAGTTTAAATGGGTTAAACAGCTGCTCTACCACAAGGTTTATAAGGACCAGCATATTGAACCTGTTCATAGACGTGATATGCAGGGTACCTTCACCTGCCACTAGGTTCAAGGAGGCCCATCCACCACCAGATTACTTTTTTTAAATCAAGATGTTATCTTCAAACATCCATTAGACTTCCTCCAGGACCTATATATGGAAGTGAGCCAGAAAAAAAACAGAAAGAGGGAAATAGAAATAAAGGCAGAAAAACTATGTGAGAGACAGAGGAAGGAAGAGAGGCAGGGAGGGAGAGAGGAAGGAGCTTGTTGGATCTTGGATAGTGTTTTTTTAGTAAAAGTACTGACAACCAGTTTGCCTTCTGAATTAGAACACTGCCTAGATGTCAGAATTTTTAGTAACAGAACATTAACTTTTAGATATAAATTCTAAACTCTGCCTTGAAAAATGAAAAGTTATTATGATGTACATTTAGTTTTTTTCTAGGCTGGCAAGTAAACTTCAATTGTATTTTCAGTACATTAGAATTAGTAAGAGTTTTTCTTATGTCACAGCTTTGAAACTGATTGTTCCTGTTTGAAAAAAAATTTAAAGCCTCAAAACCAATCCAGCAACTACATGGAAAATCTCCTTAATAATTTTCAATATGAAAACCCTGCTTGGGGTGAAATTTCAATTAAGAGATTAAAATAAAACAAAATTATCCCAAACTCATTAATACAGTGATGAAAAATGGATTGCAGAAAGTTCCTTTCTCACTATTAGAATATGATGATAAAAATGGATTTAGCAATCAATGCGTCTTTTGATAATACTGCTTCATAATTTAAAAATTGTATATAATCTGTTCATTTTTTTTCCTTTTAAACACTTCCCTATGAGAAAATGGGAGAAACGAGGTAATTGATCATGTACAACTCTTACTTCCCATCCAAATTAATGACAATAATAGAAAATCAAGATCAAAACACCATTTATAATTAAAACCATGTTGGGAGCAAATATGCCAAATACAATGCATTTTAGTCCCAGCTGAAAGAGAATATTGGGAGCGGACACATAAGGGTGTTGAGAAAATCCAGCAGAATTTATTTTGAGGGACCCTGCCAGGCATCTTCAATATTGGACGGTCTGAAGCTCTTTGACTTACAATAGGGCTTCTTTCCCAAACACATATCAACAGCGAAAGCACCATAGTGGGTAAAAACACATGGCTGATCAGTACTGCTTTGTGAAGACTGGAAACAAAACTCATTTGTTCCAATAAACCAGAGATGAATTTTCTCTGAAAAATATATGTCCACTAACAAAATGAGATTCTATTACATACATTCATCTACTCTTTGGTTAAGGAGAGACTCTATAAGTAGGATGTCAACATCAGAAAGTATAAATCAAATTGCTAGATCTTGGCTACCTAATATTTTTAAACTATAGCTAAAATTAAAAGAACGACAAAACCAAATATCGATGGGGTTATCGTAAATTATAACTCTCTTACTTTATTGGTGGGGGTGTGAAATGATACAATCATTTCAGAAAAAGTTCTTGTAGTTTGTTATAAAACTAACTATACATGCATCATCTGACACAACACTTCTCTCAGTTACTTAGCAAGAGAAATGAAAACATGTTCACAATAAGATATGAAAATTATTCACAGTAAATTTATCCATAACTGAAATCGAGGGTCCTGATTTAATGTACAATTGATATAATATGTGGCCCCAGCACTCAATTCTGTTTCTTCACAGCACGCCCCCTGAGCCTCACCAATATTCCTTACATTTATTAACCCTCAAGGCAGCAAGAAACAATGGCCAGGCCCTGACTAGTGATCAAAAGGTGCAGGTTTCCTTAAGCTGAAGACAACATCATGCCTTAAGTTCTGTTTCAGCTCCTGAGCCCTAAAGTGGAAGGATCCCCAGGGCACAGCTTTGTGAAACCAGATTAAGGGATGCTGAAGCTGACCCCAAGACCTGAAATTATGATTTACTTCCCTTTCTTCACTCTTGACCAATCAGCTTCACCCACAAATCCAAACCCCTTACTCATGATGTCTTATGATTTTTGTTCTATAAAGCCCCATATTTGTAAGCCATCAGAAAGTCAGGTAATTTGGAGCACAAGCTCACCCACTCTCCATATTGGAGCTAATACTAATAAACGAATTCCTTTTCCTCTACAAACTCCTGTTCATAACTTTCTTTTAGTCTGTGGGCAGAGAAACTCTAGTACAGCTGAATAATACAGCCGAAACTGTAAACATCCCAGGTGTCCATAAACAGGAGAGTGGACAAACTGTGGAGATTAAGCCATATTCCCCCTCCTGGTACAGAGAGGGAGACACCCTTATAAATGGAGATTTCCCTTATAAATGTAAATGTCTCTTACAAAAGGGTGACATCTACACCTCTACTTGGTTTTAGAACTCCTCCCTTGTCTACTGCTTTTTAAAAATAACCAGTTCAAAATGACCCTTATGCCAAAGAGGCATATTTTAGGGTGGCAAATTCTGCTCCCCTTTGAAAGCAACTGGTAACTTATGAAAATAAATTTAATAAGAAAGGTAATAGCATTGTAAATTTTAAATTAAAAGCATAAATCAGTAATAGCAAATCTTTTATTAAAAACTGAAAAATCAGTGATATTTAAGGTATACTAGAGAAAACTACATGTAATTTAGTAACAAAGGACAACAATGAGTCTACTCATAAAGAGAGGATGATACAAAAATTAGTATTCTTAAAAAAGAGACCAGGACAAATGGAAATTTTTCTTTTAATTACACAGATATAATGGAAAAACTTTCTTATAATGAAGAAAAACATAAATATGCACAATTGAAACACTCAACACTTAGATTATTTAATAAACATTAAACTACATCCCAAACCTATATTATGAAGTTATGCAAATCCAATATTAAAAAGTGAATGCTATAATCACACAGAGAGAATCATGTTAACAAAGGAAGGAATAGAAAAAAGGCTGCATTTACCGTGAAGGGGGTTCAGAACAAGTCTCCCCAGAATGTGTCACTTTGGCACTTGGACTATTTTGAGCTGAAGACAATCAAGGATTAAAATGATTCGGAAAATCTTTTACCTCGCCCTTCACTGCCTAAAATAATTTAGATAGAGGGCCTGGTCCAGGAAGAGAACTATCACCAGAGATAACTACAAAAAAGTATGGGCTAGGTATGGTAAGCTGGGGGGAAACTCGGCAGGGCCTGGAGATCAAATTCCTCTCGGTCCCATGGTCTCTGTAGGGCAAGGCAAACTATTATTTACCAAACATTTGCTGTTCCCATCGCCCTGTAAACGTTCTTCCTCCCTTCCCTACCCTCTTCTCCTTAGCTCTGGATAGCATACAAGCCTCAACTGTCTGACTGCATGGAGGTTTCATATTCTTATAGAGCTCCTATAAGTATGTAATTAAATTTGTTTTTCTCCTGGTAATCTGTCTTATGTTAATTTGATTATTAGAACAGCCAAAGAATCTAGAAGGGTAGAAGGAACTATTTCCTCTCAACAACTGTAATTTTCTCTTCTACAATTGTAACTTCTAAATGCCAGTGAAGTAATTTCTACAGCAGAGTCAAAACAAGAAAGCTCTTATCAGGAAATTCTATTCTAAATTATCTTTTACATACTAAAGGAAATAGAAAATAATCTTGAATTGCAAGTATTCACAAAGACTAATTTTTAAAGACACAGAATTTAAAATACAATGAACATCAATTATGTAGATAAGAATGGCTAACAATTTAAACAAGAATTCATTCTTAATATCTGGAATCTAAAGATACTAAACAGGAAGCATACGTCCTAATCCTTTTTTAAAAATCTGCATGATACTGCTGGTTGGACTACAAATTGGTACAGCCACTATGGAAAACATATGGAGGTTCCTCAAAACTAAAAATTGATCTACCATATGATCCAGCAATCCCTCTACTGGGTATTTACTCCAAAGACTTGAAAACCCATATCCAAAAAAAGATATCTGCACACCAATGTTCATAGCAGCATTATTCACAGTGCCCAGGACATGGAAGCAACCAAAGTGTCCTACGATAGATGACAGGCTAAAGAAGGAGTGGTGCATATATACAATGGAATATTGCTCAACCATGAGAAGAGATAAAATACTGCCATTTGCAACAACCTGGATGGATCTTGAGATAATCATGCTAAGCGAAATAAGCCAGACAGAAAAAGTTGAAAATCATATAATATCACGTATATGTGGGATATAAACCTAAGAGCAACAAATGAACAGGACAAACCAACAGAGACTCATGGACATGGACTATATGCTAGTGGTTACTAGTGAGGTTGGGGAGGAGGGGGGAGGTAGACGAGGTAAAGGGGGTCAAATATAGGGTTTAGGGGGAAGTTGAAGTGGGTAAAGCGGATCAAATATACGGTAGCTGAAGGAAACTGACAGCTGAATATACAGATGTCAAATGATAATGTACACCTGAAATTATATCATTGTATTAACCAATGTTACCCCAATAAGCTTAATTTTAAAAAAAAATCTGTGATATAAAAATACAAAAATCAAAATTTGCATAAGGTAGAGTACAATGACAGAAAATAAAAGAAACTTAAAATCACGAAATAAAATAAATGGGCCTTTCAAAAGCAAGACCAGTCATATTAGTTTTACCAGTAAACTCAAAGGGGATACAATTTATGTATAAAAGTATGACTCTCAAGGTCAAGGAAAACAAACAAACCAAAAAACTAAAAAGGCAAATTTGTATTTTCTCAGTAATTGCCTTGAAAGAATTGACTATAAATGAAAACAATAAAGACATACCATGCCAATGAAACAAAAAGATATGCTACTAATATCAAGATGATTTCAAGGTAGAATTTAAGTAGGATGATGAACTCATTTTATCATGACAAAGGGTACCATATGCATTTAACATCACATTTATAAAATAAAGTACCTATAAACACAAGAAGAAATGGACAGAAACATTAAATTTTATATGATTTTTACACCAATATCTCAATTCTTGGTAAATCATTAAGTCAAATAAAACATTATAAAGACCTAAGTAATTTTAAAAATAACTTTATGCATAAGATTTATCTTTAAAATCAGTGCCCTGCAAAATTAGGATTATTTTTCAGACACCAGAGAGATATATAGAAAAACAAATGACCATCTCATATGTCTAAAGACATATGAATTCTAAAAATGTAATATGATGCAGATAAAACCCTGTGATCACAATGGAATAAAAAATTCAACAATCATGAATAGAAGAAACAAACCTAAGAAACATGATACTAAATAAATAAGTTAAAATGTCTAAACTTCCATTGAAGAATGTTCTAAAAATAGTGGGAATAAGGACACATACTGTTCTTTATAGAAAAGAATGTTAAACTACTAAGTACTCCCAATGACAACAAAGAAACTATAAAAATTAATGACTTCATTTGTATTTATTTATTTATTTATTTATTTACTCCTACAGCACCTGGTATTCCTAGGTGAAGATTTCATTTTAAAATACTAGAAAATAAAATAATATAAAGAAATCATACGATATGTAATCATGCAGATTTAACATATTTAAAAGCGGAAATCTTTTTACAACATACAAAATAAAAGAAGCACTGAAAAATAATTTCCAAGCAGCCTGCATAAGCTATCCTAATCAAACTAGCTTGGTCAAAGGAAAGAAGCAAAACTAAACCAGAATTTAGTATTCATTAATTTTAGAAAAGTCTTCAAGTAGCACTTTGAAGAAATATGCATGGATGGTATATTTTCTAAACTCTTAATTCTTCAAGGATTAAATTATTTGTCTCCATGATTGAAAACCATTTATCTTAGCTATGAAATTTTCAAGTCCCTACGTTTTCCTTACGAAGTCTAAAAGTATAAATTCATTTCTAGTATTGAAAAAAAAATAGTTTAATGGCAGTTTTATTTTCATTCTTTTCTAGGTAATCTTTTTTGTCTCTCTTTCTTGATGTTATATAGACTTTTACATTCAACTTTGTAATGTATCCCATTTGACGAAATTATCTAGATGTAGCTTTTCTTACACTGATTTTACTGGTGTTCAGTGACTGTTCTGATCTTCACCCTCACACCATTTTTATAATTGTTCGAAAAAGCAACTTTTTATCAATTGTAACGGCGATCAACAGGTTATTGTTTCTCTGTCATTTGTCTCTTCACTATTTTTCTGTTTTGTATTTACATTAGCCAATAGCACAACTGTCTCTGTATCTAGTTATCTTTTTGCCTTTTTCTCAACCTTTTAGAACTTCTCAAGCAACTCATGAGTAATAGAGTATTACAATAAAAAGCCTGGCTTTACTATTCATTAGTGCTGCCTTGGTTCATATCATCTAATTCATAAACTGCTGTGAAAATTAATACAGTAAATATAAAGCAAAGGGCCTTATCATTGAATAAATGAGTATGCACAATATTGCATACTCTATTCTTACTTTTTTCTAGGATAGATTTGCAAACTTCTACTCAATTTTATTTGCTCTACAATATTTTATTTTTAATTTTGTCTTGCTTCATCTAATTATCTACCTTGTCTTTTAGTTAATCTTGTTGTCTTTTCATTTGAGCCTGGTGAATCCTGGCTTTCTTACACTTCAGCACATAACATTTGTCTTTTTGTATTCTTTCTGAATATCAAGTAGTTCTGAAATGTTGGTTGGGTCAATGTGGGCTATTATTCCCAAATGTATGTTCTGTCTTTGAACTTTCAGGATTGTTTCCCCTCTTCATGAGAGTATACTTAGATACGAAGGACCAGTTATCTTGGCTTTGCCCCCCAGAGATGAGTTGGGTTAGGGAACAAGGAATTTATATTAAATTCTTTGAGAAACTCTTCTTCCAGGTTGACTAAGCCACTACTCCTCAGCTCGATTTTATAGCTCCTTCACTAACAGGAACAGGGAGACAAATTAACAATAACAAAGATTCTTCTTTACATAGAAGAGTAGTGGTTCTGAATCAGTGTTAATTTTGCCCACTATATAATATTCATCAATATCTGGAGACATTTTTGGTTGTTTCAATTGGGTGGAGGTGGGTGGTACTGTATTTAGTGGGTAAGGGCCAGAGATATTATTAAACTTGCTACAACATACAGGAGAACACCCCACGACAAATAATAATCTGGCCCCAAATGTCAGTAGTGCTGAGGATCATAGTTCTCTCCTGAATCATTGTTCTCTCTTGAATCATTGTTCTCTCCCATTTTAATTATTTTAAGGAGAAATTTCAGGGCTTTAAGGTACTTGTGCATGAGTAGAAACTATGACTCCACGTAGATTATTTTTTCCTTATTGTACAGATTCTGACAACAATTCACAGTCCATTTCAAAGTGTCAAGACCTTTTGATCAAACACTTTATTGAAATCTTCAACGGAGACAGGATTTGAGATATCAAAGTTCACTTAATTTTAAATAAAATTTCTGTGATGCATCAGAAAATTAGGCAGGATGTTCTCAAAGAACTGAAATGCCAGTTCAGCTAGAGAAAACATTTTGAAAGTGACAAATAACATTTGAGTTCAGACATGCTAACCTGAAGAAAAAAGTAAAGTCTTCTCTGAACTTGTTCTTTTTGAACAACTGAAGTTTGAAAAAGAATAGCTAGCCTTTATCTGCTAAGCAGACTAAAATGAAAGCTTTTTAACCAAGTGATGAAGAGATAAAACAGGTAAAACTATTAACTGATAACTAAAATAGATTTTCTGAAATCATCTGAGGCAAGTCAAAATAATTGCTGTTTTTAAAAAAATTTCTCTTCCTCTGTTCCCTCAGACATTAGTTAGAATGAGTCAGCATTAATTTAAGCAAAGCAAGCCCAGAGGGAGAGAAGGAAAGAATGAAACATTAGAAAAGGACAAGACTATGATGTCAGAATCTATATGGCTTTAGAGACAATTAATTTAGTGAAATAAAGTAAATACCAGAATCATATAGATATAGCTAGAGACAAAAATAAATAATTGGCACAATGTGATTTATAAAAATAAAATAAAATTGGGGTGAAAATCACTTTACAGACAGAAATACTTAAAATAGTCATTAACAAGGAAGAATGCAGAATGGATTGTAAGAGTTTATGTTAAGTCAGAATTGACCATGTATTGGAATATCCAGTATTATAAATGTGTCAAGTCTCCCCAAGTTGATCAAAAGAGGTTTCTACTGCCCTATGAGGAATGATTTGTTTCAGTTGCAAATACATCAAGTATAATTTTAAAAATCAATGAGTTCATAATGTTGCTCAAATAATCCTACTGGTCATCACTAAATGCTGCTAGGACACAATTTCATTGCTCTGAGAACTGATAAAGGAGATAATCCAAATTTATTTTTTATCTCCCATAAAAACTCTATAAGTCAGAGAAAGATAAGTACTATATGATTTCATTTATATGAAGAATCTAAGGTACAAAAAGAACAAACTAATCAAAAACAGACTTACAAAGATAGTGGACAATTTGGTGACAGACAGAGGGGAGGGGGCTTGGAAGGCTGGGAGAATGGAGTGAAGGGTTAAAGACGTACAAATTAGTAGTTGATAGATGATCCTGGGGATGGGGAGCACAGCATAGGGAATGCAGTTAGCATGGATATACTGGCTAGGTGGAAAAACAGAGGAGAGAAGGATCAATTAGGGGGATCGTTATATAAACTACATAAATGTCTAATCAATGTACTGTATACTTGAAACAAATTAAAATAAATAAATTTTAAAAAACCCTCTATGTCAGAGTAACAGGATTTCAGCCAATAAATACAAGAAGAACAGCGATATTATAAAACTGCAGTTTTAAAATCAAATGAAATGATGGAAGTAGCCAATAAATGTCAATGGATGCCCGAACCTTTAGGTAAGGTTGTGATGGAGAAATTTATAATTGGGGTGGGGGTGGGAGGGAGTTATAACACTGATATCACGTGAACCAAGATATTAGTCTTAGCATACCTAATAGCTAGACAATCCTACATTATGTGTCTATTAATATGATACAATAGGAAATATAAAGTACCACTTATAAGATATTCTGTCATAATATTGTTCCTGAATATAATAAAGCCTATAATAAAGCCTATAGATCTATCTCAAGTTTACAGGAAATATGGGGGTGGGGATGATATGTAGAATAGAAAGCAAAAGCACTCCATGAGAAAGGAAAAGTCAAATTTAGAATATAAGTCTTTTTACCAAACGAGTGACCTGGTTTATCCAACAAAACAATGGCATTTAAAAACACTGATAGTGTCAAAGAATAAAAGAGACTTTAGAGACTTAGTAATCAAATGTAATGTATGGAATGTATTTGAATTCAAATTTAAAAGAAAAAAGTATTTAAAAATCATCTCTGAGGTAATCAGGAAAACTTGAATATTGATTATTAATTGATATTAAGAAATAATCCTTAATTATTTAAGTATGATAATATCAAGGTGAAAGTGCTAATGCAAACACCCTGATCAGTTAGAGATGCCAAGTGAAAAATTTACAATTGATGCAACAACATGGATGGACCTCGAGATAATCATGCTAAGCGAAGTAAGCCAGACAGAAAAAGTTGAAAATCACCTAATATCACTTATACGTGGGATATAAACCTAAAAGCAACAAATGAACAGGACAAACAAACAGAGACTCATGGACAATAGACTATTGGTTACCAGAGGGTAGGGGGAATGAGGGAGGTAGATGGGGTAAAAGGGCTCAAATATGTGGTGACAGAAAGAAATCTAATTATGGGAGGTAAACACACAATGTAAATATATATACACCTTACTGTTAAAATGTCCAGCTGAAACTTACTGGATTTTGTTAAGCAATGTCAGCATAAAAAAATTAATTAGTTAAAAAAATTTACAGTTGAAATGATAGATCTTTGTTTTGCCTTTAACTTCTCCAAGAAGGTTTTGCTTACACACATATACACACATCATATATATGGGCATTGATTTCCACAAAATATCATCGGATAATCCGTTAATAAAGAAATATTGTTTGCTTAAAATCATTTCAGTAAGGGAGAACACCATATTGATATAGTCATAGCAGTGTCTCAGGCTTGAGTAGTTTAAAGAGAGGAATTGAATGGGATTGGGCAAAGTTCGTAATATACTAATTTAGGACTAGTGGACACAGTGAGGTAGCAAGGGCCTTTGAGCAAGTTTTCATAGGTAAATCGTTATTTAATAAGTGAGCTCTTTGCCTAGATGAACAGACTATGATCTTTGATAAAGTGATTTGTAGGAATTTCCTGAAGCAAATAATAAAGCTATTTACTAATTTAGTCTTATCTTTCCAAAGCAAAGTTTTCCTGGAAAGAAAATAAAGCAACTAAGGCATGTTGATATAGCTGATCTTAGTTCCCAGGAAATAGATAAACAAGATTTGGAAAACGTTGATAACTTTGAGGCTACCTCCAAGTATAAAGAGTCAGTTAATTTTACTTTTCTCTATGATTCTGAATTAATTTGAAAATCTCCAGAATGTAAAGCTTTTAAAAGCTGTAATACTGAGGTCCTCTTCTTTCGAATTCTACGGAAGCTACTTGGTTACAGAAAAACATGTGGAAAACTAAAGAAATAATAAGCTACAAAGGATTGGGCAAGAAGGAGACTGGATAAACATCAGGAATAATAGGAAATGTACTAATGTGATGATTAGAAAATAGCTACTGATGTGAATGTTTTAAAAATAAAACACCTGCAAATTGGCATTTTAGCTAATTTGAAGTATTTAATATATACCAGATATTTTGTTACATGCGTAATATACATTATGTCATTTGTTTCTCACAAAACTCTATGAGATAGGAATTCTTAGTAGCAGCATTTTACAGTTGGCTTTACCATTTGGGCAGGGTTCAGTTATGTGTCCAAGGATATAAAGCCACAAACAGGTGGAATAAGATTCGAAGATAGCTTCTCTGGTTTCATAAAGTGAGAGCAAAATTGTTGCGATAAACTAGTTTAACTTCACAAAATGGAATGAAAGGTTTTTTCCTCAATTATTATTTTCATTTTTTAGGATATAGCAACCTCATACTTCATATGGAAGCCAGCGCTTCTGAATGTGTCCAGAATACGTTGAGAAAAAAGTTTGACCCCAAGACCTATCTAAAGAGAAGAGAAGTAACTCCAGATAAATGGTGTTTATGCTTAAATGCTCAAGCTGGACAAATACATTGCAGCTGAATTTAAGTTACAGTCTTGATAAATGGATGAGGTCCCCTGACTTTGAGCTACCAGTACTTAGAAGCACCTGAGAATGTGGTCATTTGTCAACATTACTGCTTACTTTGGTTTTAGAAACACAAGCAATGTGCTCATGCACTGACATTAGTGCATACAAAATGTGCAGTCTATCATTATCAACAAATATTTATGGAGCACTTGCTGTATGTGAGCTAGTTTCAGAAGTTATAATGGGAATTTATATGGAATACAGAAACCATCCTATTGTGTTTGCCCTTTTTAGCCATATGTAATGTTTCTACGAACTGTAAATGTTGAAAAATATACTTATCCATAACAAATCTGACAATTTTAGAAAACTGAAAATTCTTTTCTGTTCCATATTTTAATAACATTGAGTTCAAAATATTCAACAGTCATGATTCCTTTCCAAACAAGGTTGGGTTTTAAAATCCAACTTAAGTGAGTGATTGATCAGTCATTAGATTGGTGATCATCACTCTGTTTTGCATTTGGGAAAAACAGAAATATGAGATGTTTTCATTTGAAGATACTGCCAGCTATAGCATACTGTTTGAGTAGACATGTAAATGAAAATGCTTGCTTATTTTTCTATGAGCATTTAAATCATAAACATTTCCTGAATCAGTACTCAGTTCTGCTATGGTTTGGATCTCACAACCTCATTTATTAAGTAAATATTATTTTACCTGATGCAATCCCTTTACAAACAAATGGCAAAGATGCTTTAATTTTATTTTTGCAAAGGAGAGATATGCTATAGTATTTGTTTAAAATATGTTGTAATTCATTTACTTTTGAGCAGAATTGGTGTTGGCCAAAATAGATAGATAATTGGGTTGCTAGGCAACATATTCTAACTAATCATTTCAGTTTTATAAAAGTCATTAGCAATTAACTGCTCTCACTGTATTTTAATGACTGTCAACTCATAACTAACATTTGAAATTGGAGAGAGTGGACCACAAATTTTAATGTATTTTTTTATTTCAAGATGCTGTTAACTTCAACTATATTCCAACTTAGAAAAGTTAAAAACCCCCAAAAATATGACATACGTGGACTCTACCAATATTTTATATTTTGGGTAAAGTCAGCGGTTAAAATTAAAGTACTACAGTCTTTTGGCTTTTGAAGGCTACTTTTGACTAAGAATAGTACAGCAGAGAAAATGAGCAATATCTATAACTGCATCATCAGATTAAATAATAATAGCTAATAATTATTGCACTTTTTAACACATATCAGTCATTTTTCTAAGTGACTTCCATTTATCCTCTCATTTAAACTATCATCACATGGGGTAGGTATGATGTTTTTCCTAATATGCAAATGAAGACTCCTGAAATTCAAATGCTAGTAAGTAGAGGAACCAAAAAGTAAAAGTAAAAAGATATAACTCCAGACACTGTGTTGTTGGCCACTATGCAATATTTCCTTACATATCAGCAAGGTGCTACAAATCATAGAACAACAAACACACTGGCTGAGCAGGCAAGGACCAACATTACAGGAGAAACCTTTACATAAGCATATGACAAGAAAGCATTTATGTTTTCCAGCATTTAATATGAAAAGTTCTAAACATATGGAAGATCTGAAAGAATCAGACAATGAACACTCATATACACACCATCCAGATCCTACAAATAACATTTTGCTGTATTTGCTTTATCACATTTCTATCCATCACTTTATCAATCCATCTTATTTTTAATCTATTTTAATGTTAGTTCAGATCTTTGATTTTTTACTATAGTAGTGCAGAAAAAATGAAATGGAAGGCGTATTTAGAAAGAATGTTAGGCATAGACTGGACACGTATTTTTTAATTGTCTATTAAATACCAGTCACTTAACTTCTAAATCTATATTTTGCCTCCAAATATGAAGTTGTGAGGGTTCAATGAGAAAAAGATATACAACACTTACTACTCTACCTTGCACAGAGTAAGCAAGTGTTCAATAAAGTATAGCTAAAATAATGAAGCTAATGAGAAAATATAAAAGCAACTAAGAGTATACTGCGCTGAATCCGTTTATGTACTGGACAGCTTAGGATAAAATAAAATAATCCTCCAACCAGGGAGAAGAGAGTATTGACCAGATGATTTTTATCTGTATCTAGAAATGTCTTAAAATTTTTAGGCCATTAGGATAAAATAAAATAATCCTCCAACCAGGGAGAAGAGAGTATTGACCAGATGATTTTTATCTGTATCTAGAAATGTCTTAAAATTTTTAGGCCATCAAGTAAAATAAAGATGACAATAAAGATCAGAACCTATTTAGAATAATGAAAGACAACAGTATCAGGAAATATTATCAGATGAGTATGTTTACCTAGTTCCTCATGAAAACAAAAGCATTTCTTCAAGCAGCTGAGTTAATATAGTTCAAGTACATTGCTCTTTGGGGAATCTTAAGCTAGAGCACCCAGAATAACCAATTATCTCTTAAATTGTCACTATAATGTGGATTTTGTGAACAGTACTTTTCTCAAGTCCTTAAGGACATTAAGTGAAAACTATACATGTGCCTAAAATGCAAATAAACAATTATTTACTGCAACTACTTTAGCTCTCCAAAAAGGTAATAAATATAACTTTTCTTGTAAAACTTGAGGCACTTCACACATTTCTCATCCCCATATTTACCACGTGCTTACACAGAAAAATTTCACAAATATGATTATAGGCAAAGTCAACAATATCCTTAAAAATAATTTTGAATTTCCATCCAAGTAGATGTAATCAGCCTCATTACCACAGCATAAGGTGGAAGGATAAATAAGAAAAAGTCAATTTAACCTTCCTAACTTTAAAAAGCAAACTAACAAATTCATTTAATTGAGAATAATAGTCAAAAACATCTGACTTGGTATTGGAGGGCAGAAAAGAAGACTGCTCAAATGTGGGTTTATTAAAATGAACTAGCTGCAAACTACGCCTTTAAATACCCGAATGATGAAATTGTTTACAGTCTTCGTTTCAATGCTTAAGAAGGCTGACCCGGTACCTTGGTTTTAATATAAGCGGTATTTTGGTTTTAAAATAAGCGTAGCTATTATTGAGATATTCTTTTGTAACAAACTTTGGTAAAAGTAAACTGATATCTGTTTCCTTAGGTTATTACTGTTTTGGGATATTAAGAGCCAATCCAAATCAGTGGGACATTGGGAATCATTAGCTATCATATTACTAGACCTGCAGTCTAGACTTAATATATGCAGTCATAGACAGTTTGATTTTATACTTTGTCCATGAATGATAAATCAGAAATGATTATTTATGTGAAAGGAAGGCTAATCATAACTGCATATATATTAATTTGATTTTTTCTCATGAATAAAATTCCAAATAAACAGAACGAAATGTCCTTTGAAATGGAATGTAATTAAACTTGCCTCTGATAACTTTAAACATGCATTTATATTAATCCCAATATAAAAAGTTCATGACCTATTTCCACATCTACCTAGCTTTCACAGAGTATACATCTGTCCTGATAAGCATTCTAAGGTACTGATCCAGATAAACAACACAGGAGTATTTATACTGGCAGAGTCCAAGTTCCAGTTTTATATTATTAAAAACATAAAATGTTTAGGTAGATTTTGCTTCTACACTTACATACATTAAAAAGATGGTCTTTAAAAATATTTATTTTGTGAGGCAATAGGAGAAAAAGCTTTACCTCCAAATATTGATGTTACATGTTTTGACCAACAACCTTCTACTATTAATACTGATCTTATAAAAGAATAAATCTAATCTAAAACATAATGAAAATGGAATGAAATGAAAATACGTAGGACACTGAGAAAATCTAATTTCCCCTTCCATTGAAATTCAACCTCTGTTATATACCTCTTTTCAGACAGAAGAAGTAAAGTCACAGTATTACAAAGGCTCTACTGAGAATATCTTCTTGTATAAATTTAAATTTGGAGAATGGTTCCAGAAATTTCCCAGGTGACTTCAATAATGATGAAAGTTTCTCTAACTGCATTGAGGGTGAGAGGCAACACAGAACATAAGAAACATAATCTAATCTAGCTAGGCCAAGCGTAAGAATAGTAATGGATTTTAACTACACTAAAAATGGAAACAAAAACTATGATTCTATCAAATCATCCATCAGAAGACACACCAAGACACCTAGGAACTAGAGACTTCATCGAGCTATAGGAAACATGGTCTGAGGAGTTTCTGGCAATTAATAGTAAGAATCTGAGCCGACTATTCTTTAGTGGAATTTGCCAGGAGGCAGTAGTCAGAGAGATAAACAAGCAGGCAGCCTGCCATGTAATCAGCAATGTCCACTGGAGGGCAGCCAGTACATGTTCTGGCAAGAAAGTGGTATTAGGGAAATCTGTTGACTGGCAAGCAAAAGAATTACTAAAAGGCAATGCTCAACAATGGTGGAGGCTTAACTCAAAGTGTTACCAAGCAGTTAAAGGGATTGAGTAATAAGATATCTACTCGGAGATGGGGAAACACCAAGGATCTAGGAAATCAACTACAATAGAAGGAAAAGTCTTTACCAAGAATACAGCCAAGAGTTGGTTATTAGAAATAAAAAGAGAATCAGCATCTAAGTTGAACCTGAAGCTGATCAATAGAATTACCAAGACAGTAAGAAACCCTCTGATAGAAAGGAGATTATTCCAGAGGGTGATATTGGTTTGAGCATGAATTTTAAAATTAAGCAGCCCCAAATGGGGAATCTTGATAAAAGATCAAGAAACCAGGCAATTTATTACCATCATTTGCAAAATTAAGATGAATTATGATGATTCTTAGAATACGGTTGTCATATAAGCAAGTGTGTACTGAAAACAATGGTATGCATAGGTATATTGCACACAGTAGTTATTCTCCTACTCGATTGCTTAGTGAAGGGTTTTCAAGCTGCATAATAAGAAAAATTTTCATCATTTAGCACCTAGCTGTCCGTTTTAGTCAGGGTTCTGTTTTAATAGGCAACAGAACCTGACTCCAAGTAACTTCAGCAGAATGTAAATTTATTGGAAGAAAAGCTGTAGCTTATAGAATCAACAGGAAGGTTGAAGAACCAAGCTCAATAGATGATTATTAAAGGGATTCTGGGCAATGTCAACATGAGCAACGTCATGCTACAGAAACTGTCAGGATATGGTATTGATTTGGCATCTTTTTTGCCAGCGTCTCATCTCGTGCATGACTAAATTCTCAACCACTTTTCCACCATCACACCATTCCCTTAGATTCAAATTCCTGAAGGGGTGTATGTGATTGGCTAAACCTAAAGCAGGCTTACACTTGAGCTTCCAGAAGGTGGTTTTCCTTCCACTCACTCTCAGCCTTAGACAACCACTGGTATATTCTTAGTCATTACATATTATTTTTATGATTTCTAGAATTTCATATAAATGGAAACATACATATTCTTTTCCATCCGGCTCCTTTCGCACAGCATAATGTTTTTGAAAATTTTCCCCATCATTGCATGTATTAGTAATTTGTTCCCATTAATTGCTGTGCAGAATTCCACAGAAATATCAAAATTTGATTATCTATTCTCCTATTGCTGGGTTTTCAGTTGGTTCCAGATAAACATTCATATACAAATATTTGTGTGGACATTTGTCTTAATTTTTCTTGGGTAAACATCTTGCAGTGCAATTGCTAGATTATAGAATAAGGGCATTTTTTATTTTGTAAGAAACTGCCAAGCTATTTTCCAAAGTGGTTATATACTCTTTGCACTGGCAATGTGTGAGTGTTCCAGCTGCTCCACATACTAAGTATATTTCATCTTTTTAATTAGCCTAATTCTATTGGGTGGGTAGTAATAATTTATTGTGGATTTCACTTGCATTTCCCTGATGACTAATCACGCTGGTCTTTTCTTCTGTTTATTGGTCCATATGCGTATTTTTTTCAGTAAAGTGTTCTATCTGCCTGTGCCAGATCAAATTTTCCATAAACAGCCACAACAACATCTCCTATCCCAAATGCTTTTCTTACAGTGTGATTGTAACACAGAGACCATCAAGAGACAGGGTCTATGTCCCTCTACTTTGAATTTGGGCAATCTTGTGACTTCTAGGAATATGTCATTAGAGGTCACAAAAGAGATGCTCACTCCTGAATTCAGGTACCATGCTGTGAGGAAACACAAGGAATCACATGACGAAGCCACATGTAGGTGTTCTGGCCAAGAACCCCTTCTAAAGTCCCAGACAAAAGCCAGCATTAACCACCAGACTTGTGCATGAATAAACTTTTAGATGACTGTAGCCACCAGCTGCAGATTCGTCTTATAAGCTGAGGCCTCCAACATATGGTACAGAGACATGCTGACCCTGATATGTCCCTTCCAAGTGGCCTGCACCACAGAATCCATGAAAATAATAAAACAGCTGTCATTTTGCACCATTACATTTAGGATGGTTTGCTATGCAATAACACATAAGTAAAACACAGGCTTTGATACGTAATCAAGTAGTTAAAGATTCCTTAAACAGAAACAATTTAAATTGGTTTTTATCCCTACTTGTAAAGGTCATTTTTTGTTTCATAATATGTGGATACAATTAAGTTTTTGAGAATCTGAAAATTTTCCTAAAGCTTGACCACGTTAATACATAGGTACATATAATATGTATATGATATATATGTGCGTGTGTGCGTGTGTGTGTGTGTATATATTTTTATATAGAACTCTCACTTCAAGCGTTACTAGTACATTATTCTATCATTATAATTTTTCTCAATTTTAAGTAGGCTGATAAAGTTCAAGTCGATACCTATTACGAGAAAATGTAATGGGTGAAGGTCACTAGCATTTAGTGATCTCTCATTAACTATCTCACAGCTCTAAATAAGATTTTCCTATGGTCGGATTTGCAAGTGTGCAAGGGAAAAACAAGAAAACCAAACCAAACAAACAAGAAACATGCTGAATTCTATTTTTATTAACTCGGAACAGATGTCAAGGTAAAGGGAGCCCAAAATCACTATTTAACTAGCCAGGTCAGTGTACAACTATAATTACATCAGTAATTCAGGGTTATAAATGTGCTTGCATTCAAATTATCCAGGACAATAAGATAATGTAGATGTATATTTGGATATATTTAGGTTGGCTTAAAATATCTTGATAATTATGGATTAATGGATATGAGTTCAGTTAGTCAGCATCTCTAAACTTATTGACAGATACCTGATCTAGTCTTGTATTTTTCCACTGAAGTTTTATGAACGAATTTCAGACCAACATATAGCAGATACTTTCTGGGTATCTACACTGGATAAAGTCCTGGAGATAAATGAGGTAAGACAAACGTGCATCCTCTAAGAATCTCAAAATACTGGAATAATATGTTTTTCTTTCGTCTAAATTTTATTTGCAATCACTAAGGTTTACCATGCTTTTCACAATAATTTTTTCGAAAAGTCAATTTATGTAATCTACATTAAAACTATGTTTAGAACTTTATAAACTATTATGTAATAAGACAGTCTACTTATGTATTTACATCCACTCTCTTTTTCATGAATTTATTGACTACAATTATACTTTCAACTTTTTCTCTAATGACATTGGTAAATAAAAATTCTGATAATAAATTAAAAAGATATTAATGATATACGAACTAAAACTGACATTTGAGTTACTATGAAATATTTGAAATAGGAAAAGTTTTAACTTGGTGTAAAGGGACTATCTCATTATGTATGAGAATATATGTACAACGGAGAAAATTACAATAATTTCTAATGAGACTACTATCTGTCCAGTTCATTCCTTTATCAATGAAAGTGGACATGCTTATAGAGCTCCTCTATTATTATTATTATTTTTTGGAGAACTTAATGCCAACTTATCCAAAAGGCAAACTAAATGTTTAAGAGCAGCAGAAAAGCTATAAACACTGATTTTGGTTAGTGTTTTGTTAAGAATTTTTAATAAAACGCCAACTTTGTCATCAAAGGAAAAAAGCAGAGCTCTGTTATACTTGCTTACACTTGTTTTATGGCTTAATGTAATTTTTAAAATATTGTTAGATATTAAGGGTGTACCATAAACTTTTCAGTATGTGGGACTTCTCATTATTTTAATCGGATCAAGATGGAATTTTGTGAATATCACAATTTCATAACATTGTGATATTTTTGGTTTTGTTTTTAGGACTATTGGAAAAAGAAAGGTGATTATAATCTAATTCAGAAGGTAAAAAGAAAATTCTTAGCAATGTGTTTATTCCCAATCACATGGTTTCTCCTCCAAATCATATTTCTTCAGGTTTTACTTTGAGATGAATAGATAGCAAATTTAGAAGAGATTTATTTCAATCTTTCCATTATCTTGTTTGTGGCAATTGATGTATTCTCATATCTATCTTTTTTGAACAGCACTTCAAGCTTTATTATTTGTGTCCCACTTAACTTTCTCAATACCTAAATATTGACCATTAAGCCCAGGAATGAGAAGTTTGAGGACTAGTAATCAGTCATGTGACTCTGGTCAATAAGGGGTTAGGAGTCCAGATAAATTGTCAATGAAAATCAATACTTTATATATCAAAAGTTTTTCCTGCCTGGGCTATGGAAATGTTCGTTCATGTAATATATTTGATTTTACAGTTTAAATATATAAAGCATCCAGGCAGGATTTTCTATCCTCAAATTCTGAAGGTATTTATTTACTCTATGGATAAGATCCAGGTTGTTTGAACCAAAAGGGTAATTTGTCTTATTTTTCAAATATGTGTTTGTTTATGCATCACAAAGCATAGGCCCACTGGCTTAATAGGCAAGCATACCATTTAAATACATATAAAAATTTATTCTCAAATGCAACCATGTCTCTGGTCAATCAACACTCCTTTACTTCACCACACTGAAAACAACTGATAAAATCTGTACTATTTTTATTTAATTTTTATTTTTTTAACTAAAGTGATACATGCAGATAGCTCATAAAAATTAAAACTTTACATATGAAAAAAAAAATCCTCTTGACTGCACCAAAATTCCAGTTCTCTTCCAAAAGTATCTACTGCTATTAATTTGGAATTTATATCTTTAGGTCTCTCTCTCTGGAATTTAAATGCATTTATTAAAACAGCTGTAAGGCAAATTGATTTTTTACATTTTATAGGCAAATTAAATAATTTGATGTTTGTCAATCTGAAGTTTTTCCCACTTCACCATTTATACTGAAGCTCTTGTCATTCTGTAGTATGAAATATACCTCATTTATGTACAGGGGTACAGTGATCCAAGATGCAGAAATGCAAATGTTTAGCAACATCTATGCTAGTTGTGATTTAAGTAGTTTATTGTTTTAAGCTTTGGGAAAAAATGCTGTAAGGAAGACTCTTGTATATGCCTTGGTGTACTTGGGCAATGATTTAAGCTAATTTTTTGTGCCAAGTACTATTTTAATTCAGAAAGGCATTGTTACCTCCTCATTGCACTGAAGGTAAAAAGTGATTTGTCTAAGTTCATGTATCTAGTAAGCGCTATCTATCTAGTACCAGGATTAATGTTCTTACCAACTGCTCCCTACTCCTTGCTTTTAAACAAAATAACTACTGAGTCAAACTGTATTCACATTTAAATTTCAGTATGTGCTGTCCATTTGTCTCTAGAAAAGCAATAGCAATATACATCCACAGTAAGAGTGACATTTTCATTGCTATGTCCCTAGCTTATCCTTCCAATGGCAGGAATTGGTTTTAAGTAAAACATTAATGAAAAACTCAATATAGATCTTTACTTACCAAGGATTATATGGACCTAAGCCATGGCACTACTGTGAGAGGAGTAGTGGGTTCTGTCTCCAGAGAAACAGACAACAGTGTTTTGTAAACTAAACAAGAATGTGGTGTCTTTCATTCATCCCATATCTTTTTATGCTTTTAAGATTTTGTAACAGTTTTGAATAAATTCTCTGTGTACTTTCGGATTCCCATTTTTTTCCTGCTTCTGGTATATAAAATAGAAGGGTGAGCACTCCCTCATAGACTGAAAAGATGATTCTGTTGTCATATATATATGTAAGTGGCAGTAACAGAAAACTGAATCTACTCCCTAATTACTGTCAGAAATAATGGCTCCTCATTAACTATTCCTAAACCAAAATCATCATTCCTGTTGGATGCCCTCCATCATTTAACTAGTGCATAAAAAAAACTCTATAAAAATTTGAGCAAGTTAGTCGTCTAGTAGTATATATTGCTCATGGCTAAAGTACATTTGGGTGTTAGATATATTTTTAATGGTTGAGTTTGGCATTTTATTATTTGGAGATAAACTGTACTTCTGCTATCAATAAACTTCAGTTAAAAACTTAAGATAAAATTTTAACCTCGTAGTAATGATGCTTTTCCTGTTTCTATTTTCTGAATCACTATGTTTAAGATGGAGGTTATGTTTCCTTGAATAATAACTAGTATAAAATTATATAATCCCACTGCTTTATTTGAATGGCTCATTTTAACTGACTCACTTTTTTAAGTTTTTTCTATTTTTATTCTGAGTTTTTCTTTTAAACTTCTAAATTATACCTTTACACACAATTTTTCATTTTTAATATTTTTGTCAAATGTATTGGCATAGTTTTTTAAATGATATTCTTAATATTTCAAGTGTCCATTGTTATCTCAAGTTACTAACTCTTCCCCATTTGTTTGGCTCTTTTATTTCTTTGTTGATATTTTCTTTGTTTCATTTGTTCTAAGCATTGCTCATTGAAGCATTTTTATCTTATTATAAAATCTTTGTTAGATAATTCCAACATCTGAGTCATCTTGGCACTGTCATCTCCTGAATATCTTTTCTTTCAGGTTGTAATTTTACTGGTTCTTGGTGTGACCAGTGATTCTAACTATTATATTAGGAGATTCTGGATCTTATTTAAAGATTCCACTTTAGCAGATAGTCACTTTGTTTAGGGTTAGCATGTAGGTCCTGGCCTACTTTTGAGGGGTGTGGATCCAATGACAATGTAATTTTTTCGAGCCTTTGCAGTGCTATTCTAGCCTACTCCATTTATGAAGTATACTGCTCAGATACCACTCTGAAAATCTGGGTGTTATTCTACACTATAGTTCAATTCTTGAACCCTTTAGTATGATGATTTGCTCATCATACAAGGGTCTATCCAGGACTCCATAAGCAGTTTAAAAAAATCCCTTTCTTCTGAGATCCCCCAAAGCTCTAGATGTCAGATTCCCTAGCCAGTGTGCCCTCTCTCTTCTTTCCAACTTTCGGAGCTCTCTCATGATCATCTGTTATAATTTCTCCAGGATTTTTAGTTGTACTTATCAGGGAGAAGCAGGGAGAAATGAGTTGTCTATTTCATCTTACAGGTAACCAGGAGCCCAGTATGCAACCTTTTGAATCATGTTTTCTCACTCAGTATAATGCTTTTGAGTTTCATTAATATTGTTTTATTTTTTTTCTTTTTTCTTTTCATTCGTATTGTATATATCCAAGATTTTGCTGTTATGAAGAGATTTATTTTAGAGTTCTATCTTCAGGTTTGAAAATTAATTATTTAAATCTCTGGGGCATAAGATCACTCTATTATTATTCTACTTTTGTTCCTTACTCTTTGCTGATATTTTAGGAGTAGATCTTTCTTTAAAGTTTTGATATTGGCTTAAAGTGTTAAATATCTGAATTTTTCTGAATATATTCCATCCAACTTTTCTATGTGCTTATAATTGCTAGTGGTGGAGGTAGATGTGGGTCAAAGAGGATTTGAATCAGTTCAATCTGCTGAGATTTTAAGTGGCATCGAATCCTTTTATGATAAAAAATATATATAAATAAGTGATATTTTTAGAGAGAAATGTATAATAAGAAAAGTACGTGACTTTATTTTTTTCATTTAATCTGTACCACAAAGTAGTCAAGGTAGACTTTTTTGTTGTCAATTTTATGGTAAAGTACGCATCAAATATATTTGGATAATTTTGATTGGACATTTGATTAGAATGTAAAAAAGGGCAGAATGCAATCCAAGTCTATGCTTCTTACTCCGTATTCTTTTTGCTTCAGTTTTACTGCTAAATAAAATACAGCTTTGCCAAATTAAACTTTGAACACCATGCATAAAAGCAGATATGTAAGATTGTAATATAAAAGAACAAAGGAAGTTTAATTTAGCTGGAATACAATAGCTAGTTGAAATTTCTATTAAAATACTGTTGAAGATGTATATTATTACATTTTACTTTATAATTTCACTAATTAAAATTTCTCTAACTGTTATTTTTGTTATTTTTACAAGGATGCTTATTCTTCTTGTAACAGCTTTAGCCTCTATCTTTCATGGCTTTTTGCTATATAAATATCCTTGAAAAGAAAATCGGTAAAATGGGTCAGTTAATGCCCATTTACATAACAGGTAGAAATATGAGAAACCCAGAAAAATTATCACCCAACAATTAACAAATGGGTTTGGAAAATGTAGTTTTTGGAGTTCCAACTCCTGCAATGCACACTATACTGTGGCATATCAATAAGACAGCTAAAAGATGACAGACATTTGTCACAGTTTAAAGGATGAAGACAATTTGTAAATGCTAAAGTCGGTTCAGTGGCTTAGATGAAATAGACTGGAAATAATAGTTTTGAATTAGAACATATGTAATGCTGTAAATTAATATTTTACCTATTTTGTTTATTTATTAGCTTTAGGTTTATTTATTTATTTGCTGTACATTCTATTTCAAATTAAATGTAGTGGGGTAAGGCTGGTTAATTATATAAGTTTCAGGTGTACAACTTTATAATACTAAACTGTTTTAAATAGAAAGATGATTCTTGTTAACATACTCACATTCAGATGCTTGCATTTGGATATTCCAATGAAATCAACACAGTTGGCTTACACTCAATGCCCACATTTGGAAAAACTCAGCTTCTCAAGCCAAATAGTTTTGATATTTTCCAGTTATTTATTCATAAAGATGATATAATAAATGTCTATATTTCAAAAGCAACATCTTTGGTGTAGTATGGAAATCTGTGTGTGTGTGTGTGTGTGTGTGTGTGTGTGTGTGTGTGTGATGTGTCTTTTTTTTGCATGCTAAATTAAACAATATATTTGAAGTGCTTAGGACAGTGCTTTTCCTTCTAGATTATTCTGACAATAGTATCTTCTTAATCTAATGAGACTAGTAATTGATCTATTTAGTTCAACCTAGTTCTTCCAAACAGGTATCTTAGGTTTTGGATAAGAAATTATCAAGTAACTATGTTTCCAGAATGATATCCTATGATTCTATAATCACTGATCAACAAAAGGTGTCTTAATACAAGCCATCTCCAAGGGGTGGGTTTGGGGGTATGGAAACATGAGTTAGAGTTCTATGTAACTATGATATATAACTCTCGGAAGAAAAAAAGGAAAAGAGAGAAGGAGGAGGGAAAGAAAAGAAAGAGGAGGAGAAGGGGAAGGGAGAGAAGGAGGAGAACAAGGAGGAGGGAGGAGGGGGGAGGAGGAGGAGAATGATATGGTAAGACTTGGCCTATAATCACATGACTCATAATAGTTGTCTCTAGCAGCTATAGTACCTAAAGCCCTAAGATACATACTCTTAAAATTCTATATTCTAGAAAAATTTTTTTAAATTTTATTTTATTAGTTTTGAGTACATATTATACTGGTTAGACATTTATATAGCTTATAAAAGGATCCCCTGATTGCTCTTTTTCTCCTCTGGCCCTCCGCCTAGCCGTTAAGTTACTGATGACTGCATTCCCTCTGCCGTGCTCCCCATCCCTGTGGCCGTCTATCAGCTACTAATTTGTATTTCTTTAATCCTTCACCCCTTTCTCCTAGCCCCCCAATCGCCCTCCCCTCTGGCTGTCACCATATTGTCCTCTATATTTGTGAGTCTGTTTTTAATTAATTCTTTTTAATTACTTTCTTACCGTCTTCTTAGCCACCAACAGCTATTGCATGTCACGACCTCATTCTAACAAGATAGGTAAGCAATTCTCAATTCTCTATTAAGGTCCAGAACAAGTAGTTTTGTTTAAACAGTTTCCCATTGGCACCCAACGTAAAGTCTATATTTATTCTTTTTTCTTTTTTTTTTTTGGAGAGAAACTTTTAAAAATATATACTGTATTATTTACCAAAGCCTGATATAATCATACAAGTTTGAAAATTTTTTTATCACACACCAGCACACATGTTAAGTCACAAATCCCCTCTAAATGCACAATCAAAATATAAAGAGATGACAAAATCCAATTTAAAAAGTAATCTATTAGAAAGTATTAGTTGTCCCCAGGTTTGCTCCCCTCATTTTCCACATATTGCCAAATCAAAACTTTGTAAAATCATTAAAATAATTTTGCTAAGCCAAAAATCAACATTTTGTGAAACTATTTTAAAGTTATAAGTGGAATATTTTTATATATTCTTATAAAATAGCTATTACATGTATTATGAATAAATGGATATTATAAACACTTTAAGTAAAATGTAATTTACAGTTATTGCCTACATTCTGTGATCTTTTTTTCTTCCTCTCTGCTATTACTCACGATCACACTGATATGATCCTATCTCCTACCATTGAAAACATGTTAAGTCCAGGTAAATTGTCATTTCATTTATTAAGTTTTCGTAATCATTTCTACAAGACTGTGACACTAATTTTTCTATTTTTCTGTAGTAACGTCTTCTAGTTGCTCTTGAAGGTACTAATTTTCTGACTGGCTGCCCTGCCCCCCAACTAGGTTGTAATTTGCTTGCTGTTAAGGACCATTTCTCCTTTATAACTTCAGAACCTGACAGTGCCACACAGAGAGCAGGTGTTCGGTAAACGTTTCCTCAGTTGATTCATATTAATATTTCAATATCGATGCAAATTCAAAAATGTTAACATGCATATACAGACGTTATATATGATTAGAAAAAATAAACCCCTCTATTTCATCTTCTCCAATTCTTTATAAGCAGCTTATGTCTGAATGGGAATATTTTCCTAGACTTCTAAAGCCCAAATGAGTTTTTAATTATACATGATAGCAGACTATTATGTGAACGGATTTTTGTTTCAATGATTTTATTCTTTCCTTATCTTAATGGGATATTTTTGAGAAATTTATTTTCCCTTTACCTATGACTAAAATGTTATTTAAAGTCATATTAGCTCTACCTCACAAACTTGGATGTAGGAAAGAGGTTTATAAGTATACTTTGAGGCAGTGCAAATTAGATGTGTAATTTTAGAAAACTCAAACTAAAAATTTCGAAGTACTCTAAACCTGACACTAAGATGTCATTGTAAGTTTTAAATTTTACATGAAATTAGATTTTTTGAAGTGAATGAAGGTAAGACAATTTAATGTTCTAGTAATAGCCAGACAATAATGTTTCTCTTCCTTATAGCAGTCATTATGTTTGGAATTTAACTTTCATTTGAGTTGTACTTTCATGTATATTTTTAAATGAAGTATATAAAATATTGAGAAATTCATTTGCCAATATTATATTAGATGGTCTATGAACACCAACTTTGACACCCACAACTATTCTATAATGTAGGCACCACTTTACAGACAAGGAAACTGATGTCAGAAAGAATAAATAACTGGCTATCTTTATCACAGGATGTCTTTACCCTAAATTTTCTTAACATTTCTACTTCCTTTAAAAATTTTTCTTTTTAGAAATAGTTTAAATAACTTCTGCTTCCCCAATACATAATAGTTAATAAATAGGAATATTTAACATTTCATTTGTTATGGTTAATATCACTACAGCAGTTATTAAAAGTCAGAACCTACTATATACAAACTCAAGAAAGGAAATGTAGTATATTAGATGCTTCTAATAGTAGGCTGAGAAGACTAGAGCTGAAATTATAAGATTTTAAATATCACCATGATCTCATGAGCTAAATTCTGATAACTATGAAATTAGTTTTTAAGCAGAGAGAGGCAGGGATAGTTGAGAGTAGAGATTATGAAGCCAGAAAATCTGGGTAAAAAAAAATCTGCTCTTAACAAAAAAATCCCTGTTTTATTTTTTAATTAAATTTATTGGGGCGACATTAATAAAAGTATATAAGTTACAAGTGTACAATTCAATAATATGTCACATGTGTATTATATTTTGTGTTCACCACTCAGATCCCTGTTTTAACTCTTACTAGATTGGCAAGTTACTCAACCTTTCTCTGTTTCAATTTTTTTCTGACAACTAAACGAAGATACATATAATATATATAAAATTTAGAACAATATCTGGCACATCATCAGCACTATAAACAAACTGTTAGCTATTGTTTCTTTTTTTTTCTTTTTCTTTTTTTTTTTTTTTTTTTTGGCAAGCTTGAGCTCATCCTCTGTTCTTATCCGCACAATTACGGCTTTTTCAGCAAACCGTACTTCTCCTTGCCAGTAATTTTCAGAATTGTAGTCAGTAGATTTTGAAGCAGAGAGTAAGCTAATTTTCCCTATGGCTGGTACAAACAGAAAATAATAATATATTCAAGAATCTCTGGTTTCATCATTTACCTACTGCTTTTCTTCCTCCATACAGTTTTCCTTGAGGTAAATTTTCCAATCTCCACCATTTATATGCTGATCACATTGAAATCTCTTTATCCAACAACAAGCTATCCCCATGGCTACAACTGAAACAGCCACCTGTCTAATGGCCATATCCAACCATATACACAAAGCATGCTAAAAAATGTTCTTATTTTAATTGCATTTACTGAATAATATCCAAAGTTCTTGGCATAATGTATAAGACACACCATGAACTAGTTCTTGTCTCTAGCAGCCCTCCCTTCCTCATACTGAATTGCTGTGGTGCTCTGGCATAAGACATGCTGGTTCCTGCTCCTATTATCCTAGAATGCCCTTCAAGCCTAACACTATCTGACCTTTCTAACTTTTAATTTCAGACCCAACTGGGCCATTTCATTTTCCTGAAACCTTCAAAAACCTTCATTGGACATTATCAGTATGGATTTCCATTTTCCCTGAACGGCTACACACAGAGGCAGGGGCGGGTAGGGGTGCGGTTTAAGCTTAAGAAGGTTTCAAGGTGGTACTGAAGGATCCATCGTGTATGTTATGGTGTTGGAAGAGGCACAACAAGAAAAGAGCCCATGGTTTTTGAGGTACAATGACCCGGCCAATTCATTATTATTGTTCAAGTAATCCAACAGACCATTACATCAGCAATCCTCATTCAGTTAGTAAGTATATGGAAAGCTAAGATATTGTGAATGATGGAAGCTACTTGCTATAATGAAAGAGTTAAAGAATTCCCACCTACTCACCTAGCACACAGAAGTACACCGTTATTCTCAGAAGTAATGAAAAGTCCTAACAAATGCAAAAGAAAAAAAATCCCAAAACCCAGGCTTTCATAAAAAAAAAAAAATAAAAAAAATAAAAAAAATAGTTTATCATCAACTGCTAAGAATACTGAAGTGATCATAGAGGCTGTTTACATTCTGTTCCTCCTCTCCTTTCAGGCACATGGTATGTTGGCACTTCCATTTACCCTTCAAAGTTGAGTGTGGCCATGTGACTTGCTTTAGCCAAGTAAAAATCAAGGGAAGAGATGTATCAATACTCTAAGTGGAACCTTTGCAAAATTCTGCAAGATTTCCCACATCTCTCATTTTGAGAGATCACAAAAACATTTCAGTTTGGAGCTTCCATCAGCCTGTGTCCCCGAATGACTATGATGTGCAGATCTGCTAAAATGCATTTGACTCAGGCATAACTTAGACATAAACTCTTGTGTTGAGCCTTTTAGATTCTAACTTGTCCTTCTTGATTTAATGTAAATACTGTCTGTGGACAATATGGTATCACATATTGTTCATCTTATGAACTCTTTTGATAATTTTTTTAAAATAATATTTCTATAATAGTTTAGCTTGCTTTGAGCTTAATCTATCAAATAGCATTGACGGGATTTTACAAATTAGTGTATGTTTTATTATGAGTCTCACTTATGTGTTGTACATTTATCAACTCCTACACAAATATCTCAAAACTGGGCAGTTTTATTGTCAGTCACATAAAAGGAATTTCCTGAGAGATAAGAAAGAGATCTGAAGATTTGTTTCCAATCTTTTCTTGATTCTTTAAATACAATTAACTGAAATTGTTAGTATGAGGAAAATAATGTATCTTTTGCTATTTTGTTCTTGAATTTGTATGAATGTAGTGCATGAAGTAGTACAAAGGAGAAAAAATATTCAAAATGGATGAAATAAAAATGAATAATTATGTATATGTGATACAATTTTTTTGTAGTTTATTTTTCTTCTTTTTTAAATTTTTCAATTACAGTTGACATTCAATATTATTTTATATTAGTTTCAGGTATATAGCATAATGCTTAGATGCTTATCTAATTTATGAAGTGATCCCCTGGTAAGTCTAGTATCCACCTGGCACCATACCTAGTTATTATAATATTATTGACTATATTCCCTGTGCTGTACTTTACATTCTATGATACATTTTTAAGATATTAGATTAACATTAGTTTCTATATGTAACCAATTCATCACAGTCTCTAAAAAAAATCCTTTTTTATCTTGCTTAGAAAGAAACAGCTCAATTATATATTCTAAAAAGCAATCTACAACATTTCAAGTATGTGGGATGCTTTCTAATCTTTAATTTGTAAGGAAAAATTAGCATGTAAATAGGTAATTAAGAAAAGGCATAAAGGCTATGATAGAAACTAATCTATTTAGAATAAGAATAAAAATTTATTTTCCTATTTCTTACAGCACGAGAAATAACAACATTTATATATCTGAGAAATAAATCCTAAGGCTGGGAATCTTGTAAGTTGTGTTGCCTTCTAGCTTACAATTGCCCCCTTTAAAACATAGTGAAATAGTTAAGTGATCCCCTCAAAATCTTGGTGAAAGTGAATGTATATTTGATTTACAACAAATGTCATTACACTGAGAGGCAGATGCATGGGGCTGGCTATGCTCATTCACTTACTGCAGGACTTGCTTCCACACATCAATTTTGCAGAACTTGTGATTCAAATCTGTCATTTAGTTGTATTTAAATTTACTATGTGCCATGGGTGATTAGATAGCCAAAGTCATAACTATTAAATCTATTAAATGCTTGTGTATGACCCAAAATAATAGTACAATATTTATGGTTTACTCAAGGAGTAAGAGGTAGTTTGGTGTGATTACAGAATTGATTAAAATTATGGGGAATGTCTTACATAATGTCAGAAAGGATGCTGAATGTCATGATGCCCCCATTGTTTAATGGGGGGAGAGGTCAATTATTTTTAGTTAATATTATTTTGTTTGCCTATTTATTTGATTTTCAGTGTAGAAGTGGTATTATGCACCAGCATAGTGTGAATAATAGACTACTGAGATGTAGAGAAACTGGAAGCACAGATATTAGGCTAAATCCAAAACTAAACTAAATTGTGAGGAAAACCAGGACAGGGGTCACTTCTAAGGAACTGACTTCAGAGGGGCATGCAGGAATTCTCTGGGGTGAAGGAAATATTTCATATCTTGATAGGGAATTGTATGTTTCAAATCTTGAGGGGTTACACAGTGTATGCTTTTGTCGAAGCTCATGGCACAGTACAATGAAGGTTCGTTGACTTCACTGTATGTGAACTTTACCTCTAAGAATAAAAGGTCTGAAAACAATTACTGAACTCTAGATAAAGATATGTATGCTGATGTGTTTAGGAGTAAACTGCATCACAGTAAGATGAATTGATCGACAGATGGACACAGGGATAGGTATATGGGATATATGATATGAGACAAAGCAAACATATGAAGATGTCAGAAATTATAGAATTTAAGTGGGAGCTACCTGGATATTTACTATGCAAGTATTTCGAATTTTCTATCTGCTTGGAAGTCTTCATACTCAAATGTTAAGAAAAATAAGCCAGATCACATTGTGCAAAATACTCTGCAAGTGATAACAAGAACCACATTCTGCCCTGAAAATTATTTTAAAAATAGTTAATGGAGACACGAGCCTGAAAAAGATCATACTATTTATAATAATAGACAAGCTTCCATTAAAATCTTGGAAACTTTGGTGATGATAATTTTTTTTTTTCTGGGAAAGACATAGCTAATATAACATGAGTAATATATATATATATTTTTCTGTATAAAATATATACTTCACAAAACTATTTTCTAGTTGAGCTGGACTAAATATTAATTTACTTACATTTTTGATAGGGTGGGGATGGGGGATAGAACATAATGGCTTCTGATTATTCTAGAAGAATAAAATTATCTAAATGGAAAAATCAAAAGGTACACACATAACTTATAGATGAAAAATATTACTCCTGTCAGAAATATAAAAGGGAAAACGAAAAGATTCAGGGGACTTAAATGTGGTCCTAATCTCTTTGTTTTAAGCAATTCCTTTGGAATAATCTGCCATTTTTCTTTATCCTGGCTGGGTAAGTAGAATGCCTTTAAAAATGTTCCCATGCCTTACAAAATATAGTGTTTTATCATCTGGGTGGCTCATCAAAATATTCTTATAGTTTTTTCTTAAAAAAATATGTGAATGTGTATATTACTGCCTTTATTAAAATAATCCTGTTTGAAGCCAAACAAACCAATTTCAAACATTTAGAAACTGGTTTTCATTTGGGTTAATGCTCATTTTATGCAAGCAATATAAAAACTAAATATTAAGCAAATTCTAACCACCAACCATCATCCAAAGTGAATTTGTTTGGCAAGTATTCGGATAACTGCAGAGATTATTAAAAGGTAATTGCTGAAAATGTTAGAACCATAAATTGAGTCTCATCATACTTTGGACTTGTTTAGATGGAAACATTTACATTTTAAAGTACTGACATTTCCTGATCTTTGGAAAACAAATTAAGAGTGTATCTGTTTCTAATAATGAATGTGTAGAGTAGGTATGAATTATGCCATATTTCACCTATTTTATACCACATTGGTTTAGTCCTAATAAGCATTACTATACCATTCTACTTAGGTTTATTTGGAATGGATTCAGAAACTTCAGGTAGAATTTGAAAAAAACATTAGCTTTGACCTTCCTGATTCTAGTCTCTGAAAAGCTAAAATGTTTCATCTGGTGATTTTAAGCCGTTGATCCTCTTTCAAAAATCCCAAAAGAAACATATGGCAAAATTACATCGTACAAGCTTTCCACTTCATCACCTCATCAGAAATTGAAACAGAACATTAGGAATTCAGCCAAGAGCTGCCATCCAAAGGCCACACTTACTGTATGCTGACTCAACTCCGGCATTAATTATGGGTACATATGATGGTTACTGATATATCTTTGGAACATCCAGAAATTGCTTGAGAAAATATAGTAAATTATCCTTGTCAAATTTAGAACAGGTACGCAAATCTTTCTGAAAGTGAATTAAGGAGAAACATCCTCTAATCAGACTCAGCTTTAACTTTCAAGTATGTAGGGCAGCTATATACTTTAAAAAATTAACTCTGATATTTGATGATTTTGTTTCATTGGAATTTTAACAAATACATATCACACTTGATTTAAGAAATATGTTTAATAGTCAAATTTCAGTTCTTTTAAATAATCTCGGCAGTTAATTGTATAAGATATGAGCTTTATAGGGTAGAATAATCTCCAGTAGGTATGAATATAAATATATAGTATAAAGAATGTTTCATTTAAACATGCCAAATAAGGCAAAATTAGCAGCAGAGCATTAGCTATAACTATTTCCCTATTACTGACAAGTCAAGGACAAGTGGGCTAAGGAGAGAGAGGATGAATGCAGTCACAGCATAATTTCCAGGTTTATGAGTTTCTTTTCTCTCTTCATCATATTCATGTTTCCTTGAGTTCCTTAATCATGTTTATAATAACTGTTTAAATTCTTTGTTAATTTTATCATCTCTGTTAATTCTGGGTCATTTTAACTGATTTTTTCCTGGTCATAAGTAATATTTTGCTGCTACATGTATTTTTAGTAATTGCTGGTTGGGCCCTGGACATTACGGATGTTAATGTCATCTACACTTTGTTGTTTTCCTTGAAAGTGTACTAAGTTTCATTTTGGATATTTATGTACTTGAATATCAACATTTTCTTACTGAGAAATTTTTCTAAGCTTTGTTAGGATGGGTCTAGGTTATCTTTTATTCTAGGAATGGCATAACCTCCCTCCTATAATGTGGCCTTTCCGAGGTCTCTACTGAATTCGCAAGTGATCAATAAGGCTACTCTACTTTGGTTAGGTTCTGGCCCCATGTAAACTTATTTGAGAACTTTTCAGTTTCTTCCTCTCTGATAGCTGTTCTTTGCCTGGCCTCGTGAAGTATCACCTTATGCATGTGACACCTATTCAGCTAAACATTCAAGAGGACCCCAATTTAGTGCATAACCTCTCTGCGTTGGTACTCTGCCTCACAAATTGCAGCCAGATCAGCCTTCCAAACTTCTGTCTCTGTCTCCTAAGCCTGGAAATTCTTTGCTCAGTTTGGGATCACCTTCCCTCGGCTAGAGTCTAACAATACTTGTGCATCCAGGTTAAAATCTGGGGTTATTATAGGGCTCACCTTCTTTTTTCCTACTCTCAGGGGTCCTGCACTGCCAGTTCAAGTCTGAAAAGAGTTGTTTCACATGTCCTTTCCTTTTCTTAGCTGTCATAGCAGGGGGTACAATTTTATTATCACTTTTTCTGTCATGATCAAAAATGGAAATGTTTCATCTGTGATTCTTAAAACTTCCCAGAAAACTCAGATGTGCATTCGAAGTTGAGTCCCATGTTTTACTTGACGTGAATCAACTTAGGGTACATATGAATGAATTCAGTATAACAGAATACACAATCACCTTATAAAAATGTACCTATAATAATATTGTATTCCAACAATACTTTAGAAAAAATTTTAAAAATGTATCTAAAACATTTGAATTATCCATACTTTCATAAAGATATTATATATAGGCTTTTTTTCCCAACTGAACCTCAACTATTTCTTAACTCATTATGTCCTCTGTTCAATTAATTTATTATTTAACACACAGGTAACCTAGTTTCTACCTGACTGTCAAGTTTTAGTTATAAACATTTAATTTTCATGCATCACTGAACAGCTTGAAAATAATTATATACAATTGTGTCTTGATTTTATGCTGTTGGAATTTGCCTTGGGAAATATGAGTATGAAAATTTACCCTCTAAAATAGCAGGTTGATAGCCCAAAGACCAAATCAGGCCCACTGCCTGTTTTGTAAATAAAAGAATCTTTTATTTTTTTTTTGAACCTAGCTAGGCTCATCATTTACCTATGATCTATGGCTGCTTTTAGGCTACCACGACAGAGTCAATAGTTGAGACAGAGAACAGATGGTCCTCAAAGTGTAAAATATTCATTATCTACCCCTTTGCAGAAAAAAATCTGCCAACCTCTGCTCTAAACGCATATATTTGAGTATTGGTTCCATTCAACAGATTGTAAGCTAATGATCCTACAAATATATTCGTTTATTATTTAGAATACACTAGCACAGTAAGCATGGGAGGGATACTCTTGGTCTAGCTTCCTTTATCTCCCTTAGTTTATGGAAATGTTCTGGTAGGGGAATACAAATGTGAAAGAAGGTTGGAAATAACAATGAAAACCCTAATTGGGTATTTAGAGCAGTCATTCATCTTCTTCCAGTAGTCCTCCTATAAACTACCTCCTCATCTGTAGGCACAGCTAATATTTAACAAGTTAACAAGGCTTATTTGTATGCATTTAAGAGAATACATACACACACCATATTGTATTATATTTATAAATGATGCTTATAAAATGCCTCAAAATTAAGTACAAATACAACAAAGTTGAAACATACTAATAAAGTAAGCAATGATCAAAGCTAAAATGATGATGTACAGTCCAATTATTACATGTACTGGCTACAAATCAGGTTTGACTTAGAGGTAAAAAAGCTTTTTGCAATTTGTTAATCCCACAAAGAACTGAACAGGAACTAGACTTAAGGGCTTGACTGTAAAGCAATGTCTAAAATATCAAAAGCACTGATTGCCTATAATATGTATACTGTATTACCAAAACATTTGTTTCTTTTTTACATACATTACATTACAAGAAATATTGAATTACTAAAACCACTAGAATAAACAAAATACATTTTAATTAAAATGAGATTGAAATAAGCTCCAATTCTATACAGCATTTAACAACTTCTAATAAATGTTATTTTTTTATTTCTTCTGGCTTTAAAAAAAATCAAATTTCTATCTTCAGTAGTACGAAAATGAAAACATCTGATTGACAGTAAATTAAATCATATGGTAACAGGCTTTCAAATATCCTTGTGATAATGAGCCTAATAAAGTAATGAGGTCATTGCTTTGAATCTAAAATTACAATTTATATTAGAACTGCAAATATATATTCATTGTATATTTGCATTTTAATATAGTCAATTATTATTACATTCCTTTCATTTTAGTTGAATGATTTAATGTCCCAGGTACTACACTATGGTCTTTGCAGGCATGGTCTTAAAACAATTCATTCCACATCATTGATATATAGTTTATTTCAGGTCTCAGAGCAATTGGTATGAACATACCCAACTGGCTGATTGATAGAATCTATTGTGTGTCTGGCAAGGGGGTCAGTGAGGGAGATATTCACTTAGCAAGGTATATGTACTGCCTAACCTCCTGGAGCTTAGAGTCTGTAGTTTTATTGATCTCAAGGCACTGGGGACCTCCATTCTCACTCTTTCCCACACTTTCCAAGAGTCCTGTTAGGAAGGGAAGTGGAGGTGGTAATAATGACCTCTTATCTACTCTGCCTTCATAATTCATTGTCAGTCTCCCCCTGACACTGTTCTCAAGGTGTTGAGAAATGAAAAGTAGTCATCTTTTTAAAGAGATTTGACACATTGTACACCTTACACTTGCACAGTGTTATATGTCAATTATATCTCAGTAAGCCTGGCGGGGAAAATACTTGGGACTCCTCTGAGTCAGTAAAAGGGAATTTTTCATTCAGTCTTACATCGCTATGACTTAATGATGAACTCCAAACTATAAAGTGCAATGTAGGAAGATTGCGAAATACTAATTTTTATGATAATGTGAAATTCTTTGGGAAAATGAAAAGCTAACACTGATGTCTTACTAACCTCTACCTTTCAGTTAAGTTATATAGATATGACAATAGTGAACTAGTAACAATTCTTTCAGTCCAAGCATATTATTTCTCACAGACATATATCTTCATTATAAATCATTTCTGAAACTTTTCTAAATTTAAATGAATTGATAGTTCAGTTCCAAATATCACTGTCTCTCTGGAAGTCTATCTAATACAGAACAATGGAAATAGGGGTTTCTCAATAAATATATTAAACAAACCAGTATGTTTTGATTTATTTTATAGTTAAAAACACTTTTATTACATAGGAACTTTTTCTTGGAAATTCCTTTTGATCACTGTATTTTCTATTATGATGGTCCTACAAACACATATACTTTTTCTTTTTCTTTACATTAAGTTTCTCTAACATTACAGGTCACAAAATTCTCAGAAATAAAAACAGATTGGATTGAAAATTAAAACTGCGCAACTACTGCTACTTTCAACTGAAGGTGAGGTAGTTGTGCACAATTTCTGCTGAAGGATTCACTGATAACCTAGAAGACACTGATATAACAATTATTTCTATGACTCCCTTAATTTTGGGAAAATAGAAGTTTCAGTATTCTAAGACTGGCACCTTTCTTGTCATCAAGCCATCTGGCATCCAGTGGGGCATACATTCACAGCCTGTAGCACTTATGTGAAAAGAGCTACAACTGCCCCTGAGAGGAGTGAATACAGGATGAATAATTCTGAGGATAGTAATCCAGGCAATTCTGAGCCAGCCACGTTAACTCCCATCAAGCTCAGTGGCATGTAATGGGGACTTATAAAGAGGTCATGAAGCATCAGCCATTTTTTTTAAGACTTGAGATGTACATGAAAAATGTCTGATGGTGGTGATAGTCTAGCACGTGTTGTAGGGGATAAGAGTGAATGTGATGCTTGTGATACCCAGTTAATGATTTCTCAGTCAGGTACCTTCAACTGCTATCAACCTTGGGGACCACTCAGCAGGACATTACAGGAAAGGTCATAGAGTACTTGAGAAGAAAGGCATTCCCAAGGAATGAGAAGACTGGCATTCCCTTAGAATGTAAGTAAAATGTGAAGTATCACTATATTGAAATGATACACTAGTTGTTATTCTCAACAATGGGGAGGTCCATTATCTCAGGCAGGTTGTGGTTATTATCCAGCCAATGCTAAAGGACTTTACCAAAAGGCAAGTGACTATGCAGATGACAAATCCAATGCCCTGTAACGCAAGCAACTCACTGCCATCAAGTTGAGAGATTAAGAATAGAGTTAAAGGAGACAGTATCATACATTTTGAACAGGAGGATTTTAGTCCCAGGGTCTTGACACTCCTTTGGACACACAGGGATACCTGAATCTGTACCACACTGAACTGGTAGACTGCCCACTCTTCCCAGGTTGGTGTATGAACTTAGGGACAACGTTAGTATGATTCAGTAACTTCTGTACAATGTGAACTTAGAAAGTGATACTTGAGAAAATTAATGCAATAGATTAAAAAATGTCAAGCCAGGTTACAGTCACTGGCATTTTAACTAGACAGATGTCAAACATCTGAACAAAAAGGATTCAGATCCATGGGCATAACATTCTAATTCATGAGAAACAACAGAAATGGCACAACAATGATGAGATTTACTACCCCTTCTTACCGATTATGGCCAAGCTCATCAGAAAATGAAGGTGGTCAACTGAGGCTGAGCAGTTCTGGGGAAACCATTACTAGGCCTACACAGAAAAGCACCTTTATTTTTCTTACACAGAAAATATCCAGCTGGGTGTATGCATATATCCTGTGTCACATGTTAAATAATGACTGCAAGGAGCCCTGAGTGGAGTGAATACAGGGCAAGTTATCCTGATAGAAACACATCTAATCTATTCTATCCTGGCTAAATTTAGTGCCATATAACAAAGGAGCAGACAGTGAAGGCACAGAGGAGAGGTCATCAAGCCCCTTGAGGAAAAGACTATGAGTCTCATGAGCATCCTGAAGAAGCAGAACACTGACAACAGACCACCAATTATTTTGAACTTGAAAGCAACTGCATGCCCACACATGTGGTGCCAAGTCTCCCAGACACTGAAGGTGGTGAACAAAATGAGTGATTTTTGAGGAAAACCAATCTGCTATATTCTACAAATTGCTTCATATCCTCACCTAAGAGATATGCACTTGGTTCGCTGTTCGTATCTTACCACACATTAGACAATGACTCCAAGCCACTCTGAGCAAAGTAAACACAGGGTACGTTTAATCAAGTTAACCAATGCCCTCTACTGCAAGACTGGAGCCATCGCTGTCTGCAAGCCCATGTCATTAGTGACAGTTTTGTTAACAGGCTACAACACTTGCTGGGAATTTCCTACGAGCCTAAATAAGCATGACAGAAAAAAATCTTGGAAACCAAGGACTGACGTGTTAGGCCTGGCCAATTATTATCATGATGTGAGGCATCAATTTTGCTTTTATTTCTATCCTATTGAACAACTGGATGAATGAATAACCATCTCTGAGTGGGTAAATAAAAAGGAAGTAATTCTCAGTTAAATATCATCCAATGAATTTCACCAGACTCCACAATTTCCATCCTGCAGGTGACAAACAATGAAAATTTAAAACAAGTGTAAATGAAATACTTTGAGAGAAAGGGAATCATTTCTATGACCACTTTAACTGTGACATACTTTCAGTAATATCAGGAATAACTGGACAACCTATACATTAAATAACAGACAAGATAATCTTGTCTAGCCTGAAGAGTTGTGTGAACACATAGTGAAATCTTCTGGCAGAAACCTATTATATTATTCTTCATGCGGCATCTACGTTGTCTTTGTGGAAGGCACTATGTTATGAGAACATAGAGAGAATTCATCTCACAGTATTAGAAGTACAGAAACGGGCTCAAGGGCACAGGAACTTTTGAGACTAGAGACCAACCTATAAAGTATTTATAACTCAACCCGATAAATTGAGTTTTCATGCCTGTCTGCTGAAAAAAATAAAGTCTATGCCTATTATTGACAAGTTCAGCAGGAAGGGAAGGTGGGTAAAACAAGGTTAGGGGTTCTGGGAAAACCAATGCCCAAGATTCATAGAACGGTAACCTCATTTTCCTTATTCAGAGGATATCCTGTAGGGTGAGTGTTCACATTCAACAACAGATCCTACATAATGAATCCAAAGGCTTGTGAGCAGTGAATACAGGGCAAGCCCTTAAGTTGAACCATTCTGTACTTCTAATACTGTGAGATGAATTCCCTCTATGTTCTCATAACACAGTGCCTCCCACAAAGACAACGTAGATGCCACATGAAGAATAATATAATGGATTTTAAACCCAACAACTTAATTGCCATACTTGTTAATAACTTGCAATGGGACCTAGAGAACAGGACATCAAGCTCCATGAAGAGAAAAGTAAGAGTTTCATGAGCATGTAATGCTCTTTCAGGTATATGAGAAACCCCTGAAATACCAACTGACTTAAAGACAAGCCCTTACTCCAAACTTAGAAGGTAACTGTAATAAGAGAAGTTTGGTACAAAGTCCAGCAGAAACTGACGTGGTCAAAAACTGGTAAGTGGTTTTCAGGAAGCTATTACCTGGCCTTTATAGAATGGCATTTTTCTTTTCCTTGCACAGAAGATATTCTGCTGGGCATGTAAGTAATCCTACATCACATGTAGCATCATGACTACAGATGGCCTTGAGGAAGGTAAACGCATGCAACTAATTCAAGTGGAAACAAATCCAACGGCTTCTAAGCCCAGCAATTTAAGTGTTGTTCAGTAAAGGGGTGGGACATAAGAACCTAGAGGAGAGGTCATTAAATACCTTGAGGAGAAGAGTAGGAGTTTCATGTGCAAAAATATACTTTAGGCACTTGAGAAACCCCCGTAGCAGAAGCACATTGAGAATAAAACAGCAATTATTTCTGACCATGAATTGTAACAAGAATGTGGGTTGCAAAATTCACCACAAAATGAAGGTGAACGTGAGGAGTCATTCTGAGGAAAACCATTCTACTTCATTCTAAAACTGGCTCCATATTATCCACACCAGGAAACATCTGCCTGGCTTCATGTTCATATCCTACAGCACATTCTAAACAATGAATAAAAACAGCCCTGAATGGGCTAAATCCAGGGTGAGTAATCTAGGTAGAAATCTATATAGAAATAGCCTGTAATATAACACTGGTACTACCACTGTCATCAAACCTGTGTCACCCAGTGGGTGATGAGTTTACACAAAATGACACTTGCCGGAATACTGTTACATTGGTCTTATTAAAAGTTAACAGAGAATAAACAAATCTGGGAAACATGGCTGACATGCTAAGCCAGCCACATCACTTTCATAAAATAGTATGCCATTGAATAGGTTTATGTTCATATCCTACAGCACAACATGTACTAAGTGGGATATAATTCTCAGTAAGACTCATCCAATGGTTTTAGACCACATCTCCTAAACTCTATCATGCAATGAAAATTTGAATGAATAGAGATGAACACTTAAAAAAAAAATTAATCACCTCCATGCCTGTGTCAGCCTTTTACAATGTGTAGAACCAATAAAGTACTAACATGTTGAACTAAAATACAAGGCAGTCTCGACTGAGAAGACTTTGGAATGAAAAGCTGAAAACTTCTAGAAGAAACATTTCTATATTATTCTAAGCAAGGCATCTTCATTACCCCTCAAGAAAGACATAAGGCTATGGATATATACGTGAGAGCTCATAATATAGTTTTAAAGGAAGACAATTAGTCTAATGGCCATACGTTTCCATCAGGCCAGAAACTATATGCATCTATAACTACCTCTGCTACATGAGATTAATCTCAGGAAGTTATAAAGAAAAAAGAAAAAGAGAAAAAAAAAATCAATGCCCGTAACAGGCAAGTTTAGTAGAAACTGAAAGCAATCAACACTGGGTGAGTAGCTCTGAACACTCATGAACACTCACAGAATAGCAAATCTGATGTTTTCAAACAAGAGATGTCCTCTAGGGTATGTGTTCACATTCTATATCACATGTTAAAAAATAACTGTTAACCATTCTGAGTGGAGTAAAACAGGACCATTGATTCGAATGAAAAAGAATTAAATGAAATGACACCCAGATAAATTATCATCCAGCAAAGAAACAACAATGGGGAGACAGAGGAGAGGTCAAATACTACCTGAAGACCAGGTGTCCCATGTGCATAATATTCAAACACACATCGGACAAACCCCTAAAGGAACGATACATTGAATATAGACTTTCGAATACTTCAAACCTAGAAAGTAATTGTAATAAGTCTCATGTGGTACCATGGCCACCAGCAACTGAAGTATGTACAGGCAGGGAGTGATCCTTAGTGAAAGTGATACACTGCAATCTACAATTTGCTCCAAATTATCCTCACCTAGGGAACAGACACCTGATCCTCTGTCCATATCTTACAGAAAATGTTAGAAAAGGACTCCAAAAGGTCCTAAGTCAGGTAAATGCAGGGTGAGACATTGTGGAGATTAATAATTTAAGATACTCCCATTTAAGACTCACGGCAATATTGTCAACAACAATCCTGTGTTGTCAAGAGTAGTTGTGTTCGTAGCTTGCAACTCTTGCCAAAAATTTGCTATACTGGCCCTTGTAGGGGTCAGAAGAGAGAATATAAACCTTGGAAGCCCATGACTGACATGCTAAACCTGGAACTTTCATTGGTTCCAAGTTGTGTGTCAGTCACTGGATACATGTTCACATCCAACAGTAACACCAAGTAGTGGAAACATGCACAGAAGTGTAATAATTTTCACAAGAATCATCCCTGGTTTTTGGCCAGAAGCTGTAATTTCCATCTTACTCCTTGGCAATCAATGAACATTTAAATGCATACAGATAAAGCACTTCAAAAGAAGTGAATCACCTCCATGACTATGTCGGCCTTTAGTAATGTGAAAGTCAATAAAGCTCCAACACATTGAACTCAAGGGGAAAAGATTCGTTCTTGATTAGCCTTGGAGTGGAGTAAAAACAAGCTAAAAGCTTTAAGCAAGAGCCTATGCCCATTATTATAAGCAATACATTTTTATTGCCCCTTGAACATGGCAACGTGATGTGGAAACACACAGAAGAGTTCATAACTCTGTATTAAGGGAAAATGCAATCTCATGGGCATACCATTTTTCAGGCCACAAACCAAATCGCTATAGCAGATGTGATTTGCCCTGGTACCACATGTTTTCTCCAGGAAATTGACAAATGAAATCAATGTTAATATTGGCAAGTTCAGCAGAAACTAAACAGCACAGGGTGAGTGGTTCTTGGAACTATTGTCTGGTATTCTTCGAGTAAACACCAACACTGTCAACAAACCAGTGTCACCAAGAATAGTTATGCTCATAGCTTAGAACACGTGCTGGACAATTGCTACAATGGGTCTCTTAGGGGTCCCAATAGAAAATATAAATCTAGAAAACCAATGAGTGACATGCCAAGCCTGGCACCTTCACTGGGGTCAAATCATGTGGCAGCCACTGAGTTGTGTTCATATCCCACAATAACACTGGGCAGTGACAACATGGGGCTAGGGTGGGCGGTAAATGCAAGTTAAATAATTCTTATAAGAATTATTCCATGGGTTTGAGTCAGAATCTCTAATTTTCATCCTGCAGTTGGCAAGCAATGAAAATTTAAAAGAGTAGAGATCAATTATTTCATAGGAAGTGAATAACTTCTATGATTATGTCATCCATTCTCATTATAAAGCGCCAAAGAAGCACCAACACATTGCAATGAAATGCAAGACATTCTTGACTGGCTGGAAACTGATGTGAACACAAGCTGAACACTTCTGGCACTAACTTATTCCTAGTATTCTAAGCAAGACATTTTCCTTGTCCTTCGATGAAGGTGTCATGCTATGGAAACATACAATGGAGTTCCTAAGCAGTATTAAACGAACATAATTAGTGTCATGGGCACACCATTCCTCAGACCTGAAACCAATTACTCTAACAGATATATCTTAATCTGATACATGAGATGTGATAAGTTGCTGTGATGTTACTTTAGAAGAGTGATCATGTTAGGTAGTTATTCAGACAAGAGCGTCAGGAATGAAGGACCAGCTCTGTAACCATAGAAACCTCCCTCGAAAACTTTCCTTAAGGACCTCCCAGAAACACCTCCCTTTCAAGGTTATAAATTACCCTAAATCCTAGAGCACAAAAGCTATAAAAGTTGCTAGCTAAACCAGTCACAAATGCATGTGCATAAAGTACTACTCCAACCTGCCCACAACCTCAGCTTCATTATACCATCATTATAACATCATGACTATGCCTGGAAGTTCATGAATCTAATTATAACAGACTGAATTCTGGGTAAGCACATGAGCAGTAGGTAAGCAACCAACTTTCAGTCAAGGTAACCTCACATTGGGATCATCTAGGACCTCCCATCACAGCCCAAATACAAACAGACCTTCCCATTTCTGCATTGTTACAGCTCTTTTCCCTCCTCCCTTGGAGTGTACTTTTATCTTTTCACCTCCCAAATTTCACAGGGCTGCAGCCTTGCTCAATGTGACCCATCTCCTTCTAAAATGTACTTTCGAAAAATCATACTTCTTCTAAATCTTGCTGACCTGTAATTCGTTGCTGTGTTGATAAGAAAAAACCAAGGAACACAACATTCCCTGACCCATGCCGCTGGGGCGATGCCAGATTTCACATCAACTCAGCAATAATGGTCAGAGATTACTTTTATGATCAGGTGCCAGTAAGGCCAAGAGTAAAATCATAAAAAGATCAAGAACAAGAATTAAATTGTAATTTTACCCAAAAATGTGCATAGAATAGGTTTACATTACTTAATGTTGCAGATTGAACTTAATGAACTTTATTATAAACACCTCATAAACATTTTATACTAGAAAGGTATATATTATCAAAGAGTTCTACTACATTAAATGTTAGAAAAGTACAACTTTCAAAAAGTTAACTTGGGTGGAGTGAGAATTTCTTACAACATTTCAACCTCAAACTATTTAATTGTTGAGTTTGATTATCTCAACATCTTTAAAGAAAATTTTCTGTTTTCTCCTGGCACCTTAATAGATCACATTCCATATCCCCTCAGTGCACTCACTCAACTATGGTGCCATTGTCATGTATCAAGAATGTAACTTGGACCTTCAAGTATCCTTGCCATTGCGATTGTTCTCTGTCTCCCAAGGCACCATTTGCACCTGTATTTTTCACTACTTAATATCATTTCCTACTCTATGGACACCATTTGTTTACTTCTCCTCCTCTCCCACTAAATTATGAACTCAAGAGAAAAAGTTATGTTTTATTTTTCCTTATAAAACAATACCTGGAAAAGAGTACCTGTTCCATAAATGAAATTTGAGGTAGATGGAAAGTAAGACATAGGAAACTAGATACGTTTAATGGGCATTTTCACCCAAAAGCAAAAAATAAAACAAAAATAAAGAATTATAATACTTTGCCTGGAGTAAGAGCTCTAGCTGCAATAATATCTAGTTATTGTATATAATGACGAAATTTTTATCCAATATATTTTTTAGAATTTACAGATCATGATTTAGATATGTCTTTTTCATTATTTTCTCACACATTTCTGAAATTACTACTTTATAACTTCACACAAACACTATATATACACATACATATATATGTTACTACATATTTTAATATATACACATTGACTTAGAGAGGCTACCTTGAATCTTCATGGTTCTGTATTTTTAAATAATAATTATTAAGGGACTGAACAAATACTTCTCCAAAGAGGAAATATAGATGGCTAATAGTCATATGAAAAGATACTCACGGTCACTAATCATCAGAGAAATGCAAATGAAAACCAAAATGAGATATCACCTCACAGCTGCCAGAATGGTTACTGTCAATAAATAAAAAAACAAGTGTTGGTGAGGATGCAGAGAAAAGTGAACCCTCATACATAATTTGCAGGATTGCAAATTGGTACAGTCACTATGAAAAACAGTATGGAGGTTTCTCAAAAATTAAAAATGGATATACCTTTTGACCCAGCAATTGCACTTCTAGGTATTTATCCAAAGAAAAACAAAACAATAATTTGTAAAGAGCTATGCACCCCAATATTCACGGCAGCACAATTTACAATAGCCAAGGTATGGAAGCAACCTAAATGTCCATCAATATGTGATTGGATAAAGAAGTTATGGTTCATATATACAATGAAATATTACTCAGCCATTAAAAAAATGAAATCCTACTATTTGCAATGACATGGATGGACCTAGAGGTTCTTATGCCGAGTGAAATAAGTCAAATAGAGAAAGATAAATACCATATGATTTCACTTATATGAGGAATCTAAGGAACAAAAAGAACAAACTAATCAAAAAGAGACTTACAAATAGAGTGGACAATTTGGTGACAGACAGAGGAGAAAGGGGTTGGGGGACTGGGAGAATGGGGTGAAGGGTTAAAGGAGTACAAATTAGTAGTTTAGAGATGGTCACGGGGATGGGGAGCACGGCAGAGGAAATGCGGTTAGCATTAATATGTTGGCTAGGTGGAGAGCTAGGGGAAGAAGGGAGCAATTGAGGGGATCGTTTGAGGAACTTTATAGCTGTCTAACGAATGTACTGTATACTTGAAACTAATTAAAATTAATTAATTAAAATAAACTGAAAAAAATTATAAAGGGAAATCTTTTCTTCTTCTCTTTATACAATTTTTCATGATTTCTTTCCTTCCAAAAAGAATTCAGCATTGCTTTTAAGTTATAAATCTCTCTCTTGGACAGTCCAAGAGAACCAAGCAACTGCTGACATAATAGCATACCAGGTATCCAATTCTATTTGAGTTCTTAATTACTGCTATTTTAAAAATTATTTTGTAGGCATACCTCTTTTGTAGAGAAAAATAACGTTCCACCATTCATATATAATGATTATGATTATGAGGAAGAGAAGACAAGAGGAAAGGGCAAAGAAAGAAGAAAAGAGAGAACTAAATCTTACACAATAATCAGACTATTTTAGCCACAGTATCCTTACCAAAACTGCTGTTCTCTCGTTCTCTCTCTCTCTCTCTCTCTCTCTCTCTCTCTCTCTCTCTCTCTCTCTCACACACACACACACACACACACACACACACAATCCATCTGTGAACTGTGTCTACAACAAAGGTGTAAGGAGAGAAACATCTGGAGTCTGAGGTGTCTACATCTAATTCTCAGCTTCATCAGTTTCCATAGCCAAATTGTGTTCTTCTTAAAACCCATTAGCATGATTAAAACATATTATTACTATCTATATGTTAGTATTTGTGAAATTAAATGCAATAATTCATTTAATGTTCTTTACACAGCACACAACACATAATAGCCACTCAAAAATTAGTACCTATTATTATTAGCTCCATTCCCCTTTTAATAGTACCTTTTTCTCTTAGGTGTAACTCAGTATTGTCAACTCTTAGGCATTTTGATTCTACTGCTTTATTTGGATGTCTACTTTAGCAAAGCTAAAACACAATGAACGTTTCTTTAAGCCTGTTCTATGTAGACTTTGATCACATAATTGTTTCTTAACGAGTGTAAATGCCCTTCAATGCTGAGAGTAGGTAATGTTTATTTCCTAGTGAAACAAAGTAATATATTCTTTTGATAATCTTGCTTTCTGTGACTGCCACTGTTTTCATTGCACTGCTTCTATAAATGGTAAAATCTGGCACCAAAAATCAAATAATATGTGACAGTAACATCACACTTTTATCAATCTAAGGCCAATAAATAAAATGGTATATGAAGGGTACACTGCCTAACCTGCTTGCAAAAGTGAATAATCAAGAGAGATGATGTAAGGAGATTTCAGCACAATTCTTATTCTCCTATTACATTATGTAAAGTAAATTAATCCCAAAGCACCATTGTTGTTTCTCTGTTGTATGGAAATGTAATCATTTTAGCAACCAGCACTCAATCTGGGACGAAAAAAATTGTATTCCTTGTGCCTTCTACTGTCCATTAAAATTTGTTCACTGTCTATACTCTGCACCCTGTGGATAAAATCCAAAATATGTTCCACAATTTTTTGCTCACTTATAGGAAAAATATTCTCTGGCCACTTTAGTGTCAAAAAGAAAGATTTGTTTTAGTAACTAAAAATTCCAGGCCCTTAATAATGGTAAAAAATCAGGTATTTATTTGAAATTTTACCTTCTTTATCTATCCTGTGACTCAGCAACCCTACTCCTCCTAGGTATGCACCTAAGAAAAATGAGTGCATATATTCACCAGGAAATCTGTACCAGAATGTGCACAGAAGAGTTATCCAAAGTAGCCCCAAACAGGATACAATTTAACTGGCAGGCAGCAATATAATGGATAAATGTTCATATAATGGAATATTTATGAAATAAAATATTAGGTATAGAAAGCAAAACGTGAACTGAGCCTATAAACATCTACACAGATATTAATTACACTTAATGAAACAAGCTGGACACAAAAGAGTACACAGTATAAAAATCCAGTTAAATGAAGCTATTTTAAAAATATTTTATTAGAAGATGTTACTTGTTTAAATATATTCTAGAATTTCAGATAATGCATATAAAAATGATATTAAACTTTTTAATGAGTGAATTTTAAGTGTAATTGCCATTCTAACTTTGTATGTGAAGTTAAGTTCATAATAAAGCTGTTATTACATGAAAGTTTTTATAAAAAACAAACAAACAAAAAAACCCACAATTCTTTTTGGATCTTATACACACACTTCTCCAATTATATCATCCTGCCTTCTAGAAAACATACACACACACACAAATATGCACATACACATCAAAAATTAGGTGATGACCATTCTCTTGCTTTTCTGGGTTATAGCTATTGTGCTTATGTTGTATGTATTTATCCTTTAAAGCATAACACAAATGAAGAACAGCGCAAAAATAGCCACTAAGAAGATGAATGTAGTTTGCCAAAAAGAATGTGTATAAACACCACTCGGGTGGAAATGAAATACTGTTAGGCTTCCAGAAAAATAATGGAGATAAATTCCTTTTACCACCTCTCATCCCTATGCCCTCCCTTTTCTTCATAGTATACCTCTGCCCTGACTCCTAATACTTTTACACTGATTTCATCTGTTGTAAAGGAAAGGACCAACTACCTGCCTGTAACTATTTCTTCACTACCTGAGTTCCAGGTGGAAATAAATGACCTGCTTATAAAAGTGCTAATGACATCAATAGTAGCTCTTTGTAAACATGCTAAGAGCTATCAGTTTTACCAACACATACCTACCTTATCTGTCTAGGTAATTTACTTGAAATGACCCTGGAGGAGTAGACCTCAGGAATGGATATGTGAGGAGAAAATATATATAAATTTTAAGTCTTTGGAAATTAATGTAAGGATATACAGAAAATGAGAAAAATTATTCAAAGTAATCCACTAAATCTTGGTAAGAACATCAAGAGTCTGTGGCATCTGAGCTGTAATCAGCTTTAGTCTCTACTGCAAGAGGGTATGACCAATAGAACACTCTCTTTCCTCCCAGCAACCTGTGTAAGGCTCCAATTTCACCATGGGAAGTCAGGCTGCCTGTGTCTCTCATTGGACATCTCTTTTACAAGCTCCTTGTTGCAGAAACTGTATTCCAGGCAAACATAGTCAAGATGACTGGAGTACAAATCCTTCTCCCAATTCCCATTCATATGACAAGGATTCTGCCTCAGGTGTAACAAGCAGTTGACATGACACTGAGACTTGATAATTTCCCTCTCCCTATCTGACTTGTTGGGCAGAGAAAAGGCAAGCTAAGAAGACCTGGGGCTACCATGCTTCCCCACTCTCATAGAGCAAAGGTATCCCAAGGTAGATGTTAGACCAGGCAGAAATTCAACATAGAGAACCAAAGAAATAGATAGCCAAGAAGAATCCTTTCAGGATCACACTCATTCGTGTGAGTCTAGAAGGCTATCTGCATGCACTAAACTGCATCCACTCAGGAGCTATTAGAGGAGGATGTGGAGGAAGACTCGAAAGCATTCCCGAATCACAAACATATCAATCAGCAAAGAACACAGCTTTAATGAGTCAAGGCGCTTAAGCATAACCTCTGACCGATCACTGGCTATATAAGCTATTCTGATACAGCGTGACTATTAGGAAGCCACACTTAAAATCACACTCAATCCATTTTTTCCAATGCTGAAAGAGAAGATCAAACTTTGAACTCAGAACTGTGAAAGCAGTCCCTAAGCCACAGATTCAGTGGTAAAGGGTAAACATCTGCTTCAGGGGTTTAAACACAGCTTTTGACCAACAAGTGTCTTATGCTGACCAAAGGCAGACCCTTAGGAAGTCAGGCTAAAAGATAAAAACATGGAGAAAATCCAAGCAAGGATTTCAGAAGCTGTACATAGTAGTACCAACAGACTTCAAAGAATTAGATTAATTAAGTTACTAAACAAACAACAACACCGAAGCATATTGGGGATCAGTATCTAGATTTGCTATATTATATGATCCAATATGTTCAGTTTTTAACAACAATATAAGGCTATGAAACATGCAACGAAATAGGAACGTGTGACACATATACAAAACAAAAGGCAAACTATAAAGACTGCATTTGGGCAGCCAGATGTTGGACTATCAGACAGACTTCAAAACAGCTATTCTAAATAAGTTTCAAGAACTAAAAGAAACTATAATTAAAGAATTAAAGGAATACAGGATTATAATGACTCATCGAATAAAGAATATAAAATAAAAACAAGTCCAGACTTAGATAGGGAGAGGCTTTAATTAGAAAGAAAGACTACTGTAATGGGGAAAATGCTCCAAACTCATAAATATGTAAATGTCTCAAAATGAAAAGCAAACAGAAAAATGTTTCTCCATTATATGGTAAAGGAAGAGGCAAACAGAGATAAGCAGAAACTTTGGAAGGAAGTAAGACAAACAAGGGATTTTAAAATGACCAGTGAGATTTGACAGGATAATGGTCATGCTACAGTTAGCCAGTTCCCAGAATGAACTGATAAAGGAGAGCATTGCATTTTTTTTTCTTTTGGCACTTGCTCAGGCTTGGGGCAAGTAGAGTTCAGAGGCTGGTAAAAAAGAGAGAAGCCTGACTAACGTGTGGTGACGGCAAAGCAGAGGATAAAAAAAAAAAAAAAAAAAACCCAGACACTTATGAACACTTGGTCAAGAATATCAATAAAGGCCTAGAAGTTATTTTTTTTGAAAGAAGTAAATTGCAAATCTGGAGTAGAAAACTATGATAAACAAAATGAAGAATTCACTATAGGGTCTCAAAAGTAGATTTAAGACAATAGAAGAATGAATCAGCAAACTTAAAGATAAATCAATAGGAAATATGTAATTTGAAGAACACAAAGAAAAAAGAATGAAGAAACATGAACAGAACCTCAGAGAAATATGAGACACCATCAAGAGTAATAACATACACATAACGAAAGTGCCAGAAAGAGAAGTGAGAGAAAATGGGATAGAAGATATATTTGAAGGAATGATAATGGAAAACTTCCCAGATTTGATGGAAAACACTAATCTATACATTCAAGAAATTCAACAAACCCCCAAGAGGACAAATATAAGGAGATCCACATCAAGAGACATCACAGGTAAAATGTTGAAAGGAAAAGATAAAGACAAAATATTGAAATCAAAAGAAAAAAAGTGGACCATCATGTACAAATGGACATCAATAAGACCAACAGCTAACATTTCATTGGAAACGTTGTCAGAATGCCATGGGATAACATATTCAAAGTGCTGAAAGAAAAAAATAACAAACGGACAAGATTCCTACATCGAGCAAAGCTATCTTTCAAAATAAAGACATTACCAGATGAACAAAAACTGAAAGAATGTGTGTTATGAATCTGGCAATCTAAGAAATTCTAAAAGAAGTTTTTCAGCATGAAAGGATTGACAGTGGACTTATAAAATCCATTTGGAAAACAATGATCTCCACTAAAAATAATTATGCAGATAATGATAAAACAAAGTAAAATTACATATAGATGTTCCTTTCTTATAACTGATTTAAAAGACAACTGCATGAAACAATATCTATAAAACTTTATTTTGGCCATATACCATATATAAATGTAATATATTTGACAGTAAGAATGCAAAGGAGAGAGTTGTGAATGAAGTTATATTGGAATAAAGAAATGAAACAAAATGGTAACGAATTCACAGGAAGAAATGGGACATAAGAAATTTAACATAAAATAAAATTACAAATATATTTGTGCTTTCCTTTCTACTAGATTCTTCAATAGACATATATTTATATGAAGGAATAATTATAACAATATAATAATGGGTGTGTAATATATACAGACATAATATATATAAAAACAATAACACAATAAAGGTGAGTGGGAATGGAGCTATATAGCAGTAAAGGCTCTATACCATACCACCAACCTAGAATTCTTTACTCTGCAAAATTATCCTTCAAAAGTAAAGAAATAAAACCTCCTAAGGCAAACGAGAACCGAGGGAAAATGATATATCATAAATTCATATCCTCACAAAGAAGGGAGGAAAATCAGAAAAAGAATAAGTGAAGGTAAAATAAAAACTTTTATTTTTCTTATTCTAAAGCAATACAATAGACAACAGCTTGTTCAAAATAATAATAGCAACAATGTATTTAAATATATACATATATGTCATGTATGCTTATATATAGTAAAATGAATGACAGCAATGATATAAGGGATGGGAGGAAGGAATTAGGAATATTTTGTTATTATAACTACGTATGAAGCAGTATAGTGTAATGTGAAAGTAGACTTGGGTTATATGCATATGTATATTTGAAACTTTGGAACAACCACCAAGAAAAGGTAAAAAGGAAGTATAATTAACATGCTAAGAAAAACGAGAAAACAGAACAATGCTCAATTAAAACTTTACTTATATGTGGAATATTAAAAAGTCGAATTCATAGAAGCAGAGAGTAGAATGGTAGTTGCCAGGGGCTGGGGATGGAGGAAATGGGGAGATGTTGGTCAAAGGGTATAAAATTTCAGGTATGCCAGATGAATATGTTCTGGAGATATGATGTAAAAGTATGTTGACTATGTTGACTATAGTTAACGATACTGTATTGTAGACTTCAAATTGTTAAGACAGTAGTCTTCTTAAGTGCTCGCACCAAAAAAAAAAAAAAAAGATAACTATATCTTTTTTGAGGTGATGCATGTTAATTAGCTTGATTGTGGTAATCACTTCACAATGTATGCATATATAAAACATGATGTTGTATACCTTAAATATATACAAGTTTTATTTGTCAATTATTCAGGTATAATTTAAAATATTAATTTTTATTATTAATATTATATAATAATTTCACACACAGCATACTTCAAATGAAGGGAAATTATCAAGGATGAAGACAGGCATTATATGATAAAAGGGTCAATAATCCAATAAAACATATCAATCCTTAATGCGCATGTACCTAACGAGAGTATCAAAATATGTGAGGAAATAGCTATATGACTACAAGAGAAATAGAAGAATCCACTATTATAGTTGGAGACTTTAACACCCCTCTATCAAAAATGGACAGATCCAGGACGCAGAAAATCAGTAAAGACAGAGTTGAACTCGACAGCACCATCAATCAACTGGATATAATTGAACTGACATCTATAAACTATTTCTAACATCAGAATACATATCTTCTCAAACTCATATAGAACACTCCCCAAGATAGACCACATTCTGAGTCACAAACTGCACATTAAAAAATTTAAAAGAACAGAAATCATTGTCTATTCTCAGACCACAGAAAAATTAACCAGAAATCAATAAAAGATAGCTGGAAATCATAAAGTGTGTTATTTGACCATAATGAGATCTAACTAGCAATCAGTAACAAAAGAAAATCTCTAAACATTTGGAAATTAATCAACATACTTCTAATACTCCATTGTCAAAGAAAAAGCCTGAAGGCAAATTTTAAAAAAATACACAGAACTAAATGAAATGAAAATACAACACATCAGGATATGTGGGACACAGCGATACTAGTGCTGAGAGGGAAATTTTTAGTAAGGTGCACTTAAAAAGGAGAAATGCCTCAAATTATGTAAGTTAACATCACTAAAAAAAAAAAATCAGAAAAGGAACAAAATAATCCCAAAGCAAGCTCAAAATAGGGAATAATAAAAGAAACGCAGGAAACAATGAATTGAAGACATAGAAAAGAACATATACACCCATAAAAAGTTGCTTCTTTGGGGAAAAAAAACAAAATTGGTAAACCTATAATACAAGGCTGATGAAGCTCAAAAAAGACACAAATCATCAATATCACAAATGAAAGAGAAGCTATCACTATAGTATAGACACCACAGCAATTAATAGGATAGCAAAGGAATACTACAACATCATACAAATAAATCTGACGATTTAGAAGAAATAGATCAATCCATTAAAAACCACAAACATCAAAACTCAATCAAGATGAAACAGAGAATCTGAACAGTCTTATAACCATTGAAGAAACTGAATCCATAATTTAAAAAGTTGCTAGATAAATATCCAGGTCCAGATGATTTCATTGGTAATTTACCAAATATTTAAAGAACACCAATTTTTATATAACCTCTTTCAGAAAATAGAAAAGAGTGCTTCCCAACTCATTTTGGAAGGCCAGTATTCTTGGTACCAAAACCAGACAGTATGGTAATAAAAGGAAACTACAGACCAATCTCTCACGTGAACATAGATGCAAAAACCCTCAATGAATTAGTAAACTTTATGCAATTATGTATAAAATTAATTATGTGTCATGACAAATTGGAATTAATGCCAGGTATGCAAAGGAAAATTATTTAAATATTTAAAAATCAATCAATATAAACCACCATATAACCAGGATAAAGAAGAAAACAATATGACAACTGACATGGAAAAAACATTTGGAAAAAATCCAACAATCATTCATTGATTTTTAAAAAATCTCACCAAGTTATCAGTACAGTATTTCTACTGCAATTTGATAAAGACCATTTTTTAAAAACTACAGCTAACATCATATTTAATGGTATAAGACTGAATGTTTCCACCCTAATATCAAGAACAACAACAATGTCTCCACCCTGATATCAAGAACAATTTAATAACCCATCACTGTTATTAAATGTAATACTGGAAAGTCTTGACATTAAAATATTTTAATGTCAAGAAAAATAAATAATATACTTACATATTATAAAGAAGAATTAAAATTACCCCAGTTTGCAGAAGACATTATCTATTTTGAAAATTCCAAGCAATCTACTAAAAACCCTCTTAGAACTAATAAGTGACTTTGGCAAGGTTGTAGGATACAAGAAACAAGAAACAAAAAACAATCATTATTTTATATACTTAATATGAACATGTGAAAACTGAAATAAAGAATTCCTAAAGTTTTATAAATATGTCAAATTACAGCTCTAGAATCAATGGAACCAAAACAAGTTAAATTAAAACAGATATCCACTTGGGTACATCATTTTAAACTGCTAAGAACCAAAGAATAAAAATATTAAAAGTACCAGAGAAATAAAGATAAATTGCCTACCTGGAATGAATGATAGAAATGCCTGCTTTCTCAAGAGTAGTTATTTATCCATGTAAACCCCTAAAAAATGGAGCAGCACCTTTCCAATGCTGAAAAAAAAAAGATATACCTGTTAATCCAGAATTCTATAATCATCAAATTACCCTTCCAAACTAAGAATGAAATAAGACACATCTACATAATGAAACCTGAAACCATTTGTTACTGGACAACCTATAATGCAAGTACTATTAAGGCAAGGTCTTCAGGCTGAGGGGAAGAAGACACCTCATGGAAATCTAAAACTACAAGAAGTGAAGTGTACTGGAGAGGGCAAATGCTTGAATAAATATAAGACAACTTTTCTCTATTTTGAAATACATCACTACGGAGCACAAATGGTAAATATTCTTCTTTACTTACAATATATGACAAAGATATATTTGTCATATAGGAAATATGACAAAGGAAAGGAAAAGAATTTAAGGAAATAAAGTGGTGTGAGGACATATTCACATCGAGTGGTACTATCATAACTCTAAACAGACCAGGATAAGATAAAGATTCATATGCCAACCCCTTGAGCAACAATTAAATATGGTAATCTGGTTACTACAGCTGTACAATGAATTTCTCCAAAATTTATCTTTTTTTTATATTATATTCATTATTTACTGTTTTTGTTTCCCATTATATTGTACCTCAGTAAGTATCACCATCACATGGCTTGTACCTCACACATACTGGAAACTGAAGAAAATTTTATTGAACTAACGAAATATTTAAATTGAGATAAACTATGTGAAATGATAAGAAAAAAGATCCACTTCTGGGAAGATCATCTGCTTTAACAAAAATAGTTTATCTTATGGGTATATATAGATTGTATTAGTTTTCTATAAAGGAAAAAACATCTACAGATCCAAAAGTATTTCAATAACTAGTGATTACAGAGATAACACTTCCACTACTGGTACACCAGCCTCTTCAGCCCAAGCGTCCTGCTGAGAAAAATGAGGAAATCTGGATTAAAGACTGTTTGAAGGCACTACAACCCAAGGAAGCAAGCATCTGAAGAGACAGAATCCCAGAAGAGAAGTCTATGTGGTGAGATCCACCCAAATTTGCTGCTGCTTTTTCTCTTGAAGCCTTTTGCTGATTCCAAAGATATGATTGAGGATCCAAGATACTAAACAGAAAGCTATAGCTAAGCAGTTAAGGAGCTGAATAGAATTCCATCAGTCTTAATGAACCCAGAGGGCATGGCACAGATGTACCTAACAATGCACCAAGGAAGAGAAGCTCTAGAAAACAAAACAGAGATTCATTTGGTACCCCGAAGAGGCTATGCTCTAATGTCAATATTAACCTAAAATAGAAAACACAAAACTTGAAATCCAGCTTCGAAAAGTCTCAATCAGTGTTTGTGATGAAGGGAACTGTCCCCATCCTAATTGTCTCTGAAAAGCACAAGTGGATGCCATCAAAGAAAGATAAAATCGTACAGAAACTTCAATTACTTCTATAGTATTTTATACAGGAAATTCAGCCTACAATAAAAAATTACCAGACATGCAAAAAGTAAATGGGAAGGAAAACAACACCTGTGTCCTCAAGGATGGGATCCATTTTCTCTATTTACTGACAATGTGGGACAGAGAGAACTAAGATTTGGTTAAACCCATGCAATTGAGAGCAACGGTGAGATATCACTACACCTATACCACCTATTAGATGGGCAACAATGAAAAATACTGACCATAACAAATGATAGCATTGAAATAAAACTAATGTGACTCATATATACTGCTGGTAAGGAGTACAACATATATTCACACTGCAAAACACGTTGATATGTTCTAAAATAATTGAAATGTACAATTATCACGCAATCCAGCTATTCTGTTCCCTGAAGTTTTTGCAAGACAAAGTGAAATTATATCTCCATAAAAAAACTCCTACAAGAATGTACATAATATAGGAAAGGGTGGAGGGCATGGGCAAGATCATACAGGAGAAATATGAGTTTCACAAGGAACCTTTATATTATCTTAATTAGGGTGATGGTTTCATGAATACATACATATCTTAAAACTTATACGGTTAACTTTAGTGTTGTACAATTTATTTTAAATCAATTATACCTCAATGAATCTGTTCAAAATGTGCGGGATGCATCAAATGTGTGGCTTAAAGAAAATTTAGAGCATTAAATTCAAAAGAGGAAGTACAAATATTTAAAATCTGATCATCACCTCAAAAAATTGAAATATTGGAACTTTAAATCAAATATGTAATAAAAAATTGAGATCAATAAAATTTTTAAATGACAAATTTTTAAAATCCAGGGTTTTTTTTGATGGTGTTGTTTTAGACTGGTGCAAACAATGGCAAACCCTTGAAAATATTTAGCAAAAGAAAAAAGCTAAACATTATCACTATTAAGACTGTAGAGAGGATTATCACTACAGATCTTTTGAGACATATACAGCATAAGCAAAGTCATGCCAAGTACATGAAACCAATACATTCCAAGTAATAGTCAGCTTAATAAAAAAAAAAATTAGGAATTCTCAACAATTCTATATCTATTTACTAAATTGCATCTGTAATTAAATCTTTCCTACCAATGATTTTACACCCTGGTGACTGAACACCTTATCTTTTCCATATAATGAAAAAGAAATAACACTAATCTTGCACAATCTTTTCTACAGAATCGAAACATTAAAAACACTTCTGAATTATGTTATGAGACAGCTATAAACTTTACACCAAAATGATAATATTATAAGAAAGGAAAACCAATGGTTTATAGTAGAGAACTGGAGAAATGGAACACCACCTTTTCAATGCTGTAAGAAAAATAAAACTGTCAACTCAGAATTCCATATGCAAAAAAATTATGCTTCCATGATATATATAATTATGTAGATAAATATATAAGATTATTTTTTACTATTCCTTTAAAAAATAACTGACTAGAACTGCTCTACGCCAGCCAAACATCACAGAAAAAACTGAGACTCCATCCCCAATCACAGCACCAAAGGATCACCCTCACCAGATTGTAATTAGTTAACCCAACCTCCCACCTTATGGTGGCCAACAAGGGTCTAGTAGGGAGCAGGACTAGCAGAGGAGGCCTAGCAGAGATTAATGACTTTCATCACAGCCTATGCTAAATAAATCACTCTGTGTGCTGTCTGTGGAGTCTCTGCTAGGAGCTGTAACCTGACACACCTGCTCTTCCTATCAGGGAGGAATTAGTGGAGGCCTAGTGAGGAGCCAGAACTAATCCCACCCAGAGGTAACCAGGAACATCCCCCACTCCTGAGTCAATGAAGGCCAAGAGGGGAACATGGACTTCTATTATCAATCACCTGGTAATAGAGGCAGTGCCTTTACCTTTCCCCTCCTGGTGTGCTATCAGAGAAAACAATAATTGATTCTGAAGGAAGAAAAAAAGAAGGAAAACAGACACATGGACCAATGGAACAGAATCAAGGGTCCAGAAGCAAACCCATATTTATATGGTCAAAGAATTTTTGACAAAAAAAAGCCAAAAACATACAGTGGAGAAAGGAAAGCCTCTTCAATAAATGGTACTAGGAAAACTGGAAAGCCACCTGCAAAAGTATGAAACTAGACTGTTGTCTATGACCACACACCAAAATCAACTCAAAATAGATTAAGGACCTGAATATAACTTGAAACAATAAAATGCATAGAAGAAAACATAGGAACTAAACTTAAGGGCCTTGGACTTAAAGAGGATTTATGACTTTGACCTCAAAGGCAAGGGAAGTAAAAGCTAAAATAAATGAATGTGACCAAATCAAACTAAAAAGCTCCTGCTCAGCAAAATAAATTGTCAACAAGGTAAAGAGACAACCATCCGAATGGGAAAATATATTTACAAGCAACACCTCCAATAAGAGCCTAATATCCAAAATATACAAAGAACTCATATGACTCAATAACAACAAAAAAATAAACGATCCAATCAAAAAACAGGCAGACGACTTGAACAGATACTTCTCCCCAGAGGACATACAAATGACCAACAAATATTTGAAAAGATGCTCAACATCACAAGCTGTTAGGGAAATGCAAATCAAAATTACAATGAGATATCATCTCACACACCCGTTACAATGACTATAATCAATAGGAGAAGCAATAACAAATATTGGAGAGGATGTAGAAAAACAGGAACCCTCATGAACTGCAGGTGGGACTGCAAATTGGTACAGCCACTATAGAAAACAGTATTGAGGTTCCTCAAAAAACTAAGAATTGATCTACCATATATATGATCCAGCAATCCCTCTACTGGGTATTTACCCCAAAGACTTGAAAACCCATATCCAAAAAGATATTTTCACACCGATGTTCATAGCAGCATTATTCACAGTGGCCAGGACATGGAAGTAACCGAAGTGTCCTACAAATAGATGATTGGCTAAAGAAGCTGTGGTACATATATACAATGGAATATTACTCAGCCATAACAAGAGATGAAATATTGTCATTTTCAACAACGTGGATGGACCCTGAAATAATCATACTAAGTGAAATAAGCCAGACAGAAAAAGTTGAAAATCACATGATATCACTTAGATGTGGAATATAAAACTAAAAGCAACAAATGAGCAGGACAAACAAATAGAGACTCATGGACATGGACTATAGACTAGTGGTTACCAGGGGGAAAAGGGTAGAGGAAGAGAGGGGTGGTAGACGGGGTAAAGGGGGTCAAATATAGGGGGTAGAGGGAGGGCAAATTGGGTAAAGGGAATCAAATATATGGTAGCTGAAGGAAACTGGACTTTGGATGGTTAACACACAATAAAATATACAGATGTCAAATGAAAATGTACACTCGAAAATTATATGATTGTTTTAACCCATGTTACCCCAATAAGTTTAATAAAAATTAATCAATCAATTAATTAAATCTTAAAAAAAAAAAAAAAAAGAAGTTACCTAGTCAAGACCATGGAGAGGAAACAATGGAGGTTAAAAAAGAGAGAGAGAAAACAAAGACTCAGGGACCTGTAGATCAATAACAAATGTTCTAATAATCCTGTAATTGGAATCACATAAAGAATTAGCAGAGTGTGGGACTGAAAGAGTACTTTAAGAAATAATGCCTAAAACCTAAATATTTCAAAAGACATGAACCTAAAGATTCAAGCTTAGCAAACCCTATCAGTTTAAATCTAAAAATCTGCACCAAAACATGCCACAGTCAAACATCCAAAAACTGAAGACAAAACAAAAGTTCTGGAAAGCAGCAAGAGAGAAATAATACCTTACCTATTATGGGGACGAGGGGGGAGAAAGCCATTCAAATACAGTCTATCATCAGAAACCAGGTAAGCTAGGGTGAGTGGCATATTGTTCAAATGCTGGAAAAAAAGAACGATCAAACCAGAATCTTATATATGACAAAAATACCCTCTGGACTGAAGTGAAAACCAAGACATTCTCAGATGAAGAAACACTAAAAGGACTGCCAGCAAAATGCCTTAAATCATGCACAGAAGAAGTGTAAAGGAAGTATTCTAAATAGAAAGTAAATCAAAGAAGAAATATCTTGAAATGAAAAGAAAGAACAAAGTAAGCAAATACACAGATGAGTACAATAAACTTACTTTCTACTTTTGAATTTTCTGAATTAGGTTTTCAGCTGAAGCAAAAATTATAATATTGTCTGATATGGATCTCAATGTATATGCAGGAAATACTAAGACAATTATAATAAAAACAGGAGGAAAGTGAAAGGGATATTATATAAGGTAAGATTTCTATTCTTCACTAGAAGTGGTAAAATGATAACAGTAGATTGACAGCAGATATGTAAGATGTCCAGAGTAATCAGTAAAAAGAGGAATGCAAAAAGATACACTCAAATACAGTATAGATAAGTAAAATTTGAATTCTAAAAAATTGTTCAAGTGCCCACAGGAAAGAAAACAAAACAAAAATTAAAATATGAAAAACAAAAAAATAAATGACACGCTTAAGTCTTAATATATAATAACATTAAATGAAAATGGCCTAAATATATCAACTAAAAGACAGATGTTGGCTGACTGTATTAAAAAATGACTCAATTATTTTCTGCCTACATCGAAATCACTTTAAATATGATATAGACAGATTGAAAGTAAAGAATGAGAAAAGATACATTACACCGACAGTAATAAAAAGAAAGCAGGACAGTATGGTGTTGGATGGTAACCAGATTTATAGTGGTTATCATTTTACCACAGTATATACAAATATTGAATCATTACATTAAAACTAATACAATGATATAATTGAAATTTTATATTATAATCTGACACTAATGCTATATCTTATATTTTATAACCTGAAATTAATGTTTTGTCAATTATACCTCAATTAAAAAAACAGAAAGGTAATATGAATGAATATCAGATAAAGCATAATTCAGAACAAAGAAAGTTAATAGAGACAAAAATAGACATATGACAAATGCTCAGTGCAACAAGAAGATAGATACAGTAATCCCAAATGTATACAAATGAAAATGTACCCAACGAACAGGGCTATACAATATGAGAAGCGAAGCTGATATAACTAAAAGGAAAAATAGATTAATCTACAATTATAGATGAAAATTTCAAGTTCCCCTTCTTAACAATTGATAGAAACAATTACACAGATTTACCAAGGACACTGAAGAAATCAACACCACCATTAACCAATACAATTTGATTGATATTTATAGAAGTTGCACCTAACAACAGCAAAATACAAATTATTTTCAAATACCCATGGAACATATACCAAGATAAACCATATCCTGTGGCATAAAAGAAAGCTCAACAAATTTAAAATAACTGAAATTCTAAGAGCATGTTCTCTGTCCACAATGAAATCAAAGGAGAAATCAATAAATAGAAACAGAACAGGAAAATCAAAATTTTGCCAACAAAACAACATACTTTTAAAAAATCTATGAGTCAGAGAGGAAGTATCAAGAAAAAAAAATTGAAATCAATGAAATAAATTAAAAAGAAAATACAAACATCAAAATTTAAGATAGAAAGCAGAAATATAAAAATAGTAAATAAAAGAGGAGGAAACACTTTCTAATAATCCATTTTATGAAGTTAATATTACCATAATATCAAAACCAAAGAGATACCAAAAAAAAAACCCAAAAAACCACAATGCATTAATACCTCTTGAATATAGACACGAAATCCTTAACATAACACTAGCAAAGAGAATTCAACAATATATATAAAGATATATGTACCACAAACAAGTGGTGTAATTCTAGGCATCCAAGGCTGGTTCAGTATTTGAAAACCAATTAATGTAATCTACCATATGAACCTGCTATGGAATGAAAATGACATGAACATATTGACTATTAACCAAATTCAATACCCATTCATATGAAAGCAAAAGCTATCAACCAAATTTAATACCCATTCATATAAAAACTCTCAGAAAAAAGAGAAACTTCCTAAATTTGATAGAGGGCATATATGAAAGATCTACAATATGCATTATGCATAGTGGTTAAAAACTAAATGCTTTCCTGTTAAAGTTTAGAAAGCATATCCATATTCATAGCTTTTATTTGAAATAGTGTTGGAAGGTGAGCCAGGGTAATAAGGCAAGAAAAGGAAATAAAAGGCATAAAAACATGAATGGAAGAAATGAAACTACTGCTATTTTCAGATGCCAAGATATCTACATAGAAAATTCCAAGGAGTCTATACAAATTTCTTAAATAAGTGATATTAGCAAGGTTATAGGATACAAGATGAACATATAAGTTCAAATGTATTTCTATATGCTATCAATAATCATGCGGACACTGAAATAAAAAATATGATTCATGATTTCTTAAAAATTACCTACTCAGAAATATTAGAAGATTTAGGATTTAATAAAAATTTAAATTCTCCCCTCATTGATATACAGATTTAATATAATTCCTAAGTAAATTCTAACAATATTTTATAGATATTAACAAGGTCATTTTAAAATTAAATGAACACAGAATGAAACTACAACAGCTAGCAAAATTTTGAAATAGCAGGGTAAAGAAGGAAGAATCTCTCTATCCAATTTCAAGATGTATTATATAGCTGCAATATTCAAGACAGTGTGGTATTACTAAAGAGACACAGATCAATGAAAAAGAAAGGGAACCTAGTAATAGCCCCATGCAGTACGGCCAATTTGTTTTTGATAAAGCTGCAAAAGCAATTCAATTGAAAAATAACAGTCTTTTCAAAAACTGTGTTATAGTAATTGGCTATCCATAGTCTAAATATACAGCCTCAATCTAAATTTCACATCTCATACAAAAGAAAAAAAAAACTGTATCACAGATCTCCTTGTAAAACAAAATCTGTAAAACTTATATAAAAGACATACATTATAAACATTCAGGTCCTAGGGCTAAGCAAAGAGCCAATAGATTTGATGCCAAACATACAATCTATACAAAGCAAAATTAATAGAGTAGACTTCATCAAATTTTAAAACATTTGCTCTGCTCTTCTGTTAAGCAACTGGAACAAGCAGCTACATACTGCGAGAAATTATTTACAAGTCATATAAATTGACAAAGGATAAGTATCTATAATATACACAGAACTCTCATAACAAAAATTTTTTAAAATCTAACTGGAAAATAATCAAAAGAAATGAAGAGAAATTTCACCAATGATGACACACGTATGGTAAATAATCACATGAAAATTGTTTAGCACCATAGACATCCAGCAAATGCAAATTAAGATCACAATGAGATATCACTACACACCTACTAGAATGGCTAAAATAAAAAATAGTTACATCATAAAATGCTGGCAAGGGTGCAGAAAAATTCATGAATTGCTTGTTGTAATATAAAATGCAGTCACTCTGGAAAAGTTAGGCAGTCTCTATAAAAACTGAACATGCAAATAGCATATGACACAGAAATTGTACTTTTGGGTATTTATCCCAGAAAAATTAAGACTCATGTTCACAAGGAAACATGTACTGAAATATTTATCACAGCTTTTTCAGGAAAAGCTCAAAATTGGAAACACCCAGATGTCTTTAAAAATATGAATGACTGAACAAAATGTGATACATCCATACCACGGAATTATCCTCTGCAATAAAAACAAAAAACTATTTATACACTCAACAACCTTGATGACTCTCCACATAATTATTCTGAGTGAGAAAAAGCCCATCCCAAAGGTCAATAAAGAATGATTCCACTTATAAAATATTCATTAAATGAAAAAAATTATAGATATGAAGAACAGATTAGTAGTTGCCAGAGGTCAGTGATGCGCAAAGGGGCAAAGGGGTTGCCTATAAAATGGAAACACCAGGGATTCTTGTGGTGATTGAAATGTTCTGTATCTTGACTATATAAATGTTAATACCCTGGTTGAGATATTGTACTACACATTTGCAGGATGTTAAAATTGAGTGGAACTGGATATAAGGTACCCACAATCTATATAATATTTCTTAAGTGCAAATGAATGTACAGTTACCTAAAAAAAGAAATTAAATTAATATTGTTTATAGTCTTGATATAAAGTTGCAATTGTCTATGGGAGGGAAAAGAAAACACCTATTAGCTAAAACCTATTTCAAAAAATAGTTTTGGGGAAGACATCTGCTTCTTATAATAGTCAAATAGCCCAAACATTCTGCTAAGAAAAACGGGGAAAGCTGAAAATATATGAAAGACATCTCTTCAAGGTATCACAAATTCAAGGAAGCAAGCATGGAAAGGACAGGGTCTCAGGAATAAGAAAAACTCAGTCAGCAAGATCCAAATTTGGTACCTCTTTCCTCCACAAAGTATTTGTTAATTCAAAAGAGGTGATTGGACACTCAAGATGCTGAGCAGGAAGTTGAAGCTAAGCAGCTAAGCACCTTGATCAGTTCCTCAGTACTCTCGGCATCACAGTGAACACAAATTGAGCTCAGGACCCAGCAAGGAAGAAGGCTAACAAAACAAAACAAGCCTGTGGGTTCTTTTGGCATCCCTGAAGGGCTATGCCCTAAATGTCTATATGAACCAGAAATAGAAAATACTTCATAAGACTAGAAACTCAGTTTCAAAAGTTGGACTTAAGGTGAAAAGGAACTTCCCGCAGGTAAGTGCCTGTGAATAGTGGGGGGAAAAAATGGTCCCTAAAGAAAGAAAAATATCACCCAGAGCCTACAATTATCTCTACAGTATTTTTTACAGAAAATCTCACCTGCAATAAATAGAAAGAATTAACATCAGGCCTTTGATCTGTTTTCTCCATTTACTAGGGATGGCAGGGACAGAAAGAACTATGATTTGGTTATACCCATGCAACTTGGACAATGAGATACTGCTGCACACCTATTAGAAGGACTATAGTTAAAAATAATGACCATAGCAAGCGCTGACAAGAATGCAGAGCAAAGGAGACATTCATTCTGCTGGTAGGATGTAAAATGGTATAATCAGCTTGCAACATATTTACCACATTTTAAAGTAACTTAAAGATATCCTAATTCTTTGAAGTTTTTTTCTTTTTTTAAAGCCTACAGCACCTGGTCTTCCTAGGTGGTCTCCCATTCAAGTACCAACTAGGCCCGACCCTGCTTAGCTTCCAAAATCAGGTATGTTCAAGTTTGCATAGCTGTAGGCTAAAGTTTATTTTTAAAACATGAAAGTACAAGAGCATATAAGGATCTGCACCAGAATATGTATAGTATGGAATTTGGGCAGGATCCGAAGGGAGGGAATATGAATGTGCCATAAGGAAACTTGGAAAGGTAGGTGAAATGGATATTTACATTATCTTGATTGTGTTGATAGTTTCACATATATATACATATCTCAAAACACATACTGTTTATTTTAAAGTTGTGCAGTTTATTTTAAATCAATTATACCTCAATAAAGCTATTAAAATATATGAGATGCACCAAAGTATATGTATAAAGAAAAAGTTGTAGCATTAATTGCACAAGCAGAAATGCTGAAAAGTTAAGATCTGATAATCTACCTCAAAAAATTGGAAAAAAAGAGTAATTTACTACTAATAATTAGAGACATGAAATAAAATTAAGATCAATTGAATTTTAATGATTGCAGAGAATACTAATTCTGAAGTTTCTTTTTAATAGAATAAAATAACTTGATTGTGCTAATCATTTCACAATGTACACGTATGTTAAATTGTACACCTTAATGCAAACACTGTATCAATTACATCTCATTAAAGCTGGAATAAAAATTTAAAAATTCCTTGTAAGACTTATCAAGAAAAATTTTAAAACATACATATCAATGCTATAAATATAGAAGGGATCCTCGCTGCAAACCCTGGAAGCAAATACATACTATTATAAATAAAATAAATAATAATAAATTTGAAATTATATGAAACGATGCAAAATTTTTTAAATCTCTAGAAAATCTCAATAATCCTATAGTTATTAAATAAACTGTCTATAATAAGAACCCCTCCTATAAATGAATTCCACGTCCTTGTGTCTGAATTGCTGATCTTTTCCATACAATGAGAAAGGAATAACAACAGTCTTCCACAAACTTTCTCTCACAACAGAAAAATTCCCCAAAATGTTCTAGGATACCTTTATAAGCTTTACACCAAATTAATGAAGATAATTATAAGACAGTAAATATTAGGTTTATATCCCATATGAGCAAATAACAGGAAAAAAAATAACATTTGATAAATGGAATCTAGGATGCATCAACTATAAAATATAATGTATAACTTGAGGTTAATCCAAGAATAAATTCCTGTAGGTATAAAATTATGAAATCAAACCACTTTCAGAAAACAAAGAAAAAAAATCATGTACTATCCCACTAGATACAAAGAAACCATTTGACATCATTTACCACCCGCTTAAGACTACAAAAAAACACACACACACACACAAAACAATGCAGCAAACATCATACTTAGTGATGAAATATGGAAAAACTCTCTGTTGTAATCAGAAAAGATAAAAGGATTTGTACTGTCACTAGTTCTATTGAATGTCTTATGGCAGTCCTAGCCAGGGCAATGAAAGGAAATATTTAGAAGACCTTAAACTGGAAAGGAAGATATACAACCATCACTATTCACAGATTATGTGTTTATATTTCCAGAATATCTAAAAGCAATCTGTAGGTAATGTATTAGAAATAGCAAGCTAAAAGATTTAGCAAGATTGATTAATACTATACAGTAAAACATAAACATATTTTTTCTGAGAAAAACAATTCTTAATAAACTTCTCATATACATCATTAGAAATGGCACAAAAATCCACAGGATGAGGTTATATTTTTAAGGATTTTTCTATATATTTATCAGATAAACTTGAGAGTCACTATAACCCTAATCATTATTATAATTTCCTCTGATATCATGGTATCAGAAGCCACTGAATATAAGATCAACTTTATAATATACTTGACATTTAATATCAGTGGAACTTTTTTCTAATTCTGTTATTTTTAAGCATAGCTTTTTATCCTGTCGTGCACTAACTCTAAAAGGGGAGGAAAGCAAAACATATGCCATCTTGTTTCTATTTCTTTGATTTATCATTTATTAATAACACATTATTGTGGGTTCAGTGAAAAAATCTTGAAAAATGTAGACCTATATTCCCTCTCAGAAGTAACCATAATTAGCAATGAAATGTATATATTAGTAGATATATACATAAGTATGTATTCACATGAATATATAAATTGTGCACATATCTAAAAGTAATTTAAAATTTGCTTTCTTTTTTAGAAATATATCTTGAAAATTTATTCTATAAGTATATATAGCTCTATCTGAACGGCTGCAAAAGCTGCATGGTACACAGTATAACTTATTCAGAAATAGCAGTCTTGACTTTTTTGTACCCATAATTTAACACATGTGTATGATTAACTGTGTCAGATGCAGTACTAAAAGGCAAATTACTGCGTAAAGGTGTAAGTAAATTAAAACTGGTAAAAAGTGCCAAACTACTACTAAAAAGTCAGTGTAATTTTATACTGTTCAATAAACTGATATCAAGACAAAAATTGTCTTGTTATGTATTTCACTTATACTAAACATTAATCATAATTAAGCAATTAATAGAGGAATTGCTAATTTATACTTAATTCTGCACACACTTAGATGCAATTGATAAGTTCATTTGTTAACCCATCATTACATAATTATTTGAAATACCAACATTATTATATATTAAGCCCATAGATATTCTTACTCATATCTTCTCATTATCTTCTTTATGTGCTATATATTGCTTGCTACTGATTAGTTCTGATATTTACTGTATTTATATAAATCACTTTTAATACAGAGTATGTTTCACCAAAGTATAATGGTATTATGTGTTATATAATAGCCATAGATATGAAACATTTTGCAATTAGGCAATACAAATGTCGCTTCATTATTCTTTATCAGGAGATTGTGGCTGTTGATTCAATTTCTCATCTAAGTCACAAGTAATACCAGAGTAGCAATATTAACAAACCATTTTGATATTTTGCTTGGAATGTGCTTTAATTTATTTTAATTTGTGTAAAATATGTGCAGATAGATTTATGAATAATAAAATAAAATTTTTGATTTTTGGCTTTTGTTATTTTTCATATGAGCCAAATGTTTTGCTTTTGCTTTGCTTTATTACTGGTGTCAATCAAATAAATTATCCTTTTATTTACACAAATGGAATAACTGGAATTGATATAAAAGCTGAAGTTTTTAAAATCTTTTATTACTAAACATTATATTTGACATCTATATCAAATATGAATATCAATGAAGTGAATAAATGTATGCTCACCAAAAACTTCTGAGAAATAAATATACATTACTAATCCATGAACAATGATTTAAATGATGGTTACCTTCTCAAAAGGAATCATGGAGAACCAGAAAAATGGAGCAGACTCTTTCCACTGATGAAATAAAAGATATAATTTTAAATCCAGAACCATGCAAGCACAGTTTCCAATGCACAAACATCATTTTTGGTTCAGGAGCTTAAGTATACAATATTGGACGGATAGGTGTCTTATACTGACCAGGAGAGGATCCCTAAGAAGCCAAGTTAAAAGATAAAAACATGGGGAGAAATGTGAGCAAAGATATCAGAAGATGCATATTTCCGTGGAAACAATTCACATAATTAGTTTGGCCTTGCCACCAAGCAAAAAACAAAACAAACAATAAGAAGAAGCCAGGTGAGGAAAGCAGACTCCACATTCCCTACCTTATCCAACATGTCTAGTTTTTAACAACAAAAATTGAGACATACAAAGAAAATTTGTTGTTACAAATCCTGCAAAACAAGAAATTCTAAAGGAAGTTCTTTGGCATGAAGGAATGACACCAGACAGCAATTAAAATCCACCTGGAAGAAACAAACCTCTCCAGTAAAAGTAATTATGTAAGTAATGACAATACAAAGCACAATTAAATTTTGATGTTTCCTTCTTATTATAACTTATTTAAAACACAACTGCACAAAACATTACCTATAAAATTGTATTTTGGCCATGTATCATATATAAATATAATATATTTGACAATAAGACCACAAAACAGGGAATTGTGAATGGATCTGTACAGGAGTAAAAAAAGAAATAAATGATAACACAAGTCATAAGAAGAAATGAAATGATTCAGATACAGTACATAAGTTTAATATTAAAAAAATCTATAAATATGATTTATCTCTTCCTCTAGCTTATTCATTAGAAATAAGATTATATAAAATACTTAACATATAATACTGTATTGTTGGGTGTGTAACATATAGAAACATAATACCTATAACAATAGCACAAGAATAAGAGCTATATAGGAATAAATGTTCTATATTTTACTGGAATTAATGTAAGTCTAAAGTAGACTCTAATAAGCTAATATTTCTATTGTAAACCACAGAGAAACCACTAAGATAATAATCCAAAAATAAGGTTAAATTGTTAATGAAATTTAAATGTTCTAATTAATAAAAGGAAATCAATAAATGAGAAACACAGAGGGAAGTAGTCATGAGCATATAGAAAAAACAATGCAGACATAAATCCAACCATACCAAGAATAACATTAAATGCAAATGGATTAAGCAATCTAAGCAAAAGACTGTTACACAAAATAAGAAAATAAGATACAACTATATATGATCTACATGAAACACATATTAGTTTTAAAGCTGCAAATATGTTGAAAGTAAAAGAATGGGAAAAACTACCAGACAAAGGGCAACATAAGAGAGAGGGAGCGGCTATATTAATATCAAGCAAAATCAGAAAAAACTGTTACTAGACATTTTATAATGATAACAGGCCCAACTGTCCATAAAGATGTAAAAATTATAAACAGATATGCCCCATAACTAGAAAATGCAAAAATACTTCAAGCAAAACCGATAGAATTGAGAGGAAAAGCAAACATTTCAACCGTAATATGTGGAGATTTCACTACCTCACATGCAACAATGAATAGAACAAGGCAAAATATCAACAAATAAGTATAAAATATGAACAACACTATAAACATCTAGGCCTAGAATATATCTCCAGAATACACCATCCACCAAACAATAGTTTTAAAAGGATTAAAATAAAGTAGGTTCCCTGAAACAATAACAGAAATTAGATGTCTGTTTATTACCTTGATTGTAGTGATGGTTTCACAGGTGCATGCATATACTCTAATACATCAAACTGTTTAGATTAAATATGTGCAGGGTTTTGTATAACACACCTCAATAAAGCTATTAAAATAAACCAACGGACAAAAATTTAAAATTTAAAGAAAAGCAGAAACAAAACCACTCCACACCATATAAACAATATATCAAAGAGGAATTGAAATGGGAAATTAGAAAATTAAAAAGACAACTGATTCTTAAGCAAAAATGTTAAAGAACATTTTGGAAGTAAAATACATGACTGGCAAAATTCACTGAAATGTAAGCTCAAGATTATGTATGTAATTGAATATTAAATTTCCTACGTTCAAGAAAATTAAAGGGAAGAAATAATTTGGTTCACGTGATTAAAACGCAAAAAACGAAAATTAAAGGGAAGAATGAATATCCATCAATTTGAGGTTATAATAAAAATTTTAAATAAAAAATATCTGAAAAAAAGACCACAAAGAAAGGGGGAGATACATGGGAGTTTCCAGTTGTATGACTACACTTGCTTAAATTGATACTTTCTGAACTCTAAGCAAACCACAGCAAGTAACGTTTCATATGCCAACCTCTAGAGGGACAAGTAAACATAATACAAAGAGGTATAGGTAACACTTTAGACTACTGTACATTATAAGTAATCAGAAAACTTCTCTCTTGTAATATAACCCACATTAACTTGATTGGCTTTCACTAGGCTACACCTAGTGGAATTATGTACCTGCACCACATAATCCATATCTGGCACACGTTGGGAACTAGAGAAACACTTAGGCAATCGATAAAAAAATAAGTAACGAGTACATTAGGCAAATAAGGACAGAAAAGATCCACTCTTTGGGAGATTACATGCCTTAAAAGAAAATTGTTTTCTTATTGATATGAAGATTGAACTAATAAGGTATAGCAGGAAAAACAATTATAAAAACTTATTCCAAAAAAAGAGTATATATGTATCTGCTTTCAGTAATGACTGAGCACCTCTATTAACTCAATTAGTCTGCTCAGAACAATTAAGAAACCAGGAAGATAGGAAAGATATTACTCGAAGGCACCACAAACCCAAGGATGCAAGCATTTGAAGAGATGAGATCTCAGAAGAGAAGTCCAAGTGATGAGACCCAAATTTGGTACCTCTTTTCCCTTCAAGGTACATGCTTATTCATGACTGGGGTGTTGAGAAGCCAAGATGCTAAAGAGAAAGTTGTCGTTTAGAAACTACGTAGCTGAGGAGGGCTTCCAGCAGTCTCCCCAGCTCAGAGAACACAGCCTGGAAAAAAGGTGCGCCAGAGAGAGGAAGACTCTGGAAGACAACCCACTTCATTTGTGATCCCTGAGAGTCCACCGACCTAAATGTTCACATCAACCAGAAACAGAAAACCGGTCACCAAACCTGAGACCCAGCTTCAAAAGAACTAATTCCCTGATCGCCACAGGATGAACTGTCCACATACTGTCAAGCCTCTCAGAAGCAAAAACAATTGCTCGCTGGAAGAAAAAATCATTCAGAGCCCCTGCCTACTTCAATAATATTTCACACAGAAAATCCAGCACACAACAAAAAATACCACTGCAAACCCACTAAAGAGCTACAATTAAAAACACTGACCATAACCAGTGCCTGCAGGAATATAAAGCAACTATGACTCACACTGTTAGATGTAAAATGGTATAGTTGCAAAACATTTTGACACATTCTAACAAAACTTTAAAATACACCTCTCACATAATGCAGTCATTCTATTCCTTGTAGCTTATCCAATAAAGATGAAATTATATGTCCACACAAAGACTCATATAAGAACTTCGCTAGCAGGGGAAAGTGCGGAGTGCTTGGGCAGGATAACGAGGGGGAGATCCAAATGTGCACACGGAAATCTAGGGAGAAGGATGAATACCTTCATTAGCTACCTTGACTGTGGTGATGGTTTCACAAACACACGCATGCACACATAAATGCACACATGTATCGAAATACACGGTGCTTACTTTTAAGCTGTGCAGTTCATTTTAAATCAACTTAATTCCAGTAAGTTCTTAAACATTGTGCGGGATGCGTCGAAGCAAGTGTCTAAAGGAAAATTTAGAGCATCGATGCAAAAGAGGAAAGCTTAAAAATCTCAGATTTGAAAATACACTTCACAAAATGAGAACATAAAACAGGAATTTAAAACCGAAATTCTGAACATGAAAAATTAACACCCACTATGAAAACATAAACAAATGACAAATCCAAGACTTTTTTATTTAAACGACAAAAATATGATAAACCCCTGGCAATACTGATCGACGGAATGAAGAAGACACACGCTATCAATAATAGCAGGATTATAGAGGGGATGATCGTTAGGTTCCTGGAGACATATACATTATGTAATAAGGAAACGTATAGCAATAAACTTCAAATTTATGAAGTGATAAATGCTTTCTTAAATAACAAGAGAGTCAAACTAGGAAATCTCAAGGATTCTGTATTATGCAATAAACTGCATCTGTATAGAAAAACCTTCCAAAACCTGAATTCCATATCCCGATATCCTGATGTTTCCCATATCCCTGAGAAATAAAGAACACCAATCTTGAACAACCTCTTCTACGAAAGAAAAACAGCAGAAAACCCTTGCCAAAATGTTTTATGAGACCCCTACAAGCTTGACACCAAACTGACACCATTGCATGAAAGGAAAATCAAACTTTTTTATGCCTCATGACAAACACCAAAAAAGTAAGTTAAAACCTTATGTTCCACTAACAGAATCCAAAGATAATTCAACTATGTAATACACCAGAAACAAATTGGGTTTAATACAAGAATGGATTCCTGTTGGCTTAACACTTTCAAATAAAACTCCCTTGAAAAACAGAGGAATGAAATCATGTCACTATGACAGTAGGCAGAGAAAACATATTTGATTTAATTAACTGCCTACTGATGATTTTTTTAAAAACCTTAGAAAGCCGCAGCATATATAGTTACTGGTGAAACACTGAAGAACTTTTCCTTGAGATCAAAATGGAGACAAGGATGTCTACTATCACCACTACTATCAACGTTTTAGGGAAAATTTAGTCAGGGCAATAATGAAATAAAGAAAAAGAAGAGAAATCAAACACAAAGATTGGACATGACTAAATGAACATGTCTTATTCACAGATCACATAATTACGTCTCCACGCGATCTAAAAGCAACTTATAGGTAAAGCATTAGAATTGATTTATCAAGGTTGTTGGATACAGTTAAACATAAACACATTTCTCTGAGAATAGCAATAACCTTTTCATATACATCATAAGAAATAGCACAAAGACTCCACAGGACAAGGATATGTGTTTAAGGCATTTGCTATGCAGCCCTCAGATAAATTTTGAGAGTCATGATAACTCTGATATTGTCATTTTTCAATGATATCATATTAATAGAGATCACAAAAGATAAGAAACTTTTCAATACACTTGCCATCGAATGCAAAGGGAACAACAAAGAGCATTATTTGTGACAATGTTACCTGTGGTCCCTAATAATGATCTCATTTTAGAAATGAGAGAAATAAAATCACAAAAAGTCTTATGGGGAAATAATTCATTATGACACACTTTAAAGAAGCGGATCTCTAATCAGTCAATGTTTTCAGCATGACTTCTTATCTATTCTGTACTACCTACCATAAGAGGGGAAAAAAATTTAAAGAATTCAACAGGTTCAAAAAAAGATCATTAGCGACATACCATCATACAACTATTTAATTTTCTTTTACCACTAGCAAATTCAGTGTATGCTCATTGCGAAATTTTCAAAAAAATGCAATGCATATTTCACTTCAGAATTACCCAAGAATATCAATAAAGTGTGCACGGAAACAGATATATACATGAATATGTATTTACATAAAGAATACAGTTACATGTGCACACATCTGAAATTTTAATTACCTTTCTTCTTTATTAGTAATACATCATGGGGAGATATTATGTATAAGTACATAAGATATACCTGATTGCCTGTATAGTTACACAATATCCACAGAATGAACACATATAATTCATTAAAAAATACTTCCTTTGCCAATTATGTAACCATACATTTATGCTCAATTGTGATATAGTCCTCAAATCAAATTAGTTTTTTAGAATATGTAAAAAGTTAGTATAAATGCCAAATTAATTTCCAAAAGACCAGTACCGCTTTATAATTCCTCAATAATTTGTGATCACTTTAAAGAGAATCTTATCTTTCATTTAATTTGTACGGATTATTAAGCATATTCAGTATAATTGTGGACAATTCGTGCTTATTTTGTGTAAATTGTTGTGTTTTACTATTCCGTGTGTTAGTTTATCACTTTTTAATTATACGGAATAACAAAAATTGTATATAGTAAAACTATATGGATGCATGTACTTGTTACTTTCCCTTACCTTCTATGTATTGCCTGTTACTGAATCAACTCCCATGATATATTATATTTACATATATAGCTTCAGATATATGACTTGCCACAGCAAGTATTTTCCTGTAGGTAATACGAGTCACTTCATGAGTCTGTATAAAGGCATTTAATTTCTTTTCGAACACTTTCTCATGCATGTCAACATTAGCAACAGACGAGCAATTGCAAAAGCAATTTTGGTATTTTACTTGGGAAGGTACTTAAATTATTTTATTTTGTATATAATTTGTAGGTATGTATTAAATAGGAAGTAAAAATGAAATATAGTTTCCTATGGGAGATTTGCTGTTGCTCTTTTCTTGCTACTGTCAATCACTTTTATTGAGATAAACGGAATAATTTCTATTTAAAATATAGGTTTTGAAATTTTCGAAATGTTTTATTATTTAACTACATATTAGGCATCTATATAAAATAAAAAGAATATCACTAAAACCAACAGATATATGCCAACTGAAAACATCTGAAAAATAAAGATACATTACCTATCCCAGAAAAAATGATTTATAAGATGGCTGCCCTCTCAATGGAATCCACGGGGAACCGGAGAAAATGAAGAATCTTTCCAACGCTGAAAGATGATATAAAACTGTCAACCCAGAATTCTATAGCCATCAAAATTAAGCTTCCAAACTGAGAGTTAAACAAGACATAGACACATAAACAAACCTGAGACAATTTATTGGTCGATAAATTGTAAATTACACTGCTAACGGCTCGTGCTGTATACAGAACCAACGGAGAGCAAGATTCAGGGACAGCGGGCCAATATGGCGCCCTCCACTGGTGGCAGTTGGTAATGGCAGCTGATTGACATTTCAGCCTAAGAGTTCACAAAGCAACCAAACTGCTGCATTCTATTGGTTGCAAGAGAGTCGCGAAGGTAGGCCCAGAAACCTGGGACGGGCCATAAAGGGCACCTCTTGAAGCAAGAGAGTGTCAAAAAACTTGTGGCATGTATTTAAATTGCCGGAGATAAAAATCCAAGACAGGAATTTCAATTGAATGCCAAAAATTACTCAATAAAAAACAAAAGCAAGCACAAAAGGAACAGAGAAATAAAAGGAGATAGGAAAAATAGAAAATGAAGAACAAGATAGACAACTATATATCAATCCACATCCAAAAAATACTAATTTTATAAAGTCTAAACTTTCCAATTAAAATGTGAAGTTTTTCAGACTAGAAAAAAAGCAATCCCAATTATATGCTGGTTATATGAAGAGCAATTTAAAATGAAAGATATCATAAGGTTGAAAGTAACAGTACAGAAAAATGATATACCATGCACAATTAATCATAAAAAAATTAGATGAGTAAATTAATGCTAAACGAATTAGACTTCCAGGAAAGGAGGATAACTAGAGATAAAGAGTGACATTGCATTAAGGTTAAAAAATTCATTCGGTAATGAAAGAAATGTATTATATATGTGAGAAATGTCATTATAGAATTTAGAGACAAAGACTAAATATAAGCAATTGTATTCCAATAAATATGAAATTATATGAAATATAAAACCTAATGTAACAAAAAATGAAACAGGGAATCTACATAGTCCATTGTTTAGTAAATAAGTTGACTCTATAATGAAAAATCTTCTATAAGCAAGTCCTATGCTCTGGTGACTGAACTGGGAAATTGTCTTGTATAATTAAGAAAAAAAAATAACACCAATCTTACATAAGACATTATAGAGAATAAAAGTAGTAGGCAACCCCTCCAAATATTTAAAGAATGTTATGAAAAATCATTTTCCCAAGTTTATGGAGAGGGAATGGCACAACAGAGTGTTACACTATGCTGCTCTCTCAAGGTGAGTTTCCATAAAAATACCCATTTATTAACAAGTGTGCCTCCTTTAAACAGGAGGCGGACACATTCGAAACCATCAGAATAATTTCCTCACATTTGTATAGATGCTTTAACTGGACTCTGCTGTTCTTACCATTTTGGAAATAATTTGTTAAAGCACAATGCTTAGTTTGTGTGTGATTACATATTATAGGAACCGAAAAAATAATTAGCTGTGATTTGGACAGAAATAGAGTCCAGTTAAAGCATCTATTCAAATCTGAGGAAATTATTCTGATGGTTTTGAATGTATTCACCTCCTGCTTAAAGGAGGCACAGTTGTTAATAAAATGAAGGAGCAATCGCTGAGAAATCGGTAACTTCCCAACATTTCACAAGTATGTATTAGTAAAGAACTTTAACATAATGCATGCAAGATCCTCTGCAAATTAATTTTAGGATTTAATAAATTAGATTTCTGACAAATTATACTACTTTGCTTTATGAAGAAAATAATGTTAAGTACAGAATGTAGTTTTTCTCTTATTGGACCGTTCTATATTCAATTTGACTATTTATTGTATAACTTTCACTTAGAGGCATAAAAATGAAACTTTCTAAAATAAGTAAATAAGTAAGTAAGTAAGTAAATAAATAAATAAATAAATTCTGGAAGCTGGTTTTCTTATACACTATACTCTTCCCTTTCAAATATGGAACCGTCCAGTGATTTTGATGGCATCTAAGTGGCTCGCTGTACTTGGCCATGGTTCTATCATACAGTTAAACATAAATGCATCTTTCTGAAAATAACAATCCTTCATAAGGTTTGTCTACACAGCATAAGAAATGGCACAAAAAATCTATAGGACAAAATTATACTTTTAATGCTTATATATATATATATATATATATATATATCCCATAAAATTTGAGAGTCATTACAACCTGACCACTGTTGTAATTTTTCCTGATATCAGGGGAACAGAGACTCTTAAGATAAACTTATATTACACATGACATTTAATTCTGTTGGAACAATAAAAAATTATCCCCATGTCACAATTTTACTTATGACCCCTCGCTTAAATGAACTCACTGACTAAAGGTCAGCTTCTTTTAAGGCCTTCACAAATAAAGTATTTTCTCCGTGTAGCTAATTTGTATATTTCCTTATTATTTCTTTCCTTTCTCTTTTCTAAGTATACTTCTTACCCTCTTTTGTGCTACTTACAAAAACAAGAAAAAGCAAAGAGATCTTGTATATAATCATTAGTGATATGCCTTCATGTGCCTATTTCTAGTTTTCCTTTTCTCAGTTAGAAATACAGTGTGCCCTGTGTAATATTTTGAAAAACTGCAGATACCTATTTCTTCTCAGGAGTAACTATAATTAGCAGTACTAAGTATCTATATGATGAACAGATATATACATAAACATTCATTAACATACATATTTATATATTTGTGCACGTAACTAAAATTAAAGTACAATGTATTTTTCCCCCCTTAGCAATATTTCTTGGAGCTGTTTTGTGTAAAAAACATATATACATATCGAACAGACTGCAAAAGGTGAATAGTATTCATAGTATAGACACATCATAATTTATTTCAGAATTGTTCTCTTGCTTTTTTCATACTCACACTTTTGTGCAATTGCCTGAGTAGCTATGTAATCCTAGAGAGAGAATTGCTGTATAACACATATATAACTCAACATTTTGCTAATGTTAAATAGCTTTCCAAAAATACAGTACCATTACATTTTTTATTTAATGTTCTTTAAATAAGTCTATATATTGTAACATAAAAGGTCTTCTCAGAATTGACTGTGATCGTATATTATATAATTACTATAGTAATAAAAGTTTTTGAAATAGATAACAGGTGTCAATTTATTATTCTATATTAATAGAATTTGCCACTTCTCATACAATTTCTCAACTAGGTCAACATTAGAGTCATATCATCAATTAACAGAACAAATCATTTTGAAAATTTCTTTCAAACATGCTTAAATTATTAATTGGGATACAGTTTATTCAGATCTTTTTGCTTACTTCAGTATGATTTTTTAACTTTGATTTTTTTGATATTTGTAAAATTTTATTCTATTAGTCTTTTTATTTGGTTTTGCTTTTACCTTATGTCAAATTAAGTATCCTCTACCTCACATAAAGGACATAATTTTAATTGCAAAAATACCTTTTAAAATTTTTGAAATATTTCATATTTACACATTCTAAGAGATGGTGGACTTTTAAGTTGTTTCCAGTTTAGGGCAATGAGGAATTAGGGTTTCTAAATGCCTCTTGGCACACATGTACATTTTTAGGTTACCTGTATAAGCCAGGTTAGAATTACTGATTTTATTGTACGTTGATTCAGCTTAATACAACCTGCCTAAACTTCCCCACAGTCCTTGCTGCAATTTATCCTTCCAGAAGCAATACGTGAGAGTTCCTCCCCAACATAACGTATTGCCATGGTGAGAGCCTCAAGGCTGTCCCGGCCTTCAGAAAGGGGCAAATTCCCGCATGGTAGGGAGTTTGCGACCAGGCAGAGCATGGAGGTGATGCTGAGCTGATGAGACAGAGTTGGGGCAGCTAAAGCAGCTGGCTATAGCACTGAAGATGAGGGAGCTAAACACAGGACCAGGGCGTTAGTCTGAGTGGAAGTTCACAACAGGCCTTTGGTCAAGGATTGGGCTACACAAGTGCACGAGACATATCAAAGCCTAGCAGACAGTGGATGTGAGGATAAGAGAGGCACAGTGATACCAGATGTCAGCTGAGCAGACTGTTTGGGACAGAACATGGTGCACATCACTCATTCACAGGGTTCCCAAGAGTCTGTGCTGACTCAACGACATATAACACAGAACAGGTTATATATGTAAGGAATGATACTGTATAAAACTAGGTACACCACAAGAAGTAAAAAAACCAAAAGACCAATCCTTTGAGCAAGGACCAAACATAACACAAAAATATATAGATAATACTCTAATTACTGTCACTAGAACAAATTTATACTAAATTTAAAGTACACTTTAGAGGTAATTGTCCACTTATATGTATTTTTTGTATATCCTTTGATGGATGTTACTAATTCCATTTTTATTACTCTTCTATCATTCATAATTACTGTTCACGAAAATTACAGTACACGAAGCACACACACACACTAGATAGATAGGTGATAGGTAGGTAGGTAGATACATTGATAGGTAGGTAGGTAGGTGATAGATAGACAGGCACATAAATACTTGTTGCACTTATGTTCTATATATTGCTTGGTACTTAACTGATTCTGATATGGGTTATGTATCTATAAGGCATTTTGCATTTAAATACATTTTGCCAAAGCACAATACTATTGTATATTATAGGAGGTGTCGCAACTCTAAGTAGAACATGAAGAATAAAGAATTCAAATCTCAATCCCTCAAGAAACCACCAAATGTAACACTAAAGAAACCACTAAAAAACTTGTCTGTTTTCTCAATAACTTCTCCCTCAATAATGTAACTCCAGTACATGGTCCACACTTGACACATGTTGGGAACTGAAGAAACATTTGTGAGGTGAATGAAATAATTAGGTTGAAAGTGATCAAGCACATAATGGGGGAAAAATCCCATTTTAGTGACGATCATATGGGTAAAAAATACTTGTTGGAATTTGGCCTCCTAGATGATGAAACAGACATATTTTTCTCTATTTCTCCCCCTAACACAACTAAAAACCCTAGATTATACAAACAAAACAAACATAAAAGGACTCAATTGTGGAGAGAAGGGAGGATAGTTATGGACATCGGGATCCACAGAACAACATGATGGCAAATTCCTTTTTAAGTTTTTTTGTTATTTTGTTTTGTTTTGGTTTTTCCTCATATATACCAGACACGACACTGAAAAATCCAGCAATCTGTAAACAACAAAGGGTATAGACAAGCGCCCCCCACACCCCACCATACACACACACAAATCTTTAATGAGTAGAAAAAGGACAGCCTAATGAGACAGAAAACTTAAGACAATAGGCATCGTACTCTACCCAGCATGACAGACAAAATGAAGATTTCATCTTCACACGTGCCTAGCAAAGGCCCTGTGGGGAGCTTAGAGTCCCACACTCACCAAGATAGACGCCCAAAACTGCCCATTGTATGATGTCAGAGAAATCAAGTAGGAACTGAGACTTCATACTGCTGGGGTTAAAAAGCACTCCCCCCATCACAGTATCAATGCAGACATGTAAGGAGACTGGACATCCACTTCCTGAGAAGTAATGACATGCTACTTCTCTCCTTGCTGAGGTGATGTCACAGGAGAATTAGTGGAGATCAATAACTTTTGTCAGAGCTCACTGTAAAGAAGTCACCTTGTATGCTGTCAGTGGAGTCCATGTGAGGACCTGTGACCTCACACTCCTATCAGGGAGGAATTAGTGGAGGCCTTGGGGAGCCAGAATTCCCAACCTTGATCAGCAGAAACCAAGAGCATCCCTCACTTGCAAGTCAGTGTAGGCCGCGGGAGGAATGTGGACTTCGACACCTAATAATTGAGGTGGTACTTCTGCGTTTCCCCTGCTGCTGTGGTTTAAGAGGAAACAATCAATAATCTTGAAAACAGAAGGGAAATTACCTCATCAGAACAAAAGAGAGGAAATAGATTTAAAAATAAAAATAAAAAAGACATAGGGACTTGTGAGTCTATAGCAAAAGCCTCATGTCATTGGAATCCCATGATGAGGGGAGAGAGGTAGGGCTGAAAGAGGACCTGAAGAAATAATACCGTAAACCTTTGCAATTTGTCAAATGACATGTGCCTAAAGAGTCAAAAAGGCAGCTCCTAAAAGCTAATATTTCTATTATTTCTTTGAAATTATGTCCACATTGAGACATAATTTTCGAAAATTAAAGACCAAAAGCAGCATGAAAGTAGCAAGAAAGAAATAACGCCTTAACTAGAGGTCAAAAAACATTCAAACGAGCATAAGTTTCTCATCAGAAATAATGGAGGACAGACAGAAGTGAAACAAAAATGTTACAGGGCTAAAAGAAAATGACTGGCAGCCCAGAATCCCATACCCAGCAAAAATATCCTTCAGGAAAAAAGTTGAAACCAAGGCAATTTCAGATGAAGGAACACTAAAAGAATTGTTTGCCATCATAATATCCTAGAAGTATCACTAAAGGATGTTCTTTAAATGAAAAGGAATGGTAAATAAAGTGACCTTGGGTCATCAGAAAAGAAGAAAGAATAAGGTAAGAAAGAAAATATGTAGGTGAATACAATAGACGTTCCCTCTCTCATTTTTTTTTTCTAAATTAGGTTGGATGACTGAGGGAAAAAATGATAACATTTACTGAACTGATGCTCAAAGTCTGTAGAAAAAAATATTTAAGACATTTATGTTATAAATGAAGGAAGGTAAAGGGATATAAGACACAAGTTTCCATACTTAACTCAAAGTTGTAAAAACTGACACCAACAGTCTGTGATAAGATATGTCTGTGTCTTTTTTATTTAAATATATATCCATTTTTATCATTACTCTCATACATTTATATATATATATATATATATATATATATATATATATATATATATATCAATTCGCATCATGGAACTATATAGATATATAAAATGTCCGAAGCAATCTAAAAAGAGTGATACAAAGAGATACACTCAAAAACACTACAAATAAATAAAAATTGAATCTTTTAAATTGTTCTAATACCCACAGGGAGGCAGAGAAGGGAAAAAAGAAACAAAAATAGATATGGCATATTGAAATCTTAACATTGATATCAACATTAAATGAAAAGGGTATATATACATGCCAATGACAAGGCAGACATTGGAAAAGTGGAATAAAAAACATGACTCAAAAAAAAAAAACATGACTCAACTATCTGATTATCAACAAACTCACTTCAAAGGGATGAAGAAGTACAAATCAGTAGTTACAAAACAGTCACATTTAGAGTACAGCATAGGGAATATAGTCGATATTACTTAAATGGTTGTGTGTAGTGCCAGATGGGTGCTAGAGAAATAGGGTCATCTCATAAATTATATAAATATCTAACCATCGTACTGTATACTTGAAATTAACATAAAATAATGTAAAAATGCAAAAAAATCCCCTCACTTCAAATATAATAATAAAGGCAGACTGAAGATACAAGGATTGAAAAACATATATCATGCCAACAATAATCAAAAGAAAGTAGGAATGGCTATACAAATATCAGATAAAGTAGACTTCAAAGCAAAGAAATGTTCCAGAGACAGGAACTCTATGATGACAAATGGTCAACTGAACAAGATAATACAGCAATCCTAAATGTGTACCTAACAAGAGCTACAAAATGTGTTAAGCTAAACTGATACAACTCAAAGGAGAAACACATGAATCTACAATCATAGCTAAATACTCCAACACCCCACTATCAACAATGGATAGAACAATTACAAAGATTAAGCAAAGATATAAAAAAAATCAACAGTACCATTAACCAACAAGATCTAATCAACATTTATAAAACACTGCACCCAGCAATAGCAGAGAACAAATTTTTAGTTCAAGTGTCCATGAAACATATATGGAATAGACAATAATATGGGGCATAAAACAAGACTCAAATAATTTAAAAGAACTGAAATCATAAGAGTGATTTCTTTGAGTACAATGGAATTAAACTGGAAATCAGTAACTAAAATCATAACAGGAAAATTTCCAAACATTTGCAAAAACAAAGCAAAACAAAAACACACTTATAATCCACCGGTAAGAGGAAAATTCAAAACAATTCATCTAATAATTGAATACAAAAGTACATCATTTCAAAATATATAATAAAAAACAGAAATAGAAATAAAAGCAAGTAGAAGAGGAGGACACACTTCTAAATTCATATCACGGAACTATAATTACTGATAACAAAACTAGACAAAGTACAAAAAAAAAAGAACTACAAATTAATATTTCCTGAACACAGACATAGCAGCCTTAACAAAATACTTGCAAGCAGCCTTAACAAAATACTTGCAAATAGAACTCAGCAACATATTAAAAATATATATATATACATGATGATTGAGTAGGATTAATTTCAGGGATACGAGGCTGATCAATATTTGAAAATTACTCAATATAATCCGCATATTAACAAGCTAACCTAGAAAAATCACATCATCAACAAAATCAATAAAGAAAAGGTAATTAACAAAAATTCGACAGCCCTTTATAATAAACATTCTCAGAAAAAAAGCAACAGGGAGGGGCAAACTTCCTAAACTTGATAAAGAACATCTACCAAACACTTAACATTCCATTTAATGTTGAGAAACTGAATGCTTTTCCCTTAGGATTAGAAACAAGGCCAATCTATGATGCCATGACTACTTACCAATTTTATTTAACATGGAGCTGGAAGTCCTAGCCCAGGCAATAAGGCAAGAAAAGGAAATAAAAGTCATATGTGTGAAAGAAATATATAATATTATATTTTAAATAATATCATAATATTTTATCTTATATATCAGCAAAATTGCAGGACACAAGATAAACATACAAAATCTATTTTATCTCTCTATTAGCAATAAACATGTAGACGCTAAAAAATACAATAAAATGTGAAACTGCTAAAAAAAAGAAAGGCTTTGGTGTAAATCTAACAAAAAATCTACAGGCTTTATATGCTAAAACTATAAAAACTTATCAAAGAAATTTAAGATATAAAGATATGGAGAGATATACTACATTTATGTATTGCAAGACTCAACATAGTAAAATAAACATTTCGATCTCCCCAAACTGATATACCAGTTTAATCCTACTCCTATTATAACAATAATTATAACAAATTTTTTTAAAGATACAGACAAGATTGTTCTAGTATGTATATAATAGGACAAAGGATATAGAATAAAAATATTTTAAAAAAGAAGAATGAACTTGGAAGAATCACTCTACCCAATTTCAAGGCATATTTTCTAGCTACAGTAACCATGATAGTATGATTATTGTTGGAGAGATAGACACACAGACTCAAACAACAAAAAGAGAACTCAAAAACGGCCCCATACGAGTATGGCCAACACATTTTTTATAAAGCTAGAAAAGTAATTTCATGGAGAAAAGAATAAACTTTTCAACAAATGGTGCTAGAGAAATTGAATATCCATAGGCAAAAATGTAAACCTGTATCTAAACCTCAATAATTATACAAAAATGAGCTTGTAATGAAACAGATTTTTTTCCCCAAAATAGCAGCAATAAATCTTTGGGCCTAGGCCTAAAGAGAGTCTTTAAACTTGACATCAAAGCCTGAGCTAAAAAGGGAAAATTTTGATACTTTAGACTCCATATTAAAGATTCTGCTATTTAAAAAGATGCATCATCAGTTAAGAGTATAAATAGACAAATTACAAATTTGGAGAAAATATTGTCAAGCCATATATCCCATACAGGACTAGTATCTACAATATATAAAGAACTCTTAAAATAGCAATATAAAATAAACAATGCAATTTGAAAATGAGCAAAAGATATGAACAAAAATTTCACCAAAGAGCATGTGAAGATGGCGAATAAGCACCTGAAAAGATGTTCAACATTATAACCGCTGGGTAAATGCGAATTAAAACCACAGTGAGACATCACTACACAGAAAAGAATGACTAAAATAAAAAGTAATGACATAAGCAAATGCTGACGAGATAGAGGAAAACTGGACCACTCATATAAATACTTGTGGGAATGTTAAATGTTGCAGTCATTCTGAAAAAATAAGTAGGTTCTTTAAAAACTGAGCTTGGAAATGTATGATACGGCAACTGCACTCTCAGATATTAATTCCAGAGAAATGAAGATAATGTTCACAGGAAACCTGTACATAAATGTTTATGGTAGATTTATCACTATTAGCCCCACAGTGGAAACAACCATATAGTCTTCAAAGTGTGAACGGTTTATAAATGGATCTTGCGATAATCATACTAAGTGAAATAAATCAGACAGAAAAAGTTAAAAACCACATGATATCACTCATATGTGAAATATAAAACTGAAAGCAACAAATAAACATGACAAACAGAGACATGGACATGGGCAGTAGATTAGTGGTTACCATAGGGAAAGGGGAGAGAGGAGGAAAAGAGGAATAAAAGGGGTCAAATACTGGGTGATGGGAGGAAATGTAACTCTGGGTGGTGAACACACAATGCAATATATATACAACTTACTGTTGAATGACACACTTGAAGCTTATTTGATTTTGTTAACCAATGTCACCCCAATAACTTTTAATAAAAAAATAAAATTAAAATACATTAAAAACAACAGTGTGAATCTCTGAAAATAGGGTACATCTATGCTATGAAATATTACTCAAAAAGAAAACAGAATAAACAACTGATAGAAAAACTTTCATGACTACAGAGAATTACTTGTTCTGAAATAAGCCAATCCCAAAGGTTACATAGAGTATGACTATATTTTTAAAATAATCTTGAAAGGAAAAATTTTAGAAATGAAGAATAGATTAGTGTTGCTTGAATTAAAGGATGAGAGGGGGTGAGGGAGGTGCGTATGTCTTTAAGGGAAACGAAAGGGATATTTGTGGTAATGAAAATGATATCTATATCTTGACTGTACTAATGTGAACATCCTGAGAAATTTTACTTTCCTTTTCAAAGATGTTAAAATTGGCTGGATTGGCTAAAAGGTACACAGGGATCTTTATTATTTTTCACATCTGCAAATGAATGCATGTTATCCCTTTCTATTTTGATACTTTCTATTTTGAACGTTTAATTTAAATTGCTTATATTCTTAATTTACAAACTGCATTAACTGGATATATAAGAGGCTACACATTACATATATATATACATATATATATATGTGTGTGTATATATATATACACACACACACAAATTAAAACATTTCAAAATAGTGTTTCCAAGATACCTTCTTTCTAATAATAGCAGACCAGACATTTCAGGCCAAATATTCTACTGAGAAAAACTGAAAGATGGAAAAATATAAGACATCTGTTTGAAGATACAAACCCAAATAATCAAGCACTGAAAAGACTAAATCTCAGGGAAAAGACCAGCAAAGGCGGTGAGAACCAAATCTGATAACCTTTCTTCCCATGGGAATATCCCTCCTCAAATGAGAAGATTCAAAACCCACGACACTAAGCAGAAAGGTTGAGCTGAAAAGCTAGGCACCTGAGTAACATTTCTGCTGGACTCACCAGCCCATAGGACACACCGGATTTCACTACAAATATTACCTAGAAATGTTTTGTGATACCCTTATTAAATAACTTTACATCAAAATGATAAGGATATTAAAACAATGTAAATTTAATAGTATATATCCCTCATGAAAAGGCGTAGATATCCTCCCACAATAAAACTTATGTTTGACAAACAGAACTCTAAGCTATTTCAACTATAATACCCTGAGGGCAAACTGGGTTAACTAAAAAATTCTTTATGGTAAGAGTAAAGTTTTGGAACCAAATGACCTTAATGAAAGAAAGAGCAACCAGCAAGTACTATCACAGAAGAGAAATACAATAAAATCAAATTTACCATCTAGTCATGATAAAATTTTACAAAACTTAAAAAAACCTGTAGCCAACGTCATAGCTAGTAGCAAAATATTGAAAACCTCCCCCTTCAATCAGAAAGGAGACAAGGAAGCATCTACCATCACCAGTTCTATTCAATATTTTAGAAAGATCATAAGCAAGGCAATAAATAAAAAAGTTTAAAATTTTCAAAAACGTTAACAATTAAACAGAAAGATACTAAATCACTTTTCTCACAGATTGCATGTTTATATTTCCATATTACATAAAAGCATTCAATAGACATTGCATTAGAATTAAATACTAAATTTGGCAAAACTACTGGATTCCATACTGTTAATCATCATCATTTCTAATACTAATCATTTACCAATAAATGTTAATAAAATTTAAAAAGAAAATAAAAACAATTTAAAAATAGTAACTGCTCCTAAAATAAAAAAAAATTATTTATCATACACATAAGAAATGACACAAAAACCATACATCACCAATGAATATTTTTTAGGCTTTTCCATATATAGATCAGGTGGCATTTCAGAGGGTTTTAACTCAAATTTCTGCTGTCAATTTATTTGCTATCATGGAAACATGGAAACTCCTGAAATTTAATTCTGGTGGAAAAATAAAACGAGCATTCTTCGTGACAATTTTACGTATCGTCTCCAGTTTAATTATCTCATTGACTAATTCGAGGTTAGCTCCTTATAAAGCACTCGCCATTAATTTATTTTCTTCTCAAATTCTGTTTATATTTTTCTTATTTTTCTCTTCTAACTCTTCTCTAAACCTGTTGCCTTAAAGACTTACTACTTATTCCATTCTGTATTTTAAACTAAAATCGCAGAGTACATCTTTAAACAATTATCTGAAAGAAGCTATTATCGTGTGATTCATTTCTGATTTATATGTTTTATGACACACATATATCGCATACTCAGTGTAAGTTTTTCAAAAAAGCTGACATAGATCCCTCTTCACAAGTAATTGTGCTTACCGGTAAGCGTGTACATAAACAGATGCAAACATAAGCATTGATTTACATGAATAACATTTTCATAATTGTATAGATATCTGTAAGTAAATTACAGTTACTTTCTTTTTATTAGCAATACCTTGGATAAGTCCCCTGTAAGTTTTTCATATCTACCTGACTGGTTGTAAAAGCTACATCGTGTTATACTATGGATACAGCATAATTTATCACAAAAACAGCTGTTTTGACTATTTTGTGTCTATACTTTAATGCCCATGTGTGAGTAGCTGAGTCACATACAATCCTAAAAGGTAAATTACTAAAAAATTGTATGGAAATTCACAACTTTTCAAAAAATACTAAATTACTTTCCCAAAACAAATTACTATTTTGTACTCCCTCAATAACCGGGTATCAAGATTTTTAAAAAGCATCTTGTTACTTAGCCTATACTAAAAATAAATACTAAGCATACTTAAGATAGTACTTACTCAAGTACTTATTTTTATACATTCTTTGAAACATATTAATCCCACAGTCTACCATTTCGTATTCATTAAAAAAATCTATACCAAAAATGATTACACATCATGTATGTACATATACACAATTATACATAAATTATCATTCCTTGCAATTATGTTCTATATTACTGCCTGTTACCAAACCGATTCTGGTCTTTATTATATTTATTAGATATTTTCACCTGTACAATATATCATACATAACTATGGTAGTTATAAAATATTTTATAAAATTAATACAAGTGTCATTTTATTATTCTCTATCAAGAGATTTTGCCTGGGAGACCAGGAAAAATGGTGAAGATGATAGAGGCTCTGTTCACCCCCTCTTGTGACCACATCAAAGTCATGATGGGAACAAGGAGTCAAAAGTAACCAGAGTCACCTGGGGTCTAGCTGAACAGAAGCCCTACAACTAGAGAGAGAAATAAGGATCCCCCTGCAAAGGTACAAGGTAGTAGGGGGCAAAGGTGAGAGGCTGCCAGGTCCCCAGTAGTGAGTGGGACAGAGGCTGTGGCAGCTGCAGACATTCCTCTTAAAGAGGCCATGTCAGCAACTGGATTTCACTGTGATAGACTTGCTCTAAGTACCACCTTCGGGTCGGCTGGTTGGGGGCGGTGGGCACCAGGGACTTACAGGGGGACACTGAGTTGTTGAAGCGAGTGCTGCAGTCGAGGCTCTCCCACGGGCAGAAGTGCTGGCAGTATCCTTTGTTTCTCCATTGAGCCCTCCCCACTCCCAGTGTGTGGACACAGTGCTGCTATAGCTGAAACCTCATCAAATTGGATAAAAGAGGTCGCTCAGCACAACAGATTCCCTGAAATTCCGCCTCCCACAACTCATGGACCCACCCAAGCCACATCCAGGTGTGTCCTTGGCGAGTCTCGAACTCCATGCTGAGTGGCTCCGAGACCCACACTGGTGGGAGCTGACCTCAGTTTCTGGTGTGGCCTCTTGAGGCAACTGTAAGCACAGCACCTGTGGATTGCTTGCAGAATCTTAACAGGTGGCCCTGGAGGGGCACAGGCTGGGTCTAAACGTAGACTGCAGCTGAACCCCTCTCAGGACTGTGCCGCTGGACTCCTACTACACAAAGCCATGCTAATAAGACCGAGAGACTTAGGAACTTTGCTTACTACATAGAAACAGATACAGGAAGGCAGCCAAAAGGGGAAGACAAAGAAACAGAAACCACAGGAGAGGACAGAAGATAGATCCAGGAAAAACGGCGTCGAGTAATCTAACAGATGCAGAGTTCAAAAGGCTGGTTATAGAGATGCTCAATGAATGTAGGGAAGAGTTAATGAACTCGGTGAGAATTTTAACAAAGAGATAAAATCATAAAAATGAAAATGGAAATTAAAAAATGGAACGAGCCAGAAATGAGGACTACATTATATGGCATGATGAGTATATTAGAGGGAATCAACAAACTGGAGGAGGAAGAGGATTGAAACACTGATATTGAAGATGGGGAAGCAAAGGACACCCAATCAGGATGGCAAGAAAAAAGAAGCCAAGCATATAATAATTTAAGGAGCCTATGGGACAAAATTAAATGTAAAAACATCTGTGTCATACGGGTATCTGAAAGATAACAGGAGAACAAGTTGAAAACCTATTTGAAGAAATAATGATGGAAAACTTCCCTCAGCTGGTGAAGGAAACAAACATACAACCCCAGGAAGCTCAGAGTCCCCCACAAAAAGGAACCCAAAGAAACCCACACCAAAACACACCATCGTTAAAATTGCAAAGGTTAAATACACAGAGAATCATAAAAGCAGCAAGAGAAAAGCAGTGAGTTACCTACAAGGGAGCACCCATAAGACTGGCAGCTGATTTTTCAACACAAACTTCACAGGCCAGAAGGGCTTGGCAAAAAATATCCAAAGTGTTGAAAACCCAGGCTCTATAACCATGAATACTTTATCCAGCAAAGCTATCATTGAGCATCGAAGGACAGATAAAGAGCTTCCCAGACAAAAATAAGCTAAAAGAATTCAACACCAAGCCAGTATTACAGGAAATGTTGGACGGACTTCTTTAAGAAAAAAAAAAACATGTATGAAAAACAGGAAGAAAGAATAGTGATAACTACGTTCCTATCAACAAGTACCTAAAATGGAAAAGAACCAAGTGCTCCAACCAAAAGACAGAATGAATGAATGGCTAAGAAAACAAGACTCCTACACATTCTGCCTACAAGGGACTGGCTTTAGATTTAAAGACACACACAGACTAAAAAAAGGGGGATGAAAAAGATATTGCCTTCATGGACCTAGAGGGTATTGCGCTGAATGAAATAAGTCAGAGAGAGAAATACAAAGATCACATGATTTCACATACATGTAGATTCTAAAGAAAACATCAACAATGACAACCAAAAAAAAACGGAAACAAACTCATAGCTACAGAGAGTATTTTGAGAGCTACTACACAAGAGGGAGTTTGGGGTACGATGAAAAAGGGCAAAGAGATTTAGAAGGACAAATGGACACACACAAAATACTCATGGAGTGTAGCATAAGGAAAATAGTTTACGGTGTTGTAATAAATATAAACGGGAGAAAATGGGTACTAGATTTAGTGGGGTGATCACATTGTGAGTTATACAGATTTCTAATCTCTATGATCTACACCTGGAACTAATATATTATTGTATGTAAACTATAATTGAAGAAAACCTCATTGAATTGTACAATGTAAAAATGAGAACTATTTGTCTGTTACATCTAAATAAAGCTGTGGGGAAGAAAAAGATTTTGTGTGCCCTCATACAGTATCACTTCCTGATGAACATGAGAATCACATCAGAAAATGTAAAACATTTTTGATAATGTACTTCTGTGCTGAAATTATTTTCATTTTTATATAAACAGTGCAGATTTATTTCTACAAGAAGAATGGGGGTTTTTTTGGTTATGGTGACTTTCATGCAGCTTTTTATTTATTTTTTTTTTTTGCATTTCAATTTGTTTGCTATTTTTCATCCAAAGTAATTTTTTTTACATAAATGGGATGATTTTTGTTTACAACATAGCGAGTGAAGTTTTTTATTTCATTAGTACACTGTATTTGAAATACATATAAAATGCAAAACACATTAGTGAACTGAATAAATGTATATCCACCAAAAGCTTCAAAAAATACATATATTCGCTATCTGGAAATGATGATTTAAATGTTGACTCCACAAAATCCATGGATAATCAGAGAAAAAAGAGCATCATTTTCCCAATTATAAATGAAAAGATAAGACTTTCAAACCAGAATTTTAGATTCAACAAAATTACTCTTCTAAACTAAGAAGTGAATAAGACGTATCCACAGGGAATAAAGGGCATTTTTCACTGAGCAGAGATGAGCAGGCCTGGCCAGTGCAGGAGACATGTGCTCCTTCAAGCGCCACCTACTGGAAAACAGAAGAAAAACCTCTTTGTATCTACCTGCTGAAGAAATATCGCTCTTACTTTGAAAAAGAAGAGTTCATTCCCATAAATGCCTAGTAGCAGAAATAGTTCATCAAATACCATGAAAACTCAAAGTAACAAGGCACTCTGACAAAAATGTAATAGCTACATAAAGTAAACGAAGGGACATAGAAATATATGATTTAAATGACAGAATTGAAGATTGCAGTTCTGAGAAAACGCAAAAAGATGTAAGAAAACTCAGGTAGTTTAATGAACTCAGAAGTAAAATCAGTGAACAAAGGAATACTTTACCAAAGAGACTGAAACTCTAAAAAAGAACCAAGAAAAACTTGTGGAGCTGGAGAACCCAATAAAAGAGATGAAGAATGAAATAGTGAGCTTAGGAAATAGAGCTGATCAAATGGAGGAAAAACTTAGTTATATCAAAGACAGAAACCTGTAAATGACTCAGATGGATGAAGAGAGCGATTTAAGAGTGAAAAAAAAAATGAAAGAACATTACAAGAACTCCATAAGAAAGAGCCTACAGACAGGCCACCCTGAACAAAACTGATCCCATCTGATCTCAGAAGCTAAGCAGGGTCAGGCCTGGTTAGTACTTGGATGGGAGATCACCTAGGAAGATCAGGTGCTGCAGGTGTAAAAAATAAAAAAATAAAGGACTGTAAGCTGACAAGGTCCTTGCAATCTGTGACGTCGACCAAGGGTTGCCTCAACTAAAAAAAGAGCAATATAAGAATAATGGGTACGCCAGAAGGAGAAGATAGAATGGAACAGAGAGCCTATTGAAATAAATAGTCGATGAGAATTTCCTAAACCTATGGAAAGAACTGAATCCTCGATTCTGAGAAGCTAACACAACACTGAATTATCTCAATCCAAAAAGGCTTCTCCAAGGCATATTATATTAAAACTGTCAGATACTAATGACAAAGAAAGAATTCTCATGGCGGCCAGGGAAAAGAAGACAGTAACCTATAAGGAAATCCAATTAGATTATCATCAGATTTCTAAGCAGAAGCTGTAAAAGCTAGGAGACCGTGGAATCAAATAATTCAAACTATTGAAAGAGAAAAATGACCACCCAAGAATAATTTATCTTGCAGAGTTATCCTTTGGATATGAGGAGAAATAAGAGACATTTTCAAATATACAGAAGCTGAAGGAATTTTCAAGCACAAGGCTTGCATTATAGTAAATGCTGAAGGGGGTTATTCTACCTGAAGCAGACAAAAAAAATTACAAAACTATGAGTAAGACAACTAACAGACAAACAGAAGCAGGAAGTTGAAACCCTTATTCAGGAAAGGGTATTATATACTTAAATATTATATAATGGTTAAAGTTGTAAAAACATTTTAAAAAGAGAAGAACTACTCCAACTCCAAAATGAACTCAGAGCATAAATACGAATAATTTTTGACAACCAAAAGAGAAAAAAGGAGGGGGTAAATGTCCGACTAGCAAAGGGAAATAGAGATAAGACAAACACAGAAGAAAAAGAGCTACTGTACACATGAAATGTTTTTTTACATAAACTTAATGGTGACGACACACACACAAAGAAATCCATAACCAAGACCTATAACACAAACAAAGAGGAAAGAGAGGGGGAAAAAATCATAGCATACCACCAAACTAAAATAACATAGAAACACAAGAGCAAAGAAACAATGGGACACCTAGCTATCAGAAAACAAATGATAAAATGTAAATGTAAATGGACAGAATGCACCAAAAAAAATGGCACAAGTAGCAGATTGGATTAAAAAACAAAATCCAACCATATGCTGCCTTCCTGAAATACATCTCACTCAAGGACAAATACAGACTCAAAGTGAAAGGGCAGAAAACGATACTCCAAGAAAATAGCATCCAGAGAAAAGTGGATGCAGCCATACTCATATCTGACAAAACAGACTTCAAAGAAAAATAAGTAACAGCACACAAAGATGGATATTTCATAATGATAAAGGGGATATTACATGAAGAAGACACAACACCTATCTATATCTATATATATACACACACACACACACACACACACACACACACACACACACTCTCTCTCTCTCTCTCCCAATCAGGGAGCCCAAGCCCAAAATATGTAAATCAACTACTAATGGAATAAAAGGGAAAAACTGACAAAAACATACTACAGTACGAGACCTAAATACCCCACTGACAGCTATGGATCGATCATTGAAACAGAAAAGCAATAAGAAAATATCAGTCTGCAATGACACATTAGACTTATTGGACAGAATTGACATTGACAGAGCTTTTCATCCCAAAGCACCAGATTATTCATTCTCTAGTGCACATGGAACATTATCAAGGATAGACCAAATGTTGGGTCACAAAACTAGTCTCAACAATTTAACAAGATGAAATGCTACCAAGAACATTCTCCAATCACAAACTGGAGATCAACTACAAAATGAAAGTCTGAAAAATCATAAATATGTGGCGATTAAACAACATGCTACTATAGAATGAATGAGTCAAAGAAGAAATAAAAAGAGTGATCAAATGAAACAGAAGCAAATGAGAATGAAGTACAACATATCAAAAGTTTTGGGATACTGCTAAAGTGGTAATAAGAGAAAAGTTTATATCATTACAGAGCTATCTCAAGAAACAAGAAAAATCCCAAATAAGCAGCATAACATTACATCTTAAAAAACTAAAAAAAGAAGACTTAATAAAGTTCAAACATAGCAGAAGGAAAGAAAAAATAAAATTACAGAAGAATTGAATGAAATTGACAACCAAATGACAAATAGAAAAAATTAACTCAACATAGAGCATGTTATTGGAAAAGATCCCTAAAATTGACAAATCCCTAGCTAGAATCACTAATAAAAAAAGATGAAAGGCACAAATAAACAAAATCAGAAATGAAAAGAGAACTTATGACAGAAACTACAGAAATATAAAGGATCATTACAACAAAACTATGAAAAACTATATGCCACCAAATTTGATAACCTAGAAGAAATGGACAAGTTCTCAGAAATACACAACCTTCCTACAGAATCACAAAGAACTGGAAAATCTAAATAGACCGATCAACAGTAAGGAAAATGAAACAATCATCTAAAACCTCTCGAAAAGTAAAAGTCCAGGACCAATTGGCTTCACTGCTGAATTCTACCAAACATTCAAAGATGATCTAATACCTGTCTTTCTCAAACTCTTCCAAAATACTGAAGAAGAGGAATATTTCCTAACTCATTTTATGAGGCCAACGTTACCCTGATACCAAGAGCTGGTAAGTATAAAACAATCAGAAAATTACAGACCAATATCTCTGAAGAATACAGATGGAAAAATCCTAAACACAGTAAGTACTAGCAAATCAAATACAACAACATGTTAAAAAGATTACACATCACAATTAAGTGAGGGTTCATTCCAGAAGGGCAAGGATGGTTCAACACAGGCAAATCAGTCAATGTGATGTACCACATTAACGAACTATACGATAAAAATATAATCACATCAATAGATGAAGGAAAAGAATTTGACAAGAAACAGCATCCATTTTTTAATAAAATACGTAATAAATAAAATGGGTATAGAAGGAAAGTACTTCAACATCATAAAGGCCAGAAATGACGAACCCTCAGCTAATATACTTAATGGCAAAAAATTGAAAACTTTTCCTCTAAGATCAGGAACAAGACAAGAATGCCCACTCTCACCACACCTATTCGATATAGTATTGGAAGTCGAAACTGGAGCAATCAGGCAAGAGGAATAAAAAGCATTCGAATCTGGAATGAAGAAGTCACATTATCTCTGCTTGCAGATGACAAGATTCTCTATATAGATACCTGAACCAAGAAACTGTTGGAAACGATAAACAAATAAAGTTACAGGATACAAAATCAATGTCCGAAAATCCACTGTGTTCCTACCCATATACTAACAATGAAATTTCAAAAAAAACAAATCAAGAAACAATTCTTTTTGCTACTACATTAAAAAGATTGAAACGGCTAGGAATAAACTTAACAAAGGATATGAAGGAGCTATACACTGATAACTATAAAACATTATTAAAAGAAATTGAAGGAGAGACAAAGAAATGGAAAGATATTCCATGTTAATGAATGGGAAGAATCAACATGGTTAAAAGGGCCATGTTACCCCAGGCAATAAACAGATTTAATACGATCTCTATCAAAATGCCAATGGCATTTTTTAAAGAAATAGAACAAAAAATCATCAGATTTCTATGGAATCACAAAAGAACCCAAATAGCCAAAGTCAACCTGAGAAAAAAGAACAAGGCTCGAGGTACTGCCTGACTTCAAATTGTAATACTAAGCAACAATAATGAAAACACCACAGTATTGGTTGGCAGAAAAACAGACGTACAAACCAATGGAACAAAACTAATAGCCAAGACATAAAACCACATATAGATCAGGTTTATAATTGAAAATTTTTCAACATAAGAGCCAAAAACATACAATGGAGAAAGGAAAGCCTCCTTAATAAATGGTGCCGGGAAAATTGGAAAGCCACATGCAAAAGACGAAACTAGACTGCTGTCATCATTTACCAAAATTAACTCAAAATGGACTAAAACCTAAATAGAAGACATGAAACAATAAATTTCATAGAAAAAAAAATGTAGGCACTAAACTCATGGACCTTGGTTTTGGAGAGGACTATATGACCTCAAAGGCAAGGAAAGTGAAAACAAAAATCAATGAATGGAACTATATCTAACTCGAAAGCTTCTGCACAGCAAAAGAAACCATCGACAAAACAAAGAGGCAAGTAACTGAATAGGAGAAGATATTTGCAAACAATGCCTCTCATAGGGGCCTAACATCCAAAATATATAGAAAACTCACACGACAACAAAAAATCAAGCGATTCAATTAAAAAATGGCCAGAGAACCTGAACAGACACTTCTCCATGAAGACAAATGGCTGACAGACAGACGAAAAGATGCTTAACTTCACTAGTATTACGGAAATGCAAATCAAAACTATAATGAGATACCACCTCACATCTGTATTATCAACAAGACAAGAAAGAACAGGTGTTGGAGAGGTTGTAGGGAAAAGGGAACCCTCATGCACTGCTGGTGGGAATGTAAACTGGTACAGCCACTATAAAAAACAGTATGGAGGTTCTCTGGAAAATTAAGAAAAGGATTACCTATGATTCAGTAATCCCTCGTCTGGGAACCTACCCCCAACAATTGAAAACATTTACCCATGAAAGTATATGCACCCTGATGTTCACTACAGCATTACTCACAACGGCCAGGACATAGAAACAACCAAAGTGCCCTTCGATGGATGATCAGATAAAGAAGATGCGGTCCATACATACAATGGAATATTACCCAGCCATAAGAAAAGATGAAATACTGCCATTTGCGACAACATGGATAGATCTTGAAATTACCATGCTAAACTAAGAAAAATAAGTCAGACAGGAAAAGTTGACAATCATATGATTTCACTCACATGTGAGATATAAAACCGAAAGCAACAACTGAACAAGACTAACAAAAACTCATGGACACACACAACAGTTTAATGCCTACCAGAGGGAAAGGGGGAAGGAAGGTGGTAGATTAGGAGAAAGGGGATCAAATATATGGCGACGGAAGGAGATTTGACTTTGTGGTGAACACACAACGAGATACACAGATGATCTATTATTGAACTGTACACTTGAAATCTATACAATGTTATCGACCGATGTCACCACAATAATTTAAAAAAAATGAATAGGCTACCGTTTTATGTAAGGTCTATGACAGATCTCAAACTAAATACTGAACGAAAGAAGCAAGACAGAATACAACATTTATATAACACTTAAAGGGGGAAATATTCTGTATTGTTTAGGGACATACTTATTTACATACGGTAAACCCATAACAGAAAGCGATACAATCAAGATTGCAAGTGTTAAAATAAAAAAGAAGGCTCAACGAAAAGCCTGTTCTCTCTAGGCAAAGGACCAGGAGAGATACGGGCAAACAAGAGAGGAAATTCGCACATAAAACAGTTCTATGCTAAACACCATCCTCATCCATACCAGCACAGGCCCAGTAAAGAACCTACACATTCACCACGACCAGGCTGTAAAGACTCAACCCAAACTGTCCCTCTCCCTGTGCATCTATTTTTTCCATTTACGGGGAATGCCTGAGAAAGAAAAGACTATAACTTGCTTACATCTATGCGATTTACACACATGCCACACATCTTTTAGAAGGGCTACAATAAAAGAGGATGACCGACCACAAGAAGTGCTAGCAAGGATGTAGTGCAATTGAGACTCACACACTGCTGCTAGAATGGAGGACCGTTACTACCACATTGCAAAACTCTTTCACATAGTCTAAAATTACTTAAAGGTACACCTCTCATGTGATCTGGCCATACCATTCCTTCATGTTCGTCCAAAAATATAAAAATATACATCCACACAAAGACATGTACAACAATGCACACACCATAGGAGAGGAGGAAGGTTTAGGTAGAAAAAGGAGGGGGAAACTCAACTCAATGAAGGGATGGATATATACAGTATTTGGCTTCTGGTAATGGTATTTAAAAAAAAATACATATATATATATATATATATATATAATGTCAACGCTTATATTGCTCAATTTAAACTTATAACCTTTGTTTAAACTCAATTATATTTCAATGAAGCCATTACAAAGTGTGAGCTGCAACAACATTTATAGCTAAAGAAATATTTACAGCAACAATAAATGCAAAATCCTGAAATTTGCGATTGTAAAACCCGCCTCCTAATATTCGGGAGAAATCAATATCAAACTAGTAATACAAATGAAACAACAAAATTAAGGTCTATGAGTGGTATTACAAAAAATACAGAGAAAGATGAAAAAAACAATTTTTTTTTTTTGGTGGAGCTGCGGGGACAGTTACATACACCTCTGGTTAGATCGATAAAGGAAACAAAGATGAACATACATCCGACATGAACCATGCGAAAAAGAAATCCTCGTGCCATACCCTGGTGACACAAAAATGATTATATAACTGACTTTATGCTAAAATGTTTGATATATGACAAGCAAAAATTGCAAGGAAGACACAGCTTGATGAACAATAAAACGTATAGAATCTCAATTGTCCTATAACTTGTAAATAAGCTGTGTCTATCATGACATATCTTCCTGCAAATGAATCCCAAGTGCTGTGCCTTAAGTTGTGAACATTTCCACATAATGAAAAAGGTAGTAACAACTATCTTGCACAAGCCTTTCTAAATTATAGAAATAGTAAAAATGTTTCCCAAAATCCTTTGTGTGATCCCTATAAACTTTACATCAAAATGATAAGAAAAAGAAAAGATACAAAGCAATGGTGTATATTTCTCATCAATCCCTGACTCCCCCAAAAAACACAATTTATGTTTGACAAGAGAAACCAAAGGTACTTCACCTATAATACCCCCAGCAACATACTGGATTTAAACCAAGAAGGAATTCTAGTGAGATAAAAATTTCGGTATCGAATAACTATCATAAACCCAGTAACGATTTAAAAAAAAAGCGCAGCCATTATCATACATATATGAACCCTTAGCCAAAAATATACAACTTCCCACTTCCACATAGCCAGTGTCTACCTTCCCCTCCCCCGCCAACAACCTCCAATCAGGGCACACCCAAGCCTTCCTTCCTTTTTCCCACCAAAAAGCTTCCCAACTCCACTGTCTGCCTTCTAGTCTCTGCCAAACACAAGTAATGTTGGCTGACTCCCTTGCTACAGCAAGCTCCAAATAAATAGCATTTTCTTATTCTTATTTGGATAATATTCATTTATTTTACTATTCTAGTCATTAAATAGCCTATTATCTTATAAATATTTGAAATATCAAAAGTTATTATATATTAATTGCACATATACATATAACCTTGTTACTTGCACATATATAGAGAGAACATGAGCCTCTCATTAATTCATTCCAATATATATTTATACATACAAATTATTTCATATGTAGACTATGTCTGCCAAATTGAATGTTATGTTATAATTACTATAGGTATAAAATATTTTGCTTTAAGTAGTATGTAACATCACATTATTGTTAATCAGGAGTTTTATTTGTTCTCACACAATTTCTCATGCATGTCAGCATGAGAACCAAATTAATAATTAAAATAAACTCTTGATATTTGCACGGGAACTTGACAACTCCTTTTAATTTGTATATAATATGTGCAGATATTTGTATATACTTTAATGAGAAATCAGAATTAGATATTTTGGATTTTGCAAAATATTTTTTGCACATGAGACTTCTTTGCTTTTGTTTTGTTGCTACTGTCAATCCCATAAATTGTCTTTATTTACATAAATGAAAAATTTTAGATTGATAAAACGGCTATTAAATTTTTAAAATATTTTGTCAGTAAAATGTATGTTAAACATCTATGTGATATATACGTTTAACAGTGAAGTGCACAAATGTATAGGAGCAAACATTTCTGAAAAATAAAGCTCATTACTTACCAAAAACGAGGATTCCAATGATGGCTGTATTCTCAAAAGAATCCTTCGAGAAATGGCAAAAATGGAGCAGCATCATTCAATGCTGAAAGAAAAAATAAAACTATCGACCCAGAATTCTTTATTAACCAAAACTACCCTGCCAAACTGAGAGTGAAATAAGATACGGACACATAAACAAACTTGAGACGATTTTCCCTGTCCAAAAAATAATATTACATAATCCTACAGGAAGTTCTTCAGGCTGAAGGGAAAAAATACCTGATAGAAAACTACAGAAAAGAGAGAAGAGCACTGGATAGGGAAAATATGCAGAGAAACATAAAAGACTACTTTTTTCTGTATTTCTTTTTAAAAAACTGTTCCCTGAAAAATGATAAACCATACTTTAATTTGCGAAATCAATCTGTGCATTTAAGCTTCATGCATTTAAGTGAATACACAATATATTTTTAAAAATTAATGGGCAATAATAATTTACATATAATCGGTTTAAGTTTTAAATAAAAACATTTAAATAATATATTTGACAAACGAGTCAAGAGATAAGAAATAGATTCATCTTGTTTTGAGGTTACATATACATGAATTGGTATACTTTATACTATTAGACCAAGATAATTTAAAGAGTCATATGTCAATGCTTTGAGTAACCACTAAATATAATACGAATAGATATAGGTAAATTTTGGTTGTCATTGCAGCATAAAAAAATTATCACAAAACTTGTCGTCTGTAATATATTCCATATTTACTTGTCTGTTTTCCACCAAGATATACTTCAATAATATACCTCAATGTGCATACCTGGCACATTTAGGAAACTAAAGGAACACTTTGGCAAAAGACTAGATAACTGACTAAAGGAGAAAAATAATGAAAACTAAAACATACTTCAAAAATCAGTATGTGCAGAGCTGTTTTCTTCAGTATTGGTTGATTAGCCACTTCTGCCCAACCATTCTGCTGAGAAAACCAGGAAAGCTGTAAGATATTAATCATTTTGTTCAAAGGTACCACAAACACAAAGAAGTAAGCATCTGAAGGAACAGGATCTCAGAGAAGCCCAGGCAATAAGACACAAATTCAGTAGCATTTTTCTCCACAAGCCTTTTGCTGATTCAGAGGTGACAGAGTACAGGAAACTAAGAAAAAAGTTGCAGCTTGAGAAGCTAACCAATTGACCAGGGCTTCCGGTGGTCTCACCAACCTGGGGCACACAGATTGGTTTCAAGCCCCGCTGGCAGAGAGGATCTGGAAAACAACCTCGTAGTAAATTTAACATCCTTAAGGGTCTGAGATCTAAATGTTGAAATGAAGCTGAAACAGAAAAGTACTCAAAAATTCTGAGACCCAGCTTTAAAAGACTCAATCACTGATTGTAATGAGATGAACTATCTTACCACACTAACTGCCTCCCAGAAGCAAAAGAAAATGCTCCCTAGAGGAAGATAAAATCACCCAGAACCTCCAATTACCTCTATACTATTTCATGTAATAATTCATGCATGCATTAAAAAAGCAATTATACATACAAAACATGAATGAGAACAAAAGGATCAGCATCAGGCCTGCATCCAGTTTTTCCATTCCTGGGACAGAAAGAACAATGACTTAGTTACACCCATGCAATTTAGACTTATACTGACATACCACAGCACACCTAAAAGTGCTACCATTAAAAATATTGACCATAACACTGACAAGTATATAGAGCAACTGTGCCATTCATACACTGCTAGTAGGGTATAAAATCATATAATCAGATTACAAAACACTTTGGTATTTTCCAAAGTATTTTAAAGATACACATATCATGTGACCCAGCCATTCCGTTCCTTAATATTTATACAAGAAAAATGAAGTGGGTATGCTCACGAAGAATTCTATGAAAATGTTCACAGCATGAAAAAGACGGAAGGGCCTGGGCTGGATCACAAGAAGGAAAAACCTGAAGATGCACATGGAAACCTGGGAGAGGGATGAATATGTTCATCAACTTAATTGTGGCAATGATTTCAAAAATATAGATATTTTTAAAATTGCACTATTTTAATGTTGTATAGTTTATTTTAATTAACTATGCCTATGAAAAATTGTTAAAATGTGTGGGATCCACAAAAATGTATATCTAAAGAGATTTTAACATTAAAAGCAAAAAAAGAAATCCTGAAAAGATCTGATAATCCACCTCAAAAATCAAGAACAAAAGAATTGATTAAACCAAATAATAATAATAGAAGAAAATTAGAATCATTTAATGAAACCCAGAAAAAAATACAAAGTTAAGATTGAAAATCCAAAAATTGCTAATTTTTTTGGAAAAGGTTAAAAATCATAAATCCTGGCAAAACTGATCACACACACACACACAAAAAGACATCACATCGTCAATACCAGAAATATAGAGAAAATCACCACAGATGCTAGAGACCCTTACATAATACCTGAAGTCATATTACATGACAAAATTTCAGAAAGATACAGCTTAACAATTTTTAAAATCCTATGTTTTAATTAAATTGTATACGCAACAAAAATCCTTCCTACAAATGATTTCTATGTGCTGATGCCTAATTGTGTGAATTTTTCCATGAATATAAAAAATAAGTAACACCAATCTTGCACAAACTCTTCCACAGAATAGAACAGTAAAAGCACTCACCAAAATATTTAATGAGATCTCTATAAATTTTACACTAAACTGATAAGGACATTTAAAAAAAGGAAAATCAATGGTTGACATACATCATAACAACATATAAAAAAAAATTCCTTATTTTTGAAAAACAAAGTTCAGACACACTTTAATGACAGTATCCCAGTAACTAGTTGGGTTTAATTCAAGAATGGATTCTTAGTGGCTCAACATTTTAAAAGCAAATCTTTTTCACAAAAGACAAAATCATGTCATTATCACAACAGACGACAAGAAACCATTTGTCAAATTTACTATCAAGTTATGAGTTAAAAAAATCAAAAACTATAGCAAATATAATTAGTGATGCAATACTGAAAAACACAACCTGAGAGCAGGATGGAGGAAAGGTTATCTATTATGACCAGTCCTATTCAACATTTTATGGAGATCACAGTCAGGCCAATAAAACAGGGAAAAGTTAAAAAATAAATGATTGGAAAGAAAGAAAAGAACACATCTTTATTTATACATTGTATGTTTATGTTTCCAGACTATCTAAAAACAATCTATATTAATAAATTAAAATAAATGCATTTAGTGTTATTGCTGGATTCCACAACTTAAATACATGTCTGAAAATAGCAATTCTCACTAAACATTTTGTGTACATCATAAGAAATGGCATGAAAACCAAGAGCATAGTTTTAAGCCTTTTTCCATATACTGATGAGATAAAAAGTGAGGATTTTAACCCTGATTACTGTTGTCACTTTTTCTGATATCATGGCAACAGAGGCCCCTCAATAGTAAGCTCTACATTAAACTTGACATTTAACCCTGAAGAGTAAAAAGAGCATTATTTGTGACAATTTTACTTACGGCCCCTAGTTTAATGATTTCACTGACTAAATAGAGGTCAGCTTCTTATAAATGGTTCACAACTAAAATTATTTCTCCATTTAAATTTTCTGTACTTTTTCTTATAATTTCTTTCCTATCTAGCTCTGGTCTAATTCTGGCTTTGAGCATAACTTCTCACTGAACTATACTACTTTTAAAAATGAAAAAATGTTGATAATTCAAAAGAATCATTAGTGATATGCTGTCATGTGGCAATTCGTTTTAATTGATTACAAATAAGATGTTCACTCAGCATAAAATTTCCAAACTATGCAGATACATATCCTTTCACAGACATAACTATGACTAGCAGTAAACAGTGTAATTTAACAAATACACATATGAATATGCATTTATATACATTTATATACTTGTGAACACGTGAAATAAATTATAATTTGGTTGCTTTCTATTAAAAATATGTCCTAGAGATACCTTCCGCGATTATTTAAGATCTATCTGATTGGGGGTAAAACCTTCGGTGCACTTAGAGTATGATAATATAGTCCATTAAAAATAGTTGTTTTGCCTTCTTATATATTTTTATGTACCCATTTGACAGGTTCTGTCAGATATAGTGATAGAAAGGCAATTACTGTGGAAAAAGGTAGACAAATTTAAAATATTGATTAAAAAATAGTAAATTAATTTCCAAAACTCAATACCATTTTACACTCCCTCCAAATTCTAGTATCGATATATAAAAAAGGTTATACTTTTCTATTTATTTAAGTTCCACTAAGTATTAAGCACATTGTATATTAATTGCCAATTAGTACTTATTTTTGTGTTTATCACATTCATTTTATTAATATAATTTTTAAAGAGTATATAATTATTTGAATATCAAAATTATTACCTAAGTATGTTTACATGTATATATGCATAAAAATATTACTTCCACTCCCATTCTATATATTCCGCTATTGAACTGGTTCTGATATGTACTCCATATAAATAATTTCACCGACAATGTTTTCCAAAGAATTTTATTGTATATAATTACAGTAAATATAAATATTTTGCTGTAGGTAATAAATGTCACTTTATTAAGAGTCTCATATTAGTTTCTCATCGAATTCAACAATTATAACATAATATTAGAACAATTATAACAAGTCATTTTGATATTTTGCTTATGAATATGCTTAGTTTTAATTTTTAGATAATCTATGTATATTTTTACGTATCTTAGTAAGAAAAAAATGGATGCCTTGGCTTTTGCTATTATTCACCTGAGTTTTTTTTTGCTTTTGCTTTTGTTGCTATTTTAAAGCCAATAAATTATCCTTTTATACAAATGAGAAATTCTGGATGGACGAAATAGCTATTTAACTTTTTAAATATTTTCGTAGTAAACTATATATTAGATATGTATATGAAACATAAAGAATATTAGTGAAATCTACAAAATTGAAACCTCTGAGAAGTCAAGACACGTTACCTTCCTCAGAACGACGACATGAACAATGGCCGCCTTCTCAACAGAGTCCATAGAGAACCAAAAATAATGGAACAGAATCTTTCTGACCCTGAAAGACAAGATAAAACTGGCAATAGAATTATCTTTCCAAGTTGAAAGTAAATTAAGACGGACCCAAATAAACAAACCCGTGAGGAACCGTCCGTTACGACCTATTACTGACGTTGCTACCGTAAGTTCAAAGGTTGAAGGGAAAAGGCTCTAGATGGAAACTAAGAAGAAGTGAAATGTGCGAACAGCACTGGGAGGAAGACTAAGATGTCGCCCTCTCCTGGTCGGAGTAGGTAATGTCAGTTGTCTGGCATTCCAGCCCAGGAATCTGTGCAGCATCTCAAGTGTTACATTGTCTTGGACACAAAGATTCATTAAGCTTGGCTCAAAACTCCGAGCAGAGCCATAAAACCCATCTTTCTAAGAAAAAGGTGTTAAAGAATGTGTGGACATATTTTTAGACTGCCACAAATAAATATTCAGAAAAATAATTTGAATTGAGTAGTAAAAAGTCTTCAATAAACACAAAAGTAGACACAAAAGGAAAAAACAAAAACAGGGAAAAATAAAAAAACAATAACAAGGTGGTAAAATTTAAAGCAAACTATTTAATAATAATATTAAATTTAAAAAGAAGTAATCATTCCAATTAAAATGAAGAGTTTTTCAGGCCAGATAAAAAGCAAAACCCAATTATATGCTGTTTATATGTAATTTGAATTGCAAGACACTGTTAGCTTGAAAGTAATACTATAAAAACAATATACCATGTAAAATTAAGCAGAACAAAACTTGAATGGGTACATTTATGCCAAAATAGACTTTAAGGAACAGAATATAACTAGTGATATACAAGGACATCACATTGTAATTAACAGATACATTTATCAGTAAGGCAATACTAAATGTTTAAGTGCCTAACTGCAGAATTTTAAAGTACATGAAACAAGATCTGATTTTTTTTTTGTAATTTTTATTTCTCTTCTATAATTCTTCATTTGTCTTCTATTTATTTGAACATATCAGGCATTTTTAATACATATCTTATAGGTCTTTTACCTGGTTAACTTGTAGTCCTATTTCCACTATCTACTGTTTCAATCGAATTTTAGTCACATGTTTTTTTCTCCTACTTATCCTGATGATTTTTAATTGTATGCCAGAAACTAGATATGAAAATTGTAGAGATACTTCGAATGTAATTTTACTATGGCTGAGCAACTAATAGCCCTATCATTTCCAGGCCTATTTAATCCAAACAGAGACTAAAATGGTTCAAAGTTGAGCCTGGTAAGAGTTGGTTAATTTCAGGTTTACTGTTGCTCCCAACCACAGCCTTCAGTGTCCCGCCCAAATCCAGCAGAATTTACAGCCTCTTATCCTGCTTTCCACTACACACAGACACTGATTAGTGAATCCTGAAATCTGTTTTTCCTGTGGCCTGGTGAGTTTATTGAAAGTTCTGCCTCTAAGTAAACTACCTGAACCTATAGATCTGTCAAGGGGAAAGACAGTTGCAAATGCTCAACTGAAGTCCATGGATCCTCACTTTGTAATTTTCCCAGCAAACCATTGCCTTTGTTAATTTCCTTTCTCCTTCTCTTTCTCCTCCTTCTCCTTCTCTCTCTCTCTCTCTCTCTCTCTCTCTCTCTCTCTCTCTCTCTCTCTCCTTCTCTCTCTCTCTTCCACCATTTCAGATGATATAGATGATCTGTTTTACCTAGCCTGCCTTGATCAGACAAGCATCTCCAATTTATAAATGAGTACATATTATGGATCCTAATGTGCCTCTGACTTTGTTTTTTTGACTCAATATGATGTTAGTGAGATTCATCCATATTGATCTGTACAGTTCTAGTACATTTATTTTCAAATGATGGACATTTAGGTTGTTTTTATCATATAGATAGATAGATAGATAGATAGATAGATAGATAGATAGATAGATAGATAATAGATGAGAGAGAGAGAGAGAGAGAGAGAGAGAGAGAGAGAGAGAGAGAGGAAGAGAGAGAAATGATAGATAAATAGATAGATGTGGGTGGGTGGGTAGCTAGAGAGAGAGAGATAGACAGACAGACAGACTGATGATTGATAGATTGACTTGGTCAGAGATTGTAATTTGTTTGCTAAAACTTTTTTAAAATCCTTAATACTTATTTCAAGATTTAATAGATATGATCAGCTGTCTATTATTTATGCTAATATAAGAACATGTACATACCTACCTGTACCTTAGCCCTTATCTTCTCTAATATATCTCCTTAATAACTTGTTTTTTTCCACATTAGGCAATGACTAAATAATATACCTCCAAGAGATGGACCATATTTGGCACATGTTGGGAACTGGAGAAACATTTATGGAGTCAATGAAAATTTTAAATGGAGGAAAATTAAGCAAATGATGACAAAAAGGATTGAATTTCCAAGAATATTTTCCTCGAAAGAATTTGTTCATCTTCTTAATATCTATTTTGGATTAATTGGCTATAGGAAGCAAACCTATTACAAATTAATAAATAGTCCCTCAAAAAAATGGTATTTGTATAGATGTTTGTTTCCAGTAGTGGCCAGCCATTTCAGCCCAACTATCCTACTCAGAAAAACTAGGAGAGCTGGAAGATATTAAAGATGCTATGCAAAGTTACGAAAGGCCCAAAGAAGGGACAGGATCTTGGAGAGATGAGAAACCCAAGTAGTGAAACCAAATTTGGTATCACCTTTTTCCCTTTCAGTCCTTTAGTAACTCAAGACATCATTGAGGACTGAAAATGCTAAGCAGAAAGTTGTAGCTCAGAAGCTATGCAGCTAACCAGGCCTTCTAGTAGTCTCACCAGCCCAGGGGACACAAATTGGATCTGACCACACACCAGGAAGGAGAGGTTCTGGAAAATAATCCAACAGATCATTTGACATCTCTGAGAGAATATGCTCTACATGTAAATATGAACCAGAAATACAAAACTTAGAAAACCTGAGACCTAGCTTCGAAAGGACTCAATCCTTCATTATTATAAGATGAATTGCTCCCATGCTAACTGCCCCTCGGAAACAAAATAAAATGTTCCCTGGCCTTCAATTATCTCCATAATATTTCATACAGAAAACCTAGTTGTAATCAAAAATAACTATAGATGCAAAAATGAATGGAAATAAAAGATTAACATTAGGCCTATATTATATTTCTTTTATTTATTGTGGATGCCTAAAACAGAAAGATCAATGACTTGGTTATACCCATACAAATTAGAGTGACAGTGAGATATTACTGTACACCAGTTAGAGGAACTACAATTAAAAGTACTGATCATTCCGAGTGCTGGCAAGGATGTAGAACTACTGTAATTTCCACATGCTACTGATAGAGTATAAAATTATTCAATTATTTGGAAAAGAATTTATTGACTTTATATGACTTATGGTGTGATCTATCTCTTCCACTTCTTGGTGTTATCCCCAAGAGTTAAGGCATATGTCCATATACATATTTTAATAAGAATGTTCATTGCCTGGGCATGAAGCTATGGAGAGTCAGGAACGGTGATTCTGCAAGTCCACATGGAAATTTCAGTAGATAACAGATATGTTCACTATCTTGTTTCATAAATATATACATATGTGCAGTCACTTATATATCAATTTACCTCAAGAAATCTTTTTAAATGTGTAGGATGCACCAAAACATGCATCTAAAGAAAATTCAGGATATGATTATACCTCACAAGACTTTAGGAAAAAAAAATGGTAAAGTGAAGGCAATAAAATAGTAAAATTAAAATCAAAATTTAATGAATTTTTTAAAGTACAAAGAGAACATCAACAAAACCAACACAGTTCTTTTTTTGAAAAGGTTTATAAAATTGATAAACACCTAGTGAGACATATAGAAAAAAGGTACACATAATCCACATTAGAAATATAATGGGGGTCATTCTAGAGATATAGAGATAAAATTATAAGCGATTGTAGCCAATAAATTTGACGAGGTGAAATGACAAAATTCCAAGAAAAATACACTTAGAAAAAAAAAAACTTAGGAAATCTGATCTTGCACAACCTCTTCCAGAAAATAAATATAGTAAAAATCTTTAAAATGATTTAATTACACCCATTTGAAATTTACACCAAATCAACAAGGATTTTATCGGAAAAGAAAATCAAAGGTTTATCTCTTTCATGACTAAATAAAAAAAGAAGAATGCATAACAAACTTAATCCAAGATACATCAACAGTTGGAAATTAAGCAGCATTAACAGAACAAATGAATAAAATCATATGGTTATCCTAAAGTATGTAAAAAGCCACAACATTTACCATACTCAATTAAAAAAAAAAACTCTTAGAAATCTGAAGCAAATATAATGATTAGTGGTGAAATATTGAAAATTTATCCCCTTGAGATCAGGAACAGACAATATGCTTTCTGTCACCAGTTTGACTCAACATTTTAGGGATGCCCTTCACCAGGGTCACTATGCAAGAAAAAGATGTAAATGAAAGCATTAGGATTGGAAAGGAAGGAATGAAACTGCCATTATTCACAGATTGTGTCATTATCTATTTATACTATCTAGAAATAGTCTATGGTTAGTATGTTAGTCAATTTAGCAAGATTACTGAATGCAAACTTAAGAAAAAAGAATCAAGTGTAATTTTAGAGACCACAAACAAGTAATTTAAAAATCACATTATTATAAAATACCACTTACAACGGCATCAAAGAATATCAAACTCCAAGTATAAGTTTAATGAAAGATGTACAAGGTCTGTACACAGTAAACTGTAGAAAATTGTTCAGAAATATTAATGGAGACATGAACAATTGGAATGGTATAATGCTTTTATGGATTGGAAGATTCAATATTTTTAATCTTTTCACACTGAGTCACAGATTCAATATAATCCCAATTAAAATCCCATCATTTTTAATGATGTTAAATTTCTTCCTCAGTATGCTAGTCACATGAGTGCTTTTATATTGTGAAAATTAATCAATCTGTAACTTATGACTTGCATACTTTCTTGTATGCTTGCTGTACTTTAATGAAAACTTGAATTTATTAAAGCAAAACATTGCAGTTGTCATTTTTCTTTTTAATAAAATACTATTTTTTTCTCTTAACCAAATTAAAACTAGTTTAAGAAATTCAAGAAATAATTCAGGCTTAGCAGATTTAATAAGACAAACAGATACACAGTTTATGTTTCAGGTAGGAACCGAAGATTAACTAGATTCGAATAAAAAAGAATATTATGATGTATAGTAGAAGAGGAAGAAGGAGAAGAAGAGGAAGACAATGATGGCTACAAAGACAGGAAATTGGAAGGGGAAAAATAAAGGAAATAAGATTTAATACTACTGAGTCAAAAATATGAAAAAATGTTCAAAGAAATTGATGAACATTTAAAAATAATATGCAGAGGGGGTAAAAAACAAGCTTCCAAATGATTGATTTTAACATTTGGGAGAGACTGAAAGAAGGAAAGGGCAAGACATCTATCTCATCCGGATCCACATTACTCATCTATAAAGCTAGAGATATGGAATTAATTAACACAGAAATCCCTTCTGGCACTTCAAAGTTAGTTATGTGACAGAAAGAGTGTTGGGCCTATGGGTCAGAAATCTGGTTTTCATTTTTTCGTATTTTCATGCTTGTTCTGTATCCTTAGGCAAGTTATCTAACCTTTCAGAACCTCAGTCACTTCATATTTAAAACTTTGCTAATATTTGCTTACTCACCAGTCAGCACTGCTATGAGATTCAATTTTGACAACTGGAAGCAGAATAATCTATAAATGAGTCATAAACCTGACAAGTCATTATAAAAATGTAGTTATGTTATATTACAGACCATGTAGAGGTTTTCATTATAACTGCTAATGTGCTTTAAATTTGAATTTTCTGTAAAATGATACTTATTATACAAATATTGTGCTGGCTGGAAAATTACTGTTTGGCTATCGCCCATGGGAACATAACACTTTAACAATAAGCTTTCTGATTCTGTACCCACCCGCTTGCACAACCGACCTGTGGGTTGACAATTAGTAAGAAGAAGAAAAATAGACTTGTGTGTTCAAACAGGATGAAGAATGGGGTTTAGGGCTTAAAATTCCTGCACCTCTACATTTTGGGGCTGCTTAATTTGGAGTCTGCGTACCCCTGGCAGACCCAGGTGGATGAATAAAGAGTGCGTTTTCTATAACTCACTGATTTCTGGTGGTTTGTGTGTCTATCAGGGGCTGATGGCTACAAAAATATCAGTGAAAGACTTCAATTCAGAAATGAGTCACAGTTATTAGATATTTGAATTTCAATTGGAGATTGCATGACCATGGAATATTAAATTATTAATAAGGCTCAAATTTATTCAGGATATAATTTTTATAATTAGACAAAAAATGTCATCAACATTTTAAAGAAATGATGTTTTAACCATTAAAAACTATAACAGTATATCATAAAAAAAACCCTCTAGTATCATGTATACTTCATAGTCTCAGGAAATATCAAATAATAATAAATTCAATGATTCAAAGAAAATTATAATTTATAAAGTTATTTTGATTATTAATATGGTCTGGTGGAAAAACTATTATTAATAAATAAATAAATCTTATTCTATACTCCTTAAGACCAGCATTTTCTTCTTCTGAAAAAGAAAATGATCCCAATTCTATCTACTTCACAGAACTTTATAGAATCCAGTAATAGCATAAAAAAAAATGTGAACTATTATCATTACTGTGAATAGAAAAAAATCTCGATATCAGGGAGAAATAACATAATTTTCTTCTTTTCATCATTTTTAAATTAAAAAGACATTAAATAGTCGTAAAGCTTATGAGTTGCTTTTAGATATCTTATCACTGCTTCCTATAAGTTAGTGAAAGATTTTATGGTCCAAGATGGATTTAACATAAGCTTAACTAAATGACAAGGGAATGCTCAATATGAGATTACTTTGGGCAACCTGAGTGGTTTGGTAAAAATCAGGGGCTTGGTGGTTGGAGCTAGAATACATAGAGAAAAAACTGGAAATAAATAAGGAACTAACAATTTAGGTAAGGTAATCATAGAAAAGCAAATGACAATGTTCCATTAAAAAGAACTATTAAATCCAGTAATCAGTCACTACAGCATCTAATCAAGGAGATGAAAATGAATGCCTTCAGCAGCTGATTGAGAAAAATGAAAATTAGGAAACAGATTTTGTCAAGACTTGATAAGAAATGCATTTGCTTTCTTGCTTCTTGGTTTTCTTCAAATCACAGCTAGGAACTTTGGCTGACTTCCAAATGCCTGTTGACTTCAAATTATGAACATTCTATATAAGTTAACAGTTGATACTCTTTGCTAACTTTTTAAAAATACATACTTGTTGAATAGACATTTTGGAAGACAAGCAAATGAGTCTATACTGCTATTCCTTAAATCATGTAGAAATCAGTCAGCCACTAAAGCGATTCAGACAGTAAATCTAAATACATTTTTAAATAAACATATGGTTTACCTTATTTCTTTTGTAGAAATGCTATTAATTAGCCTATTGTGATTGAGCTTTTACATATGTTGTCCTGTGATACAAATTATTCTTTTCAGCCTCATCACCTTAAAATGATGATGACAAAATGACCTAAGAAATATGCTCCCCTTTATCATGTTTAAATTTTCTGTTAAGATACACAAAACCACCAAACCTTAATTTAAAAATCTACTAAAAGGATTTTTTTCTTTTAGAATTTCCGATTCTGAAAAGCATCTGATGTTCTGTTAAATGTTTCAAGAAATTCGATTTGCTTAAAGATAAAGAAAGGATAATTTTTCTACATTTATTTTAATGATACCTAAGATGACAAGGTGGCATTTTCTTTAACATCATGAAATAACCAAAGTCAACATTCTTGTAGCTTCCTATACCATTAACATTGTATAGGTTCAATCATTTGTTTATTGATTTATTTAGTAGTGGTACTAGGTTCTGTCCTAAGCACTAGGGATTAAATAGTAAACTAAAAAATTACATAGTTCTTGCTCCCATGTAGCCTACCTTCTAGTGGGAGAACATAAACCAAATAAATATACACCAATAAAATGTCAAATATTAGTAAGTGCTATGAAGAAAAACAGTGGTTAAACCTCACATGCTATTGTAGGTTTGAATGGGATGAGAATTGAAAATTCTCCTTTGACTTTCTTGACGTAGACGTCATTGGGCAACTTTAATAAAAATGATTGCAGTAGCATAAGACCTGGGAATCCAAGTCTTATAGGAGTGTGTTCTAGAGTGAGTAGAAGCAAGGAAATGAAGAGAACAGTACAAATAACATACTGGAGAACTTTTCTGTTAAGGGGGACGGAGAGGAAGGAACACAGTTGAAAAGGATGCAAAGTCAAGAAAGATTTTTCTCTTCCCCACTAGATAAAAAATATCATAGATGTTTTAATAGTAATGATAATAGATAGAATTCCAAATAATGGTGCATAAAGAGTAAGAGATAATTGCAAAAGTAAAGTCCTTAACTAGACAATAGAAAATAAGTTCTAGTGGTTAAATGAAGGAGTTGGCAGTAGATAGAAGGGAGACCCCATTCTTGCAATAGAAAAAAGAATACATGATTTGAAAAGTAGATCGGTTGGTGTATGTGTATAGTATTGGGTGGTATTACACTGATAACTTACTTTTTTGCTGTGCAACTGAAATAAGATATTCATTGGTTCTTGGCCAGAGAGGATGTTTGACATGAAGAATGATAAGACACCTCCTATGGGTTTCCTTAAAAGCAGATTCTGAGACAAGGACTTGGTCGTAGGTAATTTATTTGAGAGTGGATCTCCAGAAGCAAAAGAAAGTGGGAAAAAAAGAGACAAATATGTGTTGCTATGCTTTGAATCTTATAAAACTCAGTCAGAGTGATCTATACCTTGGTATCCTCTTTGTCATTGGCTTATTTAAGCCCGCATAACTTCCCTGAGTTACGGTAATGCTTTTCCTAACTGTCCCCTGTCACCAGTTCTGCCATTTACCAATCATCCATATCATAAACAAAGGAATCTGCCCCTATCTCTTGAAATCCTTCAGAAGAAATCACTTGGTCTGTAGCACAAATCTCTCATGATCTGCCCTTTACAGCTACATCTTTATCTTCCATCATGTGACCAACACACTCTCCTATCTATTTAACTGTATTATGATGCAGTCATACCCTGCATAAGGACAGTTCGGTCAAGCATGGACCACATATAAGACAGTGGTCCCATAACATTATAATGGAGCTGAAAAATTTGATCACTCAGTGACATAGTAGCTGTCATAGTAAAGTCATAAGGAAATGCAAACCATTACTGTTTTGTGCCATCTCAGCCTATTCATAGTCATGATAGAAACACCTGGGGACACTCAGCCAGGCCTGTGAGCTTCCCACAGACAGCCTCCCTTTCTAAACCATTGTTAAGACTAGACTGACCCTTGGGGGTTTTGTTAAGATTGCAAGGGACCCTTCATCAGTAACCATTAGGAAACTTTGAAAGAAAAAAGAGTTTGTCTATGGCCATGCCACCCTGAACAAGCTCGATCCTGTCTGATCTCGGAATCTAAGCAGGGTCAGGCTTGATTAGTACTTGGATGGGAGACCACCTAGGAAGATCAGGTGCTGAAGGTGTAAAAAATAAAAAATAAGGGATTATAAGCTGACAAGGTCCTTGCTATCTGTGAGGTCAACCAAGGTTTGCCGTGCCTAAAGAAGAAAAAGAATAAAAAAGAAAGAAAAAAGTTTATTTATTACTTGTAAGCCCTGGAGCTCACAAGGCTTGTGGCGAGCACACGGTGAGGTGGCAAGCAGAGAGAGAAACAGGGAGAGCTATCAAGGAGCTGGGGTCCCATTTTTTATTGGGCTGGAGGGGAGGGGCCTAGGATTTCAAAGGCTGACTCCTTATTAGCGAATTTAAAATGCAAGAGCAGGAATTCAAAGCTCAGGAAGAGAAAAACAAGTGACCCGAATGGTCAGTTATCTAAATCAACCAGGGTTCCAAAACAAAGGAGCCTAAGGGTGGATGAGAGGGCAAGATGGCCCACACTAGCACATTTCCTGGTTCTTTATTTAGCTGTGAGGCTGGCAATGTGTTTATTCCAGAGGCCTCTTTGTGGATGCTTCTTTGAAATGATTGTCTCAGCAATCAAAGCTTAAGTCAGGCACTTGCAATTCAAAAAGAAAAACCAACTGTCAGGGCTTACACTGCAATTCCATCCATGTCTGTGGTGATGCCAGTATAAACAAACCTACTGTGTGCCAGTTGTATAAAAGTATAGCACATGCAATTACAGTGGTAGGTTACATCATCTAAGTTATTTAAGGGCGCCCTATAATATTTGCACAACGAAATCGCCTAACTACACATTTCTCAGAACCATCCCCACGTTAAGCAGCGCGTAACTGTATATTAAAGTTCTCTGGCTTTTCACGCTTCTACAAACAATCAGGATCCCTCACTGTATTTTCCAGCTGGATAATTGCTACACATTTTATCCAAAATTTTATCCGTTACTGACACCTTTCTTTAAACTCCCGATTTGATTCGATGGCTAGATCAGTGGATTTCTAACCCACTGTTACACATTTTTATCATAGGATGGTGTGCATATATATTATTTGTTACTGCTTCTGTATTTTATAAACATTTGTGAAATCTAGCAATGTTTTTCTTCTCTGTATCCCCACAGTACAGAGCTTATAGCAAGACTTTGATAATTTTAGTTATTTAATGAATGAATAATAAAATCCAAATTGTGATCCAAATTCTAATAATAGAAAATAGCCAAGACTACAATTCATAAATCTCTATATAAACACAAGCCTCCTTATAGGTAAAATTATAATTTTTTTTGAAGAATTAGGTTATAATGGTACTATACCCAGAGCTCATAGAGGGCGGAGCCTTTAACCTCAGTTAAAAACTGAAGTTTTTGTATTTCAAGCAAATGGTAAGTATCTATTTGTACAGAGCAAAAAGAACTGAAGACTCCTTGGGCTTTACAAAATGAATTCCATGGGGGGCCATGACAGCAATGTCAACTGTTACATGATGGGGATGCCCTTAGGGTGTGACCAGATCACCCAAAACCACAGAAACGTCAGTCAGGACTGTCCTGTGTAAGTCCGCAAATGCAGGGGCAAATAAGCGTAAGCATCCCACCTTGTAAGGACCATAGATGCTGAACACCTGAGACAGACGATGCTTAAGCCTGACCTGAGAGCATCACGGACAGGTGTGCTGAGAGCTGAAGGCTCTGACCTTCTGCCCATTGTAGCCGCGGGCTTGGGACTGACATGCAGCTTTCTTTGCTACCAGTCAACAGAGCTCGCTTGGGAGGTGCTAAGAACTTTCATCCTATGGCTCTGTCGCGTGAGACTCTGTACTTCCACTGTCTGTGTGTTGTGTGTTAACCTGCGTGGGTACCTGATTGGTATATCTGAGAAGGTTCCACTCAATAAACCTGGCACTGTGGAAAGACTCAAATGTGTCCAAGGGTCTTACTACAGTAGCTGCTTTCCTTGCTTGTGACAATTGGTATAGTAGGCACTTACAGATCTATTCAGGCCTCCTGCCGACAGGATCAATATTACTGATGCAGTAGACTACAGGGGCTGACAACCCTTAATCTCGGTGGCTGGGAAATGTCCTAAATCAAGCAATGGATCTGATGAAAAAATTAAAAATCAGATTTACAATACCATTGTCAGATTTATCGAATCCACGTACTCAACCAACTAAAGTATTGCAATATTCCTTAGTCAAAACAGTAAATAATAAAATTAACATTAAACCTTTTGGGAGAATTAACGATGAACTGCTTTATCAGAGATTATATAATAGCAAAACTGATATTTGAATAAGCAGAGAAAATAGAATTTGAACTGAGATAAAATTTAACAACATATAATTGGCTACAGTGGGATGGAAAGAAACAAAAGGTCTATTGGTTGTATAAAATAGCAGCAAAGCTAGCATAAACAACATTCAATTTATTTAAAATGCTAAAAAAGAAGCCGCAGGCAAATTTACAAGTAGAAGATCCTTGCCTGTGAAAGTGATTGTAATGCAGAAGGTACCTACCAAGACAATAGAAGATGTGAAAATAGATAGAAAAAATCCTAGGAATGTTAATCCCTTATTGACCAAGGCTGAGAAAAAGGAAATACTAGCAATACTGCTGAGAACCATTTGTCAGATTGATGAGGATAGAAGTAGATGCAAAAATTTAGGAAAAAGAGTGCCAGCCTCTCCAAAAGGAAAAGAGCCCACAGATCCTAAAATCTGGCCTCAAGACCTCCATCCAGAGAACCCAGCAGACAGTGATAATCCTTAGGAAGAGGTGACTTTATTATGCTAGACCATCTTTACTCAGAAAACAGTAGTAGATTATAACCATGGACAAGGGCAGCATAGGCAAATAATAGAAAGAACAGAATATACTAGGGCAGAATTACAGAAAATAAGGACAGACTTCTGTCAGAAAGAAAAGACAGATATAGAATGGCTCCTACAAATATGAAATTTAGGAGCAAATATTATGCAATTAACAGGAGCTGAGATGAATCAAATTAGTAGTTTAACTGAAAACTCATTATTAAATGAAAGCATAATGCTAATGACACAGGCAGCTCCGGAGAGAATAGAAACATTATGGGATTGGATATCAAGAGCCTGGAGAAGAGTACATCCATATATAAATCCCACAAAATCTGGAGACTCTTCAAAATGTAATAACTTAGACCAGACACAAAAAAATAATTAGAAAATTAGCTATATTCACCTTGGTCTTACCAGCAAGGATGATACACCACCTCATTTCAGGTGCCAGCTACTAATGAGTTTAAGAGAGTGATATTAATCGCTGATCATCTTTAACTTCCATATTCAAGTCCACTAGCAGCAGCACAGATAATGTAGGACATGCTACAGGTAATCAGACTAAATGCAGAATTACAAGGCACTAATAAAATAACATTTAATGCTAATACATTATTCACATTCAGTGTACAGAGAAAGAGACTTAACAACCAAAACTCAAGAAATTATAATCCAAGGCCAAGATTTGGATTTAAACCGTTTAGACTGGCCAATTCAGAATTTAAACCTAGATTCACGAACAGTCCAAACTTTAGCCCTCAGTACAATCAGAGACAACAGAACAAGGGGCCACCAAGAAATATAGGTGGACTAACGAGGTAAAATAATTTTAATCCAAATTTCAGACTAGACAGCAACAACAAACTACAAACTTTACTAGAAAATGTTTTCGAAAAAACAAGTACAGACTTGGATTATCTTAATTAGGCTGCCGGGAGATAAGACCATTTATACAACTGACAGCACAATTTTAACATGTCAAATTAAACTATACCTTTTCATTAGATACATACAGGACCACAAATATCAATAACCCAATATCATGCTAAAACAGGCAAAGGAATATCAATAACAAGATTAAGAAATTATGTATCACATGTATCACCAGTCTTTGATAAAATACTATTGTATGATAGAGAACCAGTAGTACATAAATTTTATGCAAACTCCAATTTAGAAAATATAATTGGAATGGGTCTCATAGCAAAATTATATAACACATAGTGACCACTGAAAAATATTAAAAATAACAAAATATGCAATCTAGCACAAGTAAAGATTGAGCTTATAGAATTGCCACAACCTGAAAAATGAACATATACTAAACAATACCCTCTAAAGCATTTACATGCTGAAATTACTAAGAAAATATAAGAACTATTGAAGGAAGATATAGAAATAGCTAGATCAACTTTATATAATATCCCAGTATGGCCAGTTTTAAAACTTAATGGCTCATACAGATTAACAGTAGATTTTAGAAACCTAAATAAGGAATCACTTCAACCACCAAGTGCTCTTCCAGATGTTGAAGAGGTAACTAACAAAATAACACAAGCAAATATGACATACTAAGTAACCATAGATATGTCATACATGTTCCTTACAATTTCAATACACCCAATTCAAGAGAATATACTACTTTCTCATGGGAAGGAATACAATATAGGTTTAAAAGACTTCCACAGGAATACTTAAATAGTCCAGTAATAGCACATTTGATACTAACTACACTCACAGATACTACACGGTACAAAAGCCTCATAATATCACACATAGATTGACATAATTATGGCAAACAATGATAAGGATATATTACAAGTAGAAAAGGATAAGCTAATCCAAAATTTAAGGGACAGTGCATGGACAATTAATCTGGACAAAACCATTGGACCCTCCATGAAGCAAGGTTTTTAGGCATTTCATGGTCATCTAATTAGGCCATTCAATTCACAAAATCTCCACCATTGTACTAGATAAGATTAAATAATTAGCGGCATCTAAAAATAAATAAAAGACACAAAGACTAATCGAACTTTTTGGATAATGGAGACAGTGCATATCATTCTTAACAGTCATTTAAAAACCTATATACTTAGAGACTAGGAAGGCAGAAGATTTTGTATGGGGAGAAAAGCAAGAGAAGGCATTACAGTTAGTTAAAGAATACATTGAGACATTGAGCACATTACATTATTCTACTAAAGAATATAAATTAAGATTAGATATGTTATGTAAACAAGATTATGGCACATGGAAAAAAAGATACTAAGGATCTAACATTTATGTCAGTGGGATTCTGAACTACTAAATTTTCACACTCCAACGAGTATTCTTTCTTTAAGCATATATGACTCACTTATGAAGCTTTAAGATATACAGAACCAATAACAGGAGACTCACTCATTATCATCGGATGTCGTTTACCAGTCCTACGATGGGTAAAGATGACACCAGAAGAATTGGCAGGCATAGAAATTGATCTTAGACTCCTGGCATGGAAATGGCATGTCCAGGGCAGAAATGTCAAGCACTGAGGTCAAGCCCGGAGCCCTCATCAAGGAGCTAGAGGAGGTAGAGATAGGGCATCCACCAGAGGTAAGAGAGAACATCCATGCCCATAACATTGGGAAATGGTCCAAGGATCTCACCAATGCCTGGTTTACAGATGGATTGGCCTCCATGACCTCTGGTAGCAAGGAATGGACAGCTGTAGCCCTAAGACCCAAGGACCATATGACTCAGAGGGAAGAAGGGTAAGTCCAAATCAGCACAGCATGCTGAACTGATTGGTGTGGTGTTACCATAAAACAGAAACATATATATGTTTACAAACTCTTGGGCAGTAGTAAATGGTATAGCCCTGTGGTCTGGAAAATAGAAGAATACAAGTTGGAAGATTAATGGAAAGGAGATATGGTCTGCAGAATACTAGAAAGAATTAGATGAAGCCAGTTAAAAGATAAGAATTTCAGTAACACACTAACACATAGGAAAGATAATAGTAAGGCAACTCAGTATAATGTGGCAAATGTATTAATAAGGAATATCAAACCTATTAGACTAAGATTAGAAAGGTCAACACAAGGAGATTGGGAAATGCCTATAGTACCACTCATTAAATTAAAAAAGGAAAATGATAAATGGAAGATAGATAAAGGATTAGACCACATATGGACAAGAGAAGATATTTTAAACATACATAAAACAATGGAACAAATAAGAAAACATTCACTATACAAATGGGCTACAGAGAGGAACATAAAGATAACATAGCGCAAGATTTAAGGGGCAATTGATAATTGTCCCACATTAAGACACATTTAGATAAATATGAATTGAGACTCCTCACAACAACATAAAAACCTAACATATTCAATTTTATGCTACAAATAGGTTTTATTGAACCCTTAAACAATAAACATCCACAGAAATATGCATGTATAATAGTGGACATTTATTCAGGAATAAGCATAGCTACAGCTGCAGGAAGCCTAATAGCACATGCAGCCTGTAGAGCATTGGATAATTGGTTAGCAAATTCTGGAGCACCTAAAATAATAGAATCAGATCAGGGAATGCACTTCACAGCTAGATATACACAGGATTATGCTAAAGAAAAAGATATTTAGTGAGATTTTCATTTGACACATAGCCCTACAGCTGCTGGATATGTTGAAAGATTTAATGGATTATTGAAAAGACATTTAGAATCAATAGAAAAGATTGGAAATTTTCTACAAGAATTAGGTATAGCATGTTTTGAGCTAAATCAAAGAATCCGATTACACAAACCTGCACTTGTGATAAAATTACACCCCAAAATATAAAGATAGAAAGGTACCATTCACTGCCTACAAGAAATCAAATACCTTACAAAGTAATTATGAAAAATAGGGACAATTCTATTGTTTCCCAACAGGAATTTTTTTCTTGCAGAGATGGTAATACTTACTGGACCACAGGAGATAAAGGAAAATTGGAGCTACATAAAGCCACAAATACCTCACCGAGATAAAAGATTTATAAAAACATCCTTGAGCATTTATAGCTTGGCAGCACTAATTCTAATAGCTTTGGGATTCATACACATATTGGCATGTATACCCCACCACAACAGGACATGCATTTGATTATAAGTGCATTGTTGTAGTACATGTATTCACAGGATTTCTTGCCATTCTGATCCTATACATTTGTGTCAGGCACATTGTATATGAAGCTAGAATTAGAGCAGGGCTCAAATTACCACAATGACACCAATCACTTTGACTAAGCTGCTTTGCACAATTTCACGTAATATCTTCTTTGCCATTCTTATCTTAACTGGAACATCTTACTACTTTTTCTGTGAGGGAAGAAAGTGTGGTACCAATAATACCACCCCTCATGCTTGCTATATGCTAACTAACTACACTGTTTGCATCATTTCTACTATATTTTCCAAATAGACCCCAGTCTCCCAATAGCAACCTGGATTTATAAGAGGAAGGCTGAAACTACTCATTCAACGCCAGACTTGTCTTGCCACAAGGAGAACTGGAGTGATATTGATGAGAAGGAACCTAAACACAGCCCTTGAAGAGACAGAAGCCCCATCAGATGGGAAGACGATAAACCAGCAAGATGAATTATCTTCAGACACTCATTAACCAGAGTGCTAATGGATAAACCAGAAGTTCCACCTTGCATCGTAGTAACTTTGCCTCCCATTGGGATCATCAGGCCTAGACCTTGGAAAGAACTCATTCCTGCACCTGAACCTTGGGACTCTGATTTTTCTAACAGTGAGTCTTCCCTGGCTGCATCGAGCAGCTACACACCAGACAATTTGGAGCAGACAATACTCTTACTATACTCGGAGATTGGATAGTACTTTGGGAACTTTGACAATTTACCTGGGGACACTAGCTATAGCCTACAATCACATTGGTATAAGGACCCAATTGTAGAATCCTCAGATGAGAATTAGACTTCCCACCCATAGGAGATCAACCCTGGTATATAAGACCAGTCTTAGTCACATAGGAAGAAGCTAGAAGTTATAATGGAGGGATACTATGCAAAATACCAACAGTGTTAGATACTATTCAGGGACTAGCTGAACATGGCACACCTAGAGATGTAATAATACTAGGACATGTACTGAACTATTATTTTTACTGCCTGCAAACCCCCAAACCCATTTTGCACACCACTATTACAAGACCTTCTTGGTTCTTACACTTCTGATTTGGAGGAATACTTGGACACACAGTGCTGATACTATTACAACTACTACAAAAGCTCACATAACATTAGGAATAGGCACAACAAAGAAATGGACAGAACCAGAAATCCCTATTGTAACTATTACACACTTCATTGTCTTGACTTCAGCAAATCTACCATGTATGGAGTTGCTGACAGCATCCTATACTTCATTGACCAAACTAACATACCTATTCTGGTATCAACCAGTATTAAACATAGAAGATCAGGATTGCGAGGAAGTTAATGGAGAAGGAGATGAGGAAGAAGATGAAGCTATCACATTCACTATAGCCACAGATAACACAACAACACCCACTATAACAAATACACCTATATCATGGTATCAGGCACCATAACTTAAATTTGTACCACCAAAGGGTAAGATACCTATGTTTTATGAGTACCCAGAAAAATATAATGTAACTATAGCAGACAAGAGAATAACATGTAAATATAGACTAACAGGTTTCCTAATTTACCAACATTTGGAAATTTTTGCCTAGGAATATGCACAGTTCATGATAAAATAATATACTCAGTATAAAATAATATACTCAAAACTAGAGCAGTATTTAATACCAGAACAACACTTTGATAAGAAACCAGAGAAATTAGCACCAAAAATGTTGAATTGGCAACAGAAAATACCACCACTAATATTAATAGATACTTATGCACATGTAGGACTGTTACCAAAACAGGAAAAGACAGTGAGCAGAACAGATTGGGCATAGTAGAAACACTGCTCTCAGTACAGATATACATGCATGCTGGGATCACAGAAAGTGTAACACAAAAAACGATAGGAAAAATATTGCAGGAAGCTCAAACAAATGCAAAACAATGAACAATAATTAGTATATCAAGGTAGAACCCATATTAACTTGTTTTAACATAAGTTTAGAACAATTACATTGGACAGACATAACAGCAGAGGGAGAAGGTACACATTACACCAGAACACTAGATCTCACCTCCACATATAATTTACAAACTAATAATATACTGAGATGGACTAATACAAAAACACCACAGTAACTGAAGGCCTAGATACACAACCATGTGAAACAGCTAGGTCCATGTAAAGCTACATTTATACTATGGTATAATGATACTCATTTTAATGTAAGTGCATTCAGTAATATACTAAGAGTACAAGGACTTGGGAATGCATCAGTAATAGATAAAGGACTACACATAATAGAAGATTGGACAAATCTACTCAGGAAATACATTATCGTAGACAAAAATGCTATTTGGTGGAACATCACAGGAATAGCAAGGTATCAGGAAGCACAAAGGATGAAAAGACCTCTCATGATACCATTTATAACATATAATGTGACCACATATAAAAAACCTAAAAATCAAAACATCTCAGATTGATGATCAAATGCACCATGGGTAAAATATCCATGGAAAATAGTCACAGAACCACGAGAGAAAAATAGAATATTTAATTTTAACACTCGTTATGGATTCATATTCACATGCTTATATCTATTTAGATTATACACAGAATTTATAGTGTCATCACCCAGAGTACTAAGACCATACATATTGAAAGAAGTAAAATCTCAAATATTTTTACGCCAACCACATAACAAAACTTATAATGCAACATATCTAAAGGAGTATATAGAGTCAGAATTATACAGAAAAAAAACCCTAATATTGGCAGTATGCCAATATAGATTTGCTGATTATATACAATACACCTACCCAGGCATACCTAAAGAAAACACCATACAGTGAAAAGGAATAAGATAGTGGAAGACACTAGGAGTAAGTTTGAACCAAGAATATTTGATAGCAGTAGATAGATCAGGGATTTGGATCATATTATTTTGTTACAATAATGCCTAGAGGAGATCAGTGGACATTGATTACATGGTCAGTGCAACAGCCAATATATCATAATGAGAATAGACACTAGGTTACCAATATTCATAACAAAAAAGGTATCTTAGGAAGAATGCCACATTAAGGACAGTTCACCAGAACCCTGTATAATTCAGAGAGGATGCTTTAATGCCACAATATGCCTGAGGACAGCACATTGGAAACCATAGTGGACACATGAAATAACTAGGCCAGCACAAAAACTTTTAACACCTAATGTATTTGAACGCATACTAACCAATCCTGTGGGGATCATATACTAACCCATACCTAGAATGGTACACATTTCATTTCGTAAGGAACGATTTGAAGTAACTAAAATGATACCCCAATGTAAAGATTTAAAAGCTTTAATCCTCTAATATTACCTGATCCACCACCTCTAGATAAAATAGCATTAAGAAAACCACTACAAGTGCTAGCAGGACTAGGAATAATTACTAACTTCTTTATTGCTGGCATACAAGAAGCAGAAATACAAGAGATCAAGACCAAATTATTTGACTTTGAACAAACAGTTAATTCTGCACATAAGGGAATACAGAAGGTACAAGAAGAAAGATCACAGGCATTAATACAAGTACACCAAATTTTAACACATATATCAGACATGGAAGAATACAACAAGGAATTCAAATATAACATAAATCATAAGGTGGACATACTCAAGACACTTACTTGCATTATGAGATACAATTGTACAACAACTAAAACGATCATAAAGAGAAACAGAAATATTACTGTTAAAGGCTTGGGATGACATTAGGAATCTGATTACATTCGGAAAAGAACAATCTGACTCATGGGATACAGCCATAGTACAATTTAACTCCACTAAACAATCAATTTGAAAAGGTAATGGAGAATGTGTAAGTAATCTCATTGAATTAATAGGGCAACCCCTCTTAGCCTATCACACTGTGGCAATACCAGAAGTAATTGAAAATCAAATAATATACCTCATAAAAACACCACTATATGTAGATGGGTACTATTTAGAAAAAGAAATGGTATTCTAATTCTCAGATCACATATTTTACACTTATACCACTTTAACTCCTACTTTAGCTGAAATTCCCAACAAGATACTTGCCCTACCCTAAAATATACTTGAACTTAGGAGACTATCAAGGGATATTGAGCTCTAAGGATATTTCTGTATTTTTTTATAACATACTAGTAGATATAATAATGGACTTTCTTTACAGAATGAGTGTATTAAACTGACAAATGTTATAAATATTATACTAGTTATAAAACAAATATACCTAGATTGACCACATACATACTACAAATAACCTATAGGGATTTCCCACAGTCATATCATACTAATATTAAAGAAACACCTTAGATTGATACAGAAACAGTAGAAAAACACATTCAAGATAGTTTACTGTCATTGGATTCCTTTCACAAACTCACTAAAAATGAAATCACTGCTTTAGGAACCCAAGCTAAGAATGTATATAAAGCAGTGACAATATTAAATATCAATATTGCATCAACTAAGGATATGCCTGAACTTAACCAACCTTGTTCTTTTTGACAAGTAATTAAGAGAATCTTTATACCTACCGTTTGCAAAGGATCATGGTCAGATTGGAACCTTATTAACTGGATTAAGTCAGGATATATATATATATATATATATATATATGTATTTTATACATAATATTTTCTCAACTATTTGGAACCATCTTCAAAATATTGCATTAGTTATATTTACTATTGGATATACTTACTATTAGTTATACTTAACATTGGATACTTGATTGTGAAACATTGTTTGATGGCTTGTCTGTATAATAAGTACTGCCAGGCTTGCATGGCCAGATTAAAATATAATGTAAAAATGTAATTAGATTTTAGTATCATATTATTCTGATAATTTGATAATCAGTATTACATTTTAGTATTGTATTAGCATGATTTTAGGGTATAAGTGCTTCTTCCTCGCCATCTGTGATATAGCATCAAGGAATCAGGGGATGGAATGTACAGACAATAAAGAATTGAGGACATTGTGAACCCTACAAAATAGATTCCATGGGAGGCATGACAGTAATGTCAACTGCTACATAATAGGGACACCCTTAGGGTGTGACCAGAATGCCCCAAATCACAGAAACTTCAGCCAGGATTGTTCTGGAGAAGCCCGCAACTGCAAGGCCAAATAAACATAAGCATCCCACCTTGTAAGGAGCATAGAAGCTGAACACCTGAGACAGACGATGCTCAAGCCTGACTCCAGAGCATCGCAGACAAATGCTCTGAGAGCCGAAGGCTCGGGCATTCTGCTCACCGTAGCCAGTGGTTTGGGATTGATGCTCAGCTCTTCGCACCACCAGTCGACAGAGATCGCTTGGGAGGCGCTAAGTACTTTCGTCCCTTGGCTCTGTCATATGACAGTCTGTACCTTCCCTCTGTGTATTGTGTGTTAACCTGCGTGTGTACCTGATTGGTGTATAGAAGGTTCCATTCAATAAACTTGGCACTGTGGAAAGACACAAATGTGTCAAATGGTGTTTTTTTACTAGCCACTTTCCCTGCTCACGACAATATTGAATAAATAGATCAATGAATGAATGAACTCTCATTGTCTGTCATGCTGTTAACTAATGTTATTGACCAAGTTATTAAGGAAAATCTTTAAATGTACATTTTTTGACATGGACCTGAGATTTCGAAACTGGAATAGGGCCTTCCTTTTCCAACTGGCTCTGTGAATATGAATTTTCTGTGAATACAAGTTGTCAGCCTATTAGAACAGGCTTAATCAGTATATAGGATCATTTGTGGAAGTTATAACAAGGAAAAGCAGTGTGATGTGGGATGTTTCTTTGTGTTTAATGGTATATCATCAGAAACTTCCTCCTTGTTATTTTGAAATATCTTTTTGGTAAATAGCAGAAACTTCCTGATCAGTGTTTACAACAAGAAAGAAAAAAAGATAAAGTTAGATGTCATCATTGTTGAACATTTTGGGGGTTAAAATAAAAGACAGGTGACCTCAATGGAGAAGAGAGGTCACAAATTCACTTTCATAGTGCTCGACCATGGGCAAATCTCTTCTTAAGAACTGCTCTAAGAGGGAGGAGAAGGGAGTCATAGAGTGAAACATGTCTTGAAGCTTTCCTTGGATCATCAAAATGGTACAATGGTTAAGGCAAGGCTGGAAACTAAAGCTAGTAATATCTGATTGTCATGTAAAATTAATTTAATCAAAAAAGAAAACAACCTTTTGGACAGGGATCTTATATCTTAGAAATCTGAACCTTCCATTCACTGACTTATAGGTAGTACATACTTAATACTTTAGAGATATGAATGGGAAAAGGGATGTTCCTTGATTATTGATCAAAACTGCCCCCCAAATATTTTGAATTAAAATAACCTTTTAAAGTCATTTCCACAATTATGATGATGTTTTATGCTCAGATCAAAAAATTAAGAGAAAATAATTTAATTTTTGTTTAATCCTATTTGTCACAAGAATGACAACTTGATGTTGTAGAACACAACAACAAAAAAATAATCCATTTAAATATATCACCACTACCAAAGAAAAAAATCATATCACATCAATTTTCACATACTGAGACAATGGAACCATACATGGCTCTACATTGCAAGGAAAAAATTATCATTGCTTCATGTTGAGAGAAGATGGTGTGAGAAATCTCTCTGACTGCTAGCATAACCATCTTTAGCTACAATAAACAGGTAAGCAAAGGCCTGGAAAAAATGTCTTTTATTAAAGTTGTTGTGGTCTTCTGAAAAGATTTCGACTGATGTATATACTGTTTGTTTTAAAAATATTTTTAAATCATATAAAATGCTAACCCCACAATATAATAGTTTCTATAGAAACACTGTACATATTATTGACTAGATAAAGGCATTATGTAATTTGTGTCATGCATAAATTATCAATATACAAACCACTATTGCAGTGGAAATCTATTCTGGTTGAGAAAGGTTTTAGCTTTCAGCATGAAAAAAGAATAAGCAAACCCTGTTTATGCACTGACTAATAAAAGGCACTACGTTATCTATTTTGTTCAGCTATACTATCTTATACTCTATTGCCTTGATGCACCTACCTAATTTTTATCATCTGAAAAATACTTGGTCACATTTTAATATTTTTCATCTAATGTTACCACATATAATTAAGAGAGGAGCATGCTCTTGAAAAGAGAAAGGGAGGAGGAGGGTAGCTAAATCTATTTGCTTTCACATCGCTTCAGATTTAGTTAAGATATCTGCTACAAGTAAGAAACAATACAAACACATTTTATAAACATCTGGAACATCTATACTCCAGGATTCCTTTTAAACTGTCTCCCAAGTTTTCTCAATAATCTCTGGAGAGCTAAAAAAGACCAAAAATATCTGCTAATATGAATTATAATTTTTATTGAAAGACTTTAGCCATGTGTTCTGATATAAAAGTACGATCATGCATTATACTAAAAAAAAGAATACGGCCAAAGAGGCAAAACATTTCTAGTTGTTTAATCTTGAGATTTTAACATGATTAATATACCTATCTACATGTGTGTATGTGTATATTATATATCTATGTATCTTTTGTATCATTTAATAGACCATTATTTTAAATATTAATACAAATGCGAGAGTATATTTTCTATTATATTAGCAAATAACACATGGTAAGCTATGGCAACCCCTCACTAGGAGATAAACACTGTTCATCATACAGATGGTATATAAATATAAAAGTAAATAAAATGAAATTTCCTGTACTTTTCGTAACTTCAATCTTCCATCTTTATAAGATTAAAAATTTTATAAACACTTGAATGCATTATGAATTCTCTTTCTTTTTATTCTTCAAATATGTGATTTTTCTCTGCCTTGAATGCTATTCTACTCATATTTCAGGTTCAGTTTCCTCTGAAAAGACTTCCTTATCTCTCCAGATCAAATTGAGTGTCTTGTTAGGTACTCCTGGAACATCTATACTTCTCTGCCAAAACATTTATCAAACGTTGATATATTTAATTGTTTCTCTTCTACCAGTAACCTTTTCTCTGTTAAGGGAGCAATCGACTTTATCATACCATTGTAATCTCTGACCCCACAAGAATACCTGGCACATAATGTATTTTAAATAAAATGTTTTTGATTGAAAGAGTACTATAATCAATATCTAGAACATAGTACTTATTCAAGAAATATTTGTTTAAATATGCATTATTATCTTTAGAAGATTCTCACCTCCTGCTATAACCATAATTTCACAAATCAGAAGCTTTATTTAAATTCCCGGAACTGTTCATTCATAAGTCAATATGGATCAAACACGGAAGAAGTTGTATGGAATTGGATTTTATAATGGAAGAATTATCATAGATATAAGAATGATACTAACTAAAGCCTATTTTTTTTCAAAGGTACGTGTATATATGCATCCTGAAAAAATAGCAGTGAAATTCTCACACAGCAGGATGCTATAAGATATCGTTACTTGGGCTCATAAAAAGATTTTGAGGATTGTTTTCCTAAGCAGGTTGCAGGATCAGGTTCAGTGACATGATAGGTTATTTTTACCTAGAGTTATTCTAGTTTATGAATTGTGCTTTTGGATATATTCCAGAACTAAGATCCATAAGTGAACTTGTAATAAGATTGAAGTCTCACTTGAATTGCCAGAAGCTGACCCATTGCCAAACCACTTTTCAGCCTGGAATGAATGCTTAGTCAAGCAACCTTCTAGTTTTAATACATTATAGCTTCTGCAAATTATACTTTAGGTGATATAGTTCATTCTTCAAAACACTTATGAACTTTTCAGTCTCAGGTTATGGTATGTGTTCTTACATGGTCTTAAATGTCAGGTTGTTGAAGTTTACATTTTCTATCTCTTTTATAGCAAATTAGGAAAAGTATAAAAGGATTAATATTTTTAAAAGATATATTAATATGAAAACAGGATACCAATTCTTAACCGTTTATAACATTTTAATTTTAAATATTATGTTATACATATTTATGGATGTATATTGGGCATCTGTGAATTATTTTACTTATCCTACATGTGAAAAATAATTTTTATCAATTACCACTTGTATAATCAATGACATAATCATAGTATTTTACTTTGTGCCATTGGTTTACACAATGGATATTTATTAAGTGCCTACTATGTTACAGTAACTTCTTAATAGCAGCATTTATGGATTTCAATCTTAAATTTACTTTCTCACTCTGCAACTACATTAATTATATCTTATCAATGAGTCTAGCAATAAAATGAATTCTTAATTGTAAAATAAGCACGTTATGATTCTTAATTTGAGTCCGTCACTCTGAGCATATTCAATATAGTTCAAATATAAAATTCAAAAACTTGTAAAGTCATCAGCTATATAATAATACAGTTAAATAAAGACAAGTAAAATACAGAGTAATTAGAAATGTAATTAATAGATGTACTACACGGTTTGATTCTACAGATAATTTTCCCATCTATAAAATTTGCTTAATTAATCTATATCATAATCTAGAACTAAGAATAAAGGAAAACTCTGGCCTAACACAAAATGTGTCAAAACTATTATTTCAAAATAAGTTACAATTGAACCATAATCCTGTTAATACACTAACAAAAATAAAACTAACTGGTTAATTAAATCACTAAGGCCTGAATTTGTGATAGATTCAATATCACTTAAGTCTTTAGAGAGAGAATTGCTTTACATTATCTATTGTAGACATCCACTGAAATAGCATGCTTTCCTAATTTTACATTTCATATACTAGCATAACTCTGTTCAGAGGCTTCTAAAAGAATTATATTCTTTTGATTATGACATGATTCCAAAATAAAACCATTTCCCCAAGCTAATTAATCATGTATACTTTAAAAAAATATTTGTATATTATTTTCACGGTCTAATTTTAATAGAAATATAATTAGCTTTTTATTCCTTATTAATTTATTTGTTTGTTTGTTTTTATCTATGGAGGGCTACACAACCTGAAACTCTAGAACACTATGTGGGACCTGACACATTAAATAACACTTTAATAAACCATTCTCTATCCCCTCACCCAAACCCCACCTCCGGTGTTCATTGACTAAATTCAACCTTTTGTATTATATAAATAGTTTCCTTGTTGAAGGTACAGTATAATCTTCATTTTCATTAACAATGACTGTTCATCATTATGAGGATTTCATTGCCAGAACCTGTGGGATTAATGATAGCAGGTACTTGAAGAGCCCACTATTTTTATCATTGGTTATATAGTACAGTACCAATGCTTTTCATGTTAGTCACTTATTAGCTATAACTATTTCCTTAGATAACTGTGCAAATCATTTTTATGTTGATTATTAAATTTTACTCCTTAAACTGCAATGGCTTAAAAACAGGATGAAGCAATTAATTCTACCAGCTCTTTCAGTAGGAATCCTGGTAATACGTTTCTTAAATATTAGGTTATTTTATCTTATTTTTATTTATATACAGGAAGAATATCCAAAGCAAAAATTATTTAGGAAATTGTTTCAATTATTAGTAGGCTCAGTATTTTATTAGCTGAATTTGAATAGAGAATGGAAAATTAATCAAAGTTAATAATTCAATGTATTATATTGCCCTGTTGTTCCAGAATGGGTGTATGATCTTTAGGGCTGTAGAACAAGAAACTTCAATAACAAATTCAAGTTAAAAAAATACATCAGGCTGGAGAGAATAAGGAATAAGAAAGAGCATAAACAGAATTTTGCATTTTCTTATTTCTTTAGAGTGTCCCAAATTTATCTCTCCGTGGGCTGTTGCAAGGTAATGGAAAATATTTCCAAAGCCATGCTATAGAATAGGCTGTCACTGAAGCAATATTTCAAGAAAAATGGAGTTAAAATCAGCTCCTTTTAGCTGAGCTGGGAGAATAAGAAGAGAGAATGACCTCTGTTTACAGGAAAGCATTATTTCTCACAATGGCAGAGATTATTCCAACTATTTCTGTTTCCTGGAAGAGTTTGTGTAAATTGGTTTTATTTTTTTCCTCAACTGTTTGTTTTAATTCTTTAATGAAGCCAACTGGGATTGAAGTTTTTTTGGAAAAATAATTTTAAAAATTTATTCAACTTATTTAATAGTTACATAATTATTCGACCAGTTTTTTTTTTTTTGTAATTTGCCAATTTCACCTAAATTTCCCATTTAATAGCATGGAGTTTTGTCTCTCTGAAATTAATATGTTGAAACCTAGTCCTCAATGTAATGATATTAGGAGATATGGTCTTTGAAGAATAATTAAGTCATGCGGATGGAGTCCTCATGAATAGAATTAGTGCCCTTATAAAAGGCCAAAAGCCTCCCCTGCCTCCTTCTACCATGTGAGGACACAGAGAAAAGATAGCCATCTATGAACCAGGAAGCAGAAGCAAGTTCTCACCAGGCACTGAATATCCCAGAGCCTTGATATTCTGCTAAAGCGGCCCAAATGGGCTAAGATATAGTCGTTCATAGTATCATTTCATTGTCTCTCTTAATACCTACTGGATTTGTAAAACTGCTCTCATCTTCATGGCTTATAGTTATTCTATTTTACTTCTTCATTTTTCTGATTAGCTGTCTGAAACAGTCAATTGATTTTGGTTTAATAGATTATCTGCCATTGCATATTATCATTTTCTTTATTCTGTTTTTAGGTTTAGTGTTCTTGGCAATGTTCTATTTTCATTACAATTTTATTATCATCTTTATTATCAGTATAATTCATCATCATTGAAATGCTATCTAATATTCATTGTAATTTTGTTTTTGACCCATGGGTAGTTTTTAATTGAATTTACTTCAACTGTGGTGGGAATTATTTATCTTTCTATATTGATTTCTAATACAGCTATATACAGATAAAAGAACCTCTGTATGTTTTCGTTTCCTTGGGATTCTGTGAGATTCACTTCATGATCCAGTATATGGCCACATTTTATAAGTTTTCAATGCATTCTTGAAAAGATTGTGTATTCTGCAATTTCTCCTCAAATCAATAAGTAAATGGAAGGACACTTCATTTTTAAAATGGACAAAAGATTTGAAAAAGCACTTCACAAAAGAAGAGAACCCAAAAGCCAGCAAGTGTATAAAGTTTCTAAATATCATTATTCTTTGAGGAAATTCATATTGAAATCATATCTGGATACTTCTAAACACCTATCTGCAGAGTGTCCAAAAAATCAATTCAGTTCTAACACTACCTACATGGAGATAGCATCAGAGTACACACATTATAAAGGGCTTAGTTCCACAAGACTCTCCCAAATACACTTCAGACACCAGATTGTTACCTGTGTTTCTGACTGACTGGCTATAAATCAGAGGTTCCCACTACTTCCTCCTTCCCTGGATTCAATTAGTTTGCTAGAGCATCTCACAGAACTCGGGAAAACAATTTACTTACTAGATTACAGTTGCATTACAAAAGGATATAACTCAGGAGCAAGAAGATGGAAGAGATGCATCAGGCAAGGAGTGGAGAAAGAACACAGAACTTCCATGCCCTCTTTGAGTGCGCACCACTCCCCTCACATCTCCACATGTTCAGCAACCCAGAAGCTCTCTGAACCCCATCCTTTTGGGGTTTTACGGAAGCTCTATTACATAGGCAGGATTGATTAAATCGTTGACCATTGGTGACTAAACTCAATCTTCAGCCCCTCTCCCCTCTATGGAGGTCTGGGGGTGGGACTAGAAGTTCCAACACTCTAATCACATGATTGGCTCTACTTGCAAGCAGCCCATCCTTAGCTGCTTTCCAATTGTCGCCATATTAACATAAAGAAAGACAATTTCTTTGGCTCTCATCACTTAGGAAATTCCAAGGGTTTTAGAAACTCGGCAACAGAAACAGAAATGAAGACCAAATATATGTTTCTTATTATAAATCACAATATTACACTAGAGGACATTATGTTAAGTGAAATAAGCCAGACACAGAAAGACAAATACTATATGATCTTGCTTATGTGTGGAATCTAAAAAACTCAAACTAATAGAAACAGAGACTAGAATGGTGACTACCAAGGGTTGGGGGTGGAGAAATGAGATGTTGGTAAAGAGTACAGACTTCAGTTATAAGATGAATATGTGCTAGGGATCTAATGTATTATATGGTGATTATAGTTCATAATACTGTATTGTATACATGAAACTTGCTAACATAATAAATCTTAAGTGTTTTCACCACAAAAAAAGTATGTGAGGTGATAAATGTGTTAATTAACTTGATTATGGTAATCATTTCACCACATATATGTATATTAAATCATCATGTTGTACATCTTAAAAATAACACCGTATAATCTAAATATATGTGATTTTTATTTGTCAATCATACCTCAATAAAGCTAGAAAAAATAAAGATAAGATTTTCTAAAAAACAAAATTCAACTGAGTCAACCTGAAAATTTAATTGGCTTTATTAAGCAATTCATGAATCAAGTAGCATCTCATCTAGCAACTAGAAAAATGCTCTGAGGGCTTGCACAAAATGAAAGGTTTTTATAGGAAGAAAGGTGGATTAAAGGAGTTATTAACCTAAGAAAAGAAAGGGTTATTTTTAGACCAGGACATCTTTGGGGGGGTGGAGAGGGAATGGTGAGAGTTCCTATTGTGCAGTCCGCCTCTTCCTTCTGTGGGATAGGGTAGATGGAGAGGGACCACATGACAGATTACCTTACTGGTGCTTGACCAGAAAATTCCAGACTGGTTGATTAAGATTTTATTTCTAGGAAAGGTTTAAATAGCAATTAGGTCAGGTATTTAATGTAGCATGGGCTTTGACACAGGTGAGGGTATTTAGGACCTATAGTTTTCTCTTTAAAAGAGTCCTCAGGCAACAAATAAGTAAAATGTAAGCAAATTCAAAAAAATAATTCTTGAGACTCAATAATAAATAGACTAAATAAATAAATAAATAAATAAATAAATAAATGGCAAAGAATCTGAATAGACATTTCTCTAAAGGAGATATACAAATGGCCAATAAACACATGAATAGATGCTCAATTTTGTTAGTCCTCAGAAAGTGCAAATCAAAACACCAATGAGATACTTCACACCCAGTAGGATAACTATAACCAAAAAGTCAGATAATAACAAGGATTGGTGAGGTTGTATAGAAACCGAAACCCACATTCACTGCTAGTGGTAATGCAAAATGGTGCAGTCACTTTGGAATACAGTCTGGCAGTTCTTCAAAAAGTTAAACATAGAGTTACCATTTGACCTAGCAATTTTGCTCCTAGGTTTATCCTCAAGAGAAATGAAAATGCATGTCTACACAAAAACTTTCACATGACTGTTCATAGCATTGTTATTCACAATCACCAAAAGATAAAACAAAAACAAAGACCCAATATTCATCCACTGATGAATAGGTAAACAAAATGTGGTATATTCATTCAATGAAATAGTATTGGGCTATAAAAAAGGGAATGAAGTACTGATACATGCTACAAGATGAATAAATCTTGGAAACATTAGGCTAGTTGAATAAAAAGCCAGTCACAAAAGATCACATACGATACAATTGCATTTATAAGAATAATCTAGAATAAGCAAATATTTACAGACAGAAGTAGAATGGTGGTTGCTTAAGGCTGGGGAACTAATAGGCGATAGCTAAAGAGTACAGGTTTTCTTTTTGAGATGATGAAAAAGTCCTAAAATTTGTAATGATGGTTGTACAATTCTGTGAATATAATAAAAACCTTTGAATTACACACATTAAAATGGGTGAGTTGTTTGGTATGTGAATTATATTTTAATAAAACTACTAGAAAAAAATAACTTCAAAAAACAAGTGAACAACAACAAAAAAACAAAACTGAGAGCCTAAAAGGAGGGATATGCATCAATTTAATTAATTAGAATTTAATGTGATGACTTTGTAGACCTTTATGTTAATTTTTCACTTTGATTAGTAAATGCTTTGTGATATTTAACCCTAAAAACAAGTAAAGCATTCATTAGGTATAGAGGCAGACCGACTTGTTCTTTATAGACGGGTCCATCTCAATTTATGCAAAACTCAGACCATAAAGCATTAGTTTGACAGTGATAGGTCTTACATATTCTCCTTCTGTTTAAGTATTTGGTAGTTGCAATAATTGGCAATTGACATTGCATGGTACAACCATTATCTTTGCTCATTTAATCATTTCGACCATGTTTTCAATAAAAAGAACTGTAATAAATACTAGTAAGCTTGTTAATTTTACATATGGCTTACTTTCCATAAATCAACAGCTTTATAAAAATAGCATTTAACTTTTCCTCAGAAAGAACTATATCTAGTCTTACAATGATATAATATACCAATGTGGAAAGGCACTAACATATTCATATTTGGTACTCAATAAAACCAAGATCAATTTAATAGGCAACAACATAGAAACAAATAGGCCCTTTATAGTCATTAATAAAGAAAGACAATTGCTGGTTTTGATCACAGCATTTAAATTTGCCAGAGTAGTAGTAGAAAAGCTTATGTTCCTCAAGGTGATGCTTTCTGTGAGTCATTTTCAAGCTCTACAGTTCATGCATTATAAAGAAGCAATCCTTGAGTAGCTCAAAAATAAAACAAAACAAAACACCGAGCTCATCTTTGTGGTACAGTACATAATATATATAAAAAGTATTGAAATGGAACTGTCAGACTGAATGTAGACCATCATGATATTACAACTTGAAAAAAATGTTTTAAGGAGTGAGGTGTGTGTATTTGTGTGTGTGTGTGTATGACAGAATTATCTACTCCAAACCTGCTGATGCTTGCAAATAAACATAGTAGAGTTATATCAAGATAAAATAATAGCTAATGATTCAATCAGGAGAGCATACAAATTTCTGAAAATAAAATTGAAAAGATTACATTTTATTTTCATTTTAATTCAATGTAATTATTTTCTAAAATACCTATAAAAAAACTCCAGGACCCATCATCTTTCTTTTCATGTTTTTAATAGCAATGCTCATGTGATATACTTCTATAGTTGCATGAGTACCATTGTAGAAGAAGAAAAAGAATATATTTTTCATTAAAGCAGATTTTTGTTATAGATCTAACTAAAAATATATGTTCTATAATTTTGATTGTGTTTGGAAAGTTAGATATCATGGAGAAAAGTGGAGAATCATAAAGCTTTTTCAAAACTTAAAATATAATTCTTCAAACAGCAGATTGATCATCATAGCTCCAATAATTAAGTCATTGTTATATCTTTGTGTCTTATAAAATGCCTCTGATTGGCAAAAAATTACTACAATTTTGATAGATCTACCAAAATAAAAAGCACCTTAATGAAAAGTAGTTTGAAAGTACTTGTTTTCAACTTCCTACATAATACAAGCTCAAACTCAAATTCGCAAATACACACAAACACAAACATATATATATATTCCTGGACAAAGTGGTGTGTCAATGATTTCGTCTATATGTATACTCTTTTTTTGTTGTTATTGTTTTATAGTTCAGAAAGAGATATTACTTATCCCTGAAATTTGATCTAAACATAACCATTCAATGAAATTTTTTGGAAGAATAGCATAGGTGATACAGGTTGACACTTAGTTCAGGGAATGTTCATAGCAGCATTATTCGCAGTGGCCAGGACATGGAAGCAACCGAAGTGTCCAACGATAGATGATTGGCTAAAGAAGTGGTGGTACGTATATACAATGGAATATGACTCAGCCATAAGAAGAGATGAAATACTGCCACTTGTGACAACATAGATGGACCTTTGAGATAATTGTGCTAAGTGAAATAAGTCAGACAGAAAAAGTTGAAAACCATGATTTTACTCACATGTGGAATATAAAACTGAAAGCAACAAACAAACATGACAAACAAACAGAGATTCATGGACATGGACAATGGATTAGTGGTTACCAGAGGGAAATGGGGAGGGAGAGAGGTAGATAGGGGTAAAAGGAATCAAATATTTGGTGACAGGAGGAAATTTAATCAAGTGGTGAACACACAATGTAATATATACATATATATATATATACACACATATATATACACACACACACACACACACATATATGATGTATTGTTGAATTATACACTTGAAACATTTTAATTTTAATTAAAAACATAAAAAAGTAAAATAAAATGAATAGGAAAAAAAACAAAACCAAAAAGAATTTATACACAGTAAACTCTTATGGTCCACATTTTGGACCAGTTTTTCATTGCTTTACATTACTTATTTGCCTTCAAAAAAAAAAGATAAAAGAAAGACATATTAGCATTTTTCAGAGTTTTGTCATTCATAATATATTAGCTGGAAAAAGTATCACTTTGTATTCAAATTTTAAAAGGGTGGAATAGGATTGAAAAACAAAAATTTCCACCAAGAACTAGTGTGTTTATTTCCATTAAATTATATATAGGTAGATTAAATATCACACTGTGTTCTAAACTCAAGTAAGAAAAGTAATATGTCAGTATTTAGACACTACAATTTGTCAAGCTCTTATCTTTAGGTTTGGTTCTGATATTAAAATAAAACTAGTTAAGAACTTACTGACCATAATATGGATCGTAAAATGTGAAATTCTTCAATCCAGATATTTTACACTGGATTATGTTCCATTATGCTTATAACAATTATAAATTACTGTTTCTGAGTGTCTAAATTAGTTTATTTCTGTGCAGTTTGAGCAGTTACTCTATATCAAGCACTGTATAAAGTGTTAATATACAATGAAAACTGAGACATGCACCTTACCTTTTAGGAAACAAGCTTGAATATATTCAAATAAATTCAAACTTTGTGTTAAAGCATATATTAAGTCTTGCATACTTTACTTTTCAGTAGCAATGAAGTACAATTAATTCATCAAATATTCTGGAGTTTCAGGCTGTCCACAAATTATTTCACACTTTTTTTCCCAGCTGCTGAAATGCTAACTGTACTACTTAGCTATTGCCACAATAATTCTGCATAATAAAACACTTCAATTTCTCAGTGGCTAAGGGTCTGGCAGACCTAGGCTTAGCTTAGCTGGTACCTAACAGTTCAACTGGACTTGGCTATAGGAAATGCCAAGTTTAAGTCTGCTCCATGTGCATCATTCTGCAGCACAAGCTTAAGGGGCATTTTTTTCTCATGGCAATGGCATGTGTCAATCTCTGATCAAACATTTCAAGCTTTTGCTTACATCACATTAGCTAACATGCCATTGGCCAAACCAACACACATAGCCACAAATGAATTCAAACAACAGGGAAATACACATCAACCACCATTGGGACCTGGCAGTAGGGTGGAAGAATATCTATTAAAGGAGAGTGAGGAATGAGACCAATAATTCAATCTACAGCACCATCCCTTCTTGCTATTGTTCTTTTTTGTAAGTGTTGTCTGACCTTTCTCCCATATGCAGTGATGGCTGATTTTCACCTTTGTGCTCCTGAGGTTGTTAATACCTATCCACCTATCACTGTATTTACAGCTTCACAAAATTGTATTAATGCTTTAGAAGATCATTACCTTGTCAAGACCATTACATTATTGTATCGTCCCTTGGAGTTCTAGGGAATTTCTTTTGGCCTAGAATTTAGAAAATATTCAATGCACAATATTTCAACTAGGAAAATGAGACAAAAACAAATATGTATTTATTTATTAAAAAAATATTTCATTAACTGCCCTGCTAGTGTTGATAGTAACATCATTTGAAACTGCTTCACAGAAAATATGAATTTTGATGCTCATTTGAAACAAAATAATGTGTAATGCTAGTTTAATTATGACTCTTCTCCCTATTATGATAAATAAATAAATGTTAACTAACTTCCAAAATGAATCATAGTTAGTAAATAATTTCTTTTTTGTTGTTGTTATGGATTATTACAATTTATTTATTTATTTTTATTTATTTTTTTAAATTTCAGTTTATTTTTTTCATACTATATATACATAATTTTTTTTAACATTTTATTTTTTTATTTGCCCCTAGTAAGTAATTTCTAATAGGTATGGTACAAAACAGTTTTCCAGAATATCCAAAAACAAGATTTCAGGAATATTTATTTTAAGACTTGCAGCTACAAAAGTCTTTTAATCCTTTAAAAATATTTACTAAATTTAAAAAACATTTGGAAATATTTTACTAGAAACATTTAATAACCTTCCTTCATTCTTTTCTCAGGTCCTATTATGTTGCACCTCAAAGTGTGAACTTCAAATTAACTGTAACTCTTTTTTGTCTGAAAATTTTAAAGACATGTGCTTCTGTACAATGTATATTGAACTATCAATCAGAATTTTGTGTGTATGTGATTTTTTAAAATGAAAATTTTTATAGTAGCACCAAAATTAAATTTATAAAAGCAAATTAAAAGTTACCTAAGAGTTTGTACAAATCCAACAAAATTAATGGTGGTACAAACCCTACTATATATCAGTTTGAATGTGGAAGATATAAACATAAAGTGAACAAGTGACCATATGGGCTCTATCTTCAATTTTTGAAATGAACGAAGGAATAAACCACATAAGGACTATATGAGACCAAAAATGTACAAATTTTTTGCTGGGCATTTTGGCATCTTATTACTCTAAATTTTTTATATATTAATAAGATACAAGTGATACAAATGAAAAACAGATTTTAAATATTGCAGCTCTTTTATTAAGTATTAATGCAACATTAAACATAAACCTTCTAATTCTGGCAAGTTTGTGGCCTCCCGAAACTACTTTTCAGTGTTCTTATGCAAGCTTCATTCAACTTAGTATTCACCATACTTTCGTAAGGGCTAATATAAAAAATAAACAAGGTTTTATCTCAAGTTTCACTTTCAAGGCATAGCATCGGGCCTTCTACTGAATGAAACACTTGAATCTGGGGTTTCTGAGGCGTAAGCGCATTGTTGGACGATACTCCTCCAAATACAAAAGCTGCTTGCTGTTAAAAGCCCCGCGGCACTTTTGTCTTATCAAATGTACTGCATCTTCATATTTCATTCCACCTTCAATCAACGCTAGGGCAACCAGCACCGGACCTCTCCCAAGGCCTGTGGCGCAGTGAACTGCAATACAAGAACCTGGATCGTCGTGGAATTTCTGTTTCACAAATGTTAACCACTTTTCAACAATCTGGCTGGATGGTGGTCCACCATCACGAAAAGGCCAGTCCAGGACCTGGATACCTTCTTCTTCCAAAATGGTGGTGTTGTAAGTTGGTTCACATACTCTTACCATGGTGGTAACTTTGTTCTTCTTAAGTTCCTGTAAGAATTTGTTTAAGGAGGCATTGGTTGGACTGTGCGCAATAAGAAATCTCATATTTGTGTATGCAATCTCTACAGGAGCAAGGCGGTTCATCCCTGTTCTGTTGATGTAATTATTTTTTAAAAAATACAGAAAAGATATAAAGAAATTGAAGTTTACTTCAAAATAACGCAGTTGAAATTTTCAGTAAGCTGACTATGCCAAGTTAGGAGTACTAGAAAATGAAATCGACCTTCAAACAAACAAAAAATTCAGTGTTTTAATACAGTAGTAATCAGTCAATAGAAAATCAGTGAACTCAACTCTACCCCATTCTAGTCAGAACTCTTGCGAAATGTCATTCAGTTCGGTTCTACAATGTTCAGGTTATTCGTTTGTAGTGGAATTTCTCAATAGTAACAATTTTTTAGAATTCACTAGTCTGTAGAAGTTGGACGGGGCTTGGCAGTAATTCCTACAGCTCCTTAGAAAGTCCATAAATAAAAGTGTGACCAAGATTGCTGGGTTACTGAGAGATATGTTAATTCATTAATGAATGTGGTCTAAAAAGACCCGCAGCTGAAGTGACACTGCCCAGTGCACAGCTCCCGGGAAAGCGAATCGCTGAGCATACCTAGTGCCGCCTCAGCCCAAAACGCATCTCAAATCGTAAGCCCTACCTGTCTTCCTTTCGTTTTCTGTGCCAAGGACAAAGGGTGAACCTGGCCACCAATCATGGTCAGAGTATTCTGGCCAAGATCCCACTAGAATGAACTGAGCAGAGGTAAAGTGAAGACCCGAGCGTCACAAAAGGCAGAGGCCTCCGACGGATGTGCTAGAACTTGTTTCTATGGTGATGTTTTATAAATCCGTCTACAATCTTTCCATGCAACTTTTCTAAAGCAAAGATCATGTTTCATATTAGATGACTATTAAATGTCAGTTCTCTTTCTTCATATAAACAACAAACAAAAGATGATATTAGAGGTTTCCCTAAATGAACATGACAATTCAATCATCATTTAAGAACAGAATACTTGGTTGTGATACCAACGATTCCTTCCGCGCACATGTTAGGTTGCACTGTGCTCCAAGCTGATGTGGAAATCATTCAGTTTTTTCCTCCGTTTGCTATAAAACTGATGAGTTTTATGTTTAGCCACTAAAGGCATTTCAAATCCGTTTCCCCAGATACAAACATGATTTGGTTTCAAAGACTTAAAAATCAGAAGTATTAAATAGGGAGACAAAAAAAAAAAAAAAGAAGGAAAATAAGCCAACCAGTCTAAGGGGGATCTAAATCTCCTCCTTTCAACGGACCTAAAAAGTCATAAGGTCATTACTTCTCTCCAGAATGAGAAGGAAGTTAATTTAGAATGGGACTGGGGAATGGATTGTGGAGTGAGAACAGCTGATTGATTACCTCTTATCCTGGAGTGGGGAATGGGACAAGAGAGTACAAATGACCTCTGTATTTTCCAAAAAAAAACTAAAGGTCCAAAGCAACTCCTTCTTCCATCTAAACTACATGGGTGAGAAGAAAATTAGTATGGAAAAAGAGATTGTGGAAAAAGTATATGATATGTGTTTGTGTAAAATGATAACTTATCATATTTATCATCTCTGGGTAGATAAGAAAAATAATGTATTTCTCTATGGCTATATTTATATTCTTTATTCAAGCACATAGTGAGGAAACAGGGAGCGTGCAATTCAAAATTACAATATATGTGCCGTAACAGTATGATTAGCTTCTGTAATTCACTGAGTCACTGGAAAATTAGAAAATGTAGGATTTATATGTATAGGTACAACTATATGCATATATATACACACATGCACACACAAACATACATTACTTTCATTACATTATGTGTATCATAAATGAATTCTGCATCTGCAAACATATATATACATATTTCCTTCTCTGAGATGACATATCCAAATTAGCAACAATTAGAAGTAGACCGCATAAGAAACTATTTGTCATATTTCCTTATGTTTCATCTATAGATATGTTCCTATTCCCTCCTCATATATTTTAAATAAAAATCCAGAAGAAAAAAATCTTGTTTTCAAGATTCTCATTTTGTTAATATAGTTTGTAAAAATATGTCTACTGTCAGAGAACATGCATCTTCCAACTCCTGACTAAAATTCCATGAAATGAAAAGAAATACATGCAATTTAAAATAATAGATTTATAACATCTCATTAAAAATGAAAATATGTCATTAATAAATATGTGCAAAGGGAAATCATGGAGTATTTCTACATTAATTAAATATACATTTATTAAAACTCTCCTATATTCCAAGCATGTAAATATTGGTAAAATCTAGACCTAGTCCATAAGAAGCTCATTATCTACATGAGAGATACACATAAAAGCAAATTAAAAAATGAGAGACATTATATCCATAATAAAAACAAAGTGAGTTCAGTGGGGGACATGAATAAATCTGCTTGGCATATGAAGCAAGATGCTAGAACAAGTATTCTCACACAAAGTGACATTTATTCATTTATACATTGATCTTTCACCCTTTTAACCACAACATGTCTCTATAACAGATGTATACTAACAATGTTTTTATGAGGGTAAAATGCCCACCAAAAAAACTGGCAGCAAATAATCCATGGAAAGGTGAGGCAAGATTAGTAAAGAATGAAACATCATGCATGTTGGATTGAAATATAACTAGGAAGAAATGGAAAAAATAATTAGACCAAGAACTGCTCTTTGATGCCTTAAGAAAAGAAAAGAATACTGAGAGACTCCTGAAATGAAACGTGACATACCACATATAAAATTTCATCAGCCAAACCACTTAATGTTGAATGAAAAATCAGTTACTCTTAAAAAAAATTCTAACACCTATTAAAGGAATTCTTAAAAAGGAAAATTTGGATTATTTATGTAAGATATATTAAATATGAGATATAAGATATACTATACTTGGCAAAGATAACTATAAACCCAGTAGAAATTATATTTTTGAATTTTTAAGTGTTGATATTTATTTTATTTTTGTTGCAAGAGAAATAAAAAGTTATACTGTCTTACCAAATAAAAAGTTAAGAAAAGCATAAGGCTGAATTAATAGTTTTTCCATTTCTTTGCATATCTAGAATATGTTATAAACTGCTAGATAATTTAGACATCAGAAAATGATAATTTTTTCATATAAATTATTAAGCCCTAACCTAACTTATTATTAAGGTGTTTTTATTTGCAAAACATGTTATTAAATGAACAGTATTTATTAGATGTAATCTAAAATTTTTATTCTCAATTCCTTTTTTTAAACTTGTCATTTACAAAGTTTATCTGTAACAAGTACCTGTGTGATCCCAGACTCTCAAAGCTGAAATAAGAATAAACAATTGTATCTGAACCATGGAAAAAGGAACAATGATATGTATTTTTTAAAAGAAGTCAGTTTAACCATTTTAGGCCATATTGCCATATGATCTTTTAAAAGAATACAAAACCCCAAAGTCTTCTGAATACTTCATTTTCTTGTCATTTTCCTAAATCAGGAGAAATAATAAATACTTTTTTAAAATGAAGGCGTTTCAATAGAATAGGAGATAAAAAGTTAGGGGACAGGGCAAAATAATAATTAGGGAAGAATAGGGAAAGAGAGAGAGAGGATAGAAAGAGAATGATGAGAGGTTTGTAGAAATTTATTTTTTTTTCCCCTGTTTCTCCTGAGTTAAGTAATAGTTAAAGGGAGGTATGGAGAGTAAACTCATGACCAAATAACACTCTTTTAAACAACAGGATTTAATGTTCTCTGGGTTTGTGATATGAATGGATCCTTTCTTGCCACCATAGTTAAACAGTTTGCATGATAGATGGCCCGTTACCTGACCGTTGCGTTAATGCTGTGATGGAATATGCATGTTTGCAAGGAAGAGTGCAAAAAGAATTAATTTATAGACTAGGACCACTATTAATATTTACACAGTAATATCTGCTCCATTCTTTGAGAGGCAAAAATAATTAAAGTGCCTGGAACTCACTTAAATTTAATGAGAGTAGAATTGGTTTAATTATTTCCTGGGGACATAGGTTAGGAGTATCGTATGTCCAAGCATATATATTTAGGCCATCACATTATGACTAAAAAAGGCATGACATTCTACTTAGAGTTATCGATAAAATAATACATAATTCCCGCCAATAGCAAGTGTCCCTCGTGGGTCAAAAAATAAAGATAAATCATAAGTTAAGACATCATTATGCCTTTTATCTTTATATCGGTTTCAAAGCTTACATAAAATATAAAATCCTGAAATGTATAATACTTAATAATTTTTTAGGAATATGAAAACTTACACCTATTTTAACATAAATAATAAGGCATAATTGTCATTGAATAAACCGCACATATTTAAAATGCATAGTTTCATAAATTTTCACATATGTATACATCCCCACAATCATCATGATGATAAACACATGCATCATTTCCTCAAATTTCCTCATGGCCTTTTATAATTTCTCTTTTTAACTCTCAACACTGCCTCCTGCCATTTCATCTGTAGGCAATCCTTTTATGCTATTATACATTCATTTGAAATTCTCGAAGTTCTATTTAAATAGGGTCATGCAGTATAAACATTTTCTTGTCAAGCTTCTTTCACTCAATATACAGGCATGCCTCGTCTTATTGCTCTTCGCTTTATTGTGCTTCACAGATATTGCAGTATTTTTACAAACTGAAGGTTTGTGGCAGTCCTACATTGAGCAAGTCTATTGGCGCCATTTTTCCAACAGCATTTGCTCACATTGTGTCTCTGTCACATTTTGATCATTCTTGCGATATTTCAAACTTTTCATTGTTTTATATTTGTTTTGGTGACCTGTGATTAGCGATCTTTGATATGACTCCCTGAAGGCTTAGATAATGGTTAGCACTTTTTTAGCAATAAAGTCTTTTTTAAATTAAAGTATATACATTGTTTTTTTTTTAGACGTAATGTTATTGTGCACTTCATAGACTACATTGTAGTGTAAACATAACTTTTATATTCCTTGGGAAACCAAAAAATTCATGCAACTTGCTTTATCGTGATATTCTCTTTATTGCAGTAGTCTGGAACTGAACCAGCAATATCTTCAAGGTATACCTGTAATTGTTTTAAGATTAATTATTATGGGTTAAATTTTGTCCCCCATAAAGATATGTTGCAGTTTTAACATCCAGTACCTCAGAATGTGACTTTATTTGGAACTAAGGTCATTGCAGATGTAATTATTTAAGTTAAAATGAGGTCCTACTGGTGTAAGGTAGACCCTTATTCCACTATGACTAGCATCCTTATAAGAGAAGAGACACAGATATGCAAGATGTCATGTGATGAGAGAGATGGAATGAAGTGCCGGAGCTGCAAGGTGGGGCCTATGACTGGTGTCTTTATAAACATGGATAACTTGGACATAGATACAGACATTCACAGAGAGTAGGCTATGTGAAGAAACACACAAGAAGAATGCCCTGTGATAACCAATGATTAGAGAGATTCATTACCAACCCAAAGAACACCAAAGATTGCCAGAAACCGCCAGAAGCTAGGAAGAGGTAAGGAATGATTCTCCTCTCTACAAGTTTCAGAGGGTGCATGGCCCTGCTGTCACCTTGATTTCAGGCTTCCAGCTTCCAAAACTGTGAGACAATAAATTTCTGTTTTGTAAGCCGCACAGTTTGTGGTACGTTGTTACAGAAGCCCTAAGCAACTCATACAGCATGTGTCAGAATATAATTCCATTTTATAAATATGTCATAATTTGTTTATCTTTTCATCTGTTAAAGACACTTGAATGATTTCCAGGTATATGGTCAGTGGCATCACTATAGCATAGAGTACAATCAACTTTAATATGACTAAGTACTGACAAATTTATATCCAGATTTGCAATGGTTAATATACCCAACAGCAGGACACAAGGGATTCTATTTCTCACATCTGTACTGATACTTGCAATTTTTTCTTATTTGCCAATGTAAAGTGCTACCTTCCTGTTATTGTAATTTCATTTTTTGATTACAAATGAGTTTGATTATCTTTTTATATATTCATTCACCTGTTGGGTATCCTCTTTGCTGAATTGTCTATTTATATCCTCTGTTTATGTTTTTATGGGTTTTAGATGTTACAAATATCTTTTTCCCTTATTTTATCCGTCTGTTAGATTTATTCTGGGTGTCCTTTATTGGGGAAAAACTTAAAAATCTTTATAGTAGTATCTCTTTATTTGTGGAGAATACGTTCCAAGACCCTTAGTAGATGCCTTAAACTGTGACTAGTACCAAATCCTATTCCATTGTTTTTCTTATTCATATATATTTTTGATAAAGTTTAATTTACAAATTAGACACATTAAGAGGTTAATAAAAATAACTAATAATAAACAACAATTATAACAATATGCTGTAATAAAAGTTTGTGAATGTGGCATTAAGTAAAATAATGAGTATGAACTCAAGTATGAATACAAGCACTATGATAACTGAGACAGTTACTAAATAACTGGTGAGCAGGGAGTAGCTATAGTGTGGACGCACTGGACATTTCATCACGCTACTCAGAACAGTGTATGATTTAAAACTTATAAATTTTTTATTCCTGGAATTTTCTATTTAATATTTTCAGATGACAGCTAATCATGGGTAACTGAAATCACAGAAAGTGAAACTGCAGGTAAGCAGAGGGTAGGGAGTTGGGGAGAACTACTGTATTTTGATGTAATCAAATCAATTCTTTTCTGCATCTCATGGCTGATGCTTTTTGAGCCTTATTTAAGAAGTTGTCTTTCAAACTTAGCTGACAAATATATTCTTCTAATTGTTCTATATTAACTTTCTAATTTTTTTCATATGTAGTTTCATAAACCATGTGGAATTAATCCTCTTTATATTTGAGAGAACAAGGGGTCAGGTTTTATTTTTCTACATATACTAATGAGATTTTCCTAACATCATTTATTAGACAGTCTGAGACTGACTAAGTCATAGTCAAATGCTATCTATTGATTTCCAGGTCCTTATTTATATTCCCTCATGTAGTCACATATTCAGGAAATATAAAATTTTAACATTTAGCTTTTAAAAGAGTTTTTCTCAAATTCGTGATTAGTGGACACTTTTCATCATATTTGAGAGACAATGAAATAAATAAATCTATTGTTTTCTCCAATTGATATAAAAAGCTAATTTTTAATATATTAATATATTCCACCGATTCACCTAATCTTAGGCCAATAATACATTCCGTTGTAGGCATTACAAATAATTGAGCATCTGCAAAGGAATTCCCCCTTCATTTCAAATTTTATAATTTTCTCTTAGAAATCCTTCTATCTTCATTTTTCTATAATTTTTTCAATTATTTTTAATTGATAAAAGTAAAACCATTTTGAATTGTATTGAAATTATAGATTAGTGCAGAAGAAATTGAGAACCAATATTGAGTCTTCCCATATAAGGAAACAATTTTCATGTATGCAAAGCCTCTATTGTGTGCTTCAGCAGGGATTATAGTTTATTCTTATAGATTGCACATTTTCTGTAAAATTTCCATTACTACTGGAAACTTGGCTATGTGTTAATTCCAAACTTTAGTGGCTAACCAGCTTCCTCTCCTTTGGACAGTAGAATTCTATTCATATACTAGTTTGTCATAAGTAAATTGCAATTCCAAATGTGCATCTCATAAACAAATATTTGTGTTGTAGAGGTCAAGAGTTACCTCAGACTTTGTTCTGTTTCTGTTTCTCTCAGATCCCATTAGGAGCCCTTACTTAGAAAGTACTGAGAGAGAACCTGAAGCTATAAGCTGTGTTTTTCTGATTCGAGGTACAAGTCCACAACTACCCTAGCTTTTTCTAAAGTAATTCTTAAAAGGTCATGATGATTGCTCTAAATCTGAGGCAGTGGTAAGCAAACAATTCCTATAAAGGTCCAGACAGTAAATATTCCAGGCTTTGCATACATGGGGGTAGAAAAATTAATTTTCCTTCTACCTTTCTTAGTTCTTCTGGCTGGACTAATGATCAAATTAACATGAGATAGATTAATAGGAGAAAAATGACCAAATTTATTATGTATGTAAATATGGTTGTTCCATAAGACTATGAGACCCCAGAATAGATCAGGCAGTTAAGGCTCATATACCATCTTGAACTAAGGGATGAGAGCGGGGTTGTGGTTTGGGCTTCAAAGGATAGGAAGGCAATTCACATGGAGATGGAAAAGCAAATGTTTGGTAAACAAATGTTTACTGGGCCACCTTTAATCACAGGACTCAGAGAAGACTCTGGTTAAAGGGGTCTTGCTAGGTTCCTCCCTGTCTATCACATCTAGTTCATAATAAACCATAGTTAACTGTAGCAGATCCTCTATCTAATTTTTTTAGGCAGTTAGGGAGAAGGTCAATGGTTCTTTCTGAGTCTTTTGTTTCTTAAAAATAACCAATTTAAAATAGTCAATATCCAAAAGGCATATTTTGGGGTAGCCAATTCTGCTTTCCCTCACATGCCATATGGTCTCTGTCACAACTATTCAACCATGCTATTGTAGCATGAAAACAGCCATAGACAATACAGAAACAAATTGGTGTGGCTATGTTCCAATAAACCTGCATTTACAAAACCAGGCAGTGGGCCAGATTTGGTCCATGTGAAGTAGTTTGCTACCCGCTTGCATTCTAAATTTTGCACTAAAATGTCCGAGGAACTTTAAAAAGTGATGTCTCTACAGATGGCAAATAAGCATATGAAAAGATGCACCACATCATATGTCATCAGGAAAATGCAAATTAAAACAGCAGTGAGATACCACTACACAGCTATTAGAATGGCCCAAATTCAGAACACTGACAACACTGAATGCGGAGCAACAGGAACTCTTATTCATTGCTGATGGGAATGCAAAATGGTTCAGCCACTTTGAAAGACACTTTGGCAGTTTCTTACAGAACTAAACATACTCTTAGCACACAATCTAGCAATCATGCTATTTGGTGTTTACCCAAAGGAGTTGAAAACATCCACAAAAAACTTGCACACTGAGGTTTATAGCAGCTTTATTTATAATTGCCAAAAGCTTGGAACCAACTAAGATGTCCTTTGGTAAATGCATGAATAATAAACACTGGCACGTCCAGACAATGGAATATTATTCAGCTCCAAAAAAAAATTAGCTATCACACTATGAAAAAACATGGAGGAAGCTTAAATGCATATTACTAAGTGAAAGAAGTCAATATGAAAAGGTTACATACTATATGATTCGAATTATATAATATTCTGGAAAAAGCAAAACTATGGAAACAGTAAAAAGATCAGCCAGGATTGAGAAGGTGGGAAGGATAAATAGGCAGACACAGACTGCTTTTAGGGCAGTGAAAATCTTCCACACAATACCATAAAAAATAATATAAATGGAGCCACTTCAAAATGGAATCCGAGCTGCCATGCCAGAGAAACTGCCGTGCACAGTTTATTGCTCAAATATTTGAAATGTTAAAACAGGGCAAAATAACCTTTGGACTGGGCCTAAAGCTGCATTGTATTCCAAAAGACTGCACAACTAACAGTGAAGCAGAAGTTATAACTATGAGACTAAAAGTTAAAGACATCAGGATTAACATCACTATGTTAGTTTATCTGCACCTGTAGAAATTCCTTCCTTAACTTATCTGAACCCACAGAAATTTGTTCCTTCTATTTATGTAATTATTTCCTTTCCCTTTCTCATAAGTACCTCTTGCCTTCACCTCCTAATCAGAACATTATTTCGTTTTCTACCTGAATCGGTGTTCCCAGAATAGCCATTCTTTTATATCTCAAAGAAATACTTGTTGCCTCTCACTTTGGACATTTTTTTAGGCTAACAATAAAAGAATAATGGATACATGTCACTATATATTTGTCCAAACCCATGGAATGTACAACACCAAGAGTGAGACCCAAGGTAAACTATGGACTTTGGTTGATTATGATGTGTCAATGTAGGTTCATTAATTATAAAAAATGTACCACTCTGTGGGGATGTTGACAATGGAGGAGGTTATGCATGTGTGAGGGTGTTGTGGTTTGCTCAAATCTAAGACCCACGGAGCCAATTGTGAGCTGAATTGTGAGCCTTTATTAGCCACTGACTCTCTACCAGGCAGGATAAGAGGAGATCAGCCCCAAGCTCCCAAAAGAGGCAGTTAATAAAACCTAGAACCACATCCCGGTTAACAAGTAAGCAGATTACCACACCCTAGTTAACATCAAAACAAGTAAGCAGATTACAGAATCAGAAATTGGCCGTTAGCATATCTTTGAGCAGATTACCACACCCTGGTTAACAGAATCAGAAGTTGGCCATTATCATATCTTTGAGCAGATTCCCACACCCTGGTCAACAAAATCAGAGTAAATTCTTAATGCTGGCTTACTGAAAAATTTTCCACCCTTAACAAGGGCAAAGGGTATATGGGAAATTTCTTTATGTTCTCCTCACTTTTCTGTGAACCTAATACTGCTCTAAAAACACAGTCTTAATGAATAAAAAGTTATGTCTATACTCTACCCCTAGAAAGTTTGATTTAATTGAAGCCTGGCACCTGAATTTTTTGTTTGTTTGTTTGTTTGTTTTTTAGCTCCCCTAAATCCTAAATTGAGAAGCCAGATTTGAAAACCACATCCTTGAGGCATTTTCTCAAAGTGCATCCAGTTTTATATGTTACAAATATCACCTGAGCACTTATTAAAACTACAGATTGAAGGATCACACTCCAGACTGACTGAATCAGAATCTCCAGGGAAGGGCAACAGATTTGCACAGTCTAGTAGGAACCCCAAGCAACTCTTATCATAAGAAAAAATTAGAAAACACTGCCTAGAGGCAAATTTCCGCTTTCTGCATTTCTCTGCTCTGAAGTTCACACTGAATGCCTTGGACAAATAGCCTTCTATCTGGAGATCATTCATCCTTGCAAAGTTAGCTAAACCTTTTCTGGAGGTAGGGAATTATGAATAGATCATTTTAAAGGCATAAATTCTGAAGCAGTCACCTTCCATATGTATTCTTCTCTGAAACTGATTTGACTGTGAAAGCTATGAGTTCACAGTAGAGTTCCTCTCTCTTTACATAAGAATTTTATATTGAGTCTTCTTTGCAGTTCTTACCCACTCTTAGTCCCACAATGGAGCATTTTCTCAGGGTGTGAAAATCTCCAGGTCACCAAAAAATGGAAAGCCTGCTTTAAACTTGAATCGAGGAAGCATAAACATATAAAGTTCCCAGTATTACCTGTTTTCTACATATTTCGGTTAGGAGCCATCTGTTAGAAATTTGGTATTTTGCCCCATGATGAGATATTTTGAATTCAGTTATGTGGTACAATGTGATGGTAGTAGTAATAATTTACTTAATGCCTTTCTTCCCCCATCAGACAACAGTAAAGGAATACATCTCCTTTACAATTACAGTTTCATGAGAGAAAAGTAAATAAAGTCTTAGTAAGAAATACCGAATGCTCAAAATAATATTTTTCCACATATGTAAATATAGGCAACTCTATTTAGCTTTTCTCAATACTCATCCCCGAGGGCAAATCAGTAGTCAGGAAGACAATTACCTTTCAGTGGCCAAATCTGTACTGGTTAATGATATTAATACTATTGTTAAGGGTGGAAAATTTTCCAGTAAGCCAGCATTAAATATTTACTTCTGATTCTGTTAACCAGGGTGTGGTAATCTGATCAAAGATATGCTAAGGGCCAACTTCTGCTTCTGTAATCTGCTTACTTGTTCTAGGCTATATAAACTGCCTCTTCTGGGAGCTCAAGGCTGATCTCCTCTGACCCTGCATGGTAAAGTCAGTCGCCAGCCGGCTAATAAAGGCTCACAATTCATCTCATTGGCTCCGTGGGTCTTAGATTTGATCGCACCACAACACTATCATATGGAACTGGAAGGTTCATGTAGAACATTTTCAAGACACAGTGGATAAAATTCAAGGATAAAAGTTTTATCCAATTTTGTTCAAATTTAGTATAGGCTTTTAATAATGAAGTTAAAACCTATTTTATCAAATCATATTATGAAATACTTATTCTATTTACAAATTCAATTCTCATTCTATCTTGTAAAATGTTTAATATGTCCTTCTACCCATTAATAAAAAAATTAGCTCTCAGATATTAAATAATGAGGTTAATTCCTATCATATTTTAAGAGGAGGTACAGTTTTCATAAAACTTTACTATGTATTAATTATAAATATATAAAATGTACTTACATTGTTTTGACCAATTGTACACTAACCATTATTCTAATGTCAGGGAAAAGTTTTACTCTACCCTTCAAGGTTTTCCGGGCTGGGTCTAATAATCAAATTGGCATAATGTTGTTAGGTAGTTTGTCAGACACTAGCGACAGGGGAACAAAGGAATAAAGTCTCAGCCTACGGACCACCCGAAGAACACCCTATTGGTAGTTAGAGAACCCCTCCTGCATACCCGGAGACAAAGGACAAGAGGGCCATAGTCTTAGCTGGCCTAATCCATGTACAGATGCCTGCTCAGAAGGTACTACCCTAATTTACCTGCAGTTTAAGCTTCATTAGAATACTACGTTTATGCCTGGACGTTCATGAATCTAATTGTAACAGACTGAATTCTGGGTAAGCACATGCGCAGTAGGCAAAAAAGATATATAGAAGCCAGCTGTCAGCCAAGGTAACCTCATATAAGGATCATCTAGGACCTCCCATCACTGACCAAATATGAACAGATCTTACCCCTTCTGCTTTGTTACAGCTCCTGTTGCTGAAAATTAACTCCTCCCTCGGGGCGTGCCCTGTCTTATCTCTTCACCTCCCAAATTCCACAGGGCTGCAGCCTTCCTTAGCGTGGCCTGTTGCCTTCCAAAATGTACTTTCAATAAATCTCACTTTTTCTAAATCTCACTGACCTATAATTCTTCGCTTTGTCAGCGGGGAAGAACTGAGGGACAACATAACACACAGCACCACTGTTCTCCCCTAAGCCACTCAGGCTGTTAAGGGGGGAAAATTTTCAAAGGGCCAACTTCTGCTTGCTTAATGTTTAACCAGGGTGTAGTTCTAGGAGATATTCTGTGCAAAGATATGCTAATGTTAAGGGTGTGGTTATCCTGTGAAAAGATATGCTAATGCAAGGGTGTAGTTATCCTGTGCAAAGATATGCTAATGGTAACTTCTGCTACTGTAAACCTGCTTGCTTGTTTAATATAATTATAGGCTTTATAAGCTACCTCCTCTGAAAGCTCAAAGCTTGGGGCTGATTCTCTAGTGGGGAGAGTCAGTCGCCGGCCGGCTCATAAAGGCTCATTATTAATCTCAGTTGGCTCCATGGGTCTCAGATTTGAACGCACCACAACATTGGGAGGCCCCAGTGAGATTCTCCCTTGAGAGAGAAGGGGAACATCTCCAAGACCCGTGGCCCCGGTAGGTCCGGGCGAGACTTGGCCGCGTTCAGGGGGCGGCCGCTGAGAGACGTTCCTCAACCCCGGACGCCGGACAATCTCAGCCCAGGAGGCTGGAGGATAAATTCTACTAAGAATTAGTCACGAGCCACCTGAATCAGTCTCACCGGTGAGTACGTCTAAGTTTCAGCTTAGACCTGTCTGTGAGCTCTAGGGTGTCTGAGCATCGGCTTAGACCTGTCTGCCAGTAAGCCCTAGAGTTCATCTAAGTCTCAGCTTAGACCTGTTCCTGTCCGTGGGCTCTAAGAACTAGTGGAAGGCTGGACGCAGCACAACTTTTCAAGTACGATCAGGTCTGAGACGTCAGATCCTGACCCAGTACCTGCCTGATACGCTAGCGGTGTGTGTTACTTGTAGTCTGTTTTATCTGTCTGTATTGTGTCTGTCTGGACTGGTCGGATATACTGTTACCCTCCTATTGTCTTGGTCCTCATAAGTTTACTTACTTTGGTTTCCGTCAAGTTTGTCTCATTGTCTGATCGTTCTGGTCCCTAAAGGTCTCTTGTAATTTTCTTGTTATTCTTTTTAATCTATTCTTCTTTTTGCAGGTTTCTTGCTGCTACAGCACCACCCGAGTGGCTATCTAGTCACCGAGTGGACCTTGCCTAACATTCTTATCTTTCACAAGATTCTTATTCTCATTCACGTCCATCTCCGCTGCCCTGGGACAGGCTTCTTCTAAGCCCACTCCCTTGCGGTGTCTTGTGGACAGTTTTAAGGATTTCAGATGACGGGCCCAAGGGTATGGGTTGTCAGTCACTCCGTTCGATCTCCAGAGGTTCTGCCAGTTAGATTGGCCCACATTTGGAAAAGGGTGGCCATCAGAAGGGGTCACTCGACCTGCAAACAGCCTTTCAGGTGCAGAATATTATCTACGGTAATCACAGACTTCTTTTAAAACAGTACAGAAAGATTTAAATTAGAATTTGTGGACAGTGGGGATGCACTAAAGATTCTGATGGCAGTGACTTCCATTTGACGTGCGCTTTCGGTGTCCCTAACAGTGTGCTAGGTGCTTGCGTTGCTGCGGCATTTAACTTTTGACAAAGTTCTTTCGTTCAGTGGTTCAGCACCTGTCATGTGCCTGATGCACAGTGGTAGGGTGCTAGCTGTTTTTTTATTCTTGTTTTGCAGATGAAGAAACTGAAGTACAGGAAGTTTAAATAATTTACCCAGTGATGGAAGAGAGTTTGTTTTTGATATTGAAATTACAAGAGTTAAAAAATGCTAATAGGGGCATCTTAGGCTAATCCTTCTTTATATTTTAGATTAGAGCAGGGAAGAGCAGTAGGAAAATGGTCGTACAGGTGGGGACTGGAAGTGGGGATGTCGTTGAGGGATGGTGGAGAGATGGATGTGCATTTGTGTTAGAGGTTTGAATCTGGAGAGAGACTGAACGTGAATTTGATTAGAAGGTTCACAGAGTGTCTGTGGGGCAAAATTTTAGATGGTAGAGTCTCCTTTCTAACTGGTTCTTCGGTTTGGGTTGGAGTTTGTTTTTATGGAAAGGTGGATGTGTAGAAGAGCTCTGCTTTGGTTGGTTCGGCGAGAGATAAGCACTTATAGATAAATTAAGTCTTCCTAAAATTGTCAGAAAAATAGAAACTAATCCAAATGTTTAGTTTTGTTTTATCAAGTTTACATGATCTGAGATAATCTTTGGTAATAAGGATAGTTTAACATTGTAGGTTAAATGAAATAGGTATGTTTTCAAGTTTTCAGACACACAATTTTATTCTACCTGTGTTTATTAGTCAAATAAGTTTATGCTATTTCTACTAGTCGTTTAAGATTATAAAATTATAAATTTAACCTAAAAGCTTAAAAATGAGTGTTGATGTTTAAAAATAGTTTCCAAAATCTTTTGGGCAAAATACTTAGTTAAGTTTAATAATAGATATTCATTGACTCTCTAGAGCATTTCCAAATAAGAAAAAATATGCCTTTAAAAATTATGAAATTGGTATATTCATAAATTTGCTAACCTGTTGAATGCTGACATATAAAACATAGTTTATAATTGCCTGCTTCATTGTTTTCTCTAATTAAGGCTACTAAAAATTATTAATTCTAGTATACGCAAAATGAATTACTGAGAATAATACAAGTAAAGGAAAATATGTTTTTGGTAACAGAAGGTATAAAGTATAGAGATTTATTTTGAAAGAAATTGAAGGAAAGGTGTTTGTCTTAAAGTTGGTTATTTCTGAGTGAGTGAGAAGAGGCAAACTGAAGAAATGAGAAGTGGAAAAAAGGTTTGCAAAGAGAAATTCTAAAAAAATAAAGGACAATAACAGGTAAATATATGAAGTTATAAAGAAAAAGAGAAAAAGGAAATCTTGTTTTATATAGTCAAGTTGGCTAAAATTAAATGTATTTATAATAAAGTTTTAAAATAAACTTTAATATCAACAGTGTACTGACACAAAAACTAGAGTTTGGATTATTGGTCTGTTCCTAATAAAAGATTGTAAAAGATTTTTCTTTACTTGTGAGCAATACACTTAAGAAACAAAGATTCTATATCTTATCAAAATATTGTGTTTTATAGTCTTTATTGTCTTTGATTATTTTAAAAAAACTGAGTCTTAACATTAAGAGTGCTAAGGTTTTTATATAGTCATATTTACTTTTAAAATCTTTTATTATCACTTTCGTTAAATAGATAACTAAATATTGTTTCATAGTGACCTGTGATCCTATTTAATCAAGTGATCAAACCTTTTGACATTATGACAAATTTCCCAACGTAAAATCTAAATGGGATCTTTTGTTTTATCTCAAAATAACTTTGAGACTTCCCAGAGGGCACCTGGAAAATCTCAAAGGTTTGGTTTTGTCACTTTGTAAAAGAGAAATGTTAAGCTAATTCAGTCCATTTAATATATTACATTATATGGGAAGCATTGTCAAGTAATAAATGATGCTTAACCTTGTTACATTTTTATAAATACATGTTACTAATACAAGTTTTCTAGAAATTGTATAAAGTTCCTAGAAATTTGTCAATATCTTTACTATTCATATGTCCTTGTATAATGGTATCAGTCATAATTTCAGTTATTATAAATTGTTATATGTCATAAATATCAAAAATAGACCTGACTATTCAAAAACAAAGGACTTATAAAGAAGCAAAGGGCATGGCTCTGATTTGGGCCATGACAGTAAAACTATTACAATAATTAGATAGCTATGATTTAAATAAATACATGGTCTTGATATTAAAATTGGAATTTCAGATAACGGGAAAGATCTGTATAACTAGAAACATCAAAACCCTTCTTAGAGAAACCACAGAGACTAATCTCTCCTTTAGAGGCTATTTTCTTTATCCATCAGCCCACCTGAGATGACTGTCAACAGCTTCTCCAGGTCCTTTTTTCCTCCGAGAAATGAGAACAGATTCTCTGAGAGGCTGCCAAGACTGTGCATGACCCAAAGGGGCAGCCCACCACTAATCCCATCCGCGTCCACCATGTCATCCCGTACACCCATCTGCTTTGAGATCCCAACACCAAACAAGGTAAGGAGGCTCTCGATCGGTATCGCCAGCTTCTGCTCCAGGGCCTCCAGTCTGCCACCAAAAAGCCTACTAACCTTTCTAAGGTAAGCGAATTCATCCAGGCCAAGGATGACTCGCTGGCGACATTTCTAGAAGGATTCTTAGAGTCTTACCAGTTATACGCCCCTATTGACTTGGAGGACCCAAATAATAAACCTTGCTTTTGTCAGTCAGTCGGCCCCAGATGTTAGGAAAAAAAGTAATAAGGATAAAAAGGTTTAAGAACAAGAATTTGACTGAGCTAGTTGAGGTGGCCCTGGGATAAAGTTAATATCACCCAGACTCTACGACTATGGAAGAGCTCCATTGCATACCTCTCCAAAAGACTGGACTATGTTGCAGCAGGGTGGCTCTGTTGCAGCAGGGTGGCCTAATTGCTTATAGGCCATTGTGGACATGGCCATCCTCACCAAAAAGCACTGAAACTGACTTTAGGACAGACTATCCAGATTATAGTCCCCCATGTGGTGAAAACCATGCTCCGCAGCGTCCCTGATCGTTGGATTTCCAATGCACAAATCACCCAATACCAGGTTCTTCTCCTTTACCCCCCACAAGTACGATTCTTGAAAACTTCTGCTCTTAACCCAACCACCCTTTTTGCCTGATGATGACCCTCAACAGCCATTACATGATTGTCTCGAGTTCTTGGATAGCATCACCAGCCTCAGATCAGACCTGACTGACATCCCATGGCCACAACCAGATGCCACACTGTACACCGGTGGGAGCAGCTTTGTCTCAGAGAGAGTCAGGTATGCTGGGGTGGCAGTAGTTACCGGAAGAACTGTCATCTGGGCTCAGGCCCTGAGCCACAGAACATCAGCTCAGCAAGCAGAACTCATCACCGTGACCCAAGCGCTTCGATGGGGTAAGGAAAAAACACTCAACATCTATACAGATAGCAGGTATGCCTTTGCTACTGCACGTATTCATAAGACACTATATGAAGAAAAAACATTACTCACCTCAGGGGGGAAGGAAGTCAGGAACAGAGAAGAGATCCTAGCTCTACTTGAAGCCATCTGGCTGCCTAAGAAAGTAGCCATCATACACTGCCCAGGTCACCAGAGGCCTGAGTCTGAGATAGCCCGAGGCAACTCCTTTGCCAACCGACCGCAAAGGAAGCTGCCTGAAAACCAGTGGGGCCACTTGACATTCTACCGGCGCTACTGCCCAGGGTGCTAGCAGACACCCCTACCTACACTCTAAGAGAAGTTAAACTATGCAACGAGCTGAGAAAAAAAAAAAAAGAAAAATCTGCTAGGTGGGTCAGGCTCCCAGACAGCCGCATTGTAGCACCTGAGGCCTTGAGCCGAGACCTCATAACCCAGGTTCACCAGAGCACTCACTTGGGAGAGACCAAGTTGATTAAACTGCTGAAAAGAGACTATTACACTCCGGGGCTGCAACGAATGGCCAAGCAGATATTGGCCCAGTGCCACATCCGCACACAAGTGAATCCAGGGCCCTCCAAGGGAGTACAGCAAGAGACAAAACTTCGTGGACAGGCACAGGGAGAACATTAGGAGTTAGATTTCACTGAGGTCAGCCCAGGCACCTTCAGATTCAAGTCCTTGCTTGTGTTCATTGACACCTCTTCAGGATGGACTGAAGCCTTTCCCACCAAGCAGGAAACAACTCAGGTAGTAGCAAAAAAATTAGTCTCAGAAATAGTGCCTCAATTTGACCTGCCCATAACACTGGGGTCCGACAATGACCTAGAGTTCATCGCCCAGACTAAGTCAATCTTTAGCCAGGGTGTTAAGAATTAATTAGAAGTTACATTGCATTCACAGGCCTCAGAGCTCAAGACAGGTAGAGAGGATAAATAAGACCCTGAAAGAAACTTTAACCAAGTTCAAATTAGAAACTGGCGAAACTGGGAAAGCCTCCTTCCCTCCCCTCTGTTAAGGACACGATACACCCCCTACTGTAAAGGGATCACACCTTATGAAATCATGTTTAAAAGACCTCCTCCACTTTTCCCCAAACTAGAAAAAAATAAGCTCTCAGAAATCCGTAACTTCTCCTTCTTAAGTCCTTACAGGCTCTCCACTACTAGGCGAAAAACTCACCAATTCGTCTCCACAACCAGAGTCCCAACTCACCCAGCCACAACCTGCCTCGCCTGAGCCTCACTGAGAAGGACCCTTCCCCGTTTTAAATGTCTTTTTTAATGTAAATATTTAGATAAAGTTTTGTTTTGATATATTCATTTACTGGATCAACCATAGTTTCAGAATTTACCTTTTAAACAGCTTAGTTTCAGAATCTGTAAAATGAAATAAACGTCTTGTATATTAATTCATACATATAAGACTAATGCGTTCATAAAGCATTGATCTTGCCTTATTTGTATAGCTTTAGGTAGGACTTGCTGCTTTTATGCTGACCACTCCAGGTTGGGAAATCAATGATTTGAATTCCCCTAGAAAACCAGTAGGGAATGTTAAGGGGGGAAAATTTTCAAATGGCCAACTTCTGCCTGCTTGTTTAATGTTTAACCAGGGCGTAGTTCTAGGAGATATTCTGTGCAAAGATATGCTAATGTTAAGGGTGTAGTTATCCTATGCAAAGATATGCTAATGGTAACTTCTGCTACTGTAAACCTGCTTGCTTGTTTAATGTAATTATAGGCTTTATAAGCTACCTCCTCTGAAAGCTCAAAGCTCTGGGGGTGATTCCCTAGCGGGGAGAGTCAGTGGCTCCGTGGGTCTCAGATTTGAACACACCACAACAAGGTGATGCTGAGTTTAACATCACTCCAGCGGTAACAATGTTCTCATACTCAAACATTTGAGTTTGTTTTGCCTGTGCGAATTGGCCCCAAAAAATGCACAACCAGGAGTTTGCAATGGAGGAAGGAAGAAATGTATAGAATTGGCGCCAATCTGGAGAACAAGTGAGCTAGTGTTCTGAAAGACCCAACTTCTCGATAGCATGTAGGTTACAGATTCTATAGGGCAAAATCACAAGACATAGTGGGTTAGGGGAGTTGTGTAGGGAGCTGACTGGTTGGAGGTGAGGTAAGAATAACAAATCATTTCTTCAGGTTTTGAGGACAGCTCTGAGATCTGCCCTGGAGTTCCTCTGTCTAGTTTCTTGAAAAATAGCCAGGGGGTCATCATTCCCCCGTAGAGCTCAGGAGCTGAAACATAAATTAGGTCAAGATGTTATCCTTAGCCTGCCAGAGGTCCAGACTAGGCTGTTGTCTTCTACTTCAGCCTAGTGGAAGGATAGGAAAAATATGATTTCTAAAGCTATAGTTACAAATCAAATCAAAATCATGAATCCTTGTTTCAATGATATAAATTAGCAGGAGAAAAGCAAATTAAAGTTTAATAACAAGTATGTGTCCTGTATAGATGGTAGAGACCCAGAACACTGAGTCATTTGCCCAAATGGTGAAATTCATCACATTAAATAGTACCTTCAGCTAAAGACAAAGGAGGATGTTGGAGGGTGGGGAGTCAGTAAAGAGAGGTGACCAGGAAAAGCACAATAAATAAAAGTAGGGTCGTTATGCAGATTTAAGTCTCCACCTTCTCCATTGATAGTGTAGCCAGGCCTGGTACCCTGAAGGGGCCACCCTTACAGATGGAGATTCCCCTGACAAATGTAAATGTCCTTTCTTTTTGGTCCTCAGAGCTTCTCCCCTGTCTGCTGTTTTTCAAAATTAACCAGCCTAGATGAACCAATATCCCCAAAGAAGCATATTTGGGGATGGCAAACTCTGGTCCCCTTCAGTAACAAAAATAAATCTATAAGACAAAACCAATAATCTGATTGCAGTTTCAGACTCTCCTAGGAATGGAATTTTAAAGCATTCGGTCTGGAATTTCCTGATAAACACTAGTGATACAGTCTGCCTGATAAGACCCCTGTCATCTCCTGAGGGAAGATATCCTTGTAGGAAATAACCCACTTTTAATTTCTTGGTCTCACCCTCTTTCTGCCTATAAAAACCTTCCATTTTTCACAATTCACTGGAGTTTCCTTCTAGTCGTTAGATGAGATTCTCCCCAATTCATGAATCATTTAAAAAAGCCAATTGGATCTTTAAATTGAATTTTGTTTTTAAATAACTCTTAAATCCTTACACCACAGGTATAAAACACATTAAAATTTCTCTCTCTATATATTTATATATAGTATTTTTTGTTTTCTTCAGGAAGGATGTTATATAAGAATAACTTTCAAAAGTTAAGGTTATAAAGTGAACATATGTCAAATATTTATTTAACTAAATAATGAGGGAAATAATGAGGAAAAACAGTATGTGGGAGAGTTGGTTCAAATGAGAATTCAAACAGTGGTTATATTGTGGTTTAAGAAAGGCATTCTGTTATACAGTTGCCAAATTGGAGACAAAGCTGTTTAATATCTTACTACAAAAATAAATTATTAAGATTATTTTTTCTATCTGAGAGAAATAACACATCTCTACTGAATGCCATCTGTATAAGTTAACATGTAACTCTGAAGTCTAGACTCTAATAAATAATAAATTGCCATCCAAACAAAGGTACAATTTCTTAAAGAATCAAATAATCTGAAGTGAATCTTTTAGACTGCTTCAGTATAACAAAGGAAAACATGCTTTTCTTACATAACTTCAATTTGAAGTCCTTTATACTCTCAAGGTGTCTCATATCTAAGTTTTTGTTCATTTTCCTTTAACAGTGATCAAAAAAAAAACATTTAGACATAAACTAGGTTAAAACAATTTTCAGGAGATAAGTAAAAACTCATAGTGATATTTAAGCTCCATCGGTTGTGATTCCAAAATTGGCATTATTTTATTTGAAATTACAATTTTTTCAGCACATCAGAAATTACTTAAAAGAAGTGAGGGGTACATAGTTTTTCAAAATTATTATAGGGAGGATGCTAGCAAATACATTTGATGTCCAAGAAACACAGTTTCTTGATTTCTAGCATTATAACAAAATAGCCACTGGGGAGAGATTAGTGAGGTGGGGAATAAAAAAACCTGGGCACCTATCCTCATAGTGCTTACATTTTATAATATTTTTTTTCACATTTTAAGAAGGAAAATTGAGATTAACCAAATGACTGCTTACACAAAAATAAAATTGTAATCGAAGCATATGTTATGAATTGTGGGTAAACAGCCTTAAAGTGAGAGATGAGGGAAATGAACCTTGAAAGAGTGAGCTAAGATCTTAAGGAAGTTAACTAGGTAAAGACAAGGGATTCAATCTTTTAGAGCTTATTTTGTCATTTCAAAAGCCTCTTGGATGAGAAGGAAGATGTGTAAAATGGAGAAGACTCTATTTAGAATTTTATTATATATTTTTACCTGGCATTTCTACTTTAAAAACTTCAGTTATACTTCTAACTAAAGTAGAATAATAAGGACTGAATTCCCTAAACAGACAACAGATACAATACACTTATAATATCAGTCAATAGTTACAGTATCAGTCAACAAAGAACAAGAGATTCTTCAGAGATGGAACATAAACAAGGGAAGGCCTAGAATTGCCAAACTTACTCCCTAGAGAGAGTTTCATGGCTATAGAGTTTCCAGGCATTGCCCTGGAGGATCCCTGGGGTGGAATTGACAATCTGGGGAGACCACAGTGGCTATTATTCTTAGGAAAGAGTACTGGAGAGAGCTGTACAGAGAGAGAACACCAGAGATTGGCAGAGGGTTCCCCTTAAGTGTTCAGCTGATTACTGATCAGAGGATTTGCATGAGAACACACCTACCCAAGGCTGGGCAAAGAACCACTGAAAAGAATTCATCCACATAATGTGTGTGATGGCTCTTAAGTTCCTTGCTGTCTCATAGCCTAGAGCCCCAGCTCTCTTTCAGGTACCTTTTTTTAGGCCAAGTCCCTGCTTAGGTGGCTTTAAACTCTTTTCTGTTTCTCTGATCGCATGTTAACAGACCAGTTTGTAGAAAACACACTCATAGCCTTGCTCATCCTGTAAGTGGAAGTGAAGTTTGTTCTTAATATGACCCTTTTTCTGTCCAGATAATTCTACAGCTTCTTTAGAATTCTCGGGTATGAGTCAAACACCAGGTGTTCCTCAAACTTCAGTGGACACGTTTGAAAATCTTTTAGCTGGTTTCCTTAAATAAAGCTCCTCTCATCAAATTAGCAATGACAAGCACCTTCATCTTTTCTTTCCAAGAGATAAGTGTAATGGTGAAATAAGAGAAAGAATCAGAGTCCTACAGATACCTCTAAAGAAATTCTCTCTTTACCTACCTTTAGGCTGTAGGTCACAAAAGCTTTTATCACATAGTTTCCTTGCATGAACTGCCATAAGTAAACTCATGCTTCACTTTGGCAACTATTGTTTTGTTTGTAGGACCTCAGTTGAAACTTAGACAAAAGACTCTCATTTAAAATCTTACATATTTATTATGTATATAATCTTACAAATTACATATATATTATATATAATCTTACAAATATTATAGCTAAAATATTATAATGTAATTCTAGTCACTCAATGATGGATACTTAAGCTATTTACAGAATTTGCTGATCTAAACAATGCTGCAATAAATATCAAGGTACAGTTGTCACTTCATGATTTTTGAATATTTTAGCAGAAAAAAATTCCAAGAAAATATATGAATTAAGGGTTCTGTTTATTACTCTGCATATTTTGAAATTGCAGTGGAATAAAGTACCACACTTTTCTTCTTTTACCACATTTCTTCATGGTTTTAAATCTTTGCCCATGAGATAAGTTCAGAACAATATTGCAGTTATTTTAATTTATATTTTTAATTAATAGAGCATGGATTCGTTTGCTGTGGCTGCTGTAGCAAATTATCACAAACTGGATAACTTAAAGCAACAATAAAAAAAATTCTCTCACAGTTGTAGAAACCAAAAGTTCAAAAATTTGTATCGTTAGGTGGAAATCAGTGTGTCAGCAGGGCCACATTTCCTTCAGATGCTCTAGGGAAGAAGCTGTTTCTGGTGACTTCTTAGTATTCCTTGGCTTTTGGCCGCAACATTCCAGTCTTTGAGGCAAAGATTTCAAATCTCTCTCTGTTCAGTCTTCACATTGCCTTTTTTTTTTTTGTATGTGTGTCAAATCTCCCTTTACTTTCCTTTTATAAGGATACATGTGATTGCATTTAGGGTCAGCCTTATAATCCAGGTTAATCTTCCTATCTCAAGACCCTTGATTAATTATCTGCAAAGACTTAACAATATAAAGTAACATGCACAGTTTCCAGAGATTAGGATGTGAATATCTTTTGGGGGATGTCTTTTTCAGCTTGCCATACAGTATGTGATTATATGTTTACTGATTTTTGGTATTTCATTTTCTGTGAACTGCTAATTTATGTTTTCATCTAGCATTAAATTTAGTTATTTTTGTTTTTCTGTTTTTATTGTAGAAAAGAAGGTATAACGCAGAGAAAAAGGGGTATATTTTTAATTTTCCTCACCAATACAGAACATTTTTTTTGCTATCAGTTACATCAGCCTTTCCCCTTGTCACCAGTTGGACTTCTTGTCATTATTTAAAAAAAAAAAAAAAAAAGAAAAAGCCTTTACCATCTACAGTTAGTAAAATTTTCAGAAAATAAACTTTTAGTAAGTTTATTATTTACTTTCTTGAACTATTTGATTTCTATAAAATTTATTTTAATAATAGAGTTAATGTGAGATGAAGCTGCATTTTTCTCCTAGTTTCTAGACTGCTAAACCAACATCGCTTTTGCATAACATAGTTTACCTCATATTTAGTATATGAGAAACCTCATTTGTACATAAAACTAAATTTTATTTTTTCACTGAAATGTTTCCTTCTTTCTGCAGCAATACAGTAATGTTGCTATTTAACTGGACTTAACATAGTTTGATATCTGCTAGAATTCATCCTTTAACATTATTCTTTTTCATAAAAGTCCATGTTACTTTTAACTAATTATATTTCTAGATGAATTTCAGAATAATTTGTTATTAAAAAAAAATCCTCATAGTAGTTTTCTTTGGATTGCATTGCACTACATTAATGAGTTTGTTTGGAAAATGGAATTCCTCACAATGCAGATTTCCTGTCCCAAATCAGGCCATGTTATTATTATAGGATTTTAATTAAAAATTTTATTAAAAGATTTTATGTCTTAAGAGACTTTAATGCTTTCTTCATATAGGTTTTACACATTTCTTATTATATTATTATATGTATTACTAGGCATTTAATTTTAAGTATTAACTTTTTACCAGACATAGGTGTTAAATTTTTTTGCCTTCTGTGTGATGAATTTTTTTCTTATTTGTAATATTAATGTGTAAGTATGCCCTTACTCTCTGGGAAAATGCTCATAATGCACTGATAGGCTTCAATTGGTAACAATTTGTTTAAGAATTTGCTTTAATCTGAATTAAATTTTTTGGCAGGGGCTCTCGTCTGTTTTTTCTAGTAAAATTTCGATCCAATTTTTCGAGTGTTTGGAAAATTTTTTTTCTGTCTGTGCCCTGAAACAGTTAAAATAGCATTGGAGTTCATTTATATCTTTGAAGGTAAAACAGAATTCATCTGTAATATTCTCATAATATTTCAAATAAAGAAAACCTAATGTAAATCAGCTTAAATTACAAAGGAAATGTTTTCTCTGCCTATTCAAAAATCCAAAAGTAAAGTTTCAGATGCAACTTGATCTAGGGATTAAATATTGCAGATGGATTTTTTCCTATACAATTATCCGGCTTGCTTCTTTGACAGTGGTTTCTTCTGCAGGAAGTTTCTTCCTAGGAAGTTCTCAAAGTATGACTGCCGCCAGCTCCAAAAGCAACACATTTCTCATTTACATCCAGCAGCAAAGAGAATATTTTCAAGTAGTTCTCATGGAAGAAGAGAGTATAACTAGAAATGTATGCATTTCATTTTGTCTTTGCATATTTATCCATGTATCAATGGCAAATGTCAAGCAATACATCAATACATCCTCGGGGTTGGTGATGGGGTAGTGTCAATCTCACTCAAACTGCTTGGCTAAATTTCCTATTGAAAATTTAGGATACTTCTCAAGGAAAGGGAGGAGAATAAAAAAGACAAAGAGAAAATATCTATTCGTTACATAATAAAGTATACATTTTATGTATATACACATATAGTTATAATATAAATTTGTTATGAGTATATTTATGTAAAATTCATGAAACACCAAATTCATATATATCGAACTGATAAGGATAAGCTCTTGAGCAAAATGTAGGAGTGATAGAGTTTAGATTTCGGGTAATGATAAAAGGAGATTTTAATGTTGTTAGTTGGTATCTTTATAGGAATACTATATTCGTGTATTAAATATCATTTTTTAAATTTCAAAGTACAGATGGGACAAAAAAAGAAAGGAAAACATGCCAATTGTCTTATATCTAAATTGAATACCTTAAAAAGAAACACATAAAGAAGTTACTCTAATTCATTGCTTATAGTCCAATTTCAGGGTATCAATATAGGGTTACATATCTGTATACCATAATATTATATTTTATTTGAGAAATAATAAAACCACAGTAGTTTTTAGATATAAAAAAAATTGTTACAATGTCAGATTAACTAGGTAGAAACTACTCATCAACATCCCCTGGTGTTTGAAAATTTTATAATTTTACCAACATTGTTATTTATAGCATAAGCATCATTTTATAGATAAATACCCAGAGATTAAAGAGGTTATATGAATGATCTGAAGTCTGATAGGTGGACAATACTTCAACAATGACACAAAGCCAGCCTTTCTAAACCCATATCCTATGCAATATATTTTCACTTATGTTCGAAATGTTAGTGAAGATAAGCAAAGCCATCAGACATAATACTGTCATTAGAAATGTATTTATCTAAAGGAATTTGTAACTATGTGAGATAATTGATATTACCTAAACTTATCATGGTGATCAGTTCATAATATATACATATATCAAATCACCATGTTGTACAACTTGGACTAATTTCATGTTATATGTCAATTATATCTCAATAAGACTGGAAAAAAAAACAATTAACAAAAATGTACTTATCTAAAGGAAACCGATATATTTTTAAAACTCTAATATAGTGTGATTTTCCTCATAATATGATATACATCAAAAAGAAATCTTCGTATTTAGGATCAATAGAAATCATACACAATTTAATTACATTTAAAAAAACTGCTCAAATATGAGAAAAACATAAAAAGCTTTCCATAGAATATCTTATTTTAAGCATGAAATAAATCTGCAGTTCTATGATATTTCACAATCTTTGGAAATACACTAAAAATACTGTATATTCTTCACTGCCAAATGTGGTAGACTAAAGCACTCTTCAGATTTTGTGGGGTATCTTTGAAAACGTGTACAGCAGAAATATCCTAATATTATTGTGTGGCCAATCAGGCTCCTCAGACCATTTTCACATGTCCTTCTTTTCTAAAGGGTTGCCTTAGTAACTCTCCAACAAAAGTAATTTTCTGCAGTTTTCTCCAAATACTACCTACATAATTGCTTAATTTAGTCATTGTAGTGAAGGCAGGAAATAATGTATTTCAAATTTGGTTTGCTTCGGATTCCAACAGTTTGGAGACCAAAGACCTTCTAGTAAAAACAGTTAAAAGTGTCAGATATATTAAAACAATACATGATGGATGTAAAACGATTTCCTTTATTATTCCAGGGAAGGATTGACTGATTAGATTTAGTCTTTTTTTCAAATGAAGTGTACCTGTTACAATTTAAAGGTAACTCAATACCAGATTAGAATTGAAAGAATACCTTCCAAAGCAATAAAGGGGGAAAAGGGAAACCAACAAACACTCAAACAATCCAGAAGAAAGGTAGAAAAGATGCAAGGCTACTAGCTAGGAAACTCAGTCTACACATTCAGAAGGGCAAGATATTTCATTTCAAGTTCTATAAAATTGAATATAATTTCTATTTCAAGCCCCCATTCTTCAATGGGGCTGAAACTTAATCTCAGTAAATTAAGTAGACCTCTGGTCTCAACATTTTTCTCAGATTGGCAACTAAATTATAGCATGGGGGAATGCATGAAGAGGAATGGCAATATGGACCTCCACTCTTAATGTCAAAGTATCCCACTACATATATGAAGCACTTAGCATGGTGCTTGGCACCAAGTGAAAGGTAGCTATTTTATCTCTCTTGACTTCTGAGGCAAGAGTGAAATTTTCACTAGTTATTTCTTAGCAACTCCTGTGATGAGTGTGATGACAGTGGTTTGCAAAGTGCTGTGCTGTGTTTTTGTGGAGAATTCAAGCAGTGTTAACTTAAAATGGCCTTCGGAAACCTAGGTAAAGCAGAAAGAAAGATATTGGTACTATTTATGTGCATAGATTTTTCATAAACCTGATACATTGATTTCAGATTTCTACTTTATTAATAAATATATATGTTGTGCACATATAATCATTTTTATGTTTAAAGTACTTTCACTATATATTTCAAGACACATTATATGTAGGAGAAAGAACTCAATCTATGGAATCAGACAAACATATCTGAATACATTCTCACTAGTACTAGTTATATAATTACTGGCACACACTTCTATGTGCCCCTCTTATTTTCTGTAAAATAGAGTCAAAATACATCCTGTGTTAGTTCAGGTTCTTCAAGAAGTAGACATGGCCTGGGAGAAATTGAAGCAATGATTGCAGAGCATAGTGGCTGGAGCTCTTAATTTTAATCATTTATCCTCCCTTTTTACAAGGTACATTCTCATGGCCGCCACATGTACCTGGTAGGTTTAATGTGAAATTAGAAATAATGTTGGTAATTTGCCTAGGAAAGTGTGCTTGACATATAATACATGCTCAATAAAGAAAAGCTATTGCCATATCTTAATTGTGTACTCTATCATAATTCTATGATATTTAGAAGATATATTTCTTTAATCTTCTCAAAACTTTTTTCTATTAGGTGTTTATATTAGTTTGCTAAGGCTTCCATCACAAAGTACTCCAGTCTGGGTGGCTTAAAAAACAGAATTTTTTTCTTAACAGTTCTGGAAGTTAGAAGTCCAAGGTATCAGCAAAGTTGTTTTTTTCTGAGGCCTCTCCCTTTGGCTTACAGACCATATTCTCTCTGGGTCTTTGTATGGTCCTTCCCTCTGTGTGTATTTCTGTGTCTAAATTTCTTCTTCTAAAGACACAAGTCATATTGAAATTGGGTCCATCCTAATGACTTTTTTTAACTTAATTATCTCTTTTAAGACCCTATCTTCCAGTGCCATCTGGGTTAGGACTACAATATATGAATTTTGAGGGATACGATTCAGCCATAACAGTGGTGTTAGCCATACATTACAGATAAGAAAATTGTGAAGTAGAGGTGTCAAATAAGATGCCATGGTTATACCCTTGTATGAACTTGGCCCTTTCAGGTTGAGGATAAAAGAGAAGGTGACTCAACCCAATAGATGTGGACCTAATATCCACAAAGTAAGAGAAGCCCTTGTATTAAGCTCCACACATCTTTAGACTAATATCCTCCTTGAGGGATATTTAGCTTCTTCTGGATACATTTTTGGTTGTTACAGCTGGGGGTATACTACTGGCATCTAGTGGGTAGATGTCAGGAATGCTGCTAAATATCCTACAATGCACAGGAAAGTCTCATGCAACAATAAATTATCTGGCCCAAAATGTCAACAGTGGTGAGGTTGAGAAGCCCTACATCAAAAGAAGGCAATTTGGTCACTAAATCAGGACTAAAGGGATGGGAAATTGTATAGATCTCTTTTGAAAATTTAGGATTCTGTCTTGACCATTCCTGGGCATATTTCCTTACCCAGGCCAGCCTGGTTGGTATACCATCTGGTGGCAGCCTAGAAAAAATGGGACCTATAGGATTCATACTTAATTCTGGTTTTATAAAAATGCCCTTGTCCCTCTCACATCTGATCCTTCTGGATAAAAGTTCGGATGAGAGTAGGAAATGATTGAAAAAAGGGCAAAGTTATAATTTCTGGAAAGGGACACTCAGATTTGTGGAGGTGGAGGAAGAGCAACAACCCATTTCTTAGAGTTGTACAGGGGAAGAAGGAGCATTAATGACATTTGTACTTCAGAACTAACTCTGAAGCCTTCCTCAAGGAAAAAAATCCAACGTGGCTCTCTCGAACCATTGCAAGCACTTTGAATTTAACTGACTGCTGGGTCTGCCATCCCTGGCCAGGTAACTCTGACCACCTTTTCCTTTAATCTTACTGAGAGATCGATTAGGAAAAACTGGGCATGATCCCAGCTCCTAACACTAACACACCCGCTCGCGCACACACACACACACCCACACCCACACACCCACACACACACCCTCTGGATGTCATCTCCACACTCAATCTCAGGTCATTCCATGGGGTGGACTAAAGTCACACCACCATGCTGGACAAATAAGATTGGATTGACAGACAGCATTTAAAAAACCCTCCAAAACAAGGTCTAGGCTGTTATTTTAGCTGAACAGGGAACCTTAAGGCTTACCTGCTAGCATTCCCAACCTGTGTTCCCTGCCTGATATAGGTACTATCTGATAGGACTGCCAATTATAAAGACTTTCTTTCCAGAGGCACCATTTGTGTGCTTGAGATTGTACCTCTTGGATGGGAGATGGGCATTAACGTGTCTCTTTCTTGAAAATAGTGACTCGTACCTTAGAGTGCTAAGCTTTCAGCATCTTGGATCCTCCAGTACCCCAAAGAGAAGGGCTTAACTCTGCGGCAACAACATCCATGCTAGGGCCCTCAGCTTTGCCTCTTTTTTCCAATTGCTTTAGGAAGAGAACTTTCATCGGTTATTTAGAGACACATTCTAGAGACTGCTCTGCTTTCTGGGGTGGGTCCGGAGGGGCAAGGGAATAGAGAACAGGGCTTAAGTGCTCTTGTTATTTTTACAAATCTTTGATGCCCTCCTCTCTTCTCTCCAACTCTTTTGATTGCAATTTCATTCTTCACTCCTGACATCTCTCATTTCTTGGTTAAGATTCCAGACACCACTCCACCCAAGTGTCTTCATAGCAATGAAGGTTTATTTTTCTACTTTTATGCTTTTTATTTCAGTTGTATTTCAGCAGGACACAGTGCATACATGTAGACTTCTCTGCCAACTAAAATTGAACTCATTAGTTTTTATCGTGTTGTTACTAATTTAATCCAAGATATAGGATTATTGATATATGAACATAATTTGTGATGTAAGTGCGTATATCACTTTATCCCCCATTTTTTGGAAATGATTATACTGTTGCTATTGATGATAATCAGTTTTAAAAGATATTTATTGAATACTAACTATATTCTTGGTAATTTACATATAATTTCTAACTTTTAAGACAAGATGGAGAAATTGTGGCTAGAGGAGAAAATAAGTGAATTGTCTAAGGTCATAGAATTGGTGTCAGAGCCTGCACTGTCATCAAGGGCTGTCTGAATAGGAAGCTTTTACTTCATCTGTTATGTCCCCCTCCCCTTGTTAGTGTGTATAGAGAGTCACTAAGCCATAAAAATTAGCAGAAGTCATGTATTAAAAGCCAAAACCTTGACATACCTAGGGCACTTCTCTAAAAATGTTCACCTGAATGTTATTGTACATACAGGGTCATTCCAAATTGTTTCTTCATTTCATAAATAACCCACTTGAGGGGACTTTTAAAATTACTTCTAAAAAACTTGAGGAAATTAAACATTTTTGACATGGTATCTTCTCACACACACTATCTATCTAGAGAGACTGAACATTTTGGTCAATTTTTCACTCAGTGTGCAGACAGTTAGGATTGCTCTTCTGTGTTTTGTTGCCCTCTTAACTATTCCCTTAATAGTAGGTTATGCCATCTGATGGGCGATTTGGCTTTGCACCATTTTGCCTGTCATGTTGTTTCCCTAACATTAAGTAGCTGACACTAGAAAAGGGCTCATAGAGGTTACACAGCTCAATAGAACGCCTCTTTATTTACTTATTTTTCTTCTAACTTGCCATTACACTTATGCCCTCCCTCAACTTGCCTTACAAAATCACTGGGGACAATATAACAAAAACTGCAAATATTCACTTTTTTTCTTTCTACAGCGTTCATTTTTTATGGCCGATTAAAACTAGCTGAAGGGAAGAGAATAAGCAGAAAGCAATAAAAAAAAATTGCTCTTCTCTGTTTAGATGTAAATAGCTGCTCTGTTAAGGAACGGGTACTACTCCCACCAAAAGAAAGAGTGAAGTATATTTATTTCAAAGCAAAACTCTTGTGCGTGCATATAAATCTGTGTACTACGGATAACATTCCCCATGACAGTCTAGCCAGAAGGAAAACATGAAATACTTTTCAAACAAGCTGCCTTTTTTGACATTTACTCACAAAGTCACTTTACCTTGAATAATCCCATTACATTTAATTTAACAAGCATGGTTTGAGAGATGTGAAAACGCAGTTCCCCTGCTGGGTCATGTCCTCAGTAATGTCTAATGACATCTCGTGGGGTCATATCCACACTTTAGCAGACTGTATCTGTTGAAATGACTATTTGTTTTAGGAATACACTCTTTATAGCTTTTACACAACAGTCTCTTAGTTTTGCATAAGATGTGTCTCCTATTGGCACGACAGTACTTTTTAAATGGTCTCTTTTATTTTTGGAATTATAGGGTTATTTTTTAAGTCATGAATTTTTTAGTTCAGTATGCATATCATCACTAAATGAAACAAAAGAAGTACATGGTAAATATCTGTCTTCTAAAAAACTATACTTTATACCTACGCAGACAGCCCATCTTGTTCAAAGGATGGTCAAAATTAAAATTAACCCTAAAATCTTCCAAACAGGAAAAACTGCTTCAATTTAAGCTAATCCAGGATAAATGGATCCAGTTAATTTGCTCCTCTAAAAATAAAACCTAGTAATTGTTTGCAACAATTTATTTTTAGAAATGCCTTCATATTGACTCTTTAACAAAGCACCTTTTGTCCTTTTGTATTACACCCTTGTTTGTTTACTGCATGTGAAATTTGACACCTAAGCAACTTTTTCTTGGTCCAAAATGGTTTCTAGATAATAAGTGCCACTTCATTCAGCATAAATTTTTGTATGTTAGTCTTCATAAATTACACTTTAAAATTTACTTGCTGCTCTGGAGTCAGACACAGCTTTATTAATGAATCAGAAAATGACTTTCAAGTATTTTTAACAATCTAGGCAGTTGAAAACATTCTGTTCTACCCACTCCCAGGGTCCTAGAGAATACCGTTTTAAAATATTACTGGACAGATTCTTAACATCTCTAATAAAAAACAAAATAAAAACTGCACATTCTGAATACAGCTTTTTTATTCATGGGAATACACACTGAAAGTTACTTCCCTCCAATTACTCATAAGGCTGAATTTTTATTAAATCTTCATGAGAACATAAATAGCTTAACTTCACATTTTGCTATTAACTTTGTTTTCTATATAAACATAAACATAAATTTTTGTTTCAAAGAAGGCAACTTAAAGAAAACCAGAATCAGAACCTTTAGGCAAGTAATGTTACAGTTGTTTCTAATATGTACTGCTGAAATAAACTACGTTGATACTATATTATCAGCTTGTTTCCTCCCCCCAAAATGAGACTTTTCTTGCTAAGAGGTTATCATGCACCAACGTTCTTGTTATAAGATTCTGGAAAGTTAGATTTTTATAGAACTCAACATTTTTAGATGATTAACAGTGAGCATATTTGTTACTTATTGCATTCTTATTTTAAGTTCACAGAAGAAAGCTTTTGGAGTCAGGCTTTTCAGCTAATTGAAGTTTTAGAATTTTAGTAATGTAGACTTTAGTGATGTTGAAGGTCTCCCATGAAGATTTTATGGGTCAAGATGTGGTCTTTTCCCAGGGGGCATTTCATCTTCTATTTCTTCGTCGTCATCATCATCGTCTGGATAATCCACCAAGCCAACTACTCTACTACAGGTTGGGTTACCTGTTGCACTAGCAGAACCAGCAGAATTGGAAAAAGTAACTTTGCAGCCACCAGAAGATGTTATTTTTGAAAGATCTAGCTCGTTTTCATTTTCTTGTGGATTTTTAGTCTCTGTAAATGTATCATTTTTCGATGGTTGTGTAACCGTTTCTACTTTCTGTGTATTTTCTTTAGAACAGGTTTCTTTCTTCTCCAAGACTCTGGCACTTCTGTGAAATATTTTACTATACAGGGTGTAATGAAGATTCTTCCGCATTTTATTCTGTCGGTCTTTTTCTTGTTCATATTTGATCTTCAAGCCTTTGAATGTCTGTACATATTCAATCCATTCGAGTGTTTTATAGAACTTTTCAAATATATGTGCAACAAGAGACTTGATATTTTCCACTCTTATGTATTCAAACAGTTCAATAATAGCTGAATTCAACATATTGTATCGAGTTCCAGTATCCAGAAGAGCATTTACAACGGGCTCAAAAAGATTTCCCTTGATGATGTAACGATTATAAAGTTCATCTTTGTGGCCAATTATTCTTCTCATAAAGCGAACAGCACACAAGATTAGGAAAGTGTGCTTAGATTTCATCAAGATCAAGACTCTTCTTAGCAAGTCTTTGCTCAAAATATAGTTTTTTATGTAATATGTGTGATGTTGCACACAAAATGTGAGCAGCTCTAAAATTAAGCCAAGCAGCTGTGCTGTTTGATAATCATTGAAGCAATCTTTGCTGTTTTTGTCAGCTTCAAGTATATTATCCTTTTCACATGTATCTTCTGAAGTAGTGGCCAAAAGTGGTGCTATGAGTTTATGCATACACTGTTTATAGAAGAAATGTAGAAATTCAGTTCTTTCACATTTATCAGGTGTCACCAGCATGTTGTCTGGATCAAGTAGAGAACGAAGAAGTCCCATTAAATGAAGAGCACCTCCTAGCTCAGGATCGGTATCACAGATCATTTGTTCAATTACTAAATTAATGAAAAGTTTACAGTCTTCATTCCGCTTGTATTCTTGCAGCATTAATCCTCGGATCATGGATGGACTATACTCCACCAGATAAGCAAATATGTCAGTAGCAGCTGACCTTATTTGCAGGTCATCCAGGATCATTACAATTTTAAGAGCAGGAAGAATTCCCAATTTCGTGAATGTTCTGAATAGTGCACCTTTGCTTTCAGGCTGCAATAACTGAGAAAATGTACAGAATTCCTTGAAAAAAAATACCAAGTCACGCCGTTTATCATCATCTGTAGCCTTATCCTTCAACTGTGAAAAAAGTTGAGGCAAAAACTTGTCATCTTTCTGTAGCATGCGGACTATCTCAACCTTGTTGAGGAAAATAAAATTTGCGATAGTAGAAAGACAATTCTCTTCCAATACGGATGGTACAGGGAAAAGGATGTTGTGAATGTACTGCACCTTGTACGTCTGATGTATTTTTTGCCTAAGTTCACAGTCTGTTATTGGTACCACTTCCTTGAACTTTGCATTTTGGGTCAAGAATTCCCTATGCCTTTTTGGTTCAGTCAAAGCAGGGTCGTATTCAAGGCATCCCACCACATTCATGATGCACTCATCAGAAAACATTATCTCGAACAGACAAGTCTTATTGAGGAATAAGATTCCTTTCATAATTACATGCAAATGCTGTAAGCCTTCAGTGTCTCCTAGGTTCTCACAAGTGTGGAACAGCTGCAGTAGCTTTTTAATATAGTCCTCATTTTCCAAGATCAGGGCAAGCCTTTCTTTACGGATAGGCGAAGTGAGAGCTGAGGTAACTATGGTAGCAATCTGTTTAAGCTTACCGAGTTCACAGTTCGGGAGGTCAACCATGTTACTAGTTTCTGGCATTTCATCAAGTTCTTCTTCTTCTGAAATATCCAAGAAGCCTTGTGTGATGTCGACGGATGGGTCTGTTCCTTGAACCTGGCAAATATCTTCCCAGATCTCCTGACACCCGGCTGTGTCCTGGAAACTCAATGCCATTCCATGGTTCTCAGCTTCAGACCAAACTATTAATAGGCCCCGTTTCTTCTTGTATGGAGTGTTTGGTTGTATCTTCGACTCCAAGATCAGTGAGCCGTTGGACTCTGACTGAACTAGCAGACACACGCCCTGGAGTCGTTCCACGTAGACGGAGGAGACGTATCCGGTGCCTAGATCAGTCCATTGTTGGTCTTCATTCAGACCGTGAAGTTTGACGCGGAAACGCGACTTATTCGCCATGGCGACCACCGGCGTCTTTACCTCAGGCTCTCGGCGACCGGCCCGCTTTGCGCATGCTCAGAATCAACGTAGGTACGGTGGCCCAGTTGGGAAAAACAAAGCTGGAGGCGAAGTAGCGGCTACACGGATGCTTGCAGCTCTAGAGGTCAGTAGAGTTCTTTGGAGTCCCGAGTCCTGCTACGTGTCACTTCCATCTCATTCTCCTTTCCCTGCATTTTGCTGCTTTATACTCTCTCTCTTAATATGGGCTTCAAAAGCGAGTTTCCCTGTCTGCTCATGGTTGCATAGGGAAACCTCGACGTTGTAGGATTCCTATGATTCTCCCTGGATTCGATCCAGAAGGAATGTTCTATACACGTTAAGGCGAGTTGCGTCCCAGCTTTCAAACGGAGGCTTAGAAATTAGAGCAAAGAGCACTGTTCTTTTCCATAAAAGGTTTTGTCCCCCAGAAACATTTTCACTCATCAGATGCCTGGGAGTGGAGAGTTAGGACCTTAGATGAGAGAAAGTTTATTCACTTTTGTCATTACCAAGGCTACACTGACATTCTATGCCAAGAAACTCTCCCCAGCCTCCAACCCCGCCAAAAAAACCAAACCAAACCAAACCAAACCAAACCAAAACAAAACAAAACCGGAAACAAGTGAGTCATGGGCCATTAGCAATAATCAGAGATCTGTAGTTGGGTCTTCTCATAAGGCCTGGCCTATGTCTATATCACTCACATACCCATCCTCGGGGGAGAATATTGTTTCAAGAGATAGTTGGCAACTCCTTTCCTTTGTTCCACTCAGCCTGAAGCTCTATCTTTTAGCATAGTGGGGGAAAGTTTTCCTTGATTTTTTGTAATCTATAATCAGAATCCTTATTCTTAGGAAAGGAGTGGGCCAGACAGAAACTGAGCTTAAATTAGCCAGGAGTGAATATTGAATATCACAGATCAAATGTTTTATTTCTTTTCTTAATGATTATGGTAATAATAACCACAATAACTAAGTAATAATACTTGAGTGATTATTATTATTATAAAGGTAACATAATAGAGTAAATATAATACTTGGACGTTTATATGCTAAAGACACTGTGACAATAACTTTTGTGTATTTTCTTATTCAATTTTCATAATAGCGTAGTGATATAGGGGTATTAGGTATCTTTTTAAGATCAGGAAATGAATTTAGAGAAGTTAAATAAATCACCAAAGGTTGCACTGCTAATAAGTTGAAAAACTGATTTGAACACGTCTTTCTGATTCCAAAATTGGTTTCCTCAGTCACTGAACTATGCTAGCCCCTTCTTTTCTTGGCCTTCATTACACTTTATTTCATATTCCTTCCATCCGTATAATTTGTAATCAACATAAAATTATCAGGCGAAGATGAAAGTCACGCACTTCCTCCTTTAGATCCACATCTGTATAGCCAGCCAAAAAATAGAAGCTTGTATATGGCAACATTGTTAAATATAATTTTAATAGTAACCAAGTTGATTTTTGATGTAGCAGCAAATTCTGCAGTTTTCTTTAATTTATTTTCCCCCAAAACATTAACCCTCTTATTGCAAGGGAAAAACTGAGAATTGGGCCACATCAAGCATATTTGGACTTGAAGAGTCCTATTTGTAATAATCATTTCATTTTACATGGTACTGGAGGTGTGTGACAATCTTTAATTAGAGCACAGAAAAGCTCTTTCACACACCTCTCATGGAGATTATACTACAGGAATATTCCTGGGACAGGACAGCTGGGGCACTTGGGGAATTGAATTCAAATGACAATCATTTCATGAGAAAATTCAAATTAATGTTAGAATTTGTTGACTTAGAAGCATTTACAAGTTATAAGTAATACTTAGATATAAGGATTAATAAATAATACAAAAATCAATATATGTACTAGTTTAAAACTCTTATTTGAATAAGAGAAAATATGCAAATATATAATAACAACAATGACATGCATGCTAATGTCCAATTTTGTTCTCTGTCGTGGTTATATTAAAATTTTTTATCAGAATTAATTATACCACTGTCAATTGTCTGAATCTGCCCTCAGGTTTCATTTTCTGAGAGGCATTCAGCATAAATCTATGTGTTCTCACAATTTTATCACAGGGAGCTACCCTTAGGCTTATTAAGGTTCCATTATCTTAATTAGGTTAACTAGAATCTCTACAGTCTAAAGGAGCCTCAGATTCACACTTCTTATTTCTGTTTCTGCAGTTCCTGTCTTATTTGGTTTGGGAAGTAGAACAATGCTCTTTTTTGCTTCAGTAGTTCTACCTACCTAAGATTATTAATTTTCTGTTGTTTTACAGAGAGCAAGATAATATGAATAAAAAAATGACATCTTCCAGGAGCCATGTAAGTCTCTTCTATAAGCATTATTTATTTTTTATTTGATCCTCAAAATATAATGGTCCAAAGACATTGTTCCTACCATATTAGAGAGGAAAAACTTGACACTTCAAAACTGAATCAAGCATTTGGTTCAAACCTCTGCAGAAATAGATGATGTTAGAATTTGAAAGTAGGCCTTTAGAAAAGTTCTCTCTCTCTGCTTTGCTGTTCCTGTGTGCAATGCTTTCTCTTAGACGCTGCATAAATTGTTATAGCAGGTGTTCAAAATGATGTAATTTTTATCCCAACTATCATTGCAGTTTGATGTTTTTCAATTTTTTTTTTTTTAAGGAAAGCATTGAGGCTAGTTCAAAATCAAAATGGGTAGATTTAATCTTAAGACTCTGGATCCCTCTTCTGTTTTGGATACTTTTTCATGTTTCCTCTTTGTGACCTTAATGGTAGAAGTAATTCTTGATGACTTGGCCATGCAAATAAATAGTTTTAGGTAAGGATCTTGTAACTCATTGACATTTTATGACTACTCAGGGCTTAAATTTTATATTTCTTGGAGTAGAAGACAGTGAAGGAATGAGGTATACATTCCTGAATTTTAGGTATAAGTAACTCAAATCACATGTGTACATGTAGAACATATAGATATCTGAATATTCTATCTATAAGAAGAGAGAACATTACATAGTGGGAAGAGCAAGGAGATTTTTAATTTTATGAAATAGCATTAAAGTAGAATTCTAGCTTATAGCTGCTCTAAAATTTTCAACTTCAGAATCATTAGTGAAAAACACATATGCATGTTCTCTATAAGTTTTCCAGGTAACCGATTTCATGGAATGTTGCTTTTTTTTGGCCACCATCATCTCTGACTTGGAAATTTGTAAGTCTCCTCTCCTGGCTTCTGCCTTTTCCACCTACTAGTATATTCTCCACACAGTAGTCAGAGAGGATTCACTTAAAATATGTCATGTCCTCCCACTTCTCTCCTCAAAATCATTGTGTTTCTGCCTTACTTAGAATCAAAGCCAAAGTTCTAACTATGGTTTGGAAAGTCCAACAAGACCTGGCCCCATTGACCTATCTGAATACTTCACTTAATAGTCTTTCTCCCTTATTCTGTTTCAGCCACACTAGCCAGCCACCTTGCTATGTCTGAAGCCCATCGGTCACACCCCTGCCTCAGGGCCTTTGCACCTGCCCTTACTGCTACCTGGAACATTATTTCTCAATAGTTACATGGCTCACACCCTTACCTCATTCACAAATCTATTTATATGCTCTCTTTTTTTTTTCCAGTGAGACTTTCCCTAACTGCCTCTTTAAAATTGCAGAGACCTTCCATCCCAATCCAGCCATCTGTTTTCTTGGATGTATCTCTTCTCCATAGCACTTAGCATCATCTGACTATTTTGTACCTCATTTATTCTGTTTTCTGCAGCCAGACTATCAACTGCATGAGGGCTGAGATTTATCTGTTCATTTTTCTCACTATTGTGTGCCTGGCACTTGCCATAAGACATGATACATAGTAATTTCTCAACAATTATTTATTGAATAAATACATAAATGAATACACATCCTTTTTACGATAATTTCCAATAATCAATTTATTATATTCTCATATAGTTATTGAACAACCCTTATGTACGGCCCTATACCAAGCACTGGGGATAAAACTGTGAATTCGAAATTTATTCGCAGTCCTCTTACGGAATAGATAGTTTTAACAGGAGATATTTCTGATTTACAAGATGATACATCTGGCATTTTCTCTGCTGCTCATTCCCACTCTTTTGGATAGTTTTCTTCTTATTGATGGTGACAAAGGAAGCAATATTCTCCCATTTTAGTTTTCTAATTGCATGAAAAACTAGTTTATTGAATTAGCTGGAGGTTTCCCTCCACGTTCTGTCAAGCATTCCTTCCCCGAACCTGGGTTAAATCTCAGGTAGAAGCTACAGCTCTTTCATCAACTCTTAGATATTGAAAGAACCCTAATTTTTTTTCTTTCTTTCCTTTTTTTTTTTTTTTTAAATTTATTTTATTAGTTTCAAGTATAGAGTACATTGGTTAGACATTTATATAGTTTATAAAACAATCCCCCTAATTGCTCTTTCTCTCCTTTGGCTCTACACATAGCCAACATATTAATGCTGACTGTATTCCCTATGCTGTGCTCCCCATCCCCGTGACCATCTACTAATTTGTACTTCTTTAACCATTTCGCCCCATTCTCCCAGCCCTCAACCCCCTCCCCTCTGTCCGTCACCAGATTGTCCACTATATTTGTGAGTCTGTTTTTGATTAGTTTGTTCTTTTCGACTCTAGATTTTAAGTTTAGTTAGACTGGGTCTAACTTCAAGCTTCTGTTTGGGTCATGTGTTGTTCAAAGCAAGTCTACAGCCAAACCTAGAGTCAAGAGATGGGAAAGTATGCTCCACCTAAAATGGGAGATTATAGCAAAATTACATAGCAAAGGGTGTGGGTAGAAGGAAAGATGAAGAATTGTGAACATTAATGCAATCTTCCACAAACTTGTATATAACAGGTATAACACAGAACCTAAATGGGTATACACACACACACACACACACACACACATACATGCACACATTTTTTAACATTCTATATATATGATCGCTCTACATATAGAATGTTAAAATGGTCACCCTATATATAGAATGATAAAATGTATGGATGTTTAAAATCTTTTATATCCTGCGTGCATTGCAGCAGTACCTGCTATTATCTTCCCAATGCTCAGAGGTAAGAACCACTTTATTTTCTCAGATCCACAGGTAGTTTCTATTAGGAGTAGCACATTCTCCATTGAGTGCTTGGCTTCCTTAGAAGCATAAAAATCTTTTGCTTACACTATAGGGATTTAAAGGAGGAAATAAAAGGAGATAAATATTCTTTTGACCTCGTGTAAATTTTAGGCTCTGACTTTCAGTGCCATGCTCTTCTCTTTTTTTTATGTTCAAATATGTAGTTACTTCTAGAATCTTTGGAGTTTTGTTTTAAATTTCATAATTCTTAGATCTCCTTTTCTTCTCTATCTTGATAGACCATATTATTTTCTGTTCCTACCTAGATTTCCAGGAATACCATTAATTGACTACTTACTAATTACCCTACAACCCTGTTACAGAAGTAATAGTTATGAGCATAATTTGGAGTTAAAAAACGCTCAATTTTTACTAAGAGATAGTAATCATCTTCATTTCTTCAATATATCACTAGATATATTTATATCCTAAAACATAAATTTTCATTTTAAGCAGCAATTGATTTCAACTTAACATTTTTGTCTTAATGCCATTAACATTTATTTAAAGGAGTGCTGTGAATGTATTTGATTTTTGTTAAGATAATCTGATTAAGTCAGAAACAGAAACAGGAAAAAGTGTTTCCATGATAAATAACAGAATATCTTAAATTCTTTGGCTGGTATTGGTTTTGGGTATATTACTACTTAAAGTGTGAAGCGCTGGTTCATTTCTCCTGAAAAATAACCTTTTGTGTTTTTTTACTGCTCTGTGATCTGCTCTCACTTTCTTGGGCATGAGAGCTGGCGTGGTGTAGGAATGTATTTTTGAGTTACATGTGAACATCATTCAGAAAAATAACAAGTTCTGTTTACAGTTCCTTATAAGAATAATTTTTAAAACCTCTGAAATTAGCAAATTAGTTCCTTCCCTGCAGTACCCAGGAGTGTTTTTACACTCCTCTGTGTAAGTTCAGGTCCTTTAGCAACCCCTATCCCACCAAAGGCAAAGATGGATCCTGGTCAGCCTTATTCTCCTCTGTATTGCAATACCTAAAAGACAGTAGGCATTCAGTGAGTATTTGATGAACGAGCACATGAAGCAATGTGTAAAAATCACTCCTTCTACATGCCACAGAGAAAGAAAACATCTCATCAAATGGATCTTCATTGAGACGTCATAGTCTGTCAGTGGCTTTGTGTTTTAGCCCTCCTAAAAGTTCATGGTCAACCTTCCTTTTTTTCTACATTCAATAGTCTAACTATCAACATTTCATCCTCCACTCTTCCATTCCACCCCAATTATCTTTCAGCGTAAGGTCTCACCTAATACTTCGCCAAGAGAATAGACACCACCTCAAGGCTCACCTTCCTTTTTAAAACAACCTTATCAATATGTTTAGCAATTTCTACCTCTCCCCTTTTCATCTCAGAAAAAGGAGCAAGCCTTCTTTTCTTCAAGAATAACCTCTTAACCCGTACTCTCCATTTCTGGCCCCCTGAAATCTTTTAGGCCATAAATTATTCCTTCTGTGACTTCAGTCTTTAAACTCTGTCTAGGAATAATTTCTTTTCCTTCAGTTAAATATGCTCAAGCTTTTCCCATCTAAAATAGTCAAACAGACTCTTAAAAATAAGTATCATATTCCTAACTTTAACAATAACATTATGTTACCCTTAAATGAGGGTGAGAATGTTTTTTCTGTTCACTGCTATATTTCCAGGGTCTAGAAAAGAGCCTGTAACACTGGAAACACAATATGAATATTTATTCATTACTCAGCCCTTAACAATTGCCAGTGTTTTCTGTGTGGCAGACACCACTCAGAGTACTCCATAGGTGTTCTCACTTAATCCTCCTAAGGGAGCTATCTTGATTTATTTCACTTCACTGGTACAGAAGCCAGAGTACAGCAAAAATAAATAACTTCTTTAAGGTCACGGATGCCTTGCTCTCTTAATCTTTAGACATGCTATCTCTCAATTATACATAGATATTAGTACCCGAACCAAGAGATGGATGGATAGATAGATGTAAAGATGATAGATAATTATAATTTCTTCCTTTCTTTCTTCCTTGCTTGCTTACTTTCTTGCTTTCTGTCTGTCTGTCTATCTCTCTATCTATCATCCATCTATCTATCTATCTATCTATCTATCTATCTATCTATCTATCTATCATCATCTGTCTGGCTGTCTCTGTCTCTGTCTCTATTGAATGTTATTCAATTCTAGAGTAGAAATATTTCATTATAAAAAAAATTAACCCCCTTCTGATTTTATTAAAATCTGTTCCTTTAATATCTGGTTTCACTAACCATATATTTTTAAGTTCTTTCCCCAACTTCTTTCTGCATGAGGATAATGAATTTAACAAACTTGCCCGAGTTTCCACAGTAAGTAAACATTCTGAGTTTAGATTTGCAACCTGGTAGTCAAATTTAAGAATCTGTTAAGCACTTTGTTATACAGCACATCACCATTCTCTGTCTCTGTCTCTCTCTCTCTCCTTCTCCTTCTGTCTCTCTGTCTCTTTTTAAAATAGGTATTGAAGCTATGTTATATATCTTTGTTATGAAATGATTAAGTTAGATGCTTAAGTGTTTTTGGACAATCAAACATATATCTTTATATCCCCCTTTCTATCCCTCAACTCCCTCTTTTTCTCTTTAATGGAAAGCATAGAGGACAATTAGTTAGTAAGTGCTTCTACTTAGTCATCTCTCTTAAAGTATTTGCTCTCAAAATAGAAACCTTCTTATCCTATTTATTTTTGCTCTAAATAGAGATAAACTAACCTTGAATCTAATTCTCCTTTTTCCTCACACCTCTGATTGTGTTAAGCTACAGTTGGAACACGAGTTTTACATGTGTGTGCTACTTGAATTTGCCTTCAGCAATATCTTGCCCCTTTCACTTTTTGTACCTTTCTTCCCCTTTCCAAATGTCTTTTTTTCTTTCTGAATTTTCCCCCTCTCTGGACTCACAAAAGATTTTTGTATACATAAGTTTTACGGCCTTGTCTTTTTTATTATCCAACAGGATCATCTTTTGCAATAATTATAGAACCTGTTATTAATTTTTCAAGTTATATCTCTTTTAATGAAATCATATATGAAAAGCTGCTTTCAAAATTTTCCACTGGAGATTATCTGATTGATATCTTTCTCCTCTCTCCCACACATACAGGCACATGGCGTCCACTAGAATTGGGTTATTTAAACCGGCCTTATTATCCTGAGCAGCTGTTCTTTTTGCTTTAATTTTGAAGACCTCCAGGTAAGGGGATGTAACAGCTTTCATGGATAATAATTTCTAATATCATTCAATTTGTAACAGTGGGACACTTTTTTGCCTTTTCTCTCAAATAAACCAGCTAGTTTTAATTTCTTTCTATTCTCTGTTCAATGACAGAGGCAGAGAATGAAGGCTCACATAAGCCGAATTGCTTTTTTTCATCTGAAAGTAAGTGCCCGTCTTCTCCAGGCCAGACATACCTGACCTTGCCATTGCATTTATAATTTCTTTCGCAACAGATTGTTAATCTGACTTTTTTTGTTGCATTTTCTCTCCTCGCAATGAACTCTCTAGGTGCATAACTGGAAGAGAATTATCATTCTAATATTTAGCAATTCTAAATATTTTTAAAGAAATCCTTCATCATTCTAAAATGATATATTCCTAATTATCCAATTTCCATGTTATGTGTACTTACATTGCCTGTGGCAATATAAGTCTGTGTTTCACTTTAACAATGAAAAAGCAAGAGGAACAATATGGCTTTTTTGCGGTATTCTTGGAGGTTTTGCCATTTAGTAAGAATAATCAGTAAAGGAAAGCAAAGAAAAATGATAAGGCATATCCATTCTCTAGGGCTCTAATGTTCAGGCTCAATTGGAGTCCTCAGGGTATTTTATCACCTAAGGCCTCTGACTATAAATCTGTCCCTTAGGTCTTTTCAGTTATTTCAGGGAAGTGTCAGTAGCTCACGGTAGAATAAGCAATTATCCCCACGCAGAAAATAGTTCAAGGAAAGAAAGGAAGAAACCTAGTTAGTGAAACAAGGTACTGAAAGAAAACTTACAAAGGAAATAAAGAAGTACACTGAAAAAAATATGATATATATTTACTATTTATTTTATATTTAAAAGGTAACTGTAGATATAGTGACATATAACTATATTCACCTATATCTACATTTGCATCCATATTATATCCCACCCACATATGCTCATATACCTGTGAGTGAGAGGAAGCAGACCTGGTGGTTAAGAGCTAAAACACAAAAATGTATACCTCAAGTTGACACAAAGGCTCTGCCAGGCATTGAGTCATGTGACGAGTCATATGACATGGTCAAGCTACCTACTATATCTGGACCTCAATTTATGCATCTCTAAAGTAGAACCAGTACCTACTTCATCTGGTTGTTAATGAGATTAAAAGAAGTAACAGGCATAAAACACTAAGACGGGTGCCTGATGAAGTTATTATTTAAACATGTTGGTTCATTTAAAAATCTTATACCTGAATAACAAAAAAAAAATGTTCTTTAACTCACTTCATTCCCTTTTAAGGGGAATGGGTTCAAGAAACTGAAAGCTTTTTGTTATTGCTGGCTGAGTGGCTAGGTGTTAAATGCTAATTTGTCAAGCCTTGGATGTTCCCTCCTAAGTAAGAACAGAGAGAGTGTTGACCTGAGGGAGTTACATAAGAGACATGAAGTCCCTCTCCCCACTTCCCTGGCTGGGACACTTTCTGAGGTGAAGGAAACAAAGGAGAACCTCAAAGAAAGGAACCCTAGGATTGACTTCCTGCCTGGGAGGCTTTGGAGGAGGGGTCGGTCTTAGGAGCATTTTGAAGTGAGATGGTGAGTACTGTGTAATAGGAGTTCTCCCCAGGAGCTCATGGTGCTCCAGGTAATCTTGCCCTTTTGCAGCACCCTTGCTGTTAATTGGTTTTCTTGTGAAAATAGGTTAAGTTGCCCAGTTTCACTTACAGCTTGAGTCCAGAGCTGAGTCAATTCGTGTGATCTCAACCTTTTCATGGGTTACTGCTTAAACAAAAGGATTTTAAATTGTTGAGAACACTAGGATCATGACACCATCTACCTTGAGTTGTAAACTTTCCTACAATGACATTTTGATCACCAAAGTCAAGTTTCCTAAATCATGCATACTTTCTTTAGTTACCAATTCACTTTTCAAAATTTATAAATTTTGCTAGATTTTTCCAGTCCAGAGCCAATTTATATCTGAAGTAAATATATATTTATATTTACTTACACATCTGTTATAAACAAAAATAACATTCATCTTTAAGGGTCCAACGCTTTGAAAAATACATTTTCCCCCCATGAATGTTAAAGAGCACAGCTCAGAAGCTAAGCAATCATATTAGACTCAGACTATTTAGAGGATTAATCTGCATTTATTTTGAATTGTCACTGTGTCATTTGGGTAAGTCACCTAACTCTTTTTGCCTCAGCTTCCTTTGTGATATGATTAGAATAATAATAAGACTTCTCTTTGGAGACTGGACCTGGGAAATTTAAAATACTTTTGCACCGAAATTTTGCCATACAAGTGCTGAAAATATCAGAGAATGCATTTCATACTCAACTAACGAAACGAATTGCAGTATTGTTTAAATGCAACAACACGCTGTCAATGATTGGATATTTAAAACTGGAACTTGTATTTATGAAAGTTAAATGAAGTTATTTCAAGTATCCAATGAGTATTTATGGAGTGCCTCCTATGAGCCAGGAAATTTGCTGGTGACTCAAAGGTGAATGCTAAGGTGAATGCTCACCCTCAGTCCCTCTCTAATTTTCAGTTCTGAAAGAGAGACAATTAAACATCTGTAATGTAAGCACGTTATAGGGGCACACAAGATGACCTAGACATATCAGGGAAGTCTTTCAAGAGAAAATAATGATTAAGTTGTAACTTGAAGTATAATTAGGATTATAGATGTACGTGTGGGAGGGTGGCAAGGGGGCAAGAGGAGAAGGGATCACATATAAAAAGAAAAACAGGTACAGGTCATGAAAATCATATAAAGCTAAGTCAACTTGAAAGGATGAGCATAGCAGTATCCTATCTGTATTACAATTGTGTAGAGGTGGAGAAGGAAAGCAAGCCAGGGATGTTAATAAAGAATGCTGCAGAAGTCTTAAGGAGAGATGGTTGCGATTGAAACTACAGTTTTCGCAGAGAATAAGGAGTTGATAAGTTCAAGAGACATTTTAAGGTTTTAATTAACGTAACTTCCTGATTAATTAGAATAACGGAGATCAGGGCAAGTAGCGACACAATAAAAAATAATGACCAATTTGGTAGATGGTGATGTCTTTCAATTAGAAAGTTGGGCAGGCTTAGGGTGGAGAGATTAGTTTAGTTTGCACAAATTGAGGCTGAGGTACTTATGTGACATTGAGAATATCACAATAATAGGGCTGTGGTATGATATGGTGATTATTTAATCTTTTCATTCTATTTTTGTGAATGTGACACAGTGATGTTCTACAGTGAGCCTTTGGAGGGATTTCAGAAATGATGAACTGAGTATTTTCATGCCATATGGCTGTTTTATCAGAAAAGCTCAAGGTAACTCAAGGCTAAAGAGAGAGATGTCACTGCATAGTCATGAAGAACCACAGCAAAATTGGCAAGTGAGATTCATTTTACTTCTTGTGCCTCTCTTTTCTTCTCACGGAATTGCTTTTCTATTTTAGGTTTGTCTCTATTTAATTCGGGCCAAACTCTATCAATTTATCAACAAATAAAACTGTATTTAAGTTTGGAATGGCCAGGCTGAGAATTGCTCCTCTCCTTTTCTGCTTTTACTCCTCAGGACAAGTTGAAAGTAGGCAATGCTTTGAAAGATGGTTGATACATTCTGTGCTCTTTTCTCACCCTTAAATTCCTGGAAGTAATGATGGACAAGAGCTAGTTTTCCCAGCTCTTATACCTTTCCTTTCCTGAAAAGTCTTAAGAGCAATATATAGCATATAACCTGCTTTCTTTGAGTAGATTTAAAATAGCATGGTAATTGGTCTGGAGAGGTCTGGAATTTGGACTTCTTTGTTCTGACAAAGCCTGAACAGAAATGATTTCAGACAAATAGGGAAAAAATAAGCTTATTTTCAGTGCTTCTGTCTGTCTGTCTGTCTCTCTCTCTCTCTTTCTGTGTGTGTGTGTGTGTGTGTGTGTGTGTGTGTGTTGTGCGTGCATATGTGTGTGTGTGTGTTTTAGCTGCCTTGTTGGGCTTTATTTTGACTTATTTCTATGTAAGTATTTGCCCAGTACTCTATTGCTTATCCAATGTTCTCTTTAAATCCTTATTCGAGAAGTTTCCCAAACCCATTTTGCCATCAAAATCTGCAGACACTGTATTTTAGGATATGCAGTGTATGGGGACGGGGGCGGTGCTGTCAATGGGCATTTAGTAATCAGCAATATTAAATGATCCTATGTACAGTCATTCAAACACAACTAACAAGCCTAAAAAATGCTCCACATTTAAACTTCATAAGCCTTCTACAATAAATCTTCCTGTTATTTTTAGAATGATAAGGCCTAAAATGTGGCCTAGTTGCATGACCCCATTGATTTGAGTTCACTCTCGACTATGATTTTTGACGAATCTTTAGTCTTACTTGTCCACTTCTGCTTTGTCATTCTCTTATTTTAGGGACGGATATTTTTAGACTTGATAGCCAGGAAAGCAGTTTCCTTTAAATATGATTAAATATTATTAACACTATCCCTCCAGGTAAGACAAAAGTTTCAAATTAAAATAAAGTATCAGCACCCACCCTTCTTTGAACAGTAGCAGTTGTAATTATGTGAGAGGTACACAATTAAAGATCATTTTAAAAATGTAAATTTCTTCTTGTTAAAATATGTACAAGCTGGAGAGTGGATTCATGCATTAATAAGTGCTTGTTTTATTTGCCTGCTGAGAAGAGAAAGTTGACTTTTGTTAGAGCCATTTAATTCTTTAAGAGTAATGAAAAATCTGAAGGCATCTCTACTTAGTTTTAAGAGAAATAAATATGGGGTGTCTCACTCATAAAGAGTTAGGATTACATTTGCTCTCTTTGCGTGAAAGATACATAATTTACGAGCTAATGAGTTGTAAAGGTCTTCTCACAAGTAAAATTATATTATCACTCCTAGGAGTAAGATAGTCAAACTCTTCTGTAATAACTCATTCGAGTTTATTTTATCTTAACTTATAAAACATAATTCCTTCTTTTTAAATGTGCCATTAAAAGAATGCCCAGATACAGAGAAGGTGAGAGGTTCTAGAGTGAAAATGGAGAGAAATTTTAGATAATATTTATATATTTGTCTTTCAATGGAGAGAAAATTCAATTGTTAAATAAATTATGAATAAAAGCATTGACTGTTTTAGCAGCTAAAATATAATTACCGTTAGATAACAATTTTTTTTTTTCAAGAAGGGTATTTTCTTTTGCCTTTATGGCTTCATCCCTGTGGTACAGAATCTTCTGTAATGACTACTAATGATCCTGCCTCCTGGTATTTAGGCCTTTGTGCAACCCTCTTCATTTGTGTACAGACTCAACCTAGTGACTTACCTCTAATGAAAAAAATATGGCAAAAGTGAGGGGATATCACTTCCTAGATGAAGCTGTAAAAGACTGTGACTTCTGCCTTGCTTACTCTCTATCTCATTCTGGCACTCTCTCTGGCTTTTCTCCCTTGCTTGTTCTGACAGAACCAGCTGTCATCGGGAGAGGCCTATGTGGCAAGGAACTGAGGGTAGTCTGACCAATAGCCAGGAAGAAACTGAAGCCCTTTGGCCAACAGCCCTCAAGGACCAGCACCCTGATTACAACCAGGTAAGTAAGCTTGAAGGCAGGCCCTTCCCCAGTAGAGCTTTAACATGAGACCAAGCTGCGTACAGCACCTTGGTTACAACCTGGTGGTTCCTGGGCCAGAGGACAAATGTAAACTACACCTGGATTCCTGACCTGCAGGTCTGGTGAGATTTATTACTCTACTGTTTATGTATCTACATTTTATTGTAAACTTCTCAAAATTTGGTGATATTATGTAAATCAAACATTAATAAATATGGAACGTGTATATAGTCCCAGAAGCCATTTTAAAATTAGGCTGCTTTCATGAATTTCTTTGTCACCAAAGAAAGAGGGAACCATTATTTTGAATTTGATAGGCAAGTAATTTTTCTCTCCAGTATAATTTTAATCTGAAGTCCTGAGATTCATGATGGATCATTACAGGTATTTTGGGAGGGAAAATTTTTTTGCAAGAAATTTACCTGGTCTTCTCTCACTAAAAGACAGTAGTTGGTCTCAGATACTGGGAAGACAAATACACCCAAATAATTCTACATTCTCCTGGAAAGGATCGCATTGTTTCTAGATTAGAACTATTAGAAATTCCTGGATGGCTTCAGCCCATCTATGAGCCCCCTTTCCAAAAAATCAATGTAAAATATTGTGTGCTTACATGCATTTTTCTCGTGAAAGGATTCATGGCTTTCACATGATACTAAAAAAGGCTCACAGTCCCCAAATATGTTTAGAATACCTGGAGTACGCCACCAGATTAATTTTATTATGATAGTTAAATGATTATTTGATAGTAGTTAAAGGATTATTTGAAATATCACAAGAGTGAGTTGATGAATTAAATGATTTTTATACTTATTCAACACATTTATTAAGGACCATGCTAGGCATTAGAGTTAAAATATTAAAAAGACATGTGTGATTCCTCTCCTTAAAAGTTTACACTTTAGAGGGAAAGCAGATATTAATCATAAAGAGCTCTGGGAAGACCAATTAGAAAATGTTTGGAGCATATAACTGGGTGTGCCAGCTATTTGCCTGTTGGCTCTCAGATGCATTCTCTCCCCTTGTTTGTTCTGTTTTATATTACAAAGGCTAATCCTGCAGACAGCATTGTGCAGGCTCCTCTGCCATCTGATGTCTTTATGGGTTGACTAATGGTGGGAAGGGGAGAAAATGGTCAAATCCAAAGCGGAGAGAGGCCAGGATACTCCTCACTCTATTTGCTTTAGCAGGGTCTCTCAGCAGTGCCTGGGTTTCCTCCTTGACTGTAGCTCCAGCTTAGCAGCTTCTACCTCTGTGCTTCAAGTATCTATTTGTGGCTCCAACTCCTGACATCTGGTAACACTATTTCTTCCTTAGACTTAAGTCTGGCTCTAGTTATGGTGGCAATTTCCTGGCAATTCCCATGAGTGCCTCATCTTCTGTTCTTTTAGCTCATCTGAATAACACCATTATAACTTGTCTCCTATAATAAATTCTGTCTGTTGACCTACTTGGTTTGGGTTCTATTTTCTGACTGGTTCCTGACTGCTATACTAAGGAAGAGATGTGCTGGGGGACTTTTCTTGAAGATGTTAGACTTGAGCTGAAGTATAAAATATGAATATATATTAACTAAGTCATAATGGGCTAAGACAGACATGAGAACATTCCAAGAAGAGTATGTGCTTGTAATTTTCCGAAACTTGAAGATCTGTGTAGTTGACGTTTAAAGAGTAATGTGGAGTATGGCATGAGATGAAGTACATAAAATGCTAAATTTTGCCCGGCTTTGGTCACTGTTAAAAATTTTGGTCTTTATCATAGAGCATTAGGAAGCCTTTCATGGGTTTTTGAACAAATGGTTTTGAGCAATGGGCTTACATGTTTAATTAAATGTTTGTATTTTTAAATATTTGTATTTTTTAAATGTGTATTTAAAGTATGTGGAGAATAAATTAGATGATGGAACAACAAATAAAAGGTTATTATAGTAAAAAAGTGACACTAGTTTGAGCAATGGATAAAATTTTAAAGCTATCCAAAGTATTTAGAAATGCTTTGGATAAGGGGGTAAATCACGTGAGATAAGGAAGGTGACATGATTGATTCTCCATGGCAAAAATGTGAATGATGATGCCATTTACTGGGTCAGGAAGATACTAAGTACATTTTGGATCTGTTTAATTTGATTGTGTTTGGAAAAATAATAGAAAAGTTTATTTGTTAAGATGGCAGTATTGGATTAATCATTTATAATCCCCTTAACTAGATTTTTTTTTTTTTACTTTTGCTCTGTTGGGTGGTCAGTTAGTTAGCAGAGTTGATCTGGAGGTATTTTAGACATGTTGTGATCTTGATTAGATGACTTTGTTAATTGTTATCTTGGTAAGATAGACATTTCTATTATAAAATATTTTAAATAACAGCTTGGAAAGTTTCATTTTCTATAAGCGTATGTAATTCATTTTAGTGTGTCTATTTCCCACATCCCTTGGCATATACTAGATGCTTAACAATGTTTTGGAAATTTGAATTGAATTATGTTTTTTTAAATGACACCTACCTTTTTTTTTTTTCCCTCCCAGACTATCATTGTTAATTGTATGGCAAATTGAATGAGTTTTAGAAATGCAACAACTCTTTCAGTTCGTGGTGATTAGAACCTATCTGAAAATTTGGGTATAAGGCAAAAATAGAATGCCAAACATTTTCTACTTTCAGAGGTAAATCAATGAAATAATGCTAATTCCAAACTTTAGTGCTCAGAAAATATGAATTTCTTTAGGTTCTGTGAAAACAAGCTAATTACCTTTATTAATTTAAAGTTCTTGGTATAATTTCCTCTTATTTTTATTTTTCTTCATAACTCACTTTTAGATATGATATTGTAATATTTTCAAAGTATACGGAATGAAAATATGTACATTATTTGGGTCAAGTCACTGGAGACATTCAACAACTTCAACAATACCAGCAGGAAAAATCTGGTTTTTGAATATGGTTATACTTGGTACTTTGAGAATGTTTCTTAAATGAAATCTGAAAATATTTTAAATGAATTTATCTTGTTATCGGGTTTTGTAGAATGTTAGTGGAAAGAATTTGTGCAGAAAATGTGGAGGACAATTTTCCTTGACTGCAAGTTATTAGATTAATTCATATGTCAGTTTCACTTCATTAGCATTCTAAATGCTTTTCTTTATGTCAGGGAAGGTATCTGTCAAAATCACATAATCTGTTGTTTTGAGATTACCACTCTACCTTTACAATGGCGTCTCACTTATGTATCATGCAAGCCCCCGTATCTGAAAAAGTAGTTAAGTAGTTTCAAATCGGGGTGTGTGTGTGTGTGTGTGTGTGTGTGTGTGTGTGTTATGGTGTCTTCATTCTATGTGTGGTTTTATTAATTCAGTAATAGCATAAAACTCCAAGTAGCTATCATCTGTAACCTGACTGGCCTGGGTCAATGAAATGTTTTAAATTCTTTCTGTAATGGTCACCATTTATTAATATAAGACATGATAAAAAGGTGATTTTTCAAGTAGTAAATGCATAAAGGTTATTTAAATTTTTGGAAAATACTGTGTAATTGGTGATGGGGAGGAAAACCAGATTAATTGAAATACTTAATTTACATAAGATTATAATAAAATCATTTAAGAAAGACTTTGGTATTAAATTATAATACATCACATTATGTCATTTAATGTAAAAATCAAGTCTTGTTATCTAGATTTGAATAGATTTATTTCCACTTTGCTTTTGTCTGCTTGGGCTTTCTTACTTAGGTTTAAAGCATAAGAGAGAATGTTAATGTGTACAGTTGTGTTTGGGTGTTGAAGTGGAAAGTATGGCTAGCTGAAAGCAATAATAATCTCTTCCTTCTTGGTTTTGCACTCCTATTTGTACACTACTTTTTTTTTTTTCTTGAGTCCCTGTTTTCAATTTTTTGGGGGTATTTGTACTCCCTTATTCAAGGTTTTGAGATGCCATCTCTTCAGACAATCTCCACCAAAAAGCGATTCCCTGCCTCACATTAATTGATCTAAGTCAAGCAGGAAAATGCATAGGGTTTTAGGGAGGAAAGGACCCTTGGCTTCCATGGTTTAGATGCTCTGCTGTTGAATAGTCTAGAATGAGGGAAATTAGTGCGAATGAGTTAGAATGTAAATCAATGTGTAAGAAATTCAAGCAGATAATTGCTAATGTCTGGCATTTCTACTTGATGTCATTTCAAGGATAAAGACATATTGTTGGCATCTAGATAAATTTTTAATTAAGTTTTTGGGGAGACACTGGTTAATAACATTATGTAAACTTCAAGTGTACAATTCTACAACACATTATCTGAATATTGCATTGTGTGTTCACCACCCAAAGTCTTGTCTGCCTCCATCACCATAAATTTGAACCCCTTTATCATCTTCATCCTCCCTCCAACCTCTTTCTTCTCAACAGAAGGGTAGTAAATTCTTTAAGTATTGCTTTTTGATAATGACATCAAAAGATTTGAGTATTTTAGCATTGCTAACTAGCAAGTAATAACAATTTCAGATGGATTTGGAGGAACATTATTCATCTGTTCAGGGACAGCAAAACAAACAAAAAATTCTGACAGATATAAGAAAATATTTGTATAGTGTTTAAACATCTCTTGATGATGTCTTAAGTAGTAATCACTGAAAAATCCAACCTTTCAAAATTATTTTTGTTCTTACAGTGATTTTCAGATTAAATTCAGATCTTCCTCCAGAGTGTCACAAATCCTCTTTGATTTAAAACTCGTAAAATTTTATTGTATTAACTTGAACAGATCATAAAATGTGACCCCTGAAATGTAGTCATTCCCCGTCTCCAAGGCGATGGAAAATGAATAATATATCCAAATTACAGTAATAACTATAAAAACAAAAGCAAAACAACTTGCGATTTTATGCTTAAGCTATATGAACTATGCCCTGTATGCTTTATAGATATTGATAAAGAATTAGAATCAGATTAGTCTTATTTGGAAACAATGAATACCTAATTGAATGAGAATACTGTGTAGATAAGTTATACTTTTTTGCATAAAACATTTCCAATTATTTCTATGTTTTAAACAAGTCTCTTTTGTGCAAAAAAAAGATTGTTGTATTTGACATACAGGCTACTGAATGTGTATTATATATACAAACAGGTCTAAAACATCTTAAGTTGTTGTGAAATATGTGTTGAAAAGAGAAAAAGAACAGCGTACTCAGACTAGGCACCAAGGCAAAAAGTATACACAAAGGCAAAATGATCAGAAAGGTATGAATATAAAAACTGGAAAAAATAATAAACTGTAAAAAGGAAATCAGAAAGACTTTGAGTCATCTCTTTATAAAGAGAACTAAAATGCAGATATAATCTGATTTTGAGTGGAGGGAGTTTATTTCAAGGGTTTGAAGTTATGAGCACTAAAGATTTTCATGATATGAGAGAAGAATTAAAATGATCATGCAGAATGTGCAATGCAAATGATCAGACAGTATATAATTTCTTTAAGAACGAGGTCTGTTGATGATATAGCACATTGTGTGTGTGTGTTTTCATGAGATTACATAGACATAGTTATTCTCAATCTTGCTGTTAGAACTGGAAAGAGTAAAAGCTAATATGTGAATTTAGTAAATTGTTTGCATGCGTGTTGTTATAATCAAAAGCTCCACATATTCTAATAAAATTGATTTTGTGACTATGGGTATTGGTGAACTACAATGAAGGGGGCTGGTGTCGAAAACCAACCACATAAAGCACATGCTATCGGCCAGATTTCTTTAATATAAAAGTTGATTAGGATTGAAGTTCAGTATCCTTCTGTATTAGAGACACTGTTGTGGATTTGTCATCCTCTGGGATCTGAAGAATAAAGTAAAAATCAATCAATCAATCAATAATAAATTAATAAAATAAATGATAAATAACAAGATAAATAACAAATAAAAATAAATAAATAAATACTAAAGATAAGTAGAAATGTTCATTATTCTAAAGTATGTTTAAGGATACAAATGAACAAGTTGATAAAACAGTTCGAATCAATGAAATATTTTACAGGTTAATCTTTGACTTATCCTATATCTAGGTTACTCTCAACATGTGTAATTAATTCTGGGCATGTTCAATGATACTTAGTTGATGTCAAAAAATCCTGAATCAAATATTACTGCTAATCAGGAATACATGTATTAAGCATTATCTTACATCCTAATATTTAAAGTCACTATAGGATATCTGCCCAATTATAAAATCTTTACACATTCAAAAAAATAATATATTCTATTAAAATGCATGTGTTGACTGATATAAAACCTCCATCATCCTCATTCAATGTAGCAGAAATTCTTTAATAACAATTTAGGCTAATATAATAATATTATATTGTTTTTCACTCTAATTTTCTTCTTAGCAATAAATGAATGAAGGAGCCACAGTCAAAACTATGATTTCAATATTGGAGATAAAAGTAGCAGATATGAATGAGTTTCATAACAAAGAAATTTCTACCTTTAAGTTTCAGTGTTTCTCAATTTCATTTTCAGGTTCTTCATTGCTAGTGAACAGAAATGCAATTATTTTACAACTTTATTGAGGTATAATTTATACATCATAAATTCTCCAATTTTAAGTTTACAGATCAATGACTTTCATAAATATACTTAGGAAATATTCACTAAAATCCGAGTTTTAAATCTATCCATCATTCTTTTTGTGTGTGTGTGTGTGCGCTGCTTGTTCATTTATATATCTTTTTGAATGAAATTTCTATTCAAATCTTTTGCCCAAATTTAATCAGGTTATTTATATTCTTTTAGAGTTGAAAGAGTACTTACTTTATGTATTCTGGATACAAATCTCTTATCTGATGTAAGATTAGCAAGTATCTTCCCTAGGCTGTGACTTATCTGTGACTCTCAGTTCTATTTCATTAATCTATATGTCTATCCTGTGGTCAGTACTACACTATCTAGATAACTGTAGATCTGTAGTAAGTTTTGTAGTCAGAGAAAATTCTCTAAATTCCTTCCAATTTTCAAGATTATTTTGGCTGTGCTGGGTCCTTTAGATTGCCATATGAAATTTAACATTTTTGTCAATTTCTGCAAAATAGGCAAGTGGTATTTACATCATCTTTAGTGTCTTTCAGTGATGTTTTGTAGTTTTCAGTGTAGGAGTTTTGCTATACTTATATTTTTTTGTGTCAATTATTCTCTTATGATCCATATTATTACTTGATAATGTCTTCTCAATTTTTATTTCCAATTTTACATTGCTGGTAAAGAGAAATGGAATTGATATTTTAGCTATTTGATTGAGATATAATTTACATAGCATAAGATTCACTGTTGTTAAGTGTAAAAGTCAGTGAATTTTAATAAATATACAAGTTATATACTATCACCAAAGTCTAATTTTTAACAATACTACCATAGCAAAGAGAAACCTTAGACCTGTTTCCAGTCAATTCTTTTTCTACTGACAGCCTCAGGCAATCACTAATCCACTACACATTTTTCTTCTCTAGATATTTTATATACTTGTTATTTTTGAATAGCTTCTTTAATTTACCTTAATGTTTTTCAGGTTCTTTTCATACTACTTTCTTCTCTCTATCGATTTGCATTTTCTAGATATTTGGCTATTATGAATAAAGATACTATAAAACTTCAAGTGAAAGCCTTTAACTTGGATACGGATTAATTTTTTAAATACAGAATCTTGTATTAAATATTTGCTTAACATTTTATATATCGGGCAAACTTTTCTAAAGTGATTATAACATTTTATATTTCCACTAGCAATTTGTGAGGGTTTCAGTTCCTCTACCATCCTCAATAATACTTGTTATTTTCTGTTTTATTATTACTATTATAATGGGTATGAATTGGTATCTCCTTGGCATTTTAACTTGCATTTTTCATAAAACTATTGGGGTTAAGCACCTTTTCGTGTTCCTTTTTCTTATTTGTATATCTTTAGAGTAAAATATCTATTCGCGTTCATACTAATTATTTGTGCTCTTCCTGAATACTTTCTTGATATTCACTTTTGAAGCTCAAAGGTTTTTATTTTGGCGAAGTTAAAATTCTCTCTCTTTTTTAGCGCACGCCAATCTTGTATTAACAGTCATTGCAAATGTTAGAGAAACAAAGATGTTCATGTATATTCTAAGAACTTTGGCATTTACATTTAAGTCTATGATCCATTTTTAGTTAATTGTTTTATTTGCTGTGAATTTAGGGTCTGTGTTTATATTGTACATGTGGACATCCAATTTCCCTAGCATCGCATTTGGAAAAGATTACCATTCAGCAATAAATTGGTCTGACAATGTTGTCAAAATTCAATTGAACCAACACGTATGGGTTTATTTATAGATCTGAATTCTATTTCATTGGCCTATATTTCTATCCTAGTGCCAGTACCACACTCTCTAGATAATGATAGGCTTGTAGTACATTTTGAAATTGGAAAGTATTTGTTCTCCCACTTTGTTGTTCTTTATCAAGATTGTTTAGACATGTTTTGGACCTTTGCATTGCCATAATAATTTTATCATCAGCTTTTAAATTTATGCAAAATTCAAATGGGGTTTTAATAGTGATGGTTTTGAATCTGTAGATCTACCTGATTCTATTGACATTTTAATTATATCAATTCTTCTAATCTATGAACATGGATTTGTATTCCATAGAATTATATTCCACAGTGTGGATATAACATTTTTATATATAATGTCTAGTTAAATGAAACTTGTTCCTTGCCATTTATTTGATACTATGCATAATGCTCCCATGACCTTTGTGCCATGTTATTGGGTGAATATAAGTTTTCATTTCTTTTGTGTAGTTCATTAATCCTGCTATAGCTCTGTATCCTGTGGGAAATAATTATTAGAAATTGCCATACTGTTTTCTAAAGTAGCTGCAAATTTTTACATTCCCATCACCAATGTATAAGGTTTCCTATGACTCCACATTTTAACCATGCTTGTTATTTCCTGTATTTTTTTTAATTATAACAACTCTTCAAGGCAAAAGTATTATATTCTTTTTCTTCTAATTTTTACTTCCTGTTAATGGTTTTGAGCATCATTTCACGTCCTTCTCGGTCATTCATATTTTTACCTTTGTGAAATATCTCCTTAAATTTTAGCCAATTTTATAAATTTGGTAGTGTTCCACTTCTTTAGTTGAAAAAAAAATCTTTACATAATTGGATTAAATTTTCATTATTTTCTGTTATGTGATTTGAAAATAATTTTTCATTCTGTTTCTTGTCTCTGCCTTTCATTAATGTCGACTTCTATAGTGCAAAGGTTTTTAATTTTGCTGGCGTACTTTAATTCTTATTTGTACTTTTTTGTTATATTTAAAAAGTTTTTGCATATTCCATCACCACAGGTATTTACTTAATGATTTTGTTTAAGATTTTAGAGATTGTTTTCCTTTTTGTCATGTCTATAATATATTTTGAGTTAACTTTTTTTTGTCAGTGTGAGCTATCTATAATCATCTTTCTGAATGTAGATATTCAAATGGAACATCTTTTGTGGGAAAGACTACCACATTCCTCACTGAATTTTTTTAAATAGAATTTATTTTTTAAAGCAGCTTTAGGTTTACACCAATGTTGACATGAAAGTACAAGAGTTTTCATATATCCCCTCTCCCAGTTTTCCTCACCCACATTTTCCCCTATTCTTAACATCTTTCATTGGTATGACACATTTGCTACAATCGATGATACAATATTTAAAAATTATTGCTAACTAAAGTCCATAGTTTCCATTAAGATTCATTCTTAGTGTTGTACAAGTCCATGGATTTGATAAATCGATGCATACATAATGTTATTTACCCACCATCACAGTATCATACAGAGTAGTTTCCCGACCCTAAAAATCCGATGTGCTCTATCTAATCATCCCCTCTTTCTACTCTGAAACCCCTGGTAACTACTAATCTTTTTACTATCTCTATGTTTTTGTCTTTTCATTTACTTTTTATTGTGGTAAGAACATTTAATATGAGATGTACTCTCTTAAATATTTAAGTGCAAAATATTGCGTGCTTACCTATAGGTACCACGTTGCACAGCAGATTTCTGGAATGATTCTCCTTGCATAACTGAAACTTTATACCCATCGAACAGCTATTCCCTGTTCTCACCTTCCCCTGCCCCCAGCCTCTGGCAACCACCATCCTCCTCTTTGCTTCTATGAATTTGACTGTTTTAGATACCTCTTATAAGTGGTATCATGTGATATTTGTCCTTCTGTGACTGGCTTATTTAACTTAGCATAGTGTCCTCATTGAATTTCTTTGGCAACTTTTTCAAACACGAAGGATTCAAATATGTATGGTTTTATTTCTAGAGTCCTAATGCTCTTCTCTTTATTCAAATGTTTAAACTAATGTAAGTACCATGCTCTGTAAGTGGGTATAGTTTTGCAGTATATTTTGAAATCTGAAAGTGTTATTTCTCCAAAATTGTTTTTCTTTTTCAAGTTGTTTTGGCTATTTTTCCTACTCTGCATTTCCATTCGATGTTTTGCTTGTCCATTTCTGCAAAATTCTAGTAAGCCTTTTGACAATGATGATGTTAAAACTGTAGATCAATTTGAGGAATATCAATATCTAACAATACTATCTCTTCAATTCCATGAACATGAAATATTGCTCTTTGATCTCTAGTACCTTTGACTGATTTTTTCTCAACTTCCCTGTACAAATCTTGTTTATCTGCTATTAATTTTGCATAGACTCTTCCTTTTTAAAATGCTATCAACAATAATAATGTTTTCTAAATTTTAATTTCTGACTACATTTCTGACATAGAGAAACAAAATTGTTTTAACAATTTTATTGAAATATAATTTATATAACATAAAATTCACACATGTAATAATCCAATGAAGTTTAATAAAGAAACAAAGTTTGGTAGCCATTGCCAAAATTCAATTTTTAACAATAATATCATAGCAAATAGAAACTTTGTTCCTGTTTCCAGCCATCCTTTTTCCCACCCATATTCCCAGCCAACCGCAAGTCTACTTTCTTTCTCTGTTGCTTGCTTTAGTGGACAGTTCTTATAAAGGGGATCATACAATGTGTTTGGTCTAGTTTCTTCTTTCATTTGGCATAATGGTTTTCAGTATCATCATCCTTGTAGCATGTATCATAATGTTTTTTTCATAATTATGGAATCATGCTCAATTGTATGGATGTACCAACTTTTCTTTATTCATCAACCGATGGACATTCCAGTTATTTACACTTTTTACTTATTATGTGTAATGCCCCTATACCTCCCCTTACAAGTCTTTGGGTGGCTCTATGCTTCACATCTCTTCTGTAGAAACCTATTTTGTAATATTGCTGAGTCCTACTTAATTTTTAATATTTTTAGAAACTGGCAATTTGCTTGCCAAGGTGGCTGCAGCTGTTTTCTTTCCCATAAGCAAGGTATGAGAGTTCTAGTTTCTTCACATCCTCAAAAACATTTATTTTCTGTTTCTTTTTTTTTCTTAATTTTCTACTTCCTGTGGGTATAAAATAGCTTTTGACATTGTATTTCCTTCAAATGATTTCAAGCATCTTTTCATAGGTCTTATGGCAATTTGTTTATCTTCTTGGGTGAAATTTCTATTCAAGTCTTTTGCTTACATTGAATTTTATTTATTTATGTCTTCTTGCTTTTAAAGGATTCTTTGTATATTCAAGACACAAGTCAGTTACCCAATGCATAATTTTCAAAGAGTGCTCTGGGTCTGTGACTTACTATTGCTCTTTGTTAATATTAATTTTTGATATCCAGAAGGTTTTAGTTTTGAAATTCAGATTCATCTCTTTTTTGTATGTGTGGTTTTGGTTTTTGTGTCTAAGCAATCATCACATCATTTCCAGGGAAGAAAGATGCATTACTTCATTTTCTTCTAATGGTTTTAAAGTTTCGGCTTTTGCTTGTAAGTTTATTATCTATTATTCATTAATTGTTTTTTTTTTTTTTTGGAGGGAACTGAATTAAGTTTCTTCAGTCATCCTTAACATGATGATGTGGCATTATTCCAACATCATTTGTGGAAAAAACTATCATTTCTGCCTTGAATCAATTGGCAACTTTGCCAAATTTCAATTGTTGCAAAACATATGAATTCTGTTCACTTGGTCTATATTTATGTCCTATTACGAGTACCAATCTCTCTAATAAGTTTTGAAATCGCAAAGTTTTTATCCTACCATTTTCTTCTTTTTCAAGATCTTTTTGACTCTTTTGTAACCTTGACATTAACATTAATATATGAATTTTAGTGTTGGCCTGTCAATATCTGCAAAAAAAATATGCAGTTGCAATTTTAATAGCCATGCTTTTTAATCTGTAGGTTTCCTTGATTTTATTGACATTTTAACAATCTTGAATCTTCTAATCTATGAACATGGATTTGTAGTCCATAGAATTGTATTCTATGGACTGGGTGGATATAAGTTTTATTACTCATCTGACCATTAGTTGAAGGATATGTGGTGATTCCTCTTTTTTGATAATGTGAATAATGCTGCTGTGACCTTCATGTGAATATGATCTTGTGGATTGTTTTAATTTTTTTGTGTAGATCAGGGGTCCCCAAACCCCGGGCCATGGACTGGTACTGGTCCATGGCCTGTTAGGAACCAGGCCACATGGCAGGAGTGAGCAGCAGGCCAGTGAGCGAAGCTTCATCTGTATTTGCAGCCACTCCTCAGAGCAGGTATCACCACCTCAGTGACACCTCAGATCATCGTGCATTAGATTCTCATGGGAGCACTGGTCCCTGGTACCAAAAAGGTTGGGGTCTGCTGCTGTAAATTATTAGTTGTGCTTTTGCTATTTCCTATAGGAAAATTTGTTATTATTACTAAAATTTCCACATTGTTTTCCAAAGTGCTTGCATCATTTTTCCCCCATATAAGTGGAATTATACAGTATTTGTCTTTTTTTTTTTTGTGACTGGCTTATTTCACTTAGCATAATACCCTCAAGATTCATCCATGTCGTAACATGTGTCAGAAGTTCTTTTCTTTTTAAGGTTGAATAATATCCCATTTTATGTGTATGCCACATTTTCTTTATCCATTCATCCGTCAATGGACACTTGGGTTGCTTCTGTGTTGCTATGCATGGATGTGTAAATATCTCTTCAACACCTTTCTTTCAGTTCTTTTGTGTATAACCCTTGAAGTGGAATTGCTGGTTCTAATGGTAATTCTATGTTTAATTTTTTTGAAGAACTACCATACTGTTTTCCTTAGTGACTGCATCATTTTACATTCTCACCAACAATGCACAAGGGTTCCAATTTCTCCACATTCTCACCAACATTTGTTTTTTATTTTTATTTTTTGGTTATTTTGATAGTAGCCATCCTAATGGGTGTGAGGTGATATATCATTGTAGTTTTGATGTGTATTTCCTTAGTGATTAGTGATTTTGAGCATCTTTTCATATGCTCTTTAGCCATTTATATGTCTTCTTTGGAGGAATCTTAGGTCTTTTGCCCATTTTTTAAAGTGGGTTATTTTGTTGTTTTTGAGTTGTAGGGGTTCTTTATATATTTCATTCTGTTGATTATGTCCTTTAATGCACTGTTTTTTATATTAATTTTTAATTGAAGTATAATTGGCATATAATATCCTACTAGTTTCAGGTGTACATCATAGTGATTTGAATATTTATATACATTATGAAAAGATCCCCAGAATAAGTCTATTTACCATCTGTCACCACACAAAGTTATTATATTATTATTCACTATGTTCCCTATGCTGTATATTACATTCCCATGATTTGTCTATTTTTACTTTCATTGCCTGTGCTTTTGGTGTCAAATCCAGGAAATCCTTGCCAAATTCAGTGTCAAGAATCTTCTCTATGTTTTCTAATAGGTACTATATAGTTTTCTTCTAGCGTATTATATAGGTTGTTTTTTTTTTCCTAATGTGCCATGTAGTGTTGCAAGATGTTACCATTGGGGGAAAGTGAGTAAAGGGTACATGGAACAGCTCTGCATATTTTGTTATAATTGCATGTGTATCTAAAATTATATCCAAAGAAAATGTTTAATTAAAATAGTATGATCCATCCAAAGATAAAATACATAAACCTCCAATCTATTACAAATACAGAAAGAAATTTAAGATTAAACAATCACAGTGGAAACTTTAATAATTAGAAATAAATGTACCAATTGGTTAAAAAAATTAAGGAAAGATATAGACAATTTTAAGTATAGCTTCATTCTTTAAGAGAAAGGGAGGAAGGAAAAGAGGAAATAGTATTTAAAAAAGAATAATTTCCTTCAGTGTTGGAATTTTTCACAGGTTGGTCACATAGTGTGTCACATAGTACTTTGAAATAAATTCTAAGTGGTAAATATATTACTTTCTATGATGATAACTAAAAATTGAACATTTCAAAACAAAATCCGGTGTATCAGCCTAGAAATTAGGGGAGAAACACAGTCTTTCAATTTACTCTTATGCTAAAAAGTCAAAACCGCAACTGTAGAAACATTTTAAATGAATGGTAGTTAATATTCCATATATTAAAACAAAGCAGGTCTCAAGAGAAAATTCATAATCTTAACTGATGTTAAATGGGAAATAACCCTGATGCGATCGTTGCTTTCACATACACTACCTGACAAACTTTATGGGATGACATATAGAACCAAGGTTAACATATTAAATTAAGAGAATTTATTCACAGTTTAATAAACACATTTAAATAACAGAGTTAAAAGCAAGGGTTGAGAGAGGAAGTAGGTTAACATACTCACAATATGAAATGGGAATTGAAGGACTGCTTTCCACCTTCAGGCGCTGCCTGAATTATGGGTTATGCTAAGTTCATATGCCTTTCTCTACATCGATTGCATTAGCTTTCCCCTGAAAGTTGGTTTTAAGGACAAGAATTGAGTTTTGAGTAAATGGGCCCAAAATAAATTTTCTGTGCCAAACACATGCTTGCTCTTTGGGAGACGTGCAGGAGCAATAGGCCTAGTCAACAGCTGGAGCTCACCAATTAGCCTTATGAAGAACTATGGTGTATGTGTGTGTGTTACTTAGGCAGATGTCATATGGGGCCAGAATGGGACTATATTAGAAAACACCCATGGGTGACTAATTAGGAATGACACAAAGGTCAGCTTGAGTTTGGCATGATTAATGCTTCGTCTTTCTATCCCTGTCTGTCTATAAGTAACACTCTTCTTGTTTCCATCACATAGTACATATTGATATTTTTTTTACCAGTGTCAGGGGTTCAGCTGAGTTGGGAAAGAGAGAGATGAGTTGTCAGGTATCAGAGTAGCTGATTAAAGCAACAAGCCAACAACGAAAGAGTTAAGCCTTTAATCACTTACCGTGATGGTATAAACAACAGTCTAAAGCTGGAGAAAATGCCGTCTAAATGTGTTCCATTTTTCTCCACGGAAGGGTGGACAGATCAAGGGTCAGATGGATCTGCACAGATGTGGGGGCCATCTCACTGTTGAGGGAGTCCCGAACAAAAGGCTCTGGCGGTTTTATGGGCCCCGAGGTGGGAATGGGTTGGGTGGAGGTTAGAGGAAATAGCTAGAAGTGGAAAAGTATTGAATACTGAGTCAGAGTGGAGAAAAGTATCTTCAAGATTCCCTTCTTTACTCCCCCAAAAGGAGGCCTCAGTAGAGGCACCTGAGGTAGACTTCTGTCCAAGGACTCAGATAAAGAGACCTAGGAATGAAGGCACAGGGGCAAGGAATATAAATATGTGAAATAGCGTGACCAGCCATGGGGCCTGAGGCTTTGGCTGCAACTCCCTTCAGAGACTAAAATGTATCGAGTGCACCAAGTCTTGGTGTGGAGAGGGCAGCTTTGCCCCCTTGAGGCTTGTCAGATAAAGACATTGTAATTGCCTGTGGTCAGGTCTGAAAAATCACACACAAGATTTTAACCAGGAGTTGGACTCTTCAACCAGTTACTAACTTGTTATCTTAACACATATTATGAAGTTTGCCTATGGCTTACAAAACAGTTGCTTATTTATTATTGATTCTTAACAAATCCTGTGAGCTTCATCTATATTTCCTAAGCTACTGGCTTAATTTATCCTATGCTTAACACTCGTATGAGCTTCATCTGTTCCATTTATTTTCTTGCCCTCTGTAGCAGAATTGAATGTTCTCAAACAATACAGAAAATTCACGTTGCCAATATATTTATTTTCTACATTTTTTTTTCAAGGGAAGATGTTTAAGGGAGAAAGAAGAAATTTAACTCTAAAAATAGGGGAAAAGGCTAATACAGTAACAATAATGTCATTATCAGTTTTCATATAGCTTCCAGGTTCACCATCCTGGTTCACCATCATGATCAAGTGAGTTTTATCTTTCTCATTTCAAGATGGCTCTTGCACTTCCAAACATTACGTACTTTTCTAGACAGGAATATAAAGAAATGTGAGAGAGAAAAGGTTGGTACCTCTCAGCAAAACAAATATTTTCCAAATTTTTTTCATCTTCTCCTCCATTAGTCAGAAAATTCCATGCTGGATACCTTCTTTGGTAGAGTCTATTTAAGCCTTTGCCCATTTTCTAACTGGATTGTTGATTTTCTTAATATTGAGTTTAGAGAGTTCTTTATATATTCATTTTAATTTTAATTTTAATTTTTATTGACATATACTTGACATATTACATTGCGTAAGTTTGAGGTGTTGGTTTGATACATTTACATACTTGATACGTCCTTTGTCGGATATGTAATTCCTAAATATTCTTCCTAGTCTGTGGTTTGTCTTTTAATTCTATTAAGCAGTATATTTTGCAAAGCAAAAAAAAGAAATTAATTTGATGATGTCCAACTTATCCATTTTTTTTCTTTTATAGATTGTGCTTTTGATGTCATGTTTAAGAACTTTTTGTCTAACCCTAGGTCATGAATATTTTGAATATTTTGTCCTTTGTTCTCTTCTAAAAGTTTGACAGTTTTATATTTAAGTCTGTTATCCATTTTGAGTTAATTTTTGTATAAGGTGTGAGGTTTAGGTTGAGGTTCTTTTGTTTTTTTTTTTTTGCCTACGGATGTCTAATTATTCATGCATTGTCGAAAAGACTGTCCTTTCATTGAATTGCTTTTACACTTTGGGGGAAAAAAATCAATTTGTGTGGGTCTATTTTTTGTTTCTTTGGTCTGCTCCATTGATCTATGTGTCTCTGTCAATATCACACTGTAGCTGTATAGCAATTCTTAAAATCAAATAGTATGATTCTTCCAACTTTATTATTTTTTCAAAAAAAGTTATCAAAGCCATTCTAGTTCACTTTAGCTTATTTATTCATCCCTAATAAATATGCCATTATATACCATTATACACATGTACAGACAACTCATTCCTTGCTTTACCTAAAAGAACACACTAAACATATAAAAAAAGACAGAGAAATGTCATCTTATTTTCTTTAGAGTTTTAGAAATTCAAAAACAAAATAGAACGTTATAGTTGCATTTTCTTGCTCATTATGTTATGCATGAGGAAACATAGACCTACTTACTGTGTTGATGACCCTGAATGTTCTGGCTTCACCATGTGAGCTGCAATAATTAGTGCATGATATTTATTACATTGTGTTGTATGAAAATATTTTTTTTTTGCAACATGGAAACACATATAAATCAAATGGAAATGAAAACGAAGTCATTTAAAAAGTTTATTAACCTAAATGATTTGATTACCTTTAAGATCAATCTAATCTGGCCCTTATTTTAGCATTTTATTGGCACAGGATTGTAGTAGAAGCTCATTTACCTTGGAATTAGAAGACCTGTCTTTAAACCCAATATCTGCCATTTACTAGCTCTGTGATTTTAGATATATCTCTTCTTCAGATTTCTCTTCCAAACAAATGATATAATCACTAACTTATAAAATTAGAAATAATATGTGGGGTGTGTGTGTGTGTGTGTGTGTTATTCATGGAAATGTCTAGCACTTAAGTAGTAGGCCATGAATACTTATTGTTCTTTTGAAGAGTCTTATGTTCATGAGCCAATAAATTCATGTAAAACCAAATGAAGGAAACATGAGGGGGAAGTGGGTATACATCCTTCTCTGGTGCTGTCTTATTACCCAGAATGTTTATAGCATCCCCTATGTCCCACTGCTTATTAGTGAAAGAAACTGTCAGTTGAGTGGATACAGGAAAGAGTGAAGAATTGGACTGACTCATGGAGGCAATTAATCTGCCACAGATTTTATGCTGAATCTTTAGGAAGAAATTGGTCAAAAACTGTCATATACATGTGAATATCAATAAAACCAGCCCCTAAGGTGGAAGAATGTCTTTGTCAGGAATCACTGCCAGATTTCATGATTCTATCTCTTTATACCTGATTGTACTATCTATTCCTCAGCTTTGTTCCCTGTACTTACTTTGAGCCCCATTTTGTTTGTTTATAGGCAGAATTTTTCACCTGTTCCATGATTTTTTTTTGTATCTTTGCTTGCCATAAATGAAGCTTATACCTGTCCCCAGTGTTACTCCTGGCATCGATAATTATATTCTGACTGATATTTGAACACTCCTTCTTTTGTTCTAATTATAACTCTCTCTATAATTGCAGAACAAACAATCATCCTAAAATATTAAAACTCATAAAATAACAATGGCTACTATTTATTCAGGTTAAACACCATATATATATATATAAGATCAGATTTAAATATCTGATATGCAGAAATAGACATTCGAAAGTTTTAAATAACTTGCCTAAAGTCACACAACTTGTAAGTGGTGGATCCTAGATTTGGACCCATGTATGTATGACTTCAAAGCATTGGCTCTTATTCAGTACAGAATATTTAAAACTGTTGCCTAAATATTTGGGGTTGTATGAAGTTGCCAAAATACCAACTTACAATTATCTATCATTCTTTTACTTTGTCATTGCAATTTATGTAAGTTATTTATTATTGATTGCAGTCTTTTTATAAGATAGTTATATTTACATATTGATTTCAGATTATGGGAAGCTATTTATTATTATTTATTTGTTATTATAATAAGTGAATAGATTATCATTTAATGGTAGTGGTCATATTTATCATTTGACTCTACAATAGTATGGTAGGCAGCTTTTAGAATGGCTCCCAGTGATCCTAGTTTCCCGGTATTCATGCCCCTGTGTAATCCCCTCTCATTAAGTATAGGTTGGACCTAGTGACTTACTTTTAATGAGCAAAATTAGGATTATTAAAATATTTTATTCTAATGAGTAGAATATGACAAGAATGATGAGATATCACTTGTGTGATTAGGTTACAAAAGTGCATACTTTCCATCATACTGCAGCTCTCTATTCTGCTGGTACTCTCTCATGCCCTCTCACTTGATGATAAAGCAAGCTGCCATGTAATGAGATGCTCTACAGATAGACCCACATGGCAAGGAACCAAGGGAAGCCTCCAGCCAACAGCTTATGAGGGCTTAAGGTGTCAATCCAATAGTACACTGGGAATTTAATTCTGCCAGCAACCACATGAATAAAGTAGGAAACAGATTCTTCCCAGTTGAGCTTGTAGATGAATGCAGCCTTGAGAGAAACCTGAAGACAGAGGACCCAGTTAAATCATGTGCAGATTCCTGACTCGTAGCAACTATGAGATAATAAATGTTGTTGGTTTAAGTTGTTAAATTTTGGGGAAATATGTTACATAGCAATCAATAACTCATAAAAATAAGTTATTCATGCTTTTTGAAACTGCTGTATTCTGGTGGTATGCTCTGGCCAGGACCCTGTGTCTAAGTGAAATGTGACCTTGAAGCAATTACCAAATATCTAATGCCGAAGCCTCTAATCTTGATAATTCAGTGGAAAATATAGGTTGGTTCAACTTTTCTTTGCTAAGTCTTAGTTTGTCAAGATTTGAGCAAACGGAGCAATGAGGAAAAAAATCATGTTTATCATTGAAGACAAAGAAAAATCATATCACAGATTTATAAAACAGCGAAAAAGCTTTCATTCTCACTTCAAATCTTTGTCAAGAAGGAGAACATACCCATGTTAAGATATTTACAGAGTGAAAATTGAGTTTCACACAATTCGCCACTCCAAAACAATTTTGTGTACTCTATGGCCTGTGAAAAGATAAGTGTGGATTTTTTTTTTTTTGTCTCTTTTTGCAATGAAGATTTTAAAAATAGTGTACCGGTTTTCTAGAACTGCTATAAGGAAGTACCATAAAACTTAAAACAACAGAAAGTTATTCTCTCTAAGTTCTGGAGGCCAGAAGTTTGAAATGAATATCTTGTCATGGCCTTACTCCCTGTGAAGCCTCTGGGTGTGCATCCTTTCATTCAGCTTCTGGTAGCCCCAGGTGTTCCTTGGCTTGTGACAGCATGACTTTGGTCTCTGCCTCCATCTTCACATAGGTGTCTTTTCTTCTGTATCTGTGTTTTAAGATAGCATTCTCTGTCTGTGTGTGACCGAAATTTCCATCTTCTAATAAGTACACTACTCATATTGGATTAAGACTCACCCTAAAGACCTCATCTTTAACTTGACTACATCTGCAAAGACTTTGTTTCCAAATAAGGTCAAATTCAGAGGTTCTTGGTATTAGGGCGTCAGCATATCTTTTGGGATGATACAATTCAAGCCATGAAAAATAGTATTCCTTTCCTTTGTCTTATACGGTCTTTTTTTTTTTTTTTTTTTTTTTTTTAAAAATACCTCTCCTTGGCTTTGTTACATCATTCAACTTTTTCTTTGCTGATCAAACAAATGATACTTTTTATCATCACATACCTTTCTGTAATGTAATTGTCTACTATCCTATTTTCCCTGCAATATTCTAATTGTTACACCTTTCAAGAGATTATTATCAAGGCTGTAGCAGAGTTTTCTTTATATAATTCAGTGAAATAACAGCTCTATCTCTATCTCAAAAGAGGATTTAAAAAAATCTTATCTGTTAGATGAGAATATTTTTTTTCTTTTGTTATACCTGGTCTTAGAATTCTGAAATTTATTTCAATTTTAAGGGGTTCTATGTGTTGTGAAATTCTCTTTCACAGATTATGTTAATATAAGGTGGTTGGAACATCAGCCAGTTATTTTCCTGTCATCCACAGGTTGATTGATATTGCATCCCCTTTAGAGCAGTGGTCTCCAACCTTTTTGGCACCAGGGGCTGGTGCTCCTATGAGAATCTAATAATGCTTGAGGATCTGAGGTGGAGCTGAGTTGGTGATGCTATCGCTGAGGAGTGGCTGCAAATACAGATGAAGTTTCACTCGCTGACCTGCTGCTCACCTCCTGCCATGTGGCCTGGTTCCTAATATGCCATGGACTGGTACCGGTCTGCGGCCCGGAAGTTGGGGACTTTTTCTCTAGAGGGTGGGAGAATAAAGTGATATTACTCTCAGATGAACAAACTATAAAAATCTGTATGCACTCATCAAATATATATTACTTACATATTGTGTTCTAGTCACTGAATTAGAGATAGCATTATTAATTGAAAAATTATAAACTTTAGAGTCAGACAAACTTGAATTTCAATACTTGCTTCACTAGAGGTTAGTAATTCTTCTAAATATCTATTTCATTCATCTATGAATAGGGATAATAATAGTACTTATAGATTTGTTTTGAAGATTAAATATGATGGTATTAATACAATGTTCTTGATAAAATGGACAAAATGTCTTTGATTCCTGGCAATTATATTTAATAAAAGTTCAGATAACCTCCCCCGAAAAAAACACTCAAAGCTTCTGATTTTCCTGTGTAAAATGAAATAGTGTCTACAACAGTAGTCTCTGTGTTATAATCTATGTAAATATATGGCACATTATATGCCCTTAATATATATTGGGGTCTTCTAATACAGATATCATAAGATACAAAGATTGATGACAGTTATTCTTAGGTTTGCAAGAACAAGTACATGTTATATATACAAATAACATTGTGAGATATAGAAGACTTAGAATACCAATAAGAAATTAAAGCTCCAAAAAGTTAAATGATTTTCTCAGGATAAAATGAGTTTCAGAGCTAGCATGTGAATCCAGATGTGTGTAAGTCTAACAATTTTGATCCATCCACTTTAGTGGCAAATTTAAACACTTAGGGGATGGAAAAAGGGAAGGGACTTTTGAATTAAAACCAAAAGTACAATAAGAGAAGCAGAAGACAACTAGAATCATATTCTAACCGGAAAGTCAAAGGCATACTTTGAACATGAATTGGAAGCTCAATGAAGTAGTTGTGTACAGTGTACATTCTGATCAACCAGAAGGAGTGGTTTCAGTTTGGACTGATGGTCAAGTTTGTGAGACATAGCACACTTTACCCAACATCAAGTTTACTTCATTTTTAAAAGGAATACCAGAGAAGCAGCAACACAACATTCACAACAGCATTGTGGTGATCTGGTAATTCATAACGGTTTCTAGTGCCTCAGTCATTCTATCCTTAGGACATGCATGATCACACTAGATGAGATTGGATTGGCACAGATTACTTCAGGGTAAAGTAGTACCTCTTCTCTAATGCAACTCTAGCTCATCACTGTTAGTTATATATCACTCCTTAAACCACCTTGACAGTGAGGGTGCTTCGTCTGATTCATAGTGCTCAGGAGGACTTTCTTGGATTTCATATGCACCCATAAATTCTTAGAGTTAGTGTTGCAAGAAAGATTGGACTAAGTTCAAATCCTGAGCGTATTTGAAGATGGGATTGCCACAAGCCCATTGCTATAGCAAGAATAGCTGTTCCAGTAGAATAATAGTTGATAAGTTTTTTTTTTTTCTATCAGATATCAGGTAGTAGATATCTGATTAGCTACAGTGACTTTTCACTGGACTTCAGAGGGTTGGAGTAGAGACATAGAGTAAGAAACTCAGAAACTAAGATTTGAAACATCTCCCTTGGCCCTGAGACCTTAACATTATGTCATAGCCCTCCCCCTCTCCCATGGTTTTCCCTTAGTTGACTATTTGCTGAATGAGATTCAGCCTTTGACTTATTATTAATGGTTAATTTGTAAGGATTTGAATAAAGCTGCTGCCTGTTAAAAAATCCCTTTCAACTCTGAGCATAGATATTGCTGTAAATCTGGGATATGAGATAATTTGTCAGCCAATTCAACATTTCCCGACTTCTAAACAGAGGCTATCATTCAATACAAAGTATTCTTGTAAATGAAAAATTTAAAAAGAAAAGCAATTGCAGGTTGTCTAAAAGTTATTGTATTTTAGAAAATTTAAGTTTGATTTTACGCCATTTCTGTAAATCTTCACAGATTTCTCCTCATCTAGTGTGAGAACAGATGTAAATTTGGCACTGAAATGAAAATCAAATAAATCACCATAATAAGTTTAACTCTTTTATTCTTTTGCTTACAACAAAATGTTGTGTTAGTGAAGGGGAAAACATTAAGACTTGGCTTTAATTATAGCGTGAACATTAATGAAGAGAATTTGTGCAACATAATAGAGCATAAGAAAGTGAATATGTGCACAAAGTACATATTGACTGTTTATGGAAACCATAATATTATAAATAAAAGATTTTTTTGTTAACATAGAATGAGGAAGCAGTGGTTCAAAAAATAAATAATGAGGTATTCTTTTTTTTAATTCCTCAGGAAAAGCCTTCTTAAAGATATTTATTAAAACTTGATCAAAAAATCCAAATTCTGTGTGTCCTACATCTAGCTACTAGACTATTCTCTATCTTAGTCCTTGTGGGTCTGAAGACTTCGACTTGTTAATGAAGTCATCAAAGGAAAAGGGTAAGTTTTTAGTAAAAACTGTTTGTTCCAAGATGCTCTGCAAAATGTGCTTCAGGCTTTTCCAAGGCGACTCTTTCATTTTTTTCCTTCTTAACTTAAAACTAAAGCCTCCTTGTCATACTTAATTAAACATCTGAATCAAATTAATTATTTTGTAACTAGACTGGTGTGTAGGATGCAAATTTCAAATTTAGCATGCGGCATTAATTGAAGAGACAGATTGTTTTTTATAAAATATGATTCTTTTTTTTTTTACGCCTTCAAAAAACAGTATATAGAAACCAGGAAAGAACATGAAAATTATCCAAACTTATACACAAGATAAAAATGAGAGATATTCCAAAATGCTTAGCAAAAAGGAATATATTATATTCTTGGACTTCCAAGAAATTTGGGTGTGTGTGTGTGTGTTTATACTCAAACTCCTTTCATGAAACTGGGAAGGATTTTCCTCCTTTTTGTCAATCACCCTCTGTGTATATGTAAAGTAGAAACATACTTATGTAAGAAAATGCCTGATGAATTCCACTGATTCTTATTATCTTAGAACATTAAGAATGGTTATTGTCAGAGAAAGCCTCATTTTAAAAAATGACATCCATCTGCTTGATATTTTATTGGCCTGTTGACAATTCCCTTTGAGTTAATCTGGGTCAGGACCTGTTACTTTGCACTGAAAAGCAAGTTATGCAAATAGGGTAACTGATTCATATACTATTACACTCTGGGAGTACTAACTCAGTTTTAAAGGAGGAGCAGAAGTCAAAGTAATATGTACAATCAGCCCTCTGTATCTGTGGATTCCACATCCATCGATTCAACCAACCCTGACTCAAAAATAATTGGAAGAAAAAATGTTATATCGTTGCTGACGTGTACTATGTAGTTACACCTATGATGGTTGTGTCTGTACTGAAAGTATACAGACTTATTTTTCTTGTCATTATTCCTTAAACAATACATATAACACTATTTACAGGAGGATCCATGTAGGTTATATGCGAAAACTACACCACTTTATATAAGGGACTTGAACATCTGTGGATTTTGTTATCTGTGAGGGGTCCTGGAATCAATCCCCTGTGGACAGCTGTACTCTGTGTCTTTAATTTGATTTTCTATAATATTATCTCAAGCAATGTTTTTGTGTCCTCAAAGATAGTATTTAAAGGATTCAACTACTAAAAAAACAGTCCAGATCTTGTAATCGGCAAGTAAAACAAATATGTGAAGGAGCCAGTACAAGTTTCTGCATGTATCATGTAGAGTATTGTACCATACAGTTTTTAAATGTCAATTACTGTCATTTTACATTAAAGATAAAGCTTGCAAATAAAGTCTTAATCTCTTTATTGTTGACAGCCCGTGGAGAGAAAGCTATGTAATTTAACCACCTTAAGTAATTCCCAGAGCAGTTTCCCTTTGCAAAGGTAAATTGACTTAATTTTCTTATCCTTAGAATCACCAGAATTCACCCTTATATACAGATTTGAAATTTTTTACATGTGCATTCAAACAGCTGTTCATATTTCCAAGCATAAATGGAAGTTTGACTCTGTATAAAATCTTAGTTATCACTTATGAAATAGTTTTAGTAAATTGAATAAAATAGAAGAATTGCAGGCTGTAATGTGTTAGGAGAAAGATTAGTTACCAGTTCTTTGGAGAAGGTAACATGTTTAAGTGATAATACATTTGTAAACATGAACTCAGTGTTCTAAACCCCTTTATACGAGATCTGCCTGCTTGCTCAGTGAGTGACCTTGGGGTAAGTCACTTTCAAATTTTGTGCCTGAGCTTATTTATTCAAAATGTAAAAACAGTGATAATTTTACCTGTCCAAACTGTCTAATAGACAGCTTGTGAGGATAAAAATTAGAGACATTGAATGTGAAAGCATTTTGCCAACTGTGAGGTGAGCACAAGCACAAGGTTTAAAAAAAGCTTCGTGAATAAGTATTTTTATCGTGATGTTTAAATACTTTTATTAGACTATTAAACTTTTAAAAACCAAGTTGTCAACTATAGAGCGTATTAAAATATCAATATGGTGATGGAAAGAGACTAGACTTTGGGTGGTAAACACACAATGCAATATATGGATGATGTAGAATTATACACTTGAAACTCATATAATGTTATTAAGCAATGTCATCCCAATAACTTTAATTAAAATTGATAAATCAGATAAAATATAAAGTTCCTATATTTATATAAACTAAAAAACTAAATTTCCCCTGTAGTTAATGATTTTTATTTATGTGTTTTGTTATATTCACTTGAAAATTTTTGTCATTATAAGATAATAACACAACCATTTAAAGGTAAAGTTCAAGCAAATTGACCATTTTATTCTCCAAAAGAAAAATCGACTTACTTAATATATATTGTCAGTATTTGCTTTTAACTTCTTAAAGGAAATTAACTTCTTTTTAAAGAGACAACTTTATTTTGTAATGTTTCACTGATCTTTCAGTGCTATACTTTTTATTGTGGTAAAAACACATAACATTTGTATTTAGAATTACATTGAGAGATTTAAAAAGATGGAGAGAACATTAATGTAATCAATAGTACTATAGAATGAAACGATTCTTGTTGATTAATATTAGTGCATTTTGGACATTTCATAAGGCTTCCATTTAGGTATGAATTTTTTGAGGCTTTCATCAAATGTCTTCTGTTTTCAATTAATACTGCTGCGTATCGTGCTTTTTAAGTTGAAAGACTGAATCACTTATTCTATCTTCAAATAAGAGTCCAAAAATATCAGTAAGATAGAAACATCCATTTCTTCTCGTATGAGTGTTCGGTTGATTGCATAAAACAATAACATATCTGTTGGATAATAAATACCTCTTGTCTTGATAAAGTTACATGGTGAGAACTCATGTCAATAGCTGAATATATCTCTATCTCTTCCTCTAAGAATCTAAACCAAGAGCCAGAGATGACAAGAATTATAAGCCATTCTCTTCCTGAGACTTGAATCCAGTTAGATTTTATTCTCAAAGTATGAGTATTGTCTGACTAATATGTGTATTTTAAAGAATATATACAGTTTTTTAAGGAGAAACATAAATCTATTATTCATCCCTTGGGGAGAAGAAAACAAGAGTTTATTTTTATATGACTATTTCCATAATATATCCCAATGATTGCCAGTGTAAGTATAAATTTCCAACAAGTAAATTCAGGTCTTTCATGAAAATCTAAAAATAATTCACAAAACTTAACTTTAGTCAACTCATTTTCCCCATACATACACATCAATGTATTTTTTTTAAGATTGAAAATGAACTAAGTACATTCCCTTTACATGGTCCTTGGATGGCCTTTACCACCGTGTGACATTGAGCAGATGTGCTGTTTATATTTTTGGCTTATTTCCAGGTTTCAAATAATTTCTCTGTCACTGGAATTTTTTTCAAAAAACATCTTCAAAAAGATTTGGACATATGAAGCAAAATTCTACTGTGTCAGTTAAGAAACCACATTCAACTTCAATTTTCAGTCCTGCTTAGCCATACTTCTGTAGAAATAGCTTATGTTTTCACATATCTCTGTCTCTTCCAAGCTATTTCATTCTGTTCTGCTTAACCTGAAGTCCTCAAGTTAAGCTTTAATCTCTATAAAACATTTCAACGAAAGATAAAAGAAGAAACACTTTAATAGTTGTAAAGAAAATTATAGAGGACACGGAGAAATATAGAAACGCATGATTTCACTATTGAGTTAAAGATTTTTAGTGAATTATATAAATATATTTATAGGATAAACTATGAAATAATCTAGAGATAAAAAAAAATATCTCAACAGTTACAGGAAATGAACAACTTTTATCTTCTTTTTGACATGTAGCTAGACATATATTTCCTACTTTTCAAAATATTTGTCATAGGGGAAACTTGTCAGAGTAAAATTTTAGAATTTGAAAACCCATCTATATTTATTGTAATGAAAAAAAAAGGATAAACGTTTGCCTTTTCCTAAATGAAATGGAATGATGTTGCTACTGATAGATGCAAGATAACAAGTTTCAGGACATCTCTGGAAAAACTTGTTTTGACAAAAGATTGACATATCTTTGGGATATTTTTGTGCAAATTTGCCAAATAATACTTCTCCTCTCTTAATACTTCAGCTACATTATGGTTTGAACCTAGCATGTATTTGTGTGTGTGACTGTGTGTGTTGTTATTATTCTTGTTTAGTTTTGTAATATTTCACTGATCTTTCAGTGCTATACTTTTTATTGTGGTAAAAAGCACATAACATGATATCTACCTTGTTAACAACTTTTTAAGGATACAGTATGGTAGTATTAACTGTAAGCAGTGTTATACAACAAATCTCTAGAACTTTTTCATCTTGCATAACTGAAACTTTATACCCACGGAACAGCAACTGTCTATTTGCAACTCCATCCTGCCCCTGGCAACCACCATTCTGTTCTCTGCTTCTGAGTTTGACTATTTTAGATTCCTCATATAAGTGGAATCATGCAGGATTTGTGCTGTGGTTGGCTTATTTCACTTAGCATAATATCCTCAAGGTTCATCCAAGTGGTAGCATATAACAGCATTGCCTCCTTTTTATGGCTGAATAATATTCCGTTGTGTGTGTATACCGTATTTTATTTGTTCATCTGTTGATAGATGTTTAGGTTGTTTCCACCTTGTGGGTATTATAAAAAATGCTGCAGTGAGCATGGAATGCAGATGCTTTTTCAAGATCCTGCCTGATTTCAGTTATTTTGGATGAATACCCAAAAGTGCAATTGCTGGATGATATGTTCTATTTTTAATTTTTAAAGGAAGTTCTATACTCTTTTCATCACAGCTGCAATATTTGACACTCCAACCAACAACATGGAAGGGTTCTAATTTTTTCATATCCTTGCCAACACTTGTTTTTTTCTTTAAATAATAGCTATCCTAACAGCTGTGAGGTGATACCTTGTTTTCATTTACATTTCCCTGATGATTACAGTTGTTGAGCATCTGTTGGCCATGTTGTTAATGGAGAAATGTCTGCTCAAATATTTTGGTTATTTTTTAATTGAGTTGTTTGTGTTTTGTTTTGTTTTGTTTTTGCTGTTGAGTAGTTAGGAGTGCCTTATAAATTTTGGATATTAACCCCTTTGGAGATACATGGTTTGCAGATATTTTCTCTGCGTTTACTCTGGCCGTCTGGTCCTTTTGTTGTTGTTAGGGGATTTTTTTCTTTTTTGGTTATTGATTTAATCTTTTTTTCTACTTATGTGTATGTTCATATTTTTTTAGGTTTGAGGGACAAAAAGGTAAGGTTCCTTTGCCTGATTATGGTCCAAGTAGATATAAAGCAAAGATGAGTCACAAAATTTTATCCTAATGAGGTTATGCTTGAATCAATAAGTTATCACAAGTGAGCACCTCATTGATTGTGCATGGTTCAAGTTATTAAGCTGTCTGAAGGGGTACAGATGATGAATGTAGTAAGTACCTGACTACATGAGTCTCGTATCAGGACAAAATTTTTTTATGTATCTCTGGTTTACCTTCAACTCCACGATAATGCTCCTTCCTGTAATACATATATGTAGATAGGAAAATATGGAAATGGCAGGTAATTTTCTGATTTTGTACCAAGTATGCAAAGTTTTGAAAGTGTATAGCCTTCGGAGAGATATATCCTCTGTACAACTGGACCAGATGATTTAAAACACATTATTCTTGTATCTCATATACATAACATGAATACGATGTAATTATAGTATACATATGATGCAATTTATGTAATATTTCATTTTACAGTTATATAGAATTACTATCTATCTGTCTATCCAGAAATTTTGGAGAGCCATAGTTTTGAAGTTGCACAGACCCCTTTACCTAGAGATTTGGCTCATGTGCCTGAACAGCCTCACATTTTCCATTTTATTTCTTCTTTTAGCAGAATCCATTGAACACTGACATCCTACAAGCAGATAAGCTTAACATGTCCACATGAACAATGATGAAATAAGCAATAGATCCATAACCGATGTTTGCAGTTACTAGCCTGTACATGTATTCAATGACCTTATCAAATGAATGGTGTAGTAGAACAAAGCTTTGCACTGCATTTGCATTGAATTTGCTAAAGACATTTGTTATTTTAAACAGTGTTTAAAGAGAAAGGTAGACATAAACTACCTATAGCATTTGCATAAAAATATTAATATTAACTAACAGATATTGAATACTTGTGATATAGTTATTGTTCTAGTGCTTTGTTTTATTGACTCAATTGCTTCTCACACAAACTAAATGAAGGATGATTATGATACAAAATTTACAGATAAGGAAATTGAAGCACAAAGAGCAAAACCACACAGCTACACATTGTGACATCAGAATTGAACTCAGGCCATTCATCCCAAAGTTGTGCTCTTAAATCCTAATAAATGTTGCATCACACAGCAGGCTTTAAGGGCTTTAAGAGGCTTTATATATTTATAATTTCATTTATAATCTATACATATGTACTATCTATGAGTATGTATTTGTGTGTGTTTAGCAGTGGGTTAATTATCCAAAGGCTAATGATTTGTTTGAAGGATATTGAAAAAAATCAATTTTCCACAGTAAACCTAGAATCTAGAATCTAGAGACTAGAATAACTAAAGCAATAAAATTCACTATAACAGATATATTTAACAAGGTTGTTCATTAAATTTTATAATGCTTAGTATTTTTAAATGTTTGTGATTCAGAAAAGTCACTTGATCCTTCTGAGTAAATAATGAAGAGTGGAACTCTAATTTATTGCAACGGAAAAACAAACAATGTATTGACTGAGAAGTAATTGAGACCTTTGCACATCCTCATTATTCACCTTTGTTTACCATGCTGTCATGTACGGCAGAATGTACTTTTCTCAAATTATTTTTCTTTTCTTTGTGACAGTAGTAAACACAATAGTATTTTAAATTCTTAATACACTTATTTCAGCAACATTCTTCCTCTCAAGTTTTTTCATTAAATATTGTTTTACATATATATGTATTTATACATGTATATATGTGAATAGTTATGTGCATATATGCATATGTGTGTTTGTGTGTGTGTGTGCAAGTGGATACCCAAAATGAGGGACATTCTATAAGATACATGGTTCATACTCCTCAAAAATGTCAATATATTTAAAATAAAGAAAAATTGAGGAACTCTTCCAGATTAAAGGAGATTAATGAGATTGTTGGAGAAGGTCATTAGGAGGACATGCCTGCCAGTTGACACACCAGCTGGACCTGGTCAATCAGAGGTTCCTCATTTCCTCCTTAGTCCTTGGAATGTGTGTTCCAGCCACCATTTCCATAGGCAGAGCCATTTCAAGGACATAGCCTTGAGAGAGTAATGTGTTCTTGAGACCATCTGGAAGGCATATGTGACTGAATCTTTTAAGGCCTGTATATAAGCTTTCTTTTTTTTTAGAGAGAAAAAAATGAACACTTCATCAGTGTTTAGTTAAATGTTTAGGCAGTGTTTCTTACATATTTATAAAGCAGACTGATTTCATAAACCTTTCAGATTCTGGGGGACGAGTGTGGAAATCTACTTTTCTTGTAGTCTCCCAAGACAAGCCTACTCATATGTAAGTTCCCTTGCTTATTAAACCTGCCACCTAATGATCTTGAGTGGCCTCCCTCTTTTTTCAGTCTCTCCTTGCCCCTCCCTGTATGGGGCCAGTTTCAGATTTCACCCAGGAAGCTCCCAGTTTTGAACCAATAGAGAGACTTACTGTAAATTCAAATTGTAATCCTGGATTGGACCCTGGACTAGATTAGATTTTCTATAATGGACACTAAGGGTTAATTGGCAAATTGGAAAAAAAGTTTGTTTACATTAAAGTTAATATCTTGACTGTGATAAATATACTGTAGTTATTTAAGAGAGCACGTTCTTGTTTTTCAGAAAACACACTAAATATTTAGAAGCATTATAACTGCAACTTACTCTTAAATGTCTCGAATGTTTCAGAAAAATATGTAGATAGATACATACACACATATATACATGCTTGCAAATAAGTAGAGAATAAAATAACCAAATCAATGTTGTAAAAATTTAACATTTGGGAAACCTTTACACCATTTTTGCTCTAAGCCTGAAATTATATGACAAACAAATGCCAAAGTCAAATGCCCTCATTTTACTTGATTGCTCTTTCATATTTGACATTGTTCAACACTCCTCTTTAAAACTCTTATTTGCTGAATTGCATGATACTGAATTCTGTGGTGTTAGATGCACTTCCTCTGACTTCTGAAAACACCGCTTTTCCCTGGGGTTTCTGGTCTTTTTGGTCTACACATTCCCTAGTTCTGTGGCTTCCACTACCATTTGGGGAGTAAGGAGTCCTAAATTTATATCTCAAACCCAGATTTTTCCTTATGTACTCTGCTTCTTTATCCATTTCTTACTGGATGCCTTCACCTTAATGTCCCATAGGCAACTTATTCTGAAAATGTTCAAAGCTGTCTATGTTATTTTTCTCTTGAAACCCAAATGCTGCTTCTATGTTTTTCTACTTATTCATTGCATCTGTCACCTCAATGAAAAACATGATAACCTCCTAAATCATGTTCACCAAGTTTTATACTGAAAATACCTTAATCTCTCTTGTTTCTACTCAAATTGACATTCATTCAACAAATATTATCTATGTATTCAGTACTGGGACAAGAGCAGTGAACAAGATGTATGTAACTTAGTTTTGATGAGCCTTCTATTGGAAAAAGCAGACAATTCGATGTAAGTCCTCTTAAGCACTTAAAGAAATTTGTATTATCAAGCAGCATATAGATTCAGTGTAGAAATCTGGAAAATAAAGGAAAAAAAGAAAAATTCAATCATCCTTTATCACACTACCGTTATACATTATGATGTTTACTGCTACCAGTGTGATCGCTTTAAAATGCACTTCTCATTATAGCATACCACTCCTCTGCTTAAAAATTTTTAATAGCCCTCCACTGGCCATGGTGCAACCTCCAAACACCTTGAACAAGGCTTCACAGTACATCTCACCCTGGCCTCTGCTTACTCAAAGTTTCCTTTTGCTTGTTTTTCGTACTCTCACTTTTTACCCACTTTCCTCACATTTTTTTGTAGCCATCTTGAATAACTTGAGCTTTCCAAAGTCCTATGCTCTTTCTTACTCCACCGAGACACCACTGGACTGGTGCATTCTCCTGTAATGAGAATGACACCCAACTGCAGATTATTATTTATATCTTTCTCTACTGAGTTCCTGAAGGTAGAAAAGACGTATTGATCTTTGAGTTCCCAATACTTACCATACTTGACGCATAGTTGATATCCACAAATATTTATTGAAATGATTAAATAAAAGCACAGTTATATATTTTCCCCTAAAGAATACAGCAAACTAAATGTATTTTGAATTCTTAGAATTCAGTCATTGCAAGTCATTATTGGTAATAATTACATTATCTTGATGGACATATATAGTTATTGATGTTCAACATCATCATAATTTAAAGATACTTATTGAAAATCTGCAAAAGTGCTTCCTCCATAAATACAGCATCTCAAATAGACTGTTGCCTTCTACAAAAGAATGTACTTTTATTCAGCTTTCAAATTCTTACTAATTTGACATTTTATTTATTTCTACAGAAAAACCAAACCCAGTAAATACACAAATCAATATATTAATTAATTGTGTTTTTAAACTCTGCTTTGACCAATGTGCTTCAAGCTTGGCCCTAGGCCAAGACAATTTTGAATGTGAAGTAGGTTTTCTGGTGTTTTTTTTTTTTTTTGAATGTTTATTTACTGTTTAAACTAAGTTCAAATGCAGCACCTTAACGCTTCTTAATTCTTTCTGTGTATAGTAGAATATGAAAAAATGAAAACACACCGATGCAATCACATCTAAGGAGGAAAGAGAACTACAGACCATGTCTTTCTTTGTTACATTTTGAAATTAAAAAATGCTGAGGGTCCTCTCATGTCTTCCCTTTCCATGTGTACAAGCATACCTAATTTTATTGTTTCACAGATATTCCAGTTTTTACAAATTGCAACCAATGTTTATTGCAACCTTGCATCAAGGTAAATCTGTCATCTCCATCTTTCCTGCAGGCTCAGATAATATTTAGCTTTTTTTTTTTTTTTAGCAATAATTTATTTTTTAATTAAGGTATGTACAATTTTTAGACATAATGCTATTGATTGCACAGTTTAACAGGCTACAGAATGGTGAAAACATAACTTTTATATGCAGTGGGAAGCCAAAAAATTTGGGTGACTCGCTCTATTGTGATATTCTCTTTATTACGGTGGTCTGGAACCGAATCTGCAGTATCTCCAAGGTATGCCTGTACTTATGAATAAAAAGCAATGTTTTGCCTTTCTAATTTGATGGATGCATATTAAAATTAGTGTTATTTATTACACCATTTCCTGAATAATAGTTCTTTTAAAATATCATTATTTGTAAAATATAAACATTTTATTCAAATGTAGGGGTAGTCTATAAATGGAATCCAGTATGACAGTTTGTATAGTTGGTATATTTTGAAAACTGAGTGTTTTTTGCTGAATGTACAAAGAGAAGAATTTAAAATAAGAGCAATAACTTATAAAAGTCAAAACTGAAAGGTATAGCAGATTGGTTAGAGATCTTTCTGTTGATAGGGGAGGGTAGAAAATATATGAAATAATAAAGATCGAAGGCTTTAGTTTCTATTATTCCAGATTGTTTATATTCTTTGTTAATTATAGTTTAAGCACAGAAATGGCAAGAATAATTATTCAACTTTGAAATTGTGGTAGTAAATCATTTGGATAACATTTAATTATATAGCCTTTGGGGAATTTATGTTAAATGTTTAAGACAGAATATGGAAAAGACCTCGAAGGTTTAGTTAAAGTTAGATAATTTGCTTAAAACAATATGGCAAAGTGCATTAAACCGAATTAGGTTTTATTGTTTAAATATTACTTTAGCCATTCCAAACTACTCATATCTTTCTAGACTGTCAGTCTCTTGTAATCTAGTAAAGGAAAGTGATTTCCAAACTGATGATACTATAATGTAGTAAATTCACTGATGGAGAAACATGATAAGGGATTGAAGAGAATGTCATATATTAGCTTGTGTGTTTGTGTGTGTGTGTGTGTGTGTGTGTGTGTGTGTGCATGCACACATTCCCAAATGTGCATCTGGGAAGAGGGGGTTTACAGAGAAGGCAGCGTTTTATGTGCATGTTAAAGAGTACATAGTCGTTTGCAAGACAGAGGTAAGAAAGAAGGGAAAATATATTTCAGCTCATGCAAAGATGCTGAGATATGAGTGAGCATGGTATAGTTAGCAATTGGTAAGAAATTTGATAGATATTATCAACAATATTTTATGTTATCTGTATTCTCAAAATAATGTTTTTCCCAATATTATTTTACCATATGATCTTTTGCTCAAATGCAATAATATTTGGGAACCCAATTTGTAAACATATTATCTCAGATAATCTCAGAAACAGATGTTTTGTTTGATTAGGGTCTACAGAGAACCGTCTCCCTCCCAATCCTCTCCAGTGATCTTTGATGAGATTCAGAGAAATCCCTAGGATAACCCCAGTGCAGTTTGCTATTCATTGTCTCAGGTCATCTGGCCCAATATTACTTGTATGCAAATTTCCTTCTAGTTTACAGATTTTCCATATTCTGAGCTGAGACATCAAACAATTAAAAAAAAAATTCCCTGTACATCACAGCAGAGTTTTGCCACCACAGCTATTTGAAATTTAACTAGCCATATCAGGCAGAATTGATGAAGTTATACTGTTGTAACAAATAAACCCCAAGCCTCAGTGGCCTAACACAGCAAAAATTTATTTTTCATTCATGCTATACTACACGGGGAACTAAAAGCTCTGCTCATTGTAAACACTCAAGATCCCAGACCAATGAAAATATCTTCTCAATAACTTCTTCCATGATAGTGTTGATGGAGAAAAGCAAATTTAGCAAATCATTCATTGCCTCTTAAATCCACTACAAAAGGGGAATATTTCATTTCCATTTCTCATCTTATTGGCCCAATAAATCTATGTTTCTACGCCAAATTTAACTAGTGTCAGGGAAATGTAACCCTAACATGTACCGGAAAGTAAAGAAATACTTAGCAAACCACACCGAAGACTTCTACATTATCCATGCCTATTCTTCCTACTGATGAACTTCCTTCTTAATTAATTATAAGTATATTTAATTGCTATTACTTTTTTTGTACGTGTGTGATTAAGAAGAACCTCATGGTTTTCTTTTTCAAGGAAGAGCTTCGGGTCTCAATAGATAGCTAAACAGGTGATTTGGCCTGGCTATGATTTAAAAGCAGTAAGATTGACGTGTGGCAGATGATGACGGGGTAGCAGAAAAAGAATCCAGTACAATTAGAGAGAATGTAAAACAAAAAATTGGAGACGGAGACAGACAGTGTAACAGTAGGGTACTTTTTTGTCAGTGATGTACTTCCTAGATACTGAATGCTATATGTGCTTGGGTTCATCTGTTTTAACTATATCTCCCTAATGATGCTGGAAGGCAATCCTTTCAATATTTATTTGAAAATAAAATTGTTAAAAGGTTTTACTGAGAGAATCCACATTGTGTATATACATCTATGTGTATGTGGTTAATTATTAATTAGTAAAGTTAGTTACATAGTAAAGTTAGTCATAATTAAGTACAGAAAATTATATATATATATATATTGGCTGTAAAGCTTGAACTAATTCCTTTTTCGTTGTTTCTTAAGTGTGTTGGCGCTGCCTTTTCCAGGAGGTATTAGACAGTCTACCTAGATCGAAGTCTCAATCTTCAATTGAGGTCTGTATCTCTCACCTGTTGTAACTTGCGTGTTCCACATTTTATCACACAATGCTAGTTGCTTTAGACTATCAGAAATGTTAATTGTGGTAATTTATCAGTGTCCCTCTGCTTGCAGTTGCTTCCATTTCAGTCCTTACTTCTTTCTTCCTGGATACAGAATTAATCAACTGTATTAGTAGGTCAATCAGTGTTACTACTTCTCTTCCTAATTGCTATTGCACTCATCTGTATGATGTTGGAACTGCCACTGCCACCGTAACCACGTATTCTCCTCTGTTACACCTCTCAGTGACTCCTGCGCTTTTACTGCTTCGGTAAGGAAATTTTATAGGACTCAACTTTGGGTTGAATAGCAGATTCCCCCCCCCCCCAAAGGTTTTCTCCCTCTTCTTTAAACAGAAATTTAGTAAACAGTTACAGAGCACCTATTTGTGCAGATACTGTGATAAATGCTAGGGATTTAGAAATGGATGGAATATGATCCCTGCCTATATGCTCCCAAGTACCTCTTAGGGGTCCCAAACCGAAGTTCCTAAAGCAGTTAAGCAAGTCTCTTAAAAAAAGAAGCGGGTTGGATGTCAGACAATAATAAGTAGCCAGGACTATGGTGAACCAAGAAACACCTATTCGTTGTTGTCATGAGGGTAAATAATCAGAGATCTTCCAACTTATGTGTAAAATCTTGAATTTTAATTTTTAAATGTTAATAATTGGTCTGAAAAAATTTTAAACACTGTATAAATCAAAGAAAACATATCTATGGAATGGATAAAAGACCACCTAAAGACCACCAAAATTGACTTTTGATTGTAATCCATTTACAATGTAATAGTTTCTTTACTCTTCTGCACTTCTTAAAACAACGTTCCCTTATATGGAATTTAGATGTTGACCACATAATCCAGATAGCTCTGGGCCTAATTGATAGAGAAGGAGTTAAGAAAATCACAAATTCCAAACCTAAAAAGCAAAAATATGCGTGGGATCTCAAAGATTGCTAAGACAACTTCAATGGAAACTAAGTATTTACCAGGATCCCATTGAGGCATCAGCATTTTCTCAGGATTAGGAATTGAGAACGAGAAACCAGGTGGCATGGCAGCGAAGCAGAAAAGACACGAATAATCAAAACATTCAATTTAATTACTCAATTCCTCTCACTAAGCAAACATTTCTTGAGCGTCCTATACCTTAAAAGCATTACATTAGGCCCAGGGTTTACAAATATTTGCAGATTAAAATCCCTGTGTCTCTCCACAATTTATACTTCCATGAGGAGTATAAGTTGTACTACAGGAGTTTTCCAGTCTATAGACAAGGGGTGGAGGAAGCAGACCTTTATAGGCATACCTCAGAGATATCATGGGCTCCAGAGCACTGAAATAAACAAGTGTCACAATAAAGCGAGTCATGATCTTTGCTGGTGGAGAGTCTTGCCTTTATTTTGTCAAAAAACATAACACCTGTGGAGCACGATCAAGTGAAACACAATAAAACAAGCTATGCCTGTATCTAGAGCCATTCATTAGAGCTGCTAGAAGGGAGACTGTAACTTCCTGTGTCTTCCTGTTGTAGTCGCCAGCCCCTGATTGACACAGGGACCACCAGAAATCAGTGACTTAAAGGAAATGCACTCTTTATTTAGCCAGCTGGGTCTGCCAGGGGTATGCAGACCCCAAATTAAGCAGCCCTGAAATGTAGAGGTACAGGGTTTTTAAGCCCTAAACCCCATTCTTCATCCTGTTTGAACACACAAGTCTATTTTTCTTCTTTTTACTAACTGTCAACCGACAGGTTGGTTGTGCAAGTGGGGGTACAGAAGCAGAAAGCTTATTGTTAGAGTGTTATGTTCCTATGGATGATAGCCTATGTTCCTATGGGCGATAGCCAAGCAGTAATTTTCCAGCCAGCACACAGGTATGGTGGCTCCAGTTAGCCAAGAGCAATCTTCCAGTGAAGAGTAATGGAAGTCAATATCAACACCATAGCTATGTGCCTGGCACAACAGAAGCAGTCCGGACAATGGTAGAATATGTTACACTGTGTATTCAAAGAGATGAGAAATTAATAGAGGAGATGACCAAGCATACAAAGAAGCATGAAGAATGCTGTTACCAAAATGGTGTTTAAATGCCGAGGAAACAGTGGGGAGTAAGGAGAAAGTAAGGGGGGATTGGCATGGACTTCATAAAGGATGTAGTAAACGAAGCTGGTCATGTGACAGAGCATTCGAGGTCTACCAGTCATCAAAGAGTGTATCCCGAGGAGCTAAAATGAGAAACTTTGCCGTAACTAAAGAGAGTCTTTAAAAAAAAAAAATCATTATTATGCCTAGGTATTTGAACTCTTTCTTCAAAGTGGTATAGAAGCATTAAGGATTTTAGACAAAGAATAATTACACAAACAAAAGAGAGAGAGATATGCCTACACCAAAAGAGATCCAGAACAGAAGCAGAACACAAAGTGGTAGTGCTGTGGTTTTTATTTATCTATTTACTTTTAAAATTCATTTGGTAGCTCCAAATTTGCTGTGTTAAAAGCATCCTTACTCCTCTGGGTGACTGCAGAAGAGTTCTGGGAGTGAAAACAGGTAATTATTTTTATTATAGAACCAGTGGGAGGCAGCATTATGTAGTGGAAATTGCATTAATTAGTATTATAAGAGAAATAGCTCTGATTTAGCCCTTTCAAATTCTGAAATAAATCACTCCGTTTTTGGAAAATTGTCTTTTTGAATATGAAAAGTAGATGAAACAGGGCACTTACAATGCACAAGGAATAAGCAGTGATTGCTTTTTCAGTTTGTGATAAAAAAAAAAAGATTATTGATCACAAGCTTCTTGAAAATATCTTCATGATGATATTTGGCTAACTGCCATTCATGCCACTCAGTTGAAAATAATGATGTATAGCTGCATAATAGCTATACCACACTTACTGTAGGAAGGATTACTTTAAGAAAGGAAATGTCGGTGAAAGTTTATTGTGATCCTATAAGGATTACCAGAGCAAAGACTATTTGGCTTGATAATTATTAGTATTATTATTAAAATTTAAGATATTCCATGTTCAGGCCACACATTTTAATGGCCACTGTAATGAATAAAAGGAGGCTTGAGAAAACAACTGAAGGCAGTAATTAAAGGCCCATTAATGTGTCTTAGAAAAAAGGGATACACATATGCACACTTCAGATAGCACCTTAGCACCCATGGATAGATCAATGGTTATGATGGCTGAGGTGGTGAGTCACTTAGAGTCTCCCTTCAGAATGGAAGAACTCTTTTCCCCAGGGGCTGGGAGTATTACAGAGACATCTAAGTCTCTCTCCAAGAATTACCCTCAGCCAAAAAAACTGTCCCGCCCAAGGTCACAACCTTATTAATTTATCCCTTCTCAGCTCCAGATTCACCCTTCAATACCTACTCTGCAATAATAGAATTCTTCAAGTGTTTCTCTTTTACAGTGACCATGATGGTAAGCTTTCTCACTAGAGGTTGCTTGGTGACATTGCGGGAAAAGAAACTTCTGCTGATTCCAGCTGCTGCGAGTTTGAGAACATCTGGTGGTGTTCTGCCCCAGCAATGTGCCAAAAATGTGTGATCCCTTTGGTGACTTCACAGCTCTGGCCCTGCCTGGTGATCACCTGGTGGCCCTTGCAACACTGACATCACATGCTCCACGCCTCCTTTCAGCACTGATGCCCCACTCTCCTCTGCCATGCACCCATCCACTAGATGTTGCTTGGCTGTTTGACCAGTGACTGTGGACCCAGCTCTGGCTCAGAGAAACCAGTAAACGTTTTGCCATCCAGTGAGCTGCAACTCCATCTTCTCCAGTGAAATCCGCATGCTGGCCTTGAGAAGGAAGCCCCCTTCCAAGTGTGTATCTCCTTGGGCAGTCTTCCCAGCCCTAGGTTACCATATAAAATTCTCTCGTGTCTTATAATTATTCTTTTATCATAGCTTAATAGTTATTGGTATTAAGCTTTCCCTGTTTAGTTTCTCTGGGCCCCCATATCTCCTTCTATAAAACAGGTATTAAAAACTACTTAAACATGATCATGTGTTACTTCTGGGGATCAATTGATATGATGTATGTATAAACATTTTGTTAACATTTAATATGCAATATAAATGCAAGCTATTTTATTTTTACATTAATAATGATAAATGATTGACTTGGCGAACTTAAAATCTGCTTATTAATATGAATGTTTGGTTATTATGCCACCACCATTCCTGATTCTGAAAAATGTTCTAGTTGTTTGTGGATTATTTCCAAATTATCATTCTCACTCATGCAGAAAAGTTGAAAATGCAAGCTGTGATACGATGAAACATCCCCTTCTCTATCATAAAATCTTACTTAGAGGAAGAATTCTGACTGAAATGCCATAAGAACATGATAAAGAGCTGAAGGCTAGAAGTGCAAAATCACCCAAGCAAGTTTATAATGCTGAGAAATCTCAGGCAGCTGATGTTTATCACACAGCCAAATGCTAATACATCCAGGAAAATAACATCAGTTCCAGATGTAACTATTAGGCATGTGCTGTGGGACAGGTCATCTGTGCTTTTCATCTGCCAAAACCTCCTTTAAAGGGAGTGCATGATGGACTTTGGTGAGAAAATGAATGGGGAAAATTTAAACAGCAATACTAACTTTATCTTACTTCAGACATGCATAACACCTAACTATATTAACTTAGTGTTAGTTTTCACTTGGTAAAAGGCTTTGAAATATTTTCAAGTAATCAGATCAGTAGTACAGAAAAAAAAGTCACAAACTGTAATGTAATTTTGTGTTTGAATCATGTAAATGATTTTGAAATATTTTTAAGTATTCAATTTAAAGGTGTAGAAAACAATAAAAACAGTCCAAAAACTCAAACATAAATTCTTCTGTACCAAAGCAACTTGTATCGACTCGAATGGTCAAATTATTATAGGTATTTTTTGTTAGATTATCTTGTTATCAAACAACTTTCAGTGTCCTTTCTGGTACCTCAAAGACAGTAAAAATATGAAAATTGAAATATTTAGCTTTGGTACTATTGTAATTATTAAAATGCCTTTTAAAGATTAATTTAGACTAAGCAATGACATTTTCATATTTTAGAATATTTCAACCAATTGAAAGGAATGTAATGGTATGCATTACTACTGCAAGTAGAATCTGAGTAAAAATTGCTATTAAATTTGTTGTCCCGGGTTGAATTCTCCAGGAGCAGTCATTGAAGACAGAGTTTGGGGACAAGATGTTTATCACAGGAGAGGAGAGGAAGCAAATGAATTATGATGCAGGAAGCTCTGGAGTGAGAGTAATGCCTTTCAGAAAGTGTCGTGTTGGATTGTAGTGGCTGGGCCTTTATATTCCTGCTTTGCTTAGTGAGAGATGAGGGCTATTCTGGGGAGAATGTGTGACCTCTGATGAGGAAGTTCTCTGCAGCTGAGCAGCCTAGAAGATTCTGACAGCTGGAGGCCACCCTCTGACAGTCCCCACAGCTGAGCGGGAAGTCATTCCTCGAAAGTAAATCTGGGTGGTGCATCTCCATGTCTGCCACAGTCCACACCCTATGCCACACAGGGCCACATCCGTATGCACATCTGGGGCACAGTTCCTACAAAGTTCCAGTGGGCATCTTTCCAGGGGGAAATGTGAAGTAGGAGGTTAAGGAGACAAACTATAATCCCTGGTACTGCAGGTGGGCCAGGACCACAGCTGCTCTTCATCTACTTCACTTTCATTCTAAATAACCCCACCATTGGCTACCACATATGTTGGCCTTGGTGGCTACCTGATGACATGATCCAGATCCTTACCCCTGAGGTCCCTGAGTACCTGGTCACTCTGCCCTTCTCGTAACAGGGTGGCCATGCATATTTCTTTACAGTAATAATTGGGCAAGGGGATACTTGAGTGCAAAGAGCACTCAAGTGGATCACTTGGGTTCCACACGCATTTATCTGTGCTCTCATTGTGTTAGCAGCCCAACTTTCTCCTCATGGTTGGCGTCGATTACTCCTGCCAAGACAGTAACCCCTTTTCTTGTGTACCTTATAATTCAATGGAACTCTCGCTATGTCACTTGGGGAAATTGTGCCCTCTTTTGAGAAAAGACTGTCTAACCATGCAGGGCCCAAAGTCGTAGAAATGGGGAACACAAAAGATCCCAGTTGGTCATTGAGAATAATAGTGAGTGGACACTCCTGATTTTGTTCCTTGGAGTCTACCTATTCTACCTACTGGGAACACAGTATCACATGAAGATTGTAAATTTTGGGTGTATACAACATCCTGGGGCATGAAGTATTGCTTCTGAAGGGGAGTAGAGTGTGCCACCTCAAATTATACCTCTTCGGAAATATTAATTATTTTAGGCTGGATAGTTTTAAGAAACAGCAGATATGGGAAAGCTCTGAAAATCAAGTAGAAGTTGCTGTTTGTAAAGGACATTTATATTTATAGGGGAAATCTCCATCTGTAAGGGTTTCTCCCTCTCTGTTTCAGGAAGAGGAAGGATGACTCTGAATCTCTAGAAACTTTTACCAATGGGGAAGGCAAGGACTTAAATCTACTTAATAACCTCACTCTTGTTTACTGTGCTTTTTCTGGTCACCTCCCACAACTGACTTGCCACCCTAACATCTTCTTTTGTCTTTAAGCTGAAGATGGTATTTATTTAAGGTGATGGCTTTGCCATTTTGGTGAGTTATTCAGTTTTCCTGGGTCTCTCCTGTAGGTATACATGTTATTAATCTTCTGTGTTTCTCCTGTTAATCTGTCTCATGTCAATATGATTATTAGACCAGCCAGAAGAAACTTGAAGGATAAAGGACAATTCTCCCTCACCCCCGTCCCTTCTGAGCTGGTGCTCCAGCTGTTCATCGATTAAGTTGTTCCAACACTATTGAGCCCACAGATTCTGAGTCATAAAATACGTAATATGGTGAGTAGATTCCCATTATCAAGGGCCCATTCTTACATTGCCTTTGTTGTAAAGAGACCACTGGTCTGCCACTATGTTATGTGGACTCAGATACCAGGAAGTAGAACACTGTAAAAACCCTTGGACACTGGTGCTGGCTGAGGTCCTGTGGGCAGTAAAGGCAAACTCATACCCAGAATAAGCGTCTGTTCCTATGAAAACAAGCCACTGGTCTTTCTAGGCTAGAAAGGGGCCCATTGTAGTCAACATGCCACCAAGTGGTCAGCTGTGGCTCCTTGAGAAATGAGACAATTGAAAAATCATTGGTTATAGTAAGTAGCAAGATTGTTCTGGGGCCGTGGGAGTCCATGTTGTTAGGAAAATACATCTCTGTCACCTTGGCTACCTTGTTTCAGCACTGGGATGGCTCATGGCAAGGACTGATGGGCATCACTGGCCATGTAGGTCATTGACTACTTTGCTGTTTAGTGCCTCTACTAAGGCAGATGATTACTGTTGAGTGTTCACACGTGATACAAAGAACTTCTATGCCTACCTTATGCTCACTCTTATATGAGCATCAATCAATATACCCCTATTCCAGAACTTTCTTTTTCTTACTTTCCAATCATTCTCCTTCCAGGCCTCTGATGAGTTGGCCCAATTATTTGCCACTGACCATTGGTCTGTATATATTTTAAACTTGGAGTACTTCTCATTCCACACTAAAAAGATGACCAGGTGAACTGCCTTAAGCTCTGTCCATTAGGAGTATTTCTCTTTCCTATTATTGTCTGTCAAGGTCATTGCTGTGTGAGGCTATAATTCAGCTACTATCCACTTTTCAACTTGTACCCACATACTAGGCCAATCTATGTGTGAATCAGTCTTGGGCTTTTTTCTTCTCCTTCAGCTGGTAATGTCGCATTCCACATGTAGCCATAGGAGTGAGCTGAGAGAGTGGTACTGACACTGATGGCTATCATGAGAGGGTGGCTATGCTACCTGTCATGCAGCTTACTTGTGGTCACTACTTCTGTTCACTCTCTATCCACCCAGTTGTAACACTGTTCACTCTCGATCCACCCAGTTGTAACACTGCCATCTTACATTGTATTTTTGCTAGATTTATCCAACTTTATGATTTGGTGATTTTCATAGGCTCTAGCTCTTGATGAGCAGTTCTGACCATATGGTTACTTAGTGCCCTATGAGCAATCATTCCATCTCCATCAGCGGCCAGAAGCATACTAGAAGTTGTTTTTCAAAAGGAATATGATTATTTGTTGCTGATGACAAGAACCCCAGGAGCCTATATTATGGTTCTCTTACTAGGGTTTGCCACAATTTTAACCCAGTGTTTTTTCCCATTATTGACATTTCTAACATGATAATGTCTGCCAAATCTTATGGCCTAAGCAGAAAGGCTGCTTGTGTTGCAGAATGAAACTGATACAGAGCCCTATTATTCTCTGGTTCCTGGTCAAAGCTGACAGCTTTTCATGTCACACAATATTTGGGTGGGAGCAGTACTCCAAAGTTGGAATATGCTTCTTTTAGAAACTGAAGAGACCCACTTGTCTTTGACTTTGGATAGCATATCCCAGCATACCCTGACTAGAGGACTCCTAAAATTTTAAAGATGTAGCTAACCCTGAATATTTGTAGAGTTTATCTCTTATCTCTGGAACTCGTGTGTGTTCCCCAGGCCTCTGTGTTCTAGCCATCTACCAAAGAAGTTCATGGACTTTCACACCTGGTTTTCGGTGTTCGCTACTCTTTCTCAACTGCTTGATATCGTTTTATGGTGCAGCCATAGCATTTAGCTGCAGCCAATTATTTAATGAAGGAAGCCCCTGCATTCCTAGGTCAGAGTGGTTTTAATATTTTACCAAATTTATTGAGATATAATTCACATACCATATAATTCACCCATTTAAAGTCTACATTCGATATGGTTTAGTAGATTCACAGTGTTGTGCAGCCATCACCATAATCTAACATTATAATGTTTTTGTCCCCCCACAAAAGAAACCCATACCTGTTAGCTGTCATCTCAACCCTCTACCTTTGATCCCCAGCCCTAAGCAACCATTAACTAACTTTCTATTACTATAAATTTGCCTATTCTGGACATTTGATATAAATGAATAAATATAATGTGTGTAGATATATTGTTTCATTTCTTTAGGTATAAACCTAGGAGTGGAATTGCAGGGTCAGATAGTAACTCTATGACTAAATTTTTGAGGAACCGTTTTCCAAGGACACAAGGCCATTATATACATTTCTACCAGCAAAGTATGAAGGTTTCAGTTTCTCCATATCCCTGTTAGCATTTATTATTGTCTAGCTTTTTCATTATAGCCATCTTACTGGATGTGAAGTGACATCTCATTGTGGTTTTGATTTTCATTTCCCTAATGACTAAGTGACTAAATGACTAATGATGTTGAGCACATTTTCTGTGCTCCATTATCCTTTTAATATTTCATCCATAATTATCACATATCTAGTAAATTGCAACGGCTAGGGCATTTTCTTCCACTGGTACACCCTCAAAATTTGCCACCAGTGAAAGTTTTAACAAACAGCCACCTTGTGCCAAGGGCTCACTGTGCTCTACTTGCCACCAGGAGTCTTCATAGCAAGTCGGATGGGGAAAGATCTTATTCCAAAACACTCTTTTCATTGACTCTTTTCTCAGATCACCCCTGGTGCCAACTGTTGCTGATTGAGTTTTCCAGAAGCAGATGCAAGACAGAGTTTGTGGTACAAGATATTTATTAGGAATCAAATCTGTTAAGGGAGATAGAGGAAGGAGGATCAAGAAGGCAAACTGAGATGCAGGCCCAAAAGAGTTGGCTAACCTGGTGGGGGGTTCTGGAACAACACAAGCTCATCATAGTGTCCTGTTTGGGGTTAGAACGGTCAGGTCTTTATACCCTTGTCTGACTCAGCTACTTGATGAGAGCTGCCCTCAGAAGGATATACCATGAGTAAGGCTATTCTCTGCAGGTGAGGCAAAATCAGAAGGAGCTGACAGCTGGAGGCTGTCTGCTGACTTCCTTCCAGAAGCTTTGGCATCACATCTTTTCCTTCTAGAGCAATCTGGGTATCACAGTATCATGTTTACCACATGCATTATACTTGGATGCAATTTAGAGGCCTTCGTAATAATTGTTATATTTTGTTAAGTAGCTTTTGGTCATATTGAATAATCTCCAAACGTTAAATAAGTAATAGATGAATATGAAGTGTTGATAGATAACATACGCAGGGGTTAATTTCCTCTTTTCAGTTGTTTATTTATTTGCTAATAATTATAGTTTACTACCTTTTTATTATTATGTAGAACTGGAAGTATAAGCTGGTTTCTCCTGATGAAACATGCAAAATTGTATAGCCTGGTCTTGAATGAAAAAATTAATACCTCTAATATCCCCCGCCTCTATATATATGCTACTCTGGTAGTTTTTATTGATTAATATTCCTCCTTCTAAAATTTGGATATTGCTTAAAATGATTTTCTCTCATCTGGAAACTCTTGTCTGCAACAGGCAAGAAGTTTATTATGAAATGAAAGGTAAAATTTCACCCATAGTTCCACTGGCCTTGAGGGAGAGCCATAGACACATTTCTCGTGTTTTTCTAGCTTTTTCTATAATTTGACCTTTTGATATTAGGACATGACTCTCTGTTATATTGTAAATGCACTGATCTTTCATGTTTTGGACATTCACTCTTTGGTGTAGAATTAACTGAAATAAGATGTAATACAATATACACTTTGAAGAACCTAAATCAATTTAGACAATTTTGCTATAGAGAAAGAAATTTACTCATAAAAGGCAAATTGTATTGGAATTCCTACCTTAAGTGGCAGGTACATTATCCATTTAGACTTAATGCAGAGTAGTTTCAAATATGCTTATGTAGAGGTGAATAATAAGAACAAATTCTTTTAATACACATTTATATATTGCTTTCTAGGCAATGACTTTCTCATTCAATAAGTATTTTATTTTTTTCTCAACAAGTAGACATTGCATTCGATTTGCTCTAATGGCTTCTGTATTTTAATAGCTTGTATATTTATTTAGCTAAAGAGGCTGCGGTGGCTGTCTCTTATTCTAAGTAATTTACACTGGTCTGTGCTTTCAACACTTTAATTTCAATGTTTGTATATTGTCTGAAAAATTTGAATTCCAGTGAGTTGAAATGAAAGGCAAATTAAAGTGAATTTTAAACATGAGAAATTGAAGCACCCATAGACACACAGACACAGACACAGAAACACACACACACACACACACACACACACACACACACACACACAACGTGAGCTTCTATGCTACATCAGAATACCTAGGAGTTTATTTGACTTTTCTTCACTTGTATAGATAGACTTTATCACAGTGGATAAGGGAGAGACGGGAAATGGGTTGATGGGCCCATCTTAGCTACCAGAATAACAGGATTACTTCTCGTCCTAAAAGGCGGGAACAAAACTGTTGCCAAGGAACAGAATGGTAAAATTTTCTCTGTAGGAACACAGCTGTCCGTACAACTAATAATTTGGGGACATACTTTCTTTAAAGGGTTTTTCAAACTTGGCAAAATCTTAAAGAGAGGTGACTTCTGTTCAGTGAACTCTTTTGATTTCTTATTTATTTTTCTGTTTTTGTTGTTGTTGTTGTTGTTGAGATAAAAGGCAGGGTACAGCTTAAATTGGAAGAATTACTCTTTTAAGAAAAATAAGTATAGAGATAAATCGGAATTGTATTGAGATATTGAGATATTGTCAAATTATCAGTCCTGCATTCTTTTCTCCTGTTGTCATGTCTGAGTTTGTTCTAGTGCTAGGTGACAGCCTTGGTAGTAGAAACTATTGATTTATGTCTCTTCTATCAATAGGACATCTAGAGAACTCAGGAATATGTATTTGGTTATGGAAAAAACTCTGCTTTCATTTACCAAACCATGTTTATTTTCGTGAACAACCATCATATATGTGAGGCCTATATGAAATCAGATATAACTTAGAATGTTTTATTTGAATATAATCTAATATAATTGAATAATCTTGCTCTTTCTTTTCAGATGTAGATTTTCTTTCCATAAAACTCTTTTCTTCAAATCAAGCATCAAAGCTTTTACCAAATCTATTTTACCTCTGCCCAGGCAACATATTTGAGAAACATAACTTGGCCTTAAAGCATGGCATGAATCAAAGTCTTGCCTTTAAAGAAATAATTTTAAATATTAAATTATCTCAATAAGTAAGTCAGTCTTTCTGAGTGCTGACACTACAAATCTATCTTTCTCTTTAGCTAGCTCTGTGGCTTAAACTGAAACTCAGTTATAACAGCCAGAAACTGAATTTTCTGTTTCTTTGTCCTCATGACATTTTTATTTAATTAAGAGGCATGTGGAGCAGGGACCAGATACATGAACTAGTTGGCACTCAATTCCTAATTCCTCTCTCTTCTCTCTCATATCTCACTAAGCCTCTGGAACTTAAAATGTATGTATAGGGTAGTTAATTTTTAACCTCTGCTGTCACGAACAGTTTGCTGCCTAGAAACCAATTCAATTCATGATCCATGGATTAAGCACCCATTATGAACAAGCCATTGTGTTAGAGATTGAAAGATGAAAACGACATTGCCCTATCCTAATGAAATTATATCTAACTGGACTTCTTCATACTGCCTATAGTTAGAACCACTCCCTTACTACCACCAACCCCAACCACATGTTCTTTTATGTTAAGAACTAAATATACTTGTATGTTCCCCTGCTTATTGCCTGCTCTCAGATCTCTTTGAAGTCTGTTTCTGTTGCCTGTAGCTTGGATCTCTCTCCCCTTTTCCTGAATGCCAGAGCCCAGCCACCTACTGACACCAATTTGACCAAATGAACTGATAACTTGCTCTGAGTCCCAGGGGACAGGATGCGTCTCTCTTATATAATGATATTCCCAGATATGGCAGGAATCCAAGTTTCCAATATCTGTGGCCAATATTTTTTCTATCTTTCATTGACTTTATTATTGTTTGGACTCATTTGGCAGGATCCACATACTTTCTTATATAAGGGAGTGTCACAGTCCTTCCTGTTGTGACAAAAGAAAGCAGCTAAGGAAGTAACACTCTTGCATGCATTTATATCTTTCCACAGTGCCAGGTTTATTGAGTGGAACCTTCCATACACCAATCAAGTACCCACGCAGGTTAACACACAACACACAGACGGGAGAAGTACAGAGTCTCATGCAACAGAGCCAAGGGATGAAAGTCCTTAGCGCCTCCAAGGTGTGTTCCGTTGACTGGCGGTGCAGAGAGCTGCACATCGGTCCCAAGCCAGTGGCTATGATGGGCAGGTCAGAGCCTTTGGGTCTCAGCTCACTTGTCCGTGATGCTCTCTGGTCAGGTTTGAGCATCGTCTGTCTCAGCTGTTCAGTTTCTATGGTCCTCACAAGGTGACATCCTCGTGCTTATCAGTCCCTGCAGTTGTGGGCTTATCCAGGACAGTTCTGGCTGACGTTTCTGTGATTTGGGGCATTCTGGTCACACCCTAAGGGCGTCCCCATTATGTACCAGTTGACATTACTGTCACGGCTCCCATGGAATCTATTTTGTAAAGTCCACAAAATCATTAGTTCTTTATGCTCTGTACACTTCAGGAGGTTACAGTCACAAAGACTGTTTAGAAACTAAATCTTTAAATACAGTAAGATTCTCTAATTAAAAAAAAAGTGCAGAAATTATGCATAAGGTAGGAGGAAGCCTTTCCAAATGTATGCAAAATAAATCATAATTGACATAAAATACAAATGAGTATCAACAGGACACAAGGTATAATGAATAGTCGATGGGGTTTTGGAATTGAACGAAACTCTATTAATGTACTAGCTCTTTTTCTTATAACCTGTGTGATAATCAGCAGGCTATCTAAACTCTCAGGGCCTTAGTTTTGTTAAATGTGTTATATATGAAAAGTAAATATTCTCTCCTGAGAGTTAGCATAAGGATTAAAGCATATTATTATATCGTTAGGTTAAAGCATACAAAAATGGCCAGGATACAACTTTTGGAACTTAAAAAATGGGCAGTTTTCTTATGGTTCACAATCTCAAATATATAAAACACTTTGTACACAGAAAGCACCAAATTACATGTAACTCTTGCTGTTTCTGTGGAAAAGCTGGTATGTTCAGAACCTCTGCTTCTCTCACACCTCCCCCTACACTTCTGAAAGTTTGATAGTGGAAACAGAATTCAGAGCTAGAGAAGAACTTCGTTGTCTTCCCTATCTCTAAAAAAAGTTATGATTTCCCTAGCACAGGATTTTGGAACGTGTTTCAAGTACATCCTGTAGAGGAGGGGCTAGAGGAGAAGTAAGGGGAAAAGTAGGTGGACACGTTTATGATTTAAAAACTTAAATCCTGTTGGATGCAAGCTAGGGTGTGCTAAGAATGACAATTTGTTAAGATGCAACCAATTCAACAGATTAGAAGAGAAGGAATAGCTATTGGCTATTTCTGTAACTGTACTGTAACCACCCGTAAACTTAATTTCGTCTCTTTAATATAGTTTTTTTTTTTTTTCTGATGCAAGCTGGTTTTGCCCAGATAATAGCATTTTCCACCCTTATCCTTCCACGTCTGTAGGCCTGCTCCTTAATCATTAAGCTTTAGGACATAGAATTTATTGAGCCTCAGGTTTATAATCATGACGACAATAAGTTTCAGTTACACTAAAGATAACGTCTGAGCCTTAGATGTGTTTCATCCCTAGGCCCATCGAGACAGAAAAACCTCCTCACCAGCCACGGTATTAGACGGGATGGCGCCATGGCTGATTCCAGAACTGAAGACAAAGATCGATTACCCCAGCCCTGTCCAATCATCCAATCAGTAGACCCACACCCCCAACTCCCTTAGTTTCCATGACAACTGATTTTTTCCCTGTATAATTTGGACTATGAGATGCCTGGGAAGCCAGGTTGTTGAGAGCAATAGTTCGCCTGTGTCTCCAGGACTTGCAACTCTAAAGAAAACTTACTTCCTTTGCTGCACGTATTTCTTCAGATGCGCTCAGGCAGACGGACTCCTTTTGCTCTGCTAACATTTCTATATCCATTTCTTCCTACTGATTCTTTTCATAGTTGCTATGACTGACACCCCTGTCCCCTGCAGTTCTTGTCTCTCTCATGGGTATTTTGCAGTCCAGTAAATTAATGAAGAGCATTTGTGAAGAATTCAAGAGAAACTCTCTTCCTTTTCTCCCCTTTCCATAACTCTTCCTGCAGCTAAAGGCAAGGGAAGCCTCTGAAGCAACCAGAAAGAAGACAAGTGGAGCTCATATACGTTTATGAATTTTCTGTTACTTTTAATTATTCACTTAACACACATTTGTTGTCTTCTCAAATAGACTGTCAGCAACACAATGTTAGGGGCCACATCACGTCTGTGTTTATTTTCCTTCTTCCCCTTTCATCCTGCTACTTAGTTTATTTTTCTCATACATTTAAAGCAGTAGAGTTCAATAATAATGCACTAAGTCCAAAAACCAGTAAAGCCTTTTACTTTTAACATATCTGGTTTCAAGCTCTTTAATTCTCTAATAGAAAGATCCTACTACTATTTTATCTATTTTGATATGTTATTTCCTCTTGCTTTGGTACTTTCTAAGTGGAGCAACTACTTAATTTCCTTCCAGGGATATCCTCTCATACACTTGAAGACATCTGTTAAGCTTGGATAGCTTCCTTTGTTGTGGTTCAGTAGCCTGAACTCCTTCATTTTTGTTGGCAGAAATAATTTCCATCCTTTAATCTTTTCAGTTGATCTTCTTTGGATCCTTTCCAGTTTCTTCCATATACTTTTACAAATGAGAAGATTTAAACTTTGCCTTCAAAGATTCCCAGGGAAAAGCTGCATTATTAACCACTTCCTCCTATCAAAGTTCAACTCCCCTCAGAACAAATAGGACAGTGCCATTGTTTATAGGTACAAGTTTACCCTTGAACAATGTGAGGGGTTAGGGAATCCGACTCCCCACATCCCATGCAGTTAGAAATCCAAATATAACTTAACTCTCCAAAAACTTAACTACTAATAGTTTGCTATTGACCAGAAACCTTACTGATAACATAGTCAATGAACATGTATTTTGTATGTTATATGTATTATATACAGTATTCTGACAATAAAATAAATTAGAAAAAGAAAATGTTATGGAAAATCATAAGGAAAATACATATAGTATTTGTTGAAAAAAAAAATCCATGTATAAGTGGACCCATACAGTTCAAACCCATGTTGGTAAAGGCCAGCTTGTTTGGGTGTGGTGCAGTTCGTGTTTAACCAGTGTGTACCTGAAGCTTTTATAATCAGTGCTAGAGCTCTGGAGTCTTTGTTGAGAGAGCCATCCTGAATTCTGGCTTTGGGAAGGATTCTGACATCATAACTCCAAGTGCTAGGGCTAACTTTAGGCCTCAAGCAATCTTTACCAAAGAGAGGTGTGGTTAATTAAAGATGGACACACATTTTTTGTTGCACTTTCTATGGAGAGGTCAAGTCTATATTTCCTCCCCTTAAATCTGGGCTGGCCTGTGATTGCTTTGACCAATAGAATATGGAAGAAGGAATGTTATCCCCAGTTCAAGGCTGTCTTACTTGGTTCAGGCTGCTGTAACAAAATACCATACATGGATGGCTTAAAAACAAACTTTTATGCCTCACAGTTCTGAAATTTGGGAAGTCCAAGATCAATGTGTCAGCAAATTCAGTTCCTGGGGAGAACTTTCTTCCTGGCTTGTAAACAGCTATGTTTTCACTGTATTCTCACATGGTAGAGAGAGAGCACTCTTTCTCATTTTTAAGGATATTAATTCTATCACAAGGGCCCCACCCTTATGATCTAATCTAACCTTAATCACCTCCTTAAGTCCCCACTTCCAAATACCATACACTGGGGATTGGGACTTCAATATAGACATTTGGTGGTGGTGGTGGGGTGGGGGGCGGGGACACAAACTTTCAGTCTGTAACAGAGGCCTAACCTTTTGGAGGACTAGAAGTTAACACTTTGATCCTTTTGGAGTCCAGAGGTGCCAAGTAATCCAACTATCCTTTTGGAGAGAACTCATGCAGAAACAACATTGATAGGGAGAGAGACATAGCTTAGCCCAGCCTTCCAGTGGTCCCTTCCAAGTTGATAGGCAACTGAGTAAAGCCGTCTCTGATCCTCCAGACCAATACAACCACCAGCTAAGTACCATGGATTGATCATGTCAATGTCACATGGAGCAGAAAAATTGTCGCGCCAAACCCTGCCTAAATTCTTGACCTACTATATTGTAAGAAATAATAATAAATTATTTTAGCAAGCCGGTAGTTTTGTAATGATTTGTTATATAACAATAGATAACCAGAAGAAGAAAGAAACACAACTGCCTCTGTTCACATCACTACCTTTTCTGTATGCTCCTCAATATTTCCTTAACCTGTAAGTAACTTTGAGTTCTCTGGCTAAGTCGCTGTAGTTGTGGCTGTGACCTCTGGGGTTCATATAGAGGGTTTGATTGTTACCATATAAACGACTCTCAGGATTTCTCCAAAAACTTGTATTTCTAGGCTTCTTGGCTCTGACAGCTTATCCAGGGACACCAGGAAAGACCAAAATACTAAATAGGCAATTTTATCCCTTTATGACAGTTTCTGATAATTTCATCTTGGAGCCTTGAGCTTCTGCATAAGAAGTAAGACCACCCTGCTTCAGAGACCACAAGGAGGTAAAATAAAACTTATCCAACATCAGAAGATAAATACAAGCCCTACTGCAACCTGTTCTAAGTCAAAAGGTAAGTGTTGTGTCTTATATTTTTTATATGGAAGAATGATTCCCGATTTAGTTTTGTTACAGCAATAAAGATATAGTGATATAATGGAGAAGTTGGTTAGATGTGTATGGGAGAGAGAGGGGCAGAACTGCAGTCAGTGTATCCTAATATTACTTAGTCCACCTATGTGGGTCAAGAATATTAATTCCTAAATCTTGGGGTCTTGAAAATTATCTATTTATTGAGAGTGCTGTGGATATATTTTTCTCTTTCTCCATGGCTTGTCTACTTAGAGCTCCCACTTAGGTTATATCTTCTAAAATCTTTTGCAAGTCTCAAAGCATAATACGAATAAGCAGATTAGATACTGCATTATTTCCAATCGATGAACAAGACTTAATCCTCCTAGAATGATCTTCCTCTACTAGGATTGATCTTCACAGGCCTATCTTCCTCAATTACAGCATCAGAGTAGGGGCTTATTTCTTTTTGGTTGACTTGTCTAAGGTCAGGAAATCAAAATATTTAGTTCCCATAGATCCAACTATTTAAAAAAATATTTCAAGATATGTCAATATAGCTACCAACACACTTTCACTATCAGCAGTTACCAGTTCAAGATTATTTTCACTTTAACTGTCAAAAACGTGCTTGATATCTGTACTCTTTCCCCATTTCTTAATATGTGAAAATAATACATATTTAAGAAATCACACACATACATATACACACAAGAACAGACCTACACACACACACCAGCGGTTAGTGTGGCTGGGATAGTATGCGTGAATTTATCAGCATTTCAGTCCACTCTTATTCTGGCCTCTGGCTACTCAGAGGTATTTCTGGTGTAGTGGAAGCAGTGATGCCCTGGCTGAGGAACACATTTGAAACCAAACTCTCATGGTCAGAGGCACCATAGTAAACCAATCTAGAAAGGCAAGCCGAAGACATAGACAGTGTAGGACATTTAGACCCTTGCTGAATAAACAGATAGCTGGGATTGTGCTCAGGGCCTGCAGATCTGATAACCAGAAAAGTCAGCAAGGGCGGTTCAGTTGAATCATTGGTAACAGATGCCAGAGGCTAGTTGAAAATTAGGCATCCTTTGGGCTTTTCTGAACTAGAGGAATAGATTTTCACCAGCCCTTAAACTTTTTAAATGCAACATACAGGAGGTACATTGGAGTGAGGGAAACACATTTGGAACAGAAGCTAATTACTGTGTTTCAGGAATCAGGGATGGCTGAGATATCCTTAGCTTGGGTGGCTCTCCGAAGCTTAGCTTGACTGAGTACATGTGTCTTAAATCCTGTGATTACTTAATTACTGGATTCTGTGGACTTGAGCCAATAGGTTGGTTTGAAGAAACTTTTAAGTCAAGGGAGATTATTATGAGATAGACTCTGAAAAATATAGTTATGGTCATTACACATCAACAGTACAGGAAGAACAGATATGGGCATCTGTGTGTTTTGTAAAATTTACAAAATTTACATGCCTTCTGTCACATTTTTCTTCTGTCAGGTGCCACTGGTGTGGTCAAAGCAACTTTTGGGATTTGACTAAAGTAAAGGTGAGTTAGGAAATATTTACTTTGGATTTATTGGGGTATATTTATGTGGTTTTCAGCTATGTCTATGCAAAATTATTTCTAGCCATCCATGGGTCAGTAACTTCCAGGAAAACTCCTATAGCTCACCATTTTGTCTGACCCGGTATCATGACAGGAATATGCGAGTATTACTGTGATAAGAACATGCTCTAAGGAACTCAGCATTGAAGGTTTGAGGATAGGGGAGGAGAAACGGGATTTGAAATGTATGAAACCAGGAGCTGGTCTGTGGGAAGTTCTTTCATTCATCAGTCATATGATATTGTGATGGGAGGATGTGATTTCCCTTGATGCTCGTCAAGAAATATATTTGACAACACGGTATATACTATTATAAATGCACCATAACCATTTTCCTGTTTTGGTGAGAGTCAGGTGAAAAGGAATTAATCTGAATTCCTCTTGGTGTGTTGGGGCGAGGAAGGGAGGAGAACCTATAATATTATTACCAACATCTAGTAATGTTTGGAAAGTTGCATGCTTTAGGCCTCCACAGGATTAGACTATGCCTTAATCTATTTATTCTGATGAAGCAACAAAGCATCCCCACTTTGTTGGAACAAATTCTGTGAGACCTAGATAAAACAGTATACAAAATTGCCACATGTTCAGCAAAGCAACAAAAAAAAAAAAATGTAAGTATTCTAGTGACAATTCGCCTTCTTCATTAATAAATCAGTTTGTACATTAAGAGTAATTTGATTACACATTGGTTTAACACACCACTATGTAGCAGCAGTTTATAAAGCATTTGCATTATTGATCTGTGGCTTCTTTCTTCTTAAACATAGACACAGTTCAACTAGGATCTTACGGCTGCGTGAACTCAAGCAAGACATGGAACCACTCTGGGCCTGTTTCCTTACCTCTAGAATGGAAATAATATTTGCTCTCCTTATCTGTCAGGCAGTATTAAGGGAAATCTGTCACAATATTTATTATAAGTATTTGCATGCTGCAAAGTGCTGTTTGATGTTTATAGTAAGTCTTTAGTAGAGATGGTTTGAAAAGGAAAACATCATCTTATTCTGTTTACCTCCTGGATTATCCCCATTTCTGGAAAACCTGACTATATTTTGTCTTGGCACAAATAATCACTGCAGGTTTCTTTCTCAAAACAAAATTTTAAAATTTACCCCAAATCAGCCAGTGCAAAAAATACAGGAAGAAAAACAAACTTTCAAAGAATCATAATACAGCGAGTATAAGTTTTTTTGAAATTCTTCCTTGGGGAATAGCAATTAAGTCTGCTTCCTGGTTTTATTGAAGATACATTAAGCCTATTGAGAGTAGCTTTATCTAAAGTAAAATACTGTCCATTATAAGGAAATAGTGATTTTTCTACATAAGGATATTATCTCAAAGATATGTGTAAAGCATCGAATGGCATTCTTACAGATAAGTGTATTAACAGAAAACTGGCTGCTAAGGGCTCTCACCCTGTGGGAATTCCTTAATGCATTTATCATGATCCGGGTCTAGAAACTCAGTGTTTTCAGTGCATTAGTGTTGATCAAATTTAAGGATGTTTACCCACGCTAAGCAACTCCCAGGATATTTTAGAGTAAACTGGAATGCCAATCTATTAATTTACAAGGAAAAATCCAACTGTCAAGTCGATTGGAGAGTCAGATCAGCCAGACCAGCACATCCTCTCAATTGTGGAAAAACACCAAAGGAAGTCAACTACATTTAGAAAAGCCTGGGAGGGAGTTAGCTGACTGACTCAAATATGATAACCCAAAGCAGCTATGTCTCTTGCTATGGCTAGCCAGCAGAAGGGTCAGAGTGGACCTTGCACAAATATTTGCTAACTCAAGGAAAAAATTCACTAATGTTGTGTTTGGCACAGTGACCAGATAGAAGAAAGTGTTGGATCTGCATTCTTCCATCTAAAACATGTGGAGAAAGAATACTAATGTAAATGTTAGGATTACTACGTAATATAAATTAAAATAATAAATTAACATAATTAAAAGCAAGATTTATAAGTCAATATTAAAAATGCACAATAGGAATTGAGGAAGTGTAATGAGTAAATTCATAAATTAGAGATTCATGATATCGTGATGTCATTAAAGGGGTTCATTTATGGTTGAACTCATTTTGATAGAAGACTGCATATAAATCAGAGTTTTAGGTGTGGGAAGGGGCTCATATATAAATAAGATATAGTCAACTTTGTTAAAATTCATCGGTAAGTAAGATTCTCTTCTACTTGCATCTCTTGTGAATGTCTAGATTTTTAATATTATTTTTCATACTAGGAAACCTAATTAAGGCATTAATTAATTTTCACTTGCTGCCATCTATAATCAAGAGATAGGGAACTAATTCAGTGAAAATTAATTTAGTGAAATCACATTTACATATTTAATAATTATTTATTGACTACTTACACCGATATTTATAATCTTGGCAACATACTTCACTCATTCATCTATGTCATGGTGATGATTCTCTGACGTTAATAACTTTTTAAAAACGTAACCAGGAGACCTACTCTGAGATGGAAGATTTTTATGGAAGAAGTGATATGATAAAATTTTTTTGCTTTTGATCAAGATCTTTCTAGTCTATGTCTATATTGAGGGAAATGTCATTCACAATGAAAACCTAGGCATAAAAACAGTGTCAGGGAGAAAGGAACCAAGGAGGTTATTTAGGCCTACATTTTTGTCTGGGACAGCAGTTCTCTAAGTGTGGTCCATGGAGTCCATGATACTCTTGAAAGGTAATCTGCGAGGTGAAAAGATCTAGCATGCCAGATTATAATGTAAGAAAGAACAAAAAAATCATACCAGTTTCAAATTCCAAATTACAACTAACCTTTTAGAAACTGCCACTTGCCCATTTGGGTGTAGTGTTGGAAAGTATATATACAATGATCCGAAAAGCCTACAAAAATACTCTCCCTTTTCAAACTCTGTATCTGTGTGGGGCCACATTTTATTCAAATACATCAGCCAAAACTATACACTGCATCAGCTTAAATGAAGTAGCAGATACGATATCCCAGTTGTCTTCTATTAAGCCAGTTAGAGATTTTCAAAAATGTAAAGCAATGACATTCTTCTATTTTGCTTAAAAAATATAGTTATTCTTTTTCATAAAAACATTGTAAATATATTTAATGGGTTTATTATTGACATTTTAAATGAATCGATAATTTAAAAATTCTCAGTTTTGATTTCTAATGTGGTAACTATAGATAGTTATAATCCATATTAATAAAAGCTTTTTTGGGTCCTCAGTGATTTCGATCAGAGTATAGGGGTCATGAGACCAAAGAGTTGGATAATAACAAATATAGAATTCTTTAATGAGACATGCTAAGTTTGAATGGTTAAGTTTAAATCTCTTTTGCTTATAGGGCCTTTGTCACGGAAGGGCCAAACAGCCAAGTGAAAAGTCTTGTTAGTAAATCAAGACTTTCTCTGTTTTGGATTTTAATGGAAAAAGTAAAAGAGAGACTTTGGGTTGGGTTTACTCTCTCTCTCATTAGGATTTGGGAGGAGAAAGGAGAAAGATGGGTATAGAACACAAACAGGAGTAAAGTTATTTTTTCCCTTGTGTCTCTTTTGTCTTACAGCCTCCAGAAACTGGGTGAGTCTAGCAAAAGTGATGGGAAATTTTAAGAGACACTGAAACATAACTCCATGCGGGACACCGAAAGAGATGGTTTAAAAAATGCCCCATGAGGTCCGTGTCTAAAGGCGAGGTCCCCCCATGCCCTGAAGGAGTGCCAGAGTACAGAATCAGCTACTTTAGCAACAGCTTCCTCCTGTTCCTCCAGAACATCATGTCTTGGAATTAAGGACTTACTAAATAGTTGATTAATATTTTGGTTCTGAAGTGGAAAGGTTGTGCCAGTGGAAATTTAAATGGATATATGAGTGTAAGAATAAATATTAAATGAATCTTAAAAAGAATTACTAGAGTTTTACTGAGAGGGCTCGATGCTGCTGATAATACTGTTTCCCTACTCAGCCTTTTCATCTTTCTTGCATCGGTGCTATCCAATAGAAATTTAATGCAAGCATAAATAAAATGTGTACCATAGAAGGAATTTAAAATTTTCTAGTGGTCACATTTCCAAAAGCAAAATAATTGTGTGAAATTAATTACTGATTTTATCAATCCATTGTATGCAGAATATCATTTCAACATGTAATTAGTATAAAAAATTCATAAGATATATTACTTTCCTTCTGACTAATTCTTCAAAATACAGTATGTATTTTACACTTACAATGTGACTCAATTTGGACTAGCTATAATTCAGGTGCTCGATAACTACATAAGGCTTGTTGCAAACATACCGGGCAGCTCAGTTCTGCACAGTTGTAATTTCAGACTTCGAGAAGCAGTTTTAACTTGAGGTCCTAAATGTCCTCTTCGTGTTTTTTATTGTTTTCATTTTCCTTTTTCTCACTTACTAACAAAACACATAGATGTCAAAATTCTCAGTTTCTTTCCTTTCTGCTGGTGTTTTAGATTGGAACTTGCACTGATTTTTGGATCTCAATACTTCTGTTTCCATGAATTGTTTAAATATAGGTATTAAAATAACTTTTCCTCCATTTATCTTAACTTGGGGATCAATGTTATCACACCTCCCTCTATTAGTCCATTCTGATTTATTTTTTGTTTTTGTTTGAGTCATATTTGATAAGATGGTACTGCGTTTCTCCAAAATAAAAGCTGCTCTTCCATTTCTTCTTTGTATTTTTCTTATTCTAAGAGAACTAGCAGCTTTAGATTTAATATATTTTAAAATTTAATGACTACTTAGATTTTCTCTTCTGAAATAAATGAGTAGGGAACATTTAGGCCCCTTTTATTATGGCATTTCAGGTCACTGTTCACCTGAAGTAGCACTTTGGGATTTAGGTAAATTGTCTTTCATTATTTCATTCATTTCACAATTATTTATGGAGGCCACTGTGTTTCAGGCAATAACTGTCTCTACTTCCTTTCTTACTATGGAGAATCAGTTCTATTTTTTAAATTGTTAATTCTGAATTAATTTTACACTTACGGAAAATTCAAAAAAATAGTGGAGTTCCTTCCCACATATCTCTTGTCTAGCTTCTCCTAAAGTTAACATTTTACATAGCAATTATCAAAATCAATACATTAATATTGGTACAATATTATTCACCAAACTATAAATCTTATTCAGGTTTCATCAATTTTTCCACTAATTCTCATTTTTCTGTTACAGAATCCAATGTTAGTTTCTGTATTGTATTTAGTTGTGTGTCTTCTTAGTCTCCTTCAATCTCTGATAGTTCTTCAGTCTTTGTCATTTATAATCTTGGTACTATTGACAGGTACTAGTTAGTTATTTTGTAGATGGCCCTCGGTTTCGGTTTTTCTGATGTTTTCTCATGATTTGAATGAGGTTATATGTTTTTGACAAGAGTAACACTAACATAATGTTGTGCTCTTCTTTGTGCATCATAGTAAGGGCCTCATTATCTCGACATGTCACTACTGGTAATGTTACCCATGATCATTTGGTTAAGGTACTTGTTTTCAGGGTTTTCCACTATAAGGTTACTATTTGTACATTTGTGGTTGACAAATATTTTTGAGGAGATACTTTAAGACTATGCAAATTCTGTTCATCAGACTTTCACTCACTGTTTTTAGTCTCCCTCAGTGGATCTAGTCAAATTGGTTATTATCAGGGTATGTGTTTACTAGTGAATTTTCTATTTCTACATGCATTGGTTGGAATTCTACTCTAAGAAAGCACTGTCTCTTCTTATTTATTTATTTAGTGATTTGTTTATATCTATATGGACTTACAGATATTCATTTTATTCTGTGAGTTTAAATCCAGTGCAGTTATTATTATAATTATTTTGCACAAAATATTCCAGCTTTGACCGTTAAGAGACCCTTAAGGTTAACTACTGTGTTCTTTCAACAAATCTCCCATTCCTTTTTTTAAAACCACATTTTGAAGTTTAATTAAGATAAAAAATAGTGCATAATTATTGGTTTCCTGTTACCTTAAAGATACATATTAAATCTCTTTATATGGCATGCTAAGCCTCTCATGATTTCATGCTTACTTGCTACTAGTCTCATTTTCTATCAGTGCTCATCCACAAGTATACCTTCAGTTTCTAAAATAAGTCACATTTCCCTCATCTTTAGGCCTTTGCATATGCTGTCCCTCAGCGTGGAACACTCTCTTCACATCCAAACTCCATCTACAACAGCCTCTACCTTTCTTTTACTTTCCAAGTAGTGACAAGTTTATAGAACAAGTGACACTGTCATATACTGATGATACAAGTGTAAACGGGACAAACATGTTGGAAATCTGTTAGGCAGTATCTACGAAGACTGAGCATATGCTTATTACCTATGACCCAGCTGTTCTATTCCTGTATATATAAACTTAACATCAATACTATCCATCAAAAAGCAGGAATAAGAATGTTCATAGCAGTGTGGTTTACTCACTCCTCCAATATCTATTCCAATATCTATTAGATGGTATTTCTTCCAGGATTAGCTTTTCTCACATCCCACATCGCCCTCACATTCTGGCTGGCTTTAGTATCTCTATTGTATCTTTCTATATTGAAAATGTTTTACTGAACTGATTGTTAAATTGTATGTATGTCTCTGTATCTTGTCTGTCCCATAAGATGGGGTAAGGTATTAGTATTATTTGCAGTTTTATTCCCACTCTCTAGCTCTTCTTTTGCTTCGAAAGCAAGAGGACTTAAAAAAAAATCTAGTTTTTGGTTCTTGGTTACTGACTGAAAGAATCTTATCAAGAACAAGATAAATTGGTACAGCCACTATGGAGAACAGTATGGAGGTTCCTCAGAAAACTGAGAATTGATCTACCATATGATCCAGCAATCCTTCTACTAGGTATTTACTCCAAAGACTTGAAAACCCATATCCAAAAAGATATTTGCACACACCGATGTTCATAGCAGCATTATTCACAGTGGCCAGGACATGGAAGCAACCGAAGTATCCTAGATAGATGATTGGATAAAGAAGCTGTGGTACAATGAAATATTACTCACCCATAAGAAGAGCTGAAATACTGTCATTTGCAACAACATGGATAGACCTTGTGATAATCATGCTAAGCGAAATAAGCCAGACAGAAAAAGCTGAAAATCGTATGATATCACTTATATGTGGGATATAAACCTAAAAGCAACAAATGAGCAGGACAAACAGAGACTCATGGACATGGGCTGTATAGACTAGTGATTACCAGAGGACTATAGAGCAGTGGTTACTAGTGGGGTGGGGAAGGAAAGGGGAGGTAGACAGGGTAAAAGGGATCAAATATAGGGGGATGGGGGAGGGTGAACTGGGTAAAGGGGATCAAATATACTGTAGCTGAAGGAAACTGGACTTTGGGTGGTAAAACATAATAGAATATACAGATGTTAAATGATAATGTATACCTGAAAATTGTATTAACCAATGTTACCCCAATAAATTTAATTAAAAAATTAAAATTAAAATAAAAAAAAAAAGACAGATTTCTGTAAGTCATGAGGAGTTTGATTTTAGACAATTTAACCCTAACAAGGTTAAGGTTAAAGATATTGGCCTATTTATCTTTTAATTGCTCTTTCCTGCCCATAACATTCAAACTGCCATTGCATATTCTTTGAACTTTTAAAAGGGTTATTTTTATCTCTATGTTTTTAAAATACTATATTGCAAATTTTTTTTAATTTTCAAATTTCTCTTTTCCAAAATATAATTATATTACATATATGCCAACATGTACTTATCTTCACACCATACACCCTGAATTAAGCCTTTAAAAATGTCTTTCCAACAGAAAAAAACAAAAAACATTTTTAATATACTGTTATCAAAATATTTGCTAAGGATTTTTAATAATAATTTATCCCTTCTACATGTCTTTCTTATACTGAGATATATAGCTATATTTAAAGAAACAGATAGTATGCACTTGTAAAATCCTTGGAAACTTGTCAATAAAAGAAGTTCCTTTTTACTACGTTTATTGATTTCATTTTTGAGAAAATACAAGAGGTGAAATGCAAGGTGTTGTGGTTTGTAATGTAGCAACAATAAAGATAAAATTATAAAAGAGAATAGTTGGGTTAGCTTTTGAAGAAAAGACTGAGGTAGCCCATGGGAGCGATTTCCAATATACTCTCTATCCTAAACGTTTAGTATCACTTTTGGTATATTTCACTTCTATACTTCCAATTCGATTTATTTGTACACTATCAAATATAAATTGAAATGTTGTAGTTTTAAAAATGTAGACATAAATTATTTAGAATATTTTCATTTTATTAGAGTATACAGTACCATTAGAAAGCTTCCACTCAGGAATCCAAAATTGAATATACAAAAGAATATGTAACAAGAAGCTAGTTAGTAGGTTGACAAAGCGACTTCCCTGGAGGGACTTAGATGTATTGCTTTTTCACTGTGTCCAAAACCACAGATGAAAGTAAGAAGTAGTTTGAAACTCTGACCCTCATAAAATGGTATTAAAGGCAGTGAGTAAATCTTGATAATATGGGGTCCATCCCTTTCCCCATTTATACATCATGGCCTCATATAACTAGTCCTTCTTTATATAACTAGCCAGCAGGGCTTTATGTGCTCTGGGACAATCCGGGAAACACAAACTGTCTCATTACCAAAGGGACTTCAGTAGTATTTACTACCAATAGAAAAAGGCATTAAAAGAAGTACTATTTTAAACCACCTGAAGGAACAACTCACACACAAAGGCATATAAACTAATCTGAGGGAGTAAGTGAGGGTGGGGAAGAGGATTTCATTCACTACATATTCCCCATTCCACCCTACCCTTAGCTTCTGGAGAACTGGAACCAGTGATTCCCATTTATACAAACTGAGAATGATTTAGATTTCTAAATATCAGGTAAACAAATAAAAAATATCAGTACTTGTTCCCAAGGCAACCAGTAGAACAAATCCTAAACCGTTACTGGAATCTGAGAAGAAAACTAATGGTTTACTTTCCTAAAAGTAGTGGAAACTTAAGGTCCTGTTATCGAAATTTTTTTAGAATGAAACTAGAGAGCTACAACTCTAGCCACAAATTTTCAAAGCGTATTGTCTCCAGACCATAGGGAGCTTAATAAAATGATATATACGGATCTTTACTTGCTTATGACATGAGGAGGACTCATGTTAATGGTAAGGAGGATTAAAGACAATTTACACCAGAAGAATCACAAAAGCTGGACACCATCCCCATAAAGTTATTTGGAAAACATCTTGTACTGTCCACATGTAGAAGAAGGATGAATGGTTTGATGATATATAATAAATGTATTGATTTCAACACTTAGCTGTGGAAAGTATTTTTTAATTTTGGGAAAGGAGGGATTAGTTTCTACTTGCCAAGGCATCCTTTCTGTGTGAAGACAAGTCACAGGGTTCATCCCACTATGTTTAAAAGTTGCCTCAAATAATATTAAGGGAGAAATAGTCTTGTTTCTTAATTTAAGAGAAAATTTTATAATTGCCTAAGGCAAAATAATATAGTAAATCTTAATTATTTTTTCTCTTTTTAAGCACCAAATTTCACTTCTAATGAAGCATATTTTGTCCCAGAACTATTACTTCAATGTTAAAATATTCCTACAGTATACCAAAGATTAACGTGGAATAGAAATAATTCAAATTATAAAGTTAGGTCTATATAATAACATCAATAATTAAGAAATGTTCATAAAAGCTTTTACATTATATACTTATATAATTTATTAGGTTATGTTAGATTTCATGAAATATTTTATCACATAAGCATATGAGGATGATTATACTTAGCTTATTAAAATGTTGAATTTAACACTATGTACTGGTATATGATTCAAAACTATAGGTACTGGTATATGATTCACCTTATTTATCTCACATATGAAAAAAATGTTTTTCAAAAATATTATCTTGGCATAGGTATTGGCATTTTGAGTAGGATAATTCTTTCGTGTTGTACTATCCTGCAGGCTGAAGAAAATTTAGCTTCCCAGCTATCCATCTCCACAAACACAGCAGCACTTTCCAGATATTATGACAACCAAAAAATTCCACATTTTCAACCTCCTCCTAACTTTCCTTTTCTCCATTTAGGAAACTGATTCAGAGGGTTATGATGCTTTCTAATTTTACAAAATTGAGGGAATAAATTCCTCTCTCCCTTTCCTTCTCTCTCTCTCTCCCCCCACCTCAATCTCTTTATTTCTCCTTCCTTTTCTCTTTCTTTTTAGAAACTGTTATTGGAAACATAATAACCAAACATCTTTTTTTTTTCACAATACTTTAGAGCTAGAAAAATTCTTTTATACATCTTATTAATTGCATTATTTATATTAGGAAAGCAGAGCATATATTTTATTTCTCTTTTGATAGGTTAAAAAAAACCCCTAAGACTCAGAGAAGTTAAGAAACTCTCTAAGTATCATGCTGTAGTAAGTTGAAACTAGCGGCTTGTTCTTGTAACATTTAGATTAGTGATCTTTGAACTGCATCTAACTGAAATGTTAACATGTTCCCTGTCTGCAAGAAAACAATGGTTTAAATGGGGAGAAAAAGTATCAATCAGTAGAACTTAAGTCATGAATTTCATGATTCAGACTAATGTGCATATTGCCAACAGAAAAATGTTAATGGTTTAATAATTAATTGTTAAAGATAAAAAATGGATAATATAGTTTTACCATTTATTCATAAAAAGTATTGAAGCCTAATATTTGTTTGATGCTCAGCTCAATGTGGACATTACTGCACATTAGAAATAACTTAAAATGGTTTCTATACTAAACAAAGTGCATATGAAATACTAAGCTATATAAGCCTAGATTTGTCAAAGGGGGGAAGTAGAGAAGAAATAGTTTCAAATTCCTTTTATTGTAATAAAGTCACATGCTTGGCTACAATGTTTAAAACAAATCAGTTTTTTAAATTAGTAATGCATCTTACAAGTTCACAATAATATATATTATAAAATGTATTATAAAATCAGGCAGTAAAATATGGGATTATTTTGATGAACATAATTTATAAAATGGGCATAATGATTGACAATTGCAGTCAGTTTACCATTTTAACTTCATAATGTACTTTTATTTCTAAATTTTATTGCTGTTACACAATCTCAACAGAATAAAATTCATACAGATAAGGTTTGGCTAATCGCATCAGTCATTTCATAGCTTATCTTTAATTTTCAACATATTCTTTAAGTTATTCAGAATGTTGAAAGAGTAGTAATAATATATATGTATATGTTTGTAAACCAACTAAAGCTATTATTTCTCGATAGAAAATCTTGAAATGCATCTTGCAACTTTATGAGATATTAAAAAATCTTTTTGTAAAGAAAATGAGAAAGTCTAAATACTACTTACTATTATTAGTTGCTAGCAATTTCTAAATAGTCAAATTTATCTTGCTTTGCTCATCAAACCTAAAATTTAATTTACACTTCCATTTGGTCACTCTCTCCAAAGTTATAATATGGTATTGTGAGCAGGCATTTTTAATTTAAATATTTAGGCCTATGTTAAACTCAGATACAAAATACTCTAAACTCACGATTATGACTAAAATGATCTGCCAAACAATATTATAATGATAAGCTAACCTATAGATTTACTTATTATTTTACGATTGACTTCTGACTTCTTGCCACAATATGGCAAGCAGTTATGCCCACGTAGTTCCTGGTCTGTGAGTGTAGAACATGTGCTTAATGATTGTGCTCATTTGTACAATATTTTATGAAGGGATATTAACAGTGTTCAATGTTTAAAAGAGCCAGAGCAGACCTATAAACTTTCTAATCAATCATACTTTCACGAGATGTACAAACATAATGAACGCAGATAGTATTTAAAAACATCTTCTTCGCTTACTTGTGTTAAAAGGACAGAGACAAATAAGGGAGAAAGACCGTCTCAAAGTATCGCATATATAATATGCCTAAGAAATCTTTCAATTTTTAAAAATGTGGGTCAATACCTAATATATTAGATGAAAATTCGTAATAATTATCAGGACACTATAGACTGTAATATGGTCTCTAACAACAAAGTAAATTGAAATAGGGATAAAATCTTGATTTTTTATTCAACTTTTTATCGCCCCATCTAGATTCAGCTGCTTTTTTTTTCCACATTAAGATGACCCAAATCTTTTATTTGGCTAGATGCTCAGTATGAAACCAACTCAAAATCTCTTGTTGCAGAAATCATAAATTGGAGTGACCAAAAGATAAAATATGATTGAATAGTTCTTGAATATGGAGGGATTTTTCCAGCTATAGATGCCAGATTACAGAAATATAAATAAAAATGAATGTATTCAGATGAAAAAACATGATGATGAAGAATCTAGAAATCTGATTATTATTGCCAAAACATTATGTCAGGTATACCAAGATATGAGGTGACTAACAGTTCTAGATCCAAAAAGGTAGATTGTTGAAGACAAAATTGTGAGGCAAGGTTGTTAGGAGGATTACCTACATGGAATAGTACAAGAGGAGTGATAATAATGAAGACCGTGATATGTACCCCCAAACAGACTGAATACTATTAGAGGTTCAGGGGAACAAAAATGACCATGATCATTTAGAAGAAAAAGGAAAAGATTTCTTTGGTTTTCTTCAATCAGGCATTGATTAAGCTCATCCTAAGAGATTTCGATTATCCTGGGGGATGCATCAAGAAGTTGAAACTATAGATAATGAATTCCACTCTGCATAGGATGTAAAATGATGCAGAATATCTTTGTTCCCATAGTACATCAAGATAAATCCATATAAAGTAGAATCCATACTTTTCTAAAGGATTATCAAAGAGTAGTAGAAGCGCAGAAGCCTAAATGAGCTGAGTTCTAGGGAAAGGGGCTCTTCTTCAGAGATAACAGTGAGCCAAGGATACTGCTTGAGGGCAAATGCTGGGTTGGGCTATTAAGCTATTGATGCAGGCAGAACAAAATGAAGTCTGAAAGACTCAAAAATATGATGATAATTCACTCAGCCTAACAATTCTCCCCACTCCAATTTTCCCAAGAAACAACAACAAAGGCAGGAATGAAAAGCAGAGAGAATTTGCACTGTCTTATGGAATCTTGTTGTGCCTGGAACCAGAGGTCTTTGAGTCAATGAATCTAATGCTGAACCATGACCCAACCATCTCCTGGCTCAAATACTAAGATAAAGAAGACATCTCATCTCTGTCTCTCTGTCTCTCTGTCTCTCTCTCTCTCTCTCAGCTGATATCTGTACTCATTCAATAATCTCATTTCCACGTATCCACTCTGATCACTGTTTCCTTTCTTTCTAATTCCTTCCACCTCAAAAACTGACCTTTAATATTATTCAACTGTATGGTATCACCAATTGACCTTCATGTTTTCCCTATCTCTCAACCCCTCAATCACCACTTTTGACCTTACCCAAGCCTAGTTGCACTCACATACACTTTCAGTTTCCTTGTTCCCTCTCTCTTCATTTTACTTGCCTGACAAAACCCCAACATGGCTAAATATAGTTCTCTGCCTATTTCACATCTGCACCTAAGCAGCTAAACCTGAATAGAAAAACACATAAAGGTGCTAATAGCATCTTACTGTAAATGGATGAGTCTTAATGGAATCATACCATATTTCCCTAATGCATTTGTTCTCCTATTTTCTTAAATAACTATTTCTCTTCATGAAGTATGAATATTTCTTTCTCTTTATTTACTTTCAGTTCATGGCCTTCCTTATTTCTTGATGAAATAAAATACAACTGATAAAAGAGTCCACTCTTGTCACCACATCTACCAACCTACTTTCATCTGGATCTATAGTTTTTCCCTGACCTCCTCTTGCTATAAAAAAAATAGTTACTGATGCGATCCAAGGCTAACCTGTACACTTGTGAACTGAATTCCATTCTCCTTAGCTTACTCAGACATAATTCTTTCTCTCCTCTTTCGTAAGTTTCCCTCTCTTGTGGATTTTTCTTACCAGCACATGAGTAGGCTGTACTATCTCCTTCACCAAACAAAAGTCTCCTAACTTCATATCCTTCTATAGCTTCCTCTCCATTTCTCTTCTCCTCTTTACATTAAAATTCTCAAAAAAGCTATTAATACACTGTCTCCAATTATTTCCTCTTGTCCTCTCTTTTGAACCCACTCCAATCAAGGTTTTACTCAAACAACTAAAATAGCTTTAGTGACATTCTGTCATGGCCTCCCTTTTGTGAGTTCCAGTGGTCAATTCACAATCTTTATTATACTTGACCAGTTAAACAACATCTGACACGATTGTTTGCTTCCTCTTAAGGCCGACATTTTTTTTTCACTTGGCTTCCAGGACAACACCTTTTCTTGGTTTTCCTCTGATCATATGAGTGCTCTTTCTCAGTCTCTACTGCTTTATCCTCCTCCTCTTCTTAACTCCAACAACTGGAAAGCTCCTCTCTTCTCCATCTTTGCCTAATCCCTCATGGCTGCAAGTACATCTATATGTTGATAACTACCAAATTTATAATTCAATATAAATCCCTCATTAGACATCATCTAATATCAAACTGTCTATATGACATTTCCCTTTGGATATCTAAAAGGCACTTCAGAAATAACAAGCCCAAATCCAAACTCCGGATTTTGCCAGTGCTCTCCTTCTCCAGTCTTTCTTATCTCAGTTAATGGTAATTCCATCATTTTAATTAATCAAACTTTGGAATCAACTTTGACCATTTCTAACATTCTTCCCACAGGTATCCATATTTTACTCCCTTACTACAGATCATTGCTCAATTTTCATGTAAGAAGAGAAGCCTTTTCTAATTTCCCTAGGTTCTCCTTCATTCACTCCCTCTGAATTACCGCAGTTCCTTTTCTTCATAATACTTACAACTGCCTGACATAGTACACACCACATTGTTATTTATTTTCTGTCCCTTTCTCTGGCGTGTAAAGTATAATCAAACAAAGACAAGGGCTTTGTCTTTTTAGTTCAGTGTTACAGCCCTAGGTTGACAATAGTGCCTAACATATAGCATGTGCTTAAAGAAATGTTTGTTGAACAAAGAAATCTATTTTAATGAAGATAGAATTTTGTTTTGTTTTAGAAATTTGTAAAATAAACTTTTTAACCAATTTTTCTTTAATTATATTTTGATGACCCTAAGGATTGTTGGTGTTTATTTTCTTGAGAGCAAGGATTTTTTCCTTCCTCATTTTACTCCCTAAAATTAAATTTCTGTATTTTTCTCTTCAAAGTACATTTTAAAGGAAGGCAGACGTGTGGTTAATAGAAGGAAGAGAGAAGTATTCTAGAAATATTCTTACCCTTAACTCTTTCAAAATGAGAGACTACATTAATTTACATACCGTCTGAATATGAAAAGGCCTAGAGGTGGTGAGAAGATAATTAAAACCTAGATCTGACAGGCTTGTAGAGGAACAAAGCAATTCTTGTTAAATTACTATATCATTGTAGTCTTGAGGGGTTAGAGATCTTGATATGATTATTAATATACACACATTTGATTTGTTTAAGCAATTACATTGTTTAATGGATGAAAAGCAATATGTTTGTTATGAAAAGTTCACCTAGCAGCCTTCTAGATTTAATAGCCATCGAATTGTCTAGATAAGAAAGATTAAGGCAAGCATGTCTCTATGAAAAGACTCTCACAAGGAACAATTATATACAAAGTAATAAACTCAGTATTGTCTAAACTTATGTGCAAATATTAATTATTCAGGTTAATTTTAAAGCCATTTAGTTTCTATGAGTGTCACTGTGATCGTGGATACTGTTCATAAATTGTGTTTTATTTGCAATCCTTTTTAAAAATTGTCTTCTGTTGGCATTATATATAAGAAATATTTTGGGATGTGCATAAATCATTGGTTCTACTATCAGTATTCAGAGAATAATACTGTTGCAAACAATTTTTCTGTTGATATTAGAAAAACACTCTTGAAAAACTTTCAGGGGCAGAAATTCTACTCTCAATATCTTCTCAAAGACAAGGTCATTTATATTGAGTTAACATGAACATATTTGCATTGATTTTTACAGCTGTAAAAAATAAATACTATTTAAGAATTTATTTCAATGATGATTTTATAGAAATATTTTATGATGAGATAAATGTTTGAATGCCATTAAACTGGCAGAATAAAGCATTTTCTAATTTTCTAGCAGCTATAAGAAGAGAAAGACAACATGTGGCATTCCTATGAACTGAACTTAAAAATTCCGAGTTTCCAATTCTGATTTATTTCTAACTATATAATGCTGATGTCTTTTCCTTGCAGTGCTTGTAGATTTCTTTTGAGCATCGATTTCACTCAGTAGTCAATTTATAACGAAGATTACGTAAAATGTGACAGGTTAAAATCAGGCCAAATGTTAATGCCAGGTAAAAAGGCCAAAATAAATATAAAAATTATGTCTGGGAGGCATTCCAGTTTGATTTACTTAGTAATGGAGAGAAGTAAACTATGATAAGGAAAAACAGCTATAAAAGTAATGAATGTTTTACTGAAAACATAAGGTGTTTTCTCCTCCCATTTGCATCCCATGGAAACAAGCTGACTCTCAATGAGAATGAATCGCATTCCACTTTAGACGATGAACAATACAATTCTTTATGCAGCACACAATCAAGCTGTGGAATTCAATTCTGCAATATATCATTGTGGTAAATAGTTTAGCAAAATCCAGGAAAGCATTAAATGTTGCTATGAATAAGAATGACATTTTACGCCATGCTAAGTAGGTCACAAAGTTTAAAGGGCCCTCAGCCCTCTAGCAATGGGGCACAGGAGAATTTGTGTGAAGGTCAGAAAGTAATGTTCTCTCCTTTGACATTACTGTATATCACTCATGCATTATGGGATGTTTATGTGACTCTTTCTCAAAGCTGAGAATTAAGGTATCTACTTGAATATAAAGAGAATAAAAACTATTTAATTTTCCTAGAACTATAAATATAATTTTAATATAAATCATTAATTATATTATCAATGAGTGCAATAATTCTACAAGATAGAACCAAAGTAAAATAAACAAACAAAATATTCTCCCTGCAGAGGAGCAAAGGAATGGGAAAATATGACTGGTGTGAGAATTAGGGAAGACAAAATGGCTGAAAAACAATGATATACTTTGTATGAAAAAATATTTCCTTCTAAAACATAGAAAAGTTCAATCATCAGAAAAGTAACTTTGACTTTGTTACAGAAGTAATTAGTATCCTGATCTGTTAACTTAGAGGTTTGGACTGCTCAGTTGCTTAAATTTCTCCTCCTTTGCTCTGAGACATGTGAAAGAATGGTCTTAACAGAGTTATTTATTAAACACAAACTGTAGCTAACCCAAATTTCAAATGAAGAGTCATATGGAGGAAAAAATTGCATATTGTTAACAAGAAAACTATAAAGCAGTGAAAATGGGTAGAGAGCTGCATGCAGTAAGAGACACCTCACAAAAGTATTATGATGAACTATGAAAGCTTTACAAAAGAAAACACAAAATTAAGCTTAAGTATTTAAGAATGGTTACTTACGTGGTAAAACTATGCAGGAAAGTGAGTGGATGATTGTGATACGTGACATGAGCGTGGTTATTTTTATCAGAGAGGATGGTTGTAACAAGAAGGTGGCAAAAAAGAGCCATCTATAGCACTGCAATGTTATATTTTTGATCTAGGTCAGTATTTACACTCATACCCCCCAAAGCCCCAACAAATCTCCATTCCTCTCTGTCAGGCTGATGCCTGCAGACTTCATCACTTGGGCTATTTAGCCTTCTGGATACTGCTGGGGTTTGGCTAATGGAAGGCACTAGCAAGAAATTGCAGTGCAGAGAGATTTATTTTTTCTACTGCTCATTCCTGCTGCTTTTCTACTTCACTTTCAACCATTTCCTATGGTTTCATGGAGAATTCCTTATGATCAGATAAAAGAAGAGGAAAAATGTGTAGGTCTGGTTTAAGGACAGGTCCACAAGAAATGCTGGCAGAAGATAGAAGTAAAAGTTGCTATGTTTGCTGATTGGCAAACGTGGTAGCCAGTGCTAGTTGTTCTCTATTGTTGATCCCAAACCCACACAGATACTTTCTCTGCTCTTCTCTGCCCTGATTAGTGGCTTGGGAGGCTGAGCTCTGTTGACTGAATCTTGCAGGCTCCCGTCCCAGGAGCATATTCATTGGATTCAGTCAATGAGAGGCATGATCTCAGTGAATGATCATGGAGTGGGGCTAGCGTGATACAAGACATTTTTTTTTCCTATTCCACACTGACTTTGGTACTACATTACTAGCTTCCTTCTTCAGAACGACTGTTTCTGCTAAGTGGCTTCTCCTTGACACTTCCAGATCCAGGAACACTGTTTCCTTTTCATTCTGCTCCAGTCTTTGGAGTGATAAAAACTTTCCTCTGTTGCTGTCCCGATTCCATGTTTGTTCCTTTAAATCTCTTCATACCTCCATAGGAGACTTTTATCTAATATCTCTTCATATGAGCCACTCGAGGTAGATTCTGTTTCCTCCAGGACTTGTACTTGCAGTTTCAGGCATATGACAAATACATTAATTTTTAAGGTAAAGCATTGAGAATGTTTTGATGATGATGATGATGATGATAAGGTTTGTCTGGAATTCTAGAGGCTTGACTCTCACAATCACAAATATGACGAGCTCTCTCGCACCACAGATCTTTGGAACATTAGCATAGAGCTGGGTAACTACTATAATTAGTGATTATACAATGACCATCATATCTATGTTTTGATGCTCAAAATGAGTTAGTTTATATAAAAGATGAAATATTAAAAAATATCTAATGTTAAGTGGTGTAATGGAGAATAAAAAGAAGATGGAGGAAAAGGACGCAAGAGAATGTTGTTCCTAATAGGAAACATTAGACTTTTATAAAGAAATAAAGGGTTAAAGATAATTATATATACAATGTGATTATAAAGCTAGCCAGTGGAACAAAAATAGAAATGTTCCTAAATATCAGCTGGCTCTATTAAGAGACAAAATTTACATACAGCAGAGTGAAATTTATTTCTAAGAGATTTTATCTATTTTTGTGATTATAAAATTTTCAGAATTCTAGAAGTATGAAAAAGCATAAAAATTATCTCTCGTAATCCCTTAGAAATCATGTTGAAATGCTGTATATTTTTCTTTATTGCTTATATATTTTACATATATATACACACACTAACAGACATGTAGTTAAACTTATGATCTTCCTGTATGTAACATTTCATAACCTACTTTTTTCACTTAATGTTTTAAATATTTTACCATTTCATTGGATATTCTTAATAGTAGCATATGCTTCTTAATGGTTGTATGAAATGTCATCAGATTTATTATACTGTCTTTTTATCAGTGTTAACTTTTTGGCTACTAGGTTATTTCCATTTTTTAAAAACTGGAAATATAGATTAAGAATCTCAAGTGTGTGAGTGAATATTCTTGGCACTAGTCATGATTTTTACCTAAGTTTATGAGTCATTTTTTATTTTTTATTTTGATAAATTTTAAAAGTATAGGAAAATATTAAAACCCTATATTCCTACTATGCAAAATAAACCACTAAGTATAATTCCTCATGCTCACTTTGCATATTTTAATATAATAAGATTATCAATTTATAGAAAAAGTTTCATCCAATCATTACGTCCTGCCCATTTTTCTCCAGATATCCCCAATGTATTGAGGCACTGCCAGGCTCTGTCTTTGGTGCTGGAAATGTGGAAATAAACAACAAGTAAAACATCTGCTTTTATGGAGCTTATAGCCCAGAAGCAGGCTGCAGAGATTTGGATAGAGAAAATAAAAATATAAAAGATAGAAATAGATTAAACGTCAGACTGAGATAACTGCTATAGGGATAATACAGCAGGTGATAGGGAGAGTTGGAGGGATTTAAGTTTTAATTTTTTTAACTTTAATGAGAAATAATTGACAAATTTAATTATCTATATTTAAGGTATACTGCATGTTGATTTGATATATATACACATTGTAGAATGATTACAAAAGTCAAGATAATTAACATATCCATCACCTCATGTAGTTAACACAGCTAACTCTTTTTTTGTGGTGAGAATGCTTAAGATCTACTCTCAGCAACTTTTAAGTGTACAATAGAGTATTATTAACTGTAGTCACCATGTTGTACATTAGATCTTCAGAACTTACCTTATAACTGATAGTTTGTACCCTTTCACCTACATAACTCCATTTCCTCCTCCCCCAGCCCTGTTAGGATGGCTATTATCAAAAAGGCAAGAGATAACAAACATTGGCAAGGATGCGGAGAAAAGCAAACCCTTGTGCACTGTTGTTGGGAATATAAATTGGGCTGCCACTATGGAAAACAGTATGGAAGTTCCTCAAAAAATTAAAAATGGACCAACCATATGATCCAGCAATCCCACTCCTGACTATATATCTGAAAGAACTGAAATCGGTATCTTAAAGAGATAATCTGCATAGCCATGAGCATTCCAACATTATTCACAATAGTAGCCAGGAGGGATTTTAAATAGAGTTGCCGAGAAAGGCAACTGATGAAGGACAAATATTATGAAAGTCAGATATCTAAAAGAGAAAAGGGAAAATGAGTCATGGAGATGTCCGGCAGATGGCAACGAAAGAGAAAGAGAAGGAGAGAGGACATGAAGTGCAATGACATTGAGATCCGAATGGGTCTGATGTGGATGCTAATGTGGCTGGAATGTAAAGTGTGATGTGGACAACAGTAGGAGATGACGTGAAAGAAGTACCAGGGAGCCATATTATAAAGGGCCTAAAAGTCATTGTACTCTGGCTTTTACTGTGTGAGAGACGGGAAATACTGGAGAGTCTTGAGCAGACACATGAATTTGCAGTTTGTAAATCTGGTTTTTTAATCTTTAAAATAATGGCCTACTTTTTATCTCTGTGTTTAGATATACTTGGTTGTGTGTGTGTGTGTGTGTGTGTGTGTGTTGTTATGTATATATTAAAAAGCTTCCCCTAACATGAGGTTATAAAAATATTCTCATTTTTTCATCTAATTGTTTTAAACACTTATTTAAAACTTTTATCTACTTAGACTGGATGTTCTTTCAATCCACCCAGAAATGTATTTCCTTTTAGTCCTACATGGAAAGCCAAGTTTTCCAACATCTTTACTGAGTAATGTTTGCTTTCTACATTTTATGATGCCAAGTCTGTCATATACCAAGTGTCCATATATGTGTATATTTCTTGATTCGTAATTCTCTTTAAAAAGTTCATTAAATAAAACATTATTCTAATTTGCATAGCTGTATAAATATCTTTCTATCTGTAGGGTGAATTTCCCAGTTCTTTTTTTATTAAAAAAAATTAGCTAAACACATAATTTAACTCTCATATAAATTTACTTTGTTCATCCAAACACTCTGTTGGAATTATCATTGCAAATACATAGAATTTTGAAGAAATTAAGAGATAATTGACATTTTAAAAGTAGCATGCCTTTTTACCGAGGAAAACTGTCTATCTTTCCATTTATTCAGGTCTTCTTTTATGTCCTTCATATATGTTATATAATTTTCTCTATGAAAATGTTGCAGACTTTAGGTTAACATAATTCTGAGATTTTAAAATTATATTGCTTTGTAAAGGGTTTTATTTTTCTGCAACAAATGCTGGTTGGTTATTGTTTTTTGTTTGTTTTGTTTTGTTTTGCTTTAGGCGAGGCAACCTTTGGTTGACCTCACAGATTGCAAGGACCTTGTCAGCTTACAATCCCTTTTTCACTTTTAATTTTTTACATCTACAGCACCACGTCTTCCTAGGTGATCTCCCATCCAAGTACTAACCAGGCCCGATTCTGCTTAACTTCCGAGATCAGACAGGATCAGACTTGTTCAGGGTAGCATGGCTGTAGATGGTTATTGTTGATATGAAATAATGATTTATTTTTAAGTTGATCTTGAATATAGCATATCTGCTGAACCAATTGATTCATTCTAATACTGTCTCCATTGCTTTTATTTAATTTTATAGGTAAATATCTAACACATGGAAACACTGAATTTTACTTGTTTGTTCTGTTATTATTTAATATTGGACATCCATGTTGGATTGTAGCAGTAATGGAACCAATTGGAACTTATCCCTGTGTTTAATGAGAATGCCTCTAATCTCTTAGCTGCTTTTCCAATCTTTTAAATGCTTTTTTTTATCAGTCTAAGGAAATTTTCATGTTTCTAGTTAGCTAAGTACGTCAATTTACATGTGGTAATGTTATCAAAAGTTTCTTTTTCTTCTGTTAAAATATCTTTTGGCTTTTCTGCTTCACATGTTAATATACTGAATCACAGTGATAGGTATTTAAACATTGAACCCTCTTTGCCTTTCTAGATAAACCCCATTAGGTCACAATTCTTACTGTATTACTAATTTTATTTACTAATATTTTTATATACATACATATATATAAGGGAATTTCATATATATAATTATTATTTACATATAGCATTATTATTGCTTTCGTTGTTCTTTTCTGGTGTCAGTATCAAGAACATATTAACTTCATAAAGTAAATTGTATAGACCTCTTCATTCAGTAATCACCATCGTTTGCAAGCATTTAGGGCAAGTGCACCCTTACGACTGATATGTTGGGTAGTAAAAATATCTGTTATAAGAATGTGTGTACAACAAAAATTTAAATAAGATCAGGTTTCCAAATAATATAAACATAATTGTATAAATAGAGATAGATATATGTAGACATAAATGTACACATTTTGGCCCTTTTTAAAAAACACACATAAAGAGAAACAAAAAAGCCCTAGACTAAAATATTAACAATAGTTTTAGATGATATAATTATATAAATTTTCTTTATTTTCCCAACATTTCTCTTATTTTCTATATTGTACATACATCTTTTTGTTATGGTAAAAAATCCAGGAGTATATATAAAATGAAATGGTTAAGATTTCTTTTATTTTCAGTTATAATATTCCATGAAGCTATGCCAACTAAACATTAAATCCTTACTCATATATTCTGGGCTAATCTGCCTTAATTGGGTTTCTGGTTACTGACGGTCAATCATCCCGCCCAAACATGTACACTGTTACCACACCACCTCCAATTTCCTTCTCCTTACCATCATGCTAAATATCACTATAGGCATCATCACCATCATTATTAGATGACTGATTTTATTATTTTGTACTTTTCATAATTTATTTTTAATTATGTGCAGAAATAACTCGAGAAAGGCATGGACAAACATATCAAAACATTTAATCACAAAAAACCTATGGTTACAAAAGCATGACATATTTTTAGTTAAATTTTATACTGTTGGTAGCATATGTTGATCTCTTGTTTTGAGTGATGTTCAAAGTTCTTTGGTTAAGAATGAAAGTCATGATATCACTTATATGTAGGATATAAATCTAAAAGCAACAAACAAACATGACAAGCAAACACAGACTCATGGACATGGACTATAGGCTAGTGGTCACCAGAGGATGCAGGGGAGAGGGGAGGTAGATGGGATAAAAGGGGTCAAATATGTGAAAGAAAGAACTCTATGGGTGGTAAACATACAGTGCAATATAAATATGACTTATTGTAGAATTGTACACTTGAAACACTGGATTTTGTTAAGTAATGTCACTATAATAAAAAGAAAGCCACAAATTAAAAAAAAGAATGAAAGTTTCTAATCTCAAAGCTAAAGAAATATCATTGAAAATATATTTGTAACATCTAACATGATTCCAAGTCTCATAAAAATTTATAAAATCAAATTTTAACATTTTATTTCTTTATGTATTTTTATTTTATCAAACTCCAGTTGTCATTAAGGCATGACTTATTTTATATATAGTTTTATCCTAAGAAAGTCAAGAAAGGAGTTGTGATTAATTTGTTAAAGACATCCTAGTATATATTAAAGGAAGGGAGAGAGAAGAGGAAAGAAGAGAAGGGAAACAAAATTAAGGAAATTTCTTCATTTCATTTGTTTAAATATTCTTTATGATCAGTTAATATGAATGGAAAGAGAATATAATACTTGATATAATCACTGTTTAAAGTATTGTTTTTATTTCAACTATCTTGCTTAAGGAAATGCCTTGCTCTAATAATTAAATTAAAGATCATTGGGGTCATGGAAACTGAAATTCTTAAATTTATGTGAATGTTGGTACTATAATAGAAGCATTAAATTATGTTCTCATTATATTAATAAAATCCTTTATGATTAGTATAAATACCTAGAAAATATAGAAATTAACAAAGGAATATACAGAAAATAAAGGATGGTAGTAATTTCATAAATAAAAATTGGCAATATAATTCGAATATTGTGTCGTATGTCTTTTCAGTTTAACTGCTTTGAAAAAATTTTTTCAGATTACTTTTATTTAAATACAAATTATATATTTCCAAATTGCCAGATAAGAAGATACTATGAGTTTCTTTCAAAAGCTTGCCATAATCTTGCCATAGAAACAGACATGTACTTTTGTAGGCCTCGCTCTATCATTTGTGAGGCCCTGGGCAAGAGTACAAATAGAAGGCAACATGCTTTATGTCTAAATATTTTAAAGGTAAAATTCAAGCTAAGTATCTATTAAAATGTATTATTCTTTAAACTTCAAAAATATACAAAACAAAAATTTGTGTTAAGCTCTGGGTTTCATGTAACTAAAAGTCACAAAATAGCAAAACTAATACATTTAATTATTACTATTACATATAAATAGTTTAGCAATTGTTTAAATGAGTAATAATATAAAGACAGTAATTCCTAAATTATTTTTTCATTCGTTCTATATAATATGTATTTTTGCCTTTATAGCCACAAAATTACTAGTTGTCTTGTTATAACTGAGTTTTCAAATAATTTATTTTATATTAAGTGACTTAAGAATTAAAAAATGTTATTACATTCAAAGTGCAAATAATTTGAAGTATTTTCACTAAAAACATGAATGCTATGAAATGAAAAAATAAAAAATTAAAATTATTTTTCTTTAAAAAATATTTTTCTCCTAATATATTTAAAATTATCTACTAAAAGAAAATACACAATACATATTTATTTAATGAAACTAAAAATTATTTAAAACAACTAAAATTTTAGATTTATTTTTGAAGACTTTATTATATTTTGTGATATTTTTAATAATAAAACTACAAGTGACAGAAACACTTAGGTGTGCTCTTAAAGTTTTTTTGCTTCGTGATATCTGTGACTCTACAGAGCCAGGACAGCAGTCCTTCTTACTTGGTTTAAGGAAATCGTCTTTTCGTTTTAATTTTTATATTATTATTAGTGAATTTTACCATTTTTTTGTTATTTTACATTTATTATTTTGTACATTTTCTATTGGAGTGATTGCTTCCTGTTTAACTGCTTTACTTTAAAGCTTTTTCATGTGTGTGTGCTTATGTTTGAGATCCGAATGACAACCTTTAAACTTCAGTGTACCATTTTAAACTTTATTTTTGACCTACGAGACAGCTTAGGAATTTAAAGTGCCCAGAGACCATATTTAAAATGCATCATTCTAGTTATTCACTTATTCACCTTTCGATGCTTTTTATTCAATCAAAGTGAATTATTCATAGCCTGCATTATAAAGTTCAAACCGATATAAAATAACACAAACTACATTTGGAAGCTTTAATTCAAACAAAAGGACACTAGTTATATATCATTTAGTGGAGATTTAACCAAGAAGTTCTCATAGAGCTAGAAGCAGAAATCATAAAACAAGAACTGCTATCACAGACTTAACAACATATATAAAGTGTATTTCTGAAATACAGTGTGCTGGAACACAACTATTCCAACAATATATCAGTCAACGCTGATAGCAACAAGTACACCTTTTTATTTTGTTACAAGTGGATATGAAATGTGTGCTGTTATCAGCTGGGGGCTTAGAGGGTTAGGTAGCTTTAAAGGCTATAGGAATTTAAAGGCATTCTGTGACCATTTGGAATTTATTTGTTATATTTGTTGCCATATTGGGAGATTTGCCTCATAACTTTTTTTCCTACAATAACACAGAAACAACTAAACAGCTGTTTGTTGGCATTCACACCTTTCCACAAAGCTACAAAATGTTGATATTTCTCAATTTTTTTATTAATTTGTTACATTTTTAATAACCGTACACAGTACTGTTTTATGATTCTCTGGTATCTTGTATTTAACAGCAGCAGTACGGTTTTACTGAATCCTTCCTGCAGAGATTGAAACAACATAACTACCTGCTCTTCACATTCATATACAGGCAACAAGTTTTTGCCACTCTCAGCTTTTTACATTTTCACAGTAACATCAGCTATGAAGATATTGGTTTTGGGAGTCCGATCTTTCTTAAGGGAGCAAAAGCATGACCTTGTATCTTTAATTGCCATGTTTAGTGGACTGCATAATAATAATTTGTACAGGTTGTTAGGGCATTAAGGTGCTAGCCACACAGAAAGCTTTCTAAGTGCACACCATAGTAACAGATTTTATGTCACACTCCTACTCTGAAGTGCCAATTTTAGTTACCTTTACAATTAGCATTATTTCTTCATTTCAGCAACATGTTCCTGAAGGATTCGGACCACACGTCAAATCTTTCACTCTATTCTATCTTCTATAGTCTTAGCATTGAGGTATGCACATTGCAGAAGTTCTGTAAATATCTTGTGAATGAATGATTTAAGAATGATTTATATGTGATATAATTTGAGAAACACAGAAAAATCACTTCACCAAAAATCTTTTTTTCTACCTGGTATAATAAGTGGAGAATCCTAGTCACCATTTTTTTTTTTTTTTTTTACAAATAGGTATTAATTATAGGAAAAAAATTGTAGAAGTGAGTGCCAGGGCCTACATTTGCTGACCTCTATAAATATTCATTCCACCATGGTATTACATGCCTGGCGGGCAGAGGTAGAAAGTCTAAACATGCTTCTGTGAGATAATGGATAATGGAGGAAGAAATAAGAAGCAGTCTAATGGTGAGCAAATTGAGTGGACAGTGCTGGAGAGTAGGTTCTAAGGTAAAGAGGTTGGTTGTTTTTCTTAGCGACTTGGATGAGTGTGGAAATGTAGGGAGAGGGAAGATGTTTCACCAGTTTTTGTAGGAGATTTTATTTGAGAAGTATAATGGGAAATTCTTACAAAGATTTCCTTAAGAAAATTTAGGGTAGAGATATACATTGTGTCAAGCTATCCAAAGTCAGTTGGCTGTGAGGGTGAGCCTTTTTATATTTGAATTACATTTTGGAGGGCTTTCATCTGGGATTTTTTTTTATAATGTGCAAAACCTCATTGCACATAAAGATGTAATGATCACTGAAATGAGCCAAGACCACATTATTCACTCTTAGTATCTCACTATTGCAAGGAAATTATTGTAAGAATGGTGTTCATCAGACTTGGAATATTATGTTTCAAAAAATACGACCAATATGAAAAAGATATTATGTAATTGACAGAGGAGAATATTTGGCTCTAAAAGAAAAGTTTTAGCTGTATGGAGGCCACCAAATAAAAGAAGCGTTTGTGATGCCTTCATAAAATTGAAAATTAGTTATTTTTCTTCTTAAGGTTTTATATATATATATATATATATATATAATTTTATATACTGTACTAACATTTTGTTGTGTTATATATTGTTCTAGTATTTTGAAATTTGGGGTTTTGGAGTCCCGCAGACTTTGGAAATAAGCATATCCCTCTTTTGGAAAGATCTTCACTGGAGCTGGCTTAAATTTAATCCTTGGACATCTACCAAGAAAGCAAAAGTTCTGCCCTCATCTGTTCAGATCAGAAAAACTCCTACAGTAAGACATTTGCCCTGGGGCATTAGAAAGGGTTTCTAAAGGACCAGGTTCTTACAGGCACATTTTGCAGTGAAGATTTGCTGAATAATCTTGTTCTTCATTTCAAATAGTGAGGCATAGCTGAATTCTCTTCATGGTTGGAGCTAATCACAAGTGAAGAATAAAAGAGACTAGAGTAGTCGTGCTCTGACAAGCAAATAGTGAGATGATAGGGGAGACTTGAGTGCAGAGAATGTCACACATCTATCTCAAACTCTTGAAAGTGGATGAGGTCCCAGGGGGCTGGTGGTAGGTGCATTTTCCAATGCTTTTATTGATCTCTTAGATTTGGTAAATTAACATTGATGTACTCAGACTGATTTAATTTGGCACCACCTTCTGAGTTCCTTGAGGGAAATTCTCTGCCCAGTAGATGAAGAAAAGCAAGCATGGGCTTTATATAAACAAAGTCACAAAGGGATAGTATGTTCTTCTTGAAGAGATATAGAAGCGTTAACTGTCCTAGAATTTTAATGAGGTTATATTTAATACATGCATTTTAATGGTATGGAAGATAGCCTTTAAGAAGTTCACAGGTAGAACCTGTGCACTATTTCCAATTCCCAGTGATATATTTTTCTGAGTTCAAATGTTTTGTGTGACTTTTTTTTTAGAGTTTGGTAAATTATTTCCTAAGCTAGTACATCATTTCTCTAGTGATTTTCCTAATTAAGCAATGATAGGGAATTTAATTTAAAATTTTTCTCTGAGAAGTCAGAATACAGCCCTTTTACTTGTTTTCCTGTCCTTCAACTCTAGAAAACCTCTTGGATGCTGCAAGAGGGTCCATTTATTCATATCTTATCCAACATTCTAATTACAGCAGTTTGATTTTCTGATTCCTCAAATTATAATATATTAGAAACATCAGGGGAATTTTATCAGCAGGAACACAAGTATAAAAGTATGGTAGTTGGAAATATTAAATCTAGGATGGAGATCAGAAATATATTAAAAAAGAGATTAGGACATATACCCAGAAGTAGAATTGCTGGATCATATAGTAGTTCTATTTTTATTTTTGGAGGAATCATAATAATGTTTTCCATAATGGCTGCACGAATTTACGTAATGCACAAGGGCTTATTTTTCTCCACATCCTCGCTAGCATTTGTATTCTCTTGTCTTTTTGATAACACCCTTACTAACAAGTGTGAAATAATACTTCACTGCTGTTTTGATTTCCATTTCCCTGATAATTAGTGATGTTGAGTGCGTTCTCATATATCTGTTGGGCATTCAAATATCTTCTTTAGAAAAATATCTATTTTATAGATAAAATATATTTTGTGTTTTAGAGATAAAATATCTATATAAATAGAAAAGTTTCAGGTCCTTTGCCCATTTTTATTTGAATTATTTGGGGTGGGGGTTACCACTTAGTTGTTTATTACAGCATTATTTATAATAACTAAGACACAGAAACAACCTAAGTATGCACTGATGGATGAATGGATAAAGAAAATGTGGTGTATATAAAATTAAATATTGTTCAGCCATAAAAAAGAAGGAAATCACATCATTTGTAACAACATGGATAGACCCTGAGGGCATTATTCCAAGTGAAATAAGTCAGACAGATAAAGGCAAATATTGTATGATACTTATGTATAGAATCTTAAAAAAAAAACTCTTAGAAACAGAGAATAGATTGGTGATTACAAGGTGGAGAGTGAAGGGTGGGGGAATTGGGTGAAGGTGGTCAGAAAGTACAGCATGGTGACTAGAGTTAACAATATTGTATATTTGAAAGTTGCTAAAGAATAATTTTGCAAGTTATCACAAGAAAAAAATTGTAACTATATGAGATTAAGAATGTTAACTAACATCACTATAGTAATAATTTCACAACATAAACATGTGTTAAATCATTTCGTGGTACAAAAACATATACAATGTTACATGTCAATTATTTCTCAGTGAAACTGGAAAAAGAGATTAAGAACTTGAAAAATAGAGCAATGTAAAATCAGTATAACTGATAATAGTTTAAATTATGACAAAATACTCTTGCTCACTATGTTGTTTATAAAGACAGAGAAAGCAACATTTCAGAACAGAGTACATCATAATAGCAAACAAATAGTGTGGGTTTGGCTTTCATGTTTTTGATTAAAGTAAACTTCAGTAATTCTAAAATTACAGTGTCGAGGCCTGAATTACCACACGATATAAAAATAATGAAGTATGAATTATTGTCAAGTAAATTTTATGAATTCTTTCCTGTATAGGATATGCACTTTTCTCTGAGATTTGCTCTGTTATTTTCCAGAATAGAGCTTCAGTGGTCTCAGTGGTTGTCATTATTTTTCTTAGAGTCTTCTAAGATGAGTTGAGTCTCTTGAACAAGATCTGTGACTATTTAACAGAGAATTATTTAATCTCCGACTGGGCTTCATAGCTTTTTCGCTTTGAATCCTAACCTACCATGACATAGGCAAGATCGCAAACCACAGTTTTTAGCTCAGTAGACGTTGTCCTCTGCACGTATTTTCACAAATAATCATGATTGTCTTTGCTACGCTGAGTTTAATTTTCTTTGAAACCCTATTCCAGAATTTCTTTCACTGAATTATGTTTGATAATCTTTTTTCAAGACCTATATCTTTATTTCTTTAATGACATTATTTTTAGTTTTTGTTCCCTCTTTTCTCATTTATGTTAACCATCATTTAAATACTCTAGTAACTATACCAAAATAATGGATATAATATGGAACACAATTCAGAAAAATGTGTTAGAACTTGAAGAGATAATTCAGCTCTTAATATGACTAAGAAGTTCTTTGCTTCTAAAGGAAAAACATAGTTTTTATGTCGTATGTTATACTTAATAATTTAATTTAAACTTTGTGTATTTTTCCATCAGTAAATATATAAAGTTACATTTCTGTTAACAAGAGCGCTAACATATTTTTGAAGCAATTCTAATTTACTTTTTATTTAGAATTCAAAAAAATACTTTATTTTGGTCTCAGAATCTAACAATCAGTTTTTCTTTGCACAAAAACTGTTTTCAAGGTAATTTTCTTAGATGTAAAATATAACCAATTAAGTAGGTAATGTTATTAAAGTGTTTTGTTTAAGTCTTTTACATACTGATCATGTAGACCTTGATATTATATTGTGATAAAATAAAACAGAAGTAATTTCAAATATTAATGCCAGTAAAAGATACAATCTGGGGAACACTTTCTTTTTGCTTTAAATTTCTTTTGAATCTGCAAAATGAGGAATAACTCCGGTTAAGTAATAATGTGCCTTTACAGGAGGGACTCTGGGGTTTATCCTAAAATTTAAAGGGAGCCAGCCTTTAAGGGAAGACCGGAAGCAGGAATTTTAAAAGTTATAGACGTGCAGGTGACCCTCTTCCATTTCATTCTTTCTGCTTCTCTATCTGCTAAGTTCTTATTATCCCGAACATCATTTTTCTCTACGACTTTTTGCAAATAAGACAGAGGAAAACTCCCCCTCTAAGATTTATGAGTCCCTCAGTTTCAGCATTTACAGAACCTAACAGCATGACAATTTCACATTCCTAGGAGAAAGAATCTGATTAACTCAGCTCAGGCCTGCTGTCCAACACTGGTCCAATCAATAGTACCTAGAATGATAACATGTACTGTTACCATGGTTTCAGCTGCCCACAGGACTAGATGCAGAAGTTGGGGCAATACTGCATTGATAAAGGGGGTTCTCTTAAACTGAGCTGACATCCCCAAAATTATTATTATACCTATATTGTTACAGTTGTTAATCAGAAGTAACGATTCTGAATATTCAACAGGTGTTAAGCTCCTATCACGTGTCAGGAACTATGGTTAATGCTTCCCATTTGTTATTTCATGTTTTCTTCACAAGGTCCTTATCTCTGTTTTATTGATGAAGAAACTAAAAATTAGTAGTGGCTAAATATTGTGCCAATACTCTCAGAATGGTGTGGAAGAAATGCCATGAAGTTATAGGATGTAAATTTCTTTAATGGAGAAAAGACAGAGGACAGTACGTGACTCTAGGGAGGATTTACTTCTCAGATCTCCCAAAGTTCTTGATAAAGAGGTATAGGTGTGGGAGATATCACAGGAATTAACATCGTCATTCTCATAGCAGTTTTATATAGTCTAGGTCCCTTAGCGACAGTGGTTTGTTCTGCAGATTCTGGCTACATGTCAAACTATTCATCAGCTGGAAAACAGCTGGTACGAAACAACCCAAATGCATTGTGTGTGTCCAGTGCAAGCTTGGGTGAAACAAAAATCAGTTTTCCAGATGAATCTCCTGGCAGGCCCCTCAATGCTTATGGTCCCTCAGCATTTCCATCCTCATGTCACTGGATTCCTTGCCAAATGACTCTTGGTTTTAGTGCTAAAGCTTAATACAAATGTCTAATGCTTTTTTAAAAAAATTTTTATTAGCTACTCTTTTATAATAAGAAACCAAATCACTGCTGTCCAGTAGAGAATAATTGTTTCTAGCTTACACACCCAAACCACCTTAAAATAATAGAATTCAGGCACCCCACAGCTAAACTTTAATTATGTTGTCTGATAGTAGATTGCTATATTTTGTCATCATTTCACTGCTGCCTCTATCAACATAACGTTTTATTGTTCTCTATTACAAATCCTGTTAGTTATTTATTGTTAAAGACTCAATAGTTGAATTTACACTCTGTCACAATAAATCATGCTCACCTAGCTAATACAGCATTAAAATGAAATCAGGCTTGCAATATTGTTAAGCAATATATGTTAAAGTGTGTGGGTAGATAGCATAGAGCAGGCATTCCAAAACTGTCTCGAGTCAGGGATACCATCGGAAACTACTCATTGAATGCCTCTATGCTTCATGAGTTTATTCCAAGTGTACTGGAATTATCAAATAAGAGAAAAAACCAAATGCACAATACATAAATATTCCTAAGATGAAGTTTTAAAAAATATACACAAGAACCTACATTTATAGGCCTAAATATGAGATTTGAAATTATATGACTAAGTGCTCAATATTGTTTGTGTAAACTTGGTGTCATAACAAGTGTTATAATGGGCTTAGTCTCCAGTTTAGGTTCTGCAAAGGAAACTTTATATATATGTATCTCTATATATTCAAATTATATCGCAATAAATGTTTATTTGACAAGGTATACATCATGATGTTTAGTATTTAATGAGAAAATCAGTGTATGGTGCTGCAATTACTTATTTATAATGTTATCTTTCTTTCTATGGGATTTGTCCATACTTTAATAGTTTGAGTTTAGCACCTTTTTGAGATAAGTGCTGTCATAGTGGGAAAAAACAACGGGAAGCTTCTGGAAGTGCCTCTCCTCTCTGGCAAAGAGTGTGCATCAAAAGCACTAATACATCTGGAGCACATCCTGGAAAGTAATGCTACCTTTATGATCTCAAGGCTACAAGGACGGTGGCCCCCATTATATCTCTCTTTCATTCACCATCTGGATCTTGGAGAAACTGGATGGATCCAAGAGGATGACTGTAGACTATTGCAGATGTCAACAAGTAGTAGCTTTGATCGTAGCTGCTGTGCTGGATATGGTATCATGGTTAGAGCAGATTAATATGGCCTCAGGTACATGGTATATGACCATTGATTTGGAAAATGTGTTCTTTCTATTTTAATTGGAAAAGAAGAACAGTAACAGTTTGAATTCATGTGGAACAGACAAATGAATTCATTAGCAGTTTTGCCTCAGGGCTGTGTTGACTCTACTTGTTTTATTATAATAAAGTCTAAAGAGCTCTGACTGTCTGGCTATCCCACAGGACATCACATTGATTCATTACATCAGTGATATTATATTGATCAGGTAGAACAATCAAAAGTTGACTATCACAGTGGTGAGCTTGGTAAGGCATGTGCAATCCAGGGGATGAGATATAAATCTGAGGAAGAGTCGGGGGCCTACGATATCTAAACAATTTTTATGGATGCAGTGCCAGGACACAGCCTCTAAAGTAAAAGAGAGGTCATTACCTCTTGGACCTCCTATCATGAAAAAGAAAGTGCAACTTCTTTAGGTTCTGTGGGAAATCTATTCCATACCTAGGGACACTGCTTTAGCCCAGAAACTAGTAGTGGCACAAAAGACTGCCAGCTTTGAGTGGGGCCCAGAGGAAAAAAAGTGTTCTGTAGCAAATCCAAATTTTAGTGTGAGCATCTGTGCTTTTTGGGCCATATAGTTTGCTGGACCTTGTGATGTTGGAGGTTTTAGTGGTGGGGAAAGAGGCGTCAGAGAGAAAAGAAAGATACAGTTCCCCCAAAAGAAACTGAAATATTATTACCCTAAAAAAGGAAAATGGATGCTGGACATGAAAAAACAAACAGATACCCAATTCATCCCTGTTGTAATCATGGCAATTTTTCTGAAGTTTTCTGATTCTTGTTTGATTTATATCTAAAAGGTAAACATTTTTTTCTCAGTGAACACTTTTGAAACTTTAGAATACATTTGAACATAAAGAATTGACAATTTTAAAAGCATTTTTTACCCACAGGATATTTTAAAAAGAAGAAATGACTACGTCATGCTTTCATATTTTTGATGTGTCAAAATATTTTATCAAAGATATAATCAAAATGGGAATTTTTATCAAAAATATACATATTTTTGAGAATTTTCTATGCATTGATTAAACCCAGAAATAAAGTAAAATATTTCAGAGCAGCTCACAATCCAACCAATATATATCTTTAATCCGAAAAAGTGACCAAGATATAGATCCACTGATCCCTGACTTTGCAATTTAAGAAGTCTGCACTATATGCTAACTCTTCAACATAATTCTAATAAAAATAAAACTTTTGTTCATTACCACTTTTAAGCTTTTTCTAATTAACTCTGAATAAAATCACTGAAACATAGATCAGAAGAGAATATTAAAATACTTATTTCTTAATTCTCTTAAGTCTGCGATATTTGAAGATCTACAATGTCATTAAAACCTCTTAAAGTTTACGAACTTCAGAAATAAATAATAAAATAAATGTCACTATCAATTCCCATTTCCCTCATATTCCACATATATAACACTATTCTTTTTACCTTTCTATAAAAAAAACTATATAGAAAAATAGGTAATAATGCAGAAAGACAGAGGCTATATATCTTATATTTATGAAGTAAAGAGCATCAATATAATTGTCTAAGAAAATTGTTTTATTTTTGCAGCTAGAATATATTGTAAAAGTAAACAGAATACATTATTAGTATTTTCCTCTTGATGATGTAACAGGAAATGCTTGCTTCATACAATATTTTTTAAAAGAAAAAGTATATATGAAATTTTTATAGAAGATTTTGTGGTTGATGATACCATTGCTGCTATTTCTGGAATTATTGCATTATTAGTGTTCTCTGTTTTGTTTTGTTTTGTTTTGTTTTGTTTTGTTTTGTTTTTAAATATTCTGAAGCGTTGCAATATAGTGTTCTTTTGGGCCTTCCCAAGAGTAAATCATCCTTCCTTAGAAAGCACATTGTTTTTTGTCTTCCAAAATATCAATCATCAGTCATAATATTAGTATAATGTAATGAATAGTACATCAGTTATTTTAAAGTTGGAAGAATAAGTCTCTACTCTCTATAAGAATTGGAATAATTAATTCTGCTAGCATAAATGGAAGTGACAGATATATTTTTTTTTAGTATTATTCCAGTGATGGGTTGTTTATGTACAAGAAAGAATAATTCAACTCGAATTAATGTAATCCAATATAGATATGTATTTACCTATCCAAAAAGAAAATAGACTTGGTTTCAGTCCTAACTGAATATAAAGTATACAGTGCCATCAGGTCTTTTTTCTTCCACTTTTGCCACTGCTTATTTTGTTATGGTGATTCTTTCTGTTAGGGAGATAGAATTGCTGCTGGAAGCCCTGGAGTCATAATCTACAGCTTAACATCCCCATCAGAGAGAGGATTTCTCTCCGTGATAGCTATGGAGGAAATTGTCCTGGGGAATACTGATGGGACATGCCTGGTCTTACAGCAACCACTGGCTCAATCACAGATACCACCGTCCAGGAGGTAGAAAAAAAAGTTGGGGGCAGAATTAGTTTTATCGAAACCACATGAACTGTATTTCCCAAAGGAGAAAAAATACACTCTTCTAGAAGGATGATAAAATCCTGGACTGACGAGGAAAAAAAGCAAAAAAAAAAAATTACAATTATTGATTTTCCATTTATAATCCATAGCACTACCCTACTGAAGTTTCATGTTACACCGATTAAATATACCAGAGCAATATATCTGGAAGATTCTGATGGTTAATCTCTTTGCTTCCTTTAATAATCTAGAAGTAAGTAGTCTGAATTAGCTCATCAGAATAGCAGGCTAATACCTATTATGGGGCTTCAGGAACCACCCATATCTAACAAAGCCATTTCCCTGACCAGTGAGTTCCTCTATTTCTTAGTTACATAGATTTCCCCTGCTCTCCATAATGAAAACATGGATATTTAGAGATCTGGGCGGAAGGTTTCTTCTGTCTAGTACAATGTGATGTGTGAGACCTATGTCCAGTCTTCACTGTGGCATAGGGAGAGTTCAGGAAAATGTGTGTGCTTTACATTTCTCTGTTTGTAAGTTTACTCCCAATAAATCCTGTTTTATATCTGCACCACATGGTGCTTTGCCTGACATGGTTTAACCACTTTCTTTCATTGGCTTGAAAAACTATGAATTGAGTTGCATGATTTAACAGTTGCACATAGCAATCAACATGGTTTCCTAATTTGTTTACTCAGGATTATGAGGTATTTGGGAAAATAAAAGCATGTTGAAAAAGAACCTTCCATTATTTTACCTCTTTTATTAGGATTATGCCTTTTTTTACAGGTTTCTATTTGTTTCTATTGCAAACCATCTACCGATGTTTTCGTATTCCCCAAATATTCAGTTGTCTGCCATCTAGTGACTAGTCCATACGTTTGTTAACTGCTCAATTTTTAAATGTTTTCTACTAAGGGTCTTTGTAAAAAGCACTGCATTTCATGATTTAGACAATAAATAAAGGAATTGCTACCTTTTATGGGACAAGGGAACTAAATATGTCACGTGATGTTTATTTAAAAGTATAAAGGTACTTAAATAATGTAAAATATAAATAGATACTATTTTAAAAAATAAAACAATTGTTTTGTGTGCAACTTTTGTCATTTATAGTTCTAACGTATGGCAGCATTCTACGTTGTAATATCACATGGCTTAGAAACTTTGTAGAGGACATGTAGGTACATTTTTTGTTCCATGATTGGTTGCAAATAGTTATGAAGCTCTAAAAACACAGAAGCTTAGAGAAAACTTAGTAAAATATGTAGAATGAATTTTCAAAATAAAATTACAGAATTTACTTGGAACATATATATGAAGCATTTGAGCAATACACGGTAGAATGAAAGGCATTAATTTTCCACTTGTCGCAGTGGGATCAATCTAGATTTTAAAGAGGATACACAAGAGGTTACACCGAACTTTAAAAGTGTAACACATGATGAATTACAGTGCATGGGAGCAATATAGTATAATAGAGTCTATTAGAGTAGAAAATAAATAAATGCAGTTTGGACTCTACTAGCTCTGGGATTATGTGCAGATTATTTATCTTCTTTGAAATATGATTTCCTTATCAGCAAAATGGAAATAATAGCAAAACTTTCATAGACACAAATATATATGGCATCTTTGTTGAGATTAGATATACATGTCTCCATGTGTGCACAGTCCATAGTCATATATCTTGGAGAGCAGACAGAGCCTTTGTATTAATTAGAAAAGATAATCTCTGCCCCACACAGCAAATTATTTTTAAAAGAGCTTGGAATTGATTTCAACCTTCACTCGCCCTCTTGGCTAGTTGCATATGTAAAGTGAACAACTGGAACACGTGTTCAGGGGCTAGCTCCCCTGGTTATTTTGAGTTCTGTTAATACTAATGGAAAAGAGGGAGAAAAATTAATAGTCATTTGTTTTTCAGTTCTGTTGATCATAGACCAAAAGGAATAAACCTTTAAAGAAAGGTTTAGCTTTGTTAATAAGAATGACTATCCAAAACTTAAGGCTTTTTAGTTTCAATGTTGAGAAAGACTGGAAATCACTCTTTTATGATTAAATACACTCGTCTTGATACAAATTTTAAATTTTATTTGGAAAACTACAAATCAATTTTAGGTAAGTGGTTTTAATCATAAGTCAAGTAAGTGTGGCAATGCTGTGATGAATAGAGTGAGGTTTCTTCATTTTAGGTTGTTTTAGACACTTTAATATGATAACATTTATTGCGAATCTTGAAACAGGGATATCTTGCAAAATTTCTCCAAAATAATTTACAATGGAAACCACTTGTGAATCAGTGAGGGTTCAACCAGAGAAGCCCAACTAGTAGATTAGACAGATGATAGGTGATGATGAAGATGATAGGTGATTGATATATAAATAGATGATAGATAGATAGATATGGATGATAGATATGCAGATTTATTACAGGAAATTGGCTTTCCCAATTGTGGGAGCTCTATTTACAATCTTTTTAAGGCTGTATTTACGTATGTGATGCTAGAACTTGAAGTCACTGGGAAAGTAGTCAGAGAAGGAAGATTACAAGTAGGCTGGAAAACCCATGAACATAAGCTGGCCCAGAAGTCAGAAAAAAAACTGAAGGAAAATTCAAGGAACCTAGAGTAATTGCAAGCCTAGATGCAGCTTCACGCCAGTGAAGTGAGTCAGCAGATCAGCAACAGCATGTATAATCTACAAAATGGCTGCTTCCTTCCTTCCACTCTCCAACAAAAATTCCTTGAGAAAAGGATTCACTAGTAACCTGTCCAAACTCCAGAAAAAACAATTTTCTTAACCACTAGTCAAAGCCCAGATGAAATAAAAGAGACAAATTCTACTGCTTAAAATTAAAGAAAAATTCCATAGCAAAAAGAAGAAAGAAACATGGGCAAAGTCAAAAGAAAAATGACAATCTGGGAGGAAATATTTGCAACATGTGTTACAGATCCTAATAAAGAAACCTAAATGATGTTTAACAACCAAAAAAATATAGAAAAAAATGGGAAAAAAGGAATAATTTTATATTTCAAAGTGACTTTAAAAAGACATAAAATGGTCCATAAACTTGTGTAAACATGGATATAATAAGGACAAACTAAATTCAAACTACACTGACAATTTCTTGCACTAGCACATTGCCAGAAGTTTGAGAGCTCTACCACACCCTCTGTTGGCAAGACTGTGGAGAACAGGCACTCTCATATACTGCTAGTGAGAAGGCAGAATAGTACAATCTATATGGAGGTCATTTGGCAAAATTTAACAAATATGCTTAGGTCTTTACCTTTTGATTCAGTAGTATCACTTTCAGAAATTTAGCCAGAGAGTACATTCCAAAAATGCCAGGAAGAGGAGAAGGAGGAGGAAGACAAGAACAAAAAAAAAGAAAAAAGAGAAACGCAAGTCTATTTGTTATAGCATTTGTTTCTTATTGAACAATATTGAAAACAATGTTAGTGTGCATACAGAGAAGATTAAATAAATAATTTATAGCACATACACATAGTGGACTTCTTCACTGGAAGATTTATTTTAACTGAGATAGAGTGATTTTTTTTCAGGCTACACCGTCGGGGGGAAAAGAAAATCTGAAGAAATATTTATTGCATGCTCCCTTTCATTATAAAGAAGAGAAAATAAGAATTTTCATTATAAAGAAGAGAAAATAAAAATTTACACACACACACACACATACCTGTATCTTATTAATTTTGGAAAAACAAAAGGGAAAAGTAAAGCAGAAACTACTGAGATTGATTACTTAGTGGGGATGAGAAAGTGATGGAGGAGTTGTGGGAGTGCAGGTGACTATCTGAATATACCTTTTGCATAGTTTTAACTCTAATGTGGAGATTTTTTTGGTCTATATGTCTGCCCTTAGGCCAGTATCATACTATTTTAATTACTGTAGCTTTATAGTAAGTTTCAGTGTTGATAAGTGAGTCCTCCAAGTTTTTTTTTTTTTTTTCAAGATAGTTTTGGGCACCCAGTGCCCCTTGCAATTCCATATGAATCTGAGGGTCAGTTTCTCCATTTCTGTGAAAAAAGCTTTTGGAAATTTGATAGCAATCGTATTTAATCTGCAGATGGCTTTACATAGTATTATTATCTTATAATGCTGTCTTCCTAACTTTGAACGTAAGATATCTTTCTATTTATTTAGATCTTTGTTTTGTTTCAGTAATGTTTTATAGTTTTCAGTGTACAAGTCTTTCACCTCCTTAGTTATATTTATTCCTAAGTATTTAATTCTTTTAGATGCTATTGTAAATGGAATTTCTTAGTTTCCTTTTCAGATTGTTCAGTGCTGGTATATAGAAACGCAACTGATTTTTGTATGTTGTTCTTATACCATGCAACTTTGCTTAATTCATTTATTAACTCTAGTAGCTTTCATGTGGATCCTTTGAGACTTTCTAAGTATAGCTTCATGTCATTTGCAAATATAGTTTTACCTCTTCTTTTCCAACTTGGATACCTTTTATTTCTTTTTCTTGTCTTATAGCTCTGACTAGAACTTCCAGTACAATGTTGAATAGCAGCAGAGAAAGTCAACATCTTTGCTTTATTCTTGCTCTTAGAGGGAAAACTTTCGGTTATTCACCATTGAGTATACTGGATGTCAGTTTTTCATAAATACTTCACTGCATTAAGAAATTTCTCCTCTATTCCTAGTTTTCTAAGAGATTTTATCATGAAAACCTGCTGGATTTTTATCAAATGACTTCCCTTCATCAGTTGAGATGATCCTGTGTTTTTCTCCCTGGTTCTATGAATGTGGTGTATTACATTGATTTTCTTAAGTTGAACCACCCTTGCATTCCTGGGATGAATTCCAGTTGGTCATGATGAATAATTCTTTTAATAAACTGTTGTATTTGATTTGTTAAAATTTCGTTAAGGATTTTTGCCCAATTATTTTTTATGACACAATTAAAGTTCTTAATAATAAGGTTGTCCATTTAATCAACCTTTTACTTCATTGTGATTTATCAAAAGATGGCATTATGAGAGTGGCAAAAGAGCTGGAGCTGTATAAGACATTTATAGTACATATAGCTAATAAAGAGCTTCCTAAATAAATAAAGAACTTCTAAAAAATCAACAAGAAAAATCCCGATAATCCAATAAAAAATAGGGCTCTAAAAAAATTGAACCAGTTCTTAAATTTCCCCTCTCCACAAAAAGGATGCCCAAGTGGTCTATAAACATACAAAATATGCTCAATTCATTAGTAACCAACAAAATAGAAATTAAAATTATAACAAGATAGCACTAAAATTTAAGAAACACATATGTATGTGCACATACACACACAATACCAGGCGTTGTTAAGGATGTGTGCAATGTAAATTCTATTAAGATATTGTAAGAATAGAAATTGTTTAAAGTACTTTGAAATACTGTTTGATATCATCTATCAAAGTTAAAGATATTCTTGTGCTATAACTCTGGAATTCTAATCTTAAATCTTTGCCTAAAAGAAACATAGGCACATATATAGCAAGTAACATATACAAACATATTCTTATATGTTCGAGGTTATTCCATTAAATTAGTATAAAAATCAGGTACACATAAATCATACTGTTTAAGGATACAGTCTTCGAAAGTAAAACTATGAATAAAGAAAAGAAGGAAATAATCAACAAATTCAGATTATCTTTACAGGACAGACGTTGTGGTTACGACAAGATCTGAATGAGATTTTTAGGTTGGTGACTTCATTTTATTCCTTGATCTTGAAGATCACAGAACAGAAGTTCCCTATGTGAGAAAAATTTAAGCTGTAAATTCCTGCTTTGTACATTTTCTGCAGTGTATATTACAGTTCGCACACAAAAGAAAGAGATTAAAAAGTAAAATAGTTGGTTAAAACATAATCCTCTAATATTTGGAATTGCTCTAATTATAGGGAAACACTTTTGCTTAGAACGAGGAAGTTATAAATGTATTTGCCAATGACAAGAGGTAGGCCTCCGTGACTGGTGGTTGAAAATTATGCTCTGGAAGATTTTTGCTCATAATATAGCTTACATTTCACACACTTTGAATTGTGGGCTACAAGAAATGGATGTTTTGGTGACAATAGGAAAGGATGGTTTCACAAAACTGTGGATCGATTTCTCTCACTGCCCTTCAGGGACAGAAAAATTCAGGAACTCTAGAACATATATTTTAGCGTAAAAGATTGCATGACAGCCTGAGTATGATCTCCTTTATGTTGAATTAGTCACAGTCCTTTTTTAATAGAAAGATTATATCCCTCATAAAACCTCTGAGAAAATAGCAATGCAGATTTAAACACATATGAATGTGAAAGGATTAGATTTCCTTTCAAACTAATTTCGTTTGAGGTGTGCCAATTAGATAAAGATCTGAGAGCTAAAGTTGCAACAGTGAAGTTGCTTCCTAAAGGAAGAAAGAAAACACCTTTACAATCATTTGAATATTTGTTGAGTATTTCCTATTAGATATTTTCTATGTGCATTCACTGGTTATCTCATTCACTATTTATAATGCACAATGGAATCGTAATTGTTTTCTAAACTTTACAGATGAGGATATTGGAATTCAAAGTTTAAGTATCTTTTCCAGTCACACACTAAAAAATTGGAATGTTCAGATTTCAAATGCAGTGTTTTGACCCCCCAAAACATTTGTTTTTGTACCTACCTGCTGCTTTGAGATACCATGTTGTCAGGGTTTATCACTCACAGTGCAATTAGGAAAACAGAAGTCATGGCGGGTAGTTCAATGAAGGGAGTTTTATACGAGAAGCTAGTCAAATTGTGAGAAGAGGGAAGATAGCCTAGATTAAGCACAAGGTAGCTGCTACCATTACTAGGGCTGGAGGGACAATAGAAGGAGCTGATGTAACCAGAGCCCAGGGTCTGAATTCCCTTTTGGGAGCTGGAAACTTGGAGTGCAAAGTAGGAGCTGGCAGTGCAGAGGAAAGTATGGCAGCTGCAAGTGCAGAGTCGCTGCAGACACTGATAAAGATACCTCCAGAAACTAAGAGAGAGAGAGAGAGGAAGACATACCTTGGCTTCTCATCTCCAGTCTCCAGCCTGTTCCTCTCATTGGTGGAGCCCCAAAAGAACCAATTTGGTGGGAATCTGGGAAATGTAGTTTGCAGAAGTCATCCCTCAGGGGCCTGTGATACAGAGCAGAGCACAGGAAAGTGGGGGAGAAGGTGGATCTGAGTGAAGAGGAAAATTAGCTAATCACAAGGCTAGTTTTCTAGCCTACCTCAAATTAACCCAGCCCCAAGATGACATGGTGAGTAGAAATTACCTGTAGTATCTAAGCAGACTCATGTTAGAATAGTTCATTTAATACATAATATTTATTCTTTGTTTCTCAAGAAAATAAATCATTCTGTAACTTGAATAAATCCATACTTGCTGTTTCAGTTAGCAAGGAGTCTAAATAAATAGCACTGCATAAAAAGGATGAGAAAGCAAGCTGAAATGTAGGAAGCAAAGAAAGATGCCTGCTATGATATAGGATGGATTCAAAATCATAAGTAGATGAATGTGGAGAAGAGACTAAAAATAAGGCTATGTCTTAGCATTGCCTGTTAACACTCATATGGGACATTGATTTGAATGATAATTCCAATAGTCGGTTTTGCCAAAGTCTGAATAGTGCTTTCAGAAATCAATTCTTTTGTTATATAAAGTAGCAGCTTATAATTAGGGGGCGGGGAATTCACATTTGAAACAAAAGAATTGATTTCTAATTCTAGGTGGTGGATAAAATAGATAGCACCAGGAAATTCAAGACGAAAGAAAGAAAAGAAAAAAGAAAGAAAAAGAAAAAAGCTGTGAAAGAAATGGGAAAAATATAGGGCTGGTATTTCATTAGAATACATTAGTGATGGAAAGTTTGTGTTTTCCTTCCTGTTCTTTTTTGGTAATTAGCCAAACCGATAGAATCCAGAAAGAGGGATACAAAGAACCTCTTGCAAACATTTACGATTTAATTTTCCCTACCAGTACCTAGCCAGTGCTATCCAATAGAACTTTATGAGATGATAGAGTAGTTCTGTGTTTGTTCTATCCAATACAGTAGCCACCCGCCATGTGTGGCTATTAAGCACTCGAAACGTGGCTATTATGACTGAAAAACTAAATTTCCATTTTGATTTAATTTAAATTAATTTTCATTTATATTGAAATAGCACCGGTAACCAATGACTGCATTTTTGGACAGCTCAGACCAAAGACATTGTTTAAACTTGTTGGAAGATGTTTTCCTTTTATAATGAATAACTCCAAGAAGGTCAGTTTTGGAGCAATGAAGTAAAAAGGTGATTCCTTTCTACCAATCAGAACAGCTAAATGATCCCTGGTTATGTCGCAGCCTATTTTCCCTCATACTCATCTACACTCTAAACTGATAGTAAATGATTTAGAATTAGAATAAAGACAGCTTTAAGGCTAAGATGAGCATTTGTTCCCTACTTTACATCCATTAGTGTATGCTATGAAGTTATGATAAAAAGAGGAGTAAATAAGTATTTTCTGATAGCATTTCGAAGCACTCATAAAACTCCATTAAGATCCTTAGTGGGAAATGGAAAGCAAAACAAAACTAAAATGTAGACGTTTCTTTTTTCATTCATGCCATTCATTCAGGTTCAGCCTCTTCTCACCACCTCCACTGCTACCACATTTGAATCATTGTCTCTTGCCTGGATTATTGCAATAATCTCTTAACTGGTGTTCCGCTTTTATCCTTTCCCTCTTACAGTCTCTTCTCAACACTGTGGCCAGTGTGGTATTTTAAAATAGAAGTTAGATCATGGTGTTCCTCTCCTCAAAACACTGCAACAACTCCATTTTATTTTATTCAGAGTAAAAATCAAAGTTTACAGTGGCCTATGAGAGCCTACATGGTCTCCACTCCCATTTCTCTGACTTATCTTCATTTTTCTTCCCCTGTTTGCTCTGCCCCAGCCACATCGGCTTCTTTGCTGTTACTCACAAGCGTGAGGCACCCTCTTACCTTAGGGCCTTTGCACTACCTATTTCCTCTAGAACATTCTTACACCAGAATATCGTCTATCTTTTCCGTGTCTGTCTTCTTTCTCTCCACTGAGTTTTGCTCAATTGTCCCATTCTCATGATGCTACATTGACCACGCTTTTTTAATTCTGTTCCTGTCCCCAGCACCTCCCAGCCCTCCAGATTTTCCTAACCTTGTTCTTTTTGGTTTGCCTTTTCTTCAGTATTTACCAGCTTTGACATATTAGAACATTTATTTATTTATTATGCTCATTTTTCACTGTCTACCTTCCTCGAGTAGAATATAAACTCCAGGAAGGCAGCAAATGTTGCCTGTTTTGTTCACTGATATATCCCAAACACCATGAAGAGTGCCTAACACACAATAAAAACTTCATAAAAGTATATTAAGTATATTAGCAAATGTTCATTAATCAAGGTCATGTCTATGATTTATGTATATACATATATAAATGAATTTATATATATGAATTAAACTTTCAATGAATTAAAATTTTGTGAGTAAATATATCTGATTGTTAATGTAATGTGAAAATTGCCAAGTCAGAATTTCTAAATGAAATGTCATAAAATTTCTTTAGTAAATGTTAATTTGTTTCAAAGTGTTTTAATAGTGATTTAAAATCTTATATGTGTTCAATTGGGCTGAGATAATGATATTAGAGAAAATTATAATTTTTTTGATGCCCAAATCCTTCCATCTTTAATTTTAATACTTACGGCACTTCATTAAAATGCATGTTGTGTTTAATTTTCCAGGAAATTTCAGAGCATAAAAGAAGTATGTATGTACAATTTCCAGTTAGACTAGTTGAAACTTTTAAAATGTAAGCTTGTGTCTTTTTAAATAGAGCTCATGTCTTTTCTCGATGTGAGACATGCTTGCACCGGTCAGTGTAGCTCAGAATAAATAGGCAGAATACCTTTAACCTTTGTTCAGTGCACCTATTTCTTAAACCCTTTATCACATTCTGTACCCTCTCTAAGTTGCTGATATTGATTAAAAAGCCCCAGTGCAGACATAATATTCTCATAATATTTGACCACTGCTGACAGCTGCGGGAGGAAAGCTTGCTGTTCTTAGAGCCTCTGCTTCAGCGTACAAATCCTATTTTCATCTCTTCTTTCTTAAAAGAATTATATTACTGACAAATTTAACTTTGAGTCCATAATAAGCCTTGGAATATTTTTTCTGGCAACTGCTTCAAAGCCGGTTATTTCTGATTGTGTAGTCATGGAAATCATGTTTTATCCTTAAAATTATCCTATACTTATCAATGTTAAAATTAGCATTTTTTTTTCCTCTCTACTTGTGAAGGTCAAGTTTCCTTCTTGTTGGAGAGGCTGTTTCACAACCTTTATGAGAGCTGGTATTTCCAGCAAAAGTTATTGTCTACTATATTCCATCTCTAGTCCTGCATGAGTATAAACCATTTGAGGACAAGGTTATGTCCCATTCATTTTTGTATTCACTACAGAATTTAGCACATAACAGGTACTCCATTCCAGCTAGCACCAACATCGCCTGGTACCTCATTATTTCTTATCTAACTAGAGCTATAACTTCTTAACTAGTCTCCCTACCTCTGGTTTCTTCATAACTGACTTGGGCTACAAACAGTAAATTCTTATAAGTAGCCTGGCTATAACCTGTTCTATATATAAAAAAAACCATACTAATTTCTCTTCCTGAAATGCCTTTCACCCGTATCTGCCTGGCTCAATCCTGTACATCCTTCTGGATTCTATTCATATGTTGCCATCTCTGCAAAGGCACTTCTGATGCCTCAGAGTGGCACTACAGTCTTGTGGTTAAGAGCTCAGATTCTGAAATCAGATGGCTGGAGTTGGTTTATTTTGCCTCTTACTAGCTGAATAACCTCAGAAAAGTGATTTAACCTCTCTGTACCTCAGTTTCCTTAACCGTAAAGAAAGGAAAATAATAGCATCTATTTCATAGGGTTGTTGTAAGGATTAAATAAGTTAATAAGTATAAAGAGCTTGGAACAGTACCAGTCTCACAATAAGCAGTAAGTAAATGCTAGCTTTTATTATATTAACATTGCTAGTTTGTTATTATTCTGATCCATTAAGCAGAGATCAGTACATAATTTTATTATTGCTGTTTAACATTGATTTTTTATTGATACAAATGACATAACATTATATTAGTTTCAAGTGTACAATATAATGATTTGATATATATATACATATATATATGTATATATATGTATATATATGTGTATATATATGTATATATATGTGTATATATATGTATATATATGTGTATATATATATGTATATATATATATATATATATAGAGAGAGAGAGAGAGAGAGAGAGAGAGAGAGAGAGAGACAGAGAGAGAGAGAGAGAGAACTGATTAACACAATAAGTCTGGTTAACATCCTTCGCCACAGTTACAAATTTATTTTTCTTGTGATGAGAACTTTTAAGATCTACTCTGTTAGCAATTTTCAAACATACAATACAGTGTTGTTAACTAGTCAGCATGCTGTACAGGGCTTATTTGTTTCATAACTGGAAGTTTATACTGTTTGACTCCCTTCACTCATCTTGCCCAACCCCGTGCCCTGCCTTTGACAACCATCAATCTGTTTTCTCTATCAATGAGTTTAGGGTTTTGTTCCTTTTTGTTTTTTAGAGTTTTGACATTGATTTTTAACTATTTTTACCTCCTAACTAAACCATGCACTTACTGAGAACAGACACTTTTACCCAGTCATCTGCTGGATCTAGCACAGTGCTTAATATTCGATAAGACACAATAAATATTTTTTTGGAGTGACTAAATAAACTGAATTATCTTTTTAATGAAACCATCAACATTTCTAATGATTAGTTCCTAATACTTGCCCAAGGAGAATTCATGATAATTTTAAAGTATCATGCTTAAAAAGCTGTGTTAATAGTCATCTTTTATCAGTGTCAGGAGCTATGCTAGTGATTGTACTCAATATAATGTTTTCTTCTAAACCAATCCTATGAAATAAATACTGTTAAGACATGAGGAAGCCAAGGCACAGAAGAGTCAATTTTTTTATTGGTGTAGAGGAACTCAAGAATGTAACAAATACCTTGTTTCCTGCTAATTCAACATTCAGTCAACCGGCCATTCTACTTCTATTTTTAGCACAATAAATATAAAATGCTTCACTCATCAGTGTTTGAAATTATTTCAATATTTTTGGACAATAATTAACACCTGGTGTGTGCAAGCAACTTCTATTCATGTCAATAGAAACACAAGATGTTTGAGATATTTCATTTTCCTAATGAACTGTATTGTACAAAAACTCTAATGCTGACATAAATTATTTTAGACAGTTGAGGCCTTATGCTGCATCTGTGTTCACAGTCCATTCTCCATGTTTAGAAACAACATGTTGCTCTCACTCTTAAAGATTTTATTTTGTTATTAACCCCATTTTTATTATAATGTAAAATCTATTGCTATGCATTTTAAATCTATCACTAACATTTAGCTGTCAGTAAATGTTCTCAAATTGATCCAAAGATATTAAAATAGAAAAACTGTGTGTTAATTCATTCATTCATGAAACTCCTTGGAAAATCAGGCATGCTTCCTGCTGACCTTGAAGGAGGAAGCATGTAGCCCCAGGAGGCACTGACAGTTATATGGGTTCTAAGATGAAGGAAGATGAACTGACAAATAGATACAGAGAAACTAATAATATCAGGTGGGCTAAATGCACATAAAACCACTTCTGGAAAATTAAACAGAGGATAAATTAATTGGAAGGATATTAATAGCTCAAAGAATCAAGGGGAGAATTGGGGAATCATGCCCGGGAAATAAGGAACCAAAGAGTTGAATAATGTTGCAGGAAAAAAATCTTATCTTCAAATGTATCTGATGCTATTGTTTACCATCTCTTTCACAAGACACAGCCAGCATAGCTAGATACAGGCGACCAAATGATAAAACTCTTTACCCTTCATGTCACAAGTCCAAGGTATAGAATCCCGGATGAGAGCATCTGAGTATTGATTCCTGTGCCATGGCCACCAGGAGATGGGAAGAGAGTAGATTTTACCTCAAAGCATCTCTTACCAGGAGATGCACTGTCACTCACTGAGAATCATAGAGTGAGGATTCCTTAATGCTAGAAAGGCTCTTCATTTTCTAAGCAGCCAAAAAATGACAATCGTACATCCTACAAAGTCCCATTCACATTGTTTGAAACCAAAAGCAATCACATACCACCACAAAATATGTCACTTTGGCATAAGGATTATTTTGAGATGAAGGCAATTGAGAATCAACAAATGCAGGAAGTATTCTCTGCTTCTCCTTATCTTCCTAAAAACGGGGCATGAATTTCACTTTGAGGAAGGTGTTTCTTCTTCCTATTACAATACCAGGGAGAGAAGAGGGACTCTTACCATCAAAGACGAGTTGACACCAAGATGAGTTTGCATAAACTGACCTTACTAAAATAACCTTTATTTTCCATTATTTCTCCCATACAGGCTTACCTTGTTCTATTGCACTTCACTTTATTGTGCTTCACAGATGCTGCATTTTTTTTTTTACAAACCAAAGGCAAAACCCTCAACCAGCAAAAAATATTACGACTCACTTTATCGCTATACTTGCTTTATTGTGGTAATGGTCTCGAATTAAACCTGCTATATCTGCAGGATATGCCTGTATATTTCCTAGTCACTTCCCCATAATTTGCCATCCCTTGAAGGTTAACCCTCTTTTTTTTTGTTAGAAGGATATATAAGCTCCCAGTCTAACTTATTCTTTGAGTTTCACTTTTTTTTCTCTGAACTATGCATGTAAATATTAATAAAAATGGCCTGTCTTTTCTCCTATTAATCTATCTGTCATTAGTTTAATTTGTAAGATCCCAGGAACAGAACCTAAGGGAGTAGAGGAAAAGTTTTTACTACCTAATAAGACATAGGTGGAGCCTCAGCTAAAGCTGTTTTCTTCTGTACAGTGTGATTACATGGCTTATTAAATTACCCTTTTGGTTTAAGCCAATTTCTTTCTAATTAATCTGTGCTTTTTGTCTTAAAGAGTTCGTATTAGTGCTCAAGTTTCCTATATTTTCTCCATTATGGGGTTCCTATTCTAGTACTCTAAAGAGCTCTCCCGTTAACTTTGAGGAGACTAGACTTCTGATTTTTTAGTAAGGTTATAATTACTCAGCTGTGTATTATTACCTAGTCAAATTGGCTGCTTGACTGGACTTCTGAATGTCACTAACTGAATCTGCCATTAGCATGTTCTTCTCATATTTGGGGACATGCCACCCACGACCAACACACAACTTCAGATGGCACCATTCACATTGAGTATGTATCCGATTCAAGCCATGGGGTACAGAGCCTATGGGATTGGCTGAACATGGCAATCCTGATCCCCCATCCCCTACTATTTTACCATTATCTGGATTATTTTTACCCTGATTTTTTTTTCTTCAGAAATTATTTTATGTAGCTTACAAAAATCCATACAATTAAATTCAAAATAAAATTTTAAAAATTTGTGAATAAAAGTAGACTCAAAATTTAAAGAAAAAGTAATTAGCTCATAAAATAGAGTCATCCTTTTGCTCTCAGCTTTCTAGCAGCCAATCTGCAAAGAGAAAGTAGTCATTTACGAAGGTAACTTTGTCCATGCATTAAAACAAAACAATTGCTTATGGGAAGCAAAACAAGTTGGTTCAGATCTTGGAGAAACAGACACTAAGACAGGATTAAACAAAGCAGAGATTTATTGGAGAAAATGGCTGTGAGAGAAAATGGAGAGAGAGCTGAAAGAGGCTTGGAGAGCTATCAGACCATAATGCAATTTGGACCCCTGTGCAGGAGGGGTGGAAGGAAGTCTTAGACTGAAGTACAGTGAAGTTCCAGTAAGGTTCATGGGGAGGCCTTGAGCCAAAGTTGCTCATTAGAAAAATCCCGAACCTTGCAAGGATACCCCTGCTTCAGCATCCCTGTTGCCCACTGTCTGTCGCTGGCTAGAAGCAACCTGTGGGAAGTGCAGTGATGGATTCAGAACTCGACAGCTTGGGCCATTGATCAGTTATGCTTTCCACAGTAGGAGATCCGTGAGCAACATTTTCATGGCTGCCATACCCCTACCCTCATTTCGATGGGTCTGAAAAAATGATGACTACTAAATATAAATGATTTACTTGAACCAAGCCTGAAACTTTATGTACCTTGGAAACTGACACTTTCCAATAATTTTAACCTTCATGACCAGCTGGATTTGCCCTTACTCAAATTATACTGACAATGAGTTTTATAAATCTTGAAATATGAAAATTCATGCCCCATGGAACTGGCATTCTAGTGAAGGTTATAGACATGTCAGCAATGAAATATAATACGAGGTAAAAGGAAATGTGTATTTAATAAAGGTATAAACAATGTGTTATGGAGAGGCTGGGAGGAATGTGAGATTTCACAAAGAGTTGTCATTTCATAAAGGACTTTATAGGTAAGCAGTATTCCAATGTAGAAAAACTGAGATTAACTCAATTTATTTGCATTTATTGTTTGAAGTAATGAGGGCTAATGATTAATGTAGATCCATAGTTCTCAAGCTTCATTGTACCTCAGAATCATCCAGAGGGCTTGTTCAAACACAAATTACTGCATCCACCCTTATCCATAGACTTTCTGATTCAGTGAGTCTGGGAATGAAGCCTGAGAATTTCTATTTCTAACAAGTTCCCATTTGCTGCTAATGTTGCCAGTCCAGGTAGCATACGTGAAGAACCTAGAAATATAAGAATAGTAGTTTTTTAAGAATATGAGTTACCCAAATAATTGCTCTGATGCTTCTCTCTAATTAACCTTGAACATGTCAACATAAGATCATTGCTAAGAAAGAGGCGCTTAGGTCTTGAACAAGCCTTGGTTCAAGATTGAAATTCTTGGCCAGGTTTTTTAGTTTATTATTTTTTGGGGGGAGGGAGAGTTTGGATTCATCACCTCCCACACCCCTAGCCACTGGCAATCACTCATCAGTTTCTGTCCCTATAGTTTTGCCTTTTCCAGGATATTAGATAAATGGATAAACATAGTGTGTAGATTTTGTGGTCTGGCTTTTTTTACTTACAATATGCATTTGACAGTTACCCATGTCATATCAGAAAATATCATACAAATTTCAGTATTTCATTTATTGTATTGCTGAATAGTATCTCATTGTGTGTATACACTACACTATGTTTATCATTCACCAGCTGAAGGACATTTTCATCATTTCCAAATTTTGGCATTATGAAAAAGCTGCTGTAAATATTCAGGAATATAACTATTTCATTTAAGTAAACATCTAAGAGTATATAGTTTCTGGGTCATGCAGCAAGTGTATGTTTAATTTTATAAGAAACTGCCAAACCATTTTCCAAAGTGGCTGTACCATTTTGCAATCCCACAGCAATGCATGAGAATTCCAGTTACTCCACATCTTTGCCAACATTTAATACCATCAGTTTATTATTATTTTATTTTATGCATTCTAATAAGTATATAGTAGTATTTTATTGTCATCTTAATTTAAATTTCCCTAAGGATTAATGATGTTGATATCTACTCATATGCCTATTTGCAATCCTTATTCCTTCATTGGTGAAATTTTGCCTTAGCGTTTCTAGTATAGATAACGTAATAATGGTCTACTCTCAAGTAATATTATATCTCCTTATCTACAGTACAAGAACCATAAAATAGTGCAATTTATTTCCCTTCTCCAATGCTTTCTGTTATTATTGTTATACAGTTTACTTTTACATCTGTTACAAATACCGTTATACATTGTTATTTTTACTTAAACATTCAATTATCTTTTAATGTAATTTAGAACATGAGAAAAATAGCATTTGTATTTACTTACATATTTCCCATTTCTGGTGTTATTTATTCCTTTGTATCGATGCAGATTTCTTCATGGTATCATTTCCTTATACCTGAAGGACTTCCTTTAGAATTGCATGTCAGCTGATGATGAATTATTTCACTTTTTATAAATTCGAATAAGCATTTCATTTTTATTATTGAAATATATTTTTACTGGTTAAATCATTCAAGGTTGATTATTATTTTCTTTTAGTGCTTTAAAGATATTGTTCCACTGTTTTCTGATTTGTACTATTCCCCAAAAAAATCTGCTGTAATTCTTATATTTCTCTCTGCAAAATGTGTTTCCCTCTATCACTGGTTATAATTTGTTATGATGTGTCTTGCTGAAGTTTTCTTCTTTTTTATTCCCTTGGGGTTTGATCCTTTTAATCTTTCTTTTAAACTTTGTTAAACAGTACCAGAGGAGCCTTTGGTCTAGGTCTTGCCCCTTAAATGAGCTGATACACTTCTGAACAGTTTACTCAATACTCCACGTATTATGTTTTCTACCCAGCCTGGTGAAAACACCAATAATTCCTGGTCCATTTGTGCCCTGGAGACTTTTTCTGCCTGTTTCTTTCAGGTTAATCTTTCCTTGGCTTCAGATAACTTCTTCACTTGCATATTCTGATAAACACTCAGAAGACGACTCAGAGAGGGAGGACCCTCTGCAGATCTTCAGAGCTCGCTCTCTCTCTCTGCAATTTTCTCTTTTCTTTTACTCTGCCCTGTGAATTCCAGATACCTTGATCTCCTCCTTCCCGTCTGTCTTTCCAACTCAGGTTCACCTGGCTTTCACCACCCTGTGCTTGGTCTGAAAACTCTAAGTACTATACTGGGTGATAATAGAACTCAAGTCATTTTTTCCTCTCTTTCAGAGATCAGAGTCCTGCACTGCTTATTGTCTAACATCTGAAAATTATTATTTTTTCTACTCTCTTAGTTGTTTAAGGCAGAAAGGTTAACCTGGTCCTTTTTTTTTCCATCTTGACTGGAAGCTTGGTTGTTTTCTTTCATTTTCTTTCATTATTTTCTATAACACTTGCAATAATAATAGGCACTTCACCAGGTTGTTATAAGGATTACATAAAATAGTATGTCAACTAATTGGCACAGTTCCTCTAAAAGTAAACTTAATCTCTTCATCTGTATTTTGTCAATCTTAATTGAATCATATTTTTACTATTTAATAAGGAATTCATATTATTTTAAGCTATCATTTTAAAAAGCATCAATAAGTTTTTCCACATTTGGAAATATGAAAATTTGGGGAATTGAAGTATGATTTTAAAATATATTAGACCAAAAACTTTATAAATTAATTTAAAAATGAGATCCCCTAATGAATGCTTACCTCTAAGCAAGATATTATTGCATAAACATATTATATAATCATTTAGTTTTTAATATTCAAGGAATTTGACTTTTATAAAATTTAGTAAATATTTCCTTAGTCATGTAATTTTTGTTCCATTTGTGTAAGATTATATAACTTCTATCATTCAAGATTTTATGTATATATGTGTATTTTTGTGTATATGGATACTTATAATCATTAATGTTTTACTTGTCTTTTAGTTCAGTAGCCTTACATGAAGGAGGAAAACATTTTTTAAGGTTTTTAGAATAAGTTAAAATAAAGACATGAGAGATATAGTCTACAGAATATCTCTCTGGCTAGTATTTTCCTTATAGAATGCCTCTTAGTTTCTAATGCACAAACTTCACATGACGTGTGTTCCTCACAACAACCAATATTTGTATGGTAAAATGTATATTTATTTTCTCCAAAATCAGTATAACCTTTAAATTTTTTTAACAAAAAAAAATACAAGATACATTTTGCAGTATTTTCCAAATATAATTGGCATGCCATCAGAATCATATAGTCATTTCAAAAAGAACATATAGTTTCAAAAAAAGTGATGTACAAATTGGATGTTGTAGGTGATAAGAGAAACATCACAGCATTACTGTGATGATGCCATTATTATTGTTTTTTAATCTATTGGTTTTTTAACCCAAAAGTGATCATTTAACCATGTTCCCTTTTAATACAATAGGTTGCTATTTATATGTAGATGTTTTTGCTGTGTTTATAATACACTTTAATAACTTGGTTTAGGTTTTGAGGTGGTGAGAAATATATTTCTCATTTCAAACAATGGAAACTCAGCTCCTAGTTAACATTTCCACTTAGAAATTCTCATTTCAGGAATGAATTACTGATGTTAAGTGGAAGATATCTGTACTATTCAGTAGAAGAAAGGGCTATAAGGACTCAGAGCCTTGTTAAGGCAAGAGAACTGGACATTACTAGCAATTTGCTAATAGTAACTTGCATTATGAATTTTGTAGGAAATTGTCTTTTTACTTTTTTCCCATAAAATTATTTCAAAGGTATTTTTAAGTTTGTTTTCATTTGTGTGTTTGTTTCTAAAAGAGCTATTTTTATTTTTATACTCTTTTGTTTTAAGTAAAAGCTAAAGATAGTCCGAGATGATTCTGGAAAGACCAGAAACCAAGAGAAACTGATAAAGGAATCCAGGTAATTTCTGGTAAATTCAAGTAGATTTATAAAAATACATATATTAGTGTTTACATGTACATATGATATGATTATAATATTAAAATTATTAAAATGATTAATAAATTGAAAACAATAAAAAAGTCTTATGTTATTTTTTCCGGAAGCAATAGGATGACAGTAATTACATTATTTCTTGTCACTATGTTACTTTACATGAGATTATCCCTTGACTTCTCTATTAAATTGTGACCACACATTGAGTTATTGGTGTTTAGCTTTTGTGTCTCATGCAATGCAACATGTAATATATGAAGTATTCAATTATTATTTTTTTTGTTTATTTGGCTGAGTGATTGATTTGACTATGAATGAACTGATTAGGACATCTGTAGTTCTTCAATGACCAACCGATTTAGTGTTTCAAAAATTCTGCTTTCTCTAAAAGGATTGTATTCTCCTGAATTTTTATTTGACTCCATAAGAACATCTTAACTTCCATTATTAGATCTTTAGGTCTTTGCATTTAATGTTGCCCTTTCCAGAGCGCTCATACACCTTCTGTCATCTGCTTATCTCCCTCACTACTTTTTTTTTTATCTAATCAATGTCCCCTCTTCTGAGAAGCCTTCATTGGCCACTGTATCTAAAATATACTCATCATGCTGACCCAAGATTCTGCTTTTCTTTGAGAGCTACTTGAGAATGTGATATATGTGTGTACAATACATATTTATAAAACACACACACACACATTTAATTTGGTGTTTGTGTCTCCTACTAGAATGTAAGCTCCTTGACAGTAAGTAACAACAGTTTTTGATAACCACTTTATCTCCAGGGTACAGAAGAAAGACACAGAGGAGATATTCAATTAATATTTGCTAAGTGAATGAATAAATGTAGTAAGAGGTGAATGATACACTTCATTACCAGAAGCTTCATCATCAAGACTTTTAGTAATATAGGACACATCTGTTTTTGGTGATAAAGCAGACTAACTCCTCTGAAAAAAACTGCCTGCTGCAAATCACTTAGTATATTGGATAAATATAACCAACAGGTATTTAATTACATAGCTGAGTTCTCAGGAAGCTAAGGGAAATCCCCAGGAGCCATGCAAAACTGAAGAGGAAGCTAGGAATCAAGTGATACAATGGAGCTGAAACCATGCTATTCTGGAGATCCTTTGCCTTTTTCAGTAACCAAGACAACTGCACCTTTCTACAGCTGGGGAAGGAGAAGGAGATGAGTCCTTTACTCCTAACAAGGAGTGGGACAGGGAACAAGCAAAGGTGGAACAAGAAAAATCCCAGACCAAGCAAGATCTACACCTTTAGTGAAAAGATTAGACAAAAACAAACTTTGTCAAAGGTCAATGACAACTAAAATTATCTATCCAGGTCTGGGTCCCAGGAAGAAAATTTTAAGAAGGTTCCACTGAGATTTCACAATTTCATTATTGCTGTCCCTTATTAGTTCCTGTATTTACTACCCACATAGTCCATAAACCCCATGCCATAAAATTAAAAACATTCTGAGTTAGTAGTGACTTGGGTCACCTCATAAAGGTAAATGCATTGCTGTTCTAGAAGAAGGTAATCTCAAAAAAGGATTCACAGGCTCTTTTCATAGAAAGATTCTCTGAATTGAAACTCAAAATTCAAAATTACACAGCAGTTACAGAAACAAGGCACCATAAGCAAAAGTAAAGAAGGAAGAAAAGGATAGATTTTAACGACCAAGAAATTGGGATATTAACATTAGCCGGTAAAGATGATAAAATAACTATGTGTAAAATTTTTAAAGAAATAAAAATGACAGAGCTTTCTGAAAATAATTATCACATGTGGGAATCATAACGTGAAAATATATAAAATAATATTTTATATTTTTAGGGATATATAAATATGGGAATAAGAAAATGAAAAAAAATATTATAAACACTACATTCAGTATAATGATACCTGTGAAGGAAGTGGAGGCAAGGAAAAGAGGATAATATATTCTCAGAAAGTATTTTGATAGAGGCATAATTTGTATTTTAGGAGAACTGATTTCAAAGGCCAATAGTAATATTTTCTAGTTGACCAGGCATAATTTTAAAAGTATCTGTGATATACTGTTTGGATTTGCATTCACTTATTAGGAAATTTAGATCAAGGACAAAATAGGCAAACTTTTATAAAAGTGGAATTTAGAATGGCACAATGATTGTAGTTATCTTACAGTTTTACACTCTGTTCTTAGTTGATTGGACACAGTATGTTATGGGTCTTAGCTATTCAAGACAGTTACTGTATCCTTTTGCATACCCCCAGCCTTCATGCTCCCCTTTATTTTAAGACCATAAATAATATACATGTAGAGGGAACGGTAGACAAAATACAATCAAGTGGCATAATAATGATCCTAAGTCAGATTTATGTAACCTGGAACTGGTAAGAACCTGCAAACCAAAATGTTTCTATTAGAGCTACTTTAATATTTCATACATATTTGATTGCTTCCATTAGCCTGGAAATAGTTTGAAACCCTTTTGTTACCCATGCCCGAGAACTGCAGGAATGTTTTCAGATTGAGGTAAAAGAATTAGGAATATTGGAATATTCTTACCCCCATTATATTCAGGACCCATGCATTCACATACGAATTTAAGTAACCTTATTTTAGATCTGTGGACATTCTAGGATTCAGCATGTTTTATTTTATTTTATTAAATGTATTGAGAGACATTGGTTAGTAACACTGTATAGGTTTCAAGTGTACGGTTCTATAATACATCATTTGTATGTTGCATTGTGTGCTCACCACCCAAAGTGTAGTTCTTCCGTCACCATATATTTGACTCCCTTTACTCTCTTCAAACTCCCCCTTGCCCCTTCAGTAACCACCATACTGTTGGACATGGATGGATTATGCTAATTGAAATAGTTTAGACAGAAAAGGACAAGAACCATGTGATTGCACTCATAATGTGATATAAAACAGAGAACAATAAATAATACAAACAAATTCAATATGTTTTTAAAATAGTCTTTTAAAAAGTTGATTTTCTGCTATAGAAGATAAAATCTTAGGGTGAAAATAAAGATAGAGAACTGAGATTAAAAAGAGAACATATGAAAACAATGACAGTTTACTATATGTGTTAAATAATTAAATAAAGACAACACGGTAATAAGTTAAATCCTAGTGACATTAAGAAAAAGCAAATGAATAATTATCAACACTGTAAATTTAGTTTGCCATTCTGTACCTAGATAAAATGATCTATTTCCTTAGAACACGGGGAATAATGAAAGTGAAGAAAGATATAGGCAAATTATGGGGGAAGTGTTTTGCCTTTGTAAAAAAATCCTCAGTTATGAATAATACTTTTCCCACTATTTTAATCTTTATAGAAATTAAAATTAAATATCAAATTCTATACAACTTTGTTTCAGTGCATATTCATTTGCTCAGTTAATGACTTTTGCTTAAATGAAACAAAAAGGTCTAAGGAACACACAAAGATCTTAGACTATGTAGCAAAAATATACGTAACACATTTTACTTTAGGTTTAACAGCTTCTGAATATGTGAACTCTGTAATTGACAAAACAGGATCCAGTGTTCATACTTTTGCCAAAGAAGGGGAAAGTAAATATTGTGGCGGATATCTAGATCTATGCTGTCCAATACAGTAGGCATCAGCTACTATGGCTCTTTACATTGACCTTAATTTAAAAATCAGTTTGTCATTAGCACTAGCTACATTTTCAGTGCTCAATAGCCTTATGTGGCTTGTGGCTACTGTCTTGGACAAGACAGCTCAGATACAGATCATTTCCATTGTCACAGAAAGTTCCATTGGACAGTATTAAATAATTCAAACCCTTCTGATGCTAGCATTTAACACATTATTCATTGTGTTATTTTAAAGCAAAATAAGTCAATTTACTTTTTCTGTTTATGATAGTTGCCTAAGTTATCTTCTTCATTGGTATGTATAAAATCACCATAAGAATTTTCTTGATTAAAATAATGTGAATATTAGAATTACAAGTAGACATTTGAATGTCAGATATTTTACTTGCAGAAATCCTAGCAGTACTATTTCAAGAACCTAACTCTGACATAGTAGTATTACTTTTAAAAACTAAAAATGGCTGTTAGCACCTGTATTTTCTTTTCTCCCATTTCCAAGCCCCTTTATAACCCTTATCAAATGCTTTGCTCTTCAATTTCTTACATTTTTAACTGATGGAGTTCCTAAATGCCCTGTTCTAATACTAGTTTCTGAGAGTGAATTCTCATGCATATTAAATTCTCGTCCATAATAAAAATAGCTACTATGTATTTAGTGATTACAATGTGACAGACATAATCATTGACTATATATTATCCTATTTAATCTTCATAACATTATTTTCCTTTAAAATGAGAAAAAAAAATTAACAGGCTAACTCACAAGATCACATAGTCTACTATTTCTAACTCCAAATCCCTTGAGTCTAACCTTTGTGACATATAAACACTTTTAAGATGGTTTTGAAATCTAGCTATGAAATGTAAGCATCAACTCATTGATTCTCTAATTGAAGTAACTAATTACTACAATTCGTTTTATCCATTTCTTCGGTCATATTCATGGAGTGCTTATTATATAGTAGGTACTGACAGAGCTCTGGGTCTACAGTTGTGAACAAAACAGATTTAGCTCCCACCCTCATGGACCTGTAGGCAGAGAAACTTGATTAGATGTGTTCAGTCATCTGCAAAAGACTCAAAAAGAGAAATAGGTATGGGCTTCTGAGATCCATCAATTAGTTGCTGGGTCATTTTGTCAATTCCAACAACTTGAGAGTATTCCATTATTTCACCACTCAGTCATGCATCAGCAGAGATGAGGATAGAATATGTTATAGAATGATGAGGACCTGACATACTATTATTATTTCAGAGCAAAGTGATTAAAAACATAGAACCACTGAAACCTTGGATAAAAGAAACAAAATCAAGGACAAAAATCTCATCCAATTCAAAGGTTAAAATAAAAACATAAGGACCAAAGATTTTCAAATTGCTTGCAACTTTTTCAGAACTTTAGATTGTCTTATTCATCTAAATTGATCAAAATTACTCTGAAGTGATAACAGTAAAAATTATTTTTATACATATGTCAGAAAAACAGACACACGATTAAACTGGCATGTTTAATTTAGGATGCAAAATTTTTCTAGGTTACCATAATCTGAAAAATTCAAAACAAAAGAGTTTTAATTTTAGATTATCTGGGAGAGAGGCTAATCATTTAGAATAATAATTTGTTGCCAGTCTGCATTTCTCTAATTTTAAGAACAGTAACAAAAAATACATTCATATAATAGTTGCCAGAATAACTGAATCCTTTGTCTACTTTAAAATAGCAATTCCTGTTGGCTCATTTTATTCTAAATATTTTGAAGTCATGAAAGCAAATCCAGGAAGAAGACAAGAAAATAATACCAGCAGAATGCATCACCTTGATTCATATATTTATAAACATTCTTCCATGGGGAAATGCATTGCTATAATAAAATACTTGTAAAGACATTACGTCTGCAATAGGAATAATTCAAGAACATGGTTATACACTTAGGTGGAAAGACTGTGACATATACTGTAATCTTATATTTTTCTCATCAAATCAAGATCTAAATATTTATGAATAAGGATTTATGCAGCATCTGCTAGTAAATGTGTGCTCTAATACATTTTTATTTGTGAAAATTTGAAGAGAAATATGGAAAAAAATTCTAAAGTAACATTTCTGCAGAGTGGGATCAATTCATTGACACATTAGTCTATGAAGCAAAGTAATCATGCATTATTCAAAGAGTTTAGCCACATTCTATGAGACTTATGTCTCTTCTAGGTTTAGATATAAATAACATGATTTATTTTTTCAAGTGGTCTGTAAATAAAATTTGAAAGTCGTTCTATTTTAGTAGCTGGAAAGCAGTAATTTCCAGATATGCATTTGTTCCTAGAAAAAGGTACTGATCACACATTTTTACTCAACCCCCGTGTCACATAATGTGATGAGCATAAAAATGCTGAGGCATTGTCCCTATCTTCAAAAAATTTTTACTTTAATAAAATAGATATAGATAAAACAAAACAGAGCCCCACAAGATGCTACAGAAAATTTTCTAAATTATATTTATTAACCAAAGAACTCTAAGTAGAATTAATAAATAATCCTAGCATCTTATAATGCCTAAGAACTCGACCTAGAATTGACAAACATAAATAATCGTAGCATCTTATAAAAACATCCCAATAAATGATTTCTTAGTGAAGAAAGCCATTTTTTTTTTGTTTAAGCATTCAATCGATATTCTGGCTAATCTAATTGATAGGCGTGTTTTTAAGTAAATGCTCATAATACAAATATGTACTGTGTTTACATTTGTCAGATTAAGAACAATTCCCTAACGTTCAGCCTGGACAAAACCAGCTTTCATACACTCATATCCACCATTGATTTTTTTGCCAACATTAGAAACACTCTTCTCTGAAGCAACCAGAGATGGGTGACTGGTTAGTTACTCAAAAAGTCTAATACAGAGGAAATAACATAATAACTATATACATGTATATGTGTATGTATGTGTATATATGAATGTATACTTTAAAATACTCATTTAACTTAAATATAAATATATTTCGACTCATAACTCATTTTACCTTAAAATTAATGTACTTTCATTTCCCACTTTTTTGATACAGCGCCAAGACAGTTTCTTTGAGTTTGATTTTGCAAATGAATTTTCCAGTTTTAGTTTTCTAGTTTTAGTTTTCTTTTTTATTAATAAAGTGGAAATTCAAAGACACTTAGGAAGCACTTTATGTAAAAAATTTATAGATTATGATTTTTCCCATCATTTACAAGTGTCTCTTCCATATACTTTAGCAGCTCACATTTATCAAATGCTAGCAAAAGAATCCGACTCAGTTCTTTATAGACAAAAATCTATTTCAGCACTTAAATATTTTATCTCTTTTGTTCATATTGAATTAAATTATACAGGTAAAACAAGTAAAAATTACAGCAAACTTGAGGGGATAAGGCATAAGTGACTCTTTGATAAGTAAATAACTCCATTGATGGTGACAGACATTCAAGGGTGTAGTGGAGCATAGCCTCGTAGCTGTGAACATTCAGGGTGTCAAGAGCATCTGTCAGTATGTTTTATGGAGGTATTGAGGACAATTGCTCAATCCAGTGCTTAAGAGGTTGTCTATTATAAAGTATACCAGGCATTCATGTAAATATTTTAAAAACATGGGTGTATTTAATCTCATGACAACATGAGAACTCTGTGAGACAGGCATTATTATCTCATTTTTAGAAGTGAAGAAACTGAATCTCAGTGAGCTTAAATGCTTTACCATTAGCTTCCCAGTTAATAAATATCAAAACCAAAACTGGAAGCTTGTTTTAAATAGTACTACCTCCAATATAGTTTTGACCATATTATACAATGATTCACAGTTATTTCTTGATGTCCGGAATTTTTTAAGAGCAGAACCCAGTTTTTTTTTTCATTATAGTATCCCCTGTGTGTAACAGCATGACTGCCACACAAAAGATGCATGGGTTCTTTGAGGAAACATTAACTTATTCAGACAATAACTTGTTAGGTTGATCCTTGGTTTAATTGGGTGATAGTTTTGAGCAAATAATTAGTTTTTGTTTCTTTAAAAAATCCTCTTAACAGATTTTAAATATACAATACATTAATGTTAACTGTAAGTGCTAAGTGAAATAAGCCAGACACAGAAAGACAAGCACTCCATGGTTTCACTTACTTATATGAGGTACTGTATCTAAAATAGTCAAATTCGTAACATCTAAGACTAGAATGATGGTTACCAGGGACTGGGGGGAGGGGAATCTGGGGAGTTATTAATCAACAGGCACAAAATTTCAGTTCTGTCTCTTATTTTTTAAATTTGGTACATTGGAGAATGTTACTTTTTAACATTTTCTACAGCTATCTAAAAATTTGCTATTTTAATTATTATTTACAAACTTTATTCAGTTATTTAAGTAACATTAAACACCCTACATCAATGACTTCTTGCATGTAAAATAATCTTTCAGAAAATAAATTTGGTTTATATAATAAAAATGGAAAAGTATATAATCTCATCACCTAAAATGATGCTATTATCTTATATAACTTGTTCATTTACTTGATTTTTCATGGAAGCTCAAGTCAAGATGAAAAAGGTGATTAGCAGTTATAAAAGTTATTTAAGTCAATGTAAATTGTACTACAATAACACATTTTTAAAAGATCTCTCTAGTAGATGGGATCTACTAATGTGGAGTAGTAAAATTGGAGCTACCATTACTTAATATTTAATTCTTTTGGTGATGACCCTAAATAAATTTGAACAGACAAAACTCTTAGGGCTTTTTCGTTTGTTTGCTTTTAATAAGCAGTAGCTAACAAAATATTTTACATGAATAAGGGTCAGCTACTTCCCTTAAACATTGTAACCAGGTTATTACGAAATCAAGTCTCAGAATAAGCTCTGTCATAATAGAAACATTTATTAACAAAGAAGCAGACATGATTCATACAGCCTATTCTCTAAGCTTTATGAAGTCTCAGCTGTCTGTCATCTTAGGAGCTTTGGCTGACCCCGGACAAGAAATATTGACTCAGCAATGGACAAACATCCCAGAAGTAGGACTAAGTTACTATTATGGTCAGCATTAGACAACCAGCATCCTTCTAATTCAAAGGCAAGATACAGGATAGTTTATAAACCAAGTCTTTGGCACCATCCCTAGGGCAGAAGCTACAAACCTTTCTGGATTTTTATGTCCTGTTTATTCAAGGATAGGGAGCGTCTTTATACTATTTTAGCCAATTTATGTAAGTTGAAAGCTTTTCATTTCACTAATTACCATCCATTTTTAACAGGTACCATGCTAATTAATTGCTAGCTACTTATTTAACCAATGAAAACCCATTTCTGACATGAAGTATGGTGATTAGCAAAACATCTGGATATGATCAATGACAGAGATAGCTAATGTGTTTGTAATCACTGCCTCTGGAAGGGAGCGTGCCCTCTTTGAAAAAGTGATATCTGACTGTCTCTGGAGTGGGGATTCCTGGTTAGAATGCATAAATAGTCTATGCTGAATTATTTTTCAGCAAATTATGATCACCATTCAATTTTTAAAAAGTATAATTAGGAATTCAGTTCCTAAGAAATAGAAAATAAGGTGATAAAATGCAGAGAAAGTGAACTAATTTATATTAACTGTTTTTTCTTTATATATATATTTTCTTATAATGACCTAATGCATTAATTCACAGTATCATTGACTTAACAATGATACTGCTGCATGATATTTAATAAGAGGCACTGAATGGAGGGGTGAGGGCATACGTAGCTGCTATCTAGAGTCTAATCAGTGAAGTCATATTCTGGAGATTAATGGGCAGTATATAGTATATGTCTCTGTCACAACCCTCACAGCGTGGCTTACTTAAACCAGTACACTTTTAATATGTGTTCAGTTTTTATTTTTATTTTATTCAGTTTCCAGTTGATTGTTGTGTGCAAGGGCGAGTAGGAGGACAAATCTGATTGTCAAAAAACCCTGCCTCTAAATTACTATACCCCACTTACTGACATCAGTCAGATCATCATTCATTGGTTTTACCCTCTTAGTAAAAAAACCTAATGCTCCTCTATTGTTACTTTTAAAAGTCCCTTATAGGATGTGGAGAAAAAGGAATATTTGTATACTATTAGTGGGAACGTATATTGGTACAGCCATTATGGAAAACAGCATGGGATTTCCTCAAAATATTAAAAATAGAACTACCATATGGTCCAGAAACCTCACTTCTGGGTATACATCTGAAGGAAATGAAATCACTATCTCCAGGAGATACCTGCAACCCCACGTGTTTTTTTTTTTGTAGCACTTATTCACATTAGCCAAGATATGGAAACAGCCTGAGTCAGTCAACAGATGAATAATAAAAGAAATCGTGACGTGTATAATAGAATATTATTCAGCCTTTAAAAAGAAAGAAATCCTGCCATTTGTGACAACGTGAATGAACTTGGGAACATTATGCTGAAGGAAATAAGTCAGACCCTGACAAATAAATACTGCACGACATCATGACATCACCTCACTTATATGTGGAATCAAAACAAAAAGATGTTGAACTTATAGTAAAAGACAAATAGTGGTTACCAGAGGCTGAGGAGTTGGGGAAAATGGGATATATCAATCAACGATACAAACTTTCAGTTTTAAGTAGAATAAGTTCTGGAGACCTAATGTATAGCAAGGTGATTATAATTAATAATATATTGGATACTTGAAACATGCTAAGAAAGTAAGTCTTAAGCGTTTTCACTAGAGGAAAAGGATGGTAAATACATGATGCGATAGATATGTTAATTAGCTTTATTGTAATAATTTGACAGTGTATACATGTATCAAAATATCACATTGTACACCTTAAATATGTAAAATTTTTGTCAATCATTCTTCAATGCAATTGGAAAAAATAAGGATGTTAAGTAAGAGAGAATGAAAGAAAAAGAAGACTGTCCCTTTATAGCAGTCTCACCGTAAGTGGCTTGCCAAAATAAAATATACCTGGTAATTGTAGTCAGTAGATTTCCAAAGAGGAGTTCCAAAAAATACATTTTCTCTAATTCTTTACATTTTCATTGGCATTTGAGGTCTCCTTTGCAATAGATTTTCCTGCTGAGTACCTGTATGTCTAGCTCCAACTCATTCCAGCTCCAAATATAGAATACATATATATTTCATATTTGTATATTTTATATATATATGTTTTAAGTCAGTCACAGGGCATTAAATAATAATAAAATACAGATACACACACATTTTTTTCTGGAATGATTTTAATATGTCTCAGCTTTTACCAATTACTGAATATTCTTGGGAGTCTTACAGGATTTTTTTTTATATTTTCAATTTGAAATATGACTTTGGTAAATGACTTGGCCTTTCTATTGAGAGAGCATGAATGCTGTCATGGGGCTGAAATTATTAATGTGCATAAATATTCCTTTTCTCCTTTTCTTTGAGGCACAAGAGATTACTGTTTCCTTCTCCAACCATTGAAGTTAAGTGTGGTCATGTGACTATTTCAGTCAATGATTCATAGGTAGAATGTCATGTCATGTCAGGCTTGAACATTTAATTGCTGGTGCAAGATCCTCCAGTACTGCTCCTCCTCTGACATTACAAATAGGGGAGCTCTTGTGAACTTGGAGCCCCTCATCAGTCCAGGTCTCTAAATATCTACGATTAACACAGCACCCCTAACAACCTGAGTGATACATATAGCATGTGTGAGAAGTAAACCTTTGTTTTTTCAAATAGAGATTGAAAAACAAACAAACTAAGCAGGCAAGCAATAACAACAAAAACAGAACATAGCCTAGCCTGAACTACTTAGTACTTGTTCTTTAATCGAAAGCAGATGACTCTTTTTTCTAGCTATAGAGGAATCACCTAACTATACGATATTATTTTTAAACTGTTTGCTATAGCTGAAAATCTTCAATTAAATCTAAGTACTAAATGTTAGCAGAATGCTGGTTATTTCACACAGTAATAAAGTAGTTCTCTATTTACATTCAGCAAATTGGGGCAATTTAAAGGTTATCTCTTCATCTAAATGAGACAGTGCTAGAACATCAAAAGTAAATGACCACAAATGTTTTTGTCAGAAATAGAACACAGTAATAGAAATAGTCTATATCTTAATGTAGCTCTTTTAACTGTGTCACACTGATTGAAAACTAAATTGAAATTATTAAACTGCATTACAAAATCCTTCATCAAGATGTAATATGAGCCATCAAAATTTATATTAAAATTTACCTAGTTTATTTACAGTGTCCTTTTTCTTTTTTCCTCTTTTTGCACATTTCAGATATTTATTAATCAGTGTAAACCCCAATGCAATACACCAACACGATTTTGTGCATGTGGAGAAGAAATACTTCCTGGTTAAGTGGATAATTGTGCAAATGACTTCTGAAATACCTTTATTCTAAGCAGCTTTATAGTGAAACATTTCATTTAGAAGTCTGGACTTTCTTCAGTTTGTTGTAATCTACATTTACTAAATAGAACTGTATTACTCATTGGGACCCAGTTTGTTCCAGGGTTTTCTGGGTTATTCTTTCTCTCCCAACAGACAGCTGGATTGAACAATGCCAGATGCAAGATACACAGCGTTACTATAAAAATATAAATATAAAAAGGGGCCTCAAGCTTGGATGCTTTTTGGTCTGATGGAGGATCTGGCAGACCATGGTTGCCGGCAGAGGGTTCAGGTCCCTAGTGTTATTTTTCTTGATAAGGTTAAATTCTTCTTTGTCTGTGTTAAAATTAATTATACAGAAATGTTAGTTTATTATTTTTCTTAATATATATCATTAAGATAATATTAATGCAATTTTAAAATCGAACACTTACTGCCGAATATGAGAAATCATTTTCTCTCTCTGCAACCTCCTGTCGATTCTATCTCCACACTTCAGAAGCTCTAGAATTCACCTACTTGGAACACTCCGACTTCTGCATCCTGATTTTGAAATATTCAGGGAAAATAAATAAAGACCCAGGGAAAAATAAAAAGTCAAAGACTAATACAAATTCTTCTTTTGTGTACTCTTCACTCCAAAATGCTGTCGCTATAATCTAAGAAGTTAAAATAATCTGGCACTTTAACCTCTAAGTAAGTCAATTTAAGAGAATACTGGGAGTACTGCTTTTAAGAGACTGATTGAAATCAACCCTTTGGTATAAGAATAATTATTAAATGGTTTTAGATTCCAGAGCAATAGTTATCTATATACAAGTTATCAGTAGCTGATTGGCTCCAATTATTCCTTCAGACATCTAAGAAAGACAAACCATCAACATAAAAAGCTCTCACTCCTTTACATATTCATAATACCTCCGTGAATCACTAGGACTGGCACTGATGCTGCCTGAATATTAATGCAGAGCCAACAGCTGAGCTGAAGGGCAAAGCAATATATAGAAACAAACTGCAATTTCTCTCCAGAATTCACTATTTAACTTAATGGTGGGCAGCTTTTAAAATTGTTTATTATTATTATTATTTTTATTATTATTTTTATTTCATCCCTTATTAGAAGATTGTTGCCCATTTTTTAGAGTACCTAGTCAGATCACTGTAGGATTACAGTACATCTTTTATTTGTATTTTGAACCAGATTTAATCATGCAATCTTACACCAAAACTCACAAACTATTCCTGTTTACATGCTCAATAGCTATGCAATATGCACCCTGGGAAGGAGGAATCCAACTTCAGCATTTAGCTGAAGGACATTCTATTTTTATATGCTTTTAAATGTTTCAAATTTGTGAGCAGTTAAAAGTTCAGATAGTTAAGTACCTTTGCCTTCAATTTTAATCCCTGCTCTGCCCTTTAATTTCTTGTAAAAACCTCTGTCTCCTGACCTCACCCTCTCACAACTCGGAGGGCTATTTCTGCTTTGGCTTCTGCTGAGAGTCACAGATTGGGGCTTCCGGAAGAAATGCTGCATGAAATGCAGCAGAATATTTGTGGAAGAATCTGTAGGAGGGAGATGCATGTTTGGAGTTTGCACGTGTGAGATGTTTGTAACATCATAATTACATTTATATTTTCGTGATCACAAGGTTGTTTATTACAGGATTCCTTTTTTCCTTGGAGAAGTGGCAGATTACACAAAACCTCCCGGGCATTTGCATTTCCTTTTCCTGAAGAAGCTGCTGTCTGCCAACAGGGCTTTCAGAAAACACGCAGGAGTAGATAAAACAGCGTTTCTTAAGAACAACCTCAGGTTTAAAAAATAGAGTTTTGTGCCTTACTGATTATCACACTGTTTTGCTTTATTTATTTTTATTGGGCTTCTATTTCAATAACAGTAAATAATCACAGCTATAGCTAATCTTTATTGACCATACATTATGTCAGTCAATTTTCGTTGCATAACAACCTCTAAAATCAGTGGCTTAAAGCACTAAAATATTATTGCTCAGGTGTCTGTGGGTTGCCTGGAATTTGGCTGATGTGGGGATAGGTTCAGCTTGGCATTTCTGTTTCAGGCTGTGGCAGCTGGGATAACCATATTTCTCACTGAGTTGGCTTGAGTGACTGCTGCATTTGTCTCAATCCCTGTTAGAGTAATGGCCTAACCAGATAACATTCTACTCATTGTGTTAGCAGAGGCACAAGGGCACAAGCGAACATATGAGGCTTCAAGGCTTATGCTAAGACTCAGAGCACTCACCTCCTCCTTATTCTCTTGGTCAAAGTCAAGCATCAGGAAAAAAAAAACAACATTATCTCTCTAGTAGGTGAGATTGAAATGTCACATGACAAAAGGAGGGGTGAAAAATGTAAACCAATAATACAGCTTACTATCCACACTATGGCCAAGACTTCTTTGTTCATATTATATACATCGTTTTATTTAGTTCTCAAAGCAGTCCCATGTATTATTGTCATAATTATTTTACAAATAAGAAACTGAGATTCAGAGAGATTAAGCAACTTGTTTAGGACCACACTACCAGCAAATGATAAAGCAATGACTGACAACTAAACATATCTTAAACCTATGCGGTTTTTCTCAAATGTTCCATTCCACCTGGTTTCAAAGACTATTTCTATATTTAGTATAGAGATTATAAAGACATGGGATATAATGTTCAGTCATCATTATAATGATAATGAATGAGGATAGAGCATAACAAAAACTCTCCTGGGATAATACTATTCATTTCTAAGTCATCTCATCCTTAAAATTCATTTATACGTGAGACAGAATAAGGATAATGTCTTCAGCAGGGAAGAACCACAGGCAAATTAATAAATTAAATTTCCATTTATAGTTCTTTTGTGACCAATAATTATTCCTTGGAACAAGAAAGACACTTTGACAACGAAAATCACATATAAAAATTATAACAGATTCTGTTTTATAAAAAAATGCACACCACACAAATACAGTTTTGTAGTTTCTAATACCATTAACCAAAAGCTACAAATAATTATAATACTGACAAAGAATTTTAGTGAATGGGAAGTTAATTATTCCAGTGTCAGTAGAAATCTAAGTACACTCCTAATTAAAGTATTTTCTAATTGTCTTTTTGGCAATCACTAGCAATGTAGTCTTAGAATATGTTTATATTTGCAGTAGTTTCCTGATTTTACATATTTTCATTTTTTGTCTAACAGTTGTTTTCAGAAATCTGAAGAGGTTTAGTTGAATCAAAAAAATTACGTCTGTGATTTCTATATTTTCATACTGTTCTTCATTGTATAAAGTGTGGCTTAGTAAATACCACAAATTGTTAAAAAGAGCATAATATTCTATAATAAACCAGAAAACAATAAGGCAAAATTAAATAAGATGGTCTCTGACATAAATCCAACCTCTATGTCACAAGATTTCTCCCCAAAGTTAAGCCGTACACAGAGATGAGACAAATTTTATTTGGGAATACATTGGCATTCATAGAAATCGGGATACTAAAATAATGAAATGAATGTGCAAGTGAAGCTTGTGAAATAGCAGATAGAATCTTCATCTTAGATATACACTATTAGTTTTTTCCAAGATAACTAGTTGTACTGAATCTCACACTTGGTCCACTTGCCATACTTCACACCAAAAACATTTCAGAACTTCATTAAATGCAGGCTTGAAGCTAGGAAGCTGAGAGCATTTCTAAGTATGTTTGTTCTGCTGATGAAAGTGTGTGGTACACAACAAATATTCAATAATTATTTTTGGAGGATGCAGTATTATGAGATTTATACCACTAGACTCAAACAGAACTGGATTCTTAGTAGTCGAACAACTTGGTCAAGTTATTTAATACTACAAAACCTCATTTCATTTTGTTTTTACCCGTAAAGATGAAGCTAAATCTACCTATGCCATAAAGTTATTTAGAGAAAATCAAAACATGAATTCATAACTAAGTTTCCCCAACCTTTATTAACTGATAAGTTAAAATGGAATCATATTATTAACTCAGATTTTAATAATTCTAGCTACTATCTGCTGAGGTAGAACTTCGGTCCCTTCCCCCTAGATCTCTTCCAGTTATATTTGGATGTCCCCAGTGAGGGTCTCAAATGTGCTCATGAAAGGCCTTCTTCCATTTCTTGACCTTCATCCCTTTCACTGATGCTCATGGCCTACAACAGTACTTGAGAATCACTTCTTCCCCATCTGGTTGTAGCTGCCACTCAACCCTCTGAGAAATGCTAATATAGTACCCTGTGCTGCTATCTTTTCTATCCGATGTTGTGGTTTCTCTGAGTACCCAAAGGACACTGCATTCTCTGGGCTCTTCATTGAGTTGATGCTCGTACGTATTTGATGCAAAGTTGAAGGATCATCCTTGTCCTTCAGCCTTCTCTCTCTAAAATTTCATTACAAATCAAGTTGTTCGGCGAAGAGCGGTCAATATCTGAGACAGAAATCATGCTGTTGAATACATATGGTCATGTAAATTCACACACACAGACCATCTCCTAACCATCCCAAGTCTTCTTCCTCCTTTAGGATGGATTCTAGCATATGTGAGAAGAGGAAACTCACATCTTGCTGCCAATTATAACATTCTATAATGGATTACTTGGGGAGACGGACCCTGTGTTAGTAAGGTTTTGTGTACCTGGTGCATTGTGGCTCACCATTAACATAGACTTCATCATCTAAAATGGCTCCCTTAAGATTTTTCTGGATCTGGGCCCCTTAGAGAATCACCAGAGAGATCATAATTTATTTGGTCTGGGATGAGTTGCTGGCATAGATAATTTATAAAAGTTCCCTGGATACTCCTAATGTGTTAAGAACCACTATTCAGAGACTCTGAGGAAAACTTACTTTACCAGATAAAATGTGTATTTGTCTTTGTCTATAATTTTAGTAAAATGTCAGGTGTCTGTGAACACCCTGAAATCTAGTTTGAGGATAATTGACTTAAACCCAGTAAGTTTGGTTGTTTCTACATATGAGGGAATAGCCATGGTGGGCAGACTTCTAGAAGACATATTAACAGGTCCATACCCTAGACAAAGCAATAAACGGCTTCATCTAATACGGTGGGGTTTTCCCCTTATTCATCTGTTTTTTCTCCTAATGTTGTTGGTATTATGCTATCTCGCAGTAGGTGATTATTAAATGCTTGTTGATTTAATGTTATCAAAGTCCATATTACTACTTAAATTAAGGAGAATATTTAGATCAGAATAGTAGATCAGAATGAGAGAATCATAAAGAGAGATTTATAGTGCTTCACTTTTGGGCAAGTAGAATGACCAAGTTTCAATGACTAGCAAATTAATATTGAAAAAAAGTCTATGTTCTAGTTATAGAGAAATAGTAATAACCATTTCTCACAAAACAGAGGAAAATATCAGTGAGAAATGTTTCACTGATGGTGTGACAAGAGGGTCACAGAAACACCGTGAAGGTTTTAAGTAAATAACCACTCCCTGGGATGTCCGGAAACTTACATGAGACTTGGTTTTTATTGAACTGTAATAAAATCAGCAAGGATGTTTTCTAGCTAAGACAACATGAGGAAATAAAATTGCAATTAAGACAAGACATGGGAATGTTTTGATTACATCAGAAATAGAATAAATGAATATTTTCAAATTTTGGCAGCTCCAAAAATCAATTTCCAGAAATAGTTAGGACACTTAGAGCTAGGTACTATGACCCATTTTGCCATTTGACTATTGTCATAGGCCAAAAAAATGTGCCGAAAGTGAAGAAAGGAGAGGGAAAGAGAAGGAGTTAGTGTAATGTGTGTGAATAATGCCTCTATAAGAAATAGATGTATAAATAGTTATATAAGGAACTCTATGGATGAATATGAAATAAAATGGCTTTTATAAAATAGCAAAACAAAAAAAGATTAGTTTATTGTTAGGAAGAATATATATATTGCATATATATGAAATAAATATGGATAATTTTTCAGTTTTTTCTCAATATTATCATCTGGAGTAACCATTCTGAATATATGTTATATATAATAAATATACGCACAGTTTGACATTTTTCTATACACATACATGCCCTTTTCTTTCAAAAATGAGATATTGTCCATTTAATTGTTAATTTTTTCAAAAATATATTATTTATATCTTTCATTGTCATTAAATACGTTGCAGAGCATCATCTCAAAGGTGGCATAGTATCGTGTAACTTTGGCCCTGTATCATTATCATAAGCAATACCAGAGTGAGTATTCTTCCACATAGCTCTCTGTGCACATATTTGTTATTTAAGGAAATTCCTAGATGTGGAACTACTGGTTCAAAATAAATCATTTAAACTGGCAGTTCAAAACACTTGTGGTACTGTGGCCAAATACCTTATAAAATGGTTATATGAATTTACAATCTGTCTAAACCATATACAAGTTTTTAAGAGAAATTGTTCCTAACATTTTGTTATAGAGAATAAGGGGAAAAAAATGATCTGAGGCATAGAAATTCAGTGTCCCTCTCATGTGCTTCTGTATTTGCCTGTTATGATCCAAGGCTTCTAGTATCCAATAACAATTGCATTTTTATTTGTCCTTCATCTCCAATTAGAGTATGAGTTATGGGTAAAGACTATGTTTTATTTAATATTGCATTTCCAATATCAAATCTACACTACATTCTTCATATAATAGGCATTCAAATATTTGTTGAAGGAATATTAGCAAATAGCATATGAAAATAATTCTGATCACCCAAAGCTTTAAGGCATAAAATAGAATAAATTACAGCCGATAATGGCAATCTACCAACATATCACAGTGGTAATACCATAGGGTGAAAGTAATGCAAGTAAAACAAATATAACAACGACAAGGTCAACAGAAACTTACTAAAGGTAGGGAGTTTCTGTAAATATGTGACATTAGGAAAAAAACCTCATGCATTATGTGTTCAAAATCATTTAAAATGTAATAAAAATTAGTGATATCCACTTTCATCAATAATTTATATTTTATTGTGATTTGACTATAAATAGTGTCCTTTTAAAAATATTAAAGTTGTAAATGTTTACTAAATTAATTATTAAAATTTACAGTAAAAATAGGAACTAATCTTCTCTTATGGTGTATGCAAACTCTATACAGCCTCTAACGTTTTAGACAATTAAAACAAATAAAGTTTTTATTTAATAAGAAGACTCAGAAAAACTGGATGTTTCATTTTACAACCGTTTCTCCTGGAAAGGCCATCATTGTATTTGAATACATTTGGTTGTTTTAAGAGACACTTATTACTTTATAAAATAATATAAGAGGTAGCTACTTAACCTTCTAAGTAAACAGCTTACACAGTTTTAGGTCATATCAATCCAGGTAACAGATGTCATATATTTTTGCTTGGATAGAAAATATTCTACAGTGTAAGTGTCAAGATAGTCTGAATAATTTAGATCTTTGTAAGTCAGACAACTGTGCCGGTGACACAGCATAATTGTTTGTCAGTATTATTCTGTGGAATATACTATGTAGGCAATTGAAAGACGGTAATCCTTTTTTTTTTTTTTTTGAATTCTGGTTTAAAAGATAATTTTGTTTTCTATGATTCAATGATGTAAAGCAAAAATCTCATACAATTTGTAACAAACAGAATTGCTTTTAGCATGTACCATCTTTTATCTCTATATTTATGCCTTAAACTAATGTCATTTTAAAAAGAATACAATTCCAATGCTATTTCCTTTAATTGTAACATATTACCCACACAAGAAGTGAAAAGGGCTAATTGATTTCAATAATAAACACTACAACATGTTCTCTACACCAGGGGTCCCCAACCCCTGGGCCGAGGACCGGTACTGGTCCATGGCCTGTCAGGAACCGGGCCACACAGCAGGAGGTGAGCAGTGGGCAAGCAAGCAAAGCTTCATCCATACTTGCAGCAGTTCCACAGCGCTAGCAATGACCGTCTTAGCTCCACCTCAGATCATCAGGCATTAGATTCTCATAGGAGCGCTGGTCCCTGGTGCCAAAAAGGTTGGGGACTGCTGCTCTACACCTGTGCGTCTCAAATTTTAATGTACATATGAACCTAGTAGAGAAATTGTTAAAATGCTGATCTTGATTCAGTAAGTCTGGGGAGAACCACAGATTCTGAATTTCTAATCAGCTTCCTAGTGACATTTCCAGATACTGCTGGTCAAAGACTACACGTGGAGTAGCCAGCATCTATGATTAAAAGGTCCATGATGGGGGTGGGGGGAGGGTGGTGAGGCGAGGAGTGTTAGAGCAAAGATACAAGGCAACTGATAAAAAAAAACGTTATAACTTTTCCTTAAAAAATGTTATAACTGACCTAGTGATTTTTGTTTGGTGAGCGGTTGCTTGCTTGTTTTGTTTTTTAATTTTTTTGATTATTAGGAATAAGAAAAAAATCCTTTCTTGTCTGGTAAGCTACGGCTAGGTTAAGTAGTACATAAGGTTCAGTGCATGAATGTGTAAAACACTTTTTAAAATAACATCAAAATAACTAAACAAACAAATGTACTAAACACAAAGAAAGAGGAAACTAAAGTTAGCTATAGAAAAAACATAAGGCGAATAGTGGTTTCAAAGGTCTGTTTTAGAATATCAAGGAGAGTCAGACTGAGAAGGATACAGGACTAAGATAGTTTGTGCGCGGCTGTGCAAGAACAAAGACAAACTGGAAATCACAAAGTCTAGTTCAGCTAGAGCAAATCAAATTGTGACAGACTCAACTATTTTGCTAGTAAGTAGTTGTTTGGTGTCATGATTTTGTTTTAAAAATACTGAATAACAATGAAGATTGAAAAGGAGAATATTTGCTTGTCAAAGTACTTAAAAATCATTTTTATTCCTCTGTGAGCCTTTTATACTATGAAAGAATTTCCAGGATTTCTTTTCTTGAATAATCTTTACCAAAGCTATTAATTTATCGACAAATACTCTTGTTTGGTTATTTTACATATGAAAGATATTGACTTCTATGGCATGAATTAGAGCTCAAGTTTATAAACTGAATTCATAGAAACCATGACCAGTCTTTCATTAAACAAGAATAGATTTGGAAGACATATTTTTATCAGTCTGGCATTCTTCTTAAGATGATGGCTGTGGCTCTGGAAGCTTTCACAATAAATAAGTGATTCCAGTCAGTAAGGCTCCTTCTCAAGCAGAAATAAAGGTCCTCATCTATGTAATCAGTCCTTGCTCTTTTATCAATACAAAAATCACAGAATTAATGGCCAAAATATCTCTATTAGGGGCAAAAAGCCTCCAAGAAATATTATCATGAGAAAAAAAATAATGAATAAGACTTAATCCTAGCTATGTCCTGCTGGTTAGGAAATTATTAGCTTACAGGATACATCAGTTCTCAGTTTGGTTTTCTAAAAGCAAATCCGGAGAGGAGAGGAGGATTTGCATGAAAGAGTTATGTTAGGAAGTCATTTCGGTGGAAAAAGAAACAAGCAAACAAACAATGGGAAAAAAAGGTAGGTAAATGGAAAGAAGTGGGGCAGGGAAAAACAAAAGGCTCACCAAAAGTGAATATATTAAGCAAAGTTCCACGGAAGGTAACTTTGGATTTACTTCAAAGTTACTGTCCTCTGGACACAGTGTAGATCACACGTAGGGTTGTCTCAATCAGAGGGCAAAGAAGCTGGAGTATTTATACCCCTGCAGCCGGTGCCAGAAATCACCAGGAACTTCTAGCTCTGTCTGTTTAGGCAAAGCAGTTCTGCAGCCCGAGGGTAGTTTGTTTGTTCGTTTGTTTGTTTTAATGTTATTTTATTATTAGTTTCAAGTATATGGTACATTGGTTAGACATTTATATAGTTTATAAAACAATCCTTCTAGTTGCTCCTTTCCTCTGGCTCTCCACCTAGCCATTACATTGCTGCTGACTGTATTCCCTCTGCTGTGCTCCCCATCCCCGTGATCATCTATCCGCTGCTAATCTGTACTTTTTTAACCCTTCACCCCTTTCTCCCAGCCCTCAATCTTTCTCTCCTTTGGCCTTCACCAGATTGTGCTCTATACTTGTGAGTCTGTTTTTGATTAATTTGTTGTTTTTGTTCCTTAGATTCCTCGTGAGTGAAATAACATGGTGTTTATCTCTGAGGAGAGTTTTCAGACAATACGACTTTGGGTAGATAGGGGTGAAAGCTCATTAGGAAGCTGTGTGCACACAAATAGAAAAGAGGCAGATAGGATAAGGGCAGGATAGACAGAATAGGCTTCTCTTCCCAATTATACAAAATAAGATCCTAAATGAAATGTTTATTTCTTTAAAAAAATATTTGTATAACCTCACTCTATCACAAAAAGGTGCTGTCAAATAAGAAGTGGAAAATATTCACATGTTTGCCAAGTTAGTCATAGGAAACATTTACGGTTACTGTATAATTTAAATTTGATTATCTACATATCTTTCTGCTCACAAATTATCCCTGGTTTTGGCCCTTCCCAGCACAAGTTATTGGTGCCTCTGTGTTAAAGCCTCTTTCATAGATGAGCTTCATTCACAGCACTTTACTGTTTATTTTTTCTTGGAGAATAATTATTTAATCACCCAGCATTGCTTAGTCTAAATCACCTACCCAATATTTCTAAAAGGACACAGAGAAGCAAGTTTCTCTAGTCTCAATTCCATAACTCTTCCATCTTTGTTTCACAGTGGTTTTTAAAATCTTGTTTGCTTTGTTGCTACCATAATTCCTGAGTTTCATTTTATTTTGTTTATCTAATGATTCTTAAAATCTTCGATGATGTTATAGATTATTTCTGAATTCCTTGGTTTAGTCAGGACTTTGATTTCAAGTAACAAATACACAACTGAAACTTGCTTCAAATTTTAGGCCTCTTTTCTTTCCCATACTACAAATTTGTAGTCTTAAAGGGGAAACACTCCTGAATACACACACAAAAAATAGTTTCTAAACATAATGAACACATTTTTATCTATCCAGTATCTATTCCATCTCTTCATAATAGTTTTTCATTTTTGGTGGGGTGAGAAACCTACTTTCAATGATATCCACCCAGAAGAAATAGAACCAAGTGATGGAAAGAGGGAATCCAAGGTCCAGAGATATTCTTGAGTTCCTGAAATGCCGTACCCAAACTTTTCACTTTTTCGAGTGCACATTCCCATTTGCTAAGACCAATTTTGCCTGTTTTCTGTCACTTCCAACTGAAATAATTCTAACTAAAACATACAATTACTTCGTAGTATTAATATATTTAAGGAGCATCGTTTTCAAAATAAGTCACGAATTGAGTTCCTGGAACCTCAAATAATGTCAATTTTTAGAACAATGAACCCAGATGAAGTATTGAATTTTACATGTTATACTAAAATAAGTTTTAAACTCATAAACAATCTATCTTAATATAGGACTAAAATTTTCAGTGTAACTCCTTAAGGGAAAACAAAATTATGTATAAAATGTTAGTAACTGACATGACCTAGAGAAAAGCATGCTGACGTATTATAACAGAATAATTTCAACTTGTATAAAGATTCCATATCAAATAGGGTGTCTGCTTTTGGTTGAATTACTGTGAAATAATTTGTTAATGTCATTAGTGTGAAAATGTTCTGTGAGAGCTCTAGTTTGTGCAGTTCAGCTTATCTAAAGGTAGTCATGGGCCTGGGTTATTTGGGCAATCACTTTGGAACGTTTCATTGGTGAGGGCTTCTAGCCTATCCTAATTAATTATTCAGTAACACGTTATTTTCCCTGGCTTCTCATCAGTTAAAATACAACAAGTGCCAAACAAACCACTCAAGATGATGAAGAACACTGCTTTTTCCCAAACACCCCCAACATTATGTTGGAGCAATTTCATTAGGTCTCAGACTTTCGTTTTTTTAGAAACTCCAAATTCAAGTTTTCACAGCTACTGCCTATTTGTAGTTTCACAGAGAGAGGAAGAGTATTGCAACGCATTACAATAGGGGAGCCTAAGAGGGATAAATGGATTGAGTACTATTGCCAGTTAATCACTTTGAGAAAATGGCCTTCACCTATAGTAGGAATAAACTCAGTTGGCAAAAAAGTTATTTCTGCCTAATGCAATCCAAAGGCTTGAGGCCAAGACAACTACAGGGTAAACCCTTTATATTTGATAAATATAATCCCTCAATTTCAGATAAAGTTTAATTCATGGTTATTTCCTCAAAATCTTTCACATTGCCTTTTTACATGTCAAATTTGGATTTCCAGTTGGAGTGATAAGAAAAAAGTCTCTGCATATTATTTGAATTAGTTACGAGGCTAGCAACTGCTTCTATACTATTTTAGATTGAAGAGAGATGAAATTTATCCTCAGGACATCTTGACTTAAATATACAACTGAGGCCTATGTAAGTCCCCACAAGCCCCTGAGAAGTTTTGGTAACTTCACTCCTCTTCCCAACAGACACTCACATATATACACATGCCACTCTTAAAGTCAGGAAGCTAGGAAGTATTCTCATATCTATAAGCTATATTTATGTGACTATAATTTATTTTCTTGAAAGTTCTCAAGAATCCAAAGATTGATCTGAGGTTTAGATAGGACTTGGGGGTAGGAGTAATAGCAATCATAATAATGATAATAATAATCATAATAACAACAACTTTTACTGAGTCCTTTTTATATAGCAAATATTTTTTTGAGTCAGTTTATATGTATTACATCATTACCATATGCCAAACATTTAAAAAATGCTTTGCTTGTAATTAACTCACTTAGTTTTCATAAAAACTCTTCAACAGGTATAATACTCTATATGTATTCCTTGTTTTTTAGATAAGGTAGTTGAGGCATAGTGTTTAAAAGTTTGCCCAAGATTGCACAACTATAAAGCAGAATACTTTAAATATCAAACCAGGCAACCTGTATCTGGAGCCCACACCCTGATTCACCTATCTTAACTCAAATTTCCACACTTTTTCAGATATGAATGATTGTTAGAATCAAGTAAGCTATTTGTTTAGTGAATTAGGATAACATACTAGTTACAGCATAGACTTTTAGTCAGATATGCTTTCCCACTTATTATGCTGAGTGACATTTGGCAAGTTATTTGTGCCCTGATTTAACAATTTAATTCTGTAAAACTGGAATACAAATGTATCGTTATGTAAGAGATTAAAGAAAAATATATATATTTGTGTGTATATCTGTGTGTGTTTATGTAATATCACATTTCTAAGCATTTATTATTTTCAATAAAAGGTATTTATTTATTTTGCTCTCTCTACGAATTTCCAGGAAGAATGTAAATCACGTTAGTCAACCATATTAGTTATATGGGCTTCCTTTGCTTAGACAAAATTACAAAGAGTGGAATACTAGAAAACTGGGGCCTAAGGTAGGGTGTAGAGGCTGGAGAAATAGAATGTATCATCTCTGCTAAAGGAAAGATAGAGAGCCCAGCAGTATCACCTATGAAGAGTCTATGAAAGTGCAAACACTGACTTTCTCATGTTCAGATTCTGAAAGTAGGCAGCCATCATACAGTAATGCCAGTCTGGAAAGAACTTTCCTATTTCCTTTACTGTTCATCTCTTCCAATGCTTTGACAGTGGCAAAGTTTAAGGAATCCAAGGGAGGAGTAGAAATGTTAGGCTGTAGAAAGGGGAAAGATCTACAGTTGAGATGGAAGGATTGAACCCTATTTTGGATTGGATGCTTCAAATTACAGAATTGAGGCTTTGTTTTTGACTTAGAGTAACCATAGGACTTTATGCTTCTTCAGAGCTGACAAATCAAGGGGCCTGCCCTTTTTAACTTCCAGTGGTAAGAGGACCATAGCTAATAGGCAGCAGAGAAAGCAAGGTAATCAGCTGCCAAAAGATGCCCTGACTTGCAAAGATTTCTGGCTATGCCTAATTAATCATAAGATACCTTAAGTTTGATTTAATTTGCATAATTGAATGCAGAGAAAAATGAAACAAAACTTTAGTCCTGCCTTAAAGCAACATGAGAGCCACAGTTTATCACCCCATTTCCAATCCTGAGTCAGTTACCAAGCTCAGAGCAGTCTGCTATACCACTTAAGTCTCTCTTGTAACACCAAAAGTAAGTAATCTGTGCCTCTTTCTAGGCTTCCCTAGAGTGATTTTTACTGATTAACCTGAGTCACTAGATGCTGAAAGTGAAATCCAAATACCTTGGGTACAATTGTAAAAGGTATTGATTAGCACTAATTTTTGAAGATACAAATGTCACTGTAGTCTAGAGGAATAATTTTCAGTGCTTGTATTTCAAAGGAATTTTCAATTTAAGTCTTCGTGGTCTGATATAGATAGAAATATATATCAGCATTTGTATATGGATGTATGTTTGCATAAATGAATACCTATTTATAAAATAGCAGAATCTTAATATGAGCACTTTGCTACCTTAGGAAGTTTCCGGTAGAATCCTTTGAACTGCCTGTTTCCTGCCAAAATAATGAATTAAACACCCGCAGAGGGTAGCAGAGATTAGAACCACCATGAATGAATCAAAAGAAGCAGGAGTGGTAATTGTCAGTCCATTACTATTGGTTCTTTAGTTTGGTCAGCCCAGAATGTTTATGGGACTTGGAGAAGGACAGTAGATTGCCATGACCTTAATGAGGCAGTGACTAGCTGCTGTTGCAGACATTTTTTCTTAACTAGAGGAAATCAGTGTAGTTATTGGCATTCAGTATTTATCTATTGATTTTGTGAATGCATTTTTCTCTAGTTCAACAAATTAAGACAGGGTAGTTTGCATTCACCCTGGGACATTTGCCTACACTCCCTCTTTCCCAACTCTCCCCAGACAAACATAACTAACTGTGGACAAGGGCATGCTTCTGGCTAATTTTTAAAGCTCTGTTGAACTTGGAATTATGGTGTTCAGTTCAGCAAACATGATTGATCCCTAAATATGCTAGATGTTGGAGATGCCAACTTGAATAAGGCAATGCCAAACCTTTATCTGAGAAAGGAGCTTGAATTCTGGTATGATTATAGAGACATAAATCAATTTATTCTTTCATTCCACAAGCACTGAGTTTCTACTCTGTGCTAGGAACTGTGCTGTTAGATATATAGGGGTTCAAAAAAAGTAGACATCGTGCCGACCTCCTGAAACGTATTTTCTAACTGGTAAGGCAGATTTTAATGAAACAAACAAACTAACAAAAAATTGGAAATATTTCCATGGTGTTAGAAAAAATAGAAATGCATTAATGAGAGCCTATGAAAGAGAGTTTAACCTGATCTTAGAGGTGAAGGATAACTTCCATGTGGTGATGATGAGGAATAGAGGGTAGGTTCCTAGTTTGAGTGAGTATCATTCACCATGTCTATTTCAGGTAGAAGACTCATTAAAAACCCAAGGATGTTCAGTATAATGGGAGATCAGAAAACGAGGCAGGCTTTGTGAGAGATGAAGCTTAGAAAGTGGAGGCCAGATCATAAAGGGCTTTGCCAGCCATATTAAGAATTGTGCTCTTTATCTTAATGATGTTACACCACTGAATATTTTTTATCAGGTAGGTGACATGATTATATATGAACTTTCTGGCCATATTGCAGAGCAGTGTGTATAAGGAGATAAGGTAAGAATGAATGTGGGCAAACCAGTTAGAAGGCAATTGCAATAATCAAAATGATAATGAGATTTTTTTCTAGAGTAATGGTGATAAAGATAGAAATAAATAAGCAGATTTAAGAAATATTTAAGAGCTCACAATGCAATATACATATGCATATATGTATGTGTGTGTGTATATATATATACACACACACATATGAATATATATATTCATATATATATGAATATATATATATACACACACACACACACATACATATATGCCCTACTGTTGAATTGTACACTTGAAACTTACTGGCTTTCATTAACCAATGTCACCATAATAAAAAATAAAATAAAATAAAGAAGAAAAAAATAAATATTTAAGAGTTAAAACTGACAAGACACTATGAAAGCTGAGGAAGAGGGTTCAAGCAAGGGTAGCTTCTTATTTTCTGGTTTATATACCTGCCATTCTTCAACGGAACATTACTGAAGGACCATATTTTGAGAAAAAGACAAAACATTTGCTTTTGAAGAGTCTATGTCACATTCAAATGTAAAGAGAAGTATATAAAAAGTGTATGGTGTGGAGATTTCTCAGAAAATTAAATGTAGAATTACCTTATGATCCAGTAATTCTAATTCTGTGCATATACATAAAAGAATTGAAAGCAGAGACCTTGAACAGATATTTACACACCAATGTTCACAGTAACACATTTTATAGTAGCTAAAAGGTGGAAACAACACGACTGTCCATTGATGGATAAATAGATAAACAAAATGTGGTATATATATGCAATAGAATTCAACCTTAAAAATTAATGAAATTCTGATACATGCTACAACATGGATGAACTTTGAAAACATTATGCTAAGTGAGGTGAGACAGACACAAAAGGACAAATATTATGTAACTCCACTTATATGAAGTACCTAGCATAGGCAAATGCATAGAAACAGAAAGCAGAAGGATGCTTGCCGGGGGCTGGAGAGAGGGTAATGAGAGTTATTGTTTAATGGGTATGGAGTTTCAATTCGGGAAGATAAAAAAGGTCTGGAGATGGATGCTAGTGATAGCTGCGCGACAGTGTGAACACACTTAATGTTACTGAACTGTATACTTTAGTTAAAACTTTAAATTTTCTGTTATGTATAGTTTGCCATATATGTAAAACGAAGTATATAAATCTGGAGCTTAGAGTGTAAAGCTAGAGATGTAAATAAAGGAGTCATTGCCATATCTAATTGCCTAATTTGAATATAGGCTAGAAAGAAAAAATGAGTATATTATTAAACTTGATGAATGCAAATATTAATTTTATACAGAGGAAGATTGGTCAGAAATTTGAGAGGAAGACAAAGAGAGAATAATATCAGAGAAGTTAAGGGGAGAGAACATGTCTAGGAGCCAGGGATCAATACTGTTTCAATGTTACTTGAATCTCTCTTGGTGGAAGAATTACATTTCTCATTTATCTTAAAGGTTCCTCCTGGGGCTGTAATGCTAGAATAGTTGTGTTTTTGCTATAAGGCAGAGATCTCTGTAATTCCAATTTGAGCTTTTTTTTTCCTACTTAGTATGTCAGAGGGAATTGCCATCAGGTCACAGATGTGGCGTGAAGAAGGAGAAGTAATTTGGTAGGAATAAGGCACTCTGGAAGTATGAGTTACCTGCTTATGCAAATTACTTAAGCCTTTAGAACTTGCTCAGGCTCAGTGCTGTACATATTTCTTTTCACTTGATATTTAAAAGCTTCTGAGGATACCAGATTTTATGTCTAGGTATAACAGATTGTATCCAGTTTATGATAGTGGTTGGGGTCAGGTATTTCTGTGGTTCTTGAGGCAGAGCCTACCTGAGCTGATCTGGAGGTTCTTCTTAAGAGGAAAATAGTTACTTGGGGAAAAAAGGAAAAACTTTGCTCTAAAAGTTATGCATCTTCCTCCATGATTCTTCTTTCATGATTTACAATAGGCTTGATAGCACATTGCCACCTAACTCCTACAATTCAAGTACCACAGTATGTGCTGTTTTATAAGGGCCAGTTGACAAAGCCACTTGTCTTTTACCTTGGACCAGCTAGAAAGTCTTTGTTTGCTCAGGGCCCCACTAAAACTGGTAGGTTTTTGCTTTATTCAATAAATGGACCTAACTAGAACAACATAATGTGGTATATTTCTTAATTATCTCTGGAGGCCACCTAAGCACATTTAGTGGTAAGGAAATAAAAATATGTAAACATATCCTGTATCTTGCACCAGATCACTGAGACTCAAAAAAACTTTCCCTGGTAGTAAAAACCTGTTCCTCCCAATTACTGGCGCTATACTCTGGGATATAAAGCACTGTTTACTTCCTTATTCCTCGATCCTATTGCAAGAAGTCATCACTGTAGAGGTTCATTATGATCTATAGGAAGAAGAGTTAGTTGAGGTCCCTATCAACTAAACAGAGTGGACATATCTCTATGACTAGATTATAAAAGTTTGTTCTTGCCCTGCAAATCCCAAGATAATGAAACTGTTCTGCAGTGTATATGGTTGAGTTGGGAAAAATAAATTACATGAAACAGCAGTCCCCAGCCTTTTTGGCACCAGGGACCAGGGCTCCTATGAGAACCTAATGCCTGATGATCTGAGGTGGAGCTGAGGCAGTGATGCTAGCGCTGGGGAGTAGCTGCAAATACAGATGAAGCTTGACTGGCACACCTGCCACTCACCTCCTGCTGTGTGGCCCGGTTCCTAACAGGCCACAGACCGGTACCGGTCTGCGGTCCTGGGGTTGGGGATCCCTGACATAAAACATTGATACTACTGTCCAGAGTCATGCAGGGTCTTAATAGTAGTGTTAAAGCAAGCATGAGTAAGAATGTGTATGAGAAAAAACAATAAAAATACTCTGCAAATCATTTCTCTCATTTACATAAAGTTAGAGGTAAAAAATAATGGAAAAAAATCTCTTAAATACCAGAAATTGTATTCACTGATTTCGTCTTCCTTGTCATCATTTTTCTTGCACATCGCAGGCTACCCCTTTTCCATTTTCCTGTCCATCCAATCCCTAGTGTCCAATTCCTCTCTGAAACAAGGAAGTATTTCTATTCAAGTATTTAAAGTAGTTGAACAATTGGCTAACTGACCTCCCTGCATTATCTTAGCCAAAAATTGGTACTTCAATTCTTTCAATTGTAAAATGAAAAGCTGTGTCCTATAAAGGGATTTCAGACATTGTGAAGCAAGTGGAAATACATTATGAGCTATTAATATATTTAAAAACTCCTTATCTATGAAAACAAACTTGATTTAGTCAGTTTTAGGTGATTGGATGGCTATAACCAGAAAGTTAAATCTGCATCCTCCTTGTTCACCTAGAAACACAAGCTGGGGAGGTGAGGTCAGTAAGTCATGGCTTTGCTGAAGTCTAGACTCAAGGTATTGCTGGAAAAGAAGCAACAGTTTCTCTGACAAAAATTTATTGCACAAAGAGGGGGGGGGGTCTTGTCTTAGAGGTAAATATCTATAGGTTGACTAGTGTCCTTGAGTTGGGCTAATGGAGCCCTTGTACTCAGCAGCATGTGTTAAGTTTGAACGGGAGTGACATAGCTGTTTTTAGCAAAGGCAGAAATTAAACACACACACACACACACACACACACACACGTATACATCATATTTGAGTTAGCAGAAGCAGTGAATCAGTACGGGCCTTGTCATGAAGGTAAGAGTAGAAAGAAGGTGGAATGGTGGCAGAAGTAGAGACAGTAAGTAGGAATAGAGACAGAGAATGGTCTAGCATAATGTTGCATTCTTTGATTGCAAAACACTACATCTCTTTTCTTCAGTGGGGTGACAAGGCAATCAGGTCATTAGCGCTGCACCATCCTGAACTGCATTTATGTTCTTTGGGAGTTCCATTCTAAAATAAATCCCATTAACTAAACCAAACTGAAGCAAAACAAAAACAAAAACAAAAACAATCCAGCACACCATTTTAATCAGATCAATCACTTATTGTACAAACTTTTCATCATGTAAAAATATATCAGTCAGTTTTAATTCATTTTAAAACAAACTGTCTATTTACCTTATGTGATTGGGTTAAAATTATGTGATCATAGATGAAATGGTATATCAATTCTTTGAACAATTTGCTATTGAAGTAGCTTTCAGAAAGAGTCCACATTTTAAGGCTTTGCTCTCTGAATCTTTCTTGATCCCAGTTTTCTTATTTTTAAGATAAGTAGTCTCCACTATATAATTGTTCAGATACTACATATTTTCTAAGCTGAAATTCCCAGTCTATGTTTATGCTACATAAACTAATTTTACTACAGACCTAATATATTGTAAATTCAGATAATCATTTCTGGTCATAGAATATGAGGATAAAACTACAGTACTTTTTTTTTTTTTGGTTTTAATTTTTAAATGAGACTTCCCAGACACTTAAAAATGTTTTATTAAGGTCAAACTGTTGGTATATTTAGTAAAAGAATTTTTAAAATTATCTCTGAATATAGGAATTTTCTAAAAAATTAAAGGAGAAAAAGATCAATATTGAAAAGAATTTATGAGAAAGCAAAATACAATAATTTGTTTTAAAGAATGTCCAATAAAGGTGGATTATCGCCTTCTACTTTAGGGTAACTTATTTTATCTCAGGTTTAGATCTTGTAAAAACTTTTCTGTCTTCATTTAATTAGTAAACACCTCATGTGTATCAATAAAATTGATTTATGTAATGGACTTATATTGTTTGTAGCTGTAGATAATAAAGATTAAATTTCTGTATGACAAAAGATTATGGGCATTGCGATTCAGGTCAACATGAGTTCACAATGTTGGCAAAATGAATATTTTTATATGTTGAAGCTGCCAAGAAGCTTCCTAGAGTCTTTTATTTAAAGGAAGAAGACTGTATTTCTCAAGAAAAAAAATCCTGTAAAGTTTTATGTACGTTCTATTGACTCTTTGTCTTCCTGACATATTTAATAGTTCCTGTTAAAGCCACAAGATATTGAATGAGAGGGTTCTCAGTTGGGTCACTGTTCCATTTGAATAAACCTTTAAAGCTTTAGTCTCTAAGAACTGGCAGCTATTACAATGAGACCCATTTCACATGTAACATATAACGGTTTGTCCAAAGATCATTATAATTTCATATGAGACTTCTTTGAAACTAAGTCTTTAAAAAGGACTAATTAGTAGCTGAGGATCGAGTCCTATAATATTTCATCCTCTTAGTTTTAAGCATGCCTAACTCAGCTCTTGATGTCATACCGGCAAACCTTTCTTTTTGTGCCAATGCAAGAAAAATAATTGGCTTTATCTGTGCTAATTTGCCAGTGGTAGTTGTTGAGAACTTCAAATGCCCTTTCCACTGTCAGTACCTGCTTTTCACCGGTGTGTTTTATATTACTCATTCAATAGGCATGAAGTGGGGTGTGGCATCTGTGGGATTTGAACTCTTTAACCAGCAAGTTTTGGGAAGTGAGTAGCATTTGTTCACCATGACTTTAGTTTTAGTTTCATCTTCTTAATTAGGTTTCTACAAACTTCTTAAAGTTGTATTTATTGTTTATTTGAGCTACCATCAGCATACGCAGTAGCAACAAAGCCCTACCCGATAGTCAGTGTATAGACAACCCGTAGCTATTTAATATTTGTGCTGCAACCAGATCTCGTCAGTTCCCCTTTTACCACTTTTTTTTTTGGTATTGTGCACTTCCATTTTCTTTCCAAGCACCAGTACCAGCACATGACTGTTCTGTCCTTGAGATATTGGAAATGCTTTTGCCCACAGGTGCAAAAAATTGGAAGCAACTGGGAGTTAATGTGCCCATCACCTGGGGTAACCTTAACCAATACCGAACAGTGAGGCAGAATTAAAGTCCAGCTCCCGAGCCTGGGATAAGGATAAATGTGAGGCATGACTTACTCTCCAGAGTTTCTCAGCAGGAACAGGCCGAAGCTACCATCTGAGACTTTCACCGGAAATTGAACTCTTCTTGCCTTCTACTATCCTTTGCAGGACATCCCTGGGAACACTTCTTTAAATTATTTTAACACACATCCTCAGCTAAGATTTTATGTTTAACTTAAGACACACCTACAGTAGAGACCTGTCATGCCCAAATATCAACTCCTGGTGGCAACACAATGAGTATCAGAGTTGTTCTTTGCATTCACTGCATGACCTTTTTATTGAATCCTCGCTCTGTAACAGGTACTGAGAGAGATAAAATAAGGCAAAGGCATTATCTTTGCCTCAAAGAGCTAATGATCTCTGGAACCAAAAAAGAAGTGACAACAAATGTGACCACAGGTAAGATTTGCACATCTGTCATAAGGAAACAAAGGGGAAGCAGCTTGGGAAGGAGAAAAGTTTCCTGAGAATCAGAACAACAGAATTTCATCATCTGAGACACATCAGACACTTCCAGGTTCTATCCCAACATCTTTTATTATCAGAAGAGGCCAAAGCAGATTTTTTTTCATATATTAAAACATAATAAATAGTTGCAGACTTGAATTGTAAAGACCAGCTTATGTTCAGTTAAAGTAGGCCTCAGAATGACAAAAATGAGTGAAGTACACAGGTGAACAGTTCAAAGAAAGGTTGAGAGACTAGTCCAGAGACTGTTTGATAGCAAATAAAATTCCCATAAGGTCAAAGCCATATATATGCTACATTTAGGACATCAAGAATTAAATAGTGAATCCTACTATATTAGGTGTAACTATGCATCATTAATGTAGGTCAAAAATGGGGAAAAAAGTAATCACTTTTATATGGTTCCACTAAATCCAATGTTCTACAGAGTAGTACACCTTTGACATAAATATATATAGAATTGTATAAGTTATCTAGTCCAAGCTACCTATCTACACTAATTTAAAAGTTCTTGTACTTGGTGTTACAGACTCACTTTCAGCATTTTGTTGATGCAAAACTCATTCATGTGATTAGTGATCATTTGTAGGCCTGCTCAATTACAAATATTGTAACTTTTTAAATCCTACTTATAATATTGGGAGATGACATTTTATTAGTTTTCTCTTTTAAATTACAAACTCATTTCTTTTAACATACCTTTTATGATAAGATCCTTTTGATCACTCTTCTCTGGAGTCTCCTCCGTAACTGATTAGTTTTAGAACAGGATATATCATATCAGCATTGTGCACTGAGCTTTTACATCATGGTATTTCCTCTGCAATTGAGGGCATTATAAAGAAACGTCAATGCTTTGCAACTGATTGCTCATGAATAAATCAAGAAGAAATTTTGTTTTCCAATTTCTAACTGAAAATAATATGTAAAAAAATAATCTAGGTGGGAAAACCGAAATGACTAGATACAAAAGTTTGGTATCCCCTCTACCACTTTTAAGAAAGCAAAACACTAGGGGCAAGCCTCACCAAGAGACCACCCGTTGAGAGTCTCACAATAATTTGGGGTGAAGAAATAACTGATTTGTGGATGAAAAGACTTCGTCCCACAAGACAATTTTGTTCAATGACTATATTAAATAACTATATAAAGGAAATAAAATATAATTATCTAATTTCTTTTTTGCATCTTCATTGTTAGAATAAAATATACTTAAACAATTAGAGGAAAACTTGTTCGCAAATGAATAAAACTGAACGAGTTAAATACAAAGAGATATTCATAAATCAAAATAAGATAGCAAGATAAAAATAGATATAAGTACTAAAAATATTTTAAAATAAAAATAACAAAAAATCACCTCTAAACTATATAAGCAATATAATAAGAATAAAATTCACATGATTATGGAATGTCTCAAAAATACAATATTAAAGCATTAAGAAACCATTCTTCCTTCGTAAAGTTACTTGGCTTTAGTTCCCCAGCTAAAACTCTGGAGTATTAGGTTTAATTTGAATCTGTATTTTAATAAAGGATATGAAGAAATTAAAGTATATGCCAAAGGATTTTTAAAAATACTGAGGAGAAATCTAGTTGTGTTAAAAGACTAAATAAAGTTCTGCTTGCTCAGGAAATGTAATAAAAAGAATTATTTTTTCTTTTAATAATTTTATTTTCAAGTACAGTTGTCATACAATATTACATTAGTTTCATGCGTACACTGTGGTGATTAGGCATTATGTAACTTACGAAGTGATCACCCCCATAAATCTAGTACCCATCTGACATCGTATGTAGTTATTACAATATTGACTATATTCCTTATGCTATATTTTATATCCCCATGACTATTTCGCAACAACCAATTTGTACCCACTCCCATAACCCCCTCCCAACTGGCAACCACCAAATGTTCTCTATATCTATGAGTTTGTTTCTGTTTATTTTGTTCTTTAGATTCCATATATAAGCGAAATCATATGGCATTTGCCTTTCTCTGTCTGACTTACTCCACTCTGCACCCTCTAGGTCCATTTGTGTTGTTGCAGATGGAAAGATTTCATTCTTCCTTGTGGTTAATATTCCATTGTATATATGTACCACTTCTTCTTTATCCATTCATCTATTGATAGATACCCAGGTTGTCTCCATATCTTGGCTACTGTAAATAATGCTGCAATGCACATAAGAATGCACATGTCCCTTTGAAGTAGTGTTTTGGGTTTCTTCAGATAAATAGTCAGAAGTGGGATAACTGGGTCCCTGTCTCTTGTTATAGCCTTTGGTATAAGTATTACTACCCTAGGTTTTGTTTGTTTGTTTATTTCCATTTTCATGAAATATCTTTTTTCAACCTTTTACTTTCAGTCTGTGTGTGTCTTTCGATCTGAAGCAAGTCTCTTGTAGGCAGCATATTTAAAGGTCTTGTTTTCTTATCCATTTGGCCACCCTATATTTTGGTTGGAGCACTTAATTCATTTAAATTTAAAGTAATTGTTAATAGATATGTAGGTATTGACATTTTATTATTCATATTTTTATCTTTTTCCTCTTATTTTTCTTAAAGTCCCTCTAAGATTTCCTGTAATACTGGTTTACTGGTGATAAACTCCTTTAACTTTTTCTTGTTTGGGAAGCTCTTTATCTGTCCTTTGATTCTAAATGATAGTTTTGCTGGGTAATCTTGATCGTAGCTCTTTGCTTTTTATCAATTTGACTATTTCCTGCCAATTCCTCCTGGCTTGAAAAGTTTCCATTGAGAAATCAGCTGCCAGTCTTATGGGAGATCCCTTGTAGGTAACTAACTGCTTTTCTTTTGCTGCTTTTACGATATTCTCTTTGTCTTTAACCTTTGGTATTTTAATTATTATGTGTCGTGGTGTGGGCCTTGTTGGGTTCATCTTATTTGGGACTCTCTGGGCTTCCTGAGCTTGTATGTCTATCCTTTTACATGTTAAGAAAGTTTTCCATTATTTCTTGAAATATGTTTTCAAATTTTTGCTCTCTCTTCTTTTTCTGAATGTTGGTATACCTGATATTGTCCCAGAGGCCCCTTAATCTATCCTCATTTTAGAAATTTTTTCGTGTTCCTCTTCTGATTGGGTGTTTCCTGCTACCTTATCTTCTAAATCTCTGATTCAGTCTTCTGTTTTATCCAATCTACTATAGATTCCCTCTAATGTATTCTTTATTTCAGTTATTATATTCGTCATTTCTAACTGGTTCTCTTATGTTTTCCATCTCCATTTTTATGTTTTCTCATCTCTCTGTTAAAGTTTTTCACTAAGTTCATCTGCTCTTCTGCTAAGTTCATTGAGCATCCTCATAATCAGTGTTTTGAAGTCTGTATCTGGTAGATTGCTTGTCTCCATTTTGTTGACCTCTTTTTCTGGAGCTTATTCTATTCTTTCATTTGGGACATATTTTATTGTCTCTCCATTTTGACTGCCTCCCTGTGTCTGTTTCTATGTATTAGATAGGGCTGCTATATCTCCTGGTCTTAGTAGAGTGGCCTTATGTAATAGATGTGCTTTGGGGCCCAGTGGCACAGTCTCCCTGGTCACCTGGGTGCTACAGGTGTGTTCCTTGTGTGGGTTGTGTATGCATCCTTGTTATAGTTGAGCCTTGTTTGAGGTTTTCATATCAACGGGAGAGATTGACCCTCAAGCTGGTTGGTTGTGAGGACTGGCCAGTGAGGGGCTGATCCTATGGAGCCTGATGCACTTTTACAGGGCTCCGGGGCCTTTCCAGTCTGCCTTCTGGGTGTGTTGTCCTCAGATATAGCCCTTGATGGTGCTCCAGTTGGATCTGAAGTTGGCCTCCAGGCATATTGGCCCTGGGGCCTCCTGGAGGGGCCCCTGCCACAGGCCAAGTTCAGCTGCAGTCTGCGCCCTGCCTGGGGTCATTTGGCAAGAGTCACCAATCAATCCACAGATGGCTGCCACCTGTGCTGGGCTTGGAGTTGCCTTAAGAGGCCAAGCCAGGAACCAAGACCAGCTGCTGCTAGTGCCCAGCATGGGGCTGCTTAGCATGAGGTACAGGACACACCGAGGCCAAATGTTTCTTGTTTGGATTTTGCAAATCTTTGAGAGATTTTAGAAAGTTCCACAGTACAAGCCAAGACAGGCCAGTTTTATGGAAAAGCCACTGGAAGTGGCTTGGGTGGGCCTGTATGTTGGGAGGGGCAGGGTGACCAGTGTTAGCCAGGTTGATAGAGATTCAGATATGGTGGCCTCCTGCATCTGCAGGCTGGGAGGGAGGAGGGATCAATAAAGAAACAATGGATTCTGCCAGCATTTCTGTCTTGGAGAAAGCTGCCCCTGCAGCCCTCGCCCTAAAGCCAGATCATTCAGTTCCTCCCCATGTGTCCCTGGTGCCTTTCAAGCTGCTGTCCCAGTGCTGAAGCTTAGAGTGAATGAGTCTGTCAGTGGGTAAGTCTGTGCGTGAGCCCTTTAACTAAAACGCCGGACTCACTCAGCCCTCTGTCTCACTCAGCCAAAATCTCCCTTGGTTTTCACAGCCAGAAGTTGCGGGGATTTCCCTTCCTGGCACTGGAACCCTGGGCTGGTGAACCCAGCGTGTGGCTGGGACCCCTTGCTCATCTGGGGGGAAGATCTCTGCAGCTGAGATATCCCTTCCAATTTTTAACCTCCACACACAGGTGTGGGACCAGCCCATTCTGTATCTCTGCCCTCCTATCAGACTCGAGTGGCCTCTTTTGTATGTCTCTAGTTGTAGGACTCGTGGTCAGCTAGACTTCAGGTGATTCCCAATGACGGCTGTCCTGTAGTTAGTTGTAATTTTGATGTCATTGTGCGAAGAGGTGAGCACAGCATTTACCTATTCCACCACATTGACCAGAAGCCTAATTATTGTTTTTGAGTGTAATATTGTTTTGTCTGAATAGGATCGAATAAAAGGAAATGGGCTTAAATGTAATAGAGAAAGATTTCAGTCACACATGAAGAACTGGTTAATTATGTAATTGATTAAGAGCAAAGTGGGCGGATCATGATGAGGTTTAGAATAGTTTTTCAGAAATTACATCTATAAATACTAGAACTTCAAAGGAATATATAACTACCCCATTGCTAGCTCTCTCTCTCTCTCTCCCTCTCTCTCTCTCTCTCTCTCTCTCTCTCTCTCTCTCTTTAGGCAAAGAAACACGGACACAGAAATTAAATTGCTTAACTCACCTCAGCAAGTCAATGACAAATTTAGAACTAGACCTCACAGTTCTTTCCTAGGCTAGGTCTGTAGCCTTGGATAAGCTACTTAAAAACTTTGTGTGCATTTGTTTGTTTTGTTTACATTTGTACAATTGAAATATTAATGCATAACTCAAAAGGAGAAATATGAGCATCAAATAAATATTTGGAAAGTACTTAGCATGATGACCATCTATAATAATTGCTCAAAAAGCAGTATTTTTTCGTTGTATTGTTATCACCTGGTGCTTTTCTTCTAAAAACATCATCACCTAACAATAAAAAAGTAAAATCTGATATGGGCCAACTTTTATGTAAAAGTCCAGGTCAGGACACTTTAAAATGTTAAAAGCATAAATTTTTCTGGTGGGGAAAATGTATAGTCTTAAAATATGCCAATAAGAAAATTTCCCCTAAAATATTAATATCTTAGTATATTTGATAAGTAATCACATGGAAGCCATTTTCTCACTTTCATTTGTTATTCATCTTCAAATCCAAAGACAAGTTCCTTTCTTTGAAACCACATTCAAGGTAGGTTTTATTATCATCTCTACTTTATCGATGAATAAAACCAAACCTACAAGAGGTGAAATATCTTATTAATGGTCTCTCTGATGTGTTCCTCCCTGGCCTCTGAGGCCCCATGCTGATGACCTTAAAAGATATGAGAAAACAGATTTTTGCTGTATTCTAAATTAGCAACCCCTTTTTGGAGTACAATTAGGCTATATCTATCAAATTTAAGAGCACACATACTTCGATTTAACAATTTTCCTTCCAAGAATTCATCTAATGAATGTATTCAGAATGTATATGTAACAAATGTATTCACACATACACATAAAGATATATAGACAAGAATACACTGCCACATTTCAGCCTCTATAATCAGAAAATTGTGGTTACAAAAATTAGTGTTACTTGTACAATGGAATGCTTTGTAACGATTAAGAAGAATGAGATGGCAGAATATAGGCTGACATGGGAAGATATAAGTAATTCATTCATTAATACATTCAGCAAGAATTTGAGCTCATACTAAGTTCTGGGCACTAGTGATGCAGCCATGAATGAGACAAAATCTCTCTGTGGATTGCGCAATGTAGAGAGAAGTAGGCGTTAGACAGAAAAACAAGCTAAAATATCATGTATGTCATATAATGCAGTGCGCTGGTAAATGCCATGAAGAAAAAAATTTTAAATAGAAACAGGAAGTATATATTGCTCAGTAAAAATAAAAAATAAACAGAACAATTTGACTGTTATAGTTCTACTTGTTTTAAAAATAAAGGGAATATACATATATAATTACATATAGGCATATATGCATGAGACATTTTTTGTGAGATGCCCAAAACACTGCTGACAGTGGATACTTCTGGAGAGAGGCTGAAGGACTAAATTACGAAAAATTATTAATATTAAATTATAACTTCCTGTGATATAAATTTTATACATGACTTTTTTTTTTAATCACTTGCATCTATTATTTTCCAAATAATAAAACAAGATGTATTAAAGGAGGCCAGGAGCTTAGATGCACACAAATTATGAGCAATAGAATGATCTCCACTGGTTTGAATATTTATCTGGGTTGCAAGCTCAAATGCCATCAGTAGCCTTCCAATAATGTAAATGTGTGAATTCAGGTGGCAAGAAAAGTATGGAGCATTATAGAGCATGTGATGATATGAAGAATGCATGACTTGAATATAGACATTTAAATTATTTTATTTTCAGACTCAAATTTAAAAATGTAGAAGGATCTACAATTTTTCAATTCTTTGTCCCTGTATTTCTAGAAATGTCAGTAGTATTTGGCTTTCTTGCCCACAAAAGTCCAACCACCAGATCTTTGTAAGGTAATCTTGCTGAAATGTAAATTACATCAAATTGTTCCCTGCTAAAAAAAAAAATGAGTAGTCTCTTACTACCTGCACAATAAAATGCCAGATTGTTTCAAAGGCTAAGAAAATCCTCTATAACCAGACCCTGCCCACCTCTTTTCTCATTTTTTCCGCTCTGCCTTCACTGGCTATCGCACAACAAACTGAGTTTTGCTCTTTTTCTCTCTTGAACCTGCACATTTAGTAGTTTCTCTGATATGAACTATTTACGACTCAATTATATTGATACAAAAGTTATTTTATTTAGAGCTAATATACCTAAAATATAACTACTTTGAAATTTTTCTTGACTTAGATGGAAAGTACACATTGAAAACATAAAGTGTCATGTCTATTAATATTCCCATGTGTCATCAAATACCACTGAAATAAGCATTTTTTAAATGAAGGACAAAAATGCATTTCCCTGTGCCAAGCAATTTTTCTGTTATTTCTTTTCACATTTACCTGAAACTTCTTTAGATATATGCACATTTATCATTCTATCAGAATGACATTTAATATATTAAGGAAAAAAGCTAACAAAATATCACATTTAAGATCCAAATCAAATTGTAGCAATTCATTAACTTTATGAATCTAACAAGGTTATAGCTCTTCATAAAGTAGCTGATGTTATACTATAAATTATTTTTATGTTAAATGGGTGTGGGTTTTTTGTTTCATTTATTTCTAGAAAGTTGTTTCAAGAGAAATATGGCTAAGATATTCCAGGTTTCTAAGCATTTCTAAGAGTCAATTTAAATCCATGTCAGGAAGCGGAAAAAATAGATATAACTGCAATTTATTTAAGAATAAAATAAAACTTTAGATGTCTACATAAATCATTAATATATGTCAAAACTAGAGTATTGGTTATTGGACTAGAAAGATGTAGTTATATGTGATAGAAATATCAAAAAATGAGTAAGTAACAATAGGTAATCTCTGCTGAAAAATCTACTTCTGTTTCTTTGTCCTGTTTTAATTACAAGTATAAATGTTATTATTAAGATATTGGGCAATGGAATATTCAAGGAATTTGCAAATGATAATCCTCAGAGCAAGCTTATGATATAGGTACTATTGTGTGTATTTTATAAATAAGGAATGTCTCAGAAAGCTGTGTCTCATAATTTGCCAAAAATTGCATGCCAACAAATGACAGAGATTGAATTCACACTGAGATGATCAAAATCTAAAACTCATGCTACTATGTGATCAGAGTGAACAAGGGTAGATAGTGAGAAAAAGTGGGTGAAATTTTTTTTTGGATTTGAAACCTAGAAGTTTAAAACATGCAACTGTCATTAGTAGAAATAAGATTATCCAAAGAAAGGTTTGGGTTGAGTTTGGGGAAATGTTAATTCTATTATAAACATGTTGGTTGTAACATACTTCTGTTGAAGGTATAATTAATATAGTTGATATACTTAAAAATATTTTACAAGAAGCTAGAAATATAAGAGTATTGATTTAAAATATCATTCTTGGTGGGGGGGAAGGGATGCAGTTTAAGGACTGACATCTCCCAAGCATCTTCCAAATAACATAGCTCTCCTCTTTGCTTTATTTGTATGGACATATGTAAAATTGCTTGTCACTGAAGGTGCTACATTCAGATTTCTGGTTTTTTGGAAATATATACTTAAAATTAGACATTAGCATAATATGAATGTCGAGGGGAGAAAAAACAGCCTGACATGGACTTTACATAGTATTGTGAGAAAGACAGAATTTATTTACCTATAAAGACTCAATTGGCATTTAAAATGCATCCTTAATGTACCAAGGGGTTTTGTAAAAAGATTTAATGTGTGAGATGCCTAAAGAATATGCATTTTTCTCATTTTCACAATTTGTTTTTTTGTTTTCATTCAAATATGTTATTTATAAATACTGCTCAGAGTAGATATCTTAAACAAAAGAGCATGGATGATCTAAAAAGTCTGTATCGCCAAGATGTAATATGCAAAATGTTTCATGAGGAATTTTTCTGAAGAGACTTAGAGAAAACAGTTTCTTTACTTTAGCAAGATATATTTTACCCCTAACCCAGTAGTTCTCAACCAGGAGTTGCTTATATCCCGCAGGAGACATTTGGCAAGTGTTTGCAGATACTTTCAATTGTCATGATATTGAGAAAGGGAGTGTTCTATAGGCTTCTAGTGGTTAGAGGTCAGGAGAGCTGCTAAACATCCTACAGTGCATAGAACCATTCCCCCAAACAAAGCGATACCTAACCCCAAATGTCAACAGTGCTGGGATTGAGAAACCTTGCCTTAAACCATGCCAAGTTCTAGAAAAATATGAAAGAGATGGACTCCAGTATTAGGTTATGCAATATATTAATGTTTGCCAGTGTAGGAAACAATTATTTTAACCAGATCATTGATAGATATACTTCATGTGTGAGTTTTATTATGAGCCATAAATGAAATGCCTATCATCTTACTAGAATCTTAGACATTAAATGACCCCATCCCTTAAAAAAACATACACATGCAGATATTTGAGAGGATCTTTTTGAAGCTGTTTAAAATACACGAAAATTCAAACTCTCACATGCTTTGTTTCATAAATCAGAAAATTTCTCAAGTGTAGCTACTACTGTATGTCTAAGTGTCTGAATTAACTAAAAATTAAATGTTAGTATAAAAAGGAAAGTCAGCTCTCCATAAATTATTCATTTCTTTTTTCATCAGTTTTATTGCACAATAATTGACATACATCGCTGTATAAGATTAAGGTGTACAGCATGATGCTTTGATTTATATGTGTTGTGAAATGATTAAAACAGGTTTTATTAGCATCTATCATCTCATAGATACAATAAAAATAAAAGAAAAAGAAGTTTTCCTTGAGTTGAGAATTTTTAGGATCTGCTCTCTTAAAAACTTCTCTATTGTATAGCAGTGTTAGCTATAGTCATAATATTCAGTTTTTACTAGTCTTTATATTAGATTCATTTCGATTTTCACCTGATGTATAACTTCTATTCTCATATTCTACTCTAGTTAAATAATATACATTTAAAATATTATTTTCCTTTGTTATGTTGCTGTTCACATAAAAACCTGTTCTATAATTTTATATTTATATTTTAATTCATTTATTTATGTGTTTACATATCTCCATTTAACTATGCTTAACTTTATTTGAAAACTTAAAAATATTAACATTTATATCAAACTAATCTTTTTATAAGGTAAATTGAAGATGAGCAATGGTGCTTATCAAGTACACAATTCAATATTAATGCTTGCGTGAAAAGAATGTTACTAACTTGGTTCTTTAAAACATGTCAAGTAATAGCTACTGCTAAATTAACAGCGAAAGTTCAGCTATCTGAACAGAAAAGATTATCTTTCTATCTACCTGATTAAAGACAGGTTATATTTTTTTCCTTTTTGTGCATCAGTAATTCTATTAATAGTAAGGGGAAAGAAACTCAAGTTTTAAAATAATATTCTATAGATAACTTTCAGGTATTTAAAGATATCAACTAGATTGGAGATTGTCACATACATTATTTTATGTCATAGTTCTATGAAGTTTAAAGCATCCTATGCCAGCCTTGTTTGTCATTATTATGACAATAGAAACAGGACTATACATGAAATGTAAACATACCCGGTATAAATAACACTCCAACTACACTGGACATTCTTATTCAGGAAGAACCACCTGATAGAGTTGAATTCTACTTACATAGTGGGTTTTAAAGTGCTCTTCCTCCCCGCCCTTCTTTTCTATCTCAACCACGCCAGTTTGATTAGCATACTGAGCAGACAAAAGAGATTGGAGATGTGCTTTTTAGACCTAGACCTCGGTGATCAAAGGACCATTTTTTTAAACAAAGGTTACTGTTATTTGTGCATTTGTGGCAATATATAGGAGTTTATGGAGAGCAAATTGCCAATAGAAAACAAAATTATGTGAACAAATTTTAAATTAAACCAGAAGAGAAATCATTTTGATTCACTATTGACATGGGCTACAAAGAATGGTATTTGGGAATTATTAAAATGGCTTTGAAATCAAACAGATCAGTTCTCTGTCATGAATTAACTAGGTGCCCTTGAGTGTCAGTGTTCTCATCTAAAATATGTGTATAACAGTACCTACTTTTCAAGGTCAAATATACTTAGTGACTGGCATGTAACAAAATCATAGTGAATAACAGTTATAAATATTATAACCCTCTCTATAATTAAGACAGTAATCAACATTTGTTCTGATTAACAGATATTTTAGTGCCTACATGTAAGACTTTATAAAGGAAGCTCTTCAGCTTATTTTCAGTATACTAGGAACTATGATTCATTTCAAATATTACATTTTAAAATTTACATTTGAATTTGCATGTACATGTAAATTTTTACAATTTAATATAAGTAGACTAATACTCTTATTAAAAATCAAAATTTGTATAAATGAATATATGTATAAATATATAAATATAAATATATATAAAACAAGAATAGGGTATTGGGTGGCATACTAGAAAGAATATAGCCAAAACTGACTGTAACTAGCTGTGGGGCTTTGAACAAAAAGATTCATTCACCTTGTATAGCTGCATGTTTTCCAGTAAAAAGAAGGTTTAGACTGGATACCTAAACAAGCCATTTTCTGTTTTAATTCTATCATAGCTAGTCCTCATATTTGCTATTTAAGAAATAGTTTCATTTGACTACAATCTACATAGAAATGTTCTTTAATAAGAATAAATACTTTAAGACATATAAGCATGGACAAATTATGACCAAATGGCCCTCGAGATTTGTTTTACTTTTCTCCCTCAGCACTAGTTTTCCAAACAAAGGGCCTCCAGATGATTGATAAGCCACTTCTTGTCAAGTGCAATAGTAAATCTTTCAGAGAAACTGTCAGTGGGTTTGATTCCTCGATCTCTCTTTAAATAGACTCCATAGGGCTGTCTAGACACAGAACACAATGGTGGGGAAGACATTTTGAGTTAAGTTGGAAAGCTTTGCATCCTTTAGAAGAAGTAGCTTTTTTTTTTTTTAGCATAGAATTAATATCTCAAAAAGGAGATTTCCACAACTAAATTGGGAAGCTCAATCTGGCATTTTCAGTTTATCAGGTCATAAGGGGTTGAGGAGGGCACCAATGCCTGTGCTACAAAAAGTCTGAAAGTATTTTTTTTTAAATGCATACAATATTTTTTTAACCTGACCTAACCCCTGATACTTGGTTAAAAGCTGAATGGCACTTCTTTTCAGCTAAAAATATCCGGCAAAACAAACTGAGGTCACAATTTTGCACTAGTCAGATTGACAGGGAAGAGGCCTAGAAAAGGACTTTGTAGAGGTGATATAAAAAATATGTAGTGGTTATTAAACAAATACTAAAGCAAATCTTCTTATGTCAACTTTAATATTTGTACTGCACAGCATTTTCTATCATTAATATAATCCTTTCCCTCAGAACCAGACCTCTGGATATGTGTAATCTTTATGTTTCCTGATAGCTTTTGGGGTTGAGAAAATGACAATTATCTCCAATAATGTATGCTAAATTATATTATATACACATATATTTTATATACTTTTCAATAAGTGTTCTTAATGTTCAGCTAAACTTGTGTACTAACTGCAGGGTTGGAGGATTGTAATATGTTTCAGGAACTCTAAAGAACAACTGAACTGAAGCAAACCAAAAACATAAATTTTACAACTAGGTTATTAATTATTCTGTCTTTTTTATTTACCTTTCACTAAATACAATTAAATATTAGCTATTAATTTGTCAACTTCTACTGGAAAAAAGACCTACTGAAATTTGTGTTGGGACTTTGTTGAATAGATATATAAATTTGGGCATAATTGGCATATTATCTATTTTGAGTCTTCCAATCAAGAATTATAGTGTATTTCTAAATTCACTTAAATATTCTCTAATTTTCTTGTCAGCATTCTTGTTTTAATTGTTGTGACTTACACATTTTTTTGTTAAATTTATTCCTAAGTATATGGTGATTTGGGGCCCTATTATAGTTGAAATCTTTTAAATGTTATTGTCTTTTGTAATATTAACTTTCTACCCTGTGACTTTGCTAAATTCACTGATTTTTCTTCTATTAAACAATCATGTCATCTGCATGTACAGTTTTTATTTTAGCATCTTTATGACTCATTTCCTTTTCTTTCCTCATTGCTATGGCTGAGGCCTCCAACCTAAAGTTTAATAGAAGTGGTGAAAGAGACCATTCTCGTTTTATTTCTGATCTTAGGGGAAAACACTCATTCTTTCAGTATTCAGTATGATGTTAACTGCAGGGTTTTCTGCTTTTGTTGTTATAGATGCCCTTTATCAAACTGAGTAAGTTCCATTTCTAGTGTGGCAAATATTTTATCATGAATGAATATTTTTGTAGAATAATTTTTCCAGCATCTCTTGCAATGGTAAAATTATTTTTCTCCTTTGTTCTCTTATTTTTGAATTACATTAATTATTTTAATTATACAGAACTTGCATTCTAGAGATAAATCCTAGTTAGTTATATTATCTCTTATATATTACTGGAGTAGATGTGCTAATATTTTATTTAGGATTTTGCATCTAAATTCATAAAAGATATAGTTTTCTTATAATATCATTCTGTGGTTTTTCCATCAGGGTAATGCTAGCCTCATAGAATGAGTATGAAAAGTATTATCTCCCCTTCTGTTTTCTGAAAGTGTTTGTGATTGGTATCATTTCTTTCTTAAATGTTCATTTGGATTCAACAATAAACCTGGAATTTTCTTTTGGGGAAGATTAACTATAAATTTAAAATTTTAATAGATATGGCACTATTCAGGTTATCTATATATTCTTGACAAAGTTTGGTAACTTGAATCTTTCAAGGAACTTGTCCATTTCATCTAAGTTTTAGAATTTGTTTGCATAAAGTTGTCCATGTTTCTTATCCTTTTAACATCTGTAGAATCTTCAGTAATATCCATTTTTTTATTCATGATATTAGTGATTTGCATTCTCTTTTAAATTACTGATCACTATAGCTAGGAGTTGTGAATTTCATCGATCTTTTTTGAGAACCAGATTTTGGCTGTTATGTCCATTATTTAATCTGTTTTATAATCCTTTGATTTCTGCACATACCTTTACTATTTTCATTTTTCTAATGGTTTTTGGTTGACTCTTGTTTTTCTACTTAAGATAGAACCTTAGTGCAAGGAATTTAGACCTTACTTTACTAAAAATATCTTTAAAGCTATAAAATTTCCTTTAAGCACTCTTTTGTGTGCATGTATGAATGTGTGTGTGTGTGTGTGTGTGTGTGTGTGTGTTATTAGTTTCAAATCGAATTCTGTTGTGGTTAGAGAATGTACTCTGTATGATTTCAATATATTTAATTTTCAAGGCTCATTTTATGGCTCAACATATAATTTATCTTTCTGAATTTACCATGTGCACTTGAAAACAATTGTGTATCTTGTGGTAGTCTGCTACAGTGCTCTATAAATATGTTAGATCACAGTGGTTTTATAGTATTGTTCCAAATATTCATGATTTAACTAAATTTTGGCTACTTATTCTATTTTTTTGAGAAAAGGTGTTAAAATCTCCTTTTATGAATCCAGAAGTATTTTTTCTTCTTAATGCTCTTAATATTTATTTTATTTTGAAGCTCTGTAATTAAGCAATACATATTTATAATTGTTTTTTCTTCCTGATAAATTATTCTATCTTTATGAAATGTCCTTTTTTATTTCTAGAAACAAGCTTTGTCTCAAAATCTATTTTATCTAATGTAAATATTATAGTTCCAGCCATATTAGATTTACTTTTTGCATAGTGTATCTGTTTCTTTTCATTATTTTAAATATGTCATTTTATTTTATATTTAAATGTACCTCTTATAGACAGTGCATAGTTGGGTGTTGCTTTTTATTCAATTGAATAATATGTGCTTTTATTTGGAGTGTTTATCCTATTAACATGCTCCCACCATTTGATTGGCACCTGTTGTTTGCTTTTTCCTTTGAAGTTGAGTCTAAATTTCCTGGCTCTTTGTATGTCAAATAATTTTATATTGTATCATGGCCATTGTGAATATCAGATTGTGGACACTCAGGATTCTGTTATATTGTTCTGAAGAGTAGTGATATGTGTTGTTCCTTTAATAGGTAATTCACTTGTTTAGATTCAAACTGAAAAGTGCTGGGACTGAAAAAGAAAGTGGTTCACATTTCAATTCTATTCTTTTAGCCTTAGCTGGTAATTGTTGCCAGTTTGCCCTACACATGAATATTTTACTGGTTTCACCTGAGTTTAAACACAAAATTTAAGGTTTCTCTTCTTTGAATCTCTTCTTTCCAGGGTTGCTTCCTCACTCTCCTACCAAGAAAACTCCAGATTTTACTACAAGAGTTGTAACTGCCCCATGCTGCCATGACTGCTGTAAAAAAACAAGCAATTCACTCTGTGCTGGTCATTTGGTCCAAGTTTTGATTCCCCTTTACAAATTTGTTTGTATTTTTGCAGTCCCCAGTGCTCCAAGTACTTTGATTTATTCATTTGTTTTTGTTTAAAGTTCATAGCTGATACTCATGAAAGGATCGGTATATTAGGCTCTTACTTCTCCATATTGGAAGCAGAACTCTCTAATGGAATCTTTAAAATAGATAATTACCTGTTTCTACAGAGGCAACATGGATGCATCAGAAAATGTGCATGAACAGTTGTCTTGGACAAATGAACAGTTCGATGCCAATTTATGATCCAAATAGGTATGCTAAGGCAGTTAGATAGGTGTCTGGGATTTGAGGAAGAAGTCGAGTTATAAATATAATTTTTGGAATTATAAATGTATGGAATATATGGGATTTAAATTCATGATACCAGCTGAAATTATGAAGAGAATAATTGTAGATAAAGGTCTAAGAACTAAATCTTAGAATACTTCAGAATTCAGGAGCCACAAAAATAAGGAGAAATCAGGAAAGGTAATGAGAATGGAATAACTGGCCTATAAATAGGAGAATTAAATAAATGTTCCAAGAAAATTAGATTAAGATAATATGTCAGTGTTGTTCAGAAATAAAATAAGATGAGGACTGTAAATTGGCCAGTAAAATTAAAATCATGTACATTTTAATTAAATTTATTGGGGTGACATAGGTTAACAAAATTATATAGATTTCAAGTGTAAAATTCAATAATACATCATCTATATATTGCATTGTGTGTTCACCACCCAAAGTCAAATTTTCCACCTCCATATATTTGACCCTCTTTACCCTTTTCTACCTGCCCTCCTTACTTCTTTCCTTCTGGTGATCACTAAACTGTTGTCTCTATGAGTTTTTATTTGTTTGTTTGTCTTATTCATTTGCTGCTTTCAGTTTTATATCTCACACATGAATGGAATCATATGGTTCTCAACTTTTTCTGTCTGACTTATTTCACTTAGCATGATAATCTCAAGATCAAATTTGAAAACATTTATTCATAAAGATATATGCACCCGATGTTCACTGTAGCATTATTCATGGTGGTCTTCGATAGATGACTGGATAAAGGAGATGTGGAATGTATGTACAATGGAATATTAGTCACAAGAAGAGATGAAATATTGCCATTTGTGACAACATGGATAGATCATGTACATTACTGCTGGCTTTAAAAGAACAGTTAGTATAAAATGGTTGAAATAAGCTTTTTCCATAGAATCAAGAAAAAATGGACAAGGAAAGGTAGAAACAGCTAGAATATATACAACCTTTTTGAGGATGTTTTCTGTAAAGGGAAATAGAGAAATGAGATTGTAATTGAAGTAGGAAAGAAGAGTCAGGAGGGATGTTACTTTTAATGAGAAATATTACAGAATGTTGACTTGCTAATAAGAATAATCCAACAAGAGGAAAAACTATTCAAGATGTCCGATATCGATTGGCAAATATTTTTTTCTAAATAACCCAATAGTAAATATTTTAGACTTTCTGGGCCATATAATCTCTGACACAACCACTAAGATTTGTCACTATAGCACAAAAGTAACCACATATCCAGGCATGGCTGGGTTCCAATAAAACTTAATTTACTAACAGATGAAAGGCAGGATTTGGATTGTGGGCCATAGTTTACTGGCTCCTGATGTAGGAAAAAAAATAATATAAAAAATAAAGTTCTTGAGTAGGCAAGCCTTGATATGATCTAGTGTACAAGTATATAGATTATCATTCGTTAAAAAAGAGAAAATTCATCCATTATAATAGAATATGAAGTGGAATATGGGTTCTGATGAAGATAGAATGGAAGGTCACATTTGTAGATGAATCAACTTTTCTGATTGCTTCTATTTTCTCATATTAGGAGATGTTAAATCATCCACCTGACCTTAATTATACAATCCGTCTCTAGATTGAACATCTTCAGTTTTATCTGCTCCAATCCTACCCCTTGCTACCAGAAACAGAATTACTACCTTCTCCTTGAAAATGTCTTTTCTCTACCTGTAAGGCTGTTTGTTAATCATGAGAATGGCTTTATTGAAATGATAAATGAATACCTTTAGGTCATTGTACCTTTTTCTCCACATCTAAGCTCTAATTTCCCCTGTATTAGTTTCAGTATTAAGCAGGGTATAACTGGTGGCAAATATGGCCACTGACAAGTAGATTTGACATATTGTTGTTACAAAAAAAGTGCTTTAAAAAATTAATTCCTCTTGCCTTCTACCTCAAAAAGAAGCTGAGGATGGGGCTGAGTGGCTTGTCTTAAGGCATGGTGATAGAATATGCATATTTCTTGCTTCAGTCATATGACCCATGTCTATAATTTGTTAACTGATATTAGTTGATTTTTTTTGTATATTTGTCATACATGTTAATTTTACAGTTTATAATTAATGCCTATGCTAATTTTAATTGATCAAGGGAATCTAGATCTACTTTGATATTGACATCTATTTGTATTTCAATGAAGTAACAGTGACTGGAGCCCTCTCTGGTCTGGAAACCTATTAAGTGCCTGAGTAGTGAAACTGATGGTGATCCAGTGATGGTATTTAATGCAATTAGTATATGAAAACTACACTTTGTTTGTTAATTCCGAGAGAGAAAATTCATTTTATACTAGATGAAAGGGAGGAAAATGCAAAATAATATCTTTTAAGGGGTTCTCCCATAACCCTATTTCTGCTTTTTATTTACTAAATACTTAAAAAGATAGATTTTCTTAAGAAATCAAGCTGTTGGAATTATTTTAAACCTTAATTTTACCAAACCAGATTCTAAATATACGCTTATCCATCGCTTCTTTTTTTTTTTTTGCACTCGTGATTGTCCTAAAAATGTGTCTAACACTTCTTTTTCCTAAAGCTGTATATCCTAAGTAGACAAAGAAGCTTGCTTAGCAGTTCCTTTTCTAGCCATTTGTTTTCAACTCTAAAGAACTTTTCTCTAGGTATGCTTACTTTAGTAGAGAAACATTTATTTCTATTGTATAAAATAACTGTATTGCAACATCAGTAAGATTTAGAAAGCATTTTATATTGTCTTTGGCAGCCAACATCATTATAGAAGGTGCTATAAACTATGGAGATAGCAAAAATAATAGCAGTGAGTATACAAATGTTTGAGAAGATGTTTTCTGAGAGATTGAATATACTGACAAGAGCTTTCCAACTTGAATATCTTACCTACCCCTCCAAATTTTGAAGTAATTGCAAATGTTGATGCCCTGGATTCTACTGGGTTCAAGGCCATTTTACTCAGTCCTATGTAAAAAGCCTTCAGCTACCTTACAAAACATGTTTAAAGTAGAAAAATATAGACAAAAAATTTTAAAAACTCACAAGGCATATATTTCTGGGTGCAGATCAAATTTTCTGAAAATAGCTCTTCATCTCAATGCTGGGGAATGAAAATGTTTTTTTACTGTGGCACTAGTATTTTTTTCCCTCCACAAGGTATGATGTCCCATAATTCCTAAAGAAAATAGCATATATGAAGGGAAATGGGAGTCATAAGTAACTAATATCGGATCTGTTCTTGATATCAGGGGTGGAATTTGGAAAAAGTAATAAAACATCAAGACACTTTAACTGAATAGTTAAGAGTATGGATGCAGGATCTAGACTAGCAAGTGTGAAAAATTACTTAATGTATCTGGATCTCTGGTTTCTCATATGTAAAATAGAAACATCAATAATACTCATTTCATACGGTTATTACAAGAAGTAATGTTTTAATATTTGTCAAAAATGTAGAACAATGCCTAGCACAATAAATGTCAGTTAAATAAAAAGATAATGTGTGAGGGGAAGTTATTTATATGAAAAGAAGTTGCACAGGAAAAGAATTGGGGGAGCATCACTGCCTCACGTTATGTCATGATAAGAACAAAGAATAGGGAAACTCACAGTAATAATTTTTCTTCCAGGTCATTTATGCCTCAAACTTTAGCTACAAGTACAACCAGACTTTCTAAGATGCCTAATGCTAGATTAATTATATCCCTTTCTTCAGAATGGACAGAAATATTTTTGTTTTGCTATCTCAGAGCTTTTAGCATTATTATTATCAATCATTTTTGAACCACGCATTGAATAACCTTAAATTTAACTGTGCTACATTCCCTCTTCATTGGCATCAGATAAAACAGAATACCAACAACTTGATTACTTTTTATCTTTGTTAATAAATCTGATAAGACTTGTGCTGAAACAATTTATTTGATCCTGTTAGGAAGCTGCGCTATCAGAGAGGTCCATTAACTCTTTCAGGATGTTGGGAAATCAGTGAAGAAATTGTTAATTGCTAAAGGGACAGGTGAGTGCCGTGAGTACCAAATTATGCATGGCAGCAGCAATTTCCTAAAAGACCTGTGATTTCTTAGTGGTTAAAGCTTTAATGTGCCTCTAGTGCCTAAGTCATTAACAGAGAATGATTTAGGCACAGGGAGAATCTAACTAAAATGTAAAACTGTGAGGGCATTACAAATAATAGTGATCCCAATGAAAGTGCTTAAATATTAATTAGTGTCAGAGGAAGACATTTTTCCAATTAATTCTGATATATCATGAAAGATACAAAGCATATGAAAAGCACAAAAAGAAGCCTTGTTATAAAATGGGACAAGAATAGTTGGAAATAAATCATAAAACCTATTTCTTATACATTAGCATCATCCTCATATTTATAAAATATTCACTTTTTTGTTAGAATTATTGGTGTAACATTGGTTAATAAAATCAAATAGGTTTCAAGTGTAAAATTCAATAATATGTCATATGTATGTTTCATTGCATGTTCACTACCCAAAGTTAAATTTCTTTCAGTCACTAAATATTTGGCCCTCTTTACCCTTATCTACCTCCCTTTTCCCCACTTCCCTCTGGTAACGACTAACCCATTGTTTGTGTCCATGAATCTCTGTTTGTTTGTCATGTTTGTTTGTTGCTTTCAGTTTTATATCCCAAATATGAGTGAAATCATATAGTTCTCAAACTTTTCTGTCTGATTTATTTTGCTTACTCATGGTGGCCAAGACAAGAAAACAACCGAAATGTCCTTCGATAGACAGTTAGATAAAGATGTGATACATATATGCAGTGGGACTATTACTCAGCCATAAGAAAAAAAGAAATACTGCCATTTGCAACAACATGGATGGATCTTGCGATAATCATGCTAAGTGAAATAAGTCAGACAGAAAGGATTGAGAACCATATGATTTCACTCATATTTGGGATATAAAACTGAAAACAACAAATGAGACAGACAAAAACTTACAGACATAGACAATAGTTTAGTGGTTATCAGAGGGAAAGGGGGGAAAGGGGAAGGGGATAAGGGTGAAGGGGACCAAATATATGGTGACAGAAGGAGATCTGACTTTGGGTGGTGAACAAACAATGCATTATACAGATGATGTGTTATTGAATTGTACACTTGAAATCTATATAATTTTATTAACCAATGTCACTCCAATAAATTTAATTTAAAAAATCTAAATGAAATGGATAAGATTTTAGAAAAATAAAATCTAACAAAGCATAACCAGAAGACAAAGTGGAAATATAAGTCTCCCTAGAGAACTGAGGAGATCTGTAAAAAAAATAATAATAATAACTTCCTCTCTATAAATAACACCAAGCTCAGATGGTTTCACATGAAATCCTACCATATTAAACAAGAACAGATCATTCTGATGGTAATTCACCTATTCAAGTGTACATAAAAAGGAATTCTTTAAAATTATTTTCATAAAGTATGAGTAATATTTTATCCATAACTAGAAGAAAAGCACAAAAAATGAAAACTACAGAATAAATTCTTATTTATCTCTCACTAATGCAGCTCACTGATGCAATTCGATGCAAATACATATGATTGATTTTTGAAATGTTGATAGGGCATTTAGACTGCATTCAAACCTATTTTTCTTAAAACAAAACAAAAATACCTAAAAATAGGATTCCAAAGATATTTCATTAAAATGTTTCCCAAGCAAATATTTTATTCATGATGATTTTCAGGTGTTCTAGTTAAAATCAGGAAGAGGACTAAATACTTACTACCTCAACTGCTATCAACATTGCATAAGATGCATCAGTCAGTGAGAGTAACAAGAGAAAGAAATTAGAGGTATAATAATGTAAAATGATGTAAATGTATTTCAGATGGCAAATGTATTTCAGATGACGAGAATGTGTTCCTATAGTCCCAGGAGAATGATCTGAAAAGCTACTAGAAATAATAAGTTATTGGGACATAAAATTAGTATTGGGAAATCAATAGACATCTTCTACATAAACAAAGTCCATTTAAATAAACATAAATTACTCGGTTCCTTACAATAGCAACAACACAAAAGAGAACATAGCTAGAAATAAATCTAAAAGGAAACCTAAATAAATCTAAAAGGACCCAAGTAGAGTTGAACAAATAGAAAAATATATCATGCTTTAGCAAGGAAGATTCAACAATAAAAAGATGTCTATTCCTCTAAAAGTGAATTTATATGGTAGAAAATTTATAAATAACAATGTAATCTCTAGTACTGAGTTCTGTTACTGTTGTGTTTGTTTTGGTTTCTAAAAATTAAGTAAATGTAATTGAAATTTTACATGGGAAAATAAATAGGCAAAAAAAGATAGCAAAACATCGTAAAAAATTTTATTCAGGGACACTATCCCTACACTAAATTAAAGTATACCTCAAAATCTTAATAGTTAAAACCATATTATACTTGTATATAAATAGAGAAAGCAAAGAAATAGATGGAAAGTTTAGAGAGAGACGAATAAATATGGAAATTAGTATACGATAAAGATGGCATCTAAAAGTTATTTGGTAAAAGTGAATTTTTAAAATAAATCTTGTTTGGACAACTAGGAGCCATTTAGGGGGGAAAAAGATAAGTTTTAGATCTATCTCTCACAGTATATACCAATCCAATTGGATTAAAGATTTAAATGAAAAAACAAGAAACCTTACACATATCAGAAGTAAATATAGGTAAATGTTTTATGTCTGTATTTGGGTAGTACTTTCTAACATAACAGTCAAAATCCAGAAGGCTTAAGTGAAAAGAGTAATAAATTTTACGATATTATTTTCTAAATCATAAGCAAAACCAAAATGCAAATGAAAAATAGTGAAACATCATTATAATTTGTATCACAGAGACTAACCTCCTCAAGATGTAAAATGCTTCTAGAAATCAAGAATAATAAGTCCAATAATCCAATAGAAAAAAAGAACATGAACTGATAATTCTCAGAAAGACACAAATGGTCTTTTAAAAAAAGAAAAAAATAATCTGATATTTTGTTTATGAGAAATGGAAATATATTACAGAGATGCCATTTCTCACCTGTCAAATTCCAAAATTAAAGAAAAATACATATGATGATGAGGCTGTGGGAAAACAGTATTCTCAGATATAGCTGGTGAGAGTGATAAATGGTATAAGTCTTATGCAGGGAAAAAATTGAATAAAAATATCAGTACATGGTGAAGTAGAATGGGTTGGAGAGTTAGGATCATAAGAAGACATTTGAACATGTATTTTATTTTATTTTGATTTTTGAATCATGTACATATATTACTTATCTGAAGAAAAATTAATGTTAAAAGATAATAATCACATAAAATTTACAACTAAACTATAGAATAGTCATCATTGAGAGTCACTTGAAGTCTAGCTGAACAGAAGTCCTACTACTGGGGACACACAGAAAAGGCCACCTTGAGACTGAAATAAAAGAAAAGGTGGCATTCCAAAAAAAAAAGAAGAAGATACAAATTACTAAAATCAGAAATTAAAGAGATCATCAATATTCATCTAATGGACATTAAAATGATAATAAAGGAATATTATGAAGCACTCTTAAAAATTATCAATAGGATAATCTAAATTTTGTTCTTTGATATATTTGATATCACTGCAAGCTTAGGTCATCTTCAGAGGTGGGTAGAAGTGGTTCTGAGAATTAAATGAGATAATGTATGCAGAACATCAGGCACAGAATAGATCCCTGTATCATCACAATTTAAAATAAATTAGTCCAGATCTTTTGGAAACATGGTAGAGTGAGAGATCCTTAGATCTCTCCCCTTGAAACAATAAGCTGAACATCTAAAACAAAAAAATACCCAAACTGCACACCAGCACATCTGAGTGAGGGATCTGTGCACAGGTCAGAATCCCAGGTGTCGAGTGGTGGACTGGCAGAAATAAAGAAGCTATCTTTCGCAGCCGCCAGAGCTCCTTGCAGGAAGATAAGGAGGGGAGATGGTGTGGCGAGTTCCCTGAACAGCCCTGCCTGGGAAAGCTGTGAGCCTCCCTGCTACTAGCAGCAGGACCTAGTCATCTGGGCAGAAAACAGAGAAGCAGGATGGCAGAAAAACAACAGTTGATTTTTATCAGCTGTGGTTGCAAAACTGAGGCTGACCCATACACCCCAATCCCCACCCCAGAGTGACCCTCCCCACATACCCTCCAAGACTGAACACCGCAGAGCCCCAGGGGAATCTGAACAAACAGTAACACTCTCAGGGACTGAAAATGAGGATAGTGAGTGTGATTAAATATCTATCAGAAAACAAAAAGGCATCTTTTAGGCTCTATATAACGCAGGGATACCAGAGGCTTAGTCGTCACCCATTGGAAACCAAAAGAAAAGTGCCTTCTTTGCAACAAGCTAAAGAGAGACCTTTATGTAATAAATCTTCTTTCTGGAAAAACAAGAGAATTCTTCCATTAATGCCCAGGCAGAGAAATAGTCCATTAAACACCATGAACAACCAAGGCGACAAGGCATCTCAGAAAGAAAGAGAAAAATCTCTAGAAAATAAGCTTACACACATAGAAATATGCAATTTAAATGACAGGGAATTCAGGTTGGTACTTCTGAAAAAGCTCAGTGAATTCCAAAACAAGTCATATCAACAATTTCAGGAATTGAAAATACACCTAGATGAGCAGAACCAGGAGATTGAAACCTTCAAAAAGAACCAAATAGAACTTCTGGAGATGAAGAACATGCTGCAAGAGATAAAAAATGAACTAGCAAGCTTGGGAAATATTGTTGACCAAATGGAGGAAAGGATCAGTGATATCAAAGACAGAAACCTAGAAATAAATCAGAAGGAAGAAGAGAGAAATCGAAGAATGAAAAACAAAGAAAGAGAAACACAAGAAATAGTGATACCATCAGGAGAGGAAACATAAGAATAATGGGCATTATCAAAGGCGAGGAAAAGGACCAGGTCCTAGAAAGTATTTTCAGACAAATAGTAGATGAGAATTTCCCAAATCTAAGGAATGAGCTGGACCTTTGAATTCAAGAAGTCAATAGAACAACAAATTATCTCAATCCAAAAAGGCTTTCACCAAGACACATTGTATTAAAATGACCAAAAATCAATGACAAAGACAGAATTCTCAGGGCAACCAGGGAGAAGAAAACGATAACTTATAAAGGAAAACCCATTAGATTATCCTCAGAATTCTCATCGCAGACCTTACAAGCCAGAAAGGAATGGAATCAAATATTTAAACTATTAAGTGAAAGAAACTACCAGCCTAGAATAATGTATCCAGCTTAGCTCTCCTTCAGATATGAAGGAGAAATTAAGACTTTTCCAGACATATAAAAATTGAGGGAATTCTCCACTACGAGGCCTGAACTACAGGAAACACTGAAAGGGGCCAGTTCACCTAAAACAAAATGATTTAAAAAAAAAAACATAATTAGGAGTAAAGTGACTATCAGGCAAATAGAAGCAGAGGAGTGCAACCCTTACTAAGAATAGGGCATTATTAGCTTAAATAATAAAAAGAGAATTGTTACAATTTAGTAATGAACGTTCAGCAAACATAGGCACAAATTGAAAAAAGGAGGATTCAAAGATCCAAATTCGTAAAGGGGAATGGAGAAAAGGCATGCGCAGAAGAAAATGGACGACTCTGTGTGTGTGTGTGTGTGTGTGTGTGTGTGTATAACTATCCTTTACATATTTATAATGGTATCCACACACAGAAGATTCAGAACTGAAGTATATAACATAAAATAAGAAGAACCAGAGGGAAAACCCACAAAAGCCAACCAAAATAAAGAAAACAGAAACTCAAGGACAAGGAAGCAATGGAAACACCAAGCTACCAGAGAGCAAAAGATAAAATGGCTATAAGAAGACCTCATATTTCAATAATAATCCTAAATGTAAATGGACTGAAATCACCAATACAAAGGCACAGAGTTGCAGAATGGGTCAAAAAACAAAACCCAACCATATGCTACCTCCAGGAGATACATGTCAGGTCCAAAGACAAATATAGACTCAAAGCGAAAGGGTGGAAAATGATATTTCAAGCAAATGACATCCAGAGAAAACTGGGAGTAGCGGCACTAATATCAGATGAAACAGACTTCAAAATAAAAAAGGTAAGGAAAGATACTGAGGAATACTTCATAATGATAAAAGTAATCATGCACCAAGAAGACATAACACTTATTAATATCTATACTCCCAATCAAGGAGCCCCAAAACATGTAAAGCAATTACTAACAGAACTAAAGGGAAAAACAGACCAAATCACTATCATAGTAGGGAAAATACTCCACTATTGGATATGGACAGATGATCCAAACAGAAAATCAATAAGAAAATAACATCCTTAAATGACGCATTAGACCAGCTGGACATAATTGACATTTACAGAGCCCTCCATCTCCAAACAGCTGATTATACATTCTTTTGTGCACATGGAACATTCTTAAGAATCGACCATATACTGGGACACAGAGATAGCCTCAACAAATATAAAAGGGTTGAAATCAAACCAACTATATTTTCCGATCAAAATATTTTGAAACTAGAAATCAACTGCAAAAAGAAACCAGGAAGAATCACAAATACATGGAGATTAAACAACATGCTACTGAAGAATGACTGAGTCAGAGAAGAAATAAAGAGATCAAGAGATACATAGAAACAAGTGATAATGATAGTACAACATTTCAAAACTTTTGGGACATGGCAAAAGCAGTCATAAGAGGATAGTTCATATCATTACAGGCCTATTTCCACAAACAAGAATGAATCCAACTAAACAACCTAATGTTTCATCTTCAAAAACTGGAAAAGGAAGAACAAATGAGGCCTAAAGTCAGGAGAAGGAAAGAAATAATCAAAATTAGAGCAGAAATAAATGAAATTGAAAACAAAAGAAAACAAAAAAAAGAAAAAAATAAATACAACAAAGAGCTGGTTCTTTGAGAAGGTTAATAAAATTTACAACCCCCTGGCTAGAATCACTAAAGAAAAAAGAGAAAGGACACAAATAAATAAAGTCAGGGATGAAAGGAGAAATTATGACTGATATTGCAGAAATAGAAAAGATCATGCAAGAATACTATGAAAAAGTATATAACACCAAATTTAATAACCTAGAAGAGATGGACCAGTACTTAGAAAAATACAATCTTCCCAGACTGAATCAAAAGAACTGGAAAATCTAAATAGACCGATCAGCAGTATGGAAATTGAAACAATCATCAAAAACCTATCAAAAAGTAAAAGTCCAGGACCAGATGGCTTCACCAGTGAATTCTACCAAACATTCAAAGATTTAATACCTATTCTTAAACTCTTTCAAAAAGTCGAGGAGGAGGCAATATTTCCCAACTCATTTTATGAGGCCAATATTATTCTGATACCAAAACCTGGTAAAGATAATACAAAAAAAGAAAACTACAGACCAATATCTCTAATGAACACAGATGCAAAAATCCTAAATAAGAAACTAGCAAACCAAGTACAGCAACATATTAATAAGATTACACACCACGATCAAGTGGACTTCATCCCAGGGACACAAGGATGGTTCAACATATGCAAATAGATTAATGTGATATACCACATAAACAAATTAAAAAATAAGAATCATGTGATCATGTCAATAAATGCAGAAAAAGCCTTTGACAAGATACAGCATCCATTTATGATAAAAAAAAAATAAACACTTAACAAAATCAGTATAGAAGGGAAGTTCCTTAACATAATAAAGGCCATATTTGACAAACCCTCAGCCAACATTATACTTAATGGTGAAAAACTAAAAACCTTCCCTTTAAGATCAGGAACAAGGCAAGGCTGTCCACTATCGCCACTGTTATTCAATATAACATTGGAGGTCCTAGTGAGTACAATCAAACAAAAGAAATATCTAAAAGGCATCCAAATAGGAAACAAAGTCAAACTGTCAGTATTTGAGGATGACATGATTCTCTGTATAGAAAACATGAAAGACGCCACAAGAACACTACTAGAAACAATAAAAAAATACAGTAAAGTTTCTGGATACAAAATCAATGTTCAAAAACCTCTAGTGTTCCTAAACTCTAATAATGAAGTGTTAGATAAAGAAGTGGAAAAAATAATTCCCTTTTTGTTGCAATTGCAACAAAAAGAATAAAATACCTAGGAATAAATCTAACAAAACATCCGAAGGACCTATATAATGAAAACTACAAGACCCTATTAAAAGAAATTGAAGAACACACAAAGAAATGGAAAGATATTTTGTGTTCTTGGATTGGAAGAATAAACATATTTAAGATGATCATATTACCTAAAGCATTATACAGATTTAATGCAAACCCCATCAAAATCCCGTCAGCATTTTTTTTAAAGAAATAGAACAAAAAATAAAAAAAAGACCCAAAACAACAACAAAAAAGATTTGTATGGAAAAGACCCCAAATTGCCAAAGCCATCCTGAGAAAAAAGAACAACGCTGGGGGCACCACTCTGCCCGACTTCAAATTATACCACAAAGTGACAGTAATCAAAACGGCATGGTATTGGCAGCAAAACAGCCACACGGACCAGTGGAACAGAATCGAGAGTCCCAGAAGCAAACCCATATTTATATGGGCAAATAATTTTTGACAAAAAAGCTAAAAACAGAGTGGAGAAAGGAAAGCCTTTTCAATAAATGGTGCTGGGAAAACTTTAAAGCCATTTGCAAAAGAATGATACTAGGTTGTTGTTTGTCACCACACACCAAAATTAACTCAAAATGGATTAAGGACCTGAATATAAAACCTTAAATAATAAAATGCATAGAAGAAAACATAGGAACTAAACTCAAGGACCTTGGACTTAAAGAAGATTTTATGAATTTGACCTCCAAAGCAAGGGAAATACAAGCAAAAATAAATAAATGGAACTACATCAGACTAAAAAGCTCTTGCTCAGCAAAAACATCGTCAACAAGGTAAAGAGACAACCATCCAAATGGTAAAATATATTTGCAAGCAATTCTTATGATAAGGGCCTAATATCCAAAGTATACAAGGAACTCATACAACTCAATAACAACAAAAAACAAATGATCCAATCAAAAAATGGGCAGAGAACCTGAACAGACACTTCTCCCTAGAGGACGTACGAATGGCCAACAAATATTTGAAAAGGTGCTTGACAGTGCTAGCTATTAGGGAAAAGCAAATCAAAACCACAATGAGATAACATCTCACACCTTTTAGAATAGTATAATCAATAGGACAAGTAATAAAAATGTTGGAGAGGATGTGGAGAAAAAGGAACCCTCATACACTGTTGGTGGGACTGCAAATTAGTACAGCCTGTATGGAAAACAGTATGGAAGTTTGTCAAAAAACTAAGAATTGATCTAACCTATGATCCAGCAATCTCTCTACTGGGTATTTACCCCAAAGACTTGAAAACCCATATACGAAAAGATATTTGCACACCGATGTTCATAGCAATATTATTCATAGTGGCCAGGACGTGGAAGCAACCGAAGTGTCCTATGATAGATGATTGGCTAAAGAAGCTGTGGTACATATATACAATGGAATATGACTCAGCCATAAGAAGAGATGAAATACTGCCATTTGTGACAACATGGATGGAATTCAAGATTATCATGCTGAGAGAAATAAGCCAGACAGAAAAAGTTGAAAATCGCATGATATCACTTACATGTGGGATATAAACCTAAAAAGCACCAAATGAACAGGACAAACAGAGACTCATGCCCATGGACTATAGACTAGTGGTTACCAGAGGGTAGGGGGTGGGGGAGGAGAGGGAAGGTAGACATTTAAATGCAGTCATATATAGGGAAAATATAGGGGAGTAGGGGGAGGTTGAAGTGAGTAAAGGAGATCAAATATATGGTAGCTAAAGGAAACTGGACTTGGGGTGGTAAACACACAATAAAATATACAGATGTCAAATTATAATGTACACATGAAAACTATATAATTGTATTAACCAATGTTACCCTAATAAATTTAATAAAAAAATAAAATAAAATATTATCAATAGGAGTACGTCCCTGTTCTCTACACTTGAAGTACATTTTGAATAATAGTTTAAATTGATTTTTCTACTTGATTTTAAATCATATAATTGTGTGTGGAAAAATTTAACCGGATAAACTTAGTATCAGAGGATTTATTTTTCTCCCAAATACAAGACAAAAGTGTTCTAGTAATGTCTTTACCCCTTTGTGAGGAATAGTGTCCCTTGCTTATTTCACTTATTATTGAAGACTAGTATAAAGTCCTGGGAAACTGAGTTTGTAATAGTTCAGACTATAGAAAATATTTAATTTTCTGCTAGGAAGAACAAGGGGGATACGTCTTTATTATTCCAGCTGTAATTGCAGTATAATCCAGTAGATGACCTGTCTACTAACTTTGCTGGAATGTACAGTATTAAATCCATCAGGCAACAGAAAAGCAGGTTCTTAAAACTCATTGTATCGATTTATGAGATGCAAACATATCTAGTTCTTCACTGCTACAGAATGGATTCTCCAAATAACAACTATATTTACATTTATTAAGAACATGATAGATTGTTGCCAGATTTTTAACTAAATACAGTTGATCTGCTTGCATATTCTAGGCATTTTTCTACTTTAAATTAATCCACCTTACATGTACTTTAAAATGAGAGAAAAATAAGTAATATTTTAGCTAAAAGGAACTAAACTGTCTTATAAATAAGTGTATATACTCTGTTTCTGAGAAAATGGAGCGGCAGCTTGCATACTTAAACATATTTAACCCTAAGTAACTATTAAGGAAAAAGAAATAAAATATTAATGTTATTATAGGATTCAAATCAAATATTGCATTCAGATTTCACGTTTGCAATTCTCTCTATTTTTTTTTAAATAAGAGACATAGTTTGTAGCACATGCTAAATGCAGGACAGACTGCGTGGCTCAAGTAAGAATCTTTAGCTGAATCTTTCAGTAGCCCCATAAGAGTCATCCAGAGTGACAGTTAAATGTGTAATATGCAGGAAAATGCAATTGAATACTTATCTCATTTCCAAAGGACATGCAAACTGTCTAAGGGATGCATTCCATTTCTAAAATACTTCCAATGCTCTTTAAGTATGAAGATAAAAGCTCAGATCAGCAATCCTCACATGGAGACTAGACTGAGAGTTAATAGCAGCTAGGACTGAAAATTGTTTTTTTCAACACGAGAACAGAATATTTGTAATAATTATAAATAATAAATTTTACCTGCCGACATTTGAACAAGGTAGTATATTTATGTTTTAACTCTTTATTTTCAAATGTTATGTGTTATGAAGGCCTAGTCGAGCTCAACGTATAAATGGTTGTAAACTCTAAAGGTAAAGATCATATACTGCATTTTAAATGCCACTGCACACACACACACACACACACACACACACACACACACACACACACACTGGGTAGTGTTACAGATAGAGTAATATAACCTGCAAATTAAAATTATTATAAAGAAACTAAACAATGTTAAAATATAAATGTCTAAGAATTATACAAAGTATATTATGAAATTAATAACAAGAAATAAGTTGTTAATCTTTTATGTGTAAATACATATGATCAAAAATAAATATAAATAAATATAAATCAGAACTTCTTTTAAAAATTAAAATACTGCAAATATAAATATCCTTTTCATTTATTTCCCATCAGTAATGTAGCCATCTTTGAAAAGAACAAGAGGAATGAGTTAGCAGCCTATTTTAGTGGTTTTGTAGTATCTAAGTCAGTATAGCTCTACCCTCTTCTTATGTACCCTACTCACTCTAACCAAAGCTTGGTAGGTTATATATCATAACACAGACCAAAGGCCACCCTCTATTATCATATTTCAGTGCCCCTTAGGGCATCCCTTTCCACTTGCTCCCTCCAAAATAAATTTTCACAGGGGCAGCTAAGTGCTTATTCTCTGCCTTATCAGTTCTCATAACCTCTTACCTCCTTTTAATCTAAATGAGATTTGGGGAATTAGGTTTTAACAACTCTTTCTTTCTCCAAAATAATTCACAGTCTTGAGATCAAATATTATGCCGTCCTTTTCTTTATGTCATTGGCTAATATCGACTGCATACCTACTTTGTGCCAGTCATGAGACATATATTGTCTTATGTATTTCTAAGAACACAATAAGATAGGTACCCATTTTTAAATAAAACTTTAATATTATATATACATAAAAGCTCACCTATTTTTATTAAATCTGTTTTAACTTAAATTTAACAAATTAATTTCAATAGTTATTAACTCAGATATTTTTTTATTTTACCCCTTTTCCATAGATTGAAGAATGCTTTTCACACTTGTTTCAAAAAAAATTCACTCAATACATTTGTATGTATGTGTACTACGATAGATATACCCATATGCTTTATTCTCCTTAAAGTCTGTGTTCAGTACATTCTCCAGGATGCCTTTTTTGGGGTCTGGACTTTGCAAAAAATAACCCCTTTCCCAGCATTCCTATCCTCATCTCTTGCTTCATTTTTATACTTATCATATCACATAATAATATATATCAGAACATGGGTTTTTGTCTTCTTCAATCTGATTCATTACATCTATAACACTGCCTGACATTTTTAGTAGGCATTTGATAAATATTTTAAGTGAACTATTTTTAAACAATTGTGAAGAGCATGCTTCAGTCTATGGAAAAAGGGTAAAATGAGAAAAGGTCTGAGTTAATAACTGTTGAAAGACTAATTTACTAAAACATAAATTTAAAAATAGGTGGGTTCTTTGAGAAAGATGCTGTCTCAGCTGCAGTGGAGCTCAGTTCTGGCTGCTCCAGCTCCTGACCCACCGCAGGGTGTACCCACTGAGGAACAAGTTAGTCAAAGAGCCACACCCCAGCCAAAGCTTTTAAAGATGTGGAAAGACACCCATGGAACCAGGGGTGGTGATTCACCCAATTAGAATTACTCTAACCAGCCACAAGGTAAAGTCTTTGGTGAAAGGGTGTGCCGACTTGATCAGAGGTGCAAAGGAAAAAAATTTCAAAGTGAAAGGACAGGTTCAGACACCTACCAAGACTCTGAGAATCACTAAAAACAAACAAACAAACAAACAAACAAACAAACAAAACTCCTTGTGGGGAAGGTTCTAAGACTTAGGATCATTTTCAGATGAGGATCCACAAGCGACTCATTGACTTGCATAGTCCTTCTGAGATTGTTAAGCAGGTTACATACGTCAGTACTGAGCCAGGAGTTAATGCCGAAGTCACCATTGCAGATGTTTAAATCAACATTTTTAATAAATTGATTACCAGTTGTTAAAAAAAATAGGTGGAATATAAAGCTCCTTGGAAATGGAAAAAGAGTTCTATGATACATATGAGGTTTAGCAAGATGAAAATGAGCAGTCTTCGGTTCTTTGAGAGAATAAAGGAAAATGGGAGAAGCAGACAGTGAGGTATAATTTATATGAAATGCAATCCATCCATTTTAGTGTATGACATGATGAGGTTTAACAAATGTATTCAATCATGTAATTGTTAAAATAAAAAAAATAAATAAATGGAGACCAGCCTTGAAAATTCCTGGAGCAGACAAAAACTAGTTTAGTCATACAAACAAAGCTTAATTTAGCTTATTTTGCAAGACTAACTCAACCTGCATCATTTCTTGTTTATGCTTCTGGAAATCAGGAGCAAATCTCGAATTGTTTCACAAAGTTGATACAAGGTACCACTGAAAATTCTAAGATGATCATCAATCACTATGAAGAAGTCACTGCTTTCTTACCATACAAGCTGCTTTATAAAAATATACACCTGAGCCTCATTCCATGTTTTGGTTCCAGTACTTCCGGTTTGCAAACTGTTTTTGGTGTGTGCACAATAAATGTTTACTAATTATTACTTCAGTGATTCATTGGTTTTACTTCTATTATTTCTAAATTTTTGACATAACTACCATGACAATCATGATATAGATTATTTCTATCATCTCCCCAAGTTTCCCTCATGCTACTTTGCACTCAATCCTCTCCCATGACCCCAGCTCTAGGTAAGCAATGGCTGATCTTGAAAAAAATTTTTTTTCAATCACTGTCCTAAAATAATTTTGATGCTGTATGGGATGAAAACGACTGAGTCCTAAGTATACCCATGGGTACCCAAAGCAGAGGACTCCATGGTTGGGCTAAGCACTGCAGGAATGGATCAGCCTCCTTTGAAGATTCTTACTGGTGGCTTTGTGGGAATTAGCTATAAGATTATAAGATTAGTTGCCAAAAATGTCTTTATGTGGCAGTGTTAAAACCAAACATTAAAGAATTTAGCAGATAACCCTTATTTGGATTTAGAAGTTGGATTGACCCTTCTTTCCCATGACACTTACCAACATTTAAGTCTCTATAAGCTATATATGTTTTTGACAAATTGAATGTGGGGGTAGTGTGCTTAGGGTAAGAAAGAAGATATTGGATGTTCTGCTAAGTTAGTCCTATGATATATGAAATCACATATTTTATTTTAAAAAACTAAAGTTTGTTTAACTGTATTTACAATTCAAACTGTGAAATAGATTAAGAGATTACAACGAGCTACTCATATATTTAAAGTAAATATACCATAATGTTGGCAAATATTTGGGATTCAAACCTTTGGGGGTTTTGGAGCTTAAATATATTTTACTCAATTGGCTTCAGCCTGGAATTAGATTTATAGCTCCCAATTTTATGTCACTAGCCTTTAATACCATTATTCAAGCTGTTGATAAAAATGTTGAAATATTTAGAATCAATTACAGAGCCTTGAACCTTGTGACCACAGAATATACTCTAGGCTAGCACTAGTAATATTGACAGCTAACCTCTACATAATGCTCACTATGTACCATAAAACATTCTAAACATTTCAAAAGTATTAATTTATGTAATATTAAATTATTAATATCAATTTGTATTAATTTTTAGCACACAATCCTGAGAGAGTTGTGATAATTAATCCCACTTTATACATAGGGTCACAGAAGCACAGAAATGTCAAATAGCTTGCCCACGATTATATAATTAGAAAAGGGCAGGGTCAGGATTCAAACCCAGGCCCTGGATACCATGTTTTTAAACACCAAGTTTTGGGCATATCTATTGTGATAGTTTTGAACCTGATAGCAGACATTATTGCATAGTCTTAACTTTTCAATCTTGGCTTAGAAATATTTTAAAGATGCTGTAAAGTGACTTGCTGAGATTAATATACACATACATCCCCACATCAGCTTCCTATCATGGCTATAATAAATTACCACACATTTAGTGACTTAAAATAACACAAATTATCTTATAGTTCTGCAGGTCAGAAGCCTAAAATAGGTAGGCAGGGCTACATTCCTTCTGGAGGCTCTAGGGGAGAATATTTCTTTTCCTTTTCCAGGTTCTGGATGCTGCCTATATTCCTTACCTCATAGGCCCGCATCTGACCTTTGTTTCCATCATCATGTCTCCTTCTCTGACCTCCTGCCTTTTGGTCTTACGAAGACACTTATGATTGATTACATTGGGCTCAACTGGATAATCCAGGATCATCTGTCCATCTCAAACCCTTTAATTTAATCACATCTGCAGATTCTCTTTTGCTATGTAAATTAACATATTCACAGATCTGGAAGGAAGGCCATTATTCTGTCTACTATGATTCTCCTGTTCACATGAAGAGGGACTGCATCACTCAGGAAAATCGTGTTCCATGATCATGCACTTACAACATCTGTGTTGAATAACAGCGCATGGTCTCCCTATAGCTTCAAGAATTCTAAACGGGTGGGTTCCTACCTAGCTGGTGGCGACATGGCTAAACACACCAAGAAAGTAGGTATCGTTGGCAAATATGGGACCCATTATGGCGCCTCCCTAAGTAAAATGGTGAAGAAAATTGAAATTAGCCAGCACACCAAATACACTTGTTCCTTCTGTGGCAAAATCAAGATGAAGAGAAGAGCTGTGGGGATCTGGCACTGTGGTTCCTGCATGAAAACAGTAGCTGGTGGTACCTGGACCTACAACACCACTTCTGCTATCACAGGAAAGTCTGCCATAAGGAGACTGAAGGAATTGAAAGATCGGTGGAAGCTCCACGTGGGTTATTAAATGGGTTAATTTATATATATAAAAAAAGAATTCTGAACAATCACTGGATAATCTCTTCTTCAAATGACTTTTATTACTGTCCTTACACATGCATCATCAGCCTGATGAAAACATGTCTGTTCATATTCTAAAAGAAACAAGTCTTCTGTATTCTCAATCCTGCAGCTTTTTATCTTTGCCAGGAGGACTCTTCCTTTTCCTCTTGGTAGTTGTTCGATCTCTTTCAACTCTTTAAAAGTCATTTCCCTAACTGCCCACACCTTTGAGACCCCTCCCTATTTTGAACCTCTTTGGTTATAACTGTCTTTACAGCTCACTCAATAATGAACACATGCTATTTGAGTGACTTCCCTTGGGATGTAAATGATAAAACTGAAATGAATGACAATATATAATAATTTCTAAAAACTCACTAAATCTTTTTTGCTCCAAATGAGCACTACCTTTCAAAGTAGTCACTGTGGAAAGCTATGCATTTATTCCAAAGAAAATGATGCTTCTTACACTATATTTGTAGTCTCATTTTTCTTTTTTTTTTTGAAATTGACTTTAGGTTTTATTTGGAAGCCATATAAGAAAATCAGCCATGTTGTATCATGGTATCAGCTTGTGTTTGACTAAAATCAGCCATAGACTTCATGTATTTCTCATTTGCATTTTATAAAACAGAATCCAAGCAACCAAATCTTACTACTCACCTCTTTTCTCTTTAAGTAGTTTAATTAATTTTTAAAGCACTTTATAACCACCACCCCCCACCATCACCCCAACAACATTCTCCAGTAGAAGCTGGACTAGAAAACATAGTTAAAGTCAGAAGGTGAATTGGGGATCAGCTAATTCACCCAAAATCTATATGTCAGAACTAATTTAGTGGATGGGTTGGTGGAGGGGGGCAGTGAGCGGAGAAGGGGAAAGATTAAAGAAAAAACATAAACAGAGATTTGATGTGACCTGTAGAGTAGTGAGTCTGTGTATACAAACAGTTCATAGACAAAGGATGCCAGGTCCATGTCACACACACAGAGTCAGTGGTGAAAGACAGCAAGCACTAGCACTTCTGCTAACGGTGGGCCCTGGGCATTGTCTGAGCATACTTACTGCATATTGACAAGGAGCCCAAAATGCCCATCATGTCTGAGCACTGAGGCAAAAATGTTGGCAAGAGAGGAAGAGGGTGTGTCACATGTGAGCAATGAATGCTCCACAATGAAATGGACCTACTGTATTTCAGAGTCTAAAGTATCACATTAGGAGTAAAAAGTGGAAGTATTCCAAAAATGGAGAAGAGCAGAAATTTCCTTCTGCATGTAAATGAGGGGAGAAGGAAAGAAATAGTGGCACTACTCTCAATAATGTGTTTAATAAAATAGACCTTTGTTTACTTTTAAATTTAATGTGCTTAATTCTCTAGGGTGGTGATAAAAATTCCATTCTATTATACCAGAATCTTTTTCATATTTTAGTTTTATAGCTTTGTTTCACACATTCTCATGATTATCCATTTTATATACCCTTAGAAATAATGTTCTCTGGCCTATTTAAATATATCAATATCTCTAGTGAGATGCATGAATATTCAGTTTCCATGCTCACCATGTGCCTTATTAAATGCACAACTAACAGCTAATGAAAATAAAAGACAATTTAGTTTTCAAAATTATATTTTTATTTTTCTTGAATGGTACAGTTTCTATAACTCACTGAATTATTCAACCAATGGAAATGTGTGATATATGTCAAGAGCCCAAACTTTCACAAACATTTTTTTTTTAATTTGAAGCAATGAAAATAATTAGAGTTGGGGGCTTCATTCAGCTTTTAAGACAGGTGGTAGTCATTTGTTCTTTGGAGATATTGATACATTTTTGGCATAAATTTTAAAAAGACAAATAGACTAATTATAATGAAATGACTGCTATTTTCTATCTGTGCAGATGCTTCTCTTTCTAACTTTAAAATTATTCACATCCTCCTGGGACAGGGCAACAATTAGGCTTGCAGAGTAGATTGGAAACAAAATGTAAAGACAGGATGGCACTTAATAGGGAAGTATTGGATAAAATCACAATTTTGGCCAGATGGAAAGATGAGCGGCAAAAAAAAAAGACATGAGAACCGAATCCTTTTAGTATTTAAAGTGTTCTTTCCTGTCTATTGGGGCTACTGTCTTGAAAACATGAGGCCAGATTGTTCTGTTGCCTTCTAAACTCATTTTAAGTTGTTCACAACACAATTTTTTGCATCATACTTCTTTATTTTCAATCACATGGTGTCTATTTAATGAATTGTGAATTATGAGAATCCATGCTTGCTGATAGGCATCTTTTCAAATATGTCATCAACCCTAGTTGATACTTGCGAAGTAAGAGGATGGTGACAGAAGACTCGGTCAGTTTCTATGAATAAGTCAAATGCTACATCTTCTACTTTCTACTGCACATTCATATTAAGAGTGGAGTCAGCAGATTCCTTCACAGTGTTGTAGGAGTAAGTCAACTTCCTACATTATGGATGGAACTTAGAAGGAGTGAATTTGATTGCAAGTCACAGTGTGACCGCCAAATTAATCCCACTTGATTGGCAGTAAATCGGCATCCACTAATAGAATTGGAAATTTAGGACAGCAAAAATCTGAGAATTCTGATTAAATATTTAAAATACTAAGAAATTAAAAATAAACACTAAAACATCAAAAGTATTAAAATCCTAAAATATTAAAGCATTGAAAACAAATATTGAAATATACCGTGGTTTTGGTTTAATTAGACGAGATACTATGTAACTTTAAAACTGCCTATGGTGCTAGGAGAGGTTCAAATTCCATATCTGAAATTCATAATATTCAAAATGAAACTGGAAATCGCCCCTTCACATCCCACTCCATTCTATTTGTACTATTCTCCCTGAGTCAGGGTCACATAAGGTAGATGACCAAAATAATGGTGTGCCTTATCTTTCTTTCACAGTCCTTATTCAGTAAGTAGGTCAACAGCATTTCCAGTCTGTCAACAGTGAATTTATTCCATCTCTTGAATCTATTCCATCTGTGTTGCCCTTGCCATTAAATTAAAGGCTAGATTGTCATCTGTCTGCAATATTCTGAAGCCATTTAGTTGGTTCTTTCATTTGTTTTCAATGAATCATTATTGGGTGTCCACTCTGTACTCTCTACCAAAAGCTTTCATTATAAAGATAAATCAAAAGTAGTACCTATTTTCAAGTAACTTACTCTTGAGTAGAGGAAACTAGACACATAAAAAAAATAATCAATGTTATTATATACATGTTTGTAAAACAGTCCTTTTAGATAGAACGTGAGAAATTGTTCAAATTTTAGTTTCCAAACATCTAACCTCGCCTCTATCCAATGATTTCCCCATCCTGAGAGTAATCATTATCAAATGTAAATCCAATCCTTGCTTAAATCATTTAATTATATATGCATCACCTACTAGATAAAATCCATCTTGTTCTCTGTATTTCTTTATAAGAAAGTAGCAGTTCTTAAAGTGTGCTTGGGGACCCATGGGGAGGGACAGGAGATCCATGAGACCCTTTCAGTGGATCTGAAAGGTCAAAATTATGTTCATGACAATCTTAAAATGTTTTTTTGTTTTTTTCACCCTCATTTTCTCACAAATGTACAGTCGAGTTTCCCAGACACTGCATTACTTGTGATCTTGCAACAGATTGCTTGAAGAAGCAGATATGAAAATCCAGATGTCTTCTATTAAACCAGGCAATAAAAAAAATGCAATATTGTGAACAATGCCAATTTTCTCATTAAATTATTTGTTTTTGGGGGAAGTAAATTAATTATCTTTTGCAAAAATATGTTATTTCTGTTACCATGTAATGGATTTATTATTCTTGTTTTAAACAAATGAGTTAATAAATATTTAAATATTTCTCAGCTTTAATTTTTAGTGTGGCAAATATCAGTAGGTGTAAATCACATAAATACAAGTACTTTGGGATTCTCAATAATTTTTAAGAATGCCAAGGGGTCCTGAGACCAAAAAGTTTGAGAACTGCTGCAAAAAAGCATTCTGTTAGAGGCTGGCTTTGTCTCATACTGCTGTTTACACTTATTCTGCTCTAATCATACCAAGACTTTCCATTTCCCAGAATATGTCATGCTGTCTCCTCCCTCTAGTCACAGACAACGTGTTAATCTCTGACTGTTTCCCGCCCTGCCAGACCCCACAGAGAAAAGGGATTGAGGCTGAATGAGGATGAGGCAGGGGAATGTGGGCGTGCATACACAAGGGCCCGGAAGAGAATTCCTGTTAGCTTGCTGCATGCTGCTCTGTTGCTCTTCCTTGAATGTCACATTCAAACATCTTTCCTGGAATCCCATCTAAACCCTTTGTCTACCCCAAAACAGTTTCTCTGTCACTCTACTTTCACAGGGCCCTCTGTTAATAATTCAACTAGCGTACATTGTGCTATTTTAATTATTTGTTTAAAATGGAAATTTTTCTAGAATATAGAGAATATTTTTTCCTCTTTTGATTCCAAATTGCATCTTGAAGTTTTTGGGCTTCCTAGAAATTCGAATAGGTTATTTCTAAAATCTAGGAAGTGCATTTAAATGTAAGTTTTGCTAACACCTTATGAAATCTTCACACAAAAATTTCTACTAATTTTAGTATGTGCTTCACTTCATGATAATTACTAGTTTACAAGTCTGTCTCCCTCAGTAGGGTGTTATTTCTATGAAGACAGAAAACAAGACAAACCTATTACATAAGGGAGGTAATATAGCATTTTAGAAATGATTGTCTCTTGAATCCCCAAACTCACTGAGGCAATCAGATAAAGGCCCCTCTTTGATTGTTGGTTTCAGTTTGAGGCTGCCATACTGCTGATCTATAAGAAGTTATAGTATATATAGAGAAAGAAAAATAGCATATGATTTCACTTATAAGTGAAATCTAAAACAAAATAAAACAAATGAACAAGCAAAACAAAACAGAAACAAACCCAGTAGTTATAGAGAGCAAACTGATGGTTGCCAAAGAGGAGGGGGTGAGGGATGGGGAAAAATAAAAATCAGGGTAATAGTTTCAAAATCACTGCACTACTCAGTTTTAAAACCACTCTAATAGACGAAGGTAGATGGTTCTAACTCCAGTCCTTAAATTAAAAAAAAAAAAAAGTAGTCATAGCAATGTCCTGAGATATTCGAATGGTTCTGGAAGGTTTCTTCTAAAACATACCTCTTGTAGAGTAGGAAGTTCCTCTTAGATGAAGGAAATAGCTTCTGGGAAAATTAAGCTTATCAGTCAGCCATGTCTTAGAGTGAATTACTTTAATCTTTTAATCAAATTGCTTTTGCTTTAATAGCTTGGGTACAGATGATAGTGTTCTGGGTCATCTTGTCCTCCTAAGCTTCATATATACTTACAGGCCGTAAGGTAGTGAAGCAAAAATGAACTTTAGTTCCTTTCTGTTTGAACACACTTGCTGATCGCAGCAAAAGTTGCCTCCACTGGGACCTCCAATCCGCTGACCCCATCAAATTTGCCCTTTTTATCTTCCCCCTTTTGTCTTTAATTACCTTTTTTATAGTTAAATTCTATGGTTCCTTATTATAAAAATTTCATTATGTAGAATCTAAGCTCTTTTTCCCCAAATTCTCCATTATCCTCAACTAGCAAAAGGATTCAGAATTTAGTTGAATTTGGGTATTTGCCTATTCCACTCCCATCCTCAAATATCTGAAATAGAGAAAAACAAATAACCACGCTGTCTCAGTTTACTTTTATGGCAACAAGTCTCCATTCCTCTATTGCACTCATTTTCCCATTCTGTGAGTTGACTATTCTCCACTTTTTTCTGCCTCAAAGATCCAGCACAGCTTCCATCTTCCTTATTCATAACTAATATCCTTCCTTCTTTATTTGCTGGGAGAATGGAAGCAATTAGAAGAGAGTATGCACATTCTTCACCACCAGATCTAACAACCTACTTGCCTCTGGGATAAATATTTTGTCTTCCCTCCTGCCACAATTCCTCTGCCTGGGCATTGAGTCCTATACCCTCTCCCCTATTCAAGACTTCCTTTCTGAAACTTCTCTCTCCCCTGCATTATCAATTTTTACCCTTACTACTAAATTATTGTCATCAGCATGTAACATCTTGTGAAAATCCAGCTTAAAAAGAATTATCCTGACTGCAGTTCCCCTTGTAGCTATCACTTCAATTCTTGTCTCCCCTATGCAACAAAACACTCTAAGAATTGTCTTTACTCACTGTCTTCATTTCTTCTCTCTTCTTTCTCTTCCCAAACATTTGTTCTCACAAGCACTATGAAAACAGTTCTAACAAGTTGCTTGTTACCTCCCTTTTACCAAATCCAATGGTCAATTCTCAGGCCTTATCTTAACCTCTCAGCAATAATTGGCACAGGTGATCACTCCTTCCTTTGTGAAATAGTTTCTACACCATCTTCATATTCTCACATTTTTATCCTCTATAAGCGGCCATTCCTACTGTTCCACATGTTTATATTTTCTTTCTCCTCCTAAAATAAATATTTGAATGTTCCAGTGCCCAATCCTCATATCTCTGTCTTCTCACTATATACTCACTCCTTAGGTGATTTCCTTTATTCCCAGTGGCTAATAACTTCTAAATTTATATCTATATTTATAATCTCTCCTATAAACTCCAGACATCTGTATCCATTTATCAATTCAATATTTCTGTTTTCTCAGTGTCAAGTGGGCATTTTTATACTTGATAGAAATAAAATAGAACTTTTGATTTCTCCATCCCCATCCCTAGCCTTCATTTTTGTAAATTTTAGTACCATTCACACATTGCTCTTAGCAAACATTTAGGAGTTATCATCGACTCCTTTATCTTCAGGGACTGGATAGCTTACATTTGCCCACCTAGATTTATTTTCTTCCCTTCTTTCTTTAAAATTTTTTTAATTAAAAATTTTATTTCTGTATTTTTTACTTTGGTAAGAACATTTAACATAAAATCCACCCCAGTGACAAATTTTTAGGTGCACAGTACAGTACCGTTAACTTTAAGTCCAGTGTTGCACAGCAGAACTTCCCATTTCAGCTTCATACGAATTTGAGGTTTGGCTTTTTTGTTTCTGAAAAAAAGACTGTTAGAATAATTTTGATAGGGATTGCATTGAATCTATAGTTTACTTTGTGTACTATGGACATTTCAATAATATTAAGTCTTCTTACTCATTGGCACTGGGTGCCTTTCCATTTATTTGTGTATTGTTTAATTTCTTTCATCAGTGTTTTGTAGTTTTCATTGTACAAGTCTTTTACCTCCTTGGTTAAGTTTATTCTTAAGTATTTTATTCTTTTTGGTGCTATGTAAATGGAATTGTTTTCTTAATTTCTTTTTGAATAATTCATTATCAGTTACTTTGATATCAAATTCAAACAAAGACACTATAAAAAAAACTGTAGACCAATATTTCTGATGAATATAGATGCAGAAATCTTCAACCAAAAACTAGCAAACCAAATTCAGTAGCACATTAAAAGGATAATACACCATGACCATCTGGAATTTATCCCTGGGATACAAGGATGGTTTAACATAAACAAATCAGTCAAAGGGATACACAATATTAACAGAATTAAAGATAAAAATTACACAATCATTACAATAGATGCAAAGAAACCATTTGACAAAATTTAATACCTTTTTATGATAAAAATTAAGTATAGAAGAAATTTGCCTCAACATATTAAAGGCCATATATGACAAGCCCACAGCTAACAGCATACTCAACAGTGAAGAACTGAAAGCTTTCCCTTTAATATCATGAAAAAGACAAAGATGTCTGTTCTTCACACTTCTATTCAACACAGTACTGGAACTGCTAGCTAGAGAAATCAGGCGATAAATAAATAAATAAATAAATAAATAAATAAATAAATGCCATCTAAATTGGAAAGGGAGAAGTAAAATTATCTGTTTCCAGATGACATGATCTTATATATGGAAAACTCTAAAGATTACACACACACACACACACACACACACACACACACACACACACCCTAAAATCCCACTCTTAGAACTAATAAATTCAGTGAAGTTACAGAATACAAATTTTACCTTCTTCGTATGGCTCAGTGGGAAGTACCAGCAAGAGAGCAGAGAGAAGAGAATGAATTTGGGGCATTTGTCTTCCTGGCTTCCTCCTTATGCGTTCACTGAAGGATGGCTAATGACAGTTTCCATCAGGTCAGACTCTCTACACTGCTCTTTCTGTCTCAGGTTTTTGATAACCACTCTCTCTCTTCCCTACCTTTAGATCTAGGCATATAATATCTTCCTGCAGCCTTTTCTTATCTTTGTAAAAAATCCCATTTATGAACTGCTTCAGATTGCCCAAGTGATATGTTTTTTGCCAGTACCCTGACTTATCCCCCTCACATTCACGTTCAACTCATCAATAAATACTATAATTTCCACTTTCGAAATATATTCCAAACCTCAACCTGTTTTCACCGCTGCACTATCGTCATCCTAGTTTAAATCTCCTTAATTTCTCATTTGAATTAGAGCAATAGTTTAAAGTATTTCTGCTCTCTCTTCCCACCCCATTCTATTCTCCACACAACAGCCAGTTATCTTTTTAAAAAGTAAGTCAGATAATACCATTAACTTGCTCACAAGCATCTAAAAGTTTTCCAGTACACACAGAATGAAATAAAAATTAAAATTCATGATGATGGACAAGAAGTCTCTAATTGGCTTTTGCTTCTCCTAATTCTATTGCCTGACACTTTCCCTAATGCTTTCTTGTATTGTTTCAGTCACAATGGTCTCCTTGAAGTTCCATGAATACTCATATTATGCTACTATTTTAGAGAATTTGCACTCAATGTCATTCTGTGGAGAATGTTCTTATCCTAGATATTTACATGTTCCATTTCTTTTTTCACTAAGCTCTCTACTTAAATAAAGGAGACTTTCCTTGAATGCACGATCTAAAATAACAACCTCCACTCTATATCTACTTACACACTTTTATTTCTCTCGATACTATTCATCACTGCCTCATGTGATCTATGTATTGACTTGTCTATTGTCTTTTCCCACTATATTATATACTCCATGAGTGAAGGGATTACCACTTTTATTCACCACTGTATTATCAGGGCCTAGAATAGCACATGGTGTTTATTCAGAAGCTCCAAATAAATTTGTGGTGCAGAAATGAATGAATGAATAAATGGGAATAGAAATATACCAAATGGATCAACTAAATTAAATGTAAATTTAAATAAAGACTTAAATGAAAATCCAATTCATAGTCGAAGTTTGCTTAATGAGAATATAGGGGCAAGAGTCAAATTGACATAATAGGATCAGATTAAAATAACCTGATTCTACCTCTAACACTGGAACTGTTTCTTGAAATGGGACAAGCCATTTTTCCAAAGCCAATTAATAAGGCTTCCTCCCCTGGACAACACCAGATGGGCATGATAGGGTTTGATGCTCTAGTTTTTCTTTCTTTCTTTCTTTCTTTCTTTCTTTCTTTCTTTCTTTCTTTCTTTCTTTCTTTCTTTCTTCCTTCCTTCCTTCCTTCCTTCCTTCCTTCCTTCCTTCCTTCCTTCCTTCCTTCCTTCCTTCCTTCCTTTTGTGGGCTATGGCTGAGTAAGACCCCTTGTTAATGATCTCTTTAAAAAAATTACTATGCAAGATACCATACATAGGAAAAGGTATATAAATGCACTTGCCAAGCAATAAATAATAAAAAGGTTAACAACATGCCTGTATTCAGGGTAAGCTATAAGTATTACCAAGAATTTTTGAAGCTTCGTCTCTAACGGATTTTAAATTTCTGCTCTCTTCCAAAGGTAATAATTATCCTGAATTTTGAGTCAATTATTTCCTTGCCTTTTAAAATAGCTTTATTACATGAAAACTATAAAGATCTGTGTAAAAATGAAATTATTAACTATTCTCTCACTTGTGTTTTTGCTCATCATTGTATTAAGATTCACCCATGTTGATGTATTTACTTTAATTCATTAATCCTCACTTTTGTACATTATTCCGTTATAAAAACTTTTGCTAATTTATTTATCCACGTTACTCTTGATAGGCTTTCAGGTGATTTCAGGTTGCTCTGCTATTCTTTATAAATCACTACGAATATTCTTTTACATGTCTTTCCAGTACTATTAGCCTTGGAACCATTCTCTCTCTTTAGAAGACTTTAAAAAAAAATAGAAGACTTTCTACTTCTATGTTTAATCAATTTTGCATTGATCTTGCAATTACTGAGGAAAATCTTGTTTTCCTCATTTCGGCATTCTTAGTCAGCAGTTTATTGTAGCCCTTCGAAAATGTACTGACATCACCTTAAATAATTCATTTGGAGAAGCTCTGAAGTTAACACATCAGTGACAATGAACTGTCTCTGAAGAGCTGTTTTCTTTTCTGAAAAGCACTCCCTCCCCCCCCCCAAAAAAAGCCTTTAATATATTTTGGGAGATATTTACATTTTTGATAGTTCTATGACATCATAGAAGTTTTTTTTCATAAAATTATGTTCATGTTCTTTAAGTATGTTAAATTGAATTAACTCCAAATAAGTAAGTAGACTCCGGCAGGAAAAAAAGAAAAAAAAATGTGCTTCTACTTCAAATTGGTGAAGCAGTTACTCATTTCAGTGTCTACTTTAGATTGCCCAACTTATTTTCGCCTTGATTACACTGAGGGATGAAACGACTCTTCTCTTAAGAAAGCTTGCCTGATGTAACAAAAATATAAATGCACAGTTAAATGTGCATTTCAGATAAATAATATTTTTTAGAAGTATATCTAATACAATATTTGAGACCTACGCATACTAAAAAAGTATTAATTTTATTTAAAATGCAACTAACTAGGCATCGTGTATTTTATATGTCAACCTTATGCTTTTCCTACTAATTAAAACTCTCGAGGTTTCCCTCAAGTGTTTGATTGTTTGAAGACATTGCTTGTATTTCAGGAACTCACTACCTGTGAGGACCTTAGCGATCTTTCATTGCATTTGCCTATTCATTTCATACTGTGCGTTATCCTCAAGCAAAGCACTGAGAGTCTTAGCATAACTATTTTTCCCAAGGAAGATCACTTTTGTCTATGATTCTCTAATAAAAATGTTTTCCAAAACACAATATATTTCAAGCTTCAAAAAACATCATGCACAGCTGCTGACAATGTAAGATACTGCAGGTTTGGGCCTCAGAGTCTAGAAAAATCTGAGAGGTCCAGAAATATTGCAAAATGCTGGATTGGAAGTCTTTTGAACCTCCCCAGTTCCCATACTTGTAACTACCTCAGCCATATAATATCCCGCTCCCTTTGGCCTACCTTTTATCCGCTGACCTGTCTGCACGTAAAGTTGGCCTGCTCCCTTTTCCGGCCTTCTAGAACTTTTCCACACTATGGCCCAACTACAATAAACATCATTCAAGATGTCTGACAACAAGAGCAGCACAGATGGCCCACCAGAGGAGCATTCTAGAGTGGAGGCCGGGAGCGAGACTTTCTCAGATAAAAAATGAGCGTGAGCTTGACCAGAAATGGAGATGGTACCACGGAGGGTGATGGTCTCAGCCTTGCCAGCATAGAAAATCAAGACTCAGACTCAGAAAATTCAAATGAAACCATTATCCCTCCAAGCATAGAAGACAGTGACGAAAACATGGTATATTACCACTTAATAGAGAAGGATCCAGTATTGGAAGGGGAGGAGGAGGAGGGAGAGGAAGATGTGGAAGAATCAGCAGCAGAACAGCCCAGGTACAGTGCAATGAGCCTAACTATGATCAGTATTTATAAGATGAAGATCAAGCCCTGGAGGACTGGATGTCCTCAGAGACATCTGCCCTGCCCCACCCTCGCTGGAAAGTCCTTACTGCTCTTCGAGAGCAGTAGCTGGATTCAAGTGCTCACTTTGTATATGAGGCCTGTGGGGTAAGAGTCTTTGTGCAGCGTTTCCACCTGCAGTATGGGCTTGAAGCTATGGTGGTTGTGTCAATTGTGTGCACTTTAACCAGTGTGGTACTTCGCTAGCCAGTAGTAGTGATGACCGTAGAGTGATAGTTTGGGTTTGGATGTGTAAGCAGCCAGTACTGGACTTTGAGACTGGTCACAAAAATAATGTCTTTCAGGCCAAGTTCCTTCCCAATAGTGGTGATTCCACCCTGGTCACATGTGTCCGTGGTGGGAATATGTGGATAACAGACCTAGATGCTCTGCCACACCTTAGTCTTTCTAAGTGTGTGGCCCAGCATAAGGGAGCCTGCCACAAATTAGTTCTGGAGCCAGACTCCCCTTTTAAGTTCCTAACTTCAGGTGAAGATGCAGTTGTCTTTGCCATTGACCTCAGACAAGGCCAGCCAGCTTCAAAATTGGTGGTAACAAAAGAGAAGGAGAAGAAAGTAGGATTGTACACAATCTTTGTGAATCCCACGAATACTTACCAGTTTGCTGTGGGTGGACAAGATCAGTTTGTAAGAATTTATGACCAGAGGAAAATTGATGAGGATGAGAATAATGGAGTACTTAAGAAATTCTGTCTTCATCACCTGATCAACTGTGATTCCAAAGCAGCCATTACCTGCCTCATGTACAGCCATGATGGCACAGAGCTCCTGGCCAGTTACAATGTTGAAGGTATTTACCTCTTTAACTCCTCTCACTGTGATGGAGCCCAGTATGTTAAGAGATGTAAGGAACACAGAAATTATGCCACAGCCAAAGGCATCAGTTTCTATGGCCCTAGAAATGAGTTTGTGGTGAGCGGTAGCGATTGTGGGCACATCTTCCTCTGGAAGAAAACATCCTGCCAGATCATTCAGTTCATGAAAGGCGGGCGGGGCGGGGGGAGGTCGGGGCAGGAACCATAAACTTTCTTGAGCCCCACCCTCACCTACCTGTGATGTGATGGCGACCTGTGGCCTAGACCATGATGCCAAGATCTGGGCACCCACAGCTAAAGCTACCACGGAGCTTACTGGATTAAAGAATGTTAGTAAGAAGAACAAGCAGGAATGAGATGAAGATAGAATGCACCACACTTACCTGTTTGATGACCACATGCTTTGGTTCCTCATGTGTCACCTGACACAGAGAGGTCATCATTGGCACTGGAGAGATCCTGAAAACGTGGAAGCATATTTGGATCATACATCAGAGGAGGAAGAGAACCAAGAACGTGTACAGTGCATGCCATCCTGAAGGCCTCATACCTGCTCCAGCTAGAAGTCACTTCAGCAGGCTGGACTTTAAGTTTGAAATTCAGTTTAACTAATAGATTTGCCTTTTACTTTCTACAATAAAAATCACCTTCCATCTCTTTCCTCTACTTTCCTGCCTTCCTTTCTCACATTCTTCCTCTCTCATTCTTTCTCTCTCCTTGGTTTCTTTATTCTTCTTCTTTATCCTTTGTATCTAGTGAATGTTTAAGTAATTTATTTATACTTCTTTTCCTTTGTTCTCTTATGGTTGACCTCTAAAGGTTCTTAATTCTGGAGAAAATATTAATAGCCTTATAGGATCTTATCTTCTCATTTCTGACACGCTGAAACTATGATCTTTTTTTTTCATTTTTAGCAGTTTATTATTCAGATTAAGTTCTTTGAGTTAAAAATTTTAGAAATGTGTTTGTTCTTTAAAAGTACAGTAAAATAAAGCAAACCAGTATTCTTGTTCTTTGAACGCTAACACTGGTCCATACACACATGCATGCACACATACATATGTGCACACACACACATGCATACACATACAGATTCTCTCTCTCACACACACACAGAGATAAGGAAAAGGGGAGAAAGGTGGATAGATAAATTCCTAACAAGACAATTCATCCTTCTAGAATAAATAACAGGGTTGTCCACATTTTCTGAACTCGTATGTCAATATTGATTAAATTGAACCGATGGAGGCTCGTAAGAATTAAATTGGATCACATGACATTGTTTGCTCTGAACTTTCAATTTTTTTCAAGTTTCAGGGCTGAGACCTCCCACAGGATTACTGTCCAGAAAGTTCTCTTGGGACAACCATCTCCTAGAAGATACCAGCCAGGACTATAAGAATTCCTAATATTTGAAAATATATATTTGAATTAACTTTAAGAATAACTTCATGTTGCAATAAAGAGTTGTTTATACTTACAAGTAACTGTGATATCTTTGGAAGAAATATCTCATTAGACATCCATGCATTGCTTAAAATTCCCTTTGGTTGTTTAGAAGCGTTTAATTGCTTTTAATATTTTGTTCTAAGCCTTATTTAATGTAAATTTTGGGTGCTTGATGTCCAATTCCTATTCAATAATATTTTCGTTTTACACCTGTTTTTTGTATAAATAAATGCAGAGGCTTGCCTTTTCCATAACACCTCTGTTAAGTATAAGATACCCTTCTTTGAAGATGTTTTTTGGTAAAGAAGGATGTGATAAAACATCCTGTGCCTTGACAATGGCTTTTCTTTGATAACACTCAAAATGGATATTATCTCTGGCCCCTGGATACCAGGTTGAGAAATTTACATAATGAGATTAGACTTTGGAATGGAAAACTACTTGATCAGAGTTCCTGCTTGATGAGATTCAAAGTTAAGGACAACTACTTGGGGATCTGGGGACCTGGGGTAGCCCCTACCAAGGTCTGCTGGAAAGGACCTTAAACATCCCAAAAGAATCCAGAGAGTCTCAGCTAAGCACTGAGTTTTAAAACAGGACATAAGGAGAACAGAGTTATAAACTAGAATCTCAAGTATGGGGCAATCCTGCACAATTGGTGGGATTTATGCTAGCAACAATATTAATAAATTTAAAAAAACATTGGAATTTCCAGTGACACTGGGTGGCAGTGAGAACAATGGCAAAAGCAAGTTAACTACTCAATTCTTATTTCACCTGCTGTTTGGAAGTAGGTCTGCCTTTCTGGGAGCTTTGTACTGTGGACTAAAACTTTCTTCAGAGTTCCCTGCGTGGTTCTGAGATTGCTTGTGCTACAAGAGGCACCTGGTTGGAGATTTGGAAGGTAAAGATATAGTAGTAGCCATATTTAGTGTGTGCTCAGAAAGTAGGAGCAGAGGAACATTGTTACTTACCTTCTAGCTTACCTTAGTGTGAAGCATCAGCCAGGACCATAAGTACAGCAGCTCCTCCTCAGATCTTCTTTCAGCTTCAACAGCTCCATAAAGAGTACCCATTTCTCCAGTAGGGCCCTCACACCACCAAGATTGGAGGTTTGGAGGCAGTGAAAGATGAGCATGGGTTCCAGTCTGTCCTTATGGGTTCCGGCTATTTCTCACGGATTCCAGTCTGCCCTTACTTCCCCTACTTCACATTAATCTCTTTACTGAATGCTGTGCTGACCTCAGGCTCTAGCACCTGAAGCAAGAGCAAAAGCCTTATGAAGACTGTTTAACTAGCTCCCACAATTGTATACTATCAAGTCCCTATTATAAGTCACCATGCATATGTATATCACCTCCAGTGTGTCTGTTTCTCTGTTTGAACCCCAACGAATGCAACCACCCCCACCTGCTTTGGACTGAGTAAGCCACCAGCTTACATGAACAATTTGCCATTTGAAGGAGCAAAAAATCTTCTAGGGAGAGAGGATGGGCTTGATTAAGATAGAATAAGTCAAATAATTAATTTGAAAAATAAAGTTATGATTATAGGTGAAAATCAAGCTGGTAGAGTAGGTACCAGAAAATAGAAGCAATGCCACAATTTTAATTTATGCAAATATTAGTCCTATTAGTATATAAAAAAGAGCAAAACAACATCACTACCAACCTTCCATGAGATGGCGGGCAAAGCTAACAATTATATCAAGGCAAAATTGCACCTTTAAATGTATTATTTCAGCACCAATTATTTTCATCCCAAAATGAAATTTCTACAGGAAAGTTCTGTGTAGGCCCTCATGACCTTTATGCAATATTGTAATTGTCTCCTAATTATGCACAGAATTTAGCTGCATAAAGTTGCGACAGATGCCAAAATATACTTTTAAAAGGACATCTTCTGGCAGCCATTCCTTAAAAGGACAGGTGTGGAAAAGACCGGAGATGGAAAAAAATATAAAGGAGACTAACCGCTAAATGGCAGGCCAAAAAAACTTTTGGTGATTTCTGTTAGTCCAACAGTAACCTTTAGCTGTGCTCCTTCTACCATGTCATGAGCCAAAAGCATAATGCAGTAAATTTACAATAGGCATAATTTACATATTGTAAATACTTATTTACATATTGCAAATTATTTACAATAAATTTACATTAACCATCTTGTGATCATCAGCTATGAACTTCACTATCTTAATCTGCTTCAACTTCAGTCTCTTCAACAGTAAAATAAGAAGTATAGGTGTTTAGATTTAGTTCTCAGAGCCATATGGAGTATTTAATATGTTATTTCATTACTGGACAGTGAGTTTGGACATGGATGTTTGATAGTCCAGGCTCACAAGGAGCTTAGTACTCTAGTCTCAATCTGTGTTTCAGAAGAACTAGGGAGTTTTGGATGTTTTCATTGGGAGGGGGCTGAGAAGTTTCTTGTCCTACTCTTTATTCAAAGTACAATGTTTATTTTCTCCGTAGCTTTGGCAGCTTCTTTATCTCTAACTCCATTATATAAGCAACCATCTATAGAAATTAGATATACATATACTGTAGAGCATATTCAAGTGTAATTTCTTAATTATTCTTCATAAAAACCATATTAAAACAGAAGACAGGAAACTTAAGTTCAGAGAAGTTAACTTTCCGAAGTCATTGAGCTAAGAAGGTGCAAACTCGGTGCTCAAATAGAATTTACAACTAAATAAATCCAACAAATAGGGGTACACAGCATAATTGTTTTGGTATATGGTAATTTGGTTTAGTTGACAAGAAGAAACTGGGATCCCATATCTTGAGATTCTTTCATAATATTTAAGAGTCACCTTTCTCTATTAATGTGCTGTATGTAGTCTTGGACTTCTGTCAGCTGAATGGTAGCCATGTTAGCAAATCGAGCCCCTGAAATTTAACTGTAGGCCTCTGAGCAGAACAAACAAAACAACAACAATGAACCAAATAAGAACAAAAAATAAAATGCAAAATATAAAAACAGTACATTCTGGAATAGGGACAGTACTTCTAGATTCAGCTACACACCGATTGGGATGACATTAAGTGAAAAGCTTGTTACTTATGAATCTCAAATTCAAATCAAAGTTGAGCCTGAGTGATTGGTTCTTTTGATTACTCCACTAAAAAGTAATAAGGACCTAGATATTGTAGGAACTCTCTTCCTCAGCTGACAGGTATGATCAACACTGTGAGGGGCTGAGACCCATGATAGGTAACAATTAAGATCTTGAATCATATAGAGAAGCCTCTTTACTACAGTGAATTGCTCTCTCAGAGATGAGATTTGGGCCTCACGGTTTTCCCTCTTAAGACTGATAAGAGGTAACTGATAGTCCCACTCATGAATATTTTTTAAAAAGCTTGCAATTATAAATATTTATTGAGTAAGGGTATCTGTAAAATTAAAAAAAAATGTTTTTAGAAATATAGAAATAAAATTTAACATTATTAGATAGAACCAAATATTTTAGGGGAAAGACTTTGTTCCATGTGTTTTTTTTCTCATGGTAGTGTCCTATCAAAAAAAAAATCTCTATAGAATTTTAGGGTGAAGGAACTACTTTTTATGGTACCAGAGTGGTGGATATATGGATCAATGCATTTGTCAAAAACCATAGAGTTGTACATCAACAAGAATAAACTTTACTATATGCAAAGTGAAAGAAATTCAACCACAATATCAGGAGATCTCAGAAAGAATATACACTATGACGAATCAATGTACCTCTATTACAAATGTATGACATAACCTCACTGAGGCAGGTGGGAGAAAAAGAAGCTGACTAAATGTGTTTTGAAGGGCAACTATAATGCTAAAGATAAAAAGAAACATACATAAAAACTGTGCTCTAGTTAGCAAATTTGTTTCTCGCAAAGACTCAGGTTAAGTTAAAATTCTCGACGTGCTTTACACATATGTCTCATGTTGAATAAATAAGTAAATGGTAGATGGTGAGAACCAGGTTTTATTTTTACGGTCATAGAAGGAAATTATAGATAATCAAAGAGGGACAATTGGATGAACTCTGCAGTATTGAATTAGAGTTGGAGATATCAATATGAATTCGTGATTAGCTTAGTAATATGTATCTATAGATGGATAGATGGACACATAACTATATAAATGTGTATATACACGGATTAGTATCCTGCCATGTATTTCATAGCTGTCTCCACTGAGAGGCCCTGGGAGCAGTGACACCTCAGTAGTAATGAATACCCTCAGCACCCAGATCTTGATTTCTAATATCGTTTTCCAGTGCTTGGGCAGAGAACATACAAGATAAACCTAGAACATCTTATAGTGCTAAATAGCAAGGAAGTGGGATGAAGGTACATAAAAGTGATACATGAAACAACTGAGAATTCCCAATGGACAAAGCTGGAACAATTTCACCAAAAACAAAACAAAACAAAAAACCACCTACCTAAAATGTGGTACTACATTATGACCTAAAGTATCTAATAAATACTCATGAGTCCATCCTGGCGTAAATAAATCAATTAAAGAGAAGGGGTAAATCTCACTATATTCTTCAAAATCTCAAAAGTACGCACTCCATTCACCAAGAGATGGAGTTTGAATCTTTTCTCTTTGAGTAAGTGTCTTGTGTCCAAAGAATAGCATATAAAAAGAGGAAAAAGAGTAGCTTTACAGTAAAAAAAAATCCTACAAACACTGTCTAAGAAAGTGGTGGTGGTTAACATCACCAGTAATGAAATCACATTGATATCATATGCCTCCAATATGGGCATTCACCTCTCTGGTTATTCTTCCCCAAAACCCATAACCTTGGTCTAACCATGAAAAAAAAATATCAAGATAAACCCAAATGGAGGAACATTCTATAAAATACCTTAAAAATTTTCAGCGTTATAGGAAATAAAGAAAGGCTGAGAAACTATCACAGACTAGAGGAGCCTAAGAAATAATGGTGACTAAATGCAATGTGCTATCCTGGATAGGATCCTGGAGCAGAAAAAGGACATTAATGGACAAAGTGATAAAATCTGAATAAAGTCTGCAGTTTAAGTAATAGTAATAAACTAATGTTTGTTTCTTATTTTAACAGATATACCAAGGTAATGCAAAATGCTAACATTAGGGAAACTGAGTAAAGGTTATGTGGGAACTCTCTGTATTATCTCTGGAACTTTTCTATAAATCTAAAATTATTTCAAAATAATAAAAAATACATTAAATGTCAAAAAATCCATGGAAAATATCTTTAACTTTAGTAGCCATAAAAATTCTGGTAATGTTTATCATATCAATAGAAATAATTCAGTTCCCTTGGTTTTTGAAGTCTCTGCTTATTTTGTGATTCATGCTGAGTAACTTTCATTATTTGTGACCTTTTGAAAATGTTCTTTCTTTCATCGTTTCGCTGACTATTTTGTTTGATGATGTGCTTCTAGTAAGTTGCTTCTAATAAAAGTGCAATAAAAAGTGTATATTGAAATAAAGATGAAATTTTAAAGAACAACTTTTAGTAAATTCTTAAAAGAAAGAAATTTTCTTAACAGGAGACATTTCACTAAACTAAATTTTAAGGTACTTAGTATTTAGGAACTGTACAAAATATTGTTACATTGCTGCTTTCTTTAAATCACTGGTCATTTAACAAGAAAAGGCTCTGCAGTAAGTAAAATTTTAAGGACATTTTTAGAACAGAGGTGAAGTGGAAGCAGATTTGCATTGGTTCAAGGGTATATAGGAGGAGAGCAAATACAAGAGTGAATGTAGGAAAGTCTTTCCAGAAGTTTTGCTATGAAGAGGAAAAGAAGAAAGGAGTGATGGCTAGAATAAAATGTAGAATTAAAGTATGACTGTTATATCTTATTTTTAAGATGAAGGATATTAGAAAAAAAATATATTGACAGTAAATATCTAGGTGTGAGAAAGAAATGAATCATGTAGGAAATCATGGAAAACTCCAGGATTCCAGCCCTTGAGATGTGGTCTAGAATCCAGTGGAGGATGCCCTTTCCTAGAATCAGACCAGATGGTAGAATTCGGTCAAGAAAATTGACAGGGAAGTTGGGTGTGGGGAGCCTGATGTTATTGCTTTGATTTTCTGTCGTGCGATATGAGGCAAGGCCATTGGTTTAGACTCCTAGGGGAGGGGATTTTGTAGTTTTGAAAAAAGAGAAGATAATGAACCTAATTTTCTCAGAAAGTAGGAAAATAAACTTCCTGGGGAAATATAATTTTTTTCAAGGAATTTAGAGTTCTTAAAATAAAATTATAACTGAAATTTGCTTTGGACATTGTATTGACATTTTATTTGAAATTCAAATGAAGCTTGGAAATGGATAAAAAAGATGTGTATCAAAACCTCACTTCACTGGTGACAAAGGAAGTGCATCTGTCTGAATTAGATGGCAGGCATTATCATGGCATCCATGATTTCTGTGCAGTTTCAAGTCAACTTCATTTAAGATCCAATCTGGAATTCCCACTTCTTACCAGAATGCTTATGAAATTTTCTGTTGTTTACACCTACACACATACATAGAGAGTGTTCACAACTTCAGTGCTACACAAATGTACGCATTATCAGAGAAGAAGCCTTCTGCAGAGTACCACGGAGTAGAGCCATGCTCTCATAATCTTTTAGAAACCTGGTTTCCCAAACCTGGATTAAATTTTAGAAACCTCTGTAATGAGTATCAGATGCCTGGATATGAGAACAAGGCCATTACAACATAGTCCATGATGGTGTATATATATTTAAAAAATCAGCAAAACAGTTCTCTCAATTTCTAAGTGAGTACAGGCACTTTTTAAAGTATAGAGTGGGATCTAATGGGATTGTCATTAAAGGCTAAAACTGTCCACTGAAATCAGAAGCCACTTCAGGGCAACTGATACATAAGAACAAAGAAAATAAGCTATTTTTCTTAAGTTTTAGTGCAGGAATCACATATGAGCTTTTTGTAGTCACTTGGTTCAACTCTTATATTAGTTTTAATTATTTACTAATGAGATGCTCTCAGATCATCCATATGTGCTATCAAATCATCCACAATCAGTTACTCTTTAATTTATTTTGCACTAGTTAGACTTATTTTTCTATCACTTCCCACATTTGGTGGGGTTTCCTGAACAACTTTGAATAGTAGTAATGTTGGTGCACATCTTTATTTGTTCTTAGCATTAATAGAAATGCTTATAATCTGTAATCATGGGCAGTTTTTCATCCTTGATGTATATTTGTGCTTTGACTCTTTTTCTTGTTTATGTTTGTCAAATTCGTATATATTTTATCAATCTTTTCACAGTGCTATGTTTGGTTTTAGCGTATGCAGGATCACTGGTGCATGTCTGTTTTGAATGGTTTATCTTCTATCTCATTCATTTCTGCATTTATATTTACACTTGCTTTATTTCAATTTGTTCGGGTTTCATTTCTTTTTCTTTTTCTTTCTTCTTAAAGACAAAACTTTGTTCCTTACATTTATTTTCTATTTTTCAAATCAAATCCATTAAACTCTATGAAATTTCTTCTGAGTGTGATTTGAACACATTTCATAGGTTTTAATATATACTTCTTGTCACTAGCATCCTCCAAGTGCTATCAGGATACTTTGAAATCCCACCATCCTTCATCCTTTCATCAAAACAGCCCAAGATATACAAGTGATTCACTTGATTAATGTATTTTTTGCTTTATGAAAAACATATTCATATTTTTTCTAGTATTTTTTAATAAAGAAAATATTTATACACCTAAGGTATGTGATGGTAATAACCCCAAAAGGACAGGCATAACACTTTTCTTCTATTGTTAAGTGGAGAACTACAGTTGGGAGCTGGGGAGAGAAAATCGGTTTATATTTGTCCTATATAGATCAGTGTACCCAATAAAAGATTTAGTGACTATGAGACAACTAAACAAAGATCTTTATTTGTCAGTGTTTTATCAGTTTTGAGTCTTCTTTTACACAGTTTGGTTATAGCGTCATGATGAAAAGAACAGGGTTAAACTATTTTTTAAAAAGATAACCCCTATGAGGATATTAAATCTATCAAGGATAAGGTGTAAAAATACCTCCTAAGTGTAAAATTAGACAAATAAAGCAAATGGAAACATGCCAAAAAATGAGATGTATTTCTGTTTTATCAGTGCAAACAAGAAAAATGTCAAAAAGAGTGTTAAATTTGTTTGGGGCTTTAAAAAATAACCTGAAGTGGCTGAGGCTGGACATCTCAGGTTTGAAAAGTTCTAGAGGGTGTTGATATCCTAGAATACATAGCCACAATGGAAGAGTGAGGTGCCGAGCTAGTGTTGATTCACTCTGAGGCATCTTCTTTATTTAAGGACCTCAGGAAGATCTTTGAAAAAGGAGAAGATAATGCATAAGAATTGAAATTCTTAGTCACACTATTTAGATGTTAGGAAACCTGCTAAGTCTTATAGCTTTGAGTAAGGTTGCGTCCTCTATTTTTGAGGCTGATAGGACTTCCTTGAAGAACTTCACAAAATCATGTGGAAGAAAGTTGGTTGATGTCTATAAAAAAGTGGTCTTTTGTAATTAATGTCCATACATACTTTCATTACACAGGACAAAAAGGAACTCCCAAGTCATGCTTCACTCCAAAATTTTCTCATTAAAATTCTTGGCAAAATATTGAAGATACTAAATTTCATCGCTTTCAGAAGCATTGTTTACAAAACCAAAACATGATTATTTAAAAAGTACATTAAAAATGTTTATCAGATATATAAAAACATTTAAAGGAAATCTTGTATTACCCCATATAATTACTATTTGTTTGAGTGATTTTATGATAAATATCAAAATTCATTTCAAATACTTCCTTTGGCCTGATTATGGGTAGTTGCTTTTCCCACATAAGTAATGAAAATGGGATTTCAGATTTATTAGATTTTGTGTTTAAATAATTCCCTGAGAAAATTAGTATAGCAGGCCATTTTAATAATGACTGTACCACACACAGGAAGAAATTTGTCCCTGTCCTTAATTATCAAACTAGGTCATAAACAAACCAATTTATGATAGATACAGAGAAAAATACAAGGTGCGGCTAAGAGTTTTAACTATTATTAAAACTTTTAACTGGAAAGAACAAAATATCTGTTAAGCCTTTTGGGAAGAGAGTGCTACTCCCTCCCCCTGCACCTCCCTCCATCCTGATTCACTGCCTGGCTTATGCACAGAAATGTTAACTTTAATAAAAAATTTTACTCTAAATAGGCTTCAGCAAAACTGTTATTTTAGGATAAATTTACAGAAATAGCATCACTGGGCAAAATGATATATGAAGATTAAGGTTTTTGTTATCCCTGTCTAAATTGCCCTCCATATATTTGTTTCAGTTTTGACCTCCATCAACAATTTTAGACATAAACATGAAAATTATATTTTGAAACTTTTCATACAATATTTATTTACTCTATTTTTTTTGTTTCTGTCTGGCATTTTTATAACAGCCAAAATACATTGTTTCAATTAGATTTAAAACAATGAAAAGAATCTGTATTATGAGAAACATGAAGATTGCTTTCCTCTTTCAAGTCATTCCCTATATGCTCTTCTAGGCTTATTAATGATTCTGTGTGTGTGTGTGTGTGTGTGTGTGTGTGTGTGTGTGTGTGTGTGTGAGAGAGAGAGAGAGAGTGAGAGAGAGAGAGAGAGAGAGAGAGAGAATGAGAGAGAGAGAGAGAGAGAGAGAGAGAGAGAGAGGGAGAGAGAGAGAGAGAGAGGTGTGTGTAGAGCAGGGAGACAAGGAGGGAAGGAAGGAAGGGAAGGAGGAGGGGATCAAAAAAATTCATCCTGGTATCTTGGATAGCCAAAAGATATTCCCCCCACCCCCACCAAGGCCATAGCCCTAATGTGCAAACTGTACTGAAGGAAACCAAACTTATGTCACCCTGACACTGTCTTTGGGGATATTGATTTTAAGCTGCTTATTAAGAAATAAGGCAAAGAAAGAACCTTTGACTCTCTCCATCCACCTTTCTTGCCCAAGATATTCAGACAAAAAACTGGCTTTAGGAAAGAAATCTTAGGATGTTCATCTTAGCCTAATTTGAATTAAGTATGGTAAATAAGAAAGCTTCAGGCAGGAGCCTGTTAGCTAGGTACCCTGTGTCCCATGATCTCTGAGTCGCCTAGCCAGAATTTTCCTGCCATGTATGTTCTGTTCTTCTTCAATCACCTGTAAATCACCGATTCTCACTTCTGAAATCTAATACTTCATCCTCTTGCTTTCTTCTCTGTCCAAAAATGTCATTCATATATATACATCTCCATTGTTCCCTCATTGTCTTTGGAATTTTCATGTTAATATAGCTTCTGCATGCACATGTATTAAAATTGATTTTATCCTGCTAATCTGTCTCTGTTAATTTGACTATTAGCCCAGCTAGAAGAACTCAGAAGGTGGGAGAAAAAGTATTAATTTTTTTAACCCCCACAGTACCTTTGATTTTCTAAATAAACTTGTTTGCTGCCATAGCACACCAGTTTATCTTTATGGACCAGTGGTCCATAAAATCCATGGTATCCCATATATTTAAGTACTAGATTTGGACAATGAACCGTTGAAACTGCCTTCTCTGAGACGGAAGAAGATGTCATATCATAGGCTATTCTCGGAGATGAATTCGTCAGATCAGATAACATCCTTGGTCTTTCTCTGCAAAGACTTTTCCAGTTGGCACTATTATGAAATAAGAAATGCAAGCGGCCTTTATAATTTATATATTTTAGCTGGTCACATGGTCACATCTAACCTATAGAGCTCTCCTCTTAGAAAGCAGAAAGGGAAGAATAGGTAATGGGTAGACTCACTGCCACAAAAGCCAAGGGTGTTTCATAAAGCAAGGAGTTTCCAACAGCACCAAGGATAGCTAAAAGATCAAGTAAGATAAAAAATGGAGAAACATTCATTAATTGTAACAATAAAAAGATTATTAGTGATCAAGGCAAGGAAATATTCAATGAGTGATGCAGGGAAAGTCGAAAGGAGTGGTATGGGAAGTATTAGATAACCATCAAGGACATAATTAAAGTTTAATAAATAACCTAACCATATGTTTTCCAACATGTAAAAAATGTCATAAGTTACAAGATATCATTATATTAAATGTAGGCAATTGATTTAAATTTTTTTCACTTGATTAAATACATTATTGTATGCAATACCTTACTGATTTCTTTTTCCAATCACAATCAAAGTTTGAATATTAGCTGACTTTGCATGGAGAATATAAAGATTCTATTGTGTCACTTCTGGCCCCCAGCAGTGAATACATTATATTACTCGTTTTATATATATTGAGAACCTATCATGTGACAAACAATGTTCCAGGTAATGAGAAGTATAATGGTTCGCAAAAAAAAGTCTATATCCTAATGAAGCTTAGATTTCATCTGGAAGGAGAATAATACACATTTTATAATATCAAGAACAGGTGAATGCTATAGGGAAAAAAGGCAGGCGAAGGCTTAGAGAATAGAGTGGGTAGTCAGGGAAATCCTTTCTCAGGAGTTCTGAAAAAATTAAGAGAATAAGTCTTGTGAACATCTGGAGGAAGTTCCCTGATAGAGGGAACAAGTGATAGAGGGACTATGAGAAAGGTAGAGGAACTGGGAAGAGGAAGCACAGGCAAGAGTGATAGGAAATGTTGGAGAGGGGTCCAGGAGCCAGCTCATGTGGGTAGGCACAGTGTTGTAGGCCTGGATAAAAGCTTTGAATTTTATTTTCAACAATGTGATGGGCCTTGAGAGTTTTTTTTTTTGTTTTTTTGGGTTTTTTTTTTTTTTTGCTTTTTTGCTTAGCTTTGTTTCTTTTAACCAGAGTGTCATGTTTTTTGTAAACAGTGCAGTGTCACTACTTTTAGGACTGACAGCTTAATTTCAAGGCATACATACCGAAGTATAATAAGGTCTCATTTGCATTCTAAATTTAATAAAAATAGGATTAAATATAAATAAAATGTATAATTTTATTCTTAAGACCAGTAATTTATAGCACATGAATTTGGTCACAAACATGTTTTTAGCTTAGAATATGCTGCGCAAATAGGCAATTTCTCCTGCGTATAATTACATTGCCTGACAGGTGAGAGACATGTTCTATAAAAATGTAATAAAAAACCCGTTAAAAAACATACTTTTTTTTTTAAAAAAAGAACTTTTTGAGTGAGTGCTCATGTTATAGAAAAATATTTGTGAAGATCTTCCAAATGGATATTGAAAATTCAACCATGTAGGTGTTTACAAGTCAAATGACTCAACTGGAGAGACAATTTTGTTCAAAAACTGATAACTATATCACAACCTTCTCCTCTAACTGGCCACTGGAAATTACTTTTACATCATCTATATTAAGTATCCCAGTAAAGCTCTTGGACTGTGTTCTAAGGAAATAATTAGAATTATGGAGTAAGATTTAGGATCAAAGATATTTATCTGAGTATAATAAAAGAAAAAATGACAAAATCTAAACACCCAACAATAAGGCAATAATGAAGACATTGTGCTATTTTGTATTATGAAGTAGTACCATGATAGTGAATGTTTAATAATATTAATACTCTAAATATAGAATGAAAAATTTTCTAAGTGTGATTTTTGTTTTCCCATTCAGGTATACCAAGCTGTCAAGTTTGATTCTTCAAGAAGTTCATCTTTTAATTTAGCAAGTCTAACATTTGTTTTTTCAATGTTACCATTATTAATCTTAATTTCAGGACTACAACACTATTCATTGATTTACTTTACTTGGGGACTTTTGGGATACTTCCTAGATTATTTTTGTCTACATGTGTTTCATTTTATTTCAAACTTAGAAAGCTGAGCAAGCAATTACAAGTACTTCCTGTCCGTGTTAAAGCAGAATGTGCTCTTAGTCCTGCCTTTCCCTCTACATTCATTTATAAATATCTATCCAAAGAGCATGTCAAGGCCACATATTTCTGAGTCTACTTCCTAATGATTAAACAATAACAATTTCTTTCAATAGCTATATTTAATCAAGGGAGGAGATCTCACTTGTGATCAGTTTTATTTGATCTTTTCTAATTTTTCCATTTTTTTTTCAGTCATCCAGTCAGATTACATTGCAGATGTGACTGCCATGCCAGTCTCTGGAAGTATTGTTTTACTTCTCTCACTTCATTTCATTCTTAATTTATCTTCCTCTCTGTATTTAAATTAAAAGTAATTATCAAACACTAGTTTCTGAAATTATCACTGTACCAATCACATCGATAAATGTATCACATTTATAATTATCAACATGATTCTATTTATTGCATAAATGAAAGTTGCATGCTTTCTCAGATGATTTGCATGTTATTAGTAGTAAAATGTATGATTTTTAGAAAAACAAAACTTAAATTGTAAGTTTTCTTTCTCTAAAATGAATAGTAAATTAAAAATTCAAAAGCTGTGCAAATTGTAAATATGTTATTGTTAAATTTGCCTTGTATTAAATTTTAGAATAGTCAAATCTAAAGACTAAAAGGTTATAATATTTAGTAGTATTACCTATGAGAAGTATACTAAGAAATAAAACAGAGCAATGAAGCAAATCAACATAATTACTTCTTTTTTATGGTTTGGGCAGTACTTCATAGAAAGAAAGACCATAAAGCAGATAGAAGATCTCAGCTCTATAGATACCTGTACCATTAACAGTAAGCCATAGTTAGACATTTGCGCCAGATAGAAGTCAAAGTGATTCTCCATTTCAGAATATTTCCTATGTAATGTATAATTTTGATATTCCAGCAACTGCCTAAATAAACAATGAAAAGTAGGAGTAAACCTTCTTTAGCTCAAATTCTGGATCTGCTACTCAATAGTTATTTGACCTCTCTGCCTCAGTTTCTTATCTGTAAAATGGGAATGACAATAATAATATTCACTTTGTAGAGTTTTCTCAATGTTTGAAGCACTGAAAACTATAGCTGACAATTATAAAGTGTTTTTTAAATATGTTCTATTATTATTATGATCTCTTTTTGTTATCCAGTTATTTTTTCTCATGCTTCAGAAGCATTACCTAGAGCTCATGGTGTGCTAATGAAATTTTCAGATAACAAATCAAACAAAGACAAAACACAACAAAATAAACTCTTGGAACCAGCCTTCAGAAGATTTTACTGACATTTGAAAATTATTCTAACCATCTAATTCCAAAATCATCTAAGTGAAAGGCTAGCTTTTATTTTGTTTTAAAAGCTTGGTTTTGTGTAAATCTGGTCAGAATAAAGATGGAAGAACATAAATTTGGTTAAACTATAAAAATGCTAAAATGTTTGGTCTCTTTTTTCATCATCATCTAAACATAAATTATGTCACAATATGTCTTTATCCAGTGCCCTTGAATTTTCTCCGTGGCTTTAACATAATTTAAATTCAAAGTGCCAGAGATTATTTTAATAAAGGCATTACTACAGCTCTGAAACAATCTTATTTTGTGTTTTTAAAGGTTCTTGGGATCATAAATGTGAAATAATTTCTTATTTTTATCTGTTAACATGCCAAACCAACATAGACAATTTGTTTAGTGAGCTTTACTCAAAAATACTTGTGAAAAAGGTATAATGTTATTTTCATCTGACACAATGGACAGGGAACATCTGTCACACCAACTTTTTTAACTTTATATTTTATGCATCCCCATGGAATCTTTATTCCGGTATGTGAAGCTTCCTGAGATTTAATATGTATATTGAAAGATAATTTATTAAAATTTAGTAAAATCATACCCCATTGTACCAACTCTAGTTTTATATAATTTGTTCATTCTAATTATAAAACTAACACAAAGTCATGGTAAAATCTTTGAACGTTGCAGGGACTATTTGGAAAAAAAAAACCTTAAATCAGAAATCACCTTACACAAAAAGCAACATATTGGTAGTAAATTTATTTCTAGACTATTGATCAATCTGTTAATCTCCCTCTCTATATATATTAACATATCTGTCTTGTGATCTTGGGTTCCTAACATACATACAGCCATTTTTTTCCTGCTTTTCTAAAATTTAACATAATTCCATGAACATTTCTGTACCATTCTATATTTTTAGAAAACTTGATTACAAGGGTTCCATGATAAGTATTTATCTAGATTTTACTAGGACACCATCCTTATGTGAGTTTTCACATTTCCTTAACATTCTCCTTCTTTCACTTGCTTAGCTGGCAGCCAAGCCATTCCAAGTGATGCCTCTCCTTTTTGAACTTGGATGAAAGAGTACGTTGTGAGGAGTAGAATCCAGCTTCCAGAGCAGTTGCCAGATTGGTTGGGGATAAGCTGCCCTGAGGTTGACTTTGGCCAATAGGAAAAAGGAAAGAGAAGACAGCAAGGCAGATAAGTACTCCTTCTTTTTTGTTTTTCCTGTGGACTACTCTTGGGACTGACTACCCTTCCAAAGAGGTCTCATATCTTCTGTCTCTATGGCTTATTAGAAGCAGTAGCATATAGAGCTATGCATTGCTTTGGATCTTAACTAATTTCATTTTTTCCCTCAACTCCCACTGCACCAGACTGACATGTCTTAAGTGAAATTTAAACAACTCAGTCCTTCCTTCAGGTTTTATTTTCTTAAGAAAATAGATTAAATTTTTTTTTCAATCACAGTTGACATTCAATATGAGTTTCAAGTGTTCAGCATAGTGGTTAGACATTTAGAAAATATATTTGTTCTTTATTTAAATATGTTCAATAAAGATTGCATTAAATTTGTATATTGCTTTGGGTAATATGGCCATTTTAACTATGTCGACTCTTCCAATCCACGAACATGGATTATCTTTCTATTTCTTCGTGTCTTCTTTAATTTCTTTTAATAATGCCTTATAGTTTTCAATGCATAGGCCCTTTGCAAAAGAAATGGAACAAAAAATAATCAGATTTGTATGGAATCACAAAAGACCCCAAATAGCCAAAGCAATCCTGAGAAAGAAGAACAAGGCTGGAGGCATCACTCTGCCTGACTTAAATTATACTACAAAGCAACAATGATCAAAACAGCATGGTACTAGCAGAAAAACAGACACACAAACCAATCAACAGAATTGAGAGCCCAGAAATAAACCCCCACATACATGGGTAAATAATTTTCACCAAAGGCATCAAAAACATAGAATGGAAAAAAGAAAGCCTCTTCAATAAATGGTGCTGGGAAAATTGGAAAGCCACATGCAAAAGAATGAAACTAGACTATTTGTCATTGCACACCAAAATTAACTCAAAATGGATCAAAGATCTAAATATAAGACATGAAACAATAAATTGCATAGAAGAAAACATAGGTACTAAACTCGTAGATCTTAATTTAGAGAGGATTTTATGAATTTGACCTCAAAGGCAAGGGAAGTAAGTTTAAAAATAAAAGAATAGACCATCAACAAGACAAAGAGGCAACCACCTGAATGAGAGAAGATATTTGCGAAGAATGCTTCTAATAAGGGTCTAACATCCAAAATACACAAAGAACTCATAAAATTCAACCAAAAAAATCCAATTAAAAAATGGGCAAAAGACCTAAACAGACACTTCTTCCAAGAAGACATACAAATGACCGACAAGACATAGGAAAAGATGTTCAACTTCACTAGCTATTAGGGAAATGCAAATCAAAACCACAATGAGATACCACCTCGCACCTGTTAGAATGGATATTATCTGTAGGACAGTAATAACAAATGTTGGAGAGGTTGTGGAGAAAAAGGAACATTCATACACTGCTGATGGAAATGCAAATTGGTACAGCTACTATGGAAAACAGTATGGAGGTTTCTCGAAAAATTAAAAATAGAATTCCCATATGATCCAGCAATACCTCTTCTGGATATCTACCCAAAAAACTTGAAAACATTTATCTGTAAAGATATATGCACTCCGATGTTCATCAAAGCATTATTCATGGTGGCCAAGATATGAAAACGAGTGAAGTGTCCTTCAATAGATGAATGGATAAAGATATGGTAAGGAGGAAAAAATGGTGTAGATGATAGAGACTTTATCCCTCTTGCGATCAAATCAAAGTTGTGACAGAAATATGGAACAAACAGTAAGGAAAGTCACCTGGGATTTAGATGAACAGAAGCATTATAACTAATCAACCTGCAATGATAGAAGGTAGGAGGGGGCGAAGACACTAGGCTGTCGGGTCTCCAGCAGCTGCAGACACCTCTTAAAGAGGTCATGTTTATCCATGACTGGACTTTCTGGGTGATGGTCCAGCTTGCTCTGAGCACTTGCTCTGAGCCAGGTTGGCTACTCAGGGGGCACTATGAATTTACAGGGGGACACTGAGTTGTCAGAGTGAGGGCTGGAGGTGAGGCTCTCTCTCAGACAAAAGTGCTGGTGGTATCCATTGTTCCTCTGTTGAGCCCTCCTCCCTGTTCCCAGTGCGCGGACACAGCGCTGCCATAGCTGAGATGTCATCAAACTGGATAACAGAGGTCACTCCGCCCAGAGGATTCCTTGAAACTGTGCCTCCCCAACCCTCGGTCCCACCCAAACCACATCCAGGTGTGTCCTCTATGAGTCAGGTGTTCCTTACTCAGCAGGGCCAAAACTCACAGTGGTGGCAGCTGGCCTCGGTTTCTGGAGGCAACTATAAGAACACGTTTGTGGTTTGCTTGCTTGAGTCTTAACAGGTGGTCCTGGAGAGGCACAGTCTCGGGCTCGAATTGGCCTGCAGCTGAACCCCTCTCAAAACTGTGCCACTGGACACCTACTACACAAAGTCACGCTAATAATACTGGGAAACTTAGCTTTGCTTAGTACATAGAAACAGACACAGTAAGACAGCCAAAATAGGGAGATAAAGGAGCAGAAATCAAATGAGAGAACAGAACAGAGAAATAATGGAGCCAAGCAATCTAACAGATGCAGAGTTCAAAACACTGGTTATAAAGATGCTTGATGAACTTAGAGGAAGTATAAATGAACTAAGAACGTTAAGAAAGAGATAAAATACATATAAATGGAAATGTAAATTATAAAAGGGAACTAGTTAGAAATGAAGAATACATTATCTGAAATGAAGAGTATATTAGATGGTATAAACAGAGTGGATAAAGAAGAGGATTGAACCACTGATATGGAAGATGAGGAAACCAAGGACACTCAATCGGAATGGCAAGGAAAAAGAAGCCAGGAAGGCCCTTCAATCATGTGAGGTACAATGAGAAGTCTGTGACCTGAAAGAGGGCCCTCAACAGACTACGCTGGAACCCTGACCTCAGACTTCCAGCCTCCAGAACTGTGAGAAATGAATTTGTCTTTAATAAGCTAAAAAAAAAGAGTGATACATTTATACAATGGAATATTATTCAGCTATAAGATTAAATACTGCCATTTGCAACAACATGAATAGGTTTTTAAATAAACATGCTAAGCAAAATAAGTCAGACAGAAAAAGTTGAGAACTGTATGGTTTCACTCATATGTGGAATATAAAACTGAAAGCAACAAACTAACAACACAAAAAGAGACTTATAGACACACACAACAGTTTAGTGGTTACCAGAGGGAAAGAGGGGAGGGAAGGTGGTTAATAAGAGTAAAGGGGGTCAAATATATGGTGACGGAAGGAAATTAAAATTTAGGTGGTGAACACACAATGCAATATACATATGATGTATTATTGAATTGTATACTTGAAACCTATATAATTTTATTAATCAATTTTACCCCAATAATTTTAAAATAAAATAACATAAAAATAGAAAATTTTCTTAGTTGACAATTTTATTATGGTTTATATATAATGTATACATACATAATAAATTTTAAATTTTATATATAACTATATATGTATAATTTACACACACACATATATAGAGAGAGAAAGGGAGGGGAGAAAGAATAAATTTCTTATGAGGAATTTATTTATTATGAGGAATTGACTCACGTGATTATGGAGATTGACAGCTCCCATCATCTGCCATCTATAAGCTGGAGACTCAGAGAAACTGGTGGTGTGTTTCAGGCTCAGACTTGAGGCGTAAGAACCAGGGGCAGAAATGGTATAAATCCCAGTTTAAGGGCCAGAGAAGATGAGATGTCCCAGCTCAGGCAGTGAGGCAAGGTGGAGGGTGAGGTGGGTAAAAAAGCTGAATTCCTCCTTCTTCCACCTTTTGTTCTAGTCAGGCCTTCAATGGATTGGATGATGCCCACTCATATTAGATGGGGCAAGGACTTTACTGAGTCCACTGATTCAAATGCTAATCTCATTTGGAAAGACTCTCACAGAGATATCCAGAAATTATATTTAATGTGGGCGCCCCATGGCCAGTCAAGCTGACACTTGAAGTTAATCATCACAAACTTGGTAAGAGTCTCTATTTACTGAAGTCTTTAGGTGTCAGCATAAAGTTGTACAGAATTTTTCATGAAGTTCACATTCATTTTTTATAGTTATATAAATTATTCCCAAGTTTTTGTTATTATTATAGACAGTATTTTTTTTGTTATATTTCTATGCTACTTCTGATGATATACATAATTTTTCATACTATTTATTTTTGCTCTCAATAGTAAAATATATTTTAAATTGTGATTTTTTTAAGATAATTTTTTGTCTTTTATGTAGACAATAATGTTTTTTACAAATAATGTAATGTTTTTGCTACTTTTCAATAGCTATATTTCATTTTGTTTTCCCATATTATTCCATAGTCCGGGACTAGCAGAGCAATACCAAAAAATGTGGTAGCAACATCACCTTTGTCTAATTTTAGAATTAGATGTAAATTCAGTATTTTATAATCCAGATAATACAAAAAATTAATTATTATGTTAAGCAAAGATCCCTATCTTTTTCATCCATTCATTTTTAATCATTTTATAAAATACTTTTTGGGTATGTTGTTTCATGTTTATATTTGTAAATCTTCCCACAGTACCTTGAGTGCCCATAAATATTGAAAGTTAATCATTTGTAGTCTGATTATTTTCCAGATTTCCACAAGTTTGAGAATATGATGTTATACTAGAAGAGAATAACATCAGCTCTACTATTTGAAATATATTGATCTGCCTATTGGTCAATATGTGCTAAGGGCTATTTCTTACAATTCTTTTGCTGACCCCCACAACTACATATTCCATGCTTCCTTACCAATCAGTGTCTGAGTTCTGTCAATGGGAGCCACCACCAGGATATTTGAGGGTGAGTGAAGAGTGGAGACTGGATTCTAGGGTATTTCTTCCACCTCTTTGCTTCAGATTGCCTTCTTAATGTGGCTGCATCTCTGTGGTTATAACTTGCAGCAACTGCCCTCCGTCCTAAGACCCAGGTCCTACCAGAAGGACCTTATTCCTGCTCCCTTGAACCACTGCTTCCTACCCTTGCCCCTCTGTACTGAGTTTCATAGTGGCTTCTTCCTGTGCTAATAGCCAAATTGCCTCGTGGTCTTCTGTTCACTCTTTCAGTTCTTTTAATGCTTTTTTATCATAATATTCTCAATATTAAATTTCCTCTATTGAACTCCATAGCTTAAATTCTCTCTCTCTGCCTAGTCCCTGACTAAAAAATATATTTTAATTAAAATTGTTATTTAATAATCAGGAGCACAAGCAACAGGACAGAAATCATCCAAAAGTCATAATTATATGAAAACTTAAAATACAAGTTGAAAATAAAGACATTAACATTTCCTTCTGCTCCTCTTTATATCTAATAATTCCATCATCCAACTAAAAAAGTACTTTAATATCTAGTAAATGAAATAACATTACAAAAAGGGGAGAGTCACCAGTTCATATATATTGATTTGTGTACCTTAATTCTCAGCCTAGATGTATAAAGTGGATTGCCTCGTATATACCAGAAAAATCATTCTGCTTAATTCTATTTATATTTGATAAATAATATATAATCAGTGGTACCAGAAGAACATTTTATGAGACCATGTGTATTAGAAAACCTTTCCTACTTTAAAGTTATATTTTCATCAAAAGTCCTCAAGATATACAAGTAAACACACAAGTATCACATGATGAATAAAGAATAACTTTCAACCAAATAGTTTTTGTACTTTTGAATATATGAACCTATATCTTTAATGTATTTTTCTTAGATTAGTTAATTCTTTAAAAGGCCAGTTTTCATATTTCATTGAGAAGGCAGACTGAGATTAACACCCACAAGTATATTTTATAATGAGATTCATTTGCTAATACTTTTAGAAGAGTGGAAAAAAATTAATATGTAAGAATACATGCCTATCTGGAGTATCTGCATTAATCTAAGTGAATTCATTTTATTACTTTTCTTTAGTTTTTTATTTCAGTGCAAGATTACAAATAACCTAGTTTCATATCCCTTTATATATTGAAATACATTTTGTTTGAATCTGTATTTTCCTTATAATTTTAGCCTTTTATCTTTATTTAAATAAAGCCTTTTGTTAATATATCCAGCTTGTCTAGGACTAAGTCTCATTAAAATTATTCTAACAACATACTTTATAACCTTAGAGTTGAAGTGATGTCATGAGTTAGTTTATTTAAGAAAACCGACTTTTACTTGAAGGTTTAATTTTAAGAGAATTTGAATTCATGATATTGTATATTATAATAATATTAAAAATTACAGCTGTCAGTAAATTGTAAATGAAATCAGCATGTAAGTTTTCATAATGCATAAAAGGAAATGAAATCTTCAATATTTCAGAAGTGTACTTGAAATTTACTTTGAAGATTGTCAGAGAAAAGAAACAATTGCTGCATCTCCCTAATGCATTATTCTTTCTTTGATTTTTCAAAAAAAGTATATTTGATTAATTTCACCTCTTTCACCTCTTTTTTCCACATCTGTACATGTCATTTCTGCCCATGACTTTTATTTGAATCATTTAGGGATTGTATTAAAAAATGAGGCATGTGGTAGTGGAGAAAACCTAGGAATGATGCCATTCTCCCTTGGGAAACAGAAGGGAGAAGAAAGAAGGCATATCCTTAGCTAGGACGAGGGAAAGATACACCGATATCTCAAAGTTGTGCTATTTTCTATCATCCTTTTATCTTCAGCACTCTGAAAACTTAATGTCATTGTCTCTACCAGATAGCTCATCATACTGTTATATAAGTGTCTCTTTACTAGGCAGTTGTTACTATGGAATTTTGGTATTTTTGAGAATAAAAACAGCATATTCTGTATCCTCAGTACATAAGATGGTGCCTTCCATATTATAGATATTGAATAAAAGTTTTTAAGTAAAGCAATTAAATGTTCAGCTAAGAAGTGCAACATGGTACAGGATTTCTGGTATGTCGGTATTTTTTTTCTTTCTGATTTGGTTCTAGAATGATTTCTACTATGGTTTTCTGGAGGCAGCCAAATGTGTTTGAACTTTTTGCTTAACCTTTTTATTAAGTTATGTATATTTCAATATTTATGTTTAAAAGCATTAACATGGCAATACTAAATCTTTTCATAGCCTCAAAGAAAGAAAACAGAATTTAAGGCCTACCAGAAACTTACAGAGCTTTCTTACATATTACTGAATATGTAATCCTTGCTAAACTTGCACCAATTTCTGTATTTTCTAGGAAAATTTTCATATACATTTTTCGCCTTAGAAAATTTACATGCAGAGGAAACCTAACAAGAGAAAAAAACATACAATTTGTCAACACCCATGTGTTAATATTATAAGATGATGAATAAGAAAGCTACATAAAGTTTACTGAAATGGTAGAGTGCATAATCCAGAACCTGCAGCCCAATAAGCATAACTAAAAAAATTGGTAAACAAAAAATATATAATCAGAAAGCTAACAAGATGATGAGGAAATAGAGAGCTAATATCCGGGAGAAGCCAGAAATCCAAAGCAGTGAAAACAGTACTTACAATGCTATATGCTATCCTCTGCAGGTAGCTCAGAAGCCAAGAATGTCTGTCATAGACTCAAAGGCTAAGTGACCAAAAGATGAATTTCCTAAAGGCAGTGAACATGCAATGTATATATATACCTACTGTTGAATTGTACACCTGAAACTTACTGGAGTTTGTTAACCAATATCACCATAATAAAAATTAAAAAATAAAATAAAATAAAATGCAGAACATTAAGGCAAAAAATGATAAAATAAAACTATCATTTCTCAGAAAAAAATAAAAAATAATAAAAATACTGAAGAAAAAGATGAATTTCTAACCCTGCCAAGATGGAGAACAGTTTTGCAACCTAGTCCTCATTTAGGATAGTTCCTAGAAGCTTGTGAACTAGGAGTAAATATGAACCAGAAAGAAAGCAGCCCTTGCATGGACTAAAGCCCAATTTCAGATTATCTGGGACCTAGAAAATCTCAAACTCTAAAATTGGATTATGGTGATCTTAGAGTATTAGTGTCTTCAAATACTTGACAGTAGGGTGGGGGAACCTTCCTTGAGGTTGTTAGCACGAATACATACAATCATAAAATTCATGTTCAGAAAAAAAATAAAATGTCTAAACAAGTATAAAAGCAAATGATGAGTTTCATGATAAAAAAAAAACCAGCATATGAGGAAACAAGACGATTAGTCCCACAATTAGTAAAGATGTTATAACTGACACACAGAGACTGTTATGCCAATCACAATCACAGAGGTAAGACCTTTACTTAAAATATTCTGCAAGATACAGCAAAGTGTAGAAAGTAACAATATGATTTTTAAAATAACCAATCTGAGAAATTCTAGAACTGAAAGATACAATGACCAAAACTAAGACCTTACAGGGTAGATTTTACAGCATATTTAATACAACTGAAAAATATTATTGTAATTTGTAAGAGGGATCAGATGAAACTACCCAGAATAAATAAATAATGAAGAGAAAAGGGAAGAAAATACAGAAGAAAGGCTAGGAGAGAATACAGTGGAAAGTTCTACAATACATTTAATTGGAATTCAGAAGAAGAGAAAGAGAAAATGGGAAAAAAAAGGGTTATGAATTTTCCAAACCTAATAGAACACATCAACCCACATATTCAAGAATCCCAATGAATTCCAGGAAAGATAAACAAAAGAAATTAGAGCAAATGCACAATATATCTAGAGAAAACCAAAGCAAAAAGTAATAAACATCTTAAAAATAAAAAAACAAAAAACTAAAACTAATTGCAGGATCACACTTAAAAGATCAACACTTAAAAGGGCAGCTGCTTTCATACTATCAATGATGGAAGCCAGAAGCTGATGGAATTATAGCTTCAAAGTGTTAAACTAAAATGAATACCAACATAGAATTACATATTCTATAAAAATATCTATCAGCGATGAATAGGAAATAAAGATATAGACTGACAAACAAACAAACAAACAAACAAACAGAAAAAAAACCTAAATGGAAAGTCTGAGGTGCAAAAAGACAAAACTGTAAATATGGTTAAATCCAAATCAACGCAGTGTGAATGAAATAAAAATAATAATAGCCATCAGCATTTGAAATACAAAGATGTGAAACCTACAAAAATAATACTATATAAATAAACTGAAAATAAAGATAATTGTAATTAACATAGACTACATTGCCCACATTTTCTGAGAGGAGGGTAAAAATCAACAAATAGTAGACTTTACTAATTAAATAGTTCATGTTGAAATTTCTAAAGAAAAACTAATCAAAGAAATAATGTTAAACTAAAAATATCATAGAAGGAGAAAAAGGAATAATAAAATGCTTAATTCAAATGAATGTTAAGGAAGAAGAGAAAGAGATTCATAAAACAAGTGGGACAATTAGAATGCAACCGGTAAGTTAGTATTTATAAACCTGAATATATTAGTTTATTAAAGAAATGTAAGAAATGCACTAATGAAAAGAGAATAGATTCAGACTTGATTTAAAAATCAACTATATGTTATTTACAAAAGAGTGATCTGAAATAAAAAGATACATGTTGAAAAGGTATGGAAAAAGTTATACCATGTAAATACTAATTAAAATAAGTCAATTATAGCTATGTTAATATTAGATATAATATGTTTTAAAGCAGAAAGTAATATTAGATATAAAGATTACTTCTGAATGATCCAAACTTTAATAAGGGGAAAGATGCAACTATACTAAATCATTATATATCAAATAATATGAATTCTATATACATAGTCAAAAATTGACAAAATTAAAAGAAGGCATAGAAAAATCTACAAAAATAGAGTTTTTAGTATATTTTTCTGAACTAATAGATCAAGCAAGTAAAACATATAAAATACAGGACATGTTAACAGTTTTAGATTTGATATACAGGATGTATAGAGAACATTTCATCTTATAAATTCATCACACACATTTTCAGGCACATGGGGATCATTTAATGTCACTAACCATTAGTAAAATAAGCTACAAAATAATGAAATTTCAAGAATTGAAATAATATAAATTATAGTCACTAATCACAGTGCAAGTAAAAAACAATACCAATAATAAATAAATCTAGATCTCCCCTAACTTTGGAAATTGATCAATACATTTTTAAATAAAGTATGGAGAAAAAGCAAAAGCAAAACAGGAATTAAAATGTATTTTAAAGTGGATGAAAATAAAAATACAGCATAACATTTAGAGAATACTGCTCAACACATATTTAAAGGGAAGGTTACAGCTTAAAAGCCAAATACTAGAAAAGAGGGTAAAAATCGATGAGTTAACAAAAATACAGTATCCATTTCAAGAAAATAGCAAAAGAAAAGCAAAATAAACCCCCAAAATATAAAACAAAACCTGTGACAAGAGCAAAAGTCAATGAAATAAAGTTCAAATCCACGATAGAGTATTAACTAACTAAAAGTTCTCTAAAAACACTAATTTACTGAAAAAAAATCTCTTAGCGAGATAGATTATGAAAAATAAAGTGAAAGCAGAAGAAAGCCACTGTCAGAATAAAAAGAAATATCACTACAGATATAACACACATCAAAAATACTGTTACAGAAAACTTGAAAAATTAAGCGAAACAGGTAAATTCCTAGAAAAGTACATCTTACTAAAATTCACACAAAAAGAAATAGAAAGTCTGAGTAGTAATAACATTAAACAGGATCCATAATTTAATTTCCCTCAAAGCAAATTCCAGAACTAAATGGCTTCATTAGGAATAAATAAAACCAACATTACACATAAACATTTGCAAAGAATAGAAAAAGAGGGAACACAACTTACACAACTCATTTTATAAAAGCAATATAACTATTATACCAAAACTTGACAAGGATATTGTGAAAAATAATACTATAGCTAATTTCTTTCATAAGCACAAATGCAACAGCTTTAGAACATCAGAAAATTAAATCTAGTGATAAATAAAAAGATAAATGAAAAAAAATAAATCTAGCTATAAAAATAATACATCATGACTAGGTGAGGTGTATTCCAGGAATGCAAGATTTATTTAACATTATGAAATTTATATAATCTTATTAAACAATGTCACCTCAATAAATCTAAAATTTTAAAAAACAAGCAAAAAAATAAGCATGTCACCATTTAAAAATCAAATATTTTAATTCACAAAATGAACACAAACAACCAAAAGGGGGAAAAATCATATATATCAACGAAGAAAATGTATTTGACAAAAATTAATAGTCATTATTGATAAAAACTATTAATCTAGAAAAGAAAGGAAATTTCTTGAATTTAATAAAGAAGATCTAAATTCCTAGAGCAAACACTCTAGTTAATAGTGAAATATTGAAAATTTTCCCCTTGAGATTAGAAACAAGTCATTGTCACCACTTGTATTTAACATTTTAAAAGCCATCCCATTGCAAATTGGTACAGCCATTACAGAAAACAGTCCGAAGGTTTCTCAAAAATTAAAAACGAATATACCTTTTGACCCAGCAATTGTACTTCTGGGTATTTATCTGAAGAAAACCAACACAATTATTTGTAAAGATGCATCCCTATGTTCATGGCAGCACAGTTTACAATAGCCAAGATATGGAAGCAACATAAATGCCCATCAACAGACAATTGGATAAAGAAGTTATGGTTCATATATACAATGGAATATTATTCAGCCATTAAAAAAATGAAATCCTACCATTTACAAGACATGGATGCACCTAGAGGTTATGTTATGCTGAGTGAAATGTCAGACAGAGAAAGGTAATACCATATGATTTCAATTATATGTGGAATCTAAGAAAAAGAACAAACTAATCAAAAATAGACTCACAAATATAGAGGACAATTTAGTGGCAGCCAGAGGGGAGGGAGTTAGGGGCTGGTTAAATGGGGTGAAGGGTTAAAGAAGTACAAATTAGCAGTTGATAGATGGTCACGCGGATGCAGAGCACAGAATAGGGAATGCAGTTAGCATTAATGTAATGGCTAGGTGTAAAGCCAGAGAGAGAAAGAGCAATTAGGGGAATTGTTTTATAAACTATATAAAGGTCTAACCAATGTACTGTATACTTGAAATTAATAATAAAATAAAATTAAAAAAAATAAAATACGGGTCATCTCGGCCAGGGTAATGAGGCAAGAAGAGGCACATATATACATACATTAAGACATAAGGATTCAAAAGAAAGAATTAAATGATTATTCTAGTTAATAGTTAATTGCCATTAACAACCATATCGGGTTTTACATATAATTTTAAAAAATCTATAGACAAAATATTTAGAATAGGTAAAATTATCAAGGTTGTGGGATACAAGTTGAATAAAGCCAAATTAGTTGTACCCCATTATTATCATTTAAATAAATAAAAATGAGATTAATAAAAGCATTTACAATCACCTATAAAAATAAAATACCCAGAAATAAATTTAACAAATATGTATAAGATGTCCTTAGAAAATATAGCTGAGAGAAATTAAAGAACTAAATAATTATACACTGATTGAAGAACTGGATGTTTTAAAGATATAAAGACTCCTTCAACTGAATATTATGCAATGTATTCCCAACCAAAATTTCTGCAGTTTATTTTTAAATGGAAATCGACAAGCTGACTCTAAATGTGTATAGAAACATGAAGGGCAGGGTATAGCCAAGGCAATATTGAAGAAAAGCAAAACTTGGCTACTTATATTATCAGATATCAAAAATAATTACAAAACCTCAATGATTAAGATAATATGGTATTTGCAAAAGAACAGCAAAATAAGTAAATGAAAAAGATTAGAGTTCTGAAATAGACTCATGTACATATGGTTACTTGATTTGTGAAAACTGAATGTAGTAGAGAAAGAAGTGTCTATTTGTAAAAGGTCCTGAATCAATTGGGTATTTGTTGCAGACATACCAGTGAGGGGAGGGGGAAACTTGGTTTCTAACCCACATAATAAGAAAACCAGTTCTAGATGAATTGCATATATAACTGTGGTAGTTAAAACAATATAGTATTAAGAAGAAAATGTGGTAGAACATCTTAATTACTGTGGAATAGGCAAGAATTCCTTAAATGACACACACACACACACACACACACACACACACAAATCAAAAAGGAGAAAAACTGATAAAATAGAGTACATTAAGACTGACATACTTTTGGTATCAAAACACTATTAAGAGAATGAAAAAGTAAGCCAAAAAATGGGAAACAATAAATTTAGCACAAACTTCCAACCAAATTCTTATGTCCAAAATACAAAGAGAACTTCTACAAAACAATAAAAAAAGAGAGAAAACCCAATTGTAAAATAGACAAAGACTTGAATAAGTACTTTACAAAAGAGGATATTTAAATGGTCAATAGTCTTATGAAAAGCAGTCATTTTCATTGCTTTGATTTATATAAATTTCAAAAACTGGCAAATTTATCTTTTAGAACTTTAAAGAGTTAGAATAGTAGTTATGTTTTGGAAGGAGTAGCGAATAGAAGGATATATTTTGGGGGCTTCTGAGTTTTAGAAAGAGATGGCATTCTGCAACTTTATTTCACAGTACTGTCTCTTTTTCTTGGTCTGCATGACGGTTCAACACACAGAGCTGTATCTATGATTAGTTCACTTTTTTTTTGGTTTTATGTACATTATGCTTCAATAATAAGATTATAAACTCACACACTAACAATCTAAAGCAATAACAACAAGAAAAACTTCACTGTGTGAAAAAAAATCCCAGGCAAAAATCCAAACTATAGACCAACTGTTTATGATTTTGCCTGGTAAACATATTATAAATTTAAGGATTAAAAAAATTGGAAGAATATTAAAGATCATTTGGGAGAGAGAAGAACCTTTATAATATGACGCCAAATTCAGAAATCATATATAAATGATGAATATGATAGATTTAACTACAAAACATTAAAATTCTGTGTGTAAAATAAATGAACAAAATAAAAATATAAACGGGGAAAGTGTCTGTAACAAATATTACAGAAAATTTAAAATACTGTGAAAAAACTTTTGAAAATATATCAAAAATAAGCATGCTTAGTTTTCATATCTAAATAGCATTTAATAAAATTCTTAAAATATAAGTTATATATAATATATATCCATAAATCAAACAATCTCAACTCCCCCTCAAATGTATAGTTATTTTCTAAGATCAATTGATTTTTACTTCACAAATTAGCATTTTAGTGTACCAGTTTTCATCACCTGTTACTTCACACTACCCATATCCATTCTGGGTGGGCGTCTCTCTCAATATTCACATGGTTTCTTTCTTAAAAATTTTGTGTATCTTTGAAATCTTTAATATATATGTATCTAACATTTTACTAAAAGTACCACTACTCGTAGTTAACAAATGAGAGCAAACTTTTTTATTCTAAAGAAAACCATTTTTTAAAGTGGTGAAAATCAATTACTTTAATCACGTGCCACAGTAAAACTCAATAAAAAGGTGTGCACTCCTGGAAAAACGGTCCTTTTGATAGATTTTGTGTAACATGTGAAACAAATTCAACTAAAAACTATTTAATACTCCTTAAATATTAATATCATAGAGAGATGATAATGTTATATCTTAGAGTCTCTTCAAATCTCTTGAGTTTTGTGTCATTGCAACTGTCATTGACTGAAGTATTGACACTTCTGTGATTCCAGTATTTAAATGTCCCATCATTCAAATATTAAGCTGTGAGCTCTCACTAATTTGTGTCTAGACCAACTTAAAGACTTTTGTTTCCTAAAAGATCTTTCAAGTTACTTTTATAATACAGCATGATTAATTATGATTATTATATTCTATGAACCAATACCAGCTATGAATTTACCCCAGAGTTTGTAGCTTTCTTCCAATAATCATATAATCATCTATACACCAATTGTGTTTACCATTTGTAAACAAGGAAATCATTACCACTCTGAAATTCTTTACTGTGGAGTTCTAAGACTCTGAAATAAAAGATTAACATCTTAGTCTTGGAATTGATATGGGCATAGGTCATGAGTTCAAACTAGGCACTCATGTATCAAATGAACCATGAAAACCACAGAGGATCAACATTTTAGAAATAGATGGTATGTCTGCAACATTTTTCTTAGAGAACTATATCTACTGTGGTCTCTTTTTCAGTTATTAATGTCACCATGACACTCAGTTGACATTTTAAAGTTATTAATGACAGAGCCACATGTCAATGAACATCTTTTTGTCAGGGTATCGACCAAAACATACAAATGTGAATGGCTGGATTCTAACCTGACTTTTTTCTTCTTCATTTTGGTTTCCACCTTCTTTTCTGGGATCTTAAGTGCTCTGATTTGCTGAATGAGAGCTAGAGCATTCAGTTTCATCTTTCAATTGACTTTAGCCCCAAAGTGTAAACAACTCAAAAAGGAAAATTAATGTGAGAGTAAAATATGGGAATTTCATAAGCTAATAAACATCATTCAAGTATACAGTCTACGTAATGGATGAGGGTTATTCCCCCGATGTATTCCAGAAGTTCTAAATAAACTTAAGAACTCAAGGGTCTGCTGGTGGCATTTATAATTTATATTTTTCTAAGAGTGTTCTATTCAGCAGATATTTACTACTTGCTTACTACATGCAAGACAGAACAATAGACTTTGCAAATAATATGAAGCTGAGTAAGGTACAATTCTTATGCTCTAAGAATGCAAGTGTGTATGTTGATTTGGTTCTTACATGAAGTATCTCTATTTTTTTCTTCTAAATTAAGGGCATAGCACTTTTAATTTATTCATATTTTGGAACCTAGTTAAAAATGAGAACCAACTCCCATATCGCATTCCTATCATCCAATTAATGTATTATTTAAATAATATCTTTAATTAAGGAATGAATATTGTGTATATCCATATTACATCAAATATTTTGTCATTTCCAAAAATTTAATTCTTAATCAGTGAGTTGTTAAGTTGTTTCGAAACTACAGGCGGTTAAGAAATGTAAGTACTTAGAGGATAAAAGGACAGATTAACTATTAATGTAATGTGCTTGCAATAGCTGACACCCTACTTAGCATGACCATTATGTACTACAGCCTACAAAATTATTCTTCATGCTCCCACAGCAGAGCTAGAGTGCCATATGGCCATGCTTGTTTTTCGTCAAATAATTTTTACATAAACAGCTGGTGAACTGTTTTTATTGTAACAGTGCACATATTTTTTGAGACAGTTGGGAAGGATTGATGCAACACTAGTCATTGCCTGTTTTTATGTCAGTGTTAAGGAGAAATTCAAATTCATATTTTTAAAATGTGAACTTTTGTATTCTTGTCACCAGGGTCAGTTGATAAGAAAAAAATTTAGTGTAAAGAAATTATTGGCATGTTTGTAAACTTGTAACAAAGACTAGAAACTAATCATAAGGGACCTTCAACTTAACATGGCATGTTCAGTGTTTTTATTTTTACACTCTCATGAATTTTTAGAGGCAAAGCTGATATGTTTTGGACTATTTTATAGGCAGTTTTAATATGACTATATTTGGTTTTGAAACATAGCTTCAACACATCCTGATAAGTGATATAATAATCAGAAGATTTTTAGCAGTTTTGTGTGTATTTGTGATTTGAGTTGACTTAAAAACTATTTGATTCAAAAGCATCCCCCATTCTCCTTGACAAGAAATTTTATGTGTTAAAACACTAGTGGTTTCAAAAATGCAAGTAGAGCCTCCTTTTGAATTCTAAGATAATGGTGACCACTCTTCAGATTTCTGGAAGGAGATTATCACAGTGCTTAGAATGTTAAATTTTAAATCTTTAAATCTCATCTTATATTTAATACTTCAAAAATCTCCCTGTAACCAGAAGCTACACCCATGAGAATACTGGTAAGGATTTGTATATTATTATATCTCATGGATTTCTTATTCACAGTATATTAGAGACTATAAAATATGTTTCATTAGAGAAGGGAATGAATATTTATTATTGTGGCATTGAAAAGCTTAGGACCTTGGAGTCAGATCAAAGAACATCTACTTGTCATAAACTAATGGTAAGTGTATGTAATATATAAGAGGAAGGAAGATTTTCCCCAACCTTACAACTTTCATTATATTCACCGATCTGTTCTTCATATCTTTAATTCATTCCATTTAGAACCACAAAGGCTTTTCACAAAATATTTTATTTTGATATACAAAATGGAAAAATGGATCTTTTTTCCTTTTGTTTAAGCGTTAAGTTCTCATTGAAGAAACTCACGTGGAATAAGCTTTACAATAATGAGTACATTTGTGAATAAATTATCACTTAAACATCTAATACCTGAAAGCAATTTGTTTATGTGGATTTTAATTTATGCATTACTGTTATTTTCTCCCGATAGAATATACACCAGATGGATGTTGAGAAAATGGATTGAGTGAGACAATATATTTTTTAAAGGTGCTTTTTGCCCAAGTAAATCCATTCAAATTACCTTACCAAGAGTTTAGGTCTAAGAAGATGAGAATCAGCTATATCAATAACTTTAACTATTGAAGAGACTATATAATGGTTAGGGGACAGCTATTTATAGGTCGCTTGCATTTCTGTATATGTTGGGAGGCACTGGTTGCCCTTGTTTCAGACAATCTTTTCAAGAAAGTCTGTGTAGCAAACAGCCTTAGAAGATATACGTAACATCTCCGGAGCACAGGGAAGGCACACTTACTGCATCTTATACAAGATTCGGATTCCTGAAGCACTGGGTTCCTCTCCTGCAACACAACTCACCGCATGTTCTGGTGTCACCTGACCCTCTTCATGTCACTCTGTGGTTACTGGGGCATGGGTAACCAGTGTAAGAAAATGCAGATCCTTCAGCTATAGCTATTGCTGTGAGTAATAAAGTTCTTTTTTTCTTACCTGAGAGCCTCGTGTTTTCTGCCAGCATCCATGAAACTGTGACAGGCTAACTCGTTAGCTTGCAAGAAGGATAAAAATCTTAGCTGCTACATAGTTCTTGACAGCAGCCACATATCTCTACTTGCGAATCTGTCCATTTCCTACTTGCAAACAAAAAGCAAACAAAATGAGCCTTTAAAATAGCCTTTAAGAGGTGTAAAATTGATAACGTTTAAATTTTTTGCTCCTATTTTGTTTTACGATAAATTTTAAATGTATCACCAGTTTGAACTTATTCAAATCATTTAAGTATCTTCAAAATATCATTAAAAAGTGACAGTGGAAGTAAATAAAAGAATATACCTTTGATATCAGTATTTATCAAAGTGACACTACTTGTAGCACTGCATTCATTTTTCAACAGATCAACCCCGTTGATGTTAGGTAATGATGATAAAAGTAAACTCATTGTTAGATATACATTATTTTACTTATCTATGTTCATATTTTTTATTTTACATATTGTCAAAACTGTAAGAATAATATATATGTGTATGTATTATATATCCACATAATTTATATAAATATATATAATTTATAAAATATGCATAATTTATAAATATAATTGATAATTATATAATTCATATATAAATATAAGTTTATATATTTTGATATTATTCATATAGTTACGGTATAAAAAATTTCTTTGTATTTTATTCACATATATTTGGGGAGAATATAGCGACATCACTATAAGCTCCTTTGTTAATTACCTACCTGAATTTCTTCTGTGTTTGAGGAAGCATGAACAATTTAAAAATGTAGAAAACAAATCATTTTACTCGTAATTTGCACTGATTATCTTATATAATTATCTAAAATAGTTGTATAAGATTATACACAAGAATATGGGGGGAAAAAGATATTTAATTACTGAAAATTTTCATGACTTTCTGTCATAAGCTCATCTTATCCCCTTCCTCATATCTTTTTTCTTTTTAGTTCTAGGTACTGCACAATTTTAAACATGCATTCCTGTGAAGGCGAGCAGACACGCAGTTTTACACCCAGGCATGATGCTGCAGATACTGTCACTGAGTTCCGTGTGTACATGGCAGGAGTATTACGAATTCCAAGTCATAGTTATCTGTACTACTGTAGTGCTACTAGAGCAGGGAATATCTTCTCTCTGGCTTTTTCATCAATATCAGGATTAATTCATTGGCCTCGATGTTGACCAGAATAACGGCGCTGGTGGGGTTACAGTTCTGGACAATATGGCAAAGTTACTTCTATCACCGAAGAAGGATTAGCCTGAGGAATACATAGGTACAGTTTTAGTCAATCATTTTTATGCAGTTGCACTTGATGTCATTATGGGAAACTTGGAAGCTAGAGTACATTTTTGATACTTTAAGAAACTTTTCTAGCTCAGCAGGCTATAAATACTGGTAAATGGCCTTCATACATAGTATTAGCATGACTCCATGCTTAGGATTAGACTCTAAAAACCCAAACGTAAGTAAACATAAAAAAAGAGACTTTTTGACATTCACTACAGTGCTATTAGTTTGAGGATGTCTGAAGTCTGTGCTTCTTCTATTATTCCTGTCTTCAGTCCTGGAAACTCGAAAAAGGCAATGCTAACATTTGTCGCTAATTGCTAAGCACTATGCTAAAAAAAACCAGATAAGTAAAAAATCAAAACAAAAATGTCGATGGTTATAGCTGTTATATAATAACTGAAGTGTTTACTTATTCTTTAAAACTAATGTTATATAGCCAAAAATCTCAACTCAATCCCTAGAGACAGATATAGAAACAGAGTTAGTAATTGGTTAAGACTTAAAAAATGGGACAGAGATTAATGATGTGGTGAATATTAGTGCATGAAATAATGTTAGTGAAGTAGTGACCATAAGGTGCTGAGTTGTGGCCCCCCTCCAGGGCCACCTGTTAAGATTCAGCAATCACTCCACAGATGCTGTGCTTATAGTTGCCTCAAAAGGCCACACCGGAAACCGAGGCCAGCTGCCTCTAGTGTGAGTCTAGGTGCTGCTCAGCAAGGCGCATCTGAGCCGCTGAGGATATACCTGGATGTGGCTTGGGTGGGGCCCGGATTGGGGAAGGCAGGGTTTCAGGGAATCCTCTGGGCAGAGCGACCTCTGTTACCCAGTTCAATGAGGTCTTGGCTATGGCGGTGCTGTGTCCGCGCACTGGGAGTGAGGAGGGCTCAACAGGGAACAATGGATACTGCCAGCATTTGTGTACCAAGTGAGCCAAACCTCTGGCCCTCACTCCAACAACTCAGTGTCCCCTTGTAAGTTCCCGGTTCCCCCAGAGCAGCCAGCCCAGTGCTAGTGCTCAGAGCAGCAGGTCTGTTGCCACAAAAATCTGCTTGTGGACACGGCCCCTTTAAGAAGCGTCTGCCAATGCCGCAGCTTCAATCTCACTCAGCCACTCGCGTCAGGCAGCCCCGCATCCTCGCCCTGTCCTACCTTCTGCCTTTGCAGGGTGCTTTCTTGGACTTCTCTCTACTTGTATGGCTTGTTCATCTAGATCCCAGAATGTCATTCAATGTTCTCCTATGGACTGGGAGGGATGTGAAAGAGATTACAAAGGAGCATGAGGATTTTTCTTTGCTGCTGTTCCTTGTTTCTGTCACAACCTTGATTTGGTCACCAGAGGGATGAACAGAGTTTTGAAGCACTCCCAGGAGTAGCCTATTTTGAGCAAAATACCACCTACCTGTGAGGTGAACAGTCAAAAAGATTATCTTTTTAAACAGGGTCTGGGTAATATACAAATTTCTCACATAATACATTTTACTCTCTTCTTTGGGGCATATGCCTCAGGTCACATAAATGTGTTTGTCATAAGTTGATTATTCTCTTGTCTAAAATAATTTACTGAAGATTTCCTGTACTTTTATGGTAATTATATAGTAATGTGCTTCTATTATGGTAATAATAAATGCTTATTAGTAACACCATACATGGTTAAATTACCTATATGTTTTTAAATGGTTCTGACTTCAAAAATTACTCATCTAAAACTTATATAGCCCTAATTACAAAGCCTTGTTACCTTGTTCTTTTTGTTATTGTGATATTTGGGATCGAGTCAATAATGACTAACAAATATTAGGAATCAATTCTAGATAAAGGAGTAAGGTGAGCCCTAAAATGTCTAAGATAGAAAGATCAGTTGAAGAAAATATGTACAATACTATTACAGGCATGCGAAAAGTGAAAATACATGTAAAATTACTCAAACATTTGGTATATGCAAAACAAAGAAAATTAACTAATATTTGACTTATGTTTTATCAATGAGTTAAATGAAGTGGGTACTTAATAAAATTGGGCATTGATATTTACTTAAAGATCATTTTGTTCCATTCCAAATCATATTTGTACTCTTATTCTTATGTAATATTCATAGAGCATAGTCACAAAACACAAGGGTACATATGCATCTATATGTGTGTGTGTGTTTGTGTGTGTTACCCATTCTCTATCAAGATATTATTCTGCCACCTTACAAAAACCAGTCATGCCTTTCCCAGCTAATTCCAATAGATTATCTTCACTTTGCTCCTCTTCACAGTTCTGATGTCAACTATAGATTAGATTGGCTTATTCTAGAATTTTTAACAGCTTGTAACTGACATACGATGGACTGCATATATTTAAAGTGCACATCTGAAAAGTCCTGGCATATGTATACATTCACATAACCACCACCACAATCAACATAATGAAAACATTTATCACCCCCAAAAGGTTCCTCATGCTCCTTTGTAATCTCTTTCACATCCTTCCCAGTCCACAGGAGAACACTGAATGACATTCTTGATGTCATTATACATTAGTTTTCATATCCTACAATTTTATATAAATGAGATAATAAAGTATGTGCTATTTTGTCTGGCTTCTTTCACTTAAAATAATTTAGGGATTCATGCATGTTATCAATAGCTTATTCCTTTTACTATTAAACAAAATTCCATTGTATGTATATTTCACAGTTTATCTATTCAACTGTTGGCAGACATTTGAGTTATTTCCAATTTTTTACTATAACAAATAATGGACTTTCATATACACATCTTTGCATGGGCATATTTTCATTTTTCTCAGGTAAATACCTGGTAGTAAATAGCTAAGTCATATTGAAGGTATAGGGTTAACTTTTTAAAGAAACTTCCAAACTATTTCACAAAGTGGGTGCACCAATTTATATCCCCATCAGCAATGTATGAGAGTTCCTTCACACCCTTGGCAATATTTGGTGTGATCGATCTTGTTACCATGCATATTCTAATATGCATGTAGTGGTATCTCATCGGGATTTTAATTTATTCCCTAATGATTGATGATGTTGAGCATCTTTTTATATGCTTCTTTGACATTCAGAACTGCCTTTTGGTGAATTACCAGTTCAAATCTTTTGACTATTTATAATGGGTTGCTTTCTTCATACTGATGTCTGAAAGTTCTTTATAAATGCTAGATACAAGTCCTTTATCACATATATGTTTTGAAAATATTTTCTCCCACTATTTTCATTCTCTTAGCAGTGTCTTTTGAAGAAGAGATGTTTTTAATTTTAGTGAAATCCAATTTATAAATTTGTTACTTTATGAATTGTCCTTTTGGAGTTGTAGCTAAGAAATCTTTGCCTAACCCAAGAATCCCACATTTTTTCTTCTATGTTTCCATCTGGAAGTTTTATAGTTTTGGATTTTACATTTAGATTTGTAATCCACTTTTTGTTAATTTTTTTATATAGTGAAAGAAATCTATCAAAGTTTGTGTGTATGTATTTCCAACTGTTCCAGTATCGTTTTTTGAAAAGACTATCCTTTTTACACTGAATTGCCTTTTACCACTGTTGACAATTAGTTGCCTGTAAATATTAGGGTCTATTGCTGGTCTCTCTATTCTGGTCCATTAATCTATTTGTCTATCTTTACAAAAATGCTACACTGTCTTGATTATTGTAGTTTATAATAAGTCTTGGAATCAGGTAGTGTTAGTCCTCCACATTTCTCTTTCAAAGTCATTTTGACAATTCTTAGTCCATTGTATTTCCATACAAATTTTACAGTGTATCAATTTCTTTAAAAAAGCCTGATGGGAATTTTATGGGGATTTTGTTGAAGTTTGATAACATCTCTTTTTATCACGAATTGATATTGATTTTCATAAAACATTTTTTATCAACTTAGATGTTTTACTCATTTAATCTGTCAGTGTAGTATGCCAGTCTTGCACTTACTTGCCCTCAGACTATTTCTTACTCTTTCCCTGCTCTGCTTGCTGGTGTTCAGGAGATAACTCTAGCAGGCTGCTACTCCTATGTTTTCTAGTATTTGGTTGTTATTATGGTTCAGGCAACAAGGACACTGGCAGATTATAGTCCAAGAGGACAGGAATTGCCAGAGTTTTTACTTTTTTCTCTCTCTGAATCAGGTGGCTTCTCCTTCAATGGCTACATCTTCATGGTTCTAGCCCCCATTATACTGGTTAACTATGGCTCTAGACCCTGTTGACCCCAACTCCCAGTCTCCAGTAACATTACCTCCTTTTTGTCCCTCTATGGGTGTGACTTCTTCAGTTGCTAAGTATTGGTTTCCCTGACTCTACTCTGTTTGACTTCTCCATCACTTGAGTAACAAATTTCTTGCATTGAATTCCGAATTAAACTTTTAGAATAAGTTGTTTTCCTGACTAATCTCTGACAGTTGCACTTAGGTTATTACGTTGTTTGATTTTCTAATGTGAAACCTTCTTTTAATTCCTAGGAAAAACTCAACTCAGTCACAAGCAGTTATGTGTTCAAGTCTCTTATATTATATATAACCAAAACAAAAATAAGTAAAACACCCTTGTGGCCCTGAAACCTTCTCTAAATAATTGTTTTTCTCCTCTTCACATCTTTCTCAAAAATTATTTTTGCACTTGCTAGTATTTGTGCATGTATTCAAAAAAATTCTAAGAGCATAAAGAATACAGAGACATATTCAGCTTATAAAAAATTCCAGCACTACACCTAAAGTTCTATAGCATATATGACAAACAGCCAAGTGATACTCAGAGGCTCTATAGCCTTAAATAAATTTATTTTTTAAATGGTGCAACCACTATAGAAAAACAGTATGAATGTTCCTCAAAAAATTAAAAATAGAACTACTATATGATCCAGAAATTCCACTTCTGGGTATTTATACACACTCAGTGTTACACACACAAATACTAACTCAAAAAGATATATGAACACCCACGTTTATCACAGTATTATTTACAATATCCAAGACATGGAAACGACCTAAATGTCCACTGATGAATGGATTAAAAAATGTGATATATATTATATATAATACATGGATTATATGTATTATATAATATATAATATATAAAATATATATTTTTCAGCCATAAAAGGAAGGAAATCTTACCACTTGCAACGATATGGATGGACTTTGAGGGCATGATGCTAAGCGAAATAAGTCAGACAGAGAAAGCCAAATAGTGTGTGATCTCACTTATATGTGGAATATAAATAGACAAAGTACTCATAGATACAGAGAACAGACTGGCGGTTGCCAGAACCAGGGGGTGGAGGGTGGGAAAAATTGGTAAAAGTAGTCAAAGGTTACAAACTTTCATTTATAAATAAATAAACCTAGGGATGTAATGCACAGCTTGGTAGCTATAGTTAATAATACTCTATTATGTATTTGAAAGTTACCAAGAGGGTAGATCTTAAAAGTTCTCATCATGAGTAAAAAAATTGTAACTATGCGTGGTGATGGATGTTAACTGGACTTATTGTGGTGATCATTTCACAATACATACAAATATTGAATCATTATGTCGTACACCTGAAACTAATATAATGTTATATGTCAATTATATCTCAATTTTTAAAATCCATTTAAAAGAAAAGAAAGCGTAAAAACCATAAGAACAAGAAATTGGGGGAAATTACAGGCTAATTTGAAAAAGAACTAAAATAATATCTAGAAATAAAAATATAGTTATTGAAATTAAAATTTCAAAGGACAAAAAATATTTAAAATATGTAAAAATTTCAAGAAACTAAGGAAAGAATATCACATTAAACTTAAAGAAATAGAACACAGGAAATAATGAAGAAAAATACAGAAAAATGATGAATTAGAAGACAATGGAGCCAGCTAACAAAAGCCTATTCTTTGAAAAAATTGATGTAGTTGACAGTTTTATAGGTATCATGAATTACAAATGAAAGGAACAGAAGTGAGTGATATTAGTTAAATAATTTTGTACAAAATATAGGCACAGAAGAATTTAAATATTATAGAAGAACATGATAAATATCATTACCAAATGGTGGACAAGGATAGGTTTCTACATAAAGATACAATTCATCTAATAAATTCAGAAAGAATGATAGAAATAGAAAATTAACATTGTATAACCTTAGTTAATAGATAATTATTCTAATCTTCAAAGACTGCAAAATTCAACACAATGGGAGACAGGTATTAGGTTCCTTGTAATAAAAGTTCACAATATCATCTATAAAGTGGTCTTTCCAAAAAAAAAAAAAAAAGGGAAAGAAAAAAGTAGTTAAAAGTTAAACCTTAAGCTAATTAAACTTCTACTTATTTAAAGAAATACAGGGAGAGGACATCAGTGTTGCAATCAGCAAAATCCAGCAAAACTGGACAGAACATAAGATGCGTGTGTGTTTTTTTAATGAAAAAATGACAAGGAGAGGGGGGTAGGATATATAAATTATTTGACATAAAAAGCAGTGACAATGAATAGACTTTGTTTGACCCTAATTTAAGGAAAAAAAAACATTTTTAAAAATGTCGGGGAAATGTGAAAAATAACTGGAGGTTTGATTACACTGAGTAGTTAATTTTTAAGGTGAGATTTGTGTAATTGGTTTATGCTGCATAAAGAGTGCTTATATTTTAGAAATAGGTACTGAAATATTTAAAAATGAAATGGTATGATATCTAGGATTTGTTTTTATTATTTCAGTGGCAGAGCTGGGGGTAGGTATGGGTAAAGATGGAACCAGATTGGCCATGTATTTGATGATTGTTGATTCTGATGTCAGGTATATTAGTTTTATTATATTATTCTCTCAACTGTTGTATATGTTTGAGAGTTTCTACGATAAATAGAACATATATGTAGCCATTAAATTGTAAACCCCAAGTGAAAATAGACCATTATTTAGAAAAAAAAATATTAATTATCAAATTGGTCCAAACAGAAATAAAAAACTGGTATTGAGAAATACACACTAAAACTGTCCTCAAAACTCCAGCCAACTTCAAGTGTTTCAGGACAAGGCAGTTAGGGGCCAGTTCTACCAAATCATAAGCAAAAAATTAACCACCATCTTATGTAAACACACCCAAAGCATACAAAAGATGGGAAAATTTTCAACTCATTTTCCCAGGCCAGCACTCCTTGATAATAAAACCAGCTGAGGACAACGTGAAAACAGCACTCAAGCTATGCTCACCCACGTACAGGCAAAGATCCTATAAATTCACAGAAAGTTCAATTAGAAGTGAATTAAATGGGAAAAAAACTGTTGCATTAACAGATAAGATTTAAAAAGGCATTTGATTATGTACTGAAGCATAGAAAAAACTTTTGAAGCAAAATTCAGCACAAATACATAATACCATTTAGCAACTAACATTAGAAGGGAACTTTCATTTCCTAAAATCTATAGCAAGCAAACTTAAATGTGAAATGTGAAATGTTAGTAGCATTCTCATTAATGAAAGGAACAAGACATAGCAGTATGTTACCAATTCTACTGTTCAAAACTGGACTCGAATGCATCGTCAGAGGATAAAAATACAAAAATAAATAAAAGCTAGAAATAGTTTCTAAAAAATGGAAATTATTTGTTGTAAATATGATCATTTTAGAAAAACCAAAGGAAAAGGCCACGGATTATTCAAATGAATAAGTGACTTCAGAAAGCTGGTATACAGACGATAGTAAAACGAAGAGCCTTGCTGTACAAAGCAGTAATTATTAGAACGCATATACATTTGTTAAGAACGACAGTCAAAATGAATTTCACTGCACTGTGCAATGTTAGATAAGATCAAAAGATCTGTAGAAAGTAGATCTTTTTGAATAGAAAGTTAACAAAAGTCTAAGTCTGACTAGTTAAGAGATCCCATCATCACTATGCATTTTCTCTGGCGGCTTGGAAATTTTCCTCGCTTGCTTTACCTTGTGCTGCAGCTTCTTGATCTCACATCATGCCTAGGACGCGGACTCACTGTCTGCAAGGGGCTTAAGTTGAGAAACGGTCTGGAGCTTACAGGAAGATGATATTTCCAAAGAAGTCTTAGCTTAAGAACCAAGAGCCACGTTTGGACCTGGCCCAGAAGAGAGTGCTTTGCATACTACGCATACCAAAACAGAGGGGGCGCCACAGCCTTACGCTCCCAGGGAGGCCCGGGGCGGAGATCCGGATGTGTGGCACACTGACTTCCGTCTCTGGCATCCGCGGGAGGTGAGACCTTGTGTGAGAGGAGCGACGTCCAGTCACTGGAGAGAAGAGTCCCGTTTTTAAAGGCCAGGGGTGAGGTGAGGATATTGAGTAAGGTTTAAGGGAACCCCTTATACCAAAAGACAGAAAGACCCATAGTCCTGCCCTATCGTCATCCTTAGAACGTTCCTGACAGGAATCGCCCAACCCATTGCCCTCTGAATTCTGGGAACTCAAGAGAATTAATAGCCTTGGACCAGGGGAGGGTCAGCATCAAGCCCAGATAGAGGATTCCAGGTTCTATTGTGAGTCAATGAAGAACATTATGAAAGTTTGGAACATGGAACGTCCCTCCCCTGCCGTCAGCCTTTGAAAACCCCAGGCAGGGGTGGCTGGACAAGGCACACGCGACTTCCCGGCCCGGCCGCTCCAGGAGGTGAGGGTATTTGACTAGGTGCCTGCCCTCTGGCCAAACTCCTCCCGTCATAGAGGCAGCTCCACAGAGCCCCGCCCCTGCCATCAGCCCTGGGAGACCCCAGGCAGGGACGGCTGAACGTGGCACACCGCACTTCCGCATCTGGCCGCTCCAGATGAGGGTATTTGACCAGGATGTCTGCCTCAGGCCAGTTGCTGCCAGGAGTCAATGAATGACCCTATTTAAGTTGTGGAGGAAACCACCCCCTTAGAACAGTGGAGGCCCGGTAGAGCCCAGACCCTATTGTCAGCCCTGAGAGACCACTGGTATGGCAATAAGGCCTAGATGTCCCTTTACTTTACCTTTTCGTGGGAGCAGGGTGGAGAGAGGGGTTCATAAAAGCCTTGGTCTAAGGTTAGATGATTCAGGTTAGCAGAGAGAGGGGTCCTTGAGGTGGCTTTGAGTTTAGTTCAGAACCTTGAGCAAGGACTGAGGAGAATTCCTCCTTTAGGACAAAGGAGCTCCACAGAGTACAAACCCTACTGTAAACCCTGGTGGCCCTTTAGCATGGGTATCAGGGTAAGATATCTACCTCACTTTATCCTTAGTAGTCACAGGGAGATGAGGATCCTGCTAGAAGGAGGTGACCCACACCCTTCTAGAAGTCCAAGTGAGGCCTGAGGGGGCTACACAGTCAGGCCCTTCATCTGTGCTCAGCACTGGGGAGATCTTTCATTCTGAGTCCCCACCCCCACCCCACATATTCCAGGATATCCGGTGGATGAGAGCGTTAGCCTGATTATTATAAGCCTCAAGTCTGCCAGGCAGTCAAGGGGAGGAGCCATGATAAGTAACCTGAAGATTGAGGGGGCTGCTCATCACAGAGCAGGTGTTTCACAGAGCCCTACAGGTGATGCCATCCCTGGCAGAGGTCCCTGGGGAAGATATGTTAAACTGAGGCCTTCCTAAACTCCTCTTCATGACTTTTCAGGGATGTGAGGACCTTGCTCAGAAGGAGCAGTCCCAGGCCCTCTAAGAAATAAAGGCGAGGACTCTAAATGAGGAGTGAAAACCCTAATTATCACAGGATGGAGATCTCTGCCACAGAGCTCTGTCACTGCTGTCATCCCAAGGTATCCCCTAGGCAGGTGTGCTCAGATGAGGTTTCCTCTCATTTCTTCCTCCAGGATGTCAGGGAGGTGAGGGCTTTGGAATGACGGATCGGCATCAAAGCAGTTGAACAGAGAGAGGACCTCTGGTCCTGCCATAAGTAGAGGTAATGAGCCTGCATTTGAACTGGGAGAAACACCTCATATTCAAGAACAGAGAAGGTTCCACAAGGCCTGGACTTGCCAAACCCTTTATCAGCTCCAATAAGATTCAGGCAGGGATGGAGAGCTGCATGCTAAGGGGAATTCTAGTAACTTTCACAGGGTTCACAGGGGAAAGAAAACTCAGAGAACATGAGGCTTGTAGGTTCCTAAGCAGTGCCCTTAAGTCAACCTGCAGAAATGACAATCGATAAAGCCAAAGGTGGGATTTCCCTACTAAAGATATCACACCATTTCATCCTCTTCCTTCCAGGTCATTGAATAATTTGTCCTCTTTCCCATACTCTTGCCTGCTGTCCCTGACAAGTCATCATGCCTCGGGGACTGAAGAGTAAACTTCGTGCCCGTGAGAAACGCCGCCAGGCCCAAGAAGAGTCCACGGATCCAGTGGGTGCTCAGGGGGAAGAAGAGTCTCCTTCTTCCCTATCTCCTGGTTTCAGGGATCATCCCCAGGATTCATCTGCCACAGGAACATCCAGAAATCCTAGAGTGCCTGGGGGAGTCCGCTCCACCACCACTACTGCTGCAGCTGTTTCAAATGCAAGATTTAATAAAGATGCCAGCAATCAAGAGGAGGAAAGGGAAAATTCCTCACAGGCCCAGGATAACACTGAGCAGTGGTATGGAAGTGCTATAGATGAAAAGGTGGTTATGTTGGTGCATTACCTGCTGTACAAGTATCAAATGAAAGAGCCCATTACCAAAGCAGATATGATGAGAAATGTAATCCAAGTGTACAGAAGTCATTTCCATGAAATCCTCAGGAAAGCCTCTGAGCACTTGGAGCTGATCTTTGGCCTTGATTTGAAGGAAATGGATCCCAACAGGAATACCTATGTCCTCATCAACAAACTGGAACTAAGCTGTGATGAAAGAGATAACGGAGGTATACCCAAGACTGGTTTGCTGATGACTATCCTGGGCGTGATCTTCACAAAGGGCAACTGCGCCACTGAAGAGGAAGTCTGGGGAGTGCTGAATGTGATGGGGTTATTTGCTGGGAAGAAGAGTCTAATCTATGGAGAACCCAAGAAGCTAATCACAGAAGATTTTGTGCAGCAACAGTACCTGGAATATCGCCAGGTGCCGGGCAGTGAGCCTCCGCGCTTCGAGTTCCTGTGGGGCCCAAGAGCCCATGCTGAGACCAGCAAGATGAGAGTCCTGGAATTTTTGGCCAAGATCTATAATACGGCCCCCAGTGCCTTCCCATCCTGGTATAAAGAAGCTTTGCAAGATCAGGAAGAGAGAGCCCAGGCCAGAGCAGCAGCCAAGTCTCGCACTATTGCCATGGCCAAGGAGCGCTCCAAGGCCTTGGCCAGCAGGTTCTCCCACCCTAAGTGAAGTCTGAGGCAATTTATTCACTCTGTTGTTTAAAAAAAGTCCATGTTCTCATTAATGGAAGGTCAGGGTAGGGCTGGAGACAACAGAATGTTTTTTGTTCCTATGCTATGTGTTTACTTAGATAATTTTTAAATTGTTTTTCCAGTTGATAAAAGGTTTATTAGCTTCAAAATCCAAGTTTATGAATGACAGTACTAGTACTCAAATTTGTGCTGTGTATGAGATTTAAGAGTAAGAGATTATTATTTTGTAACTCAAATTGGGAAACTCTCCATCTTATTTAGTGATTTTAAACGTGACATGTCAGTAGATTAGGCATTTCCTTGGAAATGTAAAAGCAGTAAAATACTTGTGACCATAAAAAAAAATAGAGAAAAAAGTAAAAGATGACCAAAAATTGCATTCTCTATTCACTTTTAATCTACTGTTTAAAATTAAATAATATATGCCTGGATATAGAGAGAGAGAGATTCAGGAATGTAGAACTAATAACATAATAAATTATAACTGTGCACACTGTCTCATTTATTTCTTAAACATTCCTTGAGCATCTGCTCTTTGGGAGGCTTCATGCTATTTTGGGGAATGTCAAGATCAACAAGATCCACTGTGCCCATAGAATGTTAGAGTCTTGGAGCAGCTGTCACATCAAAAAGATGGTAAGATACACCCTAAGATCTTAGGACAAGTCATAAGAAGGAGAGGAGGACACAAGAGAATCCAGATGTGAGCAGTTAAATGTAAATGCCCTTAGGTAAGCCAGTTTGGGGCCTTGGGAAACTGCAAGTCCTTTGGTGTGAGTCAATTTTATATTAAGCTGGGAGGTGCGTCCAATGAGGCTGTGGGAATGGTGGGCAGGGGCCAGACCCTCAGAAGGTGTGTCCAGAATTGAGATACTAAAGCCTGGAATGGAAAATTGCTTCTAGTAGTTACTTTTGAGTCATGGGTAAGCCAGAATTTTCCATCTGGGACAATAATGGATGGGATACTGCATCCTTTCCCAGTGTCCTTTTCCCGGTGCAGTTAAGCACAGCACATGAACTATGTGTTTTAAGCACATCATCCCCAGGGGCTTCTGAGAAATAAGGGTGATATTCACAAGACATGGGTATGCTCAGAAGCCACTGTGCAAGCAATCTTTGCTCTGGCATGGGAGAGACAAGAGCCCACTACACGAAAGTTCATTTTATTAAGGGTTATCTTGTGCATAATTTATCAAACTCCAAATGAAGGCTAGATTTTTTTATGGGATTGAAATAAATGAAAATAGAGGTGGTTTGGATGGAAGGACAGTTGGAAGGGATGGAAGAAACTGGTTCTTGACACAAATTCTAGGATCCTTAAGTCTCATCCAACTGGGGAAGATTCCCCCACATCTATAATAACATATCCTCAAAAAATTATGTAGTAATTTAGTTTTACTTCCTAAGCATCATATTGGCTGATTTATTGTGCTGTATAATATAGTGCTGCATATGCTTTGATATTTCTTGGATTTAAAAAAAATAGAGCAGGTTTTGGTAGGGTCTGGGGTCAAAATAATAAAAGTAATAACTGCAAATTATTAAAGACTCAATACATGTCAGACACTATGCCAGATGCTTTCATAATCACATACATCCCAGAAGTCCCACACAGCAAGGCTTATCAAGCTCATTTAATAGAAAAGTCTCATAGAGCTTTGCAATTTTCCTGACTTCACATGGCTCACAAATGTCAGAACTGGGACCAGACCTCTGGTCTGAATTTGATTAGGGCCACTCACTGTTCCACTCCTTGAATAAAGCAGATGTACTGTCTCTTAATTCATTTCTTTTCTCACTATTCCATAATGTCTCTGGGGCAATGAAATGAAGGACCTTGTCATCAATGTACTAACCTCAGGTATAATAAGTAAAGATGGAAATGATAATTAAAAACAATTTCAGGATGGTCTGTGGGTTTAATTTACCGGGGCTCCTCTTGTTCCTAGGCACAGAGTTTCTTAAGAGCTGACTGCCTTAGTCCAAGCACTTGAGACAAGTTCCAGCACTTTTTGAATCACGTCACTCTTCCCTTAAGTCTTCTCTAGTGTGCCATCATATCCAAATCCAGATCCTGACCTGCTGCCCAGCTTAATTTCTAAGTCTGCACTCTGCTTCTAGTGGAACGAATAGCCCAGAATCACCTGCCTCTTCCTGACTTAGACCACTCTAGCTCCCTGCAGATGTCCTCTGCCTGTCCTGTCCCTGACCATGGAACCCCTCTGATAACAACAGTGCTGTCCACGTGGTTGTTTACTCCGGCAGTGAACTTTTGATGTGTGCTCATCTGCCCTGGGTGCTTCCACCGCACTCTCCAAAAAAAAAATGTTTTTTTTTCCAAATCTGCCTGTGAGTAGAGTCTGATTTGGCACAGGGTCTACTAGTTCTTGAAAGATAGATAACCCTGCAGTTAGGAGGTTTCAGAACCAGATGAGGTTAGTGAGAAAGGAGAATTTAAACTGGCGACTTAACTGGAGACTGGTCACTAAATCCATACACTGATGAATGAGCTTAACTAAGCGGCCAACAACTCAAGCCTCTCTCCTAAGTGAGATGAGAAAGGCCCGAGAAACTACTGCATAGCAACCATGACCAGATGCTGGATTCTAGCAGACCCTGTATAACTTCTCAGCAAGTTATAGTAGTTGTCTGTGGCTGCCGAAAGAAATTACCACAAATTTAGTGGTTTACAGGAGCACATATTTATGATCTCGGTAAGTACTGCCTACGTTTCTGTAGGGGAAAAGGCCGGACTGGCTCTGTGAGACTCTGAGCTTGGATTTTCACAGGACAAACTCAAGCTTTTGGCAGGCAGGCCTCCCTCTGACCCTGAGTCCTGGGAAGACTCTCCCGTCCTTTGCGGTAATAAGACTGAGGCCCTGTTTCCTTGCTGACCGCTAGCTGACTGTCAGCTGCAGCAGACATAGCATCTCTCTCCTGCCTCCAGCCAGAGAAGTTCTCTGTCGTTAGGGCTCATGTCATTATATTGGACTCACCTGGATGATTCAGATATCTTTACTTTAAATTTGGTTTCACAACCTTAGTACACCTACAAAGCAACTTGGGCAGCAAAAGGAAGAAGGAAATGCTCAGTGTATTGAGATTACAGAGGTCATTGAAAAGGTCACGCGGAAAGGTGCTATAGAGCAACAGTCCCCAACCTTTTTGACACCAGGGACTGGCATGCTAATGAGAATCTAATGCCTGATGATCTGAGGTGGCGCCGAGGCGCTGATGCTAGCATTGGGGAGCGGCTGCAAGGACAGATGGAGCTTCGCTCACCTGCCCGCTACTCACCTCCTGCTGTGTGGCCCGGTTCCTAGCAGGCCACAGACCAGTACCCGTCCGCGGGCCGGGGTTTGTAGACCCCTGCTATAGAGTGAAGAAAGTGACCCCCTCCATGCCGAGACTTACAGTGCCCTTTAGAAAATTGGTGTGGTCCTGTGTTTGAAAACACTGGTCACATAGTAGGTACTAGAACAATTTGGAGTGTAGCAAGGCAAGTTAGGCCTTCCCAGGATCTTCTCTAAGAATGAAGAGAGCTTTTGTATTCAGAGCATAAGTGCTGCACTTTACTGATCACCCACTCTGTTACTGTTGATGGAGAGGCTGCCAGTGCTCACCCACGTGTGTGTCGCTCTCCTCCCTGGGCACAGGGGGCCTATCGTCCAGTCCACTTGTATTAGAAAGGGTTTTGTGACAACCGTTGCCACTGAAATATGAACAAGAGCAAAGTTCATCATTTCCAGACCAAGGCATTTGAGAGTCAGAATGCTACTCTCATGCTTCCTGTTCAATTTGGCAGCAAGCATGCAGAGCCTGCGTTGAGATGTGGAGTCGCATGATTGGGAGTGGCCTGGACGCGTGGGCCATTTGACAGAGGACATCCTGCCTACCCATGTCAGATTTAATGTGCATGAGAAATAACTTCTTGTAGTAGTAGCACATGCAGATTTCAGTCTTCCTCTATTATGTCCACTAGCAGTTATTTATCTGAAAAACACACAGCCATTTCCGTTGTTAGTCTTACTTAAATACATTAATTACAAAAGAAATAGTGTACATTTTTCTCATGCGAAAAAATTCTAAAAATATAGAATAATCCCAATGCTGCCTCTTTACTATGGTCCTGTAAAATTCAGTCCCTACTAGAATAACCACAAAGAAAAACCTTGCGTGTGTATTTTTAAAATTTATTCTAGGTTTTTCTTACACGTATGTGCTAGAAAAACACACTGTTGGTAACTCCCTTTTAAAATGTCTCCAGTGAGCACTAAGACAAACTCCTGAGGGATGACAGCAGAGTGAGGACACCATTCTCACTCCAGCTTACCATAAATTTTTACCTCTATTGTTTCTATAGTATACCCCACTTAAGAATAATAGGTTTTACGACTCCTGCCAGAAAAGAAGTTCTTGAGGGGTTACCCTGGCATCTCTCTCCTCCTCACCATCTCCACTACCTACATGTTACATATACAGGTTTTTCAATAGACACAAACTGAGGTGTGTTTGAGGGAGTAAAGTGTGAGGCTCAGAAGGTTGAGAAGGAGTGTTTAATTGAGAGGCAAAACCAAAGCTTTTCTCATTGGAGAATGTGAACCTTAGGCTTCTCAATGGGGGACCTGAGAAGTATGAGACTTATAGCATAAACATGTACATCTTTGTGTAATATAATCATTGAGATAAATTCACATAAAATTTATTGAGTGCTTAGTAGATGCCAGAGTCTTTTCTCTGATCTCTTTTCTAATAATTTTCTGGTATCCTACTAGATAAGCACCATCATTATTCCCATTTTTCAGATGAGGAAACTAAGACACAGAGAATTTGTCCAAACTGGAAGGGGAGAATTTAAAAAGGAAAAAAAAAGGTAAGACACACTGTGAGTTTTTACTATACGTGTGTAACCATGTACATCATGTTCTGACTCTTGCCCTTGTCACTGAATAAAATATACACGGGATCTTTCTATGAGAGCACATATAAATCTAGTTCACTCTTTTAACTACTCCCTAGAATTTTAAAGTGTGTATGTGGCAAAATTAAAGCAACCATTCTCCTTCTCATGGACACATAGGTTGTTTTTCATTGGTTATTATGATTAATAGAACTGAAATATAACAACATTGAACATGGTTCTTGGGCAAATGTGAATTTATATAGGAAAGAAGTAGCAATGTGCAAATTAGATTAAAGTGGAAATAGTTTGATGATTGTAAATATTTTGAATATTTCTGAAATTGGCTTCCAATGGTGCTGTACCAATTCATATTCTCTCAAATTAATTTATGTGAATACCCTACATTCCCACAGGCATTTAATTTTATTGATTTTAAATTTGGGGCAACATTTTTGGTACAATTATGTCGTCTCAATATTATTTTTATTGGTATTTCCCTGTTTTATAATTAATTTGAGCAGAAAATAAACACAATCCCTTACTCATATGAAGCAGGATTTCTACAGTGATGTCTCGATTACAAGGATACCTCTGGGCACATGCTTTCAGAATTCTGATATGTCAATTAAATTTTCTCCTTTATTTTGAGAAGCGAAGATCTGTTAGAATGACCAGGTGCCAGGAAATGGGCCTGGACAGGAAAAGCTCAATAACTGAGGAACACCAGGAGGACTCGGGGTAGGAGTAGAGCAATTTCTAGAACCTCTGAGAGAGATCACATACTAAAACAAGTCCTGAGAGCCTGGGGCAGCTGGCAGTCAGGAACCTGTATGTAGACTTTTGCAAAAGGTAGAGAAAAGGTACCAGAAGAAGAGAAGGTGGAGAATCTGGTTGAGGGTACCAGACAACTTACATGGCTAGGCTAGGAAGACTCTGAATTATTACTACCAGCCTCTAGTTATACAGTGATTTGAGTGGACAGAGCTATTGGATGAAAGAAACAGAGGTACTCTTGATACCCCACCCTCCTTTAAAATGCCCCCTGCCTACTATCAGACAGAGGACAGCTGGCTCCCATTACCCATCAAGTGCTGTTATTCATGGAATCTAGGAGAGGTGCATCTCTTCATTACTCTGGGCGTTCCGTGCATCCTCGCTAGTGTACCAGGGCTGAGAATTATCTTGATGCCTGTGATGTAGAGGGCTATTTCTTCCTCTTTGTATGTGGCCCTCCTGCCTCTGAGGTTGAGGCTGTGCAAGTGGGTGGGATTGATTGGTGATATGGGGCAGTTAAAATAGGGCAAGTATTACCAATGAGTAGTGGAAGGGGGTGTGCAGCTGCAAGGAGGATGGAATTGCAGGGGGAATTCCCTAAGGCTAACTATCTCAGTGATGTGGAGTAAGGGGCTGAGTGTGGAAGTGTCTTGAAAAACAGTTCAAGTGTTATTCCCTCAGATTGTCTCCCATAGTTCCTGACTCCTTTGCCCAGCAGAGGGCAGTTGTACTTTAGTTATGTTTGGTGGTCTATGTTGCTACTAGATACTGACTGGAGTAGGGGGCTTGCCTACAACGCAAACATTTACAAGGTGAATGGAGAAACACTGCAAGGGGTGTAGTTCCTTGTTAAGTTGCCTAAGGGTGACAGATGTATGTGGAGTCCAAACCTGTATCTTTTTTACTGTACTAACTCCAACTCGATTGACTTATAATTGAAAACAAAATGTTACCTTCAGTAGACCAAATGCTTGAATAAACCAGATGTCTGATCAATAAATAGTTTTCATGCTCGGAATTTCAGGTTTTAGTACACTAGCATAGCTTGATCTTATTCCTTACTACAAGGAAGCTTAATAGCAATGTGATTTAAGGTTTTGTTTATTTTTCATTTCTTAAGAGGGGGACGTGAGTGATATAATTCATAGATACCTTTAGAATCCATTGCCAATGGTATAGATAACCCCATTGCCTTTCTTTTTCTTTTTTCCCCCAAATATATTTTATTCTTTGTTTTTATTTAACTCGAAATAGCTAATAACAAAGACAATTAAAAAATTGTCTCTGACACTTGACTATTCAGTTATTTTTGGTTGATGACACTTGATTATTTAGTTCTTACTTATTTCTAACATGTAGTAAGACATCTTTCAAATAACATGACTCAATTGTTAGTTTTGAATCTAGACAGTCTTCTCCTACACAGAAGCCTATTAAAACTTATAGCCATGAACAGGCTAGCCATTATTTAGTTTTCAATGAAATGCCCAAATACCTACATGCATATATGCTTGTATCTTTTACTACTCAAAATATGAATGTCTTTAAGATATGCTGTGGAATCATATCATAAACACATTTACCTTACATTAATTCAATAATTCAGTGAAAAAGAAACAATGAGGAAATAACAGTAAATCCTGCGGCCATACTGCCTATTCAATGAATGGACATTGAGTAAACCAAGTTGAGTGTTGTCACTGTGGTATTACCTCAGTCACTTTCAGTTCACATCCTGGCTCTTAGAGGGCAAGCATCTTGCAGGGGTAAATGTGATTTTAGAGTTTAAGGGGGTGTGTGTGTGTGTGTGTGTGTGTGTGTGTGTGTACAAAATAGCCCCTAAACGAATACCAACAATTTCAATTGGTCTTCAACTGAAGAAACAGTCATTTCTTCCAACACTGGAGGAAAAACTACCTGTGGCAGATGGACAAATTTCTGATATGGAGCCTTTCTAACAGACTTCAAAGGATAACCATAAAAATCCGACAGTAGACTCTAACTCCTGTGTTTGATGCAACTCCACTGTAAGTTAAAATGCCATGATTTAAAAAGTGCCCCAATGTTGTCGGCATTAATTTAATTTCCAGTTTGGTTCCTTCCTCACATTTAGCAGTGTGTGTTTCTATGATACTCTCCTTGTGCCAGCACTTTAGAATGTATCACTGGCTGAGAAAATCTCATAATGAAAAGATTAGTGTGTCAAAAAATCTGAACAAAACAGCTACTAAAGTTGATCGGTCTCAGCATGATTCAGGATAAGGTTTTCAATTAGCAAATGGTGTAAGTGAAACCAAGAGTCACTTTGTTTTGTCACACTTGGTGCTCCTGGGGACCTCAGCACAACCCCGGTTCAGTTTCTATTTTTAAAAATACCATTCTAATGGAATCGTCCCCACCCTGAATTAAGCTGGGATTGTGAATTTTGCCATTAGATAGAGCTGTTATGTCACAAAGTTCAGGTTCATTTGGTAGATATCAATTTCCTTGACTACAACTTTCAAGCTTGCTTCAAGTTCTTTTGGACCTGTAGGACTTCTCCCTGGGCTGTAGGTGAGGGTAAACTATCCCATGGAGAACTCCTTCAGTTGCCACAATTAGAAGACCACTGGCTACAGGTAAGACGTATGGATCCCTGAAGAACATAGCAGCACCGGCTGCTGGGGCAGTTTGCCTGACTCTAAGATTCTGCTTCATCAAGAGATTCACAACTCTGCCTTTGGCAGAGACGGCAAGTGTTGCACGTTCAGGAAATCAAGAAACAGCTTAAGAAGTTCGTTTTCTAAAATGACGGCCATGTATCCCCGCTCCAGGTCACTCTCCTGCTAGTGAAAAGACAGGATGTAAAACTCCATGGCCGTGCCAGCCAGCCAGCCCGAGGAAGGCAAGCATGGGGCGGCCACCATGCCACCTTGGGTGGGGCCGCCTCGCCTCTTTCCCTGCTCCCGTGGGACCCAGAGGCTGTGGACCCCGCCGCCTGGAGTGCTCTGGACAGGCCGTGTCCGGAACCCGAGGCCCTGGAGCGGAGGGCGCGGGCCTTGCCATTATTTTTCTAATTAAAGAATTCTTAAATATTTTGAAACGATAAGATATCCCTTAAAAAGAAAATTTAAAAATAAAGAATATATGGATTCTGTGCTAGTTATTACCAAAGTCATTACAGGATCTGTAGTAAATAGAGTAAAATCTAAAACTGTGCAATGAGGCCAGGGCCCAGACTGTTAGATTCAGCCAGCAGATGGAGGAATCCTAGGCCTTAACAGAAGGTGCGGAATCAGAGGGAACTTGGGATTTAGGTAAGTTTGAGGGGACCCCCCCCCAGAAGAGAGTGGACCCCACTATCTCGCCCCTGCTTTGAATCCTGGCAGGCTTTGTGTAAGAACTACCTGAAGTACTGACATTAATATCCTCTCTGGGGAGTCAGGATTTTGAGGGCTTTGGACCTGGATGTTGGCCTAGCGCCACAGAGAACGGGATCCCGGATAGTAACATAAATAAAGGTATGAGGACTCTTGTCTGATTTCTGAGGAAACCATCCACCACAGAGCAGATGGGAAGCGCACTGACTTGCTTCTGCACTAGGTTCTGGGAAGCCCCGGTATGGTTGTGAGGCTCAGACGCCCTTTTGCTTCGCTCTCTGGAAACTAGAGCGTGACATTGGGGGGGCCTCGGTTTAACGCTAATTAACCAGAGAGAGAATAGTCAGCATTAGCCTAGAGTTTTTTTTGTAAAAAATAGCCCCTACATGAATTGCAAGGAAATGTCCCACCCCAAAGTTGACCCATAGAATGCCGCCACCTTGTCAGCCCAAATAGAACCCCAGCAGGAATCATCTGATGTAGCGACTTCCGAGAACCTTCTAATTTCCCCCACCCTACCCAGAGGACTGACGGTGCTAGGGCCTCGCACGAAAGTGTCAAGTTTAGCCAGCAAAGGGACCCGTTCTGGGCTCTAACGGGAGTAAAGTAAAAGACCTTGGGCGACATCTGAGGGAATTGTCCGTCCTAGCACATACGTGCCTCATAGAACCCTGCCCCTGCCGTCCACACCGAGAGGCCCCAGGCAGCGCTTTAAGGCTCTGACGTGCCCTGAGCACCGTGACTTCCGACTCCAGTGTCCGAAGTCGCAGCCTCGGTACAAGGAGGGCGGCATCAGGTCGTGAACAGATTTCCAGGCCGCGACTGGAATTAGGGTAAAGACCCCGAGTTAAGTGTAAGGGGCCTGGCCACGCCAGGTTAGAGGCATTTCCAGAGTTCCATGTCTGCTGTCAGCCCTAAAATAACCCAGACAAGAATCGAGCGACACAGCAACCTTCGAGTACTTTCTAAATTTCCTCCGAGGGTACCGAGTGGGGTGGGGTTTCAAACCAGGCTGTCAGCTTCAGACTAGAAGAGGGCCGGGTCCCAGGCCCTAACGGAAATAAAGCCCAGGACCCTGAGTGAGAGGTCTGTGGGACCCCCACTGCCCCGCTACTCCAACATCCGGGGCCTCACAGAGTGCCAGAACGTTCGCTCCGAGAGGCTACAGGTTAGGTTGGATTGATGTAAGGCGCCCTGACTTCTGTTTCTGGTGTTGCAGGGAAAAATGAATACTTTCTAATGGGAAGAGGAAGGTGTCAGACGAGGGGAGGAGCTTCCAGGCCCTGCCACGTGTACCAGTGAGGACACTGAGGTCTCAGGGAAACACCCACTCCCATCAAAGGGGACCTTACAGAGTCCTACCACTGTTGGAGGCTTTGGATGAGGGTGTGAGGCTGAGCACCCCCTCGCATTGTCCTTTGGCCGTCTCGGGAAGTCTGTCTAAGAGGGCAGCCTCATTAGATTTAGAGTATAATTTTAAAAAATCAAATTATCGAAATACTGATTAATGACAATAAAAGATGGTCTGTGAGTTGAAAAAAAATAAAGAGGCAGCCTCATTGTTATTAAAGGGAGGGAATCCAGGTTTTTCAGCACTTAATTCGAGGACCCTGAGTGAGGCCTGAGGGGACCACCCACTATAGAACAGGGGTGAGGGAGGGGATGGGTTATCACAGAGAGTCCTGTGCAAGCCATCAGCTGTACCTCTGCACATGTGAGAAATGCCACGAGGGCGAATATATTACACTGAGGCTCTCCTCAGGACCCCCAGGTATTGGGCTGCCTTTCTCTGATGGTATAAGTCTTAAGTCATCAGAGAGAGGAGTCCAGGCCCTATCAGGAGTAAAAGTGAGAGCGCTGAGTGAGGACTGAGATCCCTCAGTTCCCCAGGATAGAGAGGATCCCACAGAACTCTGCCTGTGCTTTATTCCTTGTGCCTACCGGGGAAGAAAGTTCCCCCTAGTTCCTCTTCAGAGGCTTTAGAGTGATGACAGCTTTGAAATGAGGGGTCAGCATCAGAATAGTAGACCACAGGGGCCTCAGGTCCTGCCAAAAGTGGAGGGATGGCCCTTAATGTGAACTGAAAAACTCCCTAATTAAGACTCTGCTCTAAGTCCCAAGCAGATCTGGTAGGCAGGAGCTAAGGCACACCCTGCTTATTGCCACAGTCCTCAGGGCATAAGCACATCAGAGAATAGCAGCTTGTGGGTTCCTAGAGCAGTGCCCTCAAGGAAACCCGCAGAGATGGCCTTCAATAATGCCATGGTTCTATCTCCTTGTTGAAGTGGCCCAACAATCTCATCCTCTCTCCTTCAGATCACTGAGTCACCTGCCCACACTGGTGCCTGCTACCCTTTTTGAAAGCCACCATGCCTCGGGGTCAGAAGAGCAAGCTCCGCGCCCATGAAAGACACCACCAGGCACGAGCAGAGCCCCAGAATCCTGCAAGTGCTCAGGCCACTGCAGCAGGGGGAGGAGAGCTTTGCTCTTCCTCCTCTTCTCGTTTCAAAAGCTCTTCTGCTGCTGGGTCATGCAGCAATCCCCAGGGTCCTCAGAGAGCTCCATCCACAGCCACTACTGCAACAACATCGAATGAAGGTGCCAACTACCAAGTGGAGGAAAGGCCAAGATCCTCCCAGGCCCAGCCCACTACTGAGCCCTCCCAGAGAGGCCCTCTAGATGAGAAGGTGATTCTGCTGGTATATTACCTGCTGCACAAGTATCAAATGAAAGAGCACATTACCAAGGGAGAAATGCTGAGAAATGTAATCCAAGTGTACAGGAAACACTTCCTGGAGATCCTCAAGAAAGCCTCTGCACACCTAGAGATGGTCTTCGGCCTTGATGTCAAGGAAATGGATCCCTACCGGCACATCTATATCCTCGTCAACAAGCTGGACCTAAGCTATGATGCCATGGCAAGTGGTAACAGAGGGATTCCCACGACTGGCCTGTTGATGACTATTCTGGGTGTGATCTTCATGAAGGGCAATTGTGCCACCGAGGAGCAAATCTGGCAAATATTGAATGCGATGGGGCTATATGAGGGGAGGAATCACTTCATATTTGGAGAGCCCAAGAAGCTTATCACCAAGGATTTGGTGGAAGAGAATTACCTGGAGTATCGCCAGGTGCCTGATAGTGATCCTCCATGCTTTGAGTTCCGGTGGGGTCCAAGAGCCTACGTTGAAACTACCAAGATGAGAGTCCTAGAATTTATAGCCAAGATCCATGATACCGTACCAAGTGCCTGCTCATCCTGGTATGAAGAGGCTTTACAAGATGAGAAAGAGAGAGCACAAGCCAGAGCAGCAGCCAAGGCTCGTATCGTTGCCATAGCCGGTGCACGCTCCAAGGCCTTGATCAGCAGCTCCTCCTGCACTAAGTGAAGTCTGAGGCAAGTTCTTCATTTGTTCAAAAAAGAAGTTCACGTTCTAAGGGGCAGAAGGTTGGGGTGGGGCTGGAGATAACACAGTATATATAACATGCTATGTTTCTGTTCTACGTGGTAACTTGGATAATTAAAAAATATTTTCCTTTTAATAGACAATGTAAGAACCTTCATAATCCAAATTTATGAATGATAAGCATTTGTTTCTGTGATTGAGATTTAAGAGTAAGTTTTATTATTTTGTAAATTGAATTGGAAAAGTTCTATCTTATTTAGTGCTTTGGAACAAGGTAACATGGCAGTAGATGAGGCATTTGCTTGGAAATGTGAAATAACAGTGTAATAGTTCAAGTCAAGAAATTGAGAAATAAATAAAAGCTAATGAATTCTTGGTTTCATTTATGACTTTTCGTACGTTTTATAACTATATATATGGACAGATTTAGCTTATTCAGGAACGTTGGAAATATTATATTTAATAAATTAGACCTCTTTCTCAGTGGCCCATTTTTTTCTCCAATAACTGAGCATTTACTCTTTGCAAACTCCATGTTAGTATCGGGAATGCTAGGCTGTATGCAAACTGTCCCTGCCCATAGAAGTTTAAAGTCTTGGGGTAACAATGATGTGAGGAATAATGTAAGATATCCACTATGACCAAAAGGGCAAGTCAAAAGATGGCATGAGGACTTGGGGGTTTTAGGTGTGAACAGTCAAATGCAAATGCCTGTGGCAAGGGGTTTGAGACCTTGGGAAACTTCGAGTCCTTCAGTGTTAGGTAATATTAATTAAGCCAGGTGCTGGGTCACATAAAGATCTTTGAGTGGTGGGCAGAGCCCAAAACCTCAGATGATGTATCTCAGATTGAGAGACTGAAGCCTGGAATGGAAAACTGCTTCAGGCACTGACTTTAACATCATGGATAAAGCAGAAAGAAATCTTCACCTGGGACAGAAATGGAAGAGGTCCTGTGCTCTTGTCCTAGTGCAGGAGAACAGAGTTCACAAGATAGGTAGGTGATTTACTTACATCATAGCAAGAGAGTGTCTGAGAAACAGGGTGAGACTCACAGGAGATGGGATGCTCAGAAGCTGCTGTGCTGGCACTCCTTGCTCTGGGCTGGGAGAGGCATAGCTCAACCATTAAATGGCCATTTTAATTAGGTTATCTGAAATGTCATTTGATAAACTCTTAAGTTAGAACTAGACCTGTGATGGAGGTGAAATAATTGCAAATACAAACGTTTTGGATGGAAGGGCAGATGTAAGGGAGACATGGAAATAGACTTTTGAGTTGCATCAAACTGGGGCAGATTCCCTAACACAAACAATAAATAAGGTACCATCAAAAAAGTTATATGACGAGTAACTTAGTTTAACTTGTTAAACAATCCATTAGCTGACTTTTTGTGCCACATCCTAGACAGCTGCACATTTTCTGACATTTCCTGGCTCACAAAACAAACAAAAACAAACAAATAAAAACAGGGGAGATTGGTAGGTTTTAGGGTGAAAATAATAATAGTAATAACTAAAAATTACCAAAACCCAGTACATGCTAGACACTGCCAGTGTCTTGCATGAGTTACATTCCAACAATCCTACTTACCAAGATACATGTGAACCAAGAGCAAGGAGACGACTTATCAAACCCATTTCACAGATGAAAATCCGAGGTTCATAGAACTTTGCAATTTTCCTGAGTTCACCTGGAAGGTAAGTGACAGAGCTGGGACTAGAGCCTTAGTCTGAATTCCTCTAGCACCCACACTGTTCCACAATTCCCAGCCTAAGGCCAACAGTTCCCTAATTCATTTCTCTTCTCACTAATCCACAATGACTCCTAACAAATAAAAAGAGGGAAACTTTTTATTTAGCCAATGTACTAAATCCAGGTGTATTAATAAGGTGAATATGAAAATTAAACACCACATGGCGGCTCTCTATGGGCTGCATTTGTCTAAGGTCCACCTGCCTCTATCCACAAAGTAGTTTTAGAGCTGACCCTACCTGGTGATGGGATCACTCAGCACTTTCCAAATAACCCTGTGCTTCCCCTAGGTTTTCCCCAGTGTGCCCTCATGTCGAAGTCTGGATCTTAACCTGCTTTCCAGCTCTCCCCTGCTTCCTTTCATAAAGCTGCACTCTGCTCCCAGTGGAACAAATAGTCCAGAATCACCTGCCTTGTCCTGACTCCCTGCACTCCAGCTGCACTCCAGCTCCCTGCAGATGTCCTTTGCCTGTCCTGTCTCTGACCATGGAACCCCTCTGATAACGTGGTTGTTTACTCTGGCAGTGAACTTTTGATGTGTGCTCATCTACTCTGGGTGCTTCCACCGCACTCTCAAAATTTTTTTTTTTTCCAAATTGGCTAGTGAGTAGAGTCTGATTTGGCACAGGGTCTACTAGTTCTTGAAAGATAAATAACCCTGCAGTTAGGAGGTTTCAGAACCAGATGAGGTTAGTGAGAAAGGAGAATTTAAACTGGCGACTTAACTGGAGACTGGCCACTGAATCCATACACTGATGAATGAGCTTAACTAAGCGGCCAACAGCTCAAGCCTCCCTCCTAAGTGAGATGAGGAAGGCCCGAGAAACTACTGCATAGCAACCATGACCAGATGCTGGATTCTAGCAGACCCTGTATAACTTCTCAGCAAGTTATAGTAGTTGTCTGTGGCTACCGAAAGAAATTACCACAAATTTAGTGGTTTACAGGAGCACATATTTATGATCTCGGTAAGTACTGTCTACGTTTCTGTAGGGGAAAAGGCCGGACTGGCTCTGTGAGAGTCTGAGCTTGGATTTTCACAGGACAAACTCAAGCTTTTGGCAGGCAGGCCTCCCTCTGACCCTGAGCTCTGGGAACTCTCCCGTCCTTTGCGGTAATAAGACTGAGGCCCTGTTTCCTTGCTGACCGCTAGCTGACTGTCAGCTGCAGCAGACATAGCATCTCTCTCCTGCCTCCAGCCAGAGAAGTTCTCTGTCGTTAGGGCTCATGTCATTATATTGGACTCACCTGGATGATACAGATATCTTTATTTTAAATTTGGTTTCACAACCTTAGTACACCTACAAAGCAACTTGGGCAGCAAAAGGAAGAAGGAAATGCTCAGTGTATTGAGATTACAGAGGTCATTGAAAAAGTCACGCGGAAAGGTGCTATAGAGCAACAGTCCCCAACCTTTTCGACACCAGGGACTGGCATGCTAATGAGAATCTAATGCCTGATGATCTGAGGTGGCGCCGAGGCGCTGATGCTAGCATTGGGGAGCGGCTGCAAGGACAGATGGAGCTTCGCTCACCTGCCCGCTACTCACCTCCTGCTGCGTGGCCCGGTTCCTAGCAGGCCACGGACCAGTACCCGTCCGCGGGCCGGGGTTTGTAGACCCCTGCTATAGAGTGAAGAAAGTGACCCCCTCCATGCCGAGACTTACAGTGCCCTTTAGAAAATTGGTGTGGTCCTGTGTTTGAAAACACTGGTCACATAGTAGGTACTAGAACAATTTGGAGTGTAGCAAGGCAAGTTAGGCCTTCCCAGGATCTTCTCTAAGAATGAAGAGAGCTTTTGTATTCAGAGCATAAGTGCTGCACTTTACTGATCACCCACTCTGTTACTGTTGATGGAGAGGCTGCCAGTGCTCACCCACGTGTGTGTCGCTCTCCTCCCTGGGCACAGGGGGCCTATCGTCCAGTCCACTTGTATTAGAAAGGGTTTTGTGACAACCGTTGCTACTGAAATATGAACAGGAGCAAAGTTCATCATTTCCAGACCAAGGCATTTGAGAGTCAGAATGCTACTCTCATGCTTCCTGTTCAATTTGGCAGCAAGCATGCAGAGCCTGCGTTGAGATGTGGAGTCGCATGATTGGGAGTGGCCTGGATGCGTGGGCCATTTGACAGAGGACATCCTGCCTACCCATGTCAGATTTAATGTGCATGAGAAATAACCTCTTGTAGTAGTAGCACATGCAGATTTCAGCCTTCCTCTATTACGTCCACTAGTAGTTATTTAACTGAATAACACACAGCTACTATTTCTGTTGTTAGTCTTACTTAAATATACTAATTATAAAAGAAACAGTGTACGCGTTTTGATACTAATAAAATTCTAAAAATATAGATGAATCAGAAATCCTATTCTTTACTTTATCCTTTAAAATTCAGCCCGTCTCAGAAGTAACCATAATTTTAAAATGTTGTATGTATTATATTAAAATATATTCTGAGCTTTTTCTTATATGGATTTAATAGAAAAATACAATATGAGGTTTTTTTTAAACATACATCTTGATGATGTACATACTACTTTGCCTCATGCCCTTGTCACTTAATGAAATAAATGCAGAATCTTTCTGTGAGAGTATATATTTATCCATCTTACTTTTAACTACTCCCAAGTATTCTAAAGTGTGTATGTACCATAATTAATTTAAGCATTTTCTTTTCTTCGATGGCACACAAGGTGTTTTCTATTTTTGCTATAACTAATAGAACTGATACCAACATCATGAAACATAAATTATTGTGAAAATGTGGATGTTTTCTTATAGTAAAGACAGAAGTGAATATTTAGTTAAAGTGGAAGAAGAATGATGATCATAAATTTTTTTGAATATTGCTATTATTCTGTTTCAATAATGCTATACCAATTTATATTCCCATGTATTAATATATGAGAATATCCTAAAGCCTCAAGGTATTTTATTTAATCAATTTAAAATATTTTTTATTTTTTCAATTACAGTTGACATACATTATTATATTAGTTTCAAGTATACAACATACTGATTAGACTTTTGCATAACTTATGAATGATCACCCCGCTAAATCTAGTACCCATCTTACACTGGGCTAGTTATTACAGTATTATTGACTATATTCCCTATGCTATACTTTACATCCCCATTACTATTTTATGATAATCAAGTTGTACTTATTAATCTCTTCCACTCTTCACCCATCCTCCCAACACCCCTCTCACCTGGCAACCATCAGTTTGTTCTCTGTATCTATGAATGAAATCATATGGCTTATCTGATTATTTTTAACTGTGTATTCTCATTGTTCTTTTATTTTGTATTTACATATTTTCTAATTATGTTATTCAAAAATTAATTCCTCATTAAATAATTCCTTATGCAAATAAAGCAGGGTTTTTGCAAGATATCTTGAGTACTGGGGTATATCTGGTTGGTGTTCTAAAATTCTATATCAATGAGAGTTTTTTCTATTTTCTTGAAGAAGCAAGGATTTGATCTGAATGACTTAGGTCCCAGGGAATAGTCTAGACAGGATGCCTCAATTAGTGGGGAGCATCAGGAGGCCTGAGGGGTAGACAATTTCCAGAATCTATGAGAGAGACCACAAACTATACCAAGTCCAGATAGCCCGAAGCAGGCCAGCAGTCAGGGTTCTGAATTCAGAGCTTAGCATATAGTGGAAAAAAAATTAGAAGAGAACTTGTGAAACCTTGGAGGGTCCAGGAGAACTTCCAGGAAAAGGCTCGGAGAATCTATGAAACATTATCACCAGCTTAAAGTTGCACCATAATCTGAGTGGGCAGATCTATTCGATGAAAGGACCAGAGGCATGCCTGATACCCTTTCCTACCTTAAAATATGCCTTGCCCAATATCAGGCAGAGATAGCTGGCTCCTCTGTGTAACCCACCAAGTGATGTTATTAATGGCATCTGGGAGAACATCTTTTCACTATTTTGGGGGTTCCATGCATCCTTCCCAGCGTGCCAGAGCTGAGAGCTGTCTTGATTCCTGATGGAGAAGGCTACTTCTTCCCTGATGTATGGCACCCTTTCAGTACTGAAGCTGGGGCTATATCATTACATAATGATCTATGATCTAGATACTATCCCTACCTTAGACTGCCTCCTTTAATTCCTGAGTTCTCTGCATCCATAGGACAGATGTCCTGTGGCTGTTTGGTGTTCTATGTTACCACCATGTACTGTCTAGGCTAGAGGGCTGGCCTCAGGTGTGTAAGCATTTTACAGAAGAGGTGGAAATAATCATTAAGGATGGTGTGACTCCTTGTTAAATTGACTGAAGTTAATGGTGATATGTGATGTCCAAAGTTCTTTATTATTGTAGTAACTCTAGCTTGATTGAATTAATTTTTAAAAAAATTCTATATCAGCTACTCTCAACACTTTCACATGATCTGTAGTAAATTTTATTACCTTTCAATGAAAGTTGATGTAATCATACTAAAGTGTCAACCTCAAGCAAGCAGAGAGAAGGATCCCAAGCCCTAACAGAAATGAAGGTAAGAAGCAGGAGGAAACTCTAGGGGAACTGCCCATGCCACACAGACTGACCCATACAGAGCCTTGCTCCTGGTGTCAGCCTCTGGAGCACTGGGCATGGTTGTTAAACACAGGCATTCCTTCATTGCACCCTCTTGAGACTGCGGTTGGGGCTGGCAATCTGGGAGATGGTGAGTTGGCCTTGGTCTGAGGCTGGCTGATTCAGTTCAGCGAAAGGAGGAGTCTGGGGACCCTCTGTGAGTCAAGTTTAGAAACTTAGGTGAGGACTCAAGATATTTTCTCCTCTAAAATAGTGTGACCAGCTCAGAGCCCCACCCGGGCTATCAGCCCTGGGAAGCCCTATGTGGGGGCCTCAAGAAGTGTATTCTCTTTATTTCTGCTTCTGGCTTCTAGAGTAGTGAAGGCTTTGGTATGACTGCAGAGGCCTCAGGTCAGCAGATGGAGGAGAAATCCAGGTCTTGAAAGGAGGTAAGATAAAAATCCTTAGTGAGGTTTGAGGGAACCACCCACCCCCGATTGGAGTGTATCCCACAGAGTACCGCCCCTGCTTTCAGCCCTGGTAGGTGGGGTCAGAAATCACCTGATTTAGCACCTTCTGAATGCCCCCTGTGGTACTTAATTTGCTAATAGTATTGGACCAAGGTATTGGCTTTAGGCCAGCAGGGTCCCAGGCCCTAACAGAAGACCAGGGCTCTGAGTGAGGTCTGAAGGAATCACCCATGCCAGAACAAAGGGGTCTCCATGGAGCCCTGCCTCTGCTGTCAGATCTGGGAGGCCCCAGGCAAGGGTGGCTGAAGGAGAGAATTAGACATTGGAGGACACTAGTTAAGTGTACCACAAGTTGTAGTACTTATGTTTATTGAAAATTCTTTATTTTTAAATGAACTTATAAATATAAAATAGGTTATATTTACAGAAAAGTTGCAGAGATAGTACAGAGGGCTCCCTTATACCCAGCACTTACTTTCCCCTATTGTTGATGATATATTTATCACAACTATTGAACCAATACTGACACATTAATATTAACTAAAGTCCATAATTCATTCATATTTCCTTCATTTTTTCCCCTAATGTCCTTTTCCTGGCCCAGGATCCCAACCATGATACCATATTGCATTTAGTTATCATTTCTCCAAACCTTCTCTAGACTGTGACAGTTTCTCAGACTTTCCTTATTTTTGATCACCTTGACAGTTTTGGGGCAGGTATTGGTCAGGTGTTTTGTAGAATGTCCCTCAATCGGAATGTATTTGGTATTTTTCACATGATTACACTGGCACTATGGGTTCCTGGGAAGAAGGCCTCAGGAGTGAAGTGCTATTTTTATCACATTTTATCAAGGGCACATACTATCGCCCTGACTTATCAACTGATAATATCATCTTGATCACCTACCTAAGGTAATGTTTGTCAAGTTTCTTCAAGTAAAGTTACTTCACCCCACCCCGCCTTTCCATACAGTACCCTTTGGAAAGAAGTTACTATGTTCAGCCCACACTTAAGGAATGGGGAGATATGCTCTACCTCATTGAGGGTGGAGAAGCTACATAAATTATTTGGAATTATTCTATACATAAGATTTGTCTATTCTCTAATTTATTTATTTGGTCATTGATTTTAGCAGTACGAACTCATGAATATGTATTTTATACTTTGGGTCATAATCTAATATTAGGTTATTTATTTTTCTGCTCAAATTGTTCCATTGCTACTAGTCATATTGTTTCTAAGCTCTCTCAGATGATAGAGCTTAAAAAATATCTGTATACTAGTCCACATATGTATGTATACTTATAATTATTTTCACATTTGTCCATCTGTATTTATATTAAGCTAAACATGAGTCATACTAATGTTCCCAACTCTAATCTAGTATTGCATGATTTATTTTAGCCTTCCCCCTTTGTTTACCTCTGTGAGAAAATTGGCTCCAACTATCTACCATACATATACTTATTTATTCAACCTCAATATACATGTATATTGAATTCAGATTTTTAGCCCATACTCTTCTAAGTAACAACTTTACCAGCAAGAATAGAGTATCTATTTACAGTCCCTTTTTCTATAGTCTTACAGTATACTCTCATTTCTGAAGTTATTTAGGTCAGCACCTCTTTTTCCCTATCCTCTTCATTGATGTTATTTCATACATTTGTAATACCACTAGATTTCTTTTGTCACAGTCTGCATTCCATCCTGGGATACCTAGATCTCTGAATTGATTTTTTATTTGCATACATTAAGGTTCATGTTTTGTGCTCTAATGTTCTATGGGATTTGAAAAATACACAGTGCCTCATATCCACCATTATAGTTTCATGCAGGATAGTTTCATTATCCTAAAAACACTGTGTGCTTCATTTTTTCAACCATCTTCTCCCCTTAAAAAAATCCTAGAAACTACTAATTTGTTTTTTGTCTCTGTAGTTGTGACTTTTTTAGAATGTCATATAAATGGAATTATGCAGTATGTAGCATTTTGGACTGACTTCTTTTGCTTAGCAACATGCATTTAAGATTCATCCAAGTTATTTCGTTAATTGATAGTTTATTACTTTTTATTGCTGAGTTGTATTCCATTGAACATATATACCACAGATTATTTATTTACTTACCTACTAAAGGCATCTTGGTTTTGGTGATTGTGAATAACACTGTTATAAGAATTTATGTTAAGTTATCTGGGTTGACATAAGTTTATGAATCACTTGAATAAATATCTATGAGCACAGTTTCTAGATTGTATGACAAGACTACATTTAGTTTTATAAGGAACTGCCAAACTGTTTCCAAAATGTCTGTACCATTTTGCATTTTCAACATCCAGTTGCATTCTTGCTAATAATTGGTATTAGTCTTTCTAATAGGTATGCACTGGTAACTAATTGTTATTTTAATTTGCATTTCTTTAATGCAAAATTATGTTCTTAATCCTTTCATATGTCTATTTGCCATCCGTGTATCTTCTATTGTGAAATATTTGTTCAGATCTTTTTCCCACTTTAAAAACAGGTAGGATCGCATATTATTTTCTTAGGATAACTGTAATAAACACAAACTTGGTGGCTTACAACCCAAGAAATTTATTCTTTCACGGTTATGGAGGCCAGAAGTCTGAAATAAAGCTGTCAGAAGAGTTGGTTCCTTCTGGAAGCTCTGAGGGAGAATCCATTCCAGGCCTTTCTCTTACCTTCTGATAGCAACTCAGCAATTCTTGGTGTTCCTTGACTTATAAATGCATTGCTCCAATTTCTGCCACCACCTCTGTCTTCACATGTCCTTCCGCTCTGTACATCTCTTTTAATTCTCCCTCTGTCTTTCCCTTATGTCATTTGTCTTTGGATAGAGGGCCCACCTTAAATCTAGGATGATCACATCTAGAGATCCTTAACTTAATTATATCGGTAAAGATGATTTCCAAATAAGGTCACATTCACAGGTTTCAGGGGTTAGAACATGGACATATCTTTAAAAGACACCATTCAAAACATGATTGGTTGCTTGTTTTATTATTGTTGAGTTTTAAGAAGTCTTTGTACATTCAGATACAAGTCTTTTATAAGATATGTGATTTGCAAGTATTTTCTCTCAAATTGTGGCGTGTTTTTCATTCTCTTAACAGCATCTTTCACAGAGCAAACCTTTTTAATTTTAACAAAGTCCGACTTACCATTTTTTCTTTATAGATTATGCTTTTGATATTGTATTTAAAACTCATCTCCACTCCCACAGTCACTGATTTTCTCCTGTGTTTTCTTCTAGCAGCTACTTAATTTTGCATTTCCCATTTAGTTCTGTAACCTATTTTGAGTTAATTTTTGTGTAAGGTATGAGGTTTGTGTCCAAGTTCAACTTTTTCCTATGCAGTTGTTCAACTTTGGTGAAAAAGTTATGTTTTCATTTATTTGCCTTTGTGCCTTTGTCAAAAATTATTTGACTATATTTGTGTGGGTCTATTTCTGGGCTCTCTAGTCTGGTCCACTGATCTGTCTATTCTTTCACCAACAATATGCTGTCTTGATTACTATAGCTTTATATTAAGCTTTATATTAACTTTTTAAACTTCATTTTTTTTCAATATTGTGTTGGCTATTCTAGAACCTTTGCCACTCTACATAAATGTTAGAATCAGTTTTGTCAATATTTTCAAAAAAATTTGCTGGAATCATGATTAGAATTGCATTAAATCTATATATCAAGTTAGAAATAACTGACATTTTAATGTAGTGCATCTATCAATTCATGAAGAGAGACTATTTCTCCATTTATTTAGGTTTTCCTTGATAAGAGTTTTGTAGTTTCCACAAATGGACCTGGCATATATTTTGTTAGATTTATATCTAAGTATTTCATTTTTGTGTAACTGTAAATATTTTTGCTTTTTAAAACTTCTAATTTCAATTTCTTATTGATGGCATATACTAAAGCAATTATACTCTGTCATTAATTCCAGGAGGTTTTCTTTGTAGATTCTTAGAGTTTTTTGACAATTACCATTGTTTCCTCTGCAAAAAGATATACTTTTTATTTATCCCTTTCTTATCTGCATACTTTTTATTTGTTATTGCTTGTTTTGTACAAGATAGGACTTCTGTTACAATAGCGATTAAGAGTAATGAGAGTATATCCTTGTTACATTTCTAATCTTGGGGAGAAAACATTCAATTTCTCATCATTAGGTATAATGTTAGCTATAGTTTTCTTGTATACCTTTTATCAGGTTAAGGAAACTCCCTCTTAATCTTAATTTTTCAATTTTTTAACATAAATGGGTATTAAATTTTTCAACTTATTTTTCTACATCTATTGATATGATCATATTTATTTTCTTATTCGTTCTGTTATATGATGAAATACACTAATTGAATTATAAATGTTGACTCAGGTCCGAATTCTAGAAATCAGCCCCACTAGGTAATAATTATTATTTTTACATATTGCTAAAACCTATTTGCTATTATTTTGTTAAGACTTTTCTTTTGGTCTATGTTCATGAGAGATCTTTGTAATTTTCTACTAATGTATCTATCTGATTTTGGATTAGGGTGATACTCCTAAAAAAAAATTAAGAATTCTTTTCTAGGGACTACATCAAACTAAAAAGTCTTTGCAAAGCAAGGGAAACCATTAAAAAAAGAAAAAAGAAAAGAAAACATACTGAATGGGAGAAGGTATTCCCCAATGATAAATCCAGTAAAGGGTTAACATACAAATTTTATTAAAAAAAACTCACATGACTCAACACCAAAAAACTAACAATCCAATTAAAAATGGGCAAAGGACATGAATAGATATTTCTCCAAAGAACACAAAGCCAATAGACATATGAAAAGATGCTCAATGTCACTAATCATCAGAGAAATGCAAATTAAAACCACAATGAGCTATTACTGTACACCTGTCAGAATGGCTGTCATCAATAAATCAAAAAACAGCAAGTGTTGGCTGGTGAGGATGTGGAGAAAAAGGAACCCTCGTTCACTGTTGGTGGGATTGTAAATTGGTGCAGCCACTATAGAAAAGAGTTTGGAGGTAACTCAAAAATTAAAAATAGAACTGTGTCATGACCTAGTAATAAATACCCACTTCTAGGTATTTATTTGAAGAAATCCAAAACATTAATTTAAAAAGATATATGTGTCATTATGTTCATTGCAGCATTATTTACAATAGTCATGATGGAAACAACCTAAGTGCCCATCAATAGACGACTGAGTAAAGAAGATGTGATACATATATACAATGGAATATTATTCAGACAGAGAAAAGCAAATACCATATGATTTCACTTATATGTGGAATCTAAAGAACGTAACAAACAAACAAAACAAACACAGAGTCATAGATACAGAAAATATCTTGATGGTTACCAGATGGGAAGGGGGTTGGGAGGATAGGTAAAAAATGGGAAGGGATGAAGAAGTACAAAATTAATAGTTAGAAAATAGTCATGGGGATGTAGAATACAGCATAGGGACTATAGTCAATATTACTGTAATGGCTGTGAATAGTGCCAGATGGGTGATGGAGTAATTGAGGAAATCACTTTATAAATTACATAAATGTCTAACCATTGTACTGTATACCTGAAACTAATATATAATGATAATAATAATAATAATAATAATAATAATAATAAATCAAAGGCAAAAAAAGTACAAATTGGTAGTTATGCAATAGCCAAGATGATGTAAAGTACAGAACTGGGACTATAGTCAATAATACTGTAATAACTATAGTGCTAGACTATTAGGGGGAATCACTTGATAAATTATGTAAACGTCTAACCCCTATGCTGTATACCTGACACTAATATTATATTGAATGTCAAGTGTAATTAAAAAAAGTTGTTTGTCAAGCAAACAAACAACACCAAATAGCAACAAAAAAAGCTGCCACCTAATCGGCATCTTTCCAGGCATTGTCCTGGGTACTCCTCATCTATTCTCTCAATTCACCCTTGCATTCCCCCATAGGTTACAGGGTGTTCTCTCCATTCTACCACTGAGGAAGCTCAGGCTCCAGAGGCCAGTGAACTTTCACGAGGACATGTGGTGAGTAAATGGTAATGCTGAGAGTGGAACACATAACTGATGCCAAATGAAATCTCCACACTCAGGAAACCAAATTAGTTGTGTCAACAACCCTAAATCCTGACAGCAACTCTCAAAAAGATGAAAGATACACAATTACTGTTGATCCTCATTATTTGCAGATTCTGTACTTGTGAATTCACCTACTTGCTAAAATTTATTTGTAACTCCTAAATCAATACTCAGAGTTCTTGTACAGTGATTCTTGGACATGCACCAGGCAGTAAAAAATTTGAGTTGCCTGATGCTCACGTTCTCAGCCGAGGAGGCAACTGTCTTATTTCATTTCCCAGTCTATAAACAAGCATCATTTTTCTGGTCTTTTTAGTGCCATGATTGTAATGTTTCTGTGCTTTTTGTTGATTTGGCTGTTTAAAATGTCTCACAAGTGTAGTGCTGTCTAGTGTTCCTATTTGCAAGGAGCCTGTGATGTACCTTATGGAGAAAATATGTGTGTCAGATAAGCTTCATTCAGGCATGAATTATAGTGCTGTCGGAATGAGTTCAATGTAAATAAATAAACAATATATATTAAAGAAGATGTATTTAAACAGAAAAAAGATAAAGAATACCTCTCTCTCTTATTTTCTGGAAAAGATTGCAGATAATTTATATTATTTCATCCTTAAGTGTTTGATGGAATTCACTAATGACACTATCTGCACCTAATGATTCCTTTTGGGGGAAGGTTTTAAACTATTCATTTGTTTGATATATAGGTTTATGAAATTTTGCCACATATATAAATTTTTATAATCACCATCACAATCAAAATATAGACTGTTCCAACACTCCAAAGAAATTCACTTGTTTGCGCTCCCCCAAACCTTAGCCGTTGAAACCACTGATTTTCCCAAATAGTCACACTGTAATGCTTGTTTACAAAATGACACCTGTTTGTCCTTTCAAGAGTTTTATATAAATGGAATCATACAGTAACCATTGGATATTGCCTTGTTCATAACTTTAGGGGGTAAATATTTCATTCTCTTACCATTTAGTGCGATGTTAGCTATGAGTTTTCATAAATTCCCTTTATCATGTTAAGGAAGTTCTCTTATATTCCTAGTTTGCTGAGTGTTTTTATCATGAAAGAATGTTAAATATTGTCAAATGCTTTTTCTGCATCTACTGAGATGATGATTATTTTTTTTCCTTCATTCTTATAATGTGGCATACTACATTGACTGATTTTCTTATGTTGAACTAGCCTTGCATTCTTGGGATCCATCCCATGAAGTCATTGTGTATAATCCTTTTTATGAATTGTTTGTTTCCATTTACTATTATTTTCTTCAGGAATGTCTGTATCTATGTTCATAAGAGATATTGTTTTTTATTTTTTTTTCTAAAAATTACATCTTTATATTTGTATGCCCGTTAAGAAAGATTTATAATTATTATTTTACGCACTTGTCTTTTAAATTATATTTGCCCTCAGAACAATTCTTTACCCTTTCCCTGATCCATTCTCTATTATACATGGGCTGAATCTGTAAATCCCAAGCTTTCCAACATTTGGCTGTCATCTCATTTCAGGCATAAAGAGGTACTAACAAAATGTTTTAGATAAGAAAGAGAGAAGTAACCCAAGTTTTTCTTTTTCTGGATCAGGTGGATTCTCCTTCAATGGCTACATCTTCTCCTTGGTTCTAGCCCTCATCATACCTGCCCATTATGGTTCTAGATCCTGTGAACATCAACTTTTAGGCTCCAGGAGCCCAAAGGTGGGAGTGACATCTTCATGTTGCTAAGTATTAGATTTATTGTTCTTTTCCTGTGTAACTTTTCATCAGTTGAATAACCAATACATTGCATTAAATTTCTTCTGGGTTAAATATAGACAGAATTTTATGTGTTTCTATGCAATCTTTGACTGTTATATATGGCTAATTATTTATTTTTCTACCACATGGCATAGAAAAATAGATTTGAGTTGTAGTATATTTAAACATACACATAAAGCTCTGTAATACTACCTGTGAGATACAGCCCGTGTGATATTAAGAGGGATGATTATAGGCTTCAATAGATCTATTAGGAAACAAGAAATATTTATAACATCCAAGAAAATAGAGAATTAATAGCATAGTAAACATAAAGTTTAAGTAGAAGGTAAGAAATAATGTGGTTAAATGCAGAAATAAGAAAGTATAAAACATTAAAGCCAACTAAGCAAAGCCAGTTTGAAAATTATAGAATATGCAATTTTATAAGTATTGTCACTTACAAAAAAGAACTAGAAATAAGTGATATTAAATAAAACTGTCCAAAATATAGGTGCAGAAAATATCTGATATGAGAACACCATAAATATGTTTTACCATTACCTCAAGGTAGCCATATGGTAAATCAGGAAGGAAAGTTTCTTCCTGCAGAAGCATTTCAGGTGATGAACTCACAAGGAATGATAGAATTAGAGAATTACCATCCTGCAGCCTCTAATAGATTAATGGATAAAGGTAATAATCATCAATAACTTCCAACCTTTCCACAAAGGGAGATACACACACATTATGTTCTTCCTATTGGAAGTACACAGTGTCACCTCTGAAGTGGCCTTGCAATAAAGAAACATAAACCTACCAAATGTTTGCCTCTAACTATTGATGATGATGCTGTGTGCCAGGTATATTGGATTTACTATACTTTTCCTCTATACTGTTGTATACCTTGATAATTTCTATAGTGAAAATGTTTATTACAAATATCACGTCTTTATACTACATTTTCTTTATCCATTCACCCACTAATAAGCATTTAGGTTGCTTCTACATCTTGGCTACTGTGGATAATGCTGCTATGAACACAGAGGTGCACATATTTCTACAAGATCCTGATTTCAATTATTTTGGATAAATATCCAGAAGAGGGATAAAATTTTGTTAAGAGGGTATGTCAAATGTTATGTGTTTTTCTAAATCAAAATAAAGAAAACACAACATGTTTTTAAATTTTAAATTCTGAGTTAAATGGACCAGTTTCAGAAGAAATGTAATTGACCAAATTGTTCCAGGCAGCAATAGAAAAATTTAACCAAATAATACAAACTAAAACTTTAACTTTCCATCCCCCCTCAAAATACTGCAGGACAAACCCATTTTGGAATCCAGTTTCACCAAATAGGGAAAAACTAATTGCCATCTTATATAAAAAGATGAGAAATTACTAAACTCATGTTAATGGGTATGCTGACTTTTACAAAGACTAGATAAGGATACTCCAAGAAAAAATCATTTGAGCCAAGCAAACTCACATAGAAGCATCTATCCTAAATAATTTCATAGCATGTCCAATATAGTGGTGAACAAATAGATTGAGCTCAAGAAATGCAAAGATATTACAACATTAGAAAAAGCTGTCAATTGGAATTTCTCTACATTAATAGAGGATAAAAATGCATTCGATTATGTACAAGGGTGCAGAAAATACTTTGAAAAAATATTTAACACCAATTCATGGTAAAAAATAAAAAAAAACTTTTAACAGAATAACATTTAAAGAGAATGTCAACTTCCTAAAATCTACAGAAAACTTACATAAATCTGAAATGTTACAAGCATTCTCATCAAAGTCAGGACAAAGACACATGTTATGGTACCATATCTACTATTTAAAGTACACTGGAATACTTAACTAGAGGAATAAGAGTATCAAAATAAATAAGAGGAAAAATATTGAAAAGATGGAGATAATTAGAAAATTCAAAAGAACCAGCGCTCAAAATATTCAAACGAATGAGACTCCAAATATTATACCAAAATCAGAAGCCTAGCCACACAAAAGCTGTAACTACTTAGGATAATTAATAAAAATATCCCAATAACAACAGCAGCAATATCCAAAATTTACCTAAGAAGAAACCTAACAAAAATGTACACAATCTTTTTGGATCTATAAAAATATATAGGTCGACTCAGGGAATGAAGTCCCAAATAAATACAGGAATACACTGTGTTTATTTATGAGGAAAATAATATTTTAAAGATGTCAATTCTCCTTAAATTTTTACAGATTTACTACCTGCTCTGGACTCAACTGTGTCCAACCCCCACTCCCCCCAAAAAATTCATATGTTGAAACCCTAATAACCAATGTGACTATATTTGGAGATAGGGTCTTTTGAAAGGTAATTAAGGTTAAATGAAGTCATAAGGGTTGGCCCCTAATCCAATATGGCTGACATCTTTATAAGGAAAGGAAGAGGCACTACAGATCACTCTCTTTCTCTCTGGCATTTACAGAGAAGAGTCCATGTGAAGACAGCAAGAATGTGCCTATATGCAAAGTCAGGAAGAGAGCTCTTAATAGAAAGCGAATTGGCTAGCATCTCCATCTGGAACTACTAACCTCTAGAACTATGATAAATAAAAATTCTGTTGTTAAGACACCCAGTCTGTGGTATTTTGTTATGGCGGCCTTAGCTGATGAATATACTGCCTCTCCTGAAGCTTCCAAGATGGCTACCAGACTTAGACTACTAGTGCCTAAAATCAACCCTGAGAAACTATAAAAGGGAGAATGAAAGAACAATATCAGCAGAGTAATCAGGGAGGATCACTTCATAAACATCTAGCCAATGTACTGTACACCTGAAACTAACATAAAATAAAAATTGATTAAAAAAAAAAAGAATAATATCAGTAACAGCAAAACAACAAAAATGAGAAAACCCTGAGAGAAACTAAGTCTGTATTGAACTAAAACCCGTGTGCAGGCATGCCCTGAAGCTGAGACTGGTCTGTAGCCTGCAAGAGGGGCAGATGACAGGATCGGTTGGAGGAAAGATTTTAAAGTTCGGCCCTTGTTTTTTTCAGTGTACCCTGGGACAATGAAGTTCTATTGCTTCACTGAAGAAACCTAAGGCAGCTCCTCAGAGCTCGTGAGCCAGAACCATGGTGTAACGCCAGGTCAGCATCAAAGTTTGGGGTTGTTTTAAACACTGAGTCCAGAGGCTGCGCAATAACTACCTGAAACCTCTTTAGAGGGTTAAGACTGTGGCCTTTTTAAAAAATCAATATTATTATTAAATAAAAGGAATGGAAAGAGTGAATCACACTTAGCAAGGGTAGGTATTCTTTTATAAAAAAAACATACACACACTTGTTAAAGATGTAAATTACTGTGAATGAGGGCCAAAAGATAAAAGTCAGCCTCTTCCCCTTAGAAAAGAGATCTTTTAGAGTAGGTTCCCAAAAGTCTAAGTTTTGCTGAAAAATAAATGCTATGGACCAGTGTTTTTCCTTACAGCTACTACCTTTCCTGGGACCCTGCCTTGTACTGCGACTTACCCATCTGTATCTGGCCTGGGACCCTTACTCATTTTTTGCAAGGTTTACAATATGGAAACAGCTCAGAGCTTTCAGAGAGTTGATATTTAACACGGAGCCTTTGAAAAAGCAGGCAACAGCAGGACACCCTACTGCCTGCCCACACATGAGGACTAACCAGACAATCCCCTCCAGAACACAAGGGCTCGCACAGAGCCCCACTTCTGCTCTCGATCCTGGAAGCCCAGGGCAGAACTGTCAGCATGAGGTGCTGATTGACTGACTTCCACCTCCAGGGTCTCAGGTCTGAGGAGAGGAGATGCTGAAAGTCAAGGTGTGGACCCTTAGAACTGTGGGGACATGACGCCGCCCACTCCAGAACAAAGAGGAGACCTCACAGAACGCTGCCCCTATCCATCCCGCGCTGAGTCGCGATCCACCCCGCGCTGAGTCGCGATCCACCCCGCGCTGAGTCGCGATCCACCCCGCGCTGAGTCGCGATCCACCCCGCGCTGAGTCCCGAGGCATGGCTGTTAAGACCAACGACCCCTCAGATCTGTCTTGCGGTGTTCCGGAATGAAGACTTTGATCTGAGTCGGACTCAGATCAAAGAGAGAAAAATCCCAGGCTTTATTCGGAGTCAAGGAGAGGACCCTGAGTAAGAACTTGAGAGTACTCTCAACCCCACACAAATCTCTCCCACTGTGGTCTACCTTGGGAGACCCCCGGCAGGGCTACCAAACTCCGGGAGGTGGGGGTCGGGGTCTAATGGGGGTAGCCACATGAGTGAGGACTGGAAACCTTAATTATTCAGGACAAAGGGAATCCAACAAAACCTTGCTCTTGTTGTCAATTCTGGAAAGCCCTGGTGGGGTTAACCAGCTAAGGGTCTCCCTCACTTCTTCCTCAAGGGTCTCAGGGGGGTAAGGACATTGGTGTAAGGAGTTTAGCTTCAGAGCTGCAGAGGGGAGGAGGCCGAGCCCTGCCAACAGGTGACATGATGGTTCTAAATGTGAATGGTCCTAAATGCCAGCCCCAACTTGCCCCAGGGAGGTCTGGTGGGCTGCAGCATAAGGCACACTCTTACATGCTCTGCAGGGCTCTCAGGGGACTGGCTGACTAAAACAGGAGTCCTGGGGGTTCTTGGAGCACTGTCCTCAGACCCTGCAGAGGCGGCCTTGGGCAAAGCTGAGGTGGGACCTCCCTGCTGAGGGGACACACACCATCTCATTCTCCCTCCTCCAGGTGCCTTCATTGCCTGCCCTCTTGCCTAACTCCTGCCTGCTGTCCTTGACCAGTGTCATCATGCCTCGGGGTCAAAAGAGTAAGCTCCGTGCCCGAGAGAAACGCCGCCAGGCCCGAGAAGGGTCCAAGGATCCAGTGGGTGCTCAGGCCACTGTATCAGAGGAAGAGTCTCCCTCTTCCCCCTCTCCTCCTTTTGGTGGTAATCCCCAGAGCTCCTCTGCTGCTGGGTCACTTAGCAAATCCCAGGGGTCTGGGAGAGTATCATCTGTTACAACTGCTTTTGCAGGTGCTTCATACACAAAGTCTGATGCAGGTGCCAAAAACCAAGATGAGGAAAAACCAAGTACCTCTCAGGCACTGCCCAGCATGGATCGTTCCAGCAGAAACCCTCTAGACCAGAAGGCAATTCAGTTGGTGCAATTCATGCTGTGCAAGTATAACATGAGGGAGCCCATAACGAAGGAAGACATGATAAAGCATGTCATCAAAAAGTACAAGAAGCACTTCCACGAGATCCTCAAGAAAGCCTCTGAGTTAATGGTGCTGGCCTTTGGCATAGATGTGAAGGAAGTCGACCCTGTGGGGCACTGCTATGCCCTTGTTAGCAATTTGCAGCACACCTATGATGGGATGCTGAGAGGTGAGGAGATCATGCCCAGGATGGGTCTCCTGATGACCATCCTCTGTGTGATCTTCATTAAGGGCAACTGTGCCACTGAGGAGGAGATCTGGGAAGTGCTTAATGTGATGGGTATATATGCTGGAAAGGAGCATTTCATCCATGGGGAGCCCAAGAAGCTCATCACTGAAGATTTTGTGCAGGAAAGATACCTAGAGTACCGCCAGGTGCCCGGCAGTGATCCTCCCCGCTTCGAGTTCCTGTGGGGCCCAAGAGCCCATGCTGAGACCAGCAAGATGAAAGTCCTGAAGTTCTTGGCCAAGATCCATAATACGGTCCCCAGTGCCTTCTCATCCTGGTACGAAGAAGCTCTGCAAGATGAGGAAGATAGAGCACGGGCCAGATTTGCACCTATGACTCATATTGGGGCCACAGCCAATATGTTTTCCAGGATGAATCTCAGCAACTTCTCCCACCAGTAGTGAAATCTGATGCACTTTCCTCACTTTGTGCTTAAAGTAGGGGGCTTAGGTGGTGTTAGAGAGATTACAGCACATATTATATTTGTGTTCCTGTTCTACATGAATAACATAGGTTTATCTTGTTGAAAGTTTTCAAATGTTATTTTTTTAAAAAAAGTTTAATTAGCTTCAGAATCTAAGCATATGAATGATATTGGTTACATATTTAATGTTGCTTATGAGGTTTACAAGTAAGAGTTTTGCTGTTTAATAAAACAAATTGAGTAACCTTCCATCTTATTTAGTGATCTGGAACAAGAAAACATGGCACTCTAAGGAAAAGGCATTAACTTAGAAATGTGAATGAAATTAGCAGTAAAATAGTTGAGATCAAAAAATAGAGAAAGAAGTAAAAGATGGTCAATTCTTAGTTTCCCTTATGCCTTGTATTTTGCTGTTCTGTAAAATAAAATTTATATACCTGCACTTGCTTCATTTATTTAAGAATATAGGAGAAATTAAATCATAATAAATTGCCAACTGATTTTTTTTTTCTCCGACATTGAGCATCTGCTCTTTGGAAAGTCCATGGCGGTATGGGCGATAGAAAGAAAAAAAAGACAGATCCACTGCCCATAGAATTACAGAGGTTAGCAGCAGCTACCATATAAGAAAGATGGTGAGATACTCTCTAAAAAAATAAAAATAAGAAACAAATGAAAAGGATGGGGAGGGGAGGCGGGGGAGGTCCAGATGAGAGCAGATAAGTGTAAACATCCTTAGGCAAGAAAATTTGGGAACTTGGGAAGCCTCGGGTTTTTAAATAGGAGGTAATTTTAAGTTAAGGTGGGTGGTGGGTCCAAGGTGGGTGTGAGGGTGGTGAGCAAGGGCCAGACCCTTGGGTAATGGGTGTCAGAGTGGAGAAACTAAGGCTCCAATGGAGAACTGCTTTTAGCAGTTACTCTGGGATCATGGATAAACCATAGAGAAATCTTCACCTGGGTAGAGATGGAAGGTGCCCTGGGCCCTTGACCCAGTGCAAATAACCACAGTGCACAGACTAGGTATTTTATCCATATCATCCACAGGAAATTTCTCATAAATAAGGGTAATACTTTCTCAAGGTGGGATGCCAAGAAGCCACTGTATTGGCACTCTTTGCCCTGAGCTGGGAGAAACAGAGTGGCTCCATAAAAATGGCATTTTAACTAGATTATCTTGAGTAAAATTTGGCAAACTCTAAGGGAGGGCCTGATTTTGGTAGGGGTTAAATGAATGAAAATAGGAGTCATTTGGATTAACAAGCAGCTGGGAGGGAGGGGAGGAGTTGGTTCTCGATACACATTTTAGGAGTTTTGAGTCACGTCCAGATGAGGATTCCTCAATATCCAAATTAAATAATATATCCCCTAAGGGGAATTATTTGCTAAGGCATTTTTTTCTATTGCTAAGCAGAATTTTTGACTGGCTTGGTATTCAGTGTCCTATAGCACTACATATTCTCAGGCATCATCTAGATTTTAAAAAAATGACAAAACAAAATGAAACCCCCAAATCTCAGCAGGGGGGCTGGTATTATCTGCAATCAAAAAAATCATAACAATAGTTACCATTCTTTAAAGTCTCAATGCACACCAGTCACTGTGCCAGGTGCCTTACCTACATTATTCCAACAGTTCTATAAGACAGGATATATCCAACCCACTTAATTGATAAAGAATATGAAGCTCATAGAGTTTGGTAAGTTACCAAGCTCACACAGCTAGTGGCAGGGATGGGACTAGAGCCCTGGTCTGAATTACACTTGAACCCACACTATTCCACTCCTCCCAGCCTTTATGTCTATTAATTCATTTCTCTTCTGACTATTTTATGATGTTTCTCAAAAGGTAAAGAGAAAAAGCTTGTGGCCAAAGTACTAAGAGCAGGCCTAAAGAAGGAAGGTGAAAAGGAGAATGAAATACAACCTGAGGATTGTCTGAGGGCTTCGTTTACCTCGGATCCTCCTGCCCCTTGCCTCAGGGTTCCTTGAGCGCTGACTCTTCCCCGGGCTGAGCCCAAGTGTCTGGGCCCAGCATCCTCCTGCATGACAGCGCCCTTCCCCTGGGTCTTTACCATGTGCCTCCTGTCCAGACTGGAACCTGACCTGCCGGCTCTTCTTTGCCTCTTCCTCTGGAGGCCACCCCCGATCCCCATGGAGCAGACAGCCTGTACCGCTGCCTCTCCGATTTAGAGAATCCCAGTCCCTGCATATCTTGTCTCTCACTGTGGACCCTTCTGATAGCAGCAGCCCCTTCCACAGCATTGTTTGCTTCAGACAGTTGAAGTTTGGACACCTCCTCATCCCCCTGGGTGCCTTCACCACATCCTCAAAGTGTTTTCAGATCTGCTCGTGTTTAGATTCTGATTTGGCACAGGCTCTACTAGTTCTTGGAATATAACCCTGAAATTAGAGAAGAGGTTTTGGAAACCACCCTGATATTTGCAGTAGAATTTTAATGGGCTGAATTATTTGAAATTGGCTACTGACCACAAACACCAATAAATGACTTTACTTTGCTGGTTAAAACCAAAACCTCTTCCATAAGTAAGAGATGAGAAAAGATCATGGACATCACTATATAAGAAGCAAACATCTACATAGAAAGAATTCTTGAAAACTCAGGAGGCCTTCTAAGAGTTGGAAAATGGTTTCATGGCAGACACACTATTCTTGATAAGAAAAGAAAACATCAACATTTTTCCACTGCCTCTTATCTCTATGTTTGCCCTGAGAAAAATTTTTGTTTTAGGTAATGGTACATATAGTCTTATTGCCCAAAATTTCTCTAACAATACAGATAAGTCACAATTCCCTTCCTTGCTACATTCCTCCAAAATTCACCCTTCTCCTCGGAAGTAACCACAATTAAAGTGTTGTATATTGTTTTAAAATTTATTCTATACTTTTCCTTACATTGATGTGTTATAAAAATACAGTGTGAGTTTTTAATATACATGGATAACAGTGTACATATTGTCCTGCCTCTTGCCCTTGTCACTTACTAAAATGAATGCAGGATCTTTCTCTGATAGGACATATAGATCCACCTCACTCATTTAACTACTCTCAAGTATTCTAAAGAGTGTATGTGCCATAATTAATGTAACTATTCTAGTCCTGATGGACACATAAGTTGCTCCCCATTTGTTACTATGATTAATAGAACTGATATCAACATCACTGAGTATGAAGTCTTGGGAAAATATGTATGTTTTATAGGAAAGATAGCAAAGTGCAAATTGGATTAAAGTGAACAGAATGTGACGATTGTAAATTTTTATGAATATTGCTGAAATTCTGTTCTAAGAAAGCTGTACTGATTCATATTCCCACACAGTAATGCATGTAAATAATTTACACTCTCACAGGCATTTCATTTTATCAGCCTTTTAAATTTTGGTCAAACTTCTGGGTGAAAATATATTGTCTCACAGTTATTTTAATTTCCCTGTTTTCTAAGTAGGTTGAGCAGAAAATTAACTTAATCTCTCATCCATAGAAAGCAGGATTTTTTCAGTGATGCCTTGAGTAACAGAATTCCTTTGGGCATGCTTTAAAATTCAGAAATGTCAATAAGCTTTTCCCTTTACTTCGAGAAAGAAGTATTTTATCAGAATGACCAGGTGCCAGGGAATGGGTTCAGATAGAGCACTGTCAGCTAGTGAAGAACATCAGGGGGGCCTGGGGAGGAAGCAATGATTATAGTCCATGACGGGGACCATGGAGTCCAGAGAGCACAAGCCCCTGAAGGCCAGGATTCCACGACATGACCTGTATTTAACTGCCATACAAGTGGTTGTACACATTATAGACATGGGACTTCTTATTCCAACTTACGCCTTCCCCAAAGTCCAATCCATGATTTGAAAGAAGAAAAGTTTGGGTGAAGAGGAGACTGTAAGCCCATTATCCTGCCCACTCAGCAACACTTCATTCCTCTCAGGAGAGTGGGCCCTGGAACCCAAACAACTTCGGTGTTCCTTAACCGCTACTAGAAAAGCTAGGTGATGGAAAGTGTTTCTATGATCTTTTTGGCTCTTGTTTTTAAGCTTTGTTAGTTGGGATCAAAGCAGCACTTCGTATATGGCTAATCTTGCTTCACTATTGAGGCAAAACACTTCTGAGTACTGTATCTGACTGCCCATGAACTCTGTGGTTTTCCGCTCTGACTGGTGGGAACAGGAACTATTGCCAGTCTTGTACAAGCTCTGGAGTTTATACGTGGCTCTCATCTCCCTGGTACTTTGTCTTGTGAACTCGAGCTACCTTGGCCTCCCTAAATTCAAAGCTACATCTCTTCAACTCAGAGACACAGAAAGCTCTACCTGGGTTCCCCCTGCCTGCGCTAAGGCTTGGGAAGTCTCTTAAGGCAGTAAGCTGGGGCAATCATAGAGCTCGCTTCTCATATTTCCCAAATCTCAGGGATCATTACTCTTCATTATGTGATATAGTGTCTTGCAAATCACTGTTTTATATATTTTTCATTTCTATTGTTTTTCTTGTGATTGTTATTTCTGGCAGGAGGGTAAATAAAGTCCCTGCTACTAATTTTGACTAGAAGCAGAACTTGTGTCTTCTAAAATTTCATATAAGTGGAACCATACAGTACGTTCCTTTTTGTGTCTGACTTCTTTCGCTTAGCATGTTTTTGAGTTCCATTCATGTTGGAGCATGTAAAAGAGGTTTCTTCTTTCCTTATTGAGCAATATTTCTTTATCGAGTAGTATTTCATGGTGTAAGTATTCCACAATTTGTTTACACATACATGAGGAGATGGTCCTTATGATTGTTTCCAGTTTCTACCTATTATAAATAGATGTGCTTTGAATATTCGCGGACAAGTCTTTTTGTAGACATGTTTGCACTGGGTAAATTTTTAGAAGTGGAATTTCTGGATCAGAGGGTAGTGTATGTTTAACTGTTTGAGAGATTACTAGAACAATTTTCAGAGTGGTTGCAACATTTTGCACTCAAACAATGTATGTGTGTTTTGGTTGCTTTATATCCTCACTAACATTTTAAGGCATCAATCTTTTTATTTCTAGTCATTCTAGTGAGCAAATGGTCTCGTCTTACTGTGATTTTAATTTGAATGTTCTTAATGTGCTTAAATAATTTTTCAAGGGTTTATTGGCCATGTACCCATACAAGTTTCTGGCTCATTTTTATTATTTATTTTTATTTTTATTATTGGGTAGTTGAAGTTGTTTACATATTCTGGCTATGAGTCCTTTGTCAGGTATATGTGTTGTCTATATCTTATGTGAGTGGATGGCTTGCTTATTAATTTTCTTAAGATATCTTTGTTCAGCTGATTTAAAAAATTTGTCGAATTTTGTTTTATCGTTTTTTTTTCTTTTATTGCTAGTGTTTTTTGGCTTTCGTCTAAGAATTCTTTGAGTTCTTACAGTTCATAAAGCTATTCTACATTGTCTGCTAGAAGTTTAATCTTAGCTATAAATTTTAGGTTTGCTGTTTTCACTATCTCTGATTTTTCACCTGATTACAAGTTATATTTTCCCCTATATGGATAATATTTTCCTGCTTCCTCACATACCTAGTAGTTTTTTATTGAATTTTAGACTTTCTGGATGTTAATTGTGAACGTCTAGCTTTTGTTATTTTCCTTAATAAAAAGTTCAGGGAAGCAGTTAATTAACCCATCATATTGTTCCCTTTGAAGTCTATTTTCAAACTTCATTAGGATGGTCTATGGTAGCCATTATTCCTGAGCTACATTAGCCCTATTCCTACAGCTTAGACTTGTGAGACTCCATTGAATTTCTTTGGGTGTTCAAAGAGGGCCTTGTCTCAGGCTATTCAATACTTAAAAGTCTCCCAGCCATGTTTGTTTTCCAATAGTTGTTCAGCTCACTGCTCCCAGTATTTTTTTAATTCCCCTGGTAGTTGCTCTTTGCCCAGCCTCATAGAATCTTGCCCTTCATGTGAGCAATTTAATGTCCTGTGAAAGACCCAAGGAGACCCTTCTACAGATTCTGGAGCATTAATTCTACCCAGCTCTCTTCTCTTTAACAAAATGCCCTGCAAATTTCAGCAGCCTTACTATTCCCAAACTCTGATCACTGTGTCCTCAATTCAGTGAGTACATTTTGCTCCCTTTTGGTTTATCCTCCCTGCACCACAATCTAGACATTGCCGCCAAGCAGAAACACAGGGTGATTTGGAGAGCCTACCTCATTTCCCCTCCTTCTTTTATGTATCATAATCTTGTGCCAACTGATTTCCAGTCACTTTATACATTCTACTATTTTAAAAGTTATTTACAACAACCAGAATCGGAAGTTCTTCTGACTGTTTTTTTTTTATAATGGAAATTTTATTTCAAACTACTTTAAGACTTATAGAGAAGTTGCAAAAATAGTAGTTTCAATATATCCCTCACCCAGCCTCCTCCAATGTTAACATCTTAGATAACTATCATAAAATTGCTAGAATGAGAAAATTAACATTGTCCTAATAACATTAACCTGATTAGCTATCCCATTCAAACTTTATCATTTCCCCCCCTATTATCCTTTTTAAGGATCTTAATCAGTGTCCTATGCTGCATTTAGTTGTTATTTCTCCCTGGACTCCTGAAATCTATAATAGTTCCTCAGTCTTCCCTTGTTTTTTATGACACTGACAGCTCCCAAAAGTATTGACCAGTTGTTTTGCTGAATGTCCGTCAATTTGGGCCTACCTGGTGTCTTCTCATTATTGGACTGAGTTCATACTTCCTTGGAAAGAGAACCATAGAAATAGTGCCATGTCTTTCTTAGTGCACCACATCCCAGGACTCCTGATTTCAATATATCTTTTTACTGCTGGACTCTCCTGGGAGTTTCCACTATAAAGTTACTATGATTTCTCCTGTAGTCAAAAAATATTATGGGGATAGATACTTGAGACTGTGTACATATGTCCTCTCCTCAAACCCACTGATTCTAGCACCAACTAGTCAATTAAGAATGCAATGATCACCACTCTGGTATTTGCCTAATAGTGGTTTCCATTTCTTTTCTTTATATAGATGTTAAGTACAACTTCACTACACAGAGCAGTTATCATATCTTTCCCACCTATACATTTAATCAAGTATTTATTTATATTGTTATAGACTCATGAATTTTTTATTCTTTTGGTTATAAGCCAATACTGGCATTGTTTATTTTGTTGCTCAAAGCTTTGGTCATCAGGAGTTCCTTATCCTAATGTTGTATTCTTTGAACAATGTTTCCCTCCCTATATTTTCTGAGAACTTTTTTTTTTCTGGTTCCACAAGAAGTTCCAAGCTCAACTTGATTTCCCCTGTCCCAGCTCTGGAAGAAACATTTCTCTAAGAATCCTCATTCCTTTTGTAGAAGAAGAATGCTTAGAAACCAAGATCTTGGCACTAGGTATGCTAATTTCTACCGGAAGGTCATTGTTACTAGGCCATCTCAGTAGATAAGTCTGGGAAATATTTGTATATTAACCCATGTATACACACATATCTATTTTTATAACTGTGTGTGCATAATGAGTTTATGCTGATACTCAGATTCCAGTTCAATACTTCTTGAATCATTTTATCCTTCCTACACTCTTTATTTATAATTTTTTCTGTAACTGTAGAAATCTTAGTTTTATTATTTATAAACTATTTACTTATTTGTTCAATTTTAGTATATGCATAAATTAGTTTCAGAATGTCTTATCAATACCTCTATGAGAAACGCATTTACTGACTACATAACAGCATTTGTGCATTCTTTTTATCTTTATTCTTTCACACTCAGTTGTTACTGTTTTCTAAAGTTCTTTAGGTTAGTTCTTCTCCCCTGTCAGTATGGTTATGCTATTGATTTTTATTATGGGTAGTTCGATTTGTTAATGTTCGTGTCCCATGTTGGGTTCCTCCTACATCTTTATGGTTTTAACTGTTCATTTTTTATTTATTTTTATACAAGATAGAAGAAGAGTAAAAACAAAGTAGAAAGCTGTTTTACTATTATTTTTTAGTATATCTCCACCCCCATGAACCTTCCTAGATCAACTTAGTTTAAGAGCATTGTCTATAACTAGTATGTAGACAGCTTTGTAATTTTTGCATATTATGCTTTCTTTTTAAAGTTTATATTCATTAAGAAACAGCCCACTCTATTCTAATAATAATTACCTGCTTTTTTCTTAAAACATAGCCAATGATCACAGCAAAGCATTTACATATTACCTATTGATTCCTGTACCTCACCGCCATCTATAAACTCTAGTAAACCAACTTTAATTGGTTTTAACTTCTCATTTATTAATGGCAGAATTTCTTAATTGAGTATTTATTTCTATTTATTAATTCTTTACCAACAGACATTATCATATACACAGTTGATGTGTATGTATCACAGGTGGCAGTGATCATAGGATATACCAAAAATATGTATCCTGATATTTAAGTCAGAAAAACCTATGTCTGTCTCATGCATTTCAGGGGGGCTTTGTTCATTTATTTAGGTGAGTGTCTTATACTTATTCACTTTTTTTACACAAACTGTTTCACATATAACAGCTAAAATGTTTCATAGTGTTTCAAATACCAGGATTCAACTTGATCATATGCATTGGATTTAATTCTTGAAAGCAAGAAACTTAATGTCTCCATATGGCTATTAAAAGCAGCTGAAGCACAACTATTTGTCATGATGTTGATGATGAGTCCTTTATTGCTTGTGTCTTTTTTTTTATTATTGTTGCCAAGTAACTGAGAAACTCATGCAGCATTGCCAAGGATAAGGCCTTTTCCTATTAAGAAGAAAAAGATGACAGCCTGCTGTGTGAACAATAGGGAAACTACCCTTATCATTCCTGGCACAAACACTTCATCACTAGGGGTGCATCGTTAGTAAAAAAAAAATCACTTTGAAATTTCTCTGTAAAATATTCTGTTCCTGTTCACAGACATGAAACTTTTAGAGCTTTTAAAGAAAAAATAATATGTTAACTGGCAGAAAAAATGGAGAATGTATTACAGATATGTCTTTACCAAATAGTTGGTATCTAAAAGCTGCATGTTATGAGAGATAGAAGGAATTATTACTATTACATGACTTCTTGCCTTACTTAATTCCAGCAGAATAAGTTTCCTCCCAATGTTTTAGAGAAGCATAAAGAGTCTCGAGTCAGATCAAAGGCCAAGTTGTGAAAAGGAGAGACTGCATACTCTTTTTTATTTTAGCTACCTGGCTTCTCAAGACACAATATTCCATTTGAAATATTTGCTTCATGAATGTCAAAAAGTATCAGATGGTAAAATGGTATCAATAGCTCAACTTTATGAAAATTAATTTTTAAAAGTGGAGGCTTATGGAAGCATAAATACTAAGCTCTTTCAAAACAGATCTTTTTAGCATCCCAGTCATTCCTCCAAAAATAAAATAACTAATTTCAAGTCTTATCTAACATTTAATTTCTTTTTATAAGTAAAAAAATTTTTTCATAAAACATGGGAATGTAGAAAATCGGCTCTTTTAGATTTCATGACTTAGATTTTTGTTAAAAGTTAGAGATAATCTTGATCTATTATTGAACAGACCATTTGATACATAGTTTTACTATATTACAAACAAGAATACAATAGGAATTTAAGATGCACAGCAAAACTGTTCCTCTTTAAAGCACATGTCCACCTTTAAATGTTTCTTTGTTTTTTAAAAAAATACTGACATCTTTATTCATAAGCCTTTCCCAGTAATAGCTAAAATTCTCCCTTTTCCACCCCTTCTAAAAAGGCAGTTAAATACCATGCGCTGTTTTATTACTAAATACTTCGACAAATATATAATACAGTATTTTCAAAAGTAACTAGAACTATTTGCGGTAGGTATGATGAATTCAAATTAATTCTCCCATCCCTCAGGATATTTTTAAAAGTTTTACATATTCTTTTACATAAATCACATATTAATATATATGAGATGAATATCTTTGAAAAGTTCTAAACTTGAATATGCAAAACCAAAATAAATCCAGTATTAAGACCAGTAACAAAACATTCAAGTCACATGATCAGAGATAGTAGATTGAATGAGCTTATATTCATCCGTGAACCCATATTTCATTTCCAAGGCAATGTATCAAGCAAAGAATTATATTTTTAAAATCACTTTATTATGGTATGATTAACATATAAAAAAAAACTTTACATATTTAATGTCTACAACTTGATGAGATTAGAGATAAGTATGCATCTGTGAAACCATCCCCACAATTTATGCCATAAACCTATACATCACCTCCAAAAGTTCCCTGCCACTCTTTTGTTTATTATTATTATTAATAACATTATTTTGTGATAATAACAACTAATATAAGATTTGCCCTCTTAGCAAAATTTGAAGTATATAATAATACGGTATTGTTTACTATAGACACTGTGCTGTATAGTAGATCTCTAGGACTTACTCATCTTCATAATCAAAATTTTGTACCCTTTGACTAATACCTCCCAGTTTTCTCCTCCCCCAGTCCTGGGCGACCACCATTTTTCTCTCTGCTTCTATGAGTTTAACTATTTTAGATTCTTCATATGAGTAGTATCATGTAGTATTTGCTCTTATATGTCTGACTTATTTTGCTTAGTGTAATTGTCCTCCATATTCATCCATGTTGTCACAAATAGCAGATTTCCTTCTTTTTTAAAGCTGAATAATATATCATTTTATGTGTATACTACATTTTTCAAACTAAGAACTTTAAATTAGATTCTCCCTCATTGAAGAATAGAGATACTCGTTAGATCTACTTAAAATTTTGTAAATCATGTGCATGAACACTAGTGTTCTTTTCTTATACCGTATCTTGCTATTAAATGATACCCTATTGCAGGGTTTATTAATTCTGTTTTTTAAATTGTCCTAAAAGCAGAAGTCATTTGTATATGTTTAGGACAACTGACAAAGGGGTGAAGTGGGTCAATTCAAGTTTGGATGTTCAAATATGAAATGAAAGAGCGCAAATACTTTTACTGAGTTAAATTTATTTCCAGAAAATTAATTTGCCAGATATAATTATTACATAAGGTGACGAATAGATATATAGCCTATAGATGGTTATATGGGGATTTAAAAATATCTATTAGTATTTGAAATGTTTAAAATTTCATATATATGAATATATATGAATTGTATATAAGAAGTATAAATATAGTAAGGTTAGGAACTCATACATATGTATATTTATATATGCACTTTACACACATGTGCGCCTCCCGCACACACATTTTACACATTTATGTAAGCTGTTTTTGACAGCCAGTGAAAGAAAACACAACTTAAACTGACCTAAATAATAAAGAATTTTAGTTGCCCATATAACTGGCAGTAAAATTGTAAGTCAGGCTTTAGATTTGGCTTATGCCAATAACTTTTGCTTCATTTTTTTGAAATAATCTTGATATTAGCCAACCCTTTTCTGTTTCTTTAATCTGGTAGCAAGATAACTATGGCAGTTCTGAGCTCCACAACAGCATATCACAATTCACAGAAATTAAGAAAGAGCTCTTGTGTTCCAGCACTCCAAGACTTTTTGTCCCTCTCTCCAATTATCCACTTATGTCTTTTACCCACTTATGTCCATTTTCCAAGAGGTAGTATGTGATAATTAGCTTAAGCTAATCAGGCTCTCATATCAATGGGATTTGTGGGGTCAGAGTCCTCTGAAGCACATGGAATGAGAGTACTGAAGTTCTCACAGCATCCATTCCCCTCTTCCTGTTAGGATTCAGGAAGAGGGGAATGGATGCTGTGAGAACTTCAGTGCACACTACAATTGTATACTCCTGCATATTTTGCTAGCTTGCTAGCATTTAACATTTTGATGGACAAGTATCTATAGTAACTTAAATGATAAAATTATATTTTATATGCTGTTCTGTCTTATGGCTATGGTGATTTTCTGAACACATTTTATTACTATCTCATGTCTTTAAAAAATAAAAAAAAATTCACTGAATCAAAAGAAGAAGTATCTAATTAGAAATAAAATGAATTCTAAATTTTTTACATGTACACTGTGCAGGGAATTCTTGATGATTTCCTGTATTATGAGAGATAATGTCAAGCCCAATTATTTCAAGTCAGGCTAAATCTTTCTACATTAAAAGTATTGAGATAAAAGCTCTTCAAATTATGAGTATTTTACCTACAGCATAGGCCTCAGTCTTTGAAATATTTTAAGTGCAGTTCGGTTTTCATTATACATTAAAGTTCTACAAAATCTCTCACATGGGATTTCTAATTTGACTTATCTTTAAAAGGTTGACAAGTATAAAAAACTGTCAGTTGTTCCTTTATTTGTTTTCAAATATGTTCTCTTTTTTTCCCCCATTTTATATGACATTAAGGCTGACCCCAGGAAAAATATTTCTCTCAGACTCCTGGATCAGTTGGCTTCAACTGTAGTCTGCCAGTGGGAAGGGCTATCAGAAGAAGGGGCTATCAGAAGAAGGGGCTATCAGAAGGGAATAAAAGGTAGTTCTTACTCTCTGTCATTAGGGCCTTTTCAGTAGCAGCTGCTTATCCTCTGTGGCTCCAGTTTTTACAAGAATCAATTCCTACTTCCTCTTTCCTTCATTCCTTCAAGCAAAAGCAGCTTTTGAGGTGACTAATCTATGTTACCTCATCATAACTTGTTTTTCAGTAATTCCACCACCTGTGTAATCATTCCAAATATTAAATTTTCTGTCTTAAATATTCTAAAGGATTTCTGTTTCTGTTTCCAAAATGTAATATAACTGGTATATAATTAAATACAGTTTTATTTAATTTACCCATACTTAACCCTCTGTTATATGTTTTCTACTTCTATGCTCCTGCACTTGAAATTACTCTGGCATCATCATTAGTGGTATAAATATTGCTAAAGCCAGTAGGTATACTTGAGTTCACTGGATACTTCTGCTTTGACTGCTGACTACTCAATTTCCTAAACTATTTATTTCTTTTATTTTTACAGTGCCAATCTTTATTATTTCTACCTTTCTGATCATCTTGCTTAATCTCTTTTATGACTTTCTACCCCTTTTCTCATTTTTTTTAAACAATGTTGTTTCATCTCATTTTGTATTACTTAGCATTTTCTGGATAATAAGCGAAATTGAACTTATTACCTTCTACTTTTTGAAACACAATAGGATTGTTGATCTGTTTATTTTTTTTATCAACCTTAGTATCTTGCTATAATAAAACATTATGGATGTGGGTGAAAGAGAAATGAGAGAAGCCTCTGGCTGAGAGTGACAGTTGACAAGAATGGAGAAACCAAGGACATCAACAACTATGTTAAAAAACATTACGATTGGGAGAATTCAGATTAGACTGAAAATTTTAATTATGCTGTAAAATATTATTGATTACTAGCACAACAAAATAAACTATTTCATAATATTTTCTTAAGTCATTAATAAAAAGTAAAATTAGGCTTAGTGTACTCTGTGTTGTAAAGTAATTGAAAATCGAGAGAATGCACTGAAAAAATTTATTTCTGGAAAATGTTGAATATTTAATTATGCAATAAGTTCATCAAAGAATGCGTAATTATATGACAATATCCTTCTAAAGGAAATATAAAACTAAAAAAATCTCTTCTAAAACAATAAAATAATTTAAAATAGAGACATAATATAAAATATAAAAGTCAAAGATAAAATATATTTGCCTGCTTTTTAAGAATAAAATATAAATTTATAAATCATATAACCATATAATAAGATAAAGAATAACTAAAACCCACATTTATCTACTGAATACTTGCAATATTTGCTTTACTTTCATTTCTTAAAAATATAAAATATGCATAGCTGAAGTTTTACCTTTTATCTCATTTCCATTTTTATCTCTTAAAGTAACCCTTGTATTGCAGTTTGTATGTACCCATCCCATGCAAGTTTTTACATTTTTCATAAGCATAAAACCATAATAATTATAGTAAATAAAACTGACATTTATTAAGCATAAATCTGTGCGAAGCACTGTTTTATGTACTTTACAAGCATTAATTTTAGCTGTGCAAGTAACTCCTTATGAGGTAAATTCCTATTTTGTTTTATTTTTATTAAAATTATTAGGGTGACATTGGTTAATAAAATCAAATAGGTTTATTATTCCTATTCTAAAGATGAGAAAATTAAGGTACAGAGAGGTTAAATAAACTTACAAGATATAGATAAAGATGACAGGATATAAACTCAGAATTTGAACCCAGATAGTCTGTCTCTAGAGCCTGTAATTTTAACCATTAATTACACTATTTTTTAAAAAATGAAATGTTTATTTTGAGATAATTACAGGTTCACATGAAGCTGTAAGAAATAATATAGAAGATTCTGTTACCCTTTACCCAGTTTTCCCCAGTGATAACACTTGTAAAACATTACTATTATATAGTAAACAGGATATTGAAATTAATATGGTCAAAATATAGAATAATTCTATCACCACAAAGATATCTTGTATCACCTAGTGTATCTATCACCCCTCTGGCCCTATCCCATAGAATACACTAGATTTATCTACATTTCTATAATTTTGTCATTTAAATAATGTTATATAAATGGAATAATATAGTTTGCAATCTTTTGGGGTTTGGCTTTTCTCAATTGCATAATTCTCTGGAAATCATCTATTTCTGCATCGATATTTCATTCTTTTCTATTGCTGAATAGTATTTCATCATACGAATGTACCACAGTTTGTTCAGCCATTAACCCATTGAAGGACCTCTGGACTGTTTCTAGTTTTGATTATTACAACGAAAGCTGCTATGCACAGTCAATCAGTGTACAGGTTTTGTGTAAACATGAGTTTTCATTTCTTTGCAATATATTTGCAAGAGTGCAGTTGCTGGATTGTATAGTAATAACGTGTAGTTTTATATGATACTGTCAAACTGTTTTCCAGAATGACTGTACCATTTTACATTCTCACCAGCAATGTGAGTGATCTAGTTTCTCTACATCCTTACCAGCATTTGGAATTTTAATTATTTTTTATTTTAGCCATTATGATAAGTGTGTAGTGATATCTCATCATGGTTTAATATGCGGTTTCCTAATAGCTAACAAGGTTGAGCATCTTTTCATGTGATTATTTGCCATCCACATGTCCTCCCATGTGAAATGTAACATCATGTCTTTTGCTCATTTTCTAGTCGAAATAAATTTTTTTTACTGTTGTGTTTTGAGAGTTGTTTACATATTGTAGATACTGGACCTTTGTTGGGTAGCTTGTCTTTTCATCTTCTTAACAGGATATTTCACAAAGTAAAAATTTTTAGTTTTGATGTATCTAATGTATCAATCTTTCATTTTATGGATTACAGTTTTTGTCTAAAGTCTAAGAACTCTTTATCCAGCCCTAGATTCTAAAAATTTTTGTATTTTTTTGAAAAATTGTATAGTTTTCCATTTAAGTGTTTGATCTGTTTTTAATTGAGTTTTGGATGTAAAATTGCTATAGTACCATTTGTTGAAAAGCTTATGCTTCCTCCATTAAATTGGTTTTCAAATATTGTAAAAATTCAGTTGGGCATATTATGTAGGCCTACCTCTAGATTCTTTATTCTGTTCCTCTGCTTTACAACGTTGTCTTGGTTACTGTAATTATATATAGGCATAATATTGGGCAGAAAGATTCCTCTTTATTCTTTTTCATTGTTTTAGTTATTTTAAAGTGTATACGTCTTCATATAAATTTTAGAATAAGTTTTTCTATGTCTACAAAACCCTTGCTGGGATTTTGATAGTAACTAGAGTAAACCTACAGATCAATAGGGAGAGAATGGACATGTTTACTTTGTTGAGTCATCCAATCCATGAAGGCCATGTGTATCTCCACTTATTGAAGTCTTCTTTAGTTTATTTCGTCAGTATTTTATAATATATTCTAAACAGTTTATGAAAATGATCATTACTCCCTTATGTCTCATCTGAACTACCTTAATGTCTAGTAGGGCAGTCACTGTGCAATTATCATGCTAAATAAAAACTGTAGCAACACCTACTCTAACTAGCTATTGCTAAATCTCAAAAGACAACATGTTTCATAAAGCTTCTCTCTCTCTCTCTCTCTCACACACACACACACACACACACACACATACACACACACGCTACACTAAAAATATCCAAACACCTATCAAGGAGATCATGAATATTATAAATTACACAAATACTCTCCCGTTGACTCAGCTGGGACTGCTAGATCTACCTGAACATGCCAGACCTCGGTCTTGCAAAGCAGGCACAGGAGACATGATGACACCCTTTTCTAGAGGACAGTTGAGAAAGACAGGAGGAAGGGCAGAGAGAGTGAGGCTGTACTGGGATCCATGAGCCCAGACACCCAGGTGGAAGAGTAATACCTATCTGTTGTTTCTTTTTGAAAAATAAAATAGAGGAAATACTAGTGATTTATGAATAACAGTCAAGACATATTTCTGTCTAGCATGCCAAACAGAAAGAAAAAGGATGAACAAGTGAAGCTCTTGAACATCAGAAGTGTCTTCAAATTCGAGATAAGTGCAAATGTGAACCCTATCTTAGAGAGGTACCTTATGCCAAGGGAAAAAAAGGGAGAATGACAGAAAAGGACTAAAGGGAAACAAGGAGAGGGATTCAGGAGTTGGTAATATTCTAAGAAGAAAGGAGATCCTGACAAAGAGGGCTATCAAAGGTGATGATGAGACTGGCATTTTATCAGCCTAGGTATCCTGGGACTTTTGATTAGGATAAATGCAAAATTTCACAGGAAATATACATATATATATTCATTCTTCGTCATCATCATCATGCTTTATTTCAGTGGCCAGAATGCCCAGTACTATGTTGCTTAATATCAGGAGAAAAATATTGTCTTTCGCCATTAAAGATGTTAGCTATAATTTTTTCGTAGATGTTATTTATCAAATTGTAGAAGTTCCACTGTATTTCAGTTGGCTGAGTTATTATTAGTAGTAGATATTGAATTTTGTCATATTTTCTTTGTGTATCAATTGATATGATCATAAGATATGATGCATTACATTGATTTTCAAATGTTGAACCAAAGTAATTGCATCAATGTATGTGTCCATTAAGGTTCTTAACTAATACAAGGTCTTCCACACTTTATAGTTTTTGGCCTTTAGAGGGGAGTGAAGTAGTATCTACTTGTATCAATCTGCATTTTCCAAATTGCTAGTGAGAATATATTTTTATGTTAAATTCAAGTTTCCTATTCTATGGAATTACTGTTCATATCCTTATTTATATTAAGTTTTTATTAATGATGTATAGGAATTATTTGCTTTGATATCCCTAATATATATATTGCAGATAATACCTATTGTATATGGTATCATACTTTATTAATTCTGTTACAACTGGCTATTTTTCCAACATTATATTTCTGAGATTCATCCATATTGAAATATGTAACTTAATTTTATTTTTCACATTTTTTAAAAATAACATATTTTGTATGTCTATTACCTTGTTGATAAATACTTACATTATGGTTTCATTGTGTCTATTTTTATAAACATCTTTTATATGTGTTCTGGGCCATATTTGTAAGAGTTCCTCTAGCAGTAAAATTCTTAGCCATTAGGCAGAATTCTGAGATGTCTCCCCAAGATTCTCATCTTCTGGTATACACAAACTTTCTCCCAGTTACTCAATATAACACTAACCTAAGCAGTTCTATGAAGAGATTTTGCAGATGTCACATAGTCCCCATATCATTTGACCAAGTATTCCCTTAAAAATCAGTCAGCTGAGCATAGTATAATGAATCGACTGTGGTTTCTTCAATTTCTGCCCCGGAGGTAGTAATTCTAAATTTTTTGCCTCCTCATCTTTTCTCTACCAGCCATTTCAATTGGTGTATTATCTTCTAATCTCTCTTTAATGGAAACATATTTTGTTTTCTGATTAATCGTGACCGATACATGTTTTCTTGAAGTATTTATCTTTGTTTTCTAAAGTTTTATATAGTCTCTCATTCTTGCTCTAGATGTGATGTGGCTCTGTGTATTTTCATTACTACAGAAAAAATAATTTTCCATTTCCTTTATCTCTCTCTGTACACCATATGTCATATATTTTAAAACCAATACTATGCAAACAAAATATTGCATTTTTTGGAGCTATAAAAATAAAATGATTTTCAGAAGAATTCACTGGAAATCACTCCTCTTGTTACTCAAATGACATACTACCTAATGCCTTGGGACATAAGAATATTGGAATACTACTCAGCCATAAGAAAAGATGAAATACTGCCATTTGTGATAACATGGATAGATCTCGAAAATATATTATGCTAAGTGAAATAAGTCTGACAGAAAAAGTTGAGAAACATATGACTTCACTCATATGTAGGATATAGAACTGAAAGTAACAAATGAACAAGATGAACAAAAATTCATAGGCACAGGAAATAGTTTAGTGGTCAACAGAAGGGAGGGAGGAGTGGGGGTAGATAGAGGTAAAGGGGGAAGAAGGAAATTTAACTTTGGATGGTGAACACACAATGCAATATACAGATAATATATTATTGAACTGTACACTTAAAATCCATATGATTTTATTAACCAATGTCACCCCAAAAAATTTTATTAAAAAAAAAGAATATTGAAAACAGAGAACTTGATCTGCCTTGTAGGGATGTACTATATTTAAAATATACTTGATTCTTTATTTTTAAAGAAAAAACTGCAAAATCCTTCTATAAAGCAATTCATCTTTGAGTTCTTTCTTCTGTTTCTTCTTCTCTTTTTGTTCTTCACCTTTACTTTCCCTTTCTTCTTACATGTCTCATCTCAATTATGCAAATATGAAGAAAGGAGGCACTTGGGATATGTATATATCTATAGTATAGACTAGGAAAGAAGGCTCCTCTCAATATCCCCTGGTTGCAAATCCTGTTTACTGGGGAGAAAATAGATAAACGTGCCTAAGTGCCGATAAGATACATAGGAGGAAAGAATTGAAACTCTTGCAACATCCCTTGGGAGGTCAAACATTATTAGAAACTCAATGATGTTTATAATCATTCTAGATAAGATCTCCTGTCAGGAAAGGCCACCAAGCACAAGGTCATATGTGCCATGTAAAGGGGATAAAGGAGTTGAAGATCTAAATTATTTTAGAAGAAGGACTGTTTAACTCAGGAAACAAAAATTAGGTTCTTGCTGACATAAACATTTGACATTTGATGTGATTTCAAGTTCAAGATGGAAGTCATACCTGCTCTATAAATTTTAAATAAAGCTGTATATGTACCTCTTCAATCTCTGTCAGAAAGTGGCTACTCAGTTAAGTGTTAGTTATTTATCCTACAATTCCTCCTCTACCCATATCAGAGGGTAAAACAGAATTTCTGTGATTTGTTTGGTTGAAATTTGCCCATTTCTTTTGGACTTCTATTCACTGCAAAGCACAAACTCCCGATCTATTCCCCCTCCATCTCTAAAAAGTCCCTTTACCATTTTAATTACAGCTCTTCTACAAAACTGCTATAATTTAAATAATTTCATATCTCAGAGCTACTGTCTTTCCTCACAACATATGAAATGATATCTTGAGGTTGATCAACATTTATTGATCCAAATATTTGGTGTCTTCTAATAACACTGAAATAGTTATTCTTAATTACAACAATCCCAGAATTTTGGGAATATATCTCATTATAGATATCTTATTGAATTTAAATTATCTAATTATTCAAATATATCAGGATTTCTAAATTCCTTTAACAGTAATAAATATTAACACCATGGGAAATACTTCAGTTTCTGAGACCGACAGATTCAATCTGTATGTGCATCATAGTAGTGCACTTAATCAAGCCAAACTTTTTTTTAGCCAAATAAATGAAGAAAATAATTAGGCCAACTCTTTTGCTCAGTAGTTCATTCATTTCAAAAATTTTTTAATGGAAATTTCATCCTTATGTATCATGCCAGCATTATCAATGAAGAAAATAGTGCTGATTTTGAAATCACAATTATATAAACTTATTTTTTCACATTTTCTTAAAAGTGGCCTACTTTTCAAAGATTCAGAACATATTTTATCTAAAAGAAGACATATTTTATGTCAAATAATATGTTTTACTACTGTAACAATATAATCTATGATGCATAATTCCTTGCCTACTTCCCAAAACTTGAATTCTTAATTTTATCTACTCGTCCCATTTTTCACAGTCTATACCACCTCTCCAAAAATCACCATTCTTTTCTCTTTTTCAATAAAAATTATATATATTTAAGATGCACAAATGATGTTTTGACATGCATATATAGTGAAACAATTACTACAGTCAAGTTAATTAAAATATCCAACATTCTTATTTTCACTTAAACACATCACAGTCTTTATTTGGTATTCCTCAATTTGCCATAGAATCAAAACCTCCCTTTAGCTTAAGTTATGTGTATTTTCCTACCACACATTTTGTTCTGGAAATAGAGAACTAATTTTAAATCTAAAATATATTTATAAATATTATATCAAGAATTTAAAAGTTTTTTGAATAGAATTGTGGCATGTTTTATTATGTTTTATTAAAAATTATGTGCAAATAAAAGGCATTTGGTAATTGTTAAAGTGAATTATATTCTCCTTATTATCATATGTAGCTCTACATTTGAGATGAGCCTCAACAAACCATGGCAGCATCTTGGTACACTCAAAGGGAATAAATGCAATGAAATATTTGCAGAAGTCATTAGTAAACACGTGCTAATTTGTTTCCAAAAATACTTCAAATATTATATTTAAGAACTACCAAAGATATTATATATTTTAGCTTAAAAAATAAAAATAAAAACACTAGCATGTTGCTAAATGGTAGTCTGTGTGATCAATTCTGATTTGTAGTCTGGGGTAGAAATTTTCAGGTAAGTGAGAAATTATTTTGTTGAAAATGAATATACACTATCTATTCTGGAAAAGCACAGGTAGTTATATTGTTGTAGGCCTTCGTTATGAATATAACTTTATGTTATTGCAGCCCAGACTACATTGGCAAGCTTATAAAGAGATATTTATCTAGTTATGTTCACAATACTGCTACAAACCAACACTCATAGCATTTCATTTTAGTCTTAATGATAAATAAAAGATGAAGTATCTGGACAGGGAATACCTTCGTATAATTAAATGAGAACATTCAAGGATGAAGAAGCACAATTGCTGAAGGTCACACAGTGTGAATATGCCAGACCAGAAACTAGAATGTACATATTCTGAATTTAGAGATTCTTCTTTCTAAGACTGTTTGTGACTGACTGTCGCTTCTAAAATATCTATATCTAGGTCTATACCTAGAGATGTTCTCCTTCCCCTCCCTAGTTGCTGCCATACATATCTCTTCAACCTGTGTTGAGCTAATTTGCTTCTATCTGAGGTAGGAAATGTGACTCTGACCTTTGACAGATTTAGAACAGATTTTTATTTCTATTCTTGTCTCACAGGGGTGAGATTTAGAATGTTATTTAAATACTACTTAAATTAAATGTGCCAAAATAATATGAAATTAGAAACTCTGAATGGGTGGTAATTCCAAGTAATCAAACACATTAGAAAATATAGACAAAGTTATTTAGCAAAGTTAAAGGTGTAAGAACTCAAAGTATTTAATTTAAAAATTAATATTTTCTTGTATCTATAACAGAACTAGTTCTCTTTTTTTTCTGTACTATTTTCTCTCCACCTGTTATTTCACAGTTATATATTCAGATATCTACCACAACAAACATGCCAATGAGCCTCCTTAATTGACCCAGGTGGTTTTGGAGGCAGATTGCCTAAAGAAGTGGCCAGAATTCCACCAAGAATAATCAAGTTTAAAGGTAATACTCATGTGGATGTTCCATAAAACCCCATAGCGCATTTGGCAGTACATAAAGACATTTTTGGTTGTCATAACCAGAATAGAGGTGCATCTGCTAACATCTTCTATACACAGGACACCCCTCTTCCCACATACACACACAACAAAGAATTATTTGACCTGAAGTGTCCATTGTGCCAAGATTGACAAACTTGACACTAAACTTAACACTATCTGACCTATCTATGCATGGATCTCATTTTCTACTATGAAAATCTTGTAAAAAGCTTTGTATGATTAATTTCCTAGCAAACTCTAACCCACTGGTAATGAGATAGATTTATGATTGATATAAACTAGTGCACTGTCCATTATAGTAGCCACTAGCTGTATGTGAGTATTTATACTTGTTAAATTTGTTATTGAATTAAGTCATATTTTCAGTTCCTTGGTTACACTAGTCAAATTTAGGGTGCTCAATAATCAAGTGTGGCTAGGTTGCTTTATTGGAACATTTCCACCATGACAGAAAATTCCATTGCACAGTTCTACTCTAGAGACTCCACATATGAATCACAATAAAGGTGAGATATATGGCGGACACAATGATATCTCAAGTGTGTTAGAGAAGTGAAGGTAGGAAATATTATCTCTTCTGAAGTTTATACTTTTACTTTTAATGATCAATCATGTACCTACAACAATATCTAGAGAGGTTAAGAAATTGAGTAAATAGCCAAAAATAAAATATTTGTTTAAACTGTATACAATTTAATGTGCACACATATATTCAACAGCCTATAAAGGATATATCATGGGTTTAGAATATCGATTTCTACTTCCTTGTCAGTGAATGAATTAGGATAATAATTAAGCAGTTGGTTTCCTCTTCTAAGTGTCAAAAGCTGCTTTGGGCCCATCTCGTGCAATTTGCACTGAAATATATATCTTCACTTCACAGCTCTGATTGTGTAATTCTTACTAGGTTTTCTAAGAAAGTCTGTGTAATTTCCTTCTAAAAAATTACTTCATTCTTCTGATATGTTTGGTTTAACCCTGATTGTAGTCCTTAGTATAGCTGCAATATTTGATCTTATTTCACATAAAATTAGGGAGACATACATTTTTTTGTGCTGTAAAAGAAAAAATTACACTAGACCAGTTAAACAAGCAAAAAAGAATATATTCAAAATTTTTGCAATAACAGAGAGAGATTTAATTCAGATCTATTGAAACAAAAGACAGGAAGATTTTAAAGGCTGAGGTAAGCTAATGGAAAAATGATAGAAAACATTGGGCAGAAGAGTGTCATTGTGCTTAGGCTATCTGTGTTTGCTAATTGGTGCTTATCTAAGTTGGTATCCAACTATATCAAGGAGTCTGGGAGAAAAGGTGCTTTCTTGATGATTACATTTCAAAGAGATGGTTCCTAGGTCCTAAAGAAAGATATTCTTTGGTTATAGAAGATTTACATGTCAAAGAGCAGTTAAAAAACATTACCATTCTAAATTTTCTAAAGTAAATGCTCTACAAAAAGGAAATCGGGGTCTACAGTCAGGAAAAAAAAGCTGTCTAAAGTTCAGTCAAGCTGAGGGGAACATTAAGGACATCTTGGTCCAGGTACAGTGAACTATGACATTTTAAAAATATTCTTCACTGTTTGATTTGTTTTATTAAAGTATGGTTGGCATACAATATTATATTAGTTTCAGGTGTACAGCATAGTGATTTGACATTTATATATATTACAACGTGATCACCACGGCAACTCTAGTAATCATCTGTCAATGCGGGAAGTTATCACACTGTTATTGACTATATTTCCCTTCACTTTTTTCACTCATCCCTCACTCCTACTCTCTGGCAACCATCAATTTGTTCTTGGTTTCTATGAGTCTGTTTTTATCTTGTTTTATTTGTTCAATTTGTTGTGTTTTTTTTTAACTTCCACATATAAGTGAAATCATGCAGTATTTGTCTTTCTTTATCTGACTTATTTCACTTAGCATAATACCTTCTAGGTCCATTCATGTTGTCACAAATAGCAGGATTTGACTTCTGGATATTTACCCAAGGAAAATGAAAACACTAATTTGAAAAAAAAATACATGAACTATGACATTTTACACATGAATTGCTGAGAAGAATAATTTCTGATTTGAATTTCAGTCAGAAAATGGAATCTCCCATTGAACAATATCATGTCCCCCAACATAACCCAGTTATACATTTTATCACCCTAACTGAGGCTTAGAATAAGTTACATGTATTTTTTTTTCAGGTGGGAACTTCAAGAAATCCAGTAGTGATTAATAGAAAGAAGAAAGAGTAGAAAGCAGTAAGAGTGACCCTACCTAATTATTGACTCAACAAAATTAGGAGAAGATTCATTCATTTTCAGATTTTCTAACTGTACCTTCTGAATGCATAGGTACACTATAGTAAATCAAATTTGAGAACACAGTCTCCATTTCAGAAATTCAGTGTGGGAGAGATGAGTTCCTAGACAAGCTGGTCACCTCAAAGAGAATATGCGTGGGGCAGATATGCAGGGTTTCCTTGTCTCTAAACAATATTTTCACTTTACTCTTCTCTTACACTCAGCAGTATGGGTTCTAATTTTTCATTCATGTCCAGAATAAGGCAATTCTCTGAGTTTCATTTGCTCATAACACTCTGCATTTGAAAGCATTTATCACAATTGTAACTATATAATAATTTGCACAATTATTTACTTAAAATATCACTTGCCTTAGTAGCCTGTGAATTCCACAAGAGCATGGATGCTCATAGCTTTCTTCTCTGTTGCTGAGTCTCTAGCCTTTAGTTTATCACCTGCCAAAGGTAAGTACTAAATGATTATTTTAAACGTATTGACATTGTGCCATAAACTCTTTGCTTCTTAAGAAACTGACAGGTAAATTCCTTTTACTCTTCCCCATGTTTCTTAACTACATTTTCTAGAATATACTATTTGTTCCTTTAAAATGATATTATATATTCAAAACAATCCATAGCACAATAGAACATTTTATAAATTGTGAGCATGGATTATTCTCTATACGTTATATGTTATAACATATCTTATTAATGTTCAAGACTGAGAGAAACCCAATCTCCCTACCTACTTCAAAGTAAGCATTTTATAGATAAAAGTGGCATAACCTAAATTCACCATATCAGAAGGAAAGGGGGGAGATGAGGAGGAAGATAAGGGTAAAGAAGGTCAAATATATGTGACAGAAGGAGATTTGACTTTGGGTGGTGACACACAATGCAGTATACAGTTGATGCGTTATTGAACTATACACTTTAAACCTATGTAATTTTATTAATCTATGTCATCCCAATAAATTTAATACAAAAATAATAAAAAGCAAAAATGTAAAAAAAAGTATGCGACTAATAAGGTTGGTGTGTATTTCCATTGATGATCAGAAACAACTTTTAGATTAAAAAAAATAATGGAATTATGAAAAATAGAACACCTAATGTATCTTAGATAATTTATATATTTTATTTGACAAAGTAAAAGAGCATTATTTGTTGAAGAAATATTACTCTAGAAAGGATAGCTAGAAAATGTTAAAAAAACCAAAGAGGGTGGAAAAATGACAGTTCAAACCTTTTTTCTAAAACCTGACTCCAATATCTAAGTTTGAATTGGATAATTTTCCAAATTGAGATTCTTCAGTTATTTAGTAAGTTTGATTTGTTTTGAATTTGTTTTCACACCCAACAAAAGCTGTTCTTTGGAAATTCTATACTACATAATATTTCACATTGGTTTAACATTTTTAAATAATTCACTGCCAACTAACGTTTGTTCATAATAATGGTTTGAAAAAATAATAAGAATAAATGATATTTAAACTTTGTTCTTTAACCAACAGACATATATTATTACAGTGTTAAAATCTACATCAAATCTTATAATCCTGTCTTATTTGCCTGCAAATATTTTGAGTTACTTCAATTTTTTAAAAAAGAACATTTCAAATGAAATTTTATGTAGTTAATTTTCTGATATATAAAATATCTGAGGCTTTTGATCTAAAAATTATCCATAAAATGACTTGTATAAAAAGTGATTTAAGTAAATATTACTTCTTAAACTACTGTATCCAGCTTTATATAGATATAATTGACATATAACATTGTATAAGTTTAAGGTGTGTAAGGTGATAATTTGATATAGGTATTTATTGCAAAATGATCATCACACTAAAGTTAGATACAACTCTCACCTCATATAATCACCATTTTATTTTATTTTATTTATATTTTTGTGCATAATTATTTTTAATTTTTATTTTTTAATTTAAATTTATTGGGGCAACATTGGTTAATACAATTTATAATTTTTAGATGTTCATTATAATTTGACATCTATATATTCTATTGTGTGTTTACCACCCAAAGTCCAGTTTCTTTCAGCTACCATATATTTGATCCCCTTTGCCCAGTTCACCCACCCCTAAACCCCTTATATTTGACCCCCTTTACCCCATCTACCTCCCACCCCATCCCTCTGGTAACCACTAGTCTATAGTCCATGTCCATAAGTCTCTGTTTGTTTGTCCTGCTCATTTGTTGCTTTTAGGTTTATATCCCATATCTAAATGATATCATGTGATTTTCAACTTTTTCAGTCTGGCTTATTTCGCTTAGCATGATTATCACGAGGTCCATCCATGTTGTCGCAAATGCTGGTATTTTATCTCTTCTTATGGCTAAGTAATATTCCATTGTATATATGTACTACAGCTTCTAGGCCAATCTATCATAGGACATTTTGGTTGCTTCCACGTCCTGGCCACTGTGAATAATAATGCTATGAACATCAGTGTACAAATATCTTTTCAGATATGAGTTTTCAAGTCTTTGGGGTAAATACCCAGTTGAGGGATTACTGGATCATATGGTAGATCAATTCTTAGTTTTTTGAGGAACCTCCATACTGTTTTCCATAGTGGCTGTACCAACTTGCAGTCCCACCAGCAGTGTATGAGGGCTCCTTTTTCTCAGCATCCTCTCCAACATTTGTAATTACTTGTCCTGTTGATTATAGCTATTCTAACAGATGTGAGGTGGTATCTCATTGTGGTTTTAATTTGCATTTCCCTAATAGCTAGCAATGTTGATCATCTTTTCATATATTTGTTGGCCATTTGTATGTCTTCTGGGAGAAGCATCTGTTCAGGTCTTCTGCCCATTTTTTGATTGGATCGTTTGTTTTGCTGTTATTGAGTCATATGAGGTCTTTGTACATTTTTGATATTAGGCCCTTATCAGAGGCATTGCTTGCAAATATATTTTCCCATTCAGATGGTGGTCTCTTTACCATGTTGATGGTTTCTTTTGCTGTGCAGAAGTTTTTCAGTTTGATGTAGTCCCGTTCATTTATTTTTGCTTTTATTTCCATTGCCTTTAAGGTCAAATTCATAAAATCCTTTTTAAGTCTAAGGTCCTTGAGTTTAATTCCTATGTTTTCTCCTATGCATTTTATTGATTCCAGTCTTATATACAGGCCCTTAATCCATTTTGAGTTAATTTTGGTGCGTGGTGATAGACAACACTCTAGTTTCATTTTTTTTTTTTTGCAAGTGACCTTCCAGTTTTCCCAGCACCATTTATTGAAGAGGCTTTTCTTTATCCACTGTATGTTTTTGACTTTTTTGTTGAAAATTATTGCCCATATAAATATGGGTTTACTTCTGGACCCTCGATTCTATTCCACTGATCTGTGTCTGTTTTTCTGCCAATACCCTGCTGTTTTGATTACTGTTGCTTTGTAGTATAATTCGCAGTCAGAGAAAGTGATGTCTCCGGCCTCATTCTTTTTTCTCAGGATGGCTTTGGTATTTTGGGGTCTTTTCCATACAAATCTCATCATTTTTTGTTCTATTTCTTTAAAAAAAATGCCAATGGGATTTTGATGGAGATTGCATTAAATTTGTATAATGCTTTAGGTAACACTATCATTTTAACTATTTTGATTTTTTCAATCCAAGAACACAGAATATCTTTCCATTTCTTTGTATCTTCTTCAATTTGTTTTAACAAGGTCTTGTAGTTTTCATTATATAGGTCCTTTACATGTTTCGTTAAATTTATTACTATTTTATTCTTTTTATTGCAATTGCAAAAGGAATTATTTTTTCTGCTTTTTCTGACACTTCATTATTAGAATATAGGAATGCTATGGATTTTTGAACATTGATTTTGTTTCCAGAGACATTATTGTATTTGCTTATTGTTTCTAGTAATGTTCTTGTGAAGTCATTAGGATTTTTTTTTTTATGTAGAGAATCATGTCATCCACAAATAGTGACAAATTGACTCTTTGTGTTCTATTTGGATGCCTTTTATATCTTTCTTTTACCTGATTGCACTTGCTAGGACCTCCAATATTATATGGAATAAGAGTGGCAATAGTGGACAGCTTAGCCTTGTTCCTAACCTTAGAGGAAAGGTTTTTAGTTTTTCACCATTAAGTATGATGCTGGCTGAGGGTTTGTCATATATAGCCTCTATTATGTTAAGGTATTTTCCTTCTACATCGAATTTATTAATTTTTTTATCATAAATGGATGCTGCATTTATTGATATGATCATATGATTCTTATTTTTTAATTTGTTTATGTGGTGTATCACATTAATCAAATTGCATATATTGAACCATCCCTGTGCTTCTGGGATGAATTCCACTTGATCATGGTGCATAATCTTTTTAATATGTTGCTGTATTAGGTTCACTAGCATTTTATTTAGGATTTTTGTATCAGTGTTCATGAGAGATATTGGTCTGTAGTTTTCTTTTTATGTGTTATCCTTACTAGGTTTTTATATCAAAGTAATTTTGGCCTCATAAAATGTGTTGGGAAGTATGCCTCCCCTTCAATTTTTGGAAGAGTTTGAGGAGAAGAGATGTTAAATCTTCTTTGAATGTTTGGTAGAATTCACTAGTGAAGCCATCTGGTCCTGGACTTTTACTTTTTGGTAGGTTTTTGATGATTATTTCCATTTCCATACTGCTGATTGATCTATTTAGATTTTCGAGATCTTTTTGATTTGGTCTAGGAAGATTATATTTTTCTAAGTACTGGTTGATTTCTTTTTGGTTATTAAATTCGGTATTATACATTTTTTTTGTAGTATTCTTGTATGATCCTTTGTATTTCTATGATGTCAGTCATAATTTCCCCTCTTTCATCCTTGATTTTGTTTATTTGTGTCCTTTCTCTTTTTTCTTTAGTGAGTCTGGCCAGGGGTTTGTCAATTTTATTAACCTTCTCAAAGACCCAGCTCTTTGTTGTATTTATTTTTCCTTTTTTTTCCAATTTCATTTATTTCTGCTTTAATTTTGATTATTTCTTTCCTTCTGCTGACTTTAGGCCTCATTTGTTCTTCTTTTTCTAGTATTTTTAAGATTAAGCATTAAGTTGTTTATTTGGGTTCATTCTTGTTTTTGGAGATAGGCCTGCAATGATATGAACTTTCCTCTTATGACTGCTTTTGCCGTGTTCCAAAAGTTTTGAAATGTTGTAATAGCATTATCATTTGTTTCTATGTATCTCTTGATCTCTTTATTTCTTCTCTGACCAAGTTATTCTTCAGTAGCATGTTATTTAATATCCGTGTATTTGTGATTCTTCCTGATTTTTTTTTTTGCAGTCGATCTCTAGTTTCAAAGCATTATGATCAGAGAATATAATTGGTATGATTTCAACCCTCTTATATTTGTTGAGGCTATCTCTGTGTCCCAGTATGTGGTCAATTCTTGAGAATGTTCCATGTGCACTAGAGAAGAATGTATAAGCAGCAGTTTTGGGATGGAGGGCTCTGCATATGTTACTTATGTCCAATTGGTCTAATGTGTCATTTAAGGACGTTATTTCCTTATTGATTTTCTGTTTAGATGATCTGTCCATATGAGACAGTGGTGTATTTAGTTCCCCTATTATGACAATGTTTTGACATGTTTCTCCTTCTAGTACTGTCAGTAATTGCTTTACATGTTTTGGAGCTCCTTGATTGGGAGTATAGATATTAATAAGTGTTATGTCTTCTTGGTGTATGATTCCCTTTATCATTATGAAGTGCAGGCCTCATAGTGGAGAATTCCCTCAATTTTTATATGTCTGGAAAGGTCTTAATTTCTCCTTCATATCTAATGGAGAGCTTAGCTGGATACATTATTCTAGGATGGTAGTTTCTTTCACTTAATAGTTTAAATATCTATTTCATTCCTTTCTGACTGGTGAGGTCTGCACTGAGAAATTCAATGATAATCTAATGGGTTTTCCTTTATAAGTTACCATTATCTTCGCCCTTGCTGCCCTGAGAATTCTATCTTTGTCATTGATTTTTGATAAACTTAATACACTGTATATCTTGGTGAAGGCCTTTTAGGTTAAGATAATTGGGTGTTCTGTTGACTTTTTGAATTCTAAGCTCCAGCTCATTTCTTAGATTTGGGAAATTCTTATCCACTATTTGTCTGAAAATGCTTTCTATTTCCTACTCTTTTTCCTCGCCTTCGGTAATGCCCATTATCCTTATGTTTCCTCTCCTGATGGTATCAGCTAGTTCTTGTATTTCTCTTTCATTATTTTTCATTCTTCTGTTTCTCTCTTCTTCCTTCTGATTTAGTTCTAGATTTCTGTCTTTGATATCACTGATCCTTTCCTCCATTTGGTCAACAATATTTCCCAAGCTTGCTAGTTCATTTTTAAACTCTTGCAGTGTGTTCTTCATCTCCAAAAGATCTATCCTGTTCTTTTTTAGGATCTCAATCTCCTTTCCTAGTTGTTTTTTCAATTCTTGAAATTGTTGATATGTCTTGTTTCGGAACTCACTGAAATTTTTCAGAAGTACCATCCTGAATTCTCTGTCATTTAAGTCATATATTTCTATGTCTGTAAGCTTATTTTCTGGAGATTTTTCTCTTTCTTTCTGAGATGCCCTGTCACCTTGGTTGTTTATGGTGTTTAATGGACTATTTCTCTGCCTGGGTATTAATGGAGGTGTATTCTGATGTTTTTTTCCAAATAGATTATTACATAAAGGTCTCTCTTTAGCCTGTTGCAAAGAAAGCATTTCAGTAGGTGGCATCTAAGCCTCTTGGATTCCTGCTTTATATAAAACTTAAATAATGCTTTTTTTTTATTTTCTTGTAGATATTTAATCATGCTTACTACCCTCAGTTTCAGTCCCTGTCACTGTCAGCAACAGTCTCAGAGCGTTTTCTCAGATTCTCTTGGGGCTCTACAGAGTTCAGTCTCAGAGGATATAGGAGTAGGGGCCCTGTGGGTTGGTGATTGGGAGCTATAGTCCAGCCTCAGTTTCGCAACCGCGGCTGGTAAGAAGCAACTGCTGTTTCTCTGTAGTCCCATCCCGCTTCTCTGCTTTCTTCCCTGATGACTGGGCCCTGCTGCCCACCGGCCACGTGGAGCTCACAGCTTTCCCAGGCAGGACTGTTTGGGGAAGTCGCCACTCCTTCACCCCTCCCCCTCCTCCTACAGGGGCCTCTGGCAGCTTCGAGAGGCACTTCTTTGTTTCTCTCAGTCCACCACCACGCACCGGGATTCTGACCTGTGGTAGCTCTTATGCGTAGATCCCACACTCAGATGTGCCGCTGTGCAGTTTAGGTGGTTTCTGTTGAGTTTTAGATGTTCAGCTTATTGTTGTTTCAAGGGGAGAAATCTGGGGACGTCTCTCACTCTGCCATGTTTCCCAGAATCTCCACATAATCATCATTTAAAAAATTATTTTAGACAGTGAATTACTTTATCAATTATTTTGATATATGTATATGTATACATATGTATGTGCATATACATATGTATACATATACATAATATATATATATGGCTTATATTTTGTTAAATAGTATTTCTGTTATATAGTATATTGTATTTTATGTTGAGGTTATGTTGGTTTTTCTAAAACCAAATGAATGTTTCATGTTTTGTTTTTAATAAATAAAGAATACAATATGTTCATTTTACATTTTAAAGAAAATTATGATATCCTTATATTATCTTTCTCTCTCCCTCTCTCTTCCCCTCTTCTTCTTTCTTCTCTCTATTTCTCCATTTCTCTTTCTCTCTGCGTGTTCTTCTGTGATTCTGGCTGACATATTAATATATTTCCTTAAGTACCCTATATCCAGATGTCTAGTACTTTTAATAACTTCTAAAAGCTTTGCATTTTTCTTATTTTCTTAAATTTTCCTATTATCATTTTGATTCCTATGTTTGCTTAATATATACTATTGCCTATCATATTGTCCAAAACTCAGCAAACTACCTCCCAATTGGAAAATCCATTCCACCACCTCTTTTGGTTGCTAAAATTTCATTGGAACACAGAGTTGCCCATTCATTTATACATTATCTTTGGCTGATTTTTTTTTTATTATTTATGCATACAGCACCTGGTCTTCCTAGGTGGTCTTCCATCCAAGTACTAACCAGACTTGACCTTGCTTAGCTTCTGAGATCAGACATCAGGCTTGTTCAGGGTACATGGCTGTAGACTATGGACCATGGCTCCACTGGGGCATAAACCCATGACTTTCAGCCTGTAAAGCAGACATACTAACCACTACACTATGGAACCATGTCCTCTTTGGCTGATTTTATATTACAATGACAAAGTCGAGTAGCTGCAACAAAGATCATGTAGCCTGCATAACCTACAGTATTTACTATCTGGTCTTCTATAGTAAAAGTTTGCTATCTCCTATCCATTGCTTAATATATGCCAGGTGCTGAATATATACTTATATCTTAATTAAATTAATAGATGAATAGATGGATGGATGAATGGATAATGGTAATGAGATCTAGCCTTTGTGTAAGAAGAGACCACTTTGCTTCATTCAGCATGAAGAGATCCAGATTGATTTCTGAAGTAGGAGCAGATTTTATTATGGTTAGAAAGAAAGGAGAATCTATCTATTCATAGAAGCAAGAAATACTGGGACAAGGTGGTGATATAAAGTAAAATATTTAGTTCTTGACTGTTAATTTCAAATCAGAAGACTGTACGAATTTCTGATTGCCTCCAATTCTCAAAAACTGGATGTTCAGTAAGATCGTTAAGAGTTCAGTATTAACTAATTTAAAAAATTTGACACCCCATTATGTTCTTTATCTTGAAGTAATTTCACTGCTACTTCTACTTTTGCCGTGGAACTGTTAACTGGTCAAAACTGAAAATAAACAGTTTTAGTGAATTTATTTCTAAACGTTGCCATAAAATTTTTAAGGTAGAAAAACTTGCAATACATGAAATTTTTAATTATCAGAATTATATTAAAGTCCTTTGAAATATGAATAAATGAGAGTTGGCCTGAATTAGTTTAATGGAAATTATGCAGCAAAAATCCAGAGAAGGAGAAAAAATATAATTTCATCAGTTAGTGAAACTTAATTTCTTGTATTTCTTAAATAAATAGTTATTGGACTATAGAATCTCTAAAGAAGTGGCTGGAGACAAGAAATTTTCATGGTTGATAGACATCCATTTTCTTTGGTCATCTATGAAGCAATCTTGAGGATGGGCAAATATACTAGATAATGAGACTGTCAACTTTGATGTTTAAATGATCTTGCTTTTGTGGATTTAAAATAGGTTTATAATTTTATATTATAGCTAGTATAAAAATAGAATGAATAATTGGATTCTTCAAAATATAGAAATGATATTTATTTCCACACTCAGAATTCCTTATTTCAGTTTTTCCATTTAAATTATCTGTCATGCTATTTTACATTCTTTTTATCTCTGTTTTATTTATATTTATATTTGTCTATGAAGATAGAAAAATGAATAATAAAGGATGTGGCTGGCAATAAATAAGCTGTGAGACTGCATATTTTGTAACAGTGGAAGCTTGGGACATGAAACAGAAGCCCTGAGCATTAAACTTTCCCTCTCTCTGCCGTGGGGGACCACTGCATTACCTCCTGAATAAAAGAAGATCTGGATGTAGAGCTGGGAGGATAAAAAAAATCTCTCTTTGCAAGTATGGTGTCCAATTTGCAAGTTAAAGTGGAATAGAGCTGGATAGTAAATTGTAGAAGCAAATCTACCTGCCATAAAAAGCGTTACTGCTTTTCAGTCAAGAGTCCAGAGAAAACTCATAGTTGGGAAAGTCTGGATCTTAGGAATCAGCATTTTTTAATACAAATTATTAATACTGGAGAGAGAAATGCCATATATAATGCTTATATCAAACCATGTGATGGATGAGGAAATCTGGCATATCTAGACATGAGGTTTTTGTAGGACAAAAATCAAAATATCGATCTATTGTCTGAGTAACTCTCCCTCTCTCTCTTCCTTTCCTCTTCTTGAGGCACAGAATGGTCAGAGACAGGAAATAGTGTCAGGTCATAAAGAGCCTTGTATAAATCTCTTAGAAATTTTGGAATCTAGTCTATGAATAACTAGGACCCTTGGGAGAATTATTTTAAATATTGTGTTTTTTTTTCAAATAAATATATTATGTTGGTGACTTTTTGAAGGGAAGATATGTACAGCTTGAATGGGGTCCGTTGACTATTGATTACTGACCCAACAAACATACTTAGGCAGTTGTTGTAATAGTGAGGTATTAGATTAAAACTGAAACAAGGAAGTTGTTGTGAGAATTAATAGAAGGGAGCTTATTAAAAATAATTAGATGGTAAAATTGGCAGGCTGTGATAACAAATTTGATGTCAGGGTTGAGAGGAAATGAGATTTAAAAATGAATCTCAGACACAAAGCTGTAATGATTCAGTGGATGGCGGTCTAACTAAATACATATAAAATAATCTAGAAGGAAACAAAAATTTTGTTGGGAAAAAATAGAACGGTGTTCTTATATGCTATATTTAAGATGCCTACAGAGAGCTGGATTTAGTGTGTTCTCTAGGAGAGATCTAGACAGCATAATGGTAAGGATGAAACAATGACAGCGAATGGGGTCTCACATGTAGAGCAGCGGCTGAAGGGTAAACCATTGAAAATTTTCAGTGTTTAACAAATATATCCAGAATTGGAAAAGCAATGGGTGAAAAATGGGAACTAGTATTAGAAATACAGACTCAAGGATGTTGATCACTGAAATGAAAAAACAAAACATTTGTAGCAATGTGTAGGTCAATCCAGGCTAGCTCCATGATATCATGCTCTCCCTACTCCTAAACCAAAACTTAGCTGGTTAAAATGAAAAATCCACTTTTCAATTCATTTTTCTTTATCACTTTTATCTTAAATTTAAATTTTTGAAGCAAAAATAAGAGGATGTTAATTCTAGTTCTTTGGAGGTTTATAATCTAGATAATAAAATATGCTTAAAAATCACTGTCATTTGCTGTAGTACTTAGTGAAATAAGTGAAAAAAATGTAATGCAATAGGATCCCAGTATTTTCAGTTTCCTTCCTTTTCTTCATTTTAGAAACGTTAAAACTGAAACCCAGAAAACCAATCTTGACTTTCCCAACATCATGGATCTGGTTAGTAGTTAAATATATAGTCCTTTATTGAACAATAGATGTTTTGGGGGCTAAAAATTCAGATTTAGGAGATGGCTTCCAGATTAACTATGCTCCAAAAAAGTATACGTTGTCCTAAAGAGGTGGCTGTTTAATTGCTTTTTCTGGAAACAAGTGTATTATTTAATGGAAGAATCAAAATACATGACACATTCATTTCCATTCAGTATATCTTGCTACAATAATTCCATGTACTTAGTAAAAGGAAATCAAGCTATTTTTAAAAAATCAGGTCACAGTTTTTCCTTGTTGAAACTTGTCTCTTTTACGTCCCACACAGCACATCATCCTGGCTGATGTTGAGCTGCATATAAAAAAAGCAGGTTGCTCCTGCTGGGCTTCACAAGGAGGAGGTGACAAAAGCCCTGGCATGAGCACAGAGCCATGGTCTCTGATGTGGTAGGATAATATAACAGTTCCTCCTTTTCTGCACAGAGGCACATGTCGACTGTATATCTGCTGAAATATTGCCACCTCCAGTCTTGTTCTACAAAGCACTGTGAGGACAGCACTGAGGAAGTCCTGCTCCACAACAAAAAAATACTTTTTATGACAGTAATGTATGAAGATGAAAATACCCCATCAATAGCTTCTATTAAATTATCTAGAGCGACCAGGTCAGGGAATTCAGGTTTCTGGTGGGAGAAGTCACAGATCTTTGTGGCATGCCTGTAAATATCCAGGCAGCCATCATAGATCTCCAGAGAGAGAGCTACTACCTTCCTGACTACAAAGTGATGACATCATCCTCAAAGGCTTTTAAATACTTGAGTCGGGACACTAAAATACACTGTAGTTGGCTGATGAGTACAGCACCGGGAGGACATCATTGGAAGACCCAGTTGGCTAGATATCAGTTCATAATGATTTCTTCTGTCAGGTTTGTGTGTTAACAATGGCCAGTCAAAGAAATTGTACATTCGATTCCACAGACTGAACTGGTCCACAAGCAGCACATTAGTCTCTAGAGGTGGTTTCCAACTTATGTTATAGTAGTAGCTTTAATGTGAACTACATCTGTTGGCCTTTATGCATTGGAATAGGAAACCCTCTAGACCAAGGCTTCTGAACCTTGGCATGGTTAACATCTGTTAATAACAACATCACTTCACAACGAGACTGCCAGGATAGCATAATAATCAAAAGCTTTAAACAATTGTTTGTTGTTGGAAGACAGTCCTGTGCACTGCATGATGTTTAGCAGCATCTTTTTCTCTGCCTACTAGATGCCAGTAGTATTGTCCTCAAGTTTTATCCATGTTGTAGCATGTCTCAAAATTTCCTTAACTTTTAAAGCTGAAAAATATTCTATTGTGTGTATATACCACATTTTTTATCCATGTATGCACTGATGGACAATTAAGTTGCTTCCACATTTTGGATATTGATGCTGCTAGATCATGAGTATATAAATATCTCTTTGAGACCTTGGAATTATTTTGGGTATATAGCCAGAACTAGAATTGTTGGATCACATAGTAATTCTATTTGTAATTTTTAAAAGAACTATCATCCTGTTTTCCAGAGCATATACACTATTTTATATTCCTACCAACAGTGCATACGATTTTTAATTCCTCCACATCCTCAACAATTATTACTTATTTTATTTTACTTTTTATGGTAGCCATACAAATAGCTGTGAAATGGTATCTCACTGTTATCTTGATTTGTATTTCCCTAATGATTAGTGAAGTTGAGCATCTTTTCAGGTGTTTTTTGGCCATTCGTATATCTTCTTTAAAGAAATGTTTATTCAACTTTGCCTGTTTTTATATCAGGTTGTTTTGTTTGTTGGTGGTCTTGTTGAGTTGCAGTTCTTTATATATTCTGGATATTAACCCCTTATCAGACATGTGATTTGCAAATATATTCTCATCTTCTGTAGGTTGCCTTTTCACTCCGTTGTTTGTGTCCTTTGATGCATAGAAGTTTTGCATTTTGATGTAGTCTAAATTCTGATGCACCTACTTTCAGTTTTTATTTTACATCTCAAATCTAAGTTAAATGATTTGCATCATTGATCTTCAAACTACGTCATGAAAAATGTCTAGGAAATCAACCAAGAATGGGACACTAGTATATGGATATCTAGTTTGTCTATTTGTTAATATAGATTTTTTAAAATGTTGTCTAGGCATAGGGAATGCAGTCAGCATTAATGTAATGGCTAGGTGGAGAGCCAGAGGAGAGAAAGAGCAATCGGGATCATTTCATAAACTATATAAATGTCTAACCAATGTACTGTATACTTGGAACTAATGATAAAATAAAATTTAAAAAAATAATAAAATAAATAAAATGCTGCCTATACCCAGTTTTGAGGCCCTGGCTAAAGGCTAGTCAGTTCCCCTTCTTAAGCAGCTGATTAAGTTCACACACCAACTACTTTTCTTTTTGGCTCTCACAATTCGAGTCACTATGCACTACCCCCAATCATCCCATGTACAGGTACCAGACAACTAGGGCAACCCATAAGTCCCAGAGCCCTTGAAGTTATTAAAATCAGCCAGTCCACAGGGAGACTGAGAAATCTAGCTAACCTCACCCCACTTACCATGCATAAACTTGCTACAGCTCCAGCTAGCTATTGTTACTCTGTCCCCTGGTGTAACACTCTGTGTGTCCCTGCCTGGAAGCCTTCTCTCATTTAGAGCTGTAAGTAACAAAAAGTTCTGCCTTTTAGTACCATCCAAGTGTCTTTGTGTTTTGTCCTGCTATCAAAAAACTTTTATGTCTTATAAGCACTAACCAAAAAAAGTAGGGTGCCATAAAACCAAAAATTAATGATATAATGCTAAAAATGCCAAGTCTGGTAAAGATGACACTAAAAGAAAACATTTGATGCACCCTCAATACTTCAAGTACATAGAAAATATATATAATTTAAAAATAGAAAATAAAAAAATAATAGGCTTCGAATAAATATCTTCACGGACCAACGACAAAACAGAAATATTAAGTTTAAGCCAGTGCCCGTTAGACTACAAGCTTGGAAGCAAGAACTAATGATTATGGGTTCACACTTTGTGAGATAATGGTGTCAAAATCTGCTCTGCTTGGGTAGATCAAAACGTAACAAAGGTAATAAAAAATATATGCCCCTAATGAATATTGTCATAAGAACTTTTAACAATATATTAGCAAGTTGAAACCAACTCTTTTAAAAAAGAATACCAAATAAACAAATTTATCCCAGTAATGGCAAAAAAAAAAGCAGATGAAAAAAGCTCAAAATCATTAGTCATCTGGGAAATGAAAATTAACATCACAATGAGATACCACTAAACCCACTAGAGTGGTTAAATTAAGACTGATAACACCTAATTTGTCAAGGATGTTGAACAACTGGAACTCCCATATATTGTTGGATAAGGGCATAAAATGACACAAGCACCTTGGAAAAAAGGTCAGACAGTTTTATATAAAACTAAAGATACATCTATGCTGCGACCAGGAAACATACTAATAGATACTTACCTAAGTTATATGCAAACATATATGTTTACACAAAGCCTTGTACAAGAATATACATAGAGTTTTATTCATAAAAGTTAAAACTGGAAACATAGCTCAAGTGTCGATCAATAGGAGAATAAAGTGTAACATATTCATATAATGAAATACTACTTAGTACTATATTACAGAGTAATCAGTTCCTTACACAGAGAATGACATAGATGAATGTCAAAAGCATTATGTTGAATGAAAGAAGCCTTACATAAAAGAGTGCATAGTGTATAATACAATCTGAAAGAAGTACTGGAACAAGCAGAGGAAAACTAATTTATGATGGGAAAAATCAGAGTAGTGGTTACCTCTGAAAGGAGGGATAGGGATGGAGACTGACTGGGGCATATAAAAACTTTTCTGGGGTGATGATAATGTTCTATATTGTGAAAGGAGTTTGAGTTAGTTGTCAAAATTCATCAAATTGCGTGTTAAAATTTGTATATATCATTGTAAGTAAATTTCACTTCAAATGAAAAGAACCGTAAACAAATACTGAACTCTGGCTTCTGATTTACATGCTAAAATGTTTAGGACTGAAATATACTGATGTGTGCAACTTACAATAAAAATTCCTACAATAACATAAGATAGCTTAATGGATAGTTAGAGGGATGGATAGATAAATACAAGATAAATCAAGTATAGCAAAATGTTAATTTTCATATATTGGTGTTTGGGTATATGAATGTTCACTATAAATTCTTTAAAATTTTTTACATGCTGGAGATATTTTATAATATAATATTGGATAATTAGCTGTGAGCCTAAGGCTTTGAAAGGAAATACACACACATATACTTAACATCAGAAACTGGTAATATTTTATCTGGCTCTATGACTAAATCTAAGGCAGGAATACTGAATCATCAATACGATGGAAGATTCCTGAGGAGGCATTGAGATGACAACTACAAACGCTCTGTAAGGAAAGAGAAAATGAACAAAAATCTCATTCAAAACGAAAACTCCTAATCAAATGCAAAACATGAATAAATGGTATGTTAGGAAAAAAACATCAAAATTCACCATTCAAAATATGAGTTCAATAAATTCCATGAGATAGGTAGCAAAGCCCTAACGAAAGACAATTAGGTACTCTAGGTAGTGTTAACTCCTTCTAAGAAAAAAAAAAGTGTGTAAATTAAACATTAAATTGTCATTTTGTAGCATGACATGTCCCTGATGGGACTTTGGGTTGGTAATGCTATCTTAAGTATATAAAGAAAGGTACCAGAGAAATATATCCAATGATGACTTGGTCTTGGAATACTTCAGAAATTATTCAGCTCTTGATGTATAAAATTAATGCACTCATTCAGTCAACAAATATTTATTAAACATTTAGAATGATCCAGGTACTGTCCCCAATACTCAGTGATGTAAAAAACAGCCAAAGGCAAAGACCATAAAAAGAATACTTTCTGAAGACTCATCTTTACTTCTGAGGCATGGTGGAGGACAAAAGCATGAAGGGATGACAAAGGTTAGGCTAGAAATAAAATACTTATTGTGCCTCAAAGATTAATGTAGTTAGCAAGAAAAATGTTTGCAAGCTACACATGTTAGATGTTTTTTTTTTCATTTTGCCTCTAACATCAAGCTAACAAGATATTGAGTGAACTCCTGGTTGTCAGTGAATACAAAACAAATTTTCACGGGGAGACCTTAAGTTGATAGTTTCTTATATGAAGTCAGGAAGAATTTTTAGGAATGGGATATGTGGTTTCTCAAATAATTATGGTGCTGATGAAAATTGGAGATTTTATAAATTGACTTGAATTGCATTGAGCTGAATTGTTGGTTAAAAATTCTAGTCTATATGTTGAAAGAGAAATGTAATATATTTCCTCTACTAGCTTCAATATAGACCTTAACATATTCTCATTTTTCATCCAAATAATACACTCACATCAAAATTATTAATCATTTATCTACTAAAAACATTATTGATTAGTAAACATTTTCTCTGCTAAGGTTTCTCTGCTAAATCATAGAAACACACTTGTGATCAAAATAGGTTTCTTGACCTCATGGGGTTTAAATTCTTGAAAAGACTGACAATAATTATAGAGAATAAAACCCCAAATATGTATGACATATGATAGTTTCTATGTAAGAAATAATGTTGTGCCTACTGATTCCAGGAGCCTTCTTACTTTGACTCAGAATTAATCCAGCAGGGGATTTTTGAGGTCTTTAATTTAAAGAGAAATTCATGTCAACTCATTTGTTCTCTTCATATCTTTGCTGGAACTCCATAATATCAATTTTTTTTCTAAGTATAATGAGTATTGAAATAGTGGTTTTAATTTGTGTTTTATTGGGACTTAATTAGCTTTTCTCTAATAATTAATGAATTTGAACATTTTTTCATATGTTTATTGAATGTTTGAGTTTCCATTCTGTAAACTCTCCCATCTTGTGATTTGTACTTAATTTTGTTTATAAAATATTTGTACGTTTACATTTATTTTTGACATGGAAGAATTTTTTCCATCTTGTTCATACACATAAATTTTGACTTTGTCTAATACTCTTAAATCTTATATATAATGAACCCAAGTATAGAGTAGACAAAAGGCACTCCAGTATTTGGAACCTATACATTTTAGAAAGTGTTCAGTTTTAAAATTTAAAACTGAATTTTCTACATAGCAAAAATTTTCAATTTAGATAGATAGATGTCAGATAGATATATATTTTTTTCAAGTGTTTTATCAAGTGGTTTGGACTTTCTCACAACAAGGAAAGGCAATGAATGAGTGCAGTATTATATAGAAAACAAAATGGGGGCAGTCGAAGCCTGAGTTGAAGAAATAATGGAGAGACTTTTCAAAAGAACAGATATGCCATTATTTGCTTTAACTTTTGCATTGCAGCTCTGTATATCCCCCCATTTGCCCCATATTTCAATAAGTTTTACTACATAACAGTCTTTTGTGTGGATGAAGGAAAAGAACTTAATTTTATATCTAAGCTAGTGTGATGTAGAATAAGGAAACCATGGATGACTCTAGATCATCATCTGGACCAGTTTAGGGGAGAAATAGAGTCTACATTCAGAAGTAAACATGAGAACATTGTATTTGATGAGCTTCATAGACATGGAAATTGGACTTTCTATATATCATGTAATGGTTTTGATACCATTTTAATTATATTTAGAGACAGGGCAACCTCAGATTTGGTTTACTATGTTTAGTTTTCCACTCCCAAGAGCAGAGGAGAGTAGAGGCATCCAAGTAATGCAGCAGAGTAGTAGCCGAGTTTATTTTAAAACTACTCAGAGATTTTGGTATGTTATTAGGCATCAAATCATTCCTCTCACTTCTTCTTAGTATTATCTGCTTTAATTAAGTTTATGCCTAGACACAAAGAAAGAAAAACTTTAAAGCTGAGCATAGAAGACAAACATCAGTAAAGGGAAAATTATAGTCAAAGGTGACAAAAAGAAATTAAGTCCAAACCACCTCATCCACCCCACACAACACAAATGAAAATGTACATAATATTTGGGGAAGAATGACACTAGAATTTGAGGTATTTTCTTTTAGATTTTACGGGACAAGAAGATCCTGCTAACCCTATCCTCTTTAAGAAGCACAATATTCACTAAAATTGCAACTACCTATTGCATAACTCAACTTCAGTATTTCTCTTAAAAATGAAACTATCTAGGCCCTATTAAATACCAATTAAATAATACCTTCTGGGTCTTGGTCTTATGCATTGATATTTTTCAAGATTCCTAGGTGATCGTAACGTGATGAGTTGAGAACTACTACAACCTGAGTCTGTCAGGCTGAGCAAACCTGGGTAGGGATATAAGCATTCTATACATTTCTTTGCAGTTGAATATTCTGTAGACTTTCTACACAAATCACCTCCCAGGAGCAGAGCTCACTGGTGGCAGTAAAAATATGCTTGCATATTCCATGCCTAGTTAAAATGAAATGCATTAATTTAGAACACTGTTTCCGAAACCGGTATTTATAAGAATTATCGGAGGAGCTTATTAAAAATACATTAAAGGGCCCACCCAGAACCTGCTGAATCAAAATCTTTAGGGATCTTCAGGAGAGGAGCCCAGAGCTTGTGTTTTTAACAAATATCCTAGGTAAATCTTATGGTGAGGCAAATTTGCTAAATATTGCTTTAGAAGAATCACTATTATAAGTAGGGTCTTGGACTTTCAATATCTCTTGTCTTTCCAAGAGGGCATCATATTATCACACAGGAATGTGGACACAGTCTACCCTCCATAAAATCTGGTAACTTTTTGCAATAAAGTTAAGACAGATATACAGTCAAAAGGCAAGTGGGATGTTACATTCTGATTATGCTTTAGCAATATTTTCAGGGCCAGGATAACAAATATGTCTAATTCCTCTTAGAAGACCTATTTTAAAAAGAAAAACCAAGCTAATTTCATTTTTAAATACTACTGAAAATTTTATGTAAACACTTATGATTTGTGCACTGTATCAATTAATAGTTGAAAACAATAGTGCCAGAATAATCCCAACAATAATTAATTTTTTCTAATTCCTCAAAATAAAAGTAGAGTCATTTGTATAGTTATACATCCAGAGTCCTTTCTCGTATGTTAAAGATTTAAATAGTTATAATTTCAGATAAATATTTGAGACCTGAGCTGGCGAAGAAATGATGCTGAACACCCAGCTGGGAGTCGTCCCCTATATGAGTATTTATATCTGGCCAGCGGGCACACTCATCCAGAGGGAAGTTTTAAATAATCAGATCCTGAGCTATAAAAGAATGAATAGTAACAACAACAACAATGAAACTAAAAGTAAGAAGGCAAAAGTGATATTACAAATTTGTTATAGGAATTTTCAAGCATACACGAGTTAGAGAAACTGGTATACTAAACCCAGTCCCAGGCTCAGTAATTGTCCATATTTTGATCTCCAAAATTTTAGAAAGTAGAAATTTTTAAATAAATACCAGACGTTATGTCATTTCACATGTAAATACTTTAATATACATGTATGAATGATATATTTTGATTTTTAACAGAATTATTATATTATTTTTATACCTATCAGAATTTACAATAATTTCTTAATGCCATCTACCAATCATACAATATTCAGATGCTCTGACTCTCTCAAAGATGATTTTTAAAGTTAGGATTTTTTTTTTCTTTTAAATTAGGTTCCAAACAAAATCTGCTTATCATTTTTGGATTTTTTGTCCTTTAAGTCTTTTTTATTCTATAAGAGCCACACATCCCCACTTCTTTTTCCCCTTGAAATTGATTTTCCAGAGAAACTAGGTCATTTGTCCTATAAAGCTTCTTACATTTTTCAGTTCCATGCTTTCTAGTAGTATATTTAACTTGGTCCTTAAAGCCATATATTTCTTATAAATTCTAAATTAAATCTAGAAGCTGATTTGATCTAGGTTCAATTTTTTTAAGCAAGAATACTTCATTACATTACATCATAAGGCACATGATGTCTGGTTGTACTACTTATAGTGATGCTAAGATTGATCTTAGCGGGTTCAGATGAAGCAATGAAGGAAATATTGTGAGAACGTATTATAAATCTGTAATTTATTCCATTCCATTATAAAAGTAGGTCAAATAATAGAGAGGGAAGAGATTTCTTTGGATATTTGTGATGCATCACCTTTCTCTCCTTTGTCATGGGTCTAGTTGGGAACTTCCGCATGGACACTCAGCCTATGTCTGTAACCCTGAGACATGGAGACGCTGTGCTTGACTCCTGCTTGAGAAAGCTTAAAGGGTCTATAACCACAGGATTTTGGTGGCTGCATTGGAATCAGCCTACAGTTTTTGGGAACATGAAATGTTCAAGACTGTCTTGTGGGCTAGGTATAAGAAAGAGCCAACGTGAGGTTGTTTTGAGTCCTGGTCAGGGGTAGCATTATATTATCCCACTGAATAAAATGGACAAGGTGAGACCAAAATAAAATAGTATTATGCTTACATCCCCTGAGTTGTGCATTCCTTATTCTGGTAACACATGAAGATGCAGATTGAACAGAAATGCAGTCAGTTATTAAAGATGACTGGAAAATGAGATAAATGTAGACACAATGAAGAGATATTTATTAGAAATTTTGCTGCAGTGGGGCCAGAATAATGGAGTGCTTGCTCATTGGAGAAAATACAAAGGTGAATTTTTTTAATGTAGTAAAGAGATTGGAATAAAATAAAGGGAACAAGAGACTATGCAAGAGGGCCATTTAGAGGGAGGTGGACACCATCATCAAGTAACTAGATGTACTTTGGATGCCTAGAGCACTGAACAGAGCTAAAAGGATAATGATCTGGAAGAGAGAGAAATCCACTTGGATCAAGGGAAATGCAGGAGTGATTCCTAATAATAGGAATTTCCAAAGAAATTAAAGTAGGCAACTTGATGATTACCCTTTTAGATACATGCTGCCATCATTCTAAAAGGTTGCATTTGGGAATCCCTTGACTTCAACCAAGAAAAATTCAATCAGAATCACTGTGGGCCATGAGGCATTAGTATTGTATTAAAGATCTTCAAGTGATTCCAATATGCAATGAAGTTTGAGAACCACTGATGTAACTGATAAACTCCCAAGGAAATCAAGTTTCAGTAAAGGTAAAGACGTAATATAGTGATTTCAGAGGATGTAGTAGAAAGGGTGAAAGAGGAAGGCTGCAGTGGAAAAATATTTCAGAGATCATGATGAGCATAACAGCATGGGATGAAGGCAGGCTTAAAGACTGGGCTTCGGGGTATCATAATCCTAGATTCGAATCCAGGTTCTACTACCTTTTAGCTTTCTGATCATGAGCAAATTACATACCTTCTCTCAGATTAAATTTCCTCATTTTATAAAATGATTTTATTACTAGTATCTATCTTGTTTATCTGTTTATTGTTTGTCATCACTCACCAAAATATCAACTCCATGAGAATAGGAACCTTGTCTATCATGTTTAAAATTGAATTCCCAGGCTTCACAACAGTGCTTGGCCATGCAGTAGATGTTTATTATATATTTGTTAAAAAATGAATGAAAATAATTTATATTTTTGAATTGTTTACTGTGTGATGAGCACTTTTTCTAAGCACTTTACCTCCATCACTTTATTCAATTCGACCCCAGGATATGGCTAACATGATAATTTACAATTTTCGGATGAAGATGATTAAGCAGAGTTGCAGTTAATTAGTAGATAGTACACATGGCATGATGCATGGGAAGCACTTTGGTAATCTAAAAAAAATCTCACTTAATGCTAGCAAACAAAGAGAAAAGGATAAAAGGCATAGTAGAATTAACTGCCCTTAAGATTCTGAGAGGAACTCAGGTATTAAGTTGTGTCCATGAAGTCTTATACAAGGGAACTGAACATTGGGATATCAGAAGCAAGGTGAGGTTAATACGTATACAACCTTTGTTTACATTCCAGGTAAAGCATGAATGCAAAGGGTATTTCATGCTTCTACAAAGATAGTGGAAGGGGATAAGGTAGCAAGTCTTAAAAACCAAGAGAGAGTTTATTGCCCATCTTAGATTTTGGTTCAACCTCTTGTGTCTATTATTAGGGAACCAGTGGATCCCTGTCAAAATTAATCATAGATCATTATTATATGTAAGGAAGCACTGAAGGAAGTGATGGTGTTTTGAGCCAAGAAATATATTTTTTGGAAAAGCTTGTAATAAAAAATTTTCCTCGTTAATAGAGTACAAAAAATTCTACACAAATCTCAACTCCATCAGGTTATATAGAAGGTATAATGTGACCTCTCAGCACTTCCTAGCTTTAACATTACTAACTAAAGGACTGAAAGGTATTTTTGCCCCAAACCTATCTTGAATCTAGCCATTCTCTTGAGATTGTCAACCTGCAGAAATTTCGTAGAACATTTTCATGGGCGGGCTTTTTAAAGTGGAGTATTTGTATTATTTTTAAAGTGTTAAACTTCATTATAAACCACAGCCTATTTTATTCAGCATTGTAGCCTTTTTCTTTTGTACATATACTGTGCCCTTAACTTGACAATTTAGTCAAATGATCTCTTTGCAGTTCATCCATGTAATCACAGCATAACAGATGACCATTAGAGGATCACAGTTGAAATGTATGGGAATGCACAAGCAATCTCTAGACAGGATTAAAACCAAACTGCCTGCCAACTTGGTACCAATAGGGAGAACTTTGCTTTATGTACTGTCCAGTAAACTGCATGCCCTATTTAGCAAAGGAGATATATAGAACAAAATTAAAAATTATGTCTATTTATATAATCCCTTGGCTTCTGTAGGATTTTTATTTCTTAAATAAATAAAATGGCAATGTTGAAGAAATGAATAATTAATGCTATCAGAGACACATCGTATGCACTTAAAATTTAGTTCTCTAAAAGCAAACATATTTTTCTAATGTGAATTTTTTCATTAGCTTGTAAATAACATACCATAGTTGTACTATGAGATCTTTACATATGCACAGTATTTCTAAAGCCACATGTAATATACAGCACCTTAAAGTTGGTTGAAACAGTTTTGTGTGTAGCAGAGCATAGCTACATATCCAATGACTGAAGAGGAATGGGGTAGAGTTAATTATTGTTCCCAATTCTTCACTCCTTCCAACAGAATTCTGCACACATTCCTTTGCTGTGAAGCTCTTTAGCGCCTATTAGTAGATTTACATCTCTGCCCCCATTGACTTTGAACTTCACCATATGACTAGCTTGGGATGGTAGATGTGATGCTATCAGAAACTTTGACTGTGTTAAGATGGTTGGGCTTGGCTTCTTGTCCTTCCGTGCAAGTACCAAAAAAGTAACTGCTCTTCTTGGAATGAAAGACATGTGGAGGAGACTTAGACTCAGACCACAGCCTGAAACAAAGTCACCCTGACTGACCTGAAAACCTGTTAGCAAGAAAAAAGAATGTTTATTGTTTTAAACCACTGAGATTTAAGAGTTATTTGTTTTGCAGCATCATTGTAGCAGAGACCTGAAGGACAAATGAGGAAACAGGCACAGAGGCAGAAAAGGACCTCTCTTAAGGTTAAAAGCAAGTCACCAGATACCGAAAGATAAAACCTAGCTATTCTCATTTAATCCTAGTGCTTTGTCCCTTTGAATAATATATTATTTTTTGCTATGGAATGTAACTTATTTTATTATATATGTTCATATATATGTTATCCACAAATTACTGCCAACTTAAAGTTTTGAAAAAAAAGAAAAGATGTATTTTGAATATCCATTTAAAAGAAAAGAGGATCTGAGTATTCCAGAACTCAGAAATCCTGGGTTAGATATCCACATAGTGTTTTACCAAGTTAGTTGCTCACTATTATGCCTTATTTCCTCTGAACCTCAGTTTCTTTAATAGCTGAAAAGAGTTATCATAACTTTTTCAAAGGGTCTGTAAAAAAATATTTTAAGTAAGGGCCTAGTGACAGGCACATGGTATATAATAAATATTTTGTATTAAATATAAATTTATAAAAATTTATTTTTAACATCCTAACATATTGTGTGAATTAAAATAAGATTTTATTGCTCATGTATACTTAGCACATTGTTGATTGAAGTACATCATAATTGATCACATCTTCCTCTCTAGAGTTCATAATCTAAAGCATGTGTTATCAATTTAAAAGTGAATTTAAAAACATTTATCTGCAAAGATTTATGCACCCTGATGCTCATGGCAGCTTTACTCACAGCAGTTAAGACATGGAAACAACCAAAGTGTCCTTTGATAGATAACTGGACAAATACGTGGTACATATATACAATGGAATATTTCTCAGCCATAAGAGAAGATGAACTACTACCATTTGCAACAACGTGGATAGATCTTGAGATAATCATGCTAAGCGAAATAAGCCAGACAGAAAAAGTTGAGAACCATATGATCTCACTCATGAGTGGGATATAAAACTGAAAGCAACAAACAAACATAACAAACAGAGGCTCATGGACATGGACAGTGGATTAATGATTGCCAGAGGGAAGAGGGAAGGGAAAAGTAGATGGGGATAAAGGGTGTCAAATATTTGGTGACAAGAGGAAATCTATCTTTGGGTGGTGGACACACAATGCAATATACATATGACATTATATTGAATTGCACACTTGAAACCTATTTGATTTTATTAACCAAAGTCACCCCAATAATTTTAATTAAAAAATAAATAATAAATAATGTGAATTTGATAAAATTTTATATTCTCAAATATCCATCTACTGTTAACAGAGGATGAAGTCTTAAGAAGTATTTCATTCTCTTGTTTCATAATTTAAAATGTTTTGATAAACAATTGTGTATAATAGAAAATATATAAGGAAATATTCCATAAAAAACACGGTGTAAAGAATTTATCCCTTATTAGCATTTCTGGAGTTTATCCACAAAGTTTATTACTGGAATCAATAATAGAAATAGTAGAATTGCAACTGTTCTTTAACAAATTCTGAAAGAAAATTTTTCTTGACTCATTATTTTTATTAGAAAATATCACACAAAGACTATTTTTCATGGTCAACTTAGTTGTTAAAACTCAGAATTAAATACTTCCACAGTCATTTAAAGGAATCTTCTGCTAAGATGCAAATTCATAATTGATACAACTTTTTAACTTGTAGCCTACAATATAAATGTCTTTCTTCGAGTTAAAGTAAAATTTATGGAATCTCATTATTATGCAGAATATTTAGAATTGGTTAATATTATTTTCAGTATACCTGAAAATTAGAAATAATCAGTAGTGAATATTTTCCTAATAGGGTCTTTAGGTATATATATTTCCTCTTGAATACAAACCCAGGAGTGAATTGATGTTGACCAGACCAAAAAAAAAAAAAAGATTAGGGCAACTTAAGTTTTAATCTTATTATTATTATTATTATGTACTTCCTAGTTGAGTTTTCAAGATGAAGGGGGAAAAAACAGAAAATGTAATGATGTTTCTTATACTATATAGGGTCTGGCAAAAAAAAGTTAACAATCTAATGCCCTTGTGCCTCACATAAACTCAAGTATTTTTGATGAGTAAGCAATATATTCCAAGAGAAATAATTATTTTCCATGAGATCATTTAAACTTAAATTAATTTTGAAATTTCTCTGATTTTCACATTTTTCTTTATCAAATAAATCTAGTAAAAATTAATGGCATACATGTTTAATCAGACAGTTTTTAAATTAATGAATTTAATAGTAACTAATAAGTTAATAGATTAATAAAATTATGCTAGATAATAGTTATACTTACTGGGATATACTGGAAATTTATTGCTATCATAAACATCCAACCATTTTTCTTGAATATAAGGAGCATAACACATTGTAGAAAAATGTAATTTTTCCTTTTTCTCCTGAGAAAAATCAAGGTCATAGTCCCAGTTATTTATTATTCCCTAAATATTAGGATTGAAACAATAACAAAAAGAGGGTAAAAATAAAAATAATGCTAAATATTGGAAATTAGAAAGGTCAATTGTGATGCTGTCTACTGCTTAGAGTAGGTTTGCGTTTGAAAGCATTTGGAAAAGTCTTGGAGATTTTCACAGGTCTCAAGTTTTTTTCTGTGTTTGCACTGAACTTGAACTAGTTAAATGAAACATAGAGACTTGCAAAATTATCAAAGTGTTCCCCTTTTTTCTGTATAATAGTTTGGAAATGATTCAAATTATTAAAAAGAAAGCTATATAACCCTAATTCTTAAAATTAATATTTAAAAAATTTTGGGAAAAGAAAAACATGGCATAGTTGAAACAGTTTGAGAAACATTTTAAAATAAAAAGTTCCCTGTATTCTGGAAAATCATATATATATGTACATAAATGTTTATGGCTTATGTTCTCCTCTTCAGGCTTGTCTCTTACCCTCTTCTGATATATAATGTAATTTCTAGCCACGCTGAACCAGTTGTGGTTCCTGCATTTTTTATACTGGTTAGTGCACATGTGTCTGTACTTTAAATGTGACTATAGTGACTGAGGAATTGAAATTTTAATTTCATTTTAATTTTAGTTAATTTAACTCTCAATAGCCACATGTGGCAAGTGACTATTGTATGGGAGAATGCAGCTCTAGACCCAGAAAATAAAATGCCAAATGTAAATATAAAAAAAGTATTTGTGTGGTAATGACATCTTTTCAATTTGGTGTCCACAGGAAAACTAGCATATTTTTGAGGCAGCTTGAACAGTTAGCATCCAGGCAAAGATGAAAGAAGAGTAGTGAGTAGGCAAAGGAAAGGAGTAGTGAGTATGTCAAAGCAGGATAACCAGCTGGAATTTTCTTTATTCTTTCAGAAAATATTTCTGAATAGTGCTTCTCAAAGTTTAATGTGCATATAAATCACCTGGGGAGAGGGGCTTTTAAAAATACAGATTCTGACTCAGTAAGTCTGGGGTGAGGTCTGAGAGTCTACATTCGTAACAATTTCCAGGAAATGGGGATACTGCTGGCATATGGACAACAACTCAAGTAGCAAAAATTTAGACAAAATATTACACCTCTGGTGGAACAAATATTTAGTGAACAAAGGGTAAAAAGGCATTGTAAAGTATTCATGAACCATATAAAACTGAATTTAGAAGGACATTCCATAGAAATTCAAGTTGAATGCTCTCCAAAAACCAAGAAATGACTCTCAGTTCTCAATACTACATAATCAAATTGCATCTTCCACAAGATATAACAGCAACAGAGAAATCCTTTGTCATGTATCCTTGTGTCACTTTGGTCCATAAAAGTGTTTTGAAAGGGAGAAAAGGAAATCGATTGCTCTTGGAAAGGAATTGAATTGGGGCTCACTGAAGGAAAATTCCTAAGGAGCATTTCAATGTAGAGATAACCAGAGTCATGTGTATGACTGGGAAAAAGGATAAAAGTAGAAATCATTAATGACTCATATAGTCTGAATGACAACAATGAGACTTCTTACTTAATATGAATTGAATATAGCTTTGAATGTATTTTCACAGTGAAGCTTTGGTTATTTTCACAGACATATATTGAAAAATAATAATCTCGACTTATTTCTAGTAGCAACCTAGATAGACACATGGATTTGACTCTTTCTATTAAGAATTTCAGGAAATAAAACTACCTGTATGACATAGATAACTAGCAAAAAAAAGACGAGAGAAGTATGAGCTAGGGTAGAACACAAGGGGCTAGTCTAGATTCAAAATTTTCTGGCAATGTAGATTCCAACCAACTTTAGATTTGCCTTCATTCATATTTATGACTCAGCCCACAAATAAGCAGTACAATTTGAGGGAGTGCAGATACTACTTTCCATGTATCCATAGTTATTTTTGGAAGCAAATCTGGATTTGGAAAAGCTGTGTATCGACAAGAAATGAAGAATCTATCAGGTTTTAAGAAACAAAGAAACCATGGGGATTAATGCATTTTATACATTAGGTTTAGAGAGCAGCCACATCAACATTCAAGAGTCTAAATATTACTAGGGAAATTATTTGATGTTCCACAGTTACATAATATCATACTCTGATTTTTATTTCTTTACCAGGCCCACAGGAGTCTGGCCAAGGTAACAGGAAAGCTAAATCTGATGGTGATATTTTGTTGTATTTTACAGTAAGCAAAGAAATGATTAACAAACCAATCATTTGTCAACATGTCAGAAGATGCTGATGACTTGCCTGACTTCATGTTTGTTAAAGTATTTATACATTTACTGAATTTAAACTGCCAAAATGATTGCTTTCGACTAACCAATAGTCAGAAACACTACAGTGATAGAGGTCACAATGCGTGCAATGTTGTAGACATGTTCAAAAACTGTGTCATTTCCCCTTTCAATCACCACTCAGTACACACTTGTATGTATCATTTGGGATGCTTGGAGCTATTTGCAGTTTCTACAATTTAATATCCCAAGTTAGTTCTCAAAATGGAGTCATCTGCAGAGCTGCTAGAAAATATTATTTAGATAGTAAACCTGTAAGTATGCAGAGAAAGATTTCCTATTTCTGCTATGGTTTAGTAGAAAATGAATTATTTTGTAGTTGTGAAAGCTCTGAATTATAGATGCTAAGATATTTGAAGGAAAGTTGTAATTTTACCATTTTTCTTTATAATTGAATAATTGATATTCTGCAACTTGACAAAATTAAGTTCAAGATGTTAAGTTTACTTTGTTCATTTCATATTAATATACGATGCTCCTGAATTTTTACATTGCCAGAAGTAAATACAATTAAAAGCAGAAACAAAGTCTCATCTATCACGATAAAGTTTTCTTCTTTGGCAGAACCCAGTTGCATATCTTTATTCTACATCCCTTTCCTGACTGCCCTCTCTTGCCTTGAGACTCAAGAAGAGAAAAATCGAACAATACACAGATGTCAGAAATTAATTCACTCTTTTATTAAATATATAATAATAGTTTTTATTAAATTGTACAGGAAATATAATATAGCAAATAAATTAATCTCTCTCTCTCTATATCCACATATGCAGAAATAAATGATGGAGAGATGTAAAAAATATAAACATCATTTACCTATCGATCCACAGTTTTGTCCTATGTGCTCTTATAGATTTTTGAAACTAGTGTTCAGTCATTTTCTTGTCAAGTAGTGAGAATGCCTGACTACTCTGGGAATTTTGTTTATTGGTTTGTTTTCTAAAATAAGAAGGTAAATGGGCAGAGGCAGGGGCAGGAAGGATATTTAAAGCACAGAGAAAAATAAAAGTGAAAAGAGGAAAGATGTTTGTATTTTTTGCTGAAAAGTAATCATTTTAATATAAATAAAATTTGTAATTTCAATGAAAAAGGAATTCAAAAATTTTGAACAAATTAAATGATTCCATTCTTCCAATATAAAGTATCTACATTCTTAAGGATTATTTCAAGATATCTGATTACTGTCAGTAATATTGACTAAAAAGAATATGAATTCTATTCTATTCTACAGCTTCCAAGCTCTGTGACCTTTGTGGATAGTGATTAACAAATGACATCTATTATTATTATGACTTCTTATCCAACCAACTTCTTATCCAATCACATTTTTCTCCTCACTTTTCTAAAAGAAAGTTCATTGCATACTAGAAAAAATACTTTACTGGCCATCGATATGCCACAGAATGCCTAACAGAGATCACTATGTAAAACTGGTGTATATGTGAGGGAATTCATATTTACTGGAGACTTTTTATAACTTAAAGAAAGTGTTTATTTTCTAACATCTATTGATTTATTTGGAGCATAACAGGAATGCAAGAAGAGGCCAAAATGCTTTTATATTTCAAAATTTAAGTGACTATTTAAAACATCCGATCACTCCCACCTTTTCACCTTACTGGTACAATTTTGATATAGCATGTCTAGTTTAGAAATGTAAGACTAAATTGACCCTCATTCTTTGTTCAGAATAGATGACTGCTTTGAGCAATTGAGAAAACTGCAAACTTCAGCCATCCACATTAATAGAGAAGAGAGATATAATGAGCTGTATGAATAAAATCAGTGTTTTTGTTCCTACTGTAATAGGCCAATTGAAATTATAATTATAGAGTAACCAGGAGTTCTACCAGAATTAAAGACCTGTCACCATTTTCACTCAATTTTCCTCTTTTCCAGGGGTTAATATTTAGCTATTAAAAGACATGATCCTTCAAACACATAGTAAATATTCTAAGTGATTTTAAATAGCATTTTATTCATAACAAATTTGGTTGGTGCCACATTGATCATTTATAATTTGTAGATAAGTGAGATCAACTTCCGCATTAAAGGCTTTTTGTTCTTAACTGTGGCTAACACTGCCCTCCCTACGTAATTTCAAAAGTATTCACAGAACAATATCTCGAATTTATGATTTATTTTGGTAAATACTTTGTATCGCATCATAACTAATATATAATTGTTATGAAATATAAGTTTTAAATATAGACAAGAACATATAAGTACATTTTTGATTCCTTTCCTCTCATTTTTAAGTTGATCATAATTTAATTTGTTATTGTGTAAACAGATAAAAAATAGACACTCAATTCTTCTTCCCTTCCTGAATGCATACTCTTTGCCATGGAACTTTGATGTTTTTCCTATTAGAAGGTGCAGTCTATTATACCAACTCTAGAATTTGGGCCTCTGCCCAAGTCACAAGAACAGTTAGAGCAAGCCTTCTGGAGAACGTGGAACAGAAAGATGTCATCTTAGCCAAGGCCATTGTAAGGCAGCCAGCTCCCAGCCAATCTGACAGCTAATCACAAACCCATGTGGAAACCCCACTGAAATCAGAAGTATTTCCCAACTTAGCCCAATTTAAATCGATGGCCTGCAGAACTTTGAGCTAAGTGGTTTTTGTTTTAAACTACTACGTTTCAGAGTTGTTTATTGTGCAGCAAAAGCTAACTGATAAGGATGTGAATATTCAAAACAAGGTGTACACAATTTTGATAATGTATTAAATAAGAAGTTATAGCAATCTACAAAACTCATACCAGCATTGATTTTACTCTTATTCTTAGGATAAAGAAAAGACTAGAAATTAGTTCTTCAAAAATAGGAATGAAAGATGAAAAATAAGCTTTTAGACTTTGTAATAATTATAACAAATATTGTATTTGTCATTTCTTTATGACTTGCAAGTAGATATTTAGTAAATAAGCTAATATACCTAGAATGGTCTTTGTTCTTATGTATTTTATACTACTTGACATATAACATGTTTCTCCAGTTAACTGTAGAAAATCTATAATGAAGTACTACCTTCTCCTTTTGGTATGTCTCATTATAAGGAAATCCTATAGTCAGAATTTTGAATTCCATAGGAAGCTGACACAGTCTACGGGTGGAGGGAAAATAACTTAATTTGAGATTAAGGAGATAGTAGTAAAAGAGTGGGGAAATGAGACAGTAAAGGGAAGTAAGTTAATAATAAAGGAACCTACCACTGTGGATGAATAAAGCTTATTTCTCCTGAAGACACACATCTCAGACTTATCCCAATTGAGAGATATGGAAGTTGGGATATTTGTACACTGACTCCCATCAGTTATTAAGTGTGGCTGTTCCTGGGAGTTATTAATGACCAATCACTTTTGGTCTGCTGCCTAGCCACAAACTAAATCCCAGAGGACACACATAAAAAACCTCACACATAAATTCAAGAACTGGCAGTTTAAAGTCCACAGGTGTGAACCAATATGGCAAAGGTGAGAGGATATGGGTGGGATGCCAACTGTGTCTGCAACAGCTATAATTTTACAGATTCAGTCTAGAGTTTAATTCAACCTAGTTAGGTTAAAAAAGAAATCAAGCAAAGATTTTCATTGCATTGGGCTTCTCAAATCTTTTCTTAACCTTTCAAAAATCGTGTAGAATCAGCATGTTTAATGCAAGTAAATCTATATTCAGCATTGATCTTAGATTCCCTATAGAGTTCCTATTACAAAGAAAATGCCACTAGTTTATGACCTTTGCTTATGAAAAGGCACAGTCAATTTGGACTCTTTATTATATTTTATGCCACTAGCCTTGCTTCAAATTACTGTTACTTCATACATTTAATCTAAAATACAGTTCAAGGGTCTTAATTTAGGTCCTAGTCACCTTGTCTCTCACATAAAACACTACAGTCTTCTACCTCCTCATTTTTCCTCTATTTACACATGAGCCTCCCATTCAACTTCATTGCCTTTAACCAAACTTTTTCTTTCTTGAATGAATTGATTTAACCATTCCTCTTTTCCTGTCTGCATTGTTATTTGCTGAGGAATTACTTTAAAATATCCTTCTCTCCTCAGGTCACAAATTTATAGGCAAGATAGAAGCCAAGCTACCTGGAAAGAAGAGTTGAAGGAGGACTCATGGAAATGTAGAGGAGGGACATATAGAGGTGACTGTGATGCCATTACCTTTTAAGACAGTCAAGGTAAATGATGATGCAGCTGTGAATAGCTTTCTGTCTTCCTTAAAGTGTTACTTTTCATTACAATATATGTAAGATTCATGATCCTCAGCTTTTGCTTCAATAGTTTTCACCAAAATAAACCCAGATTTTCTCATTTCTGTTGTTTTTTTTCCCCCTCCGTCCATGTGCATGTTTTTCTTTTCATGAAAAAGTTGCCTGATGCATAGGTAAAGCAAGTCTTCACAAGTACTGCTCTCTAATTCTACATCCTCACCTCCTGAAACTTTCTTAGCATAACCCAGAAGGTAAAATTTTGGCCCTTGTTCCAATACACCATGTTACTTGATGTCCCCATTCCATATGCCATTAAGCAGACCACTTCCCCTGCTGGGGTGTAATATCCCTCATACCTCCATGGTGAACTCTTTCTTACTTTTTGACACCATTATTAGTCATCACTTCCTAGACATTAGCAGGCTGATTAAACTACTTCCTAATTTTTTGCACTTCTGTATCATGTTTTCTACCTATATTATACTATCTAGTTTACTACAGTTCATTTCACTAATAATTTCCCAACTAGACCTTGATGTTCTTAAGATCCGAGACTGGATCTTATTTTCTTTTAACGACCGGAGACAGGAAACATCTGTTACATAATAAGAATGTATTAAATGGGGTTCCCTGTTGAATTACTATTATATTTTATTCTCTCTTAGAATTCCTTATGCCTCTATGGCTTTCTACATTGTAAAATTCACAAAGAAATCTCCACTTAAAATTTTTACTCTCCTTAAAATAAAAATAAAAGGACATATTCAACTTTTCCTGAACCTCCTGTGATTCCTTCTCTTTCAAATCAAAGAAAACCTTGCCAGTTAATTTTTTTACAAAGCAAAGTATATTTTCCTCATTTGAAAATGTTTCATAATTAGATATATTTCTGAAAGTTATTTATATAATAATCATGGTCATTCCTTCCTTATAAGTTACTCCAAGACAGCAATTATATCTGTTTAAGTGCTTTATATTCTGTCTATTTTAGGAATTTGGATGAAAGAAGAAATGACATATCCAAGTGGGTAATTAGTAATGTAACTATCATCTTCAACATAATATTAATTTTCCTTTTCCAAATATTGTTTCATTATACTGTTACTATGACTAATTATGTAGGTAAAATCATTGTGGTATAGTAGCAGAAACACCAAATGGCAGTCAGGATACCAAAGTTCTAACTCAGTACTTGCACTCTATTGTGTATCCTGAAATATGTTGCTTAACTTCTCAGACCTTTGATTTCCTTAACAATAAAATAAAATTGCTGATAAAAGTAATCTGGATGGTTCATTTTAGCTTTAAATGATATCCGATTGTAGGATACAATGCGTATTCCTTTGCTTTTTCTGATGATGCTACTATATCTGTAAGCTGTACATATAAATTATGTCAAGTGAGTGAATTTATGGAACAGAGACTTAAGTTTCTATGACCTTAGAAAGAGTATGAAAGTGAAGGATGTTGGCTTTGTATACTTAAATGATAAAGAAAAATATCTAGGTGTAGATCAAACAAATGAAAATCTGTAAGGTGATGGCTTTTAATTGGGACTAGATTATTTATTTTGTGGCCATGAGAATTACTAATGACATTTTTATTTTAGTTATCCTTTTTTTTCTGTTTTTTCTTTTTTTTAGGTGAGGCAACCTTTGGTTGACCTCACAGTTTATAAAGACCTTGTCAGCTTACAATCCCTTATTTTTTTTGTCATTCTTATTCTTAAATTTAGGTAAAGTCTGAAGGTAGGATCTAGATTCTTTAAATAATAATAATAATTATGATTATTATGAATCTAAAGAACAAGAGAAGTTAAAGCTATCAGAAAAGAAAAGGAAAAAGACAAAAAAAAAACAGATGCTACATCTCAAACACAGCTTAATGTGAAAATAAGCTGGACAATAAAGAGCAAGTTTTTATTAAGAAACAGACACCACACAAGAAGTCTAGTAAATTACATCAGTTTACTCAGATCCATGATCATGAGTGCCTATAACAGTCCTTCAATTAAGGATTTAGCAAACAGTAGAGTGCTATGAGGGTAATGAGAAACCTAAAGATGACAAAAGAGATTTCAATTCTTACCTTGTTTTATTCTCATATTGCAAAAGGGAAAATATTTTTAAATATTTATTTTCTTCCAAAGTTTTCAGTTAGTTATTTCAAACCTAATAAATTAGAAAGATTTTAGGATTTGCATTTCAGATCTCAGTAAAATTAAAAAGAGATTAAAAAGACCTTTGGATAAAGTTTTATTTAACATACAAAGAAATGCGAAGACTACTCAAGTTGAAGAATTGTGTATTGTATCATTTGTCACGTTTAAGATACAAATAGGGATACTATGCAAAAAAAATGTTACTGAATTTGTGGAAGACATTCTGGAAATGTTTATGAGTGGAACAATACATATTTCAGTAATATTTGAAAAACTGACAAGCATAAATCAAGTTATGTCAGTTCTTAAGCAGATAGTAATTTACTTTGGTATATCTCCTCTTAATTACAATCACAATTGTTACTATAAAATAAATTTGGATGTGCGAGTTCTATCTTTACTCCACATATTGTCTACTTGATAAACTATCAAGTAAATTCTTATTTGAAAAACACAATTCAGAAAGTTCTTACTGACTTATTCTGTTATGGCTTATCCTAGGCAAATGTGAAGTTATTTAATATTTTCTATTTACATGGTATAAATCTAATTAACTGCAACCCCTGTAATTTTCTTTTTAATTTTGAAAAATGAATAATAAAACTATGACAATAAGGCAAACCAAGGACATTTTCCTCCATTTGGTAATTCAGCTGAATTGAAATTAGTCTCCTATTCTGTCTCTGTGCTCCGCTTTAGTGTTTTCTCCACCAGAGTAAACTTTGTAAAATGTTCTTAAACCCAAAGGCTTCTGATCTCACTTACAACGTTCTTAATAACCTAACCCCTCCCGTCTTTCCTTCTCTCCCTTTCAGCTCTAGTCACTTATCTTCTTTGCTGTTACTTGAATACACCACCTAGCTCTGCCCCAGGAAAATTTCACTGATTCTTCCCCTGCTATGTGCTCTTATATGCTTATATATATATCATCATAAATTATTCTTAGCTTTCTTTAGGCCTCTTCAAAAACAAAAGCAAAAGCCCCTATAAATCTTTCTAACATATTTTATCTCTCTTATCCTGCTTTGGTTTTCTATATTGTATATATTACAGACTGACATTTTACATTTTAAAATATTGTTTACTTTTTCACATTCTAGAATATAAGCTTCATGTGGGCAGGGACTTTACCAGTTTGTTTCATTAATGCTTCCCCAGCCCCTAGAGTGATATGTGGTACATAATAGACATTCAATAATATTCATTACAGGAATAAATGATGTTAGACAATATATATTGATAATAAATATATCAATAAATAGTAACTATTCGCCCTTTTGCTTTCAGTCAAGTGATTTGCCAAATGAACCACTCAAGAGTACATTTAAAAGAGGACAATATAGTGATGGCCACAGGGGAGGGGTTTGGGAGGCTGGGAGAAAGGAGTGAAAGGTTAAAGAAGTACAAATTAATGGTTGATAGATGGTCATGGAGATGGGGAGCATGGCATAGGGGATGCAGTCAGCATTAATGTAATGGCTATGTGTAGAGCCAGAGGAGAGAATGAGCAATTAGGGGGATCATTTCATAAACTATATAAATGTCTAACCAATGTACTGTATACTTGAAACTAATAATAAAATACAACTTTAAAAGAAGAGTTCATTTAATATGACTAAGTTATATATCCTAAAAGTTTGTTGAGACCTGTAGAGTGTGCACGTATTTACTCTTTGGTCCTAAACATAAAGTAGGGATTATCAATATATAATGGATACTGATATCAATTTTGAGAAGGCAGCCTGGAGTGTCAGAACCATAAATGGCACCAGAGAAACTGGATTTGAGAGACTTTGGTTTTATTTCTTAGAAGTGTGCATTTGGATAACTCAGTTGGCTTCTCTGCATCTTAATTTCCTCATCTACTAAATTTGACCAATAAAAATAATTACTTTCTGGCTTACCTCACAGGATTGTGTGAAATTCAAGTAAGCTAAAGCATTTAAGTATGTACTGTATAAACTTTTTGTGGGCTAAGTGTTCTTGATATTTACAGGTGTGAGGGAAAATACAAATTAAAAATAAGAAAAAAATTAATTCTCCCTGGTACAGAGAAACAGTATCCTCTCCTTTCCTTTTCTTAAAGCATTTACTTTAGAAACTTTGTAAGTATAAGATCTTTCTCTGCCTTTTTGAAATGTATGTAAATCTCTTCAAAAGCTAAATAAGCCTCTTGCCTGTTTTACAACTCAGGTGTATTTCCTAAAGGACCTAGGAGCCATGTTTTCGAAATGGAATTGTCAAGGAAGATAGTGCCCCTATCTCCCAGTTTCCATGAGAAGATAGGAACATAAGTTTGGCTGGCCTGTGGCTCCAAGCTGCAAACCTGTTATAAAGGTATGAAAAATTTATTTTTATTTTGGAAAATAACAATTACCAAACACAAATGGTCACTATAATTACCAGGTAAATGTAGGATGAACTGTGTGAGAAAGGGTAGTGTCAAGTGCTCTTACTTAAGGAGTAGTTATTGGTTATCTTGGGAACAAATATAAAATGGGTTGTTCCTATCTGGCTATTTAAAAGGGTGAGATTTCTTTCTCTCTTTACAATCTCTTTAAATTGCCTGTAATATGCATCACATTCCAGTTTAATGCTTATTCAATAATAAAACTGTTTTCTTTCTCTTCTACCTTTCTGGAGAGGTTTTCAAGACTGGCGGAAGATTTTTGTTTCTAATTATATTGCCCAAAAATAGGTAAATGGAAAGTCACATTACAAACAGAATAAGGGGAATTCTGGTTTCCACTTGGGAAGCAGAGAGTTAGAAAAAACATTATCCCATCCTTACAACATCCACCACCGGAGCTGGACAAACTGTAAATTTACAACTTTTCTCAAAGTTGTGCAGTGGTATCCAACATTTTTTGTACCAGAGACCAGTGCTCCTATGAGAATGTAACTCCTGGTGATCTGAGGTGGAGCTGAAGCAATGATGCTAGCCCTGGGGAGCAGCAGCAAATAAAGATGAAGCCTCACTCATCTGCCCACTACTCATTTCCTGCTGTACTGCCTGGTACCAGGCCAAGGACTGGTACTGGTGTGCAGCTTGGGGGTTGGGGACCCCTGCTCCAATAGACCTTCAGTCACAGGGTAACTAACTAAACCAAAATCTAAAAAGAATTCAGCTGGAATTGTTAACAAATTGGTAAAGAATGAGTGGAGACTGGCAAGAGAATGTGGCTCCCTTGAGGATCTTAAAGGGGGTTCAAATCCACTCTTAGGATCTAACTTTCTCTATGGCCTCGCTGCTCACCCCTAAAGATTGTTAGGGAACCTGAAATAGAAAAATAACCTGTTAGGAGAATGAAAAGACAAGCCATGGACAGGGAAAAAATATTTATAAATCACATATATTGCAAATAACTTGTTTCCAGAATATATAAAGAACTTTTAAAACTCATCAAAGAGAGAATAAAAATTGGTAAAAAAAAAAAAATAGGGCAAAACGTTTGAATACACACAGAGAGAAGATATACGAATGGCAAAAAGGATATAAAATGATGCTTGCCATCCCTAGCCATTAAGGAAATTAAAATTAAAATTACTTTGAAATACTACCACATTTATTAGAATGACTAAAAAGTAAGTTTCTGGTAAGGATGCACAGCAACCCAAACACACATTACAAAATGGTATCCTCACTTTGAAAAGAAGAAACAGTTTGGCAGTTTCTCATAAAAGTAAGCATCCCCATATCATGTGACTCAAAAATCTGAATTATCTCCAAAAGAGAGAATACTTATGTTTACACAAAAACTTGTATGTGAATGTGTATAGCAGCTTTACTCATCATCACAAGACACTGAAAAGAATCCAACTGTTCTTCAACAAGTGAATAGATAAACTATAATACATCTATACAGTGAAATACTATTCAGCAATAAGCTAAAAACAAAACAAAAAAGCTATTGATACATACAACAACATGGATAAATTTCAAATGCATTTTCCTAATTGAAAAAAAAAGCCGATCAAAAGATTATAAACAGGACAAACAAACAGAGACACATGGACATGGACAATAGACTAGTGGTTCAGGACGGGGGGATGGGGAGGAGAGAGGTAGATGGGGTAAAAGGGGTCAAATATGTGGTGACAGAAAGAAATCTAACTGTGAGCGGTGAACACAATGCAATATATATATATGCCTTACTGTTGAATTGTATACTTGAAACTAACTGGATTTTGTTAACCAATGTCACCATAAAAAAAAGTAAATTAATTTAAATAAATAAATAAATAAATAAATAAATAAAATAAACCTAAAAAAACATTATGAACTAAATGATTTTATTTATATGACATTCTGAAAAAATCAAAACTATAGAAATGAAGAATATATCGGTAGTTAGTAGGGGTTCAGGGCTGAGGAAAGTGTTTACCACAAAGAAAAAGCATGAAGAAATTTTTTAGTGGATGGAACCATTCTGTATCCTGACTTTAGTTGCAGATACATGACTCTGTACATTTGTCAAAATTGATAAAACTGGATATCACAAAGAGTGAATTTTACTGTATATAACATAAACAAATTTAGAAGAAATAAAGTATAATACTAATTTGATAATGTGTCATCAGTTACTAATAAATCTCAGTTGTGACACACTGAATCACATAAAAGTTTCAGATTTATTAAGCGTAATTTATTTGGTTTTAGTGTATCAACAATGGAGCAATCAAAAAGCCATATTATTTTCAAACTGAAGACAAAATGAAAAAGAACATGACGTATATTTTATAACAAAATTATTTGGTCTGTCCCATTAAAGAAAGGTAGTATATTTGAAATATCAGGCTTACCTCCAGTCTTCTTAAGCTAGGGAAGGGATAGTGGAGATGCACAGGGCTGGGCCAGAAGGCACCGGAATAGTTCAGGGTTGTGAATATGAATTATAAAGGCAGATTAGTTAGAGTTAAAGAAATGAAATTGTAAGATCACTGCATGATATAGAGATTTAAAATAGAAAAGAATGGATTGATTCTAGTAAGCTGTTTGAGGCAGTGTAATAACTAATTAGATAAACAAGAGGTCTATTGATCAAAACTGAGAAGGGGATTATTCTATAAGCAACTCAAGCAAAATTTCTTTACAAAATGGTACTTAGACTATAGAATTAACTGTCAAAATGTCTTATATAAGAGAAAAAGAACCAGATAAATATGTATTTATTATGGCAAGGGCTTAAATGAGAAAATTATTGATAAGCAATGTTTGATGATCAATGATTAGAAATAGGGAAGTGGAAATTAGAATTTAGCTCAAAGCAGGTCATAAACAACAGATGTGGAGACTGTAAAATAGTTTGTCAGACATAAGCCGGGTTTATCCAGCACATTCAAAGGTTTTAAAGCATCTAGTTAATTTGATCAAGGTAAGCAGCCTGGTTCAAGGTGACAAAGTAAAGAAGAGGGCTGAATTATCTCTTAGAATGTATAATTCGAGCAAGGCTTTTGCTTTTTACTATTCAGAATTAAAATGCATTTTCTTTATGAATAAAAAGCCAACATACTCAAATAAAATTTTGTTAATTTCACTCAAAAATGGTTATTCTAAAAGGGCCATTATGATTTTTCCCATTTGTCGAATGTTTACACAGATGTTATTTGTCTCCTTAATCTAACTGTTGCAGCTCTCTAAATATAACTCCAGTTGGCCTTTTTCTGACAACATGCAAAAATTATTTATTAAAAAAGCACTCTCATACACTATTGGTGGAATTTTCACTGGTACAACAGCCCAAAATGATATCTTTTTTTTTTCAAAAAAAAAAAAAGAATAGATTCTGCTCTCAAATACCCTCTCAATTAGTGAGGCAGTAAGATACAGTTAGAAGATATGAAATTACTTCCAAACGTATACTGAATAAGAGTGGTGATAACAGACAACCTTGTCTTGTTCCTGACCTTAGAGGGAAGGTTTTTAGTTTTTCACCCATTAAGTATGATATTAGCTGAGGGTTTGCCATTTATGGCCTTTGGCATGTTGAGGTACTTTCCATCTATATCTATTTTATTAAATGTTATAATCATAAATGGATGCCATGTCTTGTCAAATGCTTTTTCTTCATCTATTAATATGATCATATGATTTTTATTCATTATTTTATTTATGTGGTGTATCATCTTGATGGATTCGCGTTTGTTGAACCATCCTTGTACAAGGCCCTGGAATGAACACCACTTAATCATGATATATCATTTTTTTAATGCATTGTTGGTTGTATTAAATTTGTTAGTATTTTGTTTAGGATTTTTTGCATCCGTATTCATCAGAGATACTGGCCTGTAGGTTGTGTGTGTATGTGTGTGCACACATGTATGTTATCCTTACCAGGTTTTGGTATCGGGGTAATGTTGGCCTCTTGAAATGAGTTAGGAAATATGGCCTCTTCTTTAACTTTTTTGAAAGTTTGAGAAGAACGAGTGTTAAATCATCTTTGAATGTTTAGTAAAATTCACTAGTGAAGCCATTGGGTCCCTGACTTTTACCTTTTGTTAGGTTTTTGATGATTGCTTCAATTTCCTTACTGTTGATTGGTCTATTTTCCAGCTAGAACAATTGGGCAAGAAAAAGAAATAAAAGGCATCCAGATCTGAGAATGAAGAAGTCAAATTGTCACTGTTTGCAGGTGACATGATTCTCTATATTAAAAAATAAAACCTAGACTCTACTAAAAAAACCAAAAGCTATTAGAAACCATAAAATAATACAGTAAAGTTTCAGGATACAAAATTGATGTACAAAAATCCATAGCATTCCTATACACTAACAAAGAATTTAAAAAAAAATGAAAAAAAGTTATTTTCACAATTGCAACACAAATAATAAAATACCTAGGTATAAACTTAATGAAGTATGTGAAGGGCATATACACTAAAAACTAGAAGACATTATTAAGAAATTGGAGGAGACAAAAAGAAATTGAACAATATTCCTTGTTCATTGATTGGGAGAAACTACATAGTTAAAATGGCCATATTATCCAAAGCAATATACAGATATAATGCAATCCCCATCTAATCCCAATGACATATTTTTCAATGATATTTTTTTAAAGAAATAGAACAAAAAAATCACTGCATCATTATCAAGTTTGTATGGAGTCACAAAAGACCCTGAAAAGCCAAAGCAATCCTGAGAAAAAAGAGCAAGGCTAGAGGCATCACTCTATCTGACTTAAATTATATTACAAAGTGACAATACTCAAAATGGCACAGTATTGGTAGAAAAGCAGAATGGAACAGAATTAAGAGTCCGGAAAGAAATCCCCGTATATATAGGTCAATAATTTTCCCCAAAGGAGTTAAAAACATAGAGTGGAGAAAAGAAACCCTTTTCAATAAATGGTGCTGGGAAAATTGGAAAGCCACGTGCAAAAGAATGAAACTAGACTGCTGTCACCATACACCAATATTAACTCAAAATAAATCAAAGACCTAAATATATAAGACTTGAACCAATAAACTGCCTCAAAGAAAACATAGGTTTAAACTCATGGACCTTGGATTTAGAGAGGATTTTATGAATTTGACCTCAAAGGCAAGGAAAGTAAGCACAAAAATAAATGATTGGGACTATATCAAACTAAGAATCTCCTGCACAGCAAAAGAAACCATCAACAAGACAAAGAGGCAACCAGCTGAATGGAAGAAAGTCTTTGCAAACAAAGACTCTGATAAGGGGCTAATATCCAAAACATATTAAGAACTCATACAACTCAAAAATAAAATAACAAACTCCAATTAAAAAGTGGTTAGAGGACCTGAACAGATACTTCTCCCATGAAGACATACAAATGGCCAACAGACATAAGGAAAGATGCTCCACTTCACTAGCTATTAGAGAAATGTAAATCAAAGCCACAATGAGATACCATCTCACACCCATTAGAATGGATATTATTGATAGGAAAAGTAATGACTACTGTTGGAGAAGTTGTGGGGGAAAAGGAACCTTATATTCTGCTGGTGGGAATGTAAATTGGTACAGCCACTATGGAAAACAGTACAAAGGCTACTCAAAAAAATTAAGAATGGAATTACCATATGATCCATCAATCCCTCCTCTGGGCATCTACCCCCAAAAGTTGAAAACATTTATGTATAAAGTTACGTGCATCTTGATGTTCACTGCAGCATTATCCAAGACATGAAAACAACCAAAGTGTCCTAGGATAGATAATTGGATAAAGAAGATGTGGTACATATATACAATGGAATATTACTAGCCATAAGAGAAGATGAAATACTGCCATTTGTGACAACATGGATGGATCTTGAGATTATCATGCTAAGCAAAATCAGTCAGACAGAGAAAGTTGAGAACCATTTGATTTCACTCATATGTGAGATGTAAAACTGAAAGCAACAAATGAACAAGACAGAAAGAGACTCATGAACACGGACAACAGTTTCATGGTTACCAGAGGGAAAAGGGTGAGGAAGGGAAGTAAATAAGGGTCAAGGGGGTCAAATATATGGTGACAGAAGGAAATTTGAATTTGGGTGGTGAACACACAATGTAATATACAGAGGATGTATTATTGAATTGTACACTTGAAACCTATATACTTTTATTAACCAATATCACCCCCAACAAATTTGATAAAATAAAAAATAAAACACCATAAGAGTTTATAATATAATCAGTTATATATAGAGCCTAGATAAGAGCGTACTTGTTCTTACAGGGATACTGGAACCTTGAACTCGACAGTGTACATCAGGCACGTGAAAACAGTCTACAATTTAAAAAAGAGAAGAAAATTACTCAGAATTTTAAGTGGTTTTTTTGTGTGTGTGGAAAAATTTTTCCCTTCTCCTTCCTATCGCTAGCAACTTAGCTGTCAGTTATTACCTTCTTTGGGAAAAAAAATCCTACTTTTCGAATTGTTTATTTAGCAAATGTCCCCTTGATGTCTTCGATGAGTCAGACTCTGTTTTAGACAAAGGGGCTACAGTGATGAATAAGACAAACTCTCCTTACAGAGCTTACTTAAATTGTGGAGTAGTCCAAGTACAGTCAAGTGAATGCATGAAAAAAATAAAATATTTTAGAGTGCTATGTGTAAAGTTATAAGTAGAATTTTAAATAGTTTTATATAAAACACCAAGTAGAGAGCCCAAAATTTAATAATCATCCCAAGAATTAGGTCCCTCTTGCCTTTCTTCCTTCCTATATCTCGCCGCTGTCATTTTTTTTCTCTTTTAATTTTCACTTTCTTTATTCCCTTACTGTGTATAATTTCTACTATGTCTATCCCATCCTCTCTAAAAAAAATTACATTATTCTGTTGTGATTTTTACTTTTGAGGATGACTGCAAAAAACCACTCCCCACTCAGCAGTGCTAATGCTTGGAAGAGCCTTTTTGTTATAGGTTTGAATGCCAGTGGACCATTCCATTTCATATATTTATTATTAACCTCCATTATTAAAGCTGATGATACTGTTTTCAATTATTAGAATCTATGTGTGGCCTGAGCAATTCTGACATGAACAATTCAGAACCAATGACTTTCTACCCTGAGTGCCACTGAAATCTCTCTATTCATAGCTGTAGCTGTTCCCTAAAATGTGGCGAATGTTTTAACTCTCCCTTTTAACATCTTAGTTGTATTTTTTTTCAAATAGAGAATTCTTTGGATTAAAAGAGTCCATCAAGCAAGAGTGCAGATTACAATGATTTCCCCTTCTATCTGCAGTCAGTCATGTCACACACCAAGTGAAGCTGTAATATGGTGGATACTAAAATCTATTTGAGCACCCTTTCTGCCCTATTATGTCATAGTTTACACGTGTCTTTACATGCATGTAGAAAGATCTTATAGAGACACACAGATATTAATGCCAGTGAAATAAAAAATGATACAGTAAAATTATTCCTTTTCTTAGAAGTACTTATATTTTCATGCTCTCAGTTAACCTCCATGTATGTAGATAGAAATGAGTGAAAATATTGGCTTATTAGTTTCTTTTAAAAGTAATTTGGATTTTTTTAACACATTTTACCAATAATATCTACCTGGAATGATACAGTTTCCTTCAGAAATAGCCTTTGTTTAAGCCACTGTACCAAGCCAGACAATCATTCATTATCATAGTCCTCTCTAGGGCTGCTGAAGACATGAATCACCATAGCAACTCATCCTAAATAAAAAATAACATGGCGGCAATTTTAGAGGGATAAATACTATAAGGGCTGAACTCACAGTTATTATTCTTCCCTATCCACTGAAGTTATCTAAATAGATGAGCCATTTCACAGGTGCCAGAATTTACAAACATCCATATTTCTGTCTAAAGAGCTTAGCTGATTAATCGTGATTTACAGCATTATCTCCAATTCAGCCACAAAGCTCAGTTTGTTCTCTCTGCAATTAACATAATAATGTCTGTCTCATCTTCAATGCGCCCTCACTCGCAACTAAACAAGTGCATATACCTTTTCCTGATTTTTTTTTCTGTGAAACCATATTCTTATACAGCTTCGAAATTTTACTTAAAATGTATTTCCCTTTTATGGCCTCTAACCCAAAACCTACTTAAGATCTATTGCTCCTATTATTTTAATGATATATTTTCTCTCTGTCTCTCTCTGTCTGTCTCTGTCTCTCTCTCTTGCTCTCTCATCTCATAGTTTCATTTCAACTTCCTCTTATGTACAGCATTAAGCTCTTTTTTGGGACAGCTATATGCAGTTGGTGATGTGCATGCTTATATGTTCCTGTCACTTGAGCTTAAAGACATTTTCTATATATCCCTTGTCACTTACTGATTGATATGGCTGGCAGATGACATTTTTTAAGAAATATCATCAGCTGTACAAAATATGCTGACATCTCCAGCAGTAAATAATGCAAGACAGTCACAGTTTAGAAAGCACAGTTGCTTTTATAAAAAAAAAAAAGGAAAGAAAGAAAGAAAAATAAAATCATAGACATAAGAAAATGATAAGGTAAACTTTCTTTAAAGTGTTCTAGAAAATGATTCTGATACTTATAGTAAGAATTTACAGAGAACATTGTTCTTTCCTTCATTTAAAAGATATTTGCTGTGTGCATTCCAATCACTTTCTAAGGCACTCGGAAAGTCACAGTGAATGAAAAACACAAGGACCTGTTTTAATGAAATTCACATTCTTTTGGAAAGAGCAAATGTAAACAAGCAAACACATATGTAAATAAGATCATCGTGATAATGATAAATGAGAAGATACAGAGATGTGCTAATAGTTGGAAAAATATATACGTATATGTAGCATGTAAGTGTGTTTGGGGGACAAAGGTATGTGATGCTATTAATGCCCTGCCCTATATCTACTTTGGCCTATCTTTGAGTTCACCTACAATTATGGTAGACCTACATCTGAAGCCTCAAGCACCTGCACATTTCCTCTTCTCTGCCCTGGGGGCACCACAACAGTATGCTTGCGTGGGTGTGTCTCTGAGGTACAGAAGTACGGGGAGTGAAATTCACTTTAATCCTCAACCAATGGGGAATGAGAGTTAGTATATAAATACCGCAATAAACAAACAAACAAACAAACAAATAAAATACACAGCCTCCTTCTCCTCTGATGGGAAAATTCTAAGGTGTGTCCCACAGTTTCTTAGAGTTTCCCAGAAGGATTTAGCCCCGGTTGCTCACAGCAGCCACCTTCTCATTAAGACATATTTTATAGATTTTCTTTACTTCCTTGCCTCGCTTACCCCACTCCCTCATCTGTGTTTCCTGGAATTAACTACCTGTATTCAAGTCCTTGTCTCAAGATTTGACTTTGGAAAAAGATAGAAACCAACATAGTATGAGAGAGAAATTTAAAAAATGTCCTTGGGTAATTAAGAAAGATCACACTAAGGTAGTGTTGTTAGAAATGATATCTAAATGATAAGAAGTTACCATCCATGGAAAGATCTGAAGAGAGTTCCTAATAGAAAGGAGAGCAACAGCAAAGGCCTGCAAGTAAGCAATGTTTAATGAATACCAAGAAGACAGAGTAGCTAGATTAGAGTGAGCAAGGTGAATAGTAGGCAATGATGTGAAAGGGACAAATAAGAGATATACTTTATAGGACTGTATAGGTGATATTAAGGAGTTCAGGCTTCCATTATAATTATAATCAGCCTTTGTAAGCTTTTAAGCAAAAGAGTAATATATTTTGATTTTAAAATAAGTCTCTGGCTATTATTTGATAATATATTTTAGAAAGACGAGAGTTACAAAATAGTAATAAGGAATCAAGAATACTATTTTTAATTTTATTTTATTAGTTTCAAGTATACAGTACATTGGTTAGACATTTATATAGTTTATAAAACTGTTCCCCTAATTGTTCTTTCTCTCCTCTGACTCTGCGCCTAGCCAATGCATTAATGCTAACTGCATTTCCCATGCTATGCTCCCCATCCTTATGACCGTGTATTAACTACTAATTTATACTTCTTTAATCTTTCACTCCATTCCAAGCCCCCAACACCCCTCCCCTCTGGCTGTCACCATATCGTCCTCTATATTTGTGAGTCTGTTTTTGATTAGTTTGTTCTTTTTGTTTCTTAGATTCTGCATATAAATGAAATTATATGGTATTTGTCTTTCTTTGTTTGACTTATTATGAAACTTCTATACTAGGATAGATGAGAGAAAAAATATCAACTTCTTTTAATGAGGAGAGCAGAAATATAATGTTCACATTCGAGATACATTTTTGAGAAAAAATCAAGAGAACGCACTGATGGAAAAGCAGTAAAGAGCAAAGAAAGAAACCAAATTCCATTAAATATGAAAAGCCACATTGAAATAAGGATGAAACAGGAAATATAAATTTAGGAAAAAGTGGCATCTAACAATTTAAAAACGTGAAACCAGATGTGGTCCTCTAGGAGAGGAAAGTAGAGAGCCTGGGAGGAAACCTTAAGAAAGAATTCAAGGAGCCACAAAGCAAACTGAGATGGAGAAGTCAGAGTAGACATCTTCTGCCTGCTCTATGTTCATAGTTCTGACAAGAGCTATGCTTTCATAGACACCAAAATGATATATATTAAGAAATACCAGGAAGGGAGAACTGGCTTATTGCAAAAGTTGCTGAGAGTACAATTATGAAAACAGAAATCCAACTATTTGATTTGTTACCTTTAAGATCATTGATAAGAGCAGCATAAATTAGTGGGCATGGAAAATGGATTGCTGTATATGGAAGAGAAAAAAACGCATCTGAGGATGTTTAAATAGGAAATATAGAGAGATCTTTTTAAAATTTTTGTTCTTAAGAAAAGCAGGCACAAAGAGCAATATCGGAATCTGAAGGGGGCATACAGGATCAGTACAACTATGCTAGAGAAAATGTTATGTGCTCACAACAGCTCCTCTTCCTGAGCACAAGAGGAGTAAATTTCTAAGTCTCCCTCACAGTTAGGTTCCTACCATGGAACTGCATCTGGAATATGGTGTGATGAGAGAAATTATGTATGCCATTCCCAGGCATTGAGCTTTAAAAACATCTCATAAGTCTTACACTTATTTTTTCCCCTTCAACAGCAAACTTGAAAGTCATGTGTTCCAGATGGAGCAACCATGAAGTGGAAGCAACCTGGGGTTCTGGGTCAGTCTTCAGGATTGCCACCAAGAAGAGCAAGCTACTCATCTTAGACAGTTATATGAGGAAAAGATAAACCATTGTTGTGTTTGGCCACTGAGTTATTTAGTTTCAATTGTTACTTCAGCAGAGCTAAGCCTATCCTGACTAATACTCCTGCACTGTTTCTAAGGTGATTGATATAATAGTATTTTGCATATTTTAGAAAATGTACTAGTAGGGAAACAGACCTTTTGTTGCAGGAGAGAAAGTATATAACTGCAAGAATATCATACTTGAGAAGATAAAGTCTGAGATCAAGTGTAGCAATTGTTGAGGTTGGCCTCAGAAAGTAGGGTCACTACAAAGTAAGAAAGACAGGAAATGTACTAAAGAAATCAAATGATAAATTTGGTCAAAGAGGGCTGAGGAAATTTTCTCATTTACTGCTTCTATTTGGCCAAAGAACACTGAGATAAGAAAAGAATATAATCTGAGCGAGAGGGAGTAGATGAGAGAATATTGGTTCAATGAGGAGAGAAGATAACTTGTGAAATAATTCAAAGAAGAGGAAGTCAATCAAACTAAGAAAGTAAAAGATTGTCTGACAATATTGTATGTATTTTAAATGTATGATCATGAATGTAAAATATATCCAAGTAGAATATTTGTGTGCATTTTTAATGCTGATTTCAGCTTCCTGGCAGAAGGCGTAATGTAGTTGGATAGATGGCATTAGCCAGGCATGTATAATGAAGAAAGAGAAGAGCAAGAATATTGCAGGTAACTGTAAAGGAGTAACTGTAACAATGAATCAAGGAATATTAGCAGGACAAGAAGGGAATACAGACATTCGAAGGCAATGGACATTGAATAATCTGTAGATGAGAGGCCTCCATAGGACAAATAGTTCCTGAAATAAGAGTATTGGTAAAAATAATCTACAGTACTGGTATAATAATCTACAATGATAAAAAATTGTGATCAAGATGTGGAATGCTTCAAATCAAGATTTTAAAAGCAGTTCAATTATTTTTTTATCCTCGATATCTTCATTTTATTCTTTTAAATTTTATTCGATTTGTTATGGCGACATTGGTTAATAAAATTATATAAGTTTCAAGTGTATAATTCAATAATATGTCACATGTATATTGAATTGTGTTTTTAACACTCAAAGTCAAATTATTTATTGATGATTAAGAAGTCAAATGTATTGCACAATAAAGGACAAAATACAATATTTTCCTTATAATAGTTCTCAGGAGAAATCACTGTTATTCTCACAATCAGAAAAACTTTGCTACTTCTGAGCAACTCATTTGTTTTTGTTTTATTCAGTGGAAACTGTGTGAGTTATTAGAGAGGGTTATACCCATGGCAGAAATGTGAAAGTTATTTCTGCTAAATATAGTACAGATGAAAATAAATCTTAGAAGGACACCAAAAACAACTTTTAGCTTATTTTAAAGTATGGATTTGTGGAAATTATAAAGAAGAGGAGCTAAAAGAATGAGGGAGGGCAGAAGGAAAGAGCAAACTATTAGGCAGATGGAGAAGGCACCATTTGGTGTCTTCTTTACTATATTAGGTCACCAGCACTGGTTTAGATAAATGTTAGGCCTAGGATATAGGCCTAGGATATAGGCTGCAATAGGAAACAGAAAATCATCCACAAGTATAGCGAGGATAATTCACTTCAAAAATATGTTTCTTACCCGATTAGGAGGAAAACACTTGGAAAGAGACCAAGAAAGTCACACCACAGTACAGTGTCATCATCCAACATGGAGAAGGGATAGATATAAATGTCCTCTAACTAGATGTCCTACAGACAGATTTCATTGACACTCTCTTCCCAATAGCTGCTAGATAAATGAGTTACAAAGCCCCTCTAGAGCTTAGTAAATGATAGGAACCTAGTAATAACAATAAAATAGAAAGCAAAAGGACAAATGTGGCCCCCATTTATCACACTGGATAACCCAATATCCAGTTTCTGATACCCAGTGTTCAAATAAACAAAAATCTAAAGACATGTGGAGCTTGTGAAATGAGTTCTATATGATAAAAAATATAAGAAAAGCAAAGGAAATAAACATCTTAAAATGGAAAAATAAAGCATTATGAATATATATTATGTCATCTAAACTAATTTCATGAAAATATAGATTTTTGAAGCAAGATTAGAAAATGAGATAGTGAGACAACTGAATTACCCAGAAAGGAGACTGAATAAAATGCAGAAGCAAAGATTGGATAGCTATAGTTCATAAGGAAAGTAATGAAAATATAATTATAATGCTAAAAAGTAAATCATGTAAGAATTGGGAAATAGCAAAGCCATAATTCCAAAATTGTGGAAATAATAATGTGGAATACAAATCTGAGATTCTCTCCAAAAACGAACAATGACAGAATGAGAAAATATAAAGAGAAAATGATAAATGTACAAGAAAATGAAAATCCAGTATACATAAAATTCATGATCAAGTGAAAGAATCAGAACAATTAAAATGAATACCATGAAGATATAATAATAAATGCAATTTTGAATGTGAATAAATACATAAAAGTAAAGTTCTAAAGCCAGGGATCTGAGTCCCAGACAGTTATTGAAAAGGGAAATACCTCTAGATATAGGCTGGAAATTTACAGTTATTACCAACATGATGAAACATCTACAACCATCCAGGCAGAAAGAAAGAAAAAAATAATAACCTTATTCCTATTAGAATGGCTATCATTAAAAAGGCAAGAGATAACTAACATTGGCAAGGATGTGGAAGAACAGGAAACCTTAGCGTATTTTTGATGTGAATGTAAATTGGCACAGCTGCTATGAAAAACAGTATAAAGTTTCCTCTAAAAGTCAAAAACAAAACTACCATTTGATTCAGCATTTCCACTTTGGGGTATATATCCAAAAGAAATAAAATCTGGATTTCAAAGAGATATCTGCTCTCCTATGTTCATCGCAGTATTATTTACAACAGTCAAGATGTGGAAGCAACCTAAACGTCTGTCAACAGACGAATAGATAAAGAAAATGTGTGTCTGTGTGTGTGTGTGTGTGTGTGTGCATGTGCGTGTGTGTGTGTGTATACAAGGGAATATAGTTCATCCATGTAAAAAAAGGAAATCTTGTGACTTATGACAACATGGATGAAGCTGGAAGACATCATGCTAAGTGAAGTAAGCCAGACACAAAAGGACAAATACTGCATAACCTCATTTACATGTGGAATCTAGAATAGTCAGACTCATTGAAGCCTAGAGTAGAATGGGGGTTTCCGGGGCGAAAGAGGTAATGGGGAAATGTTGCTCAAGCAGCACAGTTTTAGTTATGCAAAATGAAAAAGTTCTGGAGATCTAATACACAGCATGGTGGTTGTAGTTAACAATACTATACATACTGTATACAGTAAGTTGTTCATAGGTTTTTTGAAAACTACAACTTTAAGTGAACTGATGTATAACAAAACCAATTTTACCATAGGCGAAGTGCTACAGAGAAATATATTGTAGGAACTGAACTCTTGTTAATATCAATTAACCTATGGTAAAACTGGTTAAAGTTAGAGTTTCCAAGGACCTATAGCTGACAGTAAGTGAGGACTTACTGTACTTGAAATTGTTCTAATCACAAAAATAAGAGAAAAATAATTTCAAAACAACCAATAAAATCTTGATTATGAAGGTATAAAAAGAGAAAAAAACGGTAACTATATGAGGTGATGGATATGTTAATTAGTTTGATTGTTGTGATCATTTCACAATGTATATGTGTATCAAAACATGTTTTACATCTTAAATATATACAATTTCTATTTTTCAGTTATTCCTCAAGAAAGCTGAAAATTTAAAAAATAACTTCAAGAAAGAAAAGCTTTACTGATCTGTCTTCTGTTTTAAATTAAAGGGCAGAAAGAAAGAAAATTTAATTTTAAAATTTAATTTTAAATAATTGTTATAAATGTTATCATAAAGAAAAATCAAAAGCATTTTCAAGCCTTAAATTAGTAAGAAAAACAGACACCAAAATGTTTGAAATTAAGATACTGAGTCTGAAATTTCAGACTATACCAATAACATCTAGAGAAAAAGCTTTCAATTTCTTTCATACATGGATATGGAAAATGTCTGAAGGTCCAGTTTAACTCTGAAGGTCATCAAATAAGGAAATATTAACTCAATATTTGCTGAAGTCTATATACGATTAGTAGTATATTTTTCTTAATTGAGAAATCACATTAAATTGCAAAAATAAATTTTAATTTCTGTGGATTTTTACATATGTTCACATATGTAGCCCTCACCCACATCAAGTTACAGAACATCTCCAGCATCCTAGAAGTCTCTCATGCACCCCTGCCCAGCCAGCAGCACCTGCCTACAATGATAAATACTATTCTGGTCTCTCTCACCAGACTGTCTTTTTAACTTCACATAAATAGTATTATACAGTGCGCATTCTTTGGTGTCTGACTTCTATTTCTCAAAGTTACATCTTTGATATTAAGCCATGTTGTTGCATCTATTGGTAGTTAATTATTTTTTATTGCTGTGAAGTGTTCCATTACATAAATATATCGTAATTTGTTTACCCATTCAATTTTTGATGGACATTTATTAGGTTATTTCTAGCTTTCAGCTATTATGAATAAAACTGTGATCATTCTCTTACATGCAAGAACACTATTTCTGTTGGGTATATATATCCAGGAGTAGGGTAAGTTGCTTAGGTTGTCATGTAGCTTAAGTAAATACTTTTAGGTAATTCCCTAAAAACAGCAGTGCAGATTTAAATCATCACTAGTGATGTAAGTTTTCTAAATCTCCATATCTTTGATAATACTCAAAAATGTCAAACATTTCAGTCGTCCTGTCTCCTATAGAATTTTTAAAAAGTTTTGCCTTCTAAATAATAGAGAAAAATAGAACATGTAAAGCAATTTAGTCCAGAAAAATAACAAAAAGGAGAAATAAACAAAAATCCCACAGAGTAAAACAATAATAGCAAAGGCACCAAATAGCATTTACTTCAATTATCGTAACACCTTTTTAAACCCTATATTGAATACATCAGACATATTTATCTACTCCTGTTTCAGAATGCCTCTTTAGAACACATATTGATGGCTTATCTATCTTTACAGCTAACTACCAATTACACATGAACTTATTGTCTAGACTTATAAGAAACATTTTTAATTGTCATACTAGTAAACAAACAAACAAATAAACAAACAAACCAAAAATCAGCAAATGGAGTTTCTCCGAAAGTAGACTTCAGAGTATAGCATGAATACATAGCCACGGGAGTGGTTAGGGAGACCAAGCCCTGCTCCTGCATGCACCAAGCCAAAATAGAACAGCTCCTACAGTGAAATCATGCAGTATCCATTGGGAGCTCTTTCTGCTCAGTGCCATAAATTAATTAATTAATTATTAATTATAAAATAATTATAAAATAATTAATAATTAATTAATTAATTGTAATAGAAGATCATTCACTTTCTTCTCAGTTAGCAAATTGTTAAATTATCATAAATTTAAGCCTTCCAACATTTGTATAAGCATAGTTAAGATAATATAACAGGGTAATAGAAAAATTAGTTAGCTGCATAATAGGATTGTGAATAGGTGATTACAATTCCAAACCCAAATTTAATCAAAACCAGTATGTTCTAGGTTCCCTTCCATTAGTATGAATATTTGAAAATTTATATCCAGCAATGTAAATAGTATTCCTCTATGTCATTCTCATTTTAAAGTTAAATAATACTGAACTTAAAGAGTTTGTAAAATAACATAGTAAAGTCATCCTAATTTATAGACCTTAGATAAAACAACATACATCTCTACTCTCCACCAAACTTTTTTTGCTTCTTTTTAACACTAAATCATTTTAAAGTGTTCTTCCTATTCTTTTTTTTTTTTTTGAAAAATAGGTCATATACCCAATGCTATGGCCATATTATTTAGCATACTTTTACAATGCTAGAGAATGTTCAGAAAGATTTCATCTGCTCAGTTACTTCCCCTAATGCACTTAATACCAGTGATTACATGCTTATTGCCTTTTTCAAAAAAAAGAAACATCTGAAACAGGAAAAATTTTACCATTGCATGAATATGTAAGTCATGTTCAATGCCAAAATCATCATTACCTTCGATAATGCCGTGAGTTCTCGCTCCCTATTGTGGCATCTTATAATTATCTCAGCTAATTTTTAATGTATTCCTTCTGTATCTACAATGCATTACCTTTATTTAATCTTCAGCAGTAATATCTAATACACATACAGTGAAACTGAATGTGGTTTCCTTTTGTCACTGATAGTAACAGATAGTTCTTGATAATTATGATCCATGTGTAGCTCCTTCTTTCATTAGAGGAGAAGAGCATACAATGCCAGATCAACTGATGGAACAGTTTTGTGTCATCAATCTCAAACTACTTCCAATGTCGTGAATGCACATATCTCCACAGAGTAATATATCTCTGTCATCTCATTGTCATATATCCTGACTTGTTTAGAAAAGCAAACTAGAAAGGAAAAACAAAACAAGTATGAGTATTTTTCTGCTCTATATGAAATGTGAGATAATGGATATTTACTGAGTCTGTGTTTTCCTGTGTGTGTGTATATTGGTGTGTTATGAATGGGAAGGGAGATATGTTTCCTAGTGTGTGCTTTCAATGTGTTTATTACATGTTATAATACTCCATCCACAATTTAAGCACTGAAACTTATATGGGGGGAAAAATGAATGTAAATTTCTTCTTCTTCCCTTGTTAATGTTAAACGAGCGACTTTCACTGAAAATAAGGACATGACCACAGCTACATTTTGAAAGATATAGAGTCAAGATGATGTAATATAGGAATCATTACTATAGCTATGATCCTTAGATCTTATCATCATCAGAACTCATTTTCCCTAATTAAATTCTCCCAAGAGGACTACTTGGGGTTCAGACCATCTTTCTTGATGAGACATACCAAATAACCATGTAAAAGACATAGCAAATTCATAAGAAATATCTTTGAATTATTTGAATGTAAGAGATTAACACCATTAAAACAGTTATGGGATTATGAAAAGAATTTATGAAGAATTAAATATATCAAACCATACTTCATACTTTCCTGTATGTATCATCAGATTTGTTATGATATGCTTATTTCACATGAAAAATAAGAGTATATTTATTAATGTTAGTAAAATAAAAGGAATAGAGAAGCATGAAAATCATCTATACTCCACTTTTTCTGAGCCCTTGGACATTGCCACTTAAATTCTCTATGCCTTAGTTTCCACACTCAATTTTTATAAAGACTGAGAATCAAATGGCATAATATCTTTGGAATCGTTTTCTAAAACTGTAATCAATGATACATCTGTAATGTAATTGTTAGCTGCCTAGTTTTAAATCTTACCAGACATTCAAAACAGAGCAAGAATCCCAAGTGGCCAAGAGCATTTTAAAACAAATGTTTGTAAAATTATGTAATATATCTTGTAATATGTGTTAAACAGGATAGTCTAGTTAGGGTGTATTACATACAATCTCTAATATCAGTGACTTAACAGAACATGCAAATATCCTTGTAGATCCGGGCAGCTCTTTAGATCAGCAATATTCCTTGTAGTGACATACCAGTCCAGGCTGATGAAGGCTCCACAATCCTCTCCCTGTACCATCTGAAAGATGCAGTTTCCTATTTTAATAAGGAAAGAAAAGCATTAGAGAATCTTGCTCTGCTAATTAAATCCTTCAGTCTAGAAGTAAGCCAAGACTTAAGTTACTTTCACTCACAATCCATCAGCAAGAACCAATCACAGTAGACTCTCATACAACTGCAAAAGAGAAAGGATGCACAGTCCTTTTGTGTTTCTTAAAGGAAAACTGGATATAAGAGAGCACCAGAAGTCTCTATCACAAGCTTCATTAATTACAGTAAGGTTTTCAACAGCCCCTAAATGCAATTGTCTATTAAGTGATTTAATATAACCATTTCTACCTTTCTGTTCATAGAGGCGGTTTGATACCTGCTAAGATGAATATGCTTGTAGAATAAAGATTACATATTAACCTATAAATACAATTCAAGTTTTGATATTTGTTCTGTACCAATTTACTATGTCTTAAACTAGGCATGGGAATCCCAGGTACCTCAGGTAATTTTATTGCCACAAGTAACAACACAAAATCTTTCCATTTCCCAAAGTCCCAAAAGCAATCTACATGTACAACTCACACACACACATGTACATAGTTGCAGACAACATGCATGCCCATTCAAATGGAAAAATGTAAAACATCTTCTGAAAACACTAAGGCACTATTACAGAGAAGATTGAGAGGTTAGCAACAATGTTAGAGAAATGTTCATGCCATAATAAAAGTTTAAAAAAACTTTCCAACCTTTCTTTCCCAGCTTAGATAGGCAGAACACCAGAGAGATCTCAAGATGAGGTCATACCATGGATGAAGAAGATAATGACCACTACCAAATAGCATGGATGTGTAGAGTTATGTATTTGCTTAACAGGAGATAAGGAGATTATGTCATGTGTAAATCGGCTATATCACTTTTTAGTGTAAATGTGTTCCAAATATTCCATGGAATATAAGACATTAAACAATTATTTATCTGAAAGTCAAATTTAACTACATATCCTATATTTTATCTGGAAATCCTACCGTAAAGGCAGGTGAATTTTATAGGTGACAAAACTGAGATACATACGCAAAAAAAAAAAATAGAAGACATCGGGTTTGAATGTAACACTGTAGCAGTATAAAGGTTTGATTCCAGGTCTATCCATCTCCAAAACCCAAACTTTTCTACCCTATTCCAATCTTTTATCACAGCAATTCTCTAGACCTTATCTGTTTATAATATATAAACGTTATATGCGTGTGTATATATATATGTGAATATATATACATATATACATACATATTCACATATATATATACACATATACACACACGCGTGCGCACGCACGCACACACACACACATATATATAAAATTATAACTGAAAATTCAGCCCTTGACTTTTTTGAGGGGTTCCTGTCATCCATCATCACCCAAGATAATCATCCCCGTTTAGATTCCCAGAAGTTTCAGGCCAATCACATGATCTCATGATATGACTTAAGAACTTTTCTTGAAACTTGCTTTGCACTGAAAAGTCTCAGCATTTTCACTATATTTTATTCTGCTCTTGTAAGTGATATCAATGTGAAGTCCTAAAGCATATACTCTTCCAAATGTTCCTAGTATCTTGACTCATCGAGGATAAAATAGTGACATCATATTCAAAAGCATTCTAGGTGATTTACTCTTTTGAATAAAAATGAGAGAAATTGGAGAGATTTGAAAAACTTAAGACAAAGTGGAAATAGTCCCTTACTTGAGGTATATTTTTAACAGAGTAGAAAGACATTCAATATTGAAGCAGGATTTGTCACCACACCTAAGAACAGAGACCACAAAGGTAAGCCTCATAAAGCCCAGAAAAGAGGGAATGCTGAAATTGAAGGGGTCTGGGCTCTACCTTACTAGGAAACAAAACAACTCCACTTCTTACTCTCCATTTATCACTGTTTCTTGACTTAAGTGTTTTTAAGAACCTTGTAGGGAGCTTCTTTAAATGCAACTTCTGCCATTAAGAGCAAAGACTCTAATTGAACAGGCCTGAGGTGAGACTGAGACATGAATTTTAACAAGCTTTCTAGGTGATTCTGATGTGGGTGGTCCATGGAACAATCTTCAGAAGCACCACTGTATGTGTAGGAGATTATATTCAAGAGAAATAAATCCCTATACCAAGAATTCATTGTCAATATTGATTCATCTCATAGGCAGAACTGGTGACTTTCTTAACTATGGTAAGTCTGATAAAATTACTTGTCAGCCACTGTTAGTGTCCTTTATCAATGATTCCTCCAATTGATTCTCAAAGGTAGATCAATGAACCAACTGTAAAAGAATCAAAGTATTATTTAAAATATAGATTCATGGATATTGAGATATAATTAAAAATATAGAAGTCCAATATTAGTGGTAAAGAAAAATTTGTAATTAACTCAGAAGGAAGAGAAGACATTCAATCTTCAATCATTGTTGCGACTCTGATATGGCAGAACGGCTTTTAATAAGCAGAGTCTTTAATATAAACTTTTGTTTCTTGACTTTGTAGATAATTGAGTTGAATACCAGACATGTGTTGGAGTATTTGATCATCTTCAATAAAAATAATAGTAATAATAGGTCTATAAACTGAGAAAGAAGACTAACATGTGAAAAAATATTGGATGTATAGCCCAAGACAACAAGCCTGATCATTGACATTTTAGAACATCACATATTTCAAGATAGATACCTCTGTGATAAGGTTCTTGCTACAGTTTTTCCTCCAGAAGATGAAAGAATTATAAGAAGATTTAGGATATTATTGATACTTTGGTGATCATGAATACATATGCCCTTCTCTCTGAGTTAGTTTTGAAAAGGACATTACCTGACTTTCATGCTGCATGTCCATAAAATTCCATAAAATTCATTGTATTGGCCAAGTGGACTCGATTTTAATTAACTTTTTCCCAGAACCTATTAACAGATGTTCCCTGGTAGCCTTAACTGCAGGTCAAATCCTCAGACCTACTGAATTAGAGCCAAGGAATCACTGTCAACTCACCACATACTCTCTCCTCCTTAACACCTCTGAATCCTAAAGAATAGAATGACACCGAATACGAATAACATGCTATGATTTCAAAAGCCTGCATATAAATACATTTCAGTCAGTCTCCTTCTCTCAAATAATAGATACTAAAAAGCAACAGCTTAATTGCTGGTCCATTTTGTTAGTCTTCTATTTTTTTCTGTACCAAATTACCCTGAACCTAGTAGCTTAAATTAACACCAATTAGCAGCCCAGTTTATATAGGTCAGGAGTTGGCCTAGCACGACTAGGTTTGCTCATAATCTCACAAGGCTGAGAACAAGATGTCAGTATTCTCATTTGGAGCTTGGGATCCTCCTCCAAGTTTATTCAGGTTGTGAGCAGAATTCAGTTCCTTGTGGTTATAGGACTGAGGCTCCATTTCCTTGCTGGCTATATCATCTGGGACTACTATCAGCTCCTTGAGGCCTCTCACATCCTTTGCCATGTAACCCCCTTCTACCTTCAATGCCTGTAACAGAGACCCTCCCTCTCAATCCCTCAAGCTTCCAGTCTGTTGCATTAGGAAGAGCTTGGTGCCTTTTAAGGGCTCATCTCATTAAGTCTGACACACCTAGGCTAATCTCTCTCCTTAATATCAACTGATTTGAGATTTTAATGGCTTCTGCAAAATCCCTTTTGCTGTGAAATCTAACATAATCATGGGAGTAAAATCTCATTATATTCACAGATTCTACCTATACTCAAGGGAAGAGGATCACATTGGAGAGGGAAAAGGACATTGGAGGTCATCATGGAATCTTGCTCATGACACTCATCTTGTATTCCTAAGTTAAATGTCTGAAGCTTAAATACTTTTCTGATTATCTTTGCACAGTGCCACAAAGTACGCTGAGTTAGCAGTCCTATTTCACAAAGGCAAAGATGAAATTTTCTGGAACTGTTCTTCCATACTGTCTTAAGAAGCTATTTATTAGCTTTCTTTTATAACTATATCAACTTTAGCATAAGAGAAATGCAATACACAGAATTTGTATAAGCCTTTACAGTGTACCAAGTACATTCAAACACTCTCTTCATGTCCTCTTTACAATAATCATATTGGTTCCATTTATAAACAAGTCACTGAGAACCAAAGATGTCACATAATGTCACAGAAAGGTAGTAAAGTGGAGACATGGACATACAGCATTCCTTATAGGAAGCCACAGCTTCCTGCTCTCTATTCTTTATAGCCAAATTGGCACCATAAAGAGAATGTAATATAATATCCAGGATAATTTAGGAGAAAATGAAGTAAAATTATATCTGTTACAGGCTTCCTAAATGATATATTCCTCTGTTCCAATGTCCCACATCAAAGTATGTTTTATTATTTTAATATTAATTTTCTCTGTTATCTATACTCTCAAATTAGAACTTCAGGAAACTATTAAAACCCACAGAACTGTAAATGATTAAAACATGTAAGGGACAATCTTTTCCAGTGTGTATGTCTTTACACTGGATCCAAGCCTTGAAGGTTGACTTTTAGATATTAAATACTGGATGAGAAAATTGTGCATATGTGTGCATGTGCACGTGCACAGATGATCTGAGGTGAAGTGGGACCGTGAAGAAAGGCAAATGCCAGAAATCACATCAGAGATAGGCCTGCCTGCTCTGTCTAGGTTAAGGCTGGCCTGGGTTTAGGCTACTTACAGAAGTTAAAAAAGACTCTATTTACTACCTAATACAACTTCCAACAATGAAGAAAATGTCCTGTCTAATCTGGTAGCTACTAGATACATGTGGCTATTAAGCATTAAATGTGGCTAGTGTGACTGAAGAATTGAACTTTTAATGTTAATTTTAATTAATTTAATAGCCATGTGTACCTAATGTTTACTGTACTCGACAATGAAGATCTAGGTCCAGAGGTCAGTTAACAAAACAGCTGGAGACACAGCCTTTGAAAACAGTTATATTTGCATATTTGTAATCTTTTCTTGAACACAGAGCATTCTAAATGATTAGAGATGATCGGTAAGGAAATGTTAGTTTGCAAATCTAAAAAAATTCTTACATATATTTTAGACCAATGGTTCCCAGACTAGCAACATCAGCATCCCCTAGCAACTTGTTAGAAATGCAAATTAACAAGCCCATAAATCATAGACTCAAAGGTTGGGATCCAGCAATCTGCTTTTAACAAAGAGTTCCCTCTCCACACCCCCACCCCCTCCCCACCCCACCCACCCCCGTGATTCTAATGCTCTTTTGAAAATTTCTGTTGTGGAACAATAATAGTGTACCAAACAATTGATTAAATAATTACTTAACACAGTAATAAGTTATTTTCTTTACTAAATAGTTAAGTAAATAATTATGTAACACTTCAAAAACTTCTTTCAGATACCAATGACAATGACACGTAATCATTTTATGACTCTGTTTAAAATAAAGTTAAAAAGCCAAGAAGGCACATCTTTCTAAGCTGATGGATCACTTATTCTATTGGCATACTTCCTGGGCTTGTAATGGCTGTCCTGGTGAGAAGAGTTCTTGTTAGATATTTTGTCATACAAAATGCTGCAGCAGCTTTGAGACTCCTGCCAAGGAGGGTTTCTTCAGGTGTACTGCTGCTTTGAGGGTAGAAAAAAAGTCTCAGAGGAATCATTTGGGTTTAAGCCAAATGTGTCTAAAATTGCTCAGTATCAGAGAAACTATGTGAAAAGTAAAAATTTTCAATTAATCAGCCATTTTTTTGTCTAGCACATTATTGAATAAACACAGTATTTCTTGTATTTTTTTCCATTTTTAGTCTTTTTTCCCTTCAGTAAACTGACTGAAATGAGCCATGGTTTAAAGATCAAAAATTTCTAATTTGTAAAGGGCTATAGCATTTCATTACAAAGCAAAATTCAAAATCCATTTTGCCACTAAGAAGAATCCCATCTCATTTTTCATTGAAAGTGGACTTGGCTATTTCCATTTTCTTTATATTTTAATGAATCACCTTTCACTAAATGCCAGTGTTAAGGTAGAAAAAATATGGGATTAAAATCAGACTTATATGCGTGTGAAATCCAAGAAGCATACTGCCTATGTGCCCTTGAGCAAGTTATTTAATTTTTCTGAGCCTCAGTTTCCTTACCTACAAAATGGAAATAATAATATTTAACTTAGATTATGTGAATTAAAATAATAAATGTGAAAGTGCCTAACCTGTATTAGTCGAAAGTTGCCTAAGCAGATTCACAAGAAAGGAAACATTTTTATGATTAAAATGGATATTTCCTGTGAAAGAAGCCAACATATTTTAATATTATTAGCTTCAATATATTATTTTATTCTCTTGATAGTTTTTTCATTAAAAAACAATTAAACTAACATATCCCATTTCTCTATTTAACTGAAGGTTTTTATTGCTTTCAAACATTTCTTTTCAGATAATTACATTTCTGATGAAGATACTTAGTTGCAATTTCACTTTATCCTGAATGCCTGCTTTAGTTCTTGATGGTTTATTAATCTAAATTTTTATATGCTTATGAATTAATCAATAAGATACTTCCTTCTATTCCACTCTTTTAGTGTGATTCATTTTTTCTATTGTTCAGCTTTATTGAGGCACAATGGACAAATAGGATTTGCCTATATTTATGGTGTACAACTTGATGTTTTGTACTCATTGTGGAATCAAGCTAATTAACATATCCATAACCTCCCATGGTTATCGTTTTCTTTCTTTTTGTTTGCGGTGAGAATACTTAAGATCTACCTTCTTAGCAAATTTCAAATATATAATACAGTATTGTTAACTATAATCACCATGCTGTACATTAGATCTCTAGAATTATTCATCTTGCATAACTGAAACTTTGAACCCTTTGACCAACATCTCCCCATTTCCCCCTTTCTCCTGCTCCTGGCAACCACCATTCTACTCTCTGATTCTCTGAGCTTTACTTAATATGTTAAATTTCACTTATAAATGGGATCATGTAACATTTATCTTTCTGTGTCTGGCTTATTTCATTTAGCATCATGTCCATCATGATTTCAAACATAAAGAAAAGTTGCAAGAAAACCCTCTTATACCCTTCATTGGAGTCATTAAAAATTTAAAAGTTTGCATTTGTGTTTGCATTTTATCCCATTTGCTTTATCATTCTTTTTGTTTCAAACACACACACACACATACATATATACACATACACATACACACTTCAGTACTCCAGCGTGTACTTCCTAAGTACATGGTGTTCTCTTATATAACCACAGCATAGGAGATATAACATATATTACAATTACGTAAACTTCAGCCTATATTCATATCTTGTCAATTTTCACAATAAGCTCCTTTATATGTATTCCTCACCATCCCCAGTCCAGTATCTAATACAAGATCATGCTTTATATTTATTTGTCATATCTTCTCAGTCTTTTTAATGTAGTAGTTCCTTAGCTTTTCTTTCTATTTCTTGATCTTGAGATTTTTGAAGAGTACAAGTACTTTGTAGAATGTTTCTGTTATACCTTTATGGTTAGATTCTGTTTGTACAATTTTCGATAAGAATAAAAAAATAGTTCTAAACCATTCTTAATTACATTTAATAGAAAGTTACAAAAAGGTATGAAATTTATTAAGAGTATTTATTCTAGATATGAATCACGCAATTGATGCTCAATGTTATTAGAAATAGTCTAACGTGGTGGAAAGAATACAAAATCTGGAGTCAAACTCTGGGTTCTACAACTTTTTAATTTTATAATTTTAAAATGAAATATCTGTACCTTGGGTTCCACATTTATAAAAATGGATGTTAAAAGCACCTACCTCATTCATTTAGTATGAGGATTTATTGTGATATATGTAAATCACTGAGTATGGTGACTGGTGTACAATGAGGCTCAATAAATGATATGGATCATTGGTGCAATTAATAAAAATATATATGTAATTAGTTTTTTAATTTTTATTTGTATCTAAATCTTGCTCTTCATGTAAGTTGATTTTTAAAAATATACTTTAAATCCTGCTTTCAACAGAGAAGTATCATTTGAAAGGTCCAAAATATATAATTAAATTACAGAGAAATCAATATATTTGGAAACATTTTCAAGTTTAAAGTAATAAATTTTTCTTTTGAATATTTGCATTTTGTTCTAATTTTTTCTTACTTTGCTTTATTAATGTATTTATATAGAAATATAACTATAACAGGTCTGAAAACTAATAGTATTAAAACACCACTGTTAATGACTTCTAACTCCATGGTGAAATATTGTTTATTGTTCACAGTGCTCTAGTTGATTTTAGTTTTTCCGACAACACAGTCTAACTAAAATAAATGCATTTTTCAAGTAACATTTAGAGTCGCTGGTGACCTTGGTAGGATGCAAATGAGATGAAGTGCTTATATTTTGAAAGATATTTTTATGTGAATGTTATTCACTAGTGTTTTAAAGTGCGATAATCTACCCATCTGTACTGTAGAAATGGAATAACTGAGCAAAGACTTGCTAAAGAACTCCCTGATGGTGAAGAATAATTAAGATAGAGTATAATTTGAAGTCAGGGAGTATGATACCTCCAGCCTTGTTTTTTCTTCTCAGGATTGCTTTGGCTATTCAGGATAATTTGTGATTTCATACAAATCTGATGATTTTTTGTTCTATTTCTTTAAAAAGTACCATTGGGATTTTGATGAAGATTGCATTAAATTTGTATATTGTTTTGGATAATATGGAATTTTTAACTATGTTGATTCTTCCAATCCATGAACACGAAATACCTTTCCATTTCTTTGTGTCTTTAGTTTCTTTTTATAATGTCTTAGTAGTTTTCAGTGTATAGGTCCTTTACATGCTTTGTTAAGTTTATTTTTAGGTATTTTATTATTTTTGTTGCAATTGCAAAAGGAATTGACTTTTCATTTCTTTTTCTGAAATTTATTTGTTAGTATATAAGAACCCAATAGATTTTTGTACAATTGATTCTGTATCCTGCAACTTTACTATAATGGTTTATTGCCATTTGCCACAACATGCATGAATTTTGAGATTATTATGCTAAGCAAAATAAGTCAAACAGAAAATGTTGAGAACCATCTGATTTCATTCTTATGTAGACATAAAACTAAAAGCTACAAAAGACAAAAACTCACAGACATAGACAACAGTTTAGTGGTTACCAGAGGAAAAGGGTAGAGGGGAGAAGTAGATAAAGGGAGTCAAATATATGATAGTGGAAGATTTTACTTTGGATGGGGAACACACAATGCAATAAACAGATGATGTATTATTGAATTGTACACTTGAAACCTGTAATTTTATTAACTAATGTTACCCCAATAAATTTAATCAAAAAAGTATACCTGAACACTGTCAATAGCAAGGGAAATTGGACTTAATTATGTGTCTGCAGCACATGCCAGGATGTAGTTACAAAGACAGGAATCATGAATTCAAACACAGATTTGTAAAAATGCAAATTATGACCAAATACAACAATATGATCTATTGGTTTAAACAGATGAGTGTACATTAAAATTATGAGCCTTGATTGAGAATTAAGGTATTTCATTGATTTTTATTATAGGTGTTAAATAGAATATAAATTTTAGCATTCAAGAGACTTAAGGGTCACCTATTGTAATTCTCATTTTTTTTTGATGAAGAAACTTGTGCCTGAAGAGGTTAAAGTGATTTGCTCCAAATCCCACAAATAAGTAATGTAAATTCTAGAACCCAACTGTTTCTCTTCTTCATTATCTTCTAATTTAATTTCAATTAGAATGTAAATAAAAGAAATGTATTCATTTTCTAAACTCTTCCAGGCACAGGGGATCCACTGTTAAAAAAAAAAAAAAGACTTAGTATTTGTTATGTACTGAATTGTGTTCCTCAAAAATTCAAATGTTGACACCCTAACCCCCAATGTCACTGTGTTTGGAGATAAGGCCTTTAAGGAGATAATTAAGGTTAAATGAGATCACGGGTATGGTCCTGATCCAATAGCACTGGTGTCCCTACCAGACACCAGAGATCGCTCTCAATGTGCATACACAGAGAAAAGAACGTGTGAGGAAACTGTGAGAAGGGAGCTATCGACAAGCAAGGAAGAGAGGTCTCACCAGAAATGAACCTTACTGGCACCCTGTTCTTAGACTACTAGCCTCCAGCTATTGTTTAGGCCACACAGTCTGTGATGTTTTGTTAGCCGCCTGAGCAGACTACAACATTTTTTAATGCAAGCAAGCAAGGTTATTAATTTTACCTCAGAAAATAAGTACAGCACAAAAGAAAGTAATCATTTTCACTTGGGAGAGTAAGGAATAAGAAAAAATTGGACAAAGAAGGTGATTCTTACGCTAAATCTTGAAAGATGTGTGTAAGTGATAGGAACTAAACTGGAGTGGCAATGATATGTAATCTTCACACCATTTCATTTTCCTCTGGGACCACAGGAAGACTACATTCCTCCTCCTCTTACATCTTGACAGATCATGTGATCAGTGCTACCAAAGGAATATCGGTGATTGTGATGCAAGACATTCCTAGACCTGACTCTTGAAATAACCATTGAAATCCTCTATGTTCTCTCTCATGGATTCTTGCTAATCCAGATGAAAGGGATTTTATGGAGAACTCAGAAGTCCCCAGGGTACAGGAGAAAGATGGAAAGAGCCAGGATGACTTTGTCACAGCCTGGTGGAGACCCTTTACAACTAGGTGATCTTCAGTATACTATGAACAAGAAGAATGTGATATTGCATTGATTCCCAGGTATTTTTTCTTCATACACTTTAACTTTTCTGTAATAAAGATGCTTCTTAAAATGAAGGTAATAAGGGAGAACTGTGCCATAGTTTACTGGGGGAATTAATTTTCTTTCTTGGTATCACACAAACTAATGCATCTTACAATAAATGGCAGCTTAGATTTGATGAAATGCAGTAAATCTTTGTAGGTTAAGGCAATGAGATTGTAGTGGCTCTGTTGTTGTTTGTTGTTGTTGTTGTATTGTTGTTGTTATAGCAGGGAGCATTAATTACTCTATTAAAAGTAGAGTGTGGTTCCCATATAAAAAGAACAGTGTCAGCGGATACCCAAGACTTAAAGAAGTTTTGTTTGTTTTAGAAGCTGCAAAGCTAGGTCTGAGTGGAGTGTAAATTATGGAGTGGCAAATGGCAGTAACTCCCCAGTAGAATGTGAGTGGAACTAGCAAATGCTCTGATACTTAATAATGCATTTCCTCTTGGCGGCAAACTGCATAATCAGGAATATGTATTTGAATCGTGTTTGTGGTTTTCTCAGTATGGTTTTAGTAATGGAAGCATATTTTAAGAAGTATTTTGAGGGAGATAAGCCAAATAATTAGAATCAATGGGCTGCTATTTTACTTGATCACTTATTAAAAAGTTATACATATGATGTAAAATTATTTTACAGAAAATAAGATTATGACATAAATATTTTATGTGACATAGTTATTCTCATATAATACATTTTCATATTGCAAAGTCTCTTTGTTAACTCTATATTTTTATCCTACTTTTTGCATGGAAGAAATGCAAACTTAAGAGGTTTGTTGATCACTCCTTTAATACAATGTGGAACATGAGTTGCATGTAAACTTCAGTATATAAACATCAGTGATCACAGATACAATTCAACCTTTATCCTTCCAGGTCTAAAAACAACTTAATCTCAGTGAAAGAAACAACATATTTATACTTTCTTTTAAACCTGAGGCAACTGACCCTAACAAGGATTTCATAATAAAATATAGAAATAGTGATATACTTTCAACATCTTCCGAAAACATTTTAAAATGAAATTAACATGTACCTGCTTAGCTAAAGCAACAGCTTAAAGAATCATGCTACTTTTACCACATTTGAACTTCCCAATAATTCTTTGTATCAATAAAACATGGTACAGAGAGGCTCAGAGGAGCCACTGAAACAAGAAGCTAAAATATTCTCAGGTTGCTGGATATGGGATTGATTCAGTGTTCCCTCTGACTTTTGAATATTGACTTCTTTGTGTTCTCTATAGTTTTTATGCACAAAATAAAGTTGTATTCTGTGTACTCTGACTCTCTTTCTCTCCACACACATGCGTGCGCACGCACACACACACACACACACACACACACACCCCTACATACCTACATACATACATACCTTGGTTATGTTATCAAATGAACAAAATGAAACTTGTTTGATCTCTAATAACTATGCCATTCTCCAGGATTATCTAACTTAGAGGGGTCCCAGCTGTGTCTAGAGACAGACTAGGGTAGTTGAGGCTGATGGAGTCTGAGCAGGTTAAGATGTCAAATTTTACGCTTTTCCAGAACAAACCAAACACATCTACTTTTATCTGTTTTATGTGTTGGGATATGCATGGGAATTCATTTAAAAATTATTGTGTAAAAGTTTCTAAAGCCCATTTATATCTTGAATGTCAGTAAAGCACAGTAATTAAACAGGAGGACAATGGAGTCAGTCTGCATTGAAAATCCTCAACCGGCATCTTCTACCTGAAGACACTTGACTGAATTACACTAACTCTGAATCTCAATTCCCTATAAAATAAGATTAATAATTACTTCTCTTAGCATAGATTTTAGGATTTAATTAAATGATACATTTAGTTATATATTAGATATTTAGTAAATATTTACTATATTTAAATAGTAAATATATAATAAATACATTTACTTATGTAGTAAAACTATACTACACCATATTCTGTTGTTTTGTTTTGTTTTGTTTTTGTAGCCACTATGGAAAACAGTGTGGAGGTTTCTCAAAAAGTAAAAGAACTACCATATGACCTGGCAATCTCACTTCTGGTTCATATCCAAAGGAAATGAAATCAGGATCTCAAAAAGATATCTGCACCCCCATGTTCATTGAAGCATTATTTGCAATAGCCAAGACATTGAAGCAAACTAGGTGTCCAGTCTTATTAAAAGATGAATGGATAAAGAAAATGTCACACACACATTGAAATTCTATTCAGCCATGAAAAATAAGGAAATCTTGCTATTTGCAACAAACAGGCAGAAAAATAGGCAGAAAAAGACAAATACCATATGATCTCACTTATGTGTGAAATCCAAAAAAAGCCTGAATTTATAGAAACAGAGTAGAATGGTGGTTGCAAGTTGCTGGGTAGGTAATAGAAATAGGGAGATATTTGTTAAAAGGTACAAACTTTCAGTTATAAAATTAATAAGTTCTGAGAATCTAATGTACAACAGTGACTATAGTTAACAAAGCTATATTTTATACTTAAAAGTTGCTGATACAATAGATCTTAAATGTTCTCACCAAAAAATGAAATGGTAATTATGTGAGATGATGGAGATATTAACTAATCTTACTGTGGTAATCATTTAAAAATATATAAGTATCAAGTCATCACATTGTATACCTTAAACTTATACCATGTTATACATCAATTATATCTCGATAAGGCTGGAAAATAAATAAATTCAGAGCTTCACAAAAGGCCAGTCCTAAACTAGAGGAGGACTTGTGCCAGAGTGAAACGCACTGCCTGCTTCCTTCTTTGAGAAAGTCATCAGTGGAAAACAAAAATTAGCTGAATAAAATAGTGTGCTTAGTGATGGAGTTGGCATAATCTCCTTATCTCATTGTAATCTGGTAATGGACGGGCAGCCATGAACTTGGTGTGGTATTATTTTACACATATCAATTAAATCCTCAAATCCATGCTAAGGGAAGTAATTATTAATCTCATTTTACAGGGAATTGAGATCCAGAGTTAGTGTAATTCAGTCAATTGTCTTCACATAGAAGATGCTGGTTGGGGATGTTCAATGCAGACTGACTCCATTGTCCTGTTTAATTACTGTGTTTTCCTGACATTCAGGATACAAATTAGATTATCCTGGAGACTGGCATAGTTTTCCTCCCCAACACTTATCTTTTATCTCCTATCTATCTATCTATCTATCTATCTATCTATCTATCTACTTATTTTGATAAAAGTCATCCTAAAATATGCGAGGTAATATCACTTTGTGGCTTTGATATGCATTTCCTTGATGTTTAGTGATATTGAGCACCATTTTATATAACTGTTGGTCATTTGTATATTTTCTTTGAAAAGGTGTCTATTCAGGTCCTTTGCCCATTTTTAAATTGGAATGTTTGTTTATTTACTATTGAGTTGTGTAAGTTCCTTATAGGTTTTGAAAATATTTTCTCCCGTTCCATAGGTGGCATTTACATTTCGTCATTTCCTTTGCTGTGCGAAAGCTTTTAGTTTGATGTAGTTCTACTTATTTATTTTTTGTTCTTGCTTATGCTTTTGGTGTCATATCCAAAAAGTCACTGTCAGTTGCTTTTTCATTGTGTTTTCTTCTAGGAGTTGTACAGTTTCAGATCCTACATTTAAATCTTAAATGCATTTGAAGTCAATTTTTGTGAATGCTAAGATAGAGGTACAATTTCATTCTTCTGGATGTGATTATCCAGTTTTCCCAGTAGCATTTTTTGAAGAGATTGTTCTTTCTCTTTGAATATTCTTGGCTCCCTTGTCAATTAGTTGATCATATATGCGAGAGTTTATCTCCAGGCTCTCGATTCTGTTCCAGTGGTCTATGTGTCTATTTTTATGCCGGTATCTTGTTGTTTTGATTACTATACATTTGTAATACAGTTTGAAATTGGTTAATGTGATGCTTTTAGCTTTGTTCTTCTTGCTCAAAATTGCTTTGGTTAGTCTGATTATTTTGTGGTTCCACACGAATTTTAAGAAAAACTTTCTACTTCTGTAAAACATGCCGTTGGAATTTCCATAGGGATTGCAGCCAACCTATATATGGCTTAGGGTAGAATGGAGATTTTACCAATATTAATTCTTCCAATCCATGAACATGAGATATCTTTCCATTATTTGTCTCTTCTTCAATTTTTTTCCATTGAAGTTTTATAGTATACAGATCTACTTCTTTGATTAAATTTATTTCTAAGTATTTTATTGTTTTAAATGCTGTTCTGAAGGGATTATTGTCTTCATTTCTTTTCCAGGTATTTCATTGTTAGTATATAGAACAACTGATTTCAGTATGGTGATTTTGTATTCTGCAACTTTACTAAATTTATTGGTTAGTTCTAACAATTTTTGGTAGAGTCTTTATGATTTATTATATATAAGATTATATCATCTGCAAACAGAGATAATTTTACTTCTTCCTTTCTGATTTGGATGGAAGTCTTTTATTTCCTTTTCTTGCCTAATGTTCCAACTAGGACTTCGAGTGAGAGTGGTGAGAGTTTGCACCCATGTCTTTTTCCTGATCATAGCAGGAAAGCTTTCAACCTTTCATCACTGAGTATATGGGCTTGTTATATATGAGCTTTATTATATTGAGGTATGTTCCTTCTATAACTGCTTTGTTGAGAGTTTTTATCATGAAAGGATTTTGAATTTGTCCAATGTTTTATCTGCATCTACTGAGGTGATTATATGATTTTTATCTTTCATTCTATTGATGTGATATACCACATATATTGATATGTGTATGTTGAATCATCCTAATGTTTTTGGTAGAGACATTCTTTACCATTCAGTTCAGTTTGGGTTTCTAGACATGTTAGCTGGTAATGTCTTTGGGCGAGTGGGGCCTGCTATCATAGTCTGTTTTGGGGTGAAGTCACTACACAAGCTCTGAGATGGGGTGGTAGTGCTGCTGGCTGAGAACAGTTAGATAGGACTTTGGCTTGGTTCCATGCCCTGGTGGGAGTAGCAGAACAGACCCCAAGGCCCACAGGGCTTGTTGTTTGGGGATCTGAATCAGGCAAGACTGTTCACTGAATTCCATGGCCAGACGAGGCCACGGGTTTTGCTCTGCAGAAATGCCTCTGTAAGCAGGTCCATTAGATAAACTGAGCAGGTTCCCTGGTCTGGCAGACTGAAGACTGTATTCAGCAATGGCTTGGGCTGCAAATTAGTTTCCCTGCCCAGTCAGAGAAGAAGAATTAGCTCCAAGGAGAGCAAAGTTCTGTTTGTGGTCTTAACTCAAGCTGCCCCAAGTCCCAAAGTCCCTGGCCAAACAGGGCCACTGGCTTTGCACTGCAGACGATAAGCTCTGCCTGCTGGAGTCTCCATTACAGTGGTCCTGGGCTACATAGCTTCCTGGTGTTCTAGACAGGCTTAGCAGTGCTTGGGGTTAGGACTCATCTCCTCTGCTTTGTGTTCTGGAGGGTGAAGGCTCCAAGAGCAGCAAAGCTCTTTGTTTGAAGACCCTGATCAGACAGACCTGTGCTCCTCCCAGTTTTCTAGGAAGATTGGTGACTGTCTTGGCTCTGCAGATAACCCAAACCACTGGTTGGGACTACCACTTGGGTACTGCAGGTAAGAATTCAGTCTGCTCAGATCCAAGTGCTGGTTGTTCCAAGCCCTTCCCCTCCTCTCAGTCACAGTCACATTCCCAGTGCCCAAGCCTTGCAGATTCCCCTATGATCCCCATGAGAGGAGACTGGAGTAAGGACCCTCAAGAAATGACCTACAATGCTGGGGGAGCTGGACATCCATCCCAAGCTCTCTTTTACTACTTTAGGAACCAGAGACTCATGAGAGACCTCTCTGCATGGTGCTGCGCCTGCCTTGGGGAGGGGCAATGTGGTCAGTATGTAGCCTCTTCTAATGCAGTCTGTCTTGGTCTCTGTGGTGAAGGGGGTTCTTTAACTTCACCCTCACATTTTAGGAATTTCTCAATGTTGTCTCATCCATCAATAGTTACTAGTTGTTCTCATGAGGGAGAGCAAAGTTGAGAATAACCTATGTCACCCCAAGAATCTCTTGTTTAAAATTCTTTTTTCTATAGCAGCCAAGTCCCAATAAAATAAATTCTAATTTACCTTTAAAATACCTTGAAGATACACTCACAAAAGATTTTGAAGAAAAGATCATATCGATATCAGAAGCTAAAACTATCTGAAAACTTGGTGTCATAACCTGGGGGAAATTTCTAGTAACTCTCACACGATGAAGCTGGAATCTCTGATCCCGTGATCTGGATACTGATGCTATTCCCTTTTACCATTAAACTGCTGAGAATAACACTTTGGGAAGTCTTCTAAAATAGCTATCTCCAACATTCTCCATACGATTGCAATCCTTGGTCAAGTGCCAAAATAAAAACCATTCTTATTATCTGTCTGCTTTGAGATTTGTATGTCCATGATGCATTGTACTTTTTATCACCTGGATCTCAACTTTACTATTTATGTACCTCCAAGGCTTTTTCTCTGAGTCCTTGGTTATGGAGGAATGTTTCTAAATTCTCACTCCCTTCCTTGAATATGCTGCTCACTTCCCTGCCTTATATGAGTGAGATACTTCAAAAACTTAGCTGTTCTTTGCTACCTTCTCATAGTGTACTGATTATGTTTCTCTGTCTAGTGTATCTAAGAGGACAAGGTGTGTTTGTTTGAAGACCACCTAATGTGTACATATCCCATTATACCTTGTGATATTTCCAGTTTATTCCATTTTGAATATTGACACTTAACAGTTAAGTAATTCCTCATTTTAATCTGTTCACTTGTGTTTCTAAATCAAATTGAGTGAATAGCATAGTAAGAAATTCTGGAGCCAATATATTTTATATAAGATATAAGAATTCTAGGTCTATCTCCCCATCTATCCAAATGAAACACATTTTAATAATTAAATAAAATCCATGTAATTAACCTACTTATAAAATCATATAAAACTTAAATGATCTAGCATTTAATCTTAATATGATAATTGTTGCCTATAGCATATGCCAAAATAAAATCCTTGTAGGCATTAAAAGATTTTGTCAAAATAGCTTGAATAAATTATGAATTATAGCAAAGTCCGACCATACCAAAGTTATAAATAAAATATCTCACAGGCTTTAGATTTAAAAAAAATACATCAGGGTGGAATTCTTATTTCACTATATAGTGGATTTAAAAAGCCTATATACTCCATTTTGACATGTTTCTTCATAGCAACTTGCTGAAAATGATACAATATTTATCAAGTCATTATGAAAATTCGGCTACATAAGATATGTGAGATACCTTGTAGGGTGCCCAAGCTAATACAGAAGAGTGAATTCAAGTAGAAAAACACTGTAGCTAAATTAAACAAAAGAGAAAGAATAGAACTTCTAAAATTTCTTTGAAATAAGAAAGATGACCCTTTTCATAATAACATGTACTGTTAAACACTTACCCTTGATTTTATGACTAGCTGTGGTGGACACTGAAGTGCTACCCAGATCCCCTTTAGAAATGAAAGGCTGATTACCCAGTTGCTGGAAGTATTGCTGCTGACTGATAGCCCTCAAGCCATCAAGCCCACTTTAGTGATTGCCTCAGTTGAAGAGACTAGCCTCAGCCAAGGTCATTCCTCCATTCCAGATGGCCCACCTCTAATGACTAATCTATGTGGGGGTACAAAGGCTCATTCCTCTCATCCAAATTCAGGACTCCTCTGAGGGTTCATCCCATCTCCATGGGTCAGCTGAGGCTTCCGTTGAGATTGCACTGCTGCTCTGTCTTCTCCCTCTGTCTAATCCAATTTCTGTATATTTCCTCCCACAGTGTTCATCCCAAGAATACTCCTTAATAAACTTAATCTTCAAGTCAGAGTTAGCTTCCTGGGGAACTCAATCTCTTACAGCAACACATACAATTTATAGCTATTACCTCATCAAATCATCACCAAAACCATTATTATCATCCCCAAAAGTAAACTGAGACATGGAGAGGTTAAGTAATTTGCCCAGTGGCATGAAACTACTACCTAGGATTTCAACCTATGTTTCATACCAGATATAGTGAACTGTGCTGGTACCATATTCATTCTGTCTCTACTTCTCTCTTATTCATTGAGAGCTGTTACATATCAGAGAGAATATAATATTTAAGCTGCTATCTTAAGAAATTCCTGTATTTTCAAGGAAATAACTGTGTCATAGGAAATTCCCTGGATCGAGTCCTGCGTTTGGCATAAACTAAATCAAAAAATAGCAAAAAAAATAATGTTTCTGTAAGATGAAATTATTATTGGATGTGTTTCCCTGATTAATATTTGAATTCTACTATATTAGACCTTTCTTAGTATTGAGGTGGATCTTCAACATTTTGAAGTTGAATTTGTTTTTAATAACCTTTTTCTCAAATAATATATTCTGGCCAAAATAAAATGTTTGAATGTTAGAATATTATAAGTTGCATTTAGTTACCAGAGGCATTAATTGGCAGAAAACAGATCTCTTCATGAATTTTATGACTTAAATTTATAAAGGTATTCTGTTTATTTTTAAAAGTCTAAACTTTTGAGCTCTTTGTAAAGTGATATATAGATTATGAATATCTTAGCTTGTTTTCTATAATTCATTTTCCTTTAGGCATTACACTAGTCTCCATTACCTGATCTGCTCATAATATTTTTAAAACTAAACTAGCGTAGTAATTTTATTAAGCTGTTTTCCTGAATGATGGAGCTGGCTAAGATGTACCTGAAAGCTTTTTTAGCAAAAGATAATCAAGTTAAAAAATGTTAGTTAATATTGGAACATGTGCTTAATCAAAGAGAAATATACAGTGGCTGAACCTAAAGGGAAATGGGTCCTGGCCATACAAACATGGTGAATTTAGTTGTTTTAATACTTGAGGTCAATGCTTACCATTGAAGCTTTCCTCAGTGACCTTGCGGCAGGAGTCTGTATTTGGGAAATGGAATTCTCAGTTCAGAAAGCCTTACTATTTTTAGTCATTATATTAAAAAAATGAGTAGGTTAATGGATACTTACCCCTTTTGTCCTTTAAAGATTTCTGTTCTGAGAGAGTTTCTACTCTCACTGGGAGTAAAATCTGTGTTCTGTGTTTAACATTCCTCCCTGCAGTTAACTTTGTGATGTGCACAGAATAGCTCCGATGTGCTGAGTGCTACGTGTGCCTTACAAAAAAAAATCTCTGAAATACAGCAACCTTTGAGTATATATTATTATTCTTTTTCAAGATGAGAAACCTGAGGCTCAAAGAGGTTAAATAATTTACATCACCTGTATTGTAAGAGACATTTGATCATGCCTGCTACCTTGAATTTATTAGACTTTATCTTGATTTACCAAGAAAAACATGATGATATATGCATTTATATAAGGCGTATGTTATCCCATGTACTTACACAAACATAAACACAAATATATTCTGTAGCATATGAGCAAACACGAGCTAATCGTTGCATCCACTCCTGATAGGTCCCTCCGTCACATTCATAAAGAACAGTAGTATTTCCTTTCCTAAATTTTTCATAAATTCTTGTACTTCTGTGTTTGCATAAATGCTATTGCTAAGACCTGAGATGAGAAAAGAGTTTTTCAAAAAGGGAGATTTCAGAGGATATGAAAGAAGATAATAAAGCTGACATAGAAGAAAACCAGGAGAAATAGAGAATTTAGGGCTATGTTTAAAATGTTATATTTTTTCCAAGTGTAACATAAAATGACTGAAGAGTTTAAGCAAAAAAAAAAGAGGGATAATCTGATTTGAATTTTAAAATATGATTTTGATTATTAGGTGGAGAACGAATTAATGAAAGTCAGATCAAAAGTAGAAATAGGAAAGACTTTTTTGGAGCATATAAAGTTTCTTTAGTGGTATCAATAGTGGGTAGAAAAAAGGATCACTATCGTACAACTCATAATTGTCAAGTTATAATAATACTGTAAAGGAAGGAGGTCTGAATAAGAGAAAAACAATGTTCTAAAAAATAACAGTATGGGTCATCTTTTAAATAAACCATACAAATACCAGAGATATGCAGAAAAAGTCTTACGCAGGTTGTGTTTTTTCCACTGAACTATCCCACTCAACATACTGAAACTTTTTCAGAACTTATCAAGTGACTAAATTCTGGGATTCCCCTTTACCAAATTGTGGCAGGGTTCACCTGAATAAAGAGAGGAGGAAAAAGCTAGTGTATTAACCTATAGTTCTCATTGAATTAGTTTACTTTGTAATTGACGTATGTTTATAGAAATTGAAGAGAGTTTGAAGATGCTCTCGTAATGGGCCCAATTTTCTGTTGTTTTACAAATAGTAAAAGGGTATATCTAAAAGAATCAAAATAAAGATGAATATACTTTATTGTATTTCCATCTCATAATTTTTGAAAACTCTAATAATAATTTTTTCCTGCACACAATACAAAATAGTAACAATGCACAAAAGAAGAAAATATTAAGACTAAGGACCTGAAATTTGAATAGACAATCTGAGACAAAGGATTGGTTTGTATAAATTACCATGAGAGAATTCAAGAAAACCAGAGCAAAAGAGACAAAACATCTTTCACTGATCATTTATTTTGATTAAGAGATTCTTCATGAAAGGACATGGATTAATAACAATAGATGCAACTAAAAAAATCACAAGCTTTAAGGAGGCAATATGACATGCTTCAAGAGAAAACATAATCATGTATGCTTTACTTGGACCTGGAAGATGCATAATTATGCTGAGTGAAATGAGCAAGACAGAGAAAGACAAATACCTTATGATTTCACTTATATGTGGAATATAAGGAACAAAAGAAACAAACAAACCAAATGAAAACAGTCAGATACAGAGAACAAACTGGTGATTTCCAGAGGAGAGAGTGGTTAAGGGGCTGGGTGAAAAAGGGGAAGGGATGAAGAAGTATAAATTTATAGTTACAAAACAACTGCGGGGATGTAGAGTACAGCATAGAGAATATAGTCAATATTATTGTAATGGTTGTGTGTAGTGCCAGATGGGTGCTAGCATAATTGCGGGATCACTTCATAAATTATACAAATGTCTATTCAATGTACTATATACCTGAAACTAAGATAAAAAAATAGACAAAAAAAAGAGACTTTGGTAGAGTTATGTCTACACCCTAGTTTCTTCGAAGAGTTTCTTCAAGCCTCAGTTGAGGGAAAAGGAACTTGAAAAATTGTGGAGAGTAGGCAAAACTGATTTTCAATATTCCCAACTGTTATCAGGTATTTATTGCTATGACACACTGTATAACAAAGAGAAAATCCTGGTTACATACAACACTATGAATTTACTTCTTATGCATTAATGGGTAAGCTAGGGATCACCTGTTTTAGGCTGAACATGGCTGTAGCAGCTCTGCTTCATGTATCCTTCCTCCTTCTTGTTGAACTAAAAGGCTACTTCAGAAATATCTTTATGGCAAGGCAGAAGTACAAGACTACAAGCAAAAAAACAGGAAACCCTCTAAGAACAAGGCTCAGACCATGCATGCTGTTACTTTCGCTGCATTCTATTGGCCAATTCAGGTCACATAAACAAACACAAAAATCAAAGGATAAAGAAATACACTCCACCCCTTGAGTAGTGTGAGGCAAGAGTAAGTAAATATTTCTGAGCAATAGTTTAATCTACCTCACTCCTTTTTTCCTCTGCTTCCTTTCTGGCAGCCTCTTTAGCACTGGGGGAAAAAATCAATTAGTAAGAAACTAAATCACGGTATAGAGACTTGATGTACTATCCTTTGTGGAAATATTTTTATTATGAAAAAACAAACATAGGACAAATAAAATCAATAATGGTGTATTTTCAAACATCTTACAGAAGTTATATTTCTGGAGAGGGTCTTTATAGGTGAGTGCATATTGGGCCAGTGACAGATGAGTCCTAAATACTAGGGACTTTTTCCCCCTCTCTACTTCAATTCTGGATTATATTATTTAAATAAGCCTTCTTTTCTCTCTTTCTGCTTCAGAAACACTCAAACTCTTCTGTAACTACAGGAACAAATCAAACGGTGTACTCACTATAGTTACTAAGTGATCAACATATTAGGCTTTATATTAGCCTAGTGAATTGTTAGTATTTTAGTAAGAGAAAACTATAACGTCATAATTATAAAATAATCCAAAACTCAGTCTACTGAAACTACATTATCATTTTCATTTAGGTGCTTTATTAGCTATGAGGATTCTAATTTCCAAAGACCTTTAGGCTCTTTAACACACATACCATATTCACAAACAGCTGCAAACTGCCGTGGATACTATTTGACATTTAATAGGGTAACAGCTAATATCTTATTTTATTTTTCATTTGGGCAACTTATTTTCTATGTCACACCTGCAAAACTTCCCAAGGTACTACCAAATACACAAATATGGCCAGAAAAATTATTCACTTAAGAACCTTACAAGATTCTGATTTCCCTGTTAGTTCCACCCCCAACCCAACCCCACACACATTTTCCATTAGGCTCACCTCCACCTCACCACTTAATAGAAAGACACTCCATCTCTTTTTTTTCTTTCTCTCTTTCTTTCTTTTCTCTTTCTCTCTTTCCTTCTTTCTTTCTTTACTGTATTCTTTGATTTTGATACGTTAGTTAGTTGCTTGCTTTCTTCTTTACTTTCTTTCTTCTGTCTTTCATTCTTTTTTTTATTTCGTTCTTTCTTTATTTCTTTCGTTCTGTCGTTAGTCTTTATGTACTTGGTCATTTATGTTGCGTTATTCGTTATCCTTCCTTCCTTCTGTCCCTTCATCCCTCCCTCCCTCCTTTCCTCTCTCTCTCTCTCTCTCTGACAGCTCTCATTTTATTTTTTAAACAACTACAACTGCCATGTCATGGATAAGAACTACTAAGGCTATGAAAGAATGAATAACTTATCCAGAGTTTATATACCTAGTATATTGTGTAGTTGATATTTTAAATGCGGGTAAGTCTAACTCAAAAACCCATTCTTTCTTCATACAGATTTCAATAAATTTTTCAAAGAATGAAGTAGATGGTTGTAGTAGTTACTATATGGATGGTGGAAAGCCACCACAATAATGGTAATAATCACAACTATATTTAATTAAGTGCTACCCTTTGTCAGGCATAACACTAATATAAATTGAAATAAATCTTGAAATAAATTGTCATTTTCTCCTCTCAACAATTCTATTATTTATGTTTTATTATTATCTCCTTTGGTTAATGAAAAAATAGGTATAGATAGAGCTCTCAAGTTATTCCCTCTAAAGCATACTATTAGCTTTGAACCCAGAGTTTTAACTCTTAACAACTATGTCCCAGAACTATGTGTCTGTCATTCTAAACTAAGTATGATATTGGATCAGAAAACAGGTGAAGGATGGAAAAAAACATCTCTTGACTGCCAGACTGCACAGTTTGGCCACACTGTCACCTTGTTTGGGAATACTTATTTTAATAATGTTCGGTGGCAAAAGTTAGAGCAGGAAGTTATCAGATATGAAAAGTCAGCCCAAGACATCAAAAATTAAAACATAAGGAAGTAATTCCCAGGGAGAAAAACCCAAGTTTTCTCATCATTCTGTTCATTAGGCAGGGATGAATCTCAAGGCATGGAAAGCCCAGAGCAAGTGATGATATCAGACAAGAGTAGGACAAAAGAGAAGATTCTGTCATCTGGTCTTTGACCATGCCTCTCTCAGGACTCGTAGGACTATGTAAAACTTTGATATCCTGGACATAGTCACAATGGCTGAGAATTGTCTAGGAAACCACCGTGCATGCTTGGCTAATTAATCTTGCTTCCTAGTAAGCAGTAAAGAGAAAAATCACATAAAATACAAAAGAAAAAAAAAGAAAAGAAAAAAATGAGAAGCCAGATACCAAAATCAGCACAGTGAGTAGAGAGAATCAAGCAAGGGCAGGGTGTCAAAAAATTAAATTCCAGCCCTGAGATGGGCTAACAGAAATCTTTGGTCTTTTCATTTGCCCTTCCAGAGCCTCAGTTTCCAGATCATTAAAATGGAAAAGGGAGAGGTGGAGGGTAGTCAAATGTCATTCAATTTTCTTTCTAGAATTAAAGTTCTAATTTCGATGTTTTCAAAAGTTTTCAGATTTTCTGTTTAAAAAGACATTATTTTCTCATAGTTTGTTAAAAATGGACATGAAAATGGACCATTCTATCCTCGTAGGTATGCAGTTCCATGTTTTATCACCGTAAATCATTGTCAAGTCACGCAATGATTTAATTAGCCACGTTTAGCAGTTTAACTCTAGGACTTCTTCTGACTCATATATACACTAGGACTTTCCTCAAGTAAATTCTGTTACTTCAAGCAGTTCAAATTCACACCTTAAAGCATATAATTGTGCGATAATAAAAGGAAGCCTTTTTTGTGTTTTTGTTATTTGCGTTATTTATTTTAAGCATGGACAGTCAATTAGATTTTCAAATTACATTTTTTTCTCCCTCGTTACCTAAGATTTCCCTGTCTTCTAAGATGAGCAAACACTATAATCATTTTTCCTCATGCTTGAAATTATTGGTGCTCTAACTTGAGTTGGGATGGCACCTTCCTTCCAAGTACTTGCTTCGGTTATTTGCCCTGAAAAATTACTTTTGGAGGCTGAAATTTCTTACTTGCTCTTAGCTGAGAAGTGAAATTTAAGGACTTTAACTCAGATACATTCAGATAAGGAAGGTTTACGTGCCTGACAAATGTCATTTTAAATAAACAAAACAATTTTCTCCCAACTTGTTTTGTGATACATCTCAAATTATTAAGTACTTATTATTCTCATTAAAATAAAATGTTTCCTTTTTATCCTTTAATTTTCTATGAATTTTTCTTTCCATAGTCTGTGTACCTTTTTGAAACTAGCACACAAAATTTGTTGACTGTGTAAGGAGCAGATAATACACTTCCCTGGTGCTATGCAACATTTGAGATAAAACTCAGAGAAGTGGTTCCATAGAAATTGTGCTTCAGTAAATTTAATAGTTTTTATTTTTTTTTTTGCAATTAAAAAAGTGAGAGGTGGGTACTATCAAATTGCAATTTGGATTTTATGTATTATACATATTGATACTATATGAGCACACTATTCTCATAGCAACTAGTCATGAACATAAACTTGCACAATGTTTTAAAAACATTTTTCAATCCTTTGGGAACTGTAATAGACACTGAATTTAGAAACAGAAATTCTCCTTATTGTTACAACTTCCAACTTTCCTACACTGAGTCACTACAACCTTTAAAAAAGTAATTGGCATCTTTTTTGTTCATTTAGTTGCAAGAAAAAATAAAATCAATACGAAGAAAATATGCGTGCATTCTGGAAAATAAGATGAAGGAAAAAATGAACTACAAAAGACATAACCAAAAAAATTATTTTTATTATATACTATTGATACTGTGAAAAAGTATATATTTTCCCATTGATAGCTATAAAACCCAGGTAGTTTAATGAGTCTGTCCTATTTAAGTAAAACTCAAAACCATGGAAATTTAGAATGCCAGAGCTGGTAGGAATATCCAACTCAAATTCCTAATCTTATCATGAGGAAATTGAGACCAATTGATTAAAGAGTTCACTGGAATTTTACATTTACATTCAAATCACAAATGTGCTTACCTTAGTAAAGTTATAGTACAAGTCTTCTATAAAAGAATATTCACATTTCATAATATATTAATCCTATCCAAACCTTTTGCAGTAAACACATAGCAGCATACTTGCTCATGTTTAGGGGAATTGCTTTGTTCTTAAATAATTTTATTCCTTGTGATTTCCTCCTCCTTTAGAATCCAATACAAAGTTCATTCATCCAATATTTCTTAACCATCCACTATGTACCAACTTATGTTCTATACAACAGAGATGAACAAGATGCATGATGCTTATTATAGCTTGAATTACTGATTTTTTTTTGAAAATCATGCATGTTCTTTATCTATTTTGCCTTCTGAAAAATTTAAATTTTCTTTGTTAAGTTCAAGCTGCTCATTAAAAAATGTAAGGGATCATTGCCATTAACAGGTACACCAATACAATGTTTATTTAAGAAAAAATGAAATTTAATGAATTTGACTGCTATAGACAAAGTAAATCTTTCAAGCCTCTGTTTTGATTTCCTCAGTAATTTAGACCGATGTTATTAAGCAAATATTTATCCCTAAAATAAACTAGATAATGATACTATTAGTAATCCTGTGGGATAATAATGCTCATTTCTATATGAATTTACAACTCACTAATTACTTGAAAATACAATAAAAATCACTTGCAAGTACTGCATAAATATAGATAGCAATTATTTTGCTGCCATGGACTTTAATTTCTCCATTCCTCCTTTAAGATCAGACTACATACTAATTAGTGTTATTGTCGAGATTTTAGTCTATTTATCTCATTTACTCAAACAGACCTAGGAGATAGGGATGTCATTTGGTGCCATTTCATAGTGAAGCAAACTAAGGCTGGAATCAGATAATTTGCTTAATTTGAGAAGTGACAGTTCTCCGATTTCATATTATATTTCTAGAGGTAAGTAACATTTTCATTCAAATTAGCCTCTGTCAATATTTCCCCAAGCTTACACAGTTAGCAGTAATATAATGGCTATGGGTATAGCCAGATGCATGATAGAGTAATAGGGGGGAACATTTCATAAACTATATAAATGTCTAACCAAAGTACTGTATACTTGAAACTAATACTAAAATAAAATACTTAAAAAAGAAAATGACAAATTTAATTTAAATTTTTCCAGCTTCTTAAGGGATCTTTTAGCTTTGCCTGAGTCTTCAAGCCATTTTATGTTTTGCTGAATGTTGTAAATCCTATATTATCTTCCTCGATTCTATATTATAATTTATAAGGCAATAAATGCATATATACACACATAATACACAAAGTTATCTACTTTTCTAATTTTCTCCTTGATGCTCATTATTTTTATGCTGACAAAAAGAAGCAATTGAAAAAGAAATATATATCTATATAAAATTTCGTCTCTTTCTCATACATGTATTTTTTTCCAACACGAAACTTCTATTTTTTAAATCATTCTGAAAATTAGCTTTTTAAAGATAGAATTGAGTGTAAGCTGTCATTGTATTGATTAATGGATACTCTTCATTCATAGGCAGAAAAATCTACTGTGTTCTATATGAAGCATCCATGACCCTTTTTTACAACTTAACCATTAAAAACTTCATTGCACATGATATAAAAGGAGAATAAAACCATGTAAGGTTCTGTCTTTACCATGAAGTAAAGAAAGTACACCCATTATTTAACATATATTCATTAATTACCACTGCATTCTGTATTTAGATATGTGGACATTTACATCTATATTGATATCTGTTTTCTCTATACTATCTAATTTATAAGTAAATATGTGTATTTGTTTCATGTGCTTTATTATTTATGTTTAAATGTTAAAATCTGTGGTATGTGCTACTGAGTTTTTGTTGTTGAAAATAAAGAAGAGATGCATAATGAAAATTTGAGGAGTCAGGAAAACTCAGGAACCACTTTTGGGGCTGTCAGATACAGCAGCAACAGGATGACAGATGATATTATAGACAGTTGCAAAGGAAACAAATGAGCCTAGAATTGGATGGGGTGAGAATAGGATGAGGTTTACTGAAGTGCTGCTTTCTGAGCTGATTGTTGAGGACATGTAAGAACTAATCGGAAACAGAAAAAGAGAAAGGATATCCAAGGCAGAAAAGAAACAAATTTAGATAAGAAGGTCCAGAAGAGTAAGGAATTATCTAAGATTGAGAGAGGAAATACCATGGAGGTCTTGTGTATCTTGCTGAGAGGTTTGATTTCTGACTTTAATTGAAAAAAGAGCAAATTGTCAAAAATGAAGATGATGGATGGGATGGACTTGTTGAAAAGAATAACACAGAGATCTAAAAGTTAGAGAGACTACTAACTTAAAACTGTAACTGGCTAGAATTTGCCAACATATTTTCACTCATATTCTTTCCAGATAATATCTGCTGAGCCAAAAACAAAGGAAAAGCGAACAAAACAAAACACATCAACATACCTCAAATTAAATTAACTGAAACTAATTGGTAGAACCTTTAAAGAATCTCACTAGTTACAAAGGATAATGAGCCCGATTGAGAAATAATGTGTAGCCTGAGTCTAAATCCTTTAACAGATAATATTAAGTGATTATTTAAAAATAATGAGCTAGTTCTACATGTGGTATCATGGAAGACTAATGTATAGTATATCACTAAGAAAAATCAAACCAATTTTAAAATAGCTAAGTAATATGTATAGAATGATCTCATCTTTGTAAACACATAGATAAGGGAAAGGAACTATACATTTATGTATATTTTAATATATCTACAGAAGCACAAAGGAAGGGGCAAAGAATTATTAAAGAAACATATAACATTGGTAATCTAGGGTAAAAAAGATAACAAATTTCTTTATAAATCTTTGTATTGCTTGATTTTTTATAGTAAGCATCACGCATTATTCTTTGTATTCAAAATATGTAAATTTTAAAAGTGTAAAGGAAAGTAATTGCAGATAATCCATGAAATAAGAATATTAGCTATTAAAACACTAAAGTTGGTAAAAACATTACTCATTAAAAAAAGGTTCATAGGTTTAAATATGTTCCTTCAAGAAAAAAGAAGTTAAATTAAATAAATGTTCAATTTTAGAAAGAAAAATTAGCTGAAGAAAAGAACGAAAAAATTATAACATTTAAAGCATAACTTAATACATTGGGATATGGAAAATTAACTACAATATAACAAATAGAATACAGTACTTGTTTTCTTAAAATATTCATATACAAAATATTGGCAAGTTAAGTAATGATAGAAAACATTTCTAAATAAAATTTGAAGTGAAAAAGAGAAAAAACTGCAGAGCTATTTAAAATTAGAGACAGAATACATACACTCTATCAATCTGAAAAAATATTCATAGGAAATGTAAATTATATGAACGTAATTAGACAAAACCAGATCAAAGAAATTAGCATGGAAGAAATTGAAAAATATATCAAAGTTTTCAAACAGGTTCTAAGTAAAGATGTGTTATCTATTATGACACTCACATGCTAAATAAACTGTTAGTCTTACAGAAAATAATGGAAAGCCAAGAAATTTACTTTTTAACGGAGCACAGCTAGACTGTCAATAATTGATAAAGGTAGTGGATATGCATAAGTTCATAGGCACACATCCATACACACATCTACATAAAACCATGGTTCTATAATAGTCCGATCTCAAGTAAATTCAAATGAGAATACCTGATTTCATAAAAACAAAATTAATTGTTCATTGAGTGATTTATCTGCTGAGAAAAAAAAATAAGACTAGCTCAGGAATGAAAATATAGCTTTTAATATTAAGAATTCTATGAATATAAAATAAGGACACTTCTGTATCATGAAAAATATTATCTCGAATGACCAGCAAATAGCATTTTAAAGTATGGAAGGGGCGACAGGCAAAAGTGTCCAAATGTGATCCCAGGAGCTTATTTGAGTTTGCTAGACAAGGAGCTGGCTGAGACCTGGGGCAGTCTCTTTTCTCAAGGGGAGATGTACTTTCTCTCAGCTTCTCTAAGTATGCATGATTTCCCACTATTGAAAGGAGGGACAACACACCTGTCACATACTTCAGTGTCTGCGGAGGCAGGGGAGCTAGCTTTCCTAGACAACCTTGATATCCTGGTACCACAACAATCTGTTCCTACATTGATGAGTTTGTTCTCATATTTGCCCTCGAATGAGGAATGGCAAGAAACAGGCAGCATCTCTCCATTTGACCTTGGCATGCCTCTTTGTGGAAAGATGGGAATATCACAATGTTTATGCCTTCTCTTGCTACCCCTGCCTTGTAAGTTTTCTTAATAAAACCTGTTCTTTAATCTATTCCTTGCAATACTACACATTTTGCCCTGACTGATTACACAGGACATGGAAAATATCTGGAATTCTGGCCATTAAAATATGAAATGAGAAAACAAAGAATATAGCACATTCTAATGCAAAGAGTCTAGAAACGGGCAAAAAACACATATATGTTAGTGCAGGTCCTTTAAGAAGCAGACACCAATATGGGATTAGATGTCCAAGAGATTTACTGAGGAAAACACCTGTGAAGGAAAATGGGGAGAGAATAGGGAGGGAACCAGAGGGGACTGGAAAAGTCATCACATTGTAAGGATGGTCCCCCATGGAAGAGAAAAGAAGATACATTAGAGCAGGAAATATATTAGTTTGTGGTGTAGTTCTAAGAAAGTTCCAACAAAGATGATGGGGAGTCCTTGAGCCAAAATCAGCTGTGAGAGAAGTCCTGTGTTCCAAGAATGGGTCTTAGTATCCTCAGCACATTCAGCCATTGACTGGAAGCAGCTCATGGAAAGCATGGCCTTGGTGCCAATACCTTGATGGATTTCAGAGGGCAGTAGTTGGGGACCTCTGTGAATTATGCTCCCTGTAGTCACAGATCTGAGAGGCTCCTTCTCAGGGCTGTCACAGTATGGTTTTTAAATAAGAAAATCATGAGAATTTGTAGATATGCTTGGAAACCCCAATATTAACAATAAAACATTTATTATTTAAAAGATGGTTTAAAATTCATCTGTGGGGCTGGTATTGTTCTGGAATTAGGATGAAATCTCTTTGCAAGTAAGTAAGAACACTCTATGTTCTATAAGATATGGTGCAGCAAGAACTTTATTTATTCATGATAACATATATCCAGGAATAATAAATAAGCATCATGCATAAGCTTCCAAAATCTCATGACAATCTGTCCAGTTTTCATATAGTATGCTAATAAGGAGAAAAACAGAAAGAATATATTTTAAATAAATTATATCACGGCAGTTTTTTAAAAAGCAGAATATTAAAAACTAGATATCTAACAAAGAAAAATATAACTGAATATGTCTGTATGTGATGAAATATTATAGTTGTTTAATAAATCAATAAGTTCAAGAATTTGTGCCAAAATGGTAAAATTTTTATACTAAGTAAAATTTAGCAGTATATAAATCTGTTTCTGAAATGCGATCCTAGTTACACACACACACACACACACACACACACACACACACAGAAAAGCAAATGTAAGGGAACAAACATAAGCACTTATGCATAATTTCTGAGAGTTGAATTAGGAATAATTTGATGTTTATCCTTTATGCTTTTTAGCTCTTTTCAAACTTTTCCATTCATTATGCATGAAGTGCAAAATGAGAAAATAATTTTGTAAAATAATTTTAAGATTTATATAGCATTATAGTAGGAATGTCATCATCATTGACGCTGTTTATCAAATATTTCTGGTCTTCCCTTTAGAAGCACATAGTAGGAATTTGCTTCCTGGTAGCTTCACAATTAGACAGGTTTATAATTCAACAGTCCCTAACTTTTTTGGCACCGGGGACCAGTTCTGTAGAAGATAACTTTTCCACAGGATGGTGTTGAGGGGTGGTTTCAGGATGATTCAAGCACATTACATTTATTGTGCACTTTATTTCTATTATAATTACATTGAAATATATAATGAAGTAATTATACAACTCACCATAGTGCAGAATCAGATGCCACCAGATGCAGCTGTACTGAAATATATCAACTCACTTGCCACTATAAAGTCTGCCACCAGATGGAACTTGTCTTTTGCCACTCACTGATAGGGTTTTGATATGAGCCTGCAAGCAATTGATTATGGCCTCTGTGCAGTCAAACTTCTCTGCTAATGTTAATCTGTATTTGCAGCTGCTTCCCGGCACAGATATCCTTGCCTCAGCTCCACCTCAGATCATCGGGCGTTAGATTCTTATAAGGAGCACGCAGCCTAGATCCCTCACATGGACAGGCACAATAGGGTTCATGTTCCTATGAGAATCTATTGTCTGAAGGTCTGAGGTGAAGCTGAGGCAGTGATGCTAGTCCTGGGAAGCAGCTGCAAATACAGATGAAGCTTCGCTTGCTTCCTGGCTGCTCATCTTCTGTTGTGTGGCCCAGTCCCAGGCACGAACTGGTAATGGCCTGGGAGTTGGGGACCCCTGGTTTGTATGACTAGATCGAAGCAGTGAGTTGAGAGCAGTAATACGATGTGTCACTTCCGGGCTGGGGCATTTAATTACTGATATAACATATTTTCTGCAGTAATAACCAGAAATACTGAAAATGGTGTGTGCTTTACTAGCCTGAATACCTCAGAGACAACCACGGACAAAGTTTCTTTGCCTACCTGTGATTAACATGTAAGTTTGAGAAGAAATAAGTCTGTATTTCTTCAAGCACTGATATATGCAAATTGTAGTTTCTTTAACATAACCTAGTCTATTGTAACTTACATACAACTGATTCCTAGATGGAGGGTACTGCCATAATGAAACCCTAAAATATGAGGCATTAGCTTCAGGATTAGTTGGCAGACAGGGAGAAAATGGTCACAAGCTGCCGGCAATTAGGGGAGAAAGGGAGGGAATGAGAGCGAGAAAAGGGGTGAGAGGGCGAGAGAAAGAGAGAGAGAGAACACACATAATAGAGAGATAGCTCAAAAAATAACTATGGTATTCTGTGGTATTCTTGCCAAAAATTGATAACTTTAATCATGAGAAAACATCAGACAAATCCAAGTTAAGAAACATTCTGTGAAATACCTGGCCGGTATTTTTCAAAAGTTCCAAGGTCATGAAAGAAAGAATGAAAAACTGTCACAGATTAGAGGAGACAAAGGAGACATGACAGTTAATACAATATGGGATCCTGGATTGGATCTTGGAAGAGAAGGAAAAATTTGTGAGAACACTGATGAAATACGTCGGTCATCTAGTTAGTATTGTTAACATATCGGCTTTGATGATTATATTATTATGTTAGATGTTAATGTTGGAGGAGTTGGATGAAAGGTATATAGTAACACTGTAGTATTTGACAACGTTCTGTAAATTTAAGTTTTTTCAAAATAAAAAGTTAAAGATGTAGTGGGAGAAGGACTGAGTAGCTTTGTCAAAAATCTGAGTAAAGAATTGCAAAGGTGAGTAAAGAATTCTTCATGCAATAAAACTAAAAGGTGTGTGTAAGTGTGTGTGCGTGTGTTTACACATGGAAAAAGCCTGAATAGAAGAGAAAGAAATCATAAACACGTAGTAAAAATTTTTACAGTTCTTTGAAATACAAAGCAATACTAGGGATCCCATACTTTTAAACAGACAAAGCAGGATAAGAAGCTGCACAGCCCTCAAGAATGGCTTCATCTCAAATCTCATTTCAAATGTAGACAAACATGGTAATGAAAAATGAAGAACCCACCACAGGACACAAAAAAGAGATTTAAAAATCAGTGGCTGGGGAGCACCTCCTAGGGAGAAAAACTGAGTCTAATCAAGGAATATTCCCTACATTCAGATGTCCGCCGAGTAACATTTCAGAATTGCTAATCACTCTACATGTCCCATATTCTTTCTTTCCCCCAATAGGAGTGTTTATTGTAGTTACATTGAACTTGTTCCTTCTTTGTATATGGTGGAGGTGCAGTGGGGAGATAACTTATGTTTGTTTTTGTTCCTAGATTCTGCCACAACAAAAACCTATGTAAGACAGCCACAAGTCAATCTCTTTGATAGAGGCAAGTCTGTGATCCTAGATATTGAAATTGATGCTTTGGCAATAAGAAGCCTTTGGTTTATCTCCTTGGGGGGAGATATAGATGTATTTTGTATGAGAGAAAGAGCGTGAGCCAAATATTCAGTAAGTAATCAGTAAGTGAGGACTGTTTGTGAAACACTACTAGTTCTTCAGTATCTATGCTGTTTAACAAATATTTCTGGTTACTCTGTCATTTGTGTACATGGTAAAACTATACTTTCTGGCCTCCATATGGTTGAATAAGACTGTGTGACTAGATTTAGCTGCTTAGCTGTGAGTAGAAGTAATGTTTGTCACCACCGAGCTGGCTCATTTAATTGCAGATATGCTGCCATTCATAGATCCTTTTCCCCACTTTACTCATGACCAAAGTATTCCAGATGGTGGCTGCTCTGTCAGTTTGACACCATGAGCAACAGAAAACACATCCCCTATCCCTCCCCAATGACCTATGACATACATGTAGAAAAAATAAGATAACAACTTTATCATCGTCTTTGGAAAATTAAGGTTTTGTTGTTGTTGTTATTGCAGAACAGTTTAGTCCATCTGACTGAAACAAACTATGTCTCAAATTGCTGTAACATGTTCCTATAATTTAAATCTTTAGTACTTAGTTTATAATATTAGGTTATACTTAGAGGGAGACAAAACATTTGAGATTTGAAATATTCTAAGTTTCTGGATATCCATTACAAAACAGTCATGCTTGTCCATAAACAGCGAAGTATTCAGCACAAGAAAAGTACTTAAACATTTTTAGTGTATTTATGTACTAAGGCCATACATGTATGAGCGAATATATAAAAGCATGAAACAAAAATAAAAACAAAATGTACTGAATGTCCCGTGGGTAGTGAAAAGTAGTGAATGGCCCAAGAAAGATATCCATGTTGAGATTAATATCAGTGTAAAAATCTAATAGTGAACAATTTCATATAAAAACACAAGCAACAGTGCCTAGAACTCAGGCTCAAGATCATTCCCTGAAAATTTCAGAAGAAATAGTAAATTTGTGGCATATTCATATTGAGTCCAGCTAAGGGAAGATGGGTTGAAAAGTATGTTTAAAATGTTCAATTAACTAATGGAAACGAAAATAAAAATAAAAATGTGTGTGTGTTCACAACTAGGATTGCCTTTATGTCATATATTGGGGTTAGATTTAGGTATCTATATAAAATTGCCTATAAGAAAGTATATTTATACCAAAATATATAAGGGAAAATAAGTAATAGTAATTGCTAAATATTACACATCACTTTAACTGCATTATTTTCTTTCATAATATGTAGGTTTTCACTTTTATGAGTTAATGTACAACACTAGTAGATTTGAGAAAAGTGGGTCATTGGCCATGTACAAATGGGCAAAAAAGTTTAGCATGTGGAGAAGTAGGCCAACTGCACCATAATTAAGACATCTGCCCACTTAATTACTATTACATTAAAAGGATAACCTTCAATTTTTCTTCTAGCCCTTCTGTCACTGCAAAGTTTCACTATGACACAGTTTGTCACCCCAGAGGATAAAAATTTTAATGTATTTCTTGATAACTGTCATATTTGTCTGTTTTACATGCTCAATAAGTGAGAACCTCATGTAAAAATTAAATCATCACAATATTATTGTCTCTTTGCTGAAATTGTATTTCAAGGTGAGATGCAATCTGTAATTGACTCAATTTAATTCAGCCAGCTGTTGTATTTTAAGAAGAATTTGCTTCCCTCAGCTTGTCTTTACAATTTTTACTTTCTCATGTTTTTGAGTAAAAGAGTTATTCGGTCAGCAGGAAATATTCTTGAACATCAAATATTTAAACTATGGAGCCACAAATTTGAGATAGTATCCATGCTAGGCTTCTGCAAAAAACAGAGAATTTGGAACATGAGGTAAATTTCTGTGCTTTGCTAAGAGATGCATTAACTACAACAAAATGAGAAGAAATTTAAAAGCTTTGATATTTGTGAGGTGTACATATAAAATATTACCCTACATATGTATCTTCTCTTTTTATAATAAAAATTTCTTCTGAAAAATGCTATGAAGATATTACTTTAAAATTGCAAAAAAGAAAATTAGCGAAGAAAAATAACAGCATATATATTATTCTATTCTATTAACCAATGTCACTCCAATAAATTTAATAAAAATAAATAACTTATTCCCCCATTTTCATTTCAAAATGTATATATTCATACTTTATTTTTAATTAAATTAGTTGATTATAGATTTGTTTGCTACATTCTCTCTTAAATAGCCAATTTTCAGTTTGTTTTTTGTATTTGTTCTTTTAAGGTTTACTAAACATTAAGTTATGTTGTGGGTTTTTTTTAGTTCCTTTCATTTACTTTCCTTATATTAATTTTATTACTCTCTTTCTAACTTTTAAAATGAGTGCTTAACTGATTTATTTTCATTCTTGCTTGTAGTATCACTTTCTGTTGAGAGAGAATATCTTCATAAATGTAGCTTAAACAATTAAGACACTTAGTATCTCACATAACAAGAAGTCTGCAAGCACACTGATTCCACAGCTGGTTTTAGCAATTCAATGATATCTTTAAGGGATACCCCGTATTTTGTATCATTCTGTTCCACCATTCTCACCATATCAGCATTATTGTCACTCAGCTTTTACAGGTAGCTAGCACAGTTCCAAGCTCTACACGCAAATTCAACTATATCCAACAAAGCATTTCTTATTTTAAGCCTAAAGTGTGGAAAGCAATTTCTGCCAGTGTGTGATTAAAGGGTAGGGAACTGTTAGGGAACCAACAATATCTGCCACATTTTTTAAGATTTAAAATATTTTAAATTATTAGAACACTGAATATTGCTTTAGCCATATCCTAGTGGTACTGATATATAGTGTTTGCTTATGATTATTTGTTAGACATTTATGACTTTTAATTTTTAATTCCTTATTTAGATAACTACAAGTGTTTAAAAGTTATGAGTGTGTGTTTATTTCCAAGTCACAGCATTTTTTCTTTATTATAAATTTATGGTTTCATTACATTATGAAGATAACATAATGTGCTTATTTTTTAACATTTATACAATTAGTGATTCTTATTGACACACGTGACCAAATATATAGTTAATTTTGTAAAATCGTCATGTGTGCATTTCAAATGAAAATACATTCTTTGATTTTAGGATATAAATTTTGATATATATCTATTAAGGCCATTCAAATTTGTATTTTCTTGAATGACATGAATTGATAGATGTCAGTTAAAGATGCTCAGTGTTATTTCATTCTTTTATTTCTTTCTATTGTTGCTGATTCAAATTTGACTTTCTTTTAATTACTTTCTTCCTTTTATTTTCTACATTCTGCCAGTTTATGTTTCTTTTATTCTCATATCCCTTTTTTCTTTTTAGGCGAGGCAACCCTTAGTTGGCCTCACAGATTGCAAGGACTTTGTCAGTTTACAATCCCTTATTTTTTATGCCTACAGCACCTGATCTTCCTAGGTGGTCTCCCATCCAAGTACTAACCAGGCCTGACCCTGCTTAGCTTCTGAGATCAGACAGGATCAGGCTTGTTCAGGGTATCATGGCTGTAGACTCATTTCCTTTCTTTGAAATCTTATATCTCTTAAGCCTTGTTTTGGAGAAGACATATTTTCTTTAATATTCTAAATTGAATGTAGAATTTTTTTAAAACTGTGTTCGTATTGTAACATTTTTTTCTAAAATTGCTTTTGTCTTTCATTTTTAATGTTTGACTTTTGCTGATTTGCATTACTTGTGTACATGCCCTATACTGGCTATGTTATAATTATAATTCATCTTTGAATAGGTAAATGCCTTTTGGGTCGAAGTTTGAAGCAGATTCCAGTTATACGGAACATAAATGTCTCTAGTTATTATAAGAACCTATTTAAAACAAACTGGAAATTTTCAAAGAATGGACTGACAGACATTATTCTATAACGAACAATACAAAGCAGACCCACCAGTGGAGTTGCTACCTCTTTGGTTATCAAGACTAGCTAATCAGAAAGATGTCACTGAAACTGTTGACTTCAAAAACCACTGAATCTTAACTTCAATCCAATAGACATTAGGTGGCCTAGTTCTTGGCTCTAGAGCCATGGTATTCTTTACAGATCCACACCAGCACAAAACAGATACCCGATATTCTGCCTCTTGACACTCTAGATGCTAGCAACTAACACTGAATGTTGTGGCAGGGGTGGGAGTGGAGACATAGCCTTGCTTGACGGCAGAAAAAAAATAGGAAAAAAAAACACTTCTGCATTTCAAAATTCATATGAATGCATCTAACTTACAGACTCTACATAAGTTTCAGGTCCTAGTTATAAGAGAGCTAGAAAAAAAAAGAGTTTTTACCTTTCCAGACTCTGAAGTACAGAAGAATAAAGTAAAATGCGGTTGAAATGAGTATTGAGTGCCAACTGAACATGTGTTCTACAGCCAAATTTTCATTAAATACTATAAAGGAGAAAGACCCAGGGAATGAGTTGAGGAAGTAAGTATCTTAGATTTGGATCAACAGAATTAAAACTTTTTCTCCCTGACATTCAATGCTGAGAGTATTTTCTACCTACCAGTCAGTAGAAGGCCTGACTCTTAGTGAATCCAGCATATTAGTGATTCTTTAGATGGCAATTTAGCTTCCACTACTCCTTAGCTAACCAAGGTCAGCAATTATGGGTCTTCATCCTCACCTACTAGTCATCTATTCTTGAACATAATTAAAATTTGCTTCCTCCAATGATGGTGTGTCTATCTAATTCTCTGATCATCACTTTCCCCTGAACTTCTTTGTATCACATGAGTTTGGCCACATTTTTCTAGGCTGTCTATGGTAAATGGCCTTATAGTTCAAAGGGTGGGTGGCCTGCTTAGTAGGCCGCCAACTTATAAACAGCTCTGTGAGATAAATGCCTGAGTACTACTGAAAAGGGATATTAATTTCTTTAGAGCTTCTATCTTGATTTGGTCCAAATTTTACTGTAATTCATTGGGAATTTGAGGTATTTTTGTGTTTTGTTGTTGTTGTTGTTGTTGTTTTGCTTTGTTTTGTCTTTGGTTATTTCACCAAGGTCAAATTTTTACTTCTTTATTTTTTCATATTTTTGTTCTCAATTGTTTTCAGGGGAGGAGGTGACCCCATTTATGCATCTACTCCCAATCTCATCAAATAATCAAACAAACTGATTATAGATAAATTGGGATATGAAGAAATTAAAAAATAAATAAAAGGTACCAAAATTTTTTCGATTATCTGATCAAGAAATATTCGAGCCTAGAAAACCAAAACCATAGAACATGACAAAAAAATCTTTAAAAGCCAAATAGATCCCAAAATCATTTCCTTAGGAAACTGATAGAAACACATTTGTTTGTTCTAGACTTTGTCAATTTTCATTTCTAGACAGGAGGAAGCTCAAATTATAAACATGTAAAAATAGTACTTTAAGTTCAGAACAAAACTATTCCTAATATACATGCCAAGTAGGACATCTGAGACAATTAGTTCAGTCTGTTCATTTAGAAGCAAAATGATTGCAACAGCGATTTATTTTATTATCTTTCAGTAAAGCTGGTTCAATCCTGACAGAGCCTAATGGCTAACGCCTCATAAATATCAATCACTTATTCAAAAAGTGGTCCTGTGTAGAGAAAACTTAGATGAAAAACAGCTGCTATGATCTTTGGTCTTTGTAATTTCTTTAAACACATCTGTCTGAATCAGAATGTTCTTCATGGTGATATTAATTTATTTAAATATAGTTGGACAAAAATGGAAAAGAAAGTAATAATAAAAGAGTGCGGGAAAGTACAAAGCAGATAATGTGGGCATAGGAACTTCTAAAAAGGTAATTTTTCAACCATGTGTTTTCCTAATACCTGGAATAGACACAAAGGAATGATCAAAGAGTCCATACTTGATATTAAAAGCATAGCATACCTATGTTTATTTTTGATTATATGAGCAAAGGTATCCCACAAAGAGATTAGAATGAAATACATAAAGGTAAGTTTGATAAGATGGCCACTTAATAGGAATACTCTAAATAGAGATTTTAGCTTAGTTTAAAAGATGCACAGAAACTGATTTCCCTCAACACTGCAAGTAAGTGTTAAAATCTCCCATGCTAGTCAATTAGAGCATTCATTTTCTAACTGTTTTCAGCCTATGGGCAGTGAAGATGGAATTAAAGAGCAATCACCTTATAAAAAGAGCTTAATGTAGTTTACAACTCTTATTTATATCATCTTCTTAAATGCTAAAATGTTTCATTCAATATAGTATAGCATAGACTATTTTTATAAGTCTCGCTTATAAAGCTGCAATCACTGTGCAATTAAAATACCACTGCAATTAAGATGTGTGGAATGGAACATTCAGAAATGTACACATTACTTTCCTTTATAACCACCAAGGGAGACATTTTATATTCTAGTCTCCCAATTTATAAGATTCATTCAGCTAACAAGGAAATGTCTTTATTCACACAATAGCTTTACACACACACACACACACACACACACACACATCTCTACTGTGGAGTGTTATATATTTATAAACATCCAAAGGAAAATTTAAGAAGTTTATATTTTCAAAGTTTGAATTGCTATATGAAGATAAGACCATTTGGTCTTGTTTATAGATTGTTCTTTTTCATTTCAAATTTTTTTCCAAATGAAAAGACAAAGCAAGCATCACTAAGGCAAGTTATCTTAACTGATTCTAAAAACAAGTTGGCAATTTTCCTTTTTCCGTTTCACAGAGAAGGAGACTGATGCTCAAAGAGGAAAAGCCATTTGCAGCTAATAAGTTTTAGGGCTGGAATGCAAACCTCAGTCTGTCTTTTCACAAAATCCTTGCCTAAATATGAACTCCAGTCACCTAGCATTATCTCTACTATAAATATATGTGGTTAAAGTATTTAGAAATGTTTTTTTTTGGTTATTAAGTGGACCCTGTGTGAAAAATTACCCATGCATTTTGAACGTCCTTTACTTAAATGCAGATAGACTCTTATGAATGACCTAGTTTCAAATCCTTTCTTTAAAGGGAAGATTTTAGGGATTCCGGGAGTTGAGATGATTACCTCAAGTTCTTAACAAATGAAAAAGCAGGGTTAAGTTTAAAAACCCAGAACATTTAACAACCAGCTTGCTGTTTGTTGTTTACGACTTGCCAAGAACCTTTGCTTTAACAACTACATAAGTATTGTAGACTCTAAATGTTAATCATAAATATTTCAGAGTAGTAGTTCAACAAATCTGGATTGAGCAATTACATACACACCACATAAGCATCAGAGGCACACATATTACATATTACTAGGCATTCTTATGTAGACCTTCCAAATGATCACATTTTCCTTTATGTATTAATAGTACCTAACTCATAGGGTTGTTGTAAAGATTAAATGAAATAATTATGTAGAATACTTAGAATTATCTAGGGCACATAGTAAATCGTTCAGTATTATTATTGGTAATGCACCAATCTAGCCCTAATACTTTCTCCATTCACTGCATGTATGCACTGCCTATCTTCTCTGGAGGAATGCAGCTCTATTTCCCAAAGCAGTATACAAAACAAAAGAAACTTATAGAAAAGTTAAGAAAATGATATAGTGCATTTGATTTTTAAAAGATCAAATTTAGATTTTTTTAAAATATCTGTTCTTTGGTTCCCTTTAAAAGCTGTGGTAGCCTCCATGATTCCTACCTTTTTGTATTTCATGCCCTGTGTAATACCCTGACCTTGAATGTGGGCAGGACCTGTGACTTGCTTCTAGACATACAATATAGCAAAGGCAAAGGGACTTTGCAGATGTAAGTAAGATTCTAAAGTAGTCCATACTGAAATACTCAAAGGAAGATTATCCACAGAGGGCCTTATTTGGTCAAGTGAATGCCCTTTAAAAAAAGACAGAGTCCTCCCTGAGTGGCTTGATGAAGTAAGTGGCCATGTTGGAGAAGCTCACATGGCAAGGAACTATGGGTAGCCTCTGGGACCTCAGAGTGGTTTCCAGTCCAGTCGACAACCAGAAAAAAAGCTGGGGCCCTCAGTCATGCAAGTGTGAGGAAATTAATTTTGCCAAAAACCTAAATGAGCCCGGCAGCGTATTCTTTCCCAGTCAGGCCTCTGGATTACAACGCTGCCCAGACAACATTATGATTAAAGTTTTCTGAGACCCCGAACAGGATACCCAGGTAAACCAGACCTAAACTCCTGACCCACCAAAACTGTTAAAGTCAGTGCATGTTGTTTTACATTGCTAAATTGATGATAATTTGTTATGCAGCACAGAAAAGTAATATGAGATTATGTTTTATTTTGTTTGTTCCTCTCTGAAGCCTATACTGATGGTGCAGACAAAAAGGAAAGAATAAGGCACTTAAATATGGACAGAAAGGAAATAATAGCTTTTTTTTTGTTTTACATGTTAATGAAGAAAACTATGGAGAAGAACAATCCTTCAGTTTGAGCAGTTAATTTATTTGTAATTAACTTAAAACAGCCAAGCAAGTTATCTTTGACCAAAGATTTCTCCATCGTTAACCAATTTCTTTCCCTGAAATGCCCACTCTTACCTATTCCTATGATTGAACATAATGAATGAACTATTTCACATTCTACTATCCTAATAACACATAATTGTCCAAATGTTTTCATATAAATGGCACAATTTGAGTTTCATAACAATTTTGTGAGGTAGGAACAAAAGAAGTGTGGAATTCTCAAATTCAGAGGCAAAGCTGTGAATCCAGTGGTTATCTGTGGGCCTGAAAAGAGAGTACTAAAATAAATGAAGATTGCTTTTTCAGGTAAAGATACTGTAGTTCAGAGATGATAAATGACTTGCCCAGTGAAAGCTGTACACAGAAGTACAAGGATTAAAACTCAGACCATCTGCAACAGAGGCCAGGAGTTATTTTCTGTAATAGCATTTTACCCTTGGAAAGGAAACACATTTAGCTATTAACAGCCATTAACCTTTTTGCTCAAATTTACATCACTCCTTACCAGAGAACCTTGAAGAACGGGATGCAAGGAGGAGATGAAAGGAAATATCACGGGTATAGAGTGCTGTCTAGCCTTGAATATCAGAGAAAATAGCAGGAGCACAGTAGATACCTCTAGGTAGAGCTACCTTCTGACAAAAGGAAGATAAACCGGTAAATAAAATGCTAAAATTTTAAAAGAAAACTACCTATTAATTTCTTTTTCTAGCAGGGCCTTTAAAAATGCAAATCAATAATTGTCTCTTTTGAAAATGAATTTCCAAAAGCTTTGAAAAATAATTTTGCTTACTAACTTTTTATCTTATTCTGATGAAGCCTCAAGCAATAGCTCAAACATTTTGGTTTGTCTCAAAGAGGACTCTGGATTTCTTTTGAAAGAACACTATCAGATGTTGAAGAAAACACCAACTGAAGCTGAATACCAGTAGCATCTTCTTGCTGTCGTGAATATGAAGCCATCTGTGTTCTGTCACCCTAGGGCTTCTCATTCTTGTTCAGTATAAATATATGCTTCTCAGTTTTTTCCATGCACAAAAGCAGTGGTCACTGAAAAACCAAGATTCCCTAAGCGGTCTAATGGTGTTGATGCTTACCAGCCAGACACTACCAAGAAAGATATCTGGGCTTATTATTTGCTGCAGCAAAGAAGCCTGCACATCATAGTGACATGTCAACAAGAGGCTATTAAGAGGAGCTTATTTGGGGATTTAGGTTTGTATTCTTGTTGACTTTTCAAGGAAGTAGAGATTTCATCTGGATTGGGTGCTGTCAGAAAGCAGAGGCAATTCAGTGACTGGATATCTTAATAATTTTTATCTAAGAGGTATAAGAAATGAAGTAGGATTCTAATTGATAAAGAAGCAGAAGCCATTTTGTAAACTGGGAGAGGAGTAAGTTTGGACAGTTCTGTGGTTTTCACAGTGTTCTTGTTTTGTCTAAGCTCAGGCATGAGTATGGATGGAGTGGCCATGTTTTTGTCTCACTCCATCATGGACACAGACTGACCTTGTCAGATGTTGGTATTCTGTTAATTTTTGTTTCTATTCAGCAAGAGAAGAACATGACCAACTACCAGGTTACAGCTGTCAGCGGTCTTTATTCTTCCTCAGTGGACATCCAGGTTAATGGAGAACTACCTCTTCCCTAATCTCAGACTATGTGGTTGAGGTGAGGCTGACCCTGTCCCTGCTCTAGGGATGGGAACATGACCAAAGTCTGGTCAATAAAACTTCTTTATATCTCAGTCCACAGTGAATATTTCAGAGATGAGCATCTGACCTTAAAGTGAGCCAATGACAGGCAACATCCACAGAACTTTTGCTGAAACTACCTGGAAAGATGTGCATTGTTTTAATGAAATTGTTTAGGCTTAGAGGTTATAGAGAGTTAAGATGCTTTAGCTACTTCAACATCAACAGTTGCAAGCCCCTAGCCTAAAGCGACCAGTCTTACTACTGAACATGAAACTATACTTTCTTAAACTGTTAATTTTCCTTGCTAAATTTGAACAGGAGTATGTGCGTTCCCAGACTTGCTTATCTATAGAACATCTGCTTCGGAAATCTGACAACTATCCACTTGCATTGCCTCATACGTCACATTTTATGTTTTCCTATTCCTTTTTCCTTAAACACCTGAGTACTTCTAACGCGTAAAACCTCAGCTAACTGCCAGAAGGCAAAACAATCTCATTTCAAAATGTGATATTGTGATTTATAAGAAATATATATTTGGTCTTTGTTCATAGGTCCTAGCTCACAGTTCCTAAAACCCTTGGAATCTCCTGTGATAAAAGCAATAAAGGTTCCTTTTGTTATGTTAATGAGGTACCTTTGGGCAATTCCTTAGGTAACCTAAGGATGGGGGCTAGTTGCCAGGAGAACCCACCATGTAGTTACAGGATTAGAACTTTCTTCCAGGGCTAGAAGCAGAGCTGGAGATTAAGTTCAATTGCTAATGGCCAATGAGTAAATCAATCATGTGTAGGTAATGAAGCCTCCATAAAAACCCAAATGGATGGGGTTTGAAGAACTTCCGGGTTGGTGAACATGTGGAGATTTGGGTAGAGTGGTACACTGGCGAATGAAAGTTCTGTGCTTTTTCCCCACACTTTGACTTATATATCTCTTCCATCTGGCAGTTCCTGAGTTATATCCTTTTATGATGAACTAGTAATCTAGAAAGTAGATGTTTCTGTGAGTTCTGTAAGCTGCTCTAGCAAATTAATTGAACATGAGGATGGGATCCTGATTTATAGCCAGTCAGGTAGATAACCTGAGTCTGTCTGCTAGTGGCTGTGGTGGCAGGGAGCGTTGAGTAGTCTTGTAGGACTAAACCCTTAACCTGTGGGATTTGATGCTATCTCCAGGTAAATAGTGTCAGAATTTAGTTGAATTGTAGGACACTCAGCTGGTGTCTGGAGAATTGCTCGCGGGTGATGTGGAAAACTCCTGGTTCCACACATTGGAAACTGGGTCCAGGAACCCAAAAGGCAGACCAATCCTCATACAAGCAGCTGACTGGGAGAATTTTTCAACCCAAGATATACCTCTTTGGCATAAAGATTATTTTAGGCTGATTATTAAAAAAAAGGAAAAAAAAGAAAAAAAAAGACTAGGGAGAAGCTCAGAAATCCAAGTAATAGTTAACCTTTTGTAAGAGATATTTACATTTGTAAGGGAAATCTCTATTTATAAGTGTCTCCCTCTCTGTACCTGGAAGAGAAGAATGACTCTAACTCTCCAGAAGTGCTTACCAATGAAGAAGGCTAGGACTTAAATATGCAAAACAACCTTATCCTTTATTGTGCCTTCCCTGATAACCTTCATAACTGCCCTCTCGCCACATCTTTTGTGTTTAGCTGGAGTTCTTATTTAAAGTGGTGCCTCTGGCCATTTCAGGGAGTTACGTAGTTTTCCTGATCTCCCATGTATTACAGGAAGTATACATATAATCAAACTTCTGCTTGTTTTTCTCCTCTTCATCTGTCTTTTTTATTCCGAAGATGGGGGGGGGGGGACGGCTTAGCCAAGAACCTACAACGTAAAGGGAAAATTATGTTGCCTCCCCCACACAGCCAATAAAGGTTTTCTTCTTGTTGCTGCACTTTGAAGGTCTTTTTTCAGGATCCTTTTGAGAAGGTGCTGGTGGCCATTTTTGTCTCTATATTGAAAGAACTTCCTTAAATAAACAAAGAAGGAAGCAGAGCTAAAATATGCAGAAAGAGTGTTTCATGATGTCATTTGATCTTGTGAATGTCTCCCCCTATTTGAAGTCAAAAGCGCCTCTGAAATTCTTATAGACAAATTACCTTTCTGTTTCAAGTATTTTTGGGTTAGGTTTCTGTTACCTCTAAAAAGGAACATACGTCTCCCACTCCCTCACACAAACACTACAGAAACTATGTCAAATAAAAACAAATCTGGACTTAGGGAGAGACTTTAATTAGAGAGAAAGACAATTACAATTGTAAGAAATCTTCAATCTTAGCAATCTATCTCAAAATCAAACAAAATTTTTTTCTTCCATAGTGTAAAGAAGGGGCAAGCAGAGACAAGCTTCATCTTTTAAGGGGATACTGGACAGCAAGGAGGAAAAGTGATTGGGGTTTAACAGGAAAAGAGCCATGCTGTGGTCTGCTGATTCCAAAGAGACACTAATGAGGGCAGCATGTTTTACTTTTTTAGTCCTTGCTAATAAGGCTTTGGAGCAAACTGAGTTTGGGGGCCTTTAAGAAGGAGAGAAGCCTGACTAAAGTTTGGTCAAGACAAAGTGGAGGGTAAGAAATTGGCAATTTGGAACACTTGATCAAGTATAGTCAAGCAGTTTTGGGTTCTGAGGATCCACCAGTGTCTTGGTGAGAAAGATAATGAAGATTCCTTTACATTTAATGCTTTGTTACTTCAGGCTGCCAATTAAGAGATTCAGTGTTTAATCTCCAGTTCATCAAATTTAACACATGAATCTGCTCTTATGGAATAATTTGTTTTTAGGTGTTATCTTTTTTTTTTTTAATTTAGTATAAAATGACTCAAATCCCAAATCCACAAATAGTGCAAAACAGTCATGAGCAAAAATCAATGAGATTTTCTAGGAAGGGAGAAGAGAGGTATAAGGTAAACCCGTGACATGCTGAGAGAAGTTTTAAAAGCAAGCCTTTATTGGGAGAGCGCTCCCAAGCAAGGTTCACTGGTCCTGAGAGGAGAAGGGCCAAAGAAGCCACGCCCTGGAGCTGGAGGGCGGAGTTTTTATGGGGCTATGTGGGGGTAGGGTATAGAATGGGGGATGTCAGTTGAGCATCCGGATTAGGGTGGTGGTGCCAGGGCTTTAGGGTGGGCCCTTGTCCGGATTCCGATGTCAAACTGGGAGGTCTGGATTCCGATATCAAGCTGGGAACCCTCCAAGCAGGCATTCAGCTGATCCTCCCCACCGACCTAACAAGAGGGAGAACATATTTTCCCTTATTCAGTCTACCCTGCAGCCTGCTTCTCTACTACTGCTACCTGACTCCATACTGATAATCTGAGCTCTAGAGCTCCAGTCCTGCGATTAGGGGGAAGAGAATATGTCCTATGAATTCCTCATAAACTTCTCTAATACCCCTGCTTCTGCAGCCTCTACTTGTTTGTACACTGAAGTTTGTAAGCAATCTGGTATTTGGATACCTTCTTTACAAATCCCGCATAGATGATCTCCTAATTTGGGAATAGGAGGTTATTGGTACTTAAAATCTTGTGGCTTCAGACACAAATAAGGCTAAAATAATTTTCTTTAGCACCTTGTTTTTATACCCTTCATATTATGAATAAGTCATTCACAGAAAAGCCAAAATTGTTAAGTCAACATAACTAGGAAAATTATAATTAAATTATCAGATACAATATTTTTAAATGCCATAGCTATTGAGTATGTAGACAATGCTGTGATAAGAACAGTCGAGTATAATGAGAAAAGTTACAAAGAAAACAAGGTTAGTTGACACTTAATTTTTAATGTGTCATTCATTAGTTTTTAAAGCACATTTTTACATTATTAGTTCTCCAACTGATAACATTCATACCAATGATGATTTTGTTGAACTGCACATCAGAGAGTTACTCATGTTGATAACAATGTGTTTCCTTTCAGATCTATACCCACCATAAGAATGCTTTTTAAATGTTTTATTCTCATCGATCAATCCAGAGCATGTTAATAGGCAAACTAATGAAACATTTGTCAAGATTTTATTTTTTTTTACTCACAAATGATAGCTAGTGTTTCACAATTGTAACAGGGCAAGGGAACACTTAGTTTCTTTATAGTAAATATAAAGAGGTCTGGCTTAATTTAAGTAAAAGGTGAGTGTGAATTTTACAAAATTTAAACCACTGTAGTTTAGTATCTGATGGTTCTAAATAAAAAATTAGTAAAAAATACATTTAGCAAATATTCAAACTAGTACTACCTACAAAAATATAAATTATTGATTCAGATGTTAGAGCCACTAAAATATTTTTGTTTCAATAAGATATCCTTTAAACATTTTCATTTAGAATGAGGAATACATTGTTATTCCAAAATAATAGAGAATCTATGCTCTCATACCGCCATTCTATGATTCAGACCAGAAATGAAGGTAGGTCTTTGCTAATATGTGGATTGCTAATTTAGAGTTTTCCACTGAGAAAAAGAGAAATTAGAGTTTAATTGTAGGCTCTATACAAATTGCATATTTTGTATTATGCATTTAATAATTATTTCACATATTTTAATATTTTTAACTAATTAAAACTATAGAGTTATTTATAAAAATGAAGTCATGGGGCTAAAGAATTTCCTGTATTTTTGTGGCTATCTTTATTTGATATAGCTACAAAGTGAATTAAGGAGGACTACAATATACATTTGCTCCATACCTCTTGAGAGACAGGCTTAAACAATAATATGGTATAAAAACCCATTTGGATGCCTTAGGGGCATCAAGAACTCATTCTGGAGTTTTCATGTCAGCTAGGGAACATTATTCTTTGATGGATTTAGAGGTGGAACACTGTACTAGGTTCTACAGGGAGATATGCCTGCCTTCAGAAATCTAAATTCGAAAACATTTATTTGTAAAGATATATGTATCCCTATGTTCACTGCAGCACTATTCATGGTAGCTAAGACATGGAAACAACTGAAGTGTTTGTTTAAAGAAGATGTACATGTATACAATGGAATATTAGTCAGCCATAAGAAAAGAAGAAATACTGCCATTTGTGACAATATGGATGGATCTTGAGATTATCATGTGAAGTGAAATAAGTTAGACAGAAAAAGTTGAGGGCCATATGATTTCATTCATATGTGGGATATAAAACTGAAAGCAACAAGCGAATGAGACAAAAAAAAAAAACTAAGCTCATGGACACAGACAATAGTATGGTGGTTACCAGAGGGAAAGTAGGGAGAAGGGAGGTAGATAAGGGTAAAGAGAGTCAAATATATGGTGACGGAGATTTGACTTTGGGTGGTGAGTACACAATGCAATATACATGTGATGTATTATAGAATTATATACTTGAAACTTATATAATCATATTAACTGTCACCCTAATGAATTTTGTTTAAAAAAAAAATCTAATGATCATTTGAGGTAGAGAGTATACATGGCGAACAGGTATAACCCAAATGTATTAACAAGTTTATGAGAACAAACCATAGATGAACTAATATTATTGATGATGTTACATAAGGCCCTTGAACCATAACTCTGAAGTCAAGCAAACATTACACTTTTAATCTCTATGTGTCATAAAAGCAATCACACAGGTAGTGTATCATAAAAATAATCACACAAACCAGACAAAAATAAGACAAACAAAAATCATACAAGCTTTAAACAAACAGACCTGAGATAAAATCTTGGGTAGTAGATCTACAAGTAGGGTCATTTTTTAATCTCTCTGAGCCTGTTTCTTCCTCTGACAAATGTGAAAAGCTATGTCTCTTAAAACAGAATTATTCAAAGATCTGTGTCTCACATATTGTAAGCACTCTATAAATGTAGTTCTTATGATAATGCATACAGTAACATTTGCTGACAAATGCATAACTTGGGGAAAGGATACTGTACATGAAAATAAAAAACAAATTTTCTTGCATAACAACTGAAAAGAATAAAAAGTTAATATATCCAATACAGACTCACGAACAGGGACAATAGTTTACTGGTTACCAAAGGAAAAGGGAGAGGAGGGGAGACAGATAATGGTAAAAGGGGTCAAACATATGGTGACAGAAGGAAATTTAACTTTAGTTGGTGAACACACAATGCAATATACACATGATGTGTTATTGAACTGTACACTTGAAACCTATATAATCTTATTAACCAATGTTGCGCTAATAAATTTAATTTAAAAAATTAAAAAAATAAAGGAGAGAGTATGTAATTGGCTCTAAAACCATGGAAGGAGGTTAAAACTTTGATTCCAAGCTAGAGAATATAATTTAATAATGTGGATTATATTAGCAATTACATTCTAAGCTCTCCTTTTAGAAAGAAAGGTATATAGGAGTGACTAAGTAAACAAAAAAATACTAATATATACAAATATAAAATGTATATTTCAGGCATGAAGATGCCTCCTCATAGAACTTAGGCTCAAAGTCTCCCCATAGAATCTAGTGCAACAAAAAAAGATAAAATGTAGATGATTTAAAGAGAAATTCTGAGATGTCACTAGGTGTTTAACCAAGCTATAACATTTTTTTTCTACCAATATGTTTTCAGCCCTTCAGCTCATGGTCTAAGAGGAAAATTCATACAGTATCCAGGCAGATAGTGAAAAAAGCCAAAGTGAATCCCATCACACCATTTTGGTACCAGGAGCAGGTCCAGAGTGAATTCCTCCATCTAGCACTTAAAAATATTGGTATACATGTATTCTTCAAATAAATATTAACTATATTCAGATTCATAAATAAGTAGGAGAAATAAATCAAATGGGAACTATGTAAAACTATAAAAGGAGAAGAGTGGATAAGGAAGAAGCAGGAAGAAGAAAAAGAGGAAGAGGAGGAGGCTCTAGAGAGAAGATAAAAGGAGAAGGAAGACAGGCGGGCAGAAGAAATCAGGCAAAAGGGAGAGACAAAGGAGTGGAACACTTTAGAAGTGTCCCTCTAAAAAAGAAAAGAAAAAATTTTAGACAATCCTTCATAATTTCAAGCAAATTAAAAAGAAACCCAAAAATGAGGTTATGAGCTATAAGGTGAAATAGAAACAGAATGAGTTAAAAAGGGAACTTTCAGAATTAAGGAATTAAATAGAGACTATAACACACAGAAATTTAAAATACTTGCAAAGTAGCAAAGAGTAAAAATGATGCTATCATAAAGTGAATCGGTGTCCTAGAAGCAATTATTGATAAAAGTAACAGAGGGTAAAGAGAATATAGTGGTTGGCCTGAAGAAAGAATAGAGCACAGGGAACAGAAAATAAGTGTTTTAACTATATGATACAAAGGAGTATATATATATATATATATATATATATATATATATATATATATATATATTTGGATATATTTATATATACACTCCTTTGTATCATATTGTTAAATGTATAATAAAAGCCCAGGTATTCAGTCTGAAAGTGCTCACTGTGTACCAAGAAAATGCATAAGAAATATTAATGCTAATATATAACCTAGTGAAATGACTAAACCAGAAAGATAAGAGTCCTACGAGCCTTCTGTCTAAGAAATGAGGCCATTAAGTTGGAGAAAAATATTAAGATGGACTATTTCTCTTCAAGAACATTAGATGTAAGAAGTAAAAACAGCAATACTTTCTGGATTTTTAAAAATTATCTTTCCCGGGGCTGGCTCCATAGTGTAGTGGTTAGTATGTCTGCTTTACATGCAGAAGGTCCTGGGTTCACCCCCTGGGTGCGCCAGGCCCCCGGGGTGCACCAGGCCCCGGCTGCATGCTGCAAGCGTGTGGGAGGAGATGCCTTCAGAGATCCAGTTCTTAGGCAACATCCATAGGTCAGGGGTGGAAGTGGGAGGGGACAATTAAAGAGGGGGAAAAATTACCTTTTTCCAATTTTTAAAAGTTAATATGTGCATTATAAAAAACTAAAAATCCCAACAAATAAAAGACACAAAAAACATCCATGATCATCAGCAGTTTACAATTTTACTTAATCTTCTAGTTTTGCATGTGCATGTGTGTGTACATTTACAAAAGTAAGTACACATTTTTCTGGTTGAGATCATACAATATGCATCATGCTTTGTCACACATAAAGATATTTACCAATTCAAAGCCCCAAGGCCATGACTGTTTTGATAGCCAAGAATATAATATACTCAATCAGGGTAGAAATGCAATCTTGCTTTTCTCAAGGTCAAAAATTGCTTAAATGACAAAATGACAAGCCTCTGGATAAAAAATTGTTGGCAGAGTTATCAAAATACTGCATACTTTTAATGTTTAAAATGAGACATAAAGGAATGCAATACAGTAAGTATAATGTTTCTAAGAGAATTCATTATCAGATCTATCCATTAAAATAATAGATAGAAAGTGTTTCTATTGTTTTAAAATGTATTCATACAGTATAGCCAAAAATATGCACACATGCATCAGTCTTCTCCTCTCTTTTCCTGACCCAGTATATACGTACAGTGCGTACTTCTCACGATTTAGCCATTCCGTTCCCCAAACACAAGATCTCATATGAATTTTAACCTCTTCCCCCCACAAATGTTAACAAAATGTGTTACTTTACTGTCTTGACTTTTAACACGATGTTGTGCATCTCAGAACGTTAAAAAGACTAGCCATTTCAAAAAAGGACATAACATAGTTAAGTATATACACAGTTGTGAGGAGCAATCTTCCTTTTGCATTTCTCTCTTCCGACCTCCTTCAATCCAATGCTCAAGTCCTAATAGTATACTGCCCACAGAAGTGGTTTAGAATTACATTTCCAAAGAAAATATTTCCCATCAATATTTTCAAAGCTATTCAAAAGTCTTCTTTTACTACCACTACTTTAAATACATTGGACATTTCTAAATATCTAGACGATGTAGCTATCTAAAATAAGAACTCCATACATTTGGCCCCTTTCACCCTTATCTACCTCTCCCCTTCCCCATTTTCCCTCTGGAAACCGCTAAACTGTTGTTTGAATCTGTGAGTTTTTGTTTGTTTTGTTTGTTTGTTGCTTTCAGTTTTATATCTGGTGAGGGAAGGAGATTTGACTTTGGGTGAACACACGATGCAATATACAGATGATGTATTATTGAACTGTACACTTGAAATCTGTATAATTTTATTAACCAATGTCACCTCAGTAAATTCAGTAAAAAAAAAAAACCGAACTAATTTTCCCACTTCATACACAATATCATCAAATAAAACTGCATGCATCTAATGAAGTGACTCTAACTGTGACCATCCTAAACCTTAATCATGTCCTCTCCACTTCCTCCTTCATGCCACCAAGCCAATGGACAAGTATAGACAACCATAGTGCTCAGAGGTGGTTGAACAAATTCAAATTAATTTCCAAAAGTATTTTACAGAAGATAGACTCTCCTATGAGTTCAACACGAAGTGTACAAATAGGCTATTTTATTCATACAATTAAGAATTCATACAATCCTTAAACATCTAAATACTATTTGTTGCAACACTTGGATTTATTTTTCCATTCTGTACTATAAATAGTGCAAAGTAAAATACAGCTCGAAGAGGAGGCTGAGCCATTTTATTCCCAAAAGATAATATTTCAAATTAACTTTAGTTCTAACAAAATATATTTTTACTACCTATATTTTTAACATATCTTAAAACAAATTTTTAACATATCTGACAAATTTTCTGCATCTCAGAAAATTTGAAACTTTAAGAACGATCAGATGTATCAAAAATGACATAACCTTATCATCTATGTATACAAAAGAGAAATAGAAATGCATATACAGAACAACAGTTATAATATGAAATATCTTCCTAATACAAAGACTTTCTTTCCTCTCAAGGCCTTTTGTTCCACCTTTAACCCACTGAATGAATTCCCTGTGTTGCTCTTGGTATCCATTCTAGTGGTGGGCTAAAGGTTCCATTTCTAAAAGTCATACCAGAAGGCATTTGTTTTATAAGATTTATTTTTAACAAAAGGTCACTTAATAAAGTCCTGTGATTTCTAACTCTTTTATTTTTTATCAAATGTCTGCAACCTCTTTAGGTCTAGAAGCCTAGATGTGGCAAAATAAGAATATGAAGTTGTCTTCTAAAAGATTGAGAGAAAAATTGAGAGAAGTCTTTTTATACTGTACGCATTAAGCCTTTTATAAATGACCAGTACATCTTTCAAAATGTTGGGGTCTCCTCACTGGCTGAAGGCAGCATGTTGTTTCATCTTTTCTTACATCCACTCTCCAGACATGGTAGTAGGCCAACTGCCCACCTTCTGGCTGACTATCCCTCCTTTGGCCTCGCCCAGGGCTCCACTAACCCATCGAGCCAGCAAGGCCTTTCTTCATCATGGTCAGCACAAGGTGGCATCTACTTCATTTGGGACCCAGCAGCTGAGCAGAGTCCCAGAATGTGCATGTCTCCAAGAGGCAGGTTTCACCTTCATTAATGCACTTTCTCATGCCTTTGGGCATTCTGGCATCCTCCAGCTTCTCCACCCTACAACAAGAATCAAATAGCAGCCCCAGTCAAGATGCGGGGCGGCCAAGATCAGGAGGCCTCCACCACTGCAATCAGGCCACAGGCACAGGTCGCCTCTGGCAGGAACCCAGTACATGTGCAGAGCAGTGTGAATCCCCAATTGCCAGAGTGCAGGCAGGCTGATACCTAGAAGGCTTCTGGAACCCTAAGCGAGCAGACACGTGTGTGATTGGGAGAACCCTGGAAGTCACCATCTCGAAAAACAGAAATAGCAGGAAAGAATCCCCTGGGTCAAAGCATGAGGTTTGAACACTGGCTGGAAGGTTCCCTGCTTCCATAGCACTGGAGAAAGTAAATGGCCGAAAGGGCTTGGGTTCCATAGCAGGTTGGCTTAGTGGTAGCCAGAAGGGCCTCTGGGTCCTCTCACTGCATAGGCCTTACAGTGGCTAAAAAGGCAACCAGGTCCAGAGCTCTAGGGTGTGCAAGTGACTGGAAAGGACCCCTGGGCATCAGTGTGGCCTGTAGCACAGATGGTTGCTGATAGGGCCCTAGGTTCCATACCTCAAGGGCAGGTTGGTGAATCTGAGGAACCACAGACACCAGCACATGTGTGGGGGCATGTGTGCACATGGAAAGGATGGTGGGCAAAGGAAAACCATTCAGTTTCCCCAGAATGTTGACAGGCCAGTGGCTGGTAGCCAGAAGAACCCTAGTGTCCCAGAGTGAGATGCAAAGTGACTGTAAGGTCCCTCTTTACCCCAGCACACAGGCAGGCTGGTGACTGGAAAGTCCTATCCAGGAAAAAGAAGTGCACATCTGGAAATTAGTAAGGAAAGACTTTTTTAAGAGGGACTATTGCAATAGGGAGAGAGAGACAATTACACTAGAAAGAAGTTTAAAGGATAAGCCAGAAACAGTTTAGGCATGGGGTGAGTAAGCAAAACTTACATGCAGTGACCATGGGATAGGTGGCTATGGAAGGAGGAAGGAGGATGTAAAATTTGCTGGCTGGGGCAGGGAAGGGGGGGGGGCCTTGCAACTTAACAACTCTATCAAACATTGCAATAAAGAAAAGTTTGAGGCAGGAAATTTTTATTTTTACTTAAGCACCTGAGTCAGAGTTTTAGGCCTGAGAGCAAACAAGTTATCATGTAGGAAGTTCACATAAAGTTTAGGGCCTAGCTGTCCTAGTTAAGCCACTCTAAAGCTATGTCACGCACAAAGTTTGGCCAGTCTTGTCAGTCCTTTCTCTTGTTCAAGACAGTCTCAGTGATACTGCCCTTGAACAACAAGGGTGAGGAGAATCTGAAGTAGGGGATGGCTAAGTGAAATAGCCCTCAAGGTCAGTGTTTTCTCAGTATTGTTTCTGGAAGACCAGTTGAATCATCTGTTGGATCAGTTGGCGGATGTCAGTTGTTTTAGGATCCTACAGATCAGGCATCTGGAAAGGGTGATGCCCAAAATACAAAAGATAAACATTATTATGAAAGGTTATACTAAAGTAAAGATCCAGGAGGTAAACTCTAAGGATGTCAAGTCCAGCAAATTCCAAGACATCAGTGGATAAAAATCTTTCAATTAAACAGCACTGCTCATTGAGTTTTTAATGTTCTTTGTGATGTTGTCAACAGTCTTAGTTACCTTCTTATAGGGACATACATTACCTGAGCATTTCACTAGACTTCCTTTGTGCCCATATGTTTGTCTGAGAAGAAATCAGCCCATGCATAGGTCTGCTGAGGTGATGAATTCTTCAAGGTATTTATCAGGTTTGTCAAACTTTAACACAACAGTGTTCCTTCAGGTGCTGGAGAAAAGGCCACCAAGGATTCCTATAGGGATCTGGCAGTCAAATTTTATTAATTGGTGATGCCAAGTTAAGAGGAAGGGAGAAAAAATGGAAATGTTAGTTTGGAGGGATGTAACCACATATGAAAAGAAACTGGAAGAATGAAGAATTTGATACAGGTTGAAAGTTTGGGCAAGGTAATAGGATCGGCTCCAATGCATAGACAGATACCAAAAATAGTTTATTCATGGTGAGAAAGTCAATTAAATCTCTACCAGACAAAACAGAATTTGCATACCCATCAGTTAACTGCAGTTTACAAAGAGGTTTGAAATAGCTCAAAGACAATGAACAGGACCAGAATCTGATAACCCAGAAGAATGTGCTATAGTTTTTTTATTGAAATATAATTTTTTTAATTTAAATCATTTATTGTTATCTATTAGTTGTATTGAAATATAACTAACATACAGCAATGCATAGTTTAAGGTATACAGCATAATGACTTGACTTACATATATTGTGAAATGATTAAAAAAGAAAAAAATGTTTTTTCCTTGTAATGAGAATTTTATGATCTATTATTTTAGCAAATTTCAAATATATAACATTGTTAACTACAGTCATCATGTACATATCACATATCCAGTATTTATATGTCTTATACCTGGAAGTTTGACCTTTTGATCACTCTCATCTAATTTCCCCATCCTTCACCCTCAACCTCTGATACCCACAAATCTGATTTGGCAATGAGTCTTTTTTTTTAATTTCACGTATAAGTGAGATCATACACTATTTGTCTTTGTCTGACTTATTACACTTAGCATAATGCCCTCAAGTTCCATTCATGTTATTGCAAATGGCATGATTTCTTTTTTCCTTATGGCTGAATAAAAGGACAGATGATGGCCATCAGGACTCAAGATTCCTGAATTTGTGGCCTGACTTCAGGCCTGAAGGGCTCTAAACCCCTTTTTGTAATGCCAGTGCTACAAGTGTCGTGCTCTCTTCTTAGTCACAGGCAGGCAAGAACGTTGCCACAGAATCCTCAGTTGCCCAGAGTGAACATAAACTGGAGTCTAATAGGAAACCTGGAACCCTAGCTGGCAGGATGTAGGGTAGCCAGAGGATTCCTGTGTCACAGCCCAGATGGTGATGTAGGTGAAAAGGGACCACTTGTATCAGTTCTGGATGGACGGTTGACAGCAGAGACCTGTGTTCTACAGGCTGGACAAGGCTAGTGCCATTATGGGCTCTCCTAGAACCCTGTACGCAGGCAGTCTGGCCTCAAAAAGGACCTGCAAGACACCAGCATCCAGAAGTGCTCCAGTGTACCTGGTTGGAAGGGCACACAGTTGCCCATCTCGAAGGCTGGCTAGTTGCTATTAGGACATGTGGAGCTCTGGGATCTAGGCTGAATGGTAACCGAATATGCCCATGGATACTTACTCCTGCAGTGCTCTTGACAAGATTCTAAGCTCCTTTTCAAACAAGATAGAGGTAGACTAGAAGGACCACAGATTCCTATGCCTGTCTGGTGTTCTGGTTTCCAGTTTCTGCATCACACATTCAGACTTGCGGACAAAAACCTTTTGGTTCCCAGGTAAGCTGGATAACTCTAGGCCAGTAGGGACCCCAAAACCATAGTGAAAGCTCCTCCATACACCGACACTGTGGGGGTGAAGGACTGGGAGTACGGTGGCTGAAAGAGCTCATATTTATTAGTGAAAGAAAGGGTCCAGTGTATCCTAGTGCAAAAATTGTACTATTGTTAAAAATGGTCTGAGTTTAACAAAAGGTGGGAAAAATAATAGCCAGATATCAACCAAGATACCCACCACACTGACTAACTTTGGAAATTCAGGACCAGAAGAGCCTTCATGACACTAATGTTATGATCAGTAAGAATCTGAAATACATCCAGGAGCACAAGCATACTGGAAGTATGGTTCACAGTATAGCCGTATATTCCACATAACAGGTGGGTGGCCTAAGAACTTTTGGTTCCCTGATACAGGAATGACCCTGGGCCAGAAAAAGCGCTGGAACCCTACAACCAGGAAACGGGTGGTGTTCGGAGGTCCCCCAGGACACCAGCGCCTGGGAAAGGATGGTGGCAGAAAGAGCTCCAATTTTGTAGCTGAAAGGGACCATAGCCTTTACTTTGATTGAATGCACTCCATTTTCAACAGCAGGCAATCAAACAGATGGCCATTAACCCCCAATTCCCATATGGACTGTGGACAGGAAGGAACCCCAGGGAAAGGATTCAAGGCTGGAATTGTCCACATGACACCAATTCAATAGGAGTGCTGCAACCAAAGGGGTCCCCCTGGGCACCAGCAAGGCATTAGTACAGTTCGCCATAGAGTTGTATATTCCACAGCAAGGTTTCTTAATTCAGTTCCTAGAATCTCTAAGCTCTCACAGGCTGGCTATCTGGGCCCAGGGTGTAAAGGCCAAGTCTGGCAGATGTGCTAGTAGGAGCAGCCCATGGTTCCACTGAAAAGGATTCTCTTGGGGTCTGAAAAATCCCCAGAACCCTATCGGGGAGGCAGCTTAATGTCAGGAACATTACCTTGGGGTACCAGCTGGAAGGGCCGACAGTGTCTGAGGGAGGTCTCACTTCATTTGTTTGCTGGCTGACTGGGTGAATGAATCCCATACCTCCCCTGCAGGTGGCTAGTGCTATAACTAAAAATGCTTTCCTTTCTACCACTTTCGGGCTCTGGTCACTAAAGCACCTTAGACTCAGTAGTGCCTATATAAGCTGAATCTCAGAACCCTAGCTTGTGGGAAATCTGGTGGTCGGAGAGTTTCCTGGGGTACTGCCCAATGGAGGTACAGTGGTGAAAAGGAGCCCCCTGCATCAGGGTTCTAGACTGATGGTTGCCAATGATATCATCTATTTCACAGCACTTGATCATGTTAGTGCCTATAAGGTCCCTTTTGGTACCTAGTACTCTGGCAACATGGTCTCATAGAGGACAAGCAAGGCACCAGCTCCAGGGCAGAACATGTTCGGAAGTGCTCTCAGGGTGCCAGTTCCCATGACTGCACATTCATCGATCCTTAATCCCCCAAGGTCTCTGGATACTATAGCCCACTGTAAGGGAGAAGGTATGAAGGGTACATACTTTCTTGATATCCTTTGGCTAGAAGATGCCTTGGAATTCTATGAGGGGCTAAATTGTTGCTTGGGAGGTACTCAGTGCACTCAGATGGGGAAGGAGTGGAGAAGGATGGTCGCCCGAAATGGCTCAAATTGCTGAGCCAAAAGGAATCTTGAGCAATGTAGCTAACTGATGGCCAGAAAATCCCCAGGTCCACAGCAGTGACTGTGGATAGAAATAGCTCTTTGAAATGCTTAGGGCCCAGAAGGCCCTTTCTGAAACTAATGTGATCTTGTATGCTGGCCACAAAGGGTTCTGGGGCTCCTGGAACCTAGAAGTCTAGTTTTCTAAAGGGCCATATTCTCTACAGCAAGGGATTCAGGTAGGGCCCCTGGAACTACAGTGCATGATCAGTCCCATCATCCAAAAGGGCTCCTGGTCAGAAGTGTCAGAAAATATGGTTTGTGAGATGCCATCAGTACTCTATGCCCAAGAATATCCAGTCAGCATAGTCTTTTTCATGTGTCTGAGATAGTCCTTACTTGTTAAGACAAGCATTCTGGCCAGTAGTTGATTGCAAATACTTTCAGAGAAGCATCAGAGTAAAAGAAAAACTATCTTCTTGGTTAACTTATTCGTGCTAAGTTTCAAAAGGAAAGATCTGTTGAAAATTAATTTTAAAAATCATATGATTAACCAGGAAATTTGGTTGTTTCGTGGCATGCAAAATAAAATAAAGTTGATACCAAATAGTTTTAGGCAAAATATCTATAAATATATTAATTAGCCCAATTTTCAAAGAAGAGTGGATATATAATTTATTAAAATGGATGAACATAATGTTTATAGAGAAAAAAAACTTCAGATGTAATGTGTTAAAATTTCGACCATAATATACCATGAATACATCTAGCATTTATTTAAAATATACCAAGAATATATCAATGATATTAAGGAGATAAACAATGTGAATTCTCTATTAAAAACTACTGGGATGGAACATATTGGATTCAATTTTAAGAAGTAAAATTGTGGCCAACTTAACATTTAAAAAAACTAAAATGATCATTATATTATACTGCTGTTGTCTAATATCAAGGAAAACGGTGGCGGAACTTTGATAAATGGAAACAACATCATTGACAGCAAGGGCACTGATAAATCTCTAGGGCTTCATATAATTTTTTAAAAATTTATTTTAATGACATTTTTCCTATATATGTATTTAGCATAGGTGTCTCTTCTGATTTGACATTTCTCATGTAACTCAAAATATATAAAAGAAATCTAATTATTGCTAGTTACTCTCTTTTTACAAGGTGGAAGAACAAATTCTTTGTAATTTTCCAGGGGCCTTCTGGGAAATTCAAAGACAGTTTTAGGTGCAAAATGTAATATTTCAAATTTTGTTCAAGGAAGGTGAAATGTCAAAATTTGTTAGGAAATTGGAACATTTAGTTAAAGTGCAATCATAGATCAGTGAAAAACAATACTTGCCTAACTATTTAATCCAAATGACAATGAAAGATTTTAAAAGTAAATATTGGAAGTAACATGATTGTAAAAATCCTTAGGTCTTTTGAAAATGAGAACACTTTTTTAAATAATAAAGAACATGATAAAAAATCAACACAAGGCACAAGAAATTAATAAGATAGTCTATTTGCCTTCAAAACAGATTACCAGAAGAAAAAGAAAAATCTTTTACAACCTCTTATAAAGAGCTAACCAGTAGTCTAAGAAAATTGTCATTTTGTCAGGGAGAAAAACAAATCCTAGCTTTGCATTTGGTTCTAAAACTCTTTTTAAAATCTTATAAATAAATTTATAAACCTTAGCTACCTTGGACCACAACAAAATTCCCTGTCCACAATTTTTTTCTGACTTTTTATAACCTTTCAGGTTTTGACTTACACTTTTTTATTCTGGAACAACCAGTTTTTTTATTCATTTATTTTATTTTATTTTATTTTTTACTTTAGGACAAAACTATTTTCCTTAGTAAAACTATATTAAGTATACTTTGCATGCAATATATTGACTATAAATTTTAATAATTGCTAACTTCTGTTACACAGAGAAAACTTGGAAATGGATAATTGTTAACTCTCATACACTAGCATTTTATATCAGACTAACAAAGCTTATAGATGTACATCTCACAACTTTTTATAGTTACACAAAGAATATAGTACTATTATCCTTGTACAATTTCTCAAATTGGAAAAAATGGACACATTCATTAATAAATTCAAATATGTATATCCTTAAAAGTATGCATAGCAATTAATATTTTAGTATTTTATCTCATTTAAATGACCTAGGTGTTTAATGAATATCCATTAATGAACATAATTTAGCAAAAGTCTAAGGTTTTCTGTTACCTAAAAATCTTTGAAACTATCTTTTTAAAAACAGCTTTATTTAGACAGAATTTGCATACCTTACTATTCACAGCCCTAAGTGTACACTTAATGGTTTTTGATATAGCGCATTATTAATTTTTTTTTAATTTGTGGTAAAATATATATTACATGAAATTTCCATTTTAACCACTTTTAAGTGTATTAAGTACGTTCACAGTGTTGTGCAACCATTACCATTATCCATTTCTAGAGCTTTTTCATCATCTCAAATAAAAACTGTGTACCCATTAAACAATAACTTCCCATTTTACTCTCCTCTCAGCCCCTAGTAACTTCTATTATACTTTATCTATTGTAGGTACCCCATACTATATGTGTCCTTTTGTGTCTGGTTTATTTCACTTAGCATAATGTTTTCAAGGTTCATCTATGTTTTAGCATGTATGAGAACTTTGTTGTTTTTTTTTTATGGTTGAATATAATCCTTTGTATGTGTAGACTATATTTCATTTATTTATTCATCTGTTTGGGTTCCCGATTTCAATTTCTTTGGGTATATACCTTCGAGTGGATTTATACTGGATTACATGTTAATTCTAATCTGTAGTTATTTGAGGTACTGCCAAACCGTTTTCTATGGTGACTATATCATTTTATATTCCTACCAGTGAAGTATGAGGTTCCAATTTTACCACATATTATCTAACACTTATTTTCTATTTTACTTTTTTAATTATAGCCCTCTTAGTATGTGCAAAGTGATATATCATAGTTTTGACTTGTATTTTCCTAGTGGCTAATTATGTTTAGTAACATTTTATGTGCTTATTGGCCATTTGTATATCTTCTTTGGAGGAAAGTGGAGAAATGTCCATTTGAGTCTTATCCATTTTTTTTTTAAATCAGGTTGTAATTTGTTGAGTCGTGGATGTTCTTTATATATTCTAGATATTAAACCTTATCAAATATTTGATTTCCAAATACTTTCTCCCATTCTGTATGTTGTCTTTTTATGTTCTTGATAATGTACTTTGATGCACAAAAATTTTTAATTTTGATGAAGTCTTATTTATTTTTTCTTTTGTTGCTTATGCTTTTGGTGTCATATATAAGAATCCATTGCCAAATTCAAAGTCATGAAGATTTTCTCCTGTTTTCTTCTAAGAGTTTTATGGTTTTAGCATTTATATTTAAATTGTTGCTCCACTTTGAGTTAATTTGTGTATATCATTTGAAGTAGGAGGCTTCCTTCATTTTTTTGAAAGAGGAAAGCTTTCAGTTATTTACCATTGAGTCTGATGTTAACTATGGGTATTTTGTACATGTCTTTTATCATGTTGAGGAAATTCCCTTCTATTCCTAATTTTCTGAGTATTCTTATCATGAAAGGATATCAGATCAACTATTTCCCAGCTTGATTCTACTAGTGTGATGTGTTATGTTGATTGATTTTATGTAGAACCACCCTTGCATTTCTGGGATAAATTCCACTTGAATATGGTATATAATCCTTTTACTATGCTGTTGTATTTGGTTTGCTAGTATTTTATTGAAGATTTTTGCATCTATATTCATAAGGGATATTGATATATAATTTTCTTTTCTTGTTATGTCTTTATTCAACTTTACTATTAAGGTAATGCTAGTCTCAAAGAATGAATTATGAAGTATTCCTTCTATTTTTTTGAAGAGTTTGAGAAAGAATGGTGTTAATGCTTTAAATGTTTGGTTGAATTCACTAATGAAGTCATCTGGTCCTGGACTTAACTTTATTGTGAGGTTTTTGATTACTGATTCGATCTCTATGTGTTATAAGTCCATCAAGATTTTTTGTTTTTCGTTTTTGTTTTTGTTTTTTCGGTCAGTTTAGGCAATTCACGTGTTTCTAGGAATTTGTCATTTTTTAAATAGGTTATTTAAGTTATTGGCACACAGTTTTTAATAGCATTCTCTTATAATTTGTTTTTTTCCTCAAAGGTCATTAGTGATGTTTCCATTTTCTGTTCTGATTTTAGATATTGGCACTTTACTCTCCTTTTTGTCAGTCTAACTAAAAGATTGTCAATTTTGCCTATCTTTTAAAAGAATCAACTTTTGGTTTTATTGATTTTCTTTATTGTTTTTCTAGTCTCTATTCCATTTATTTTTACTGCTAGTTTTGATATTAGTTTGCACTTTTTTCCCCTATTTCCTCAATGTATAAAGTTAGGTTCTGATTTGATATATTTTTTAATTCTTTTATTTTTAGAGGTTTACAGATAAATTGAGCAAAGTTCTCACTTACCCCCTTGACCCCCATCCCAGTTTCCCCTATTATGAACATGTTTTATTAGTGTGGTACAATTGTCATTGATGAATACTGTTGTCAATATTGATACATGATTATTACCTAAAGTCCATAATTTACATTAGGGCTCACTCTTGGTGTTGTACATTATATGCAGTTTCACAAACGTATAATACCATATATTCACAAGTACAGTATCATACAGAATCGTTTCACTGTCCTAAAAAGGTACCCCTGCCCTCCACTTATGCATCCCTCCCTCCCTGTCCCTGAACCTCTGGAAACCACTTATCTTTTCACTGTCTCCATATTTTTTCATTTTTCAGAATGCCATAGTTGTTATTATACAGTATGTATCTTTTTTTTCACTTAGTGATATGCATTTAATTTTCCTCCATATATTTTCAGGCTTTGATAGGTTATTTCCTTTTATCGCTAAATAATATTTCATTGTATGGAGGTATGGATGTTTGTTTATTCATTTGTCTATTAAAGGACATTTTGGTTGTTTTAAAATTTTAGCAATTGTGAATAAAGCTGCTCTAAATATTTGTGGGTTTTCATATGGACATAAGTTTTTAACTGATTTGAGTATAAATACCAAGGAATGCAACTGCTAGATTATATGGTAAGAGTATGATTAATTTTGTAAGAAACTGCCAAACTTTCAAAGTGGTTGTACCATTTTGTACTTCCACCAACAATGAAAGAATGTTTTGTTGCTCCACATCCTACCCAGCATTTGATGACGTCAGTGTTTTAGATTTTAGTCATTCTAATAGGTGTGTAGCAGTATCTTGTTGTTTGAATTTGCAATTCCATGATGACATATGAGGTTGAGCATATTTAATATGCTTATTAGCCATCTGTATATCTTCTGTGGTGAGGTATCTGTTTATATCTTTTACCCATTTTTAATTTTCTTAATATTGAGTTTAAGAGTTTTTTGCATGTTTTGAATAACGATCTTTTATTAGTTATGTATTTTGCAAAGATTTTTCCCAGTCAGTGGCTTATCATTTTATTTTTTTGCAGAGAAGGAATTTTAAATTTTAATGAAGTCCAGCTTACCAATTTTTTCTTTCATAGTTCATGCATTTGGTGTTAGATATAAAAATAGCAAAATTATCTAGATTCTCTATTATGTTATCTTTTAGGAGTTTATATTTTTATGTTTTACATTTAGTTCTTTGATCCATTTTGAGTTAAATACTGTGAAGAGTTTAAGGGCTGTCTCTAGACTCATTTCTTTGCAGTTAGATGTCCAGTTGTTCCAGCACCATTTGTTAAAAAGACTATTCTTTCTTCATTGAATTGCCTTTGCTTAAAGTTGACTTTTAGCGGGTCTATTTCTGGATCCTCTTTTCTGTTCCATTTATCTATTTGTCTATTCTTTAACCAACACTACACTATCTTGATAACTGTAGCTTTATAGTAAGTTTTAAAGTTGAGTAGTGTCACTCCTCTGTGTTTTACTCAACAGTGTGTTGGCTATTATAGGTCTTTCACCTCTCCATGTAAACTTAAGAATCTGTTTTGTCAATATCCACAATATAACTTGCATTGAGTCTCTAGATCAAGTTGGGAAGAACTGACATCTTAAAAATATTGAGTTTTCCTATTCATGTACATGAAATATCTCTCCATTAATCTAGTTCTTTTTTATTTAATTCACCAGAGTTTTATAGTTTTCCTCCTATAGATCTTGGACATATTTTGTTAGATTTATACATAAGTATTTCATATTTGGGGTGCTAATGTAAATGGCATCATGTTTTTAATTTCATATTACAGTTGTCCATTACTGTTAAATAAGAAACTAATTGACTTTTGTATGTTAACAATGTATTCTGCACCTTTGATATAATTACTTATTTTTAATTCCAAAGTTTTTGTTGTTATTAATTCAGATGATCTGCTTCTTCTTGTGTCAGTTTTAGTAGTTTGTGTTTTTCAAGGAATTAGTCCAATTCACTTAGGTTATTAAGTTTGTGGGCACGGAGCTGTTCATAATAGCCCTTTATCTTCCTTTTGATGTCCATGGGATCAGTAGTAATTAGCCTTTTTTAAATTTTTGATATTAATAATTTCCGTATTCTTTCTTTTTCTTAGTCTGGAGGTTTGTCAATTTTACTAAACTTTTAAAAGAACTGTCTTTTAGTTTTGTGAATTTTCTCAGTGGATTTCCTATTTTCAATATCAGTGATTTCTGCTAATTGTTATTATTTTTCTTCTGCTTGTGTTAGATTTAATTTACTCTCCTAGTTGTATAAGATAGAAGATTACATTATTGATTTTAGATCTTCTTTTCTAATAGATGCATTCAATGCTATAAATTTCCCTCTAAACACTGTTTTTGCTGCATTGTACAATTTTGAGAAGTTGTGTTTTAATTTTCATTTCAAATGCTTTTAAGTTCAAAATACTTTTTAATTTATTTTGAGAGTTATTATTTGACCTATGTTTTATCTAGGAGAGAGCTGTTTAATCTTTAAGTATTTGAAGATTTTTCTAGCTACCTTTCTGTTACTTCTTTCTAGTTTAATTCTATTGTAATCTGAGGACATAAAATGTATGCTTTTAATTCTTTTAAATTTGCTGACTTGTGTTTTGTAGCCCAGAATGTGATTTATCTTCGTGAATGTTCAGCCTGATGAAAATGTATATTCTGCTGCTGTTGGATGAGATATTATATAAAGGTCAATTAGATCCAGTTGATTGGTACTGTTCAGTTGAAATCTATCTTTATAGATTTTCTGCCTATTGAGTCTATTAATTACTGATGGAAGGATATTGAAGTCTTTTTTGATGTGTGTACTTAAAAGTCTCTAACTATAAGAGTGGACTCATCTGTTTCTGCTTGCACTTCTATCAGTTTATGCCTTATGTTAGATGCTCTATTGTTAGGTGCATACACAGAATTGTTATGTCTTCTTGGAGAATTGACCTTTACCATTATTTAAGACCCTTCTTTATACCTGATAATTTTCCTTATTGCAATGTTTGCTTTGTCAGAAATTAATATAGCTACTTTAGCTTTGTTTTTATTAATTTTAGCATGGAATAGCTATGTCCATCCCTTTATTTTTAATCTATTTGTGTCTTTATATTTAAAATGGTTTTTGTAGAGGATATATAGCTGGATCTTTCTTACTTATGTGTTCTGCCAATCTTTTTAAATGGTGTATTTAGACCCTTCATGTTTAAAGTGATTATTCCTTTTCTAACATCTTCCTATTCTTATGTAGATTTGAATGTCTTACCTATATAATTTTTCTTCTCTCTTAAGAAATTATGGTAACATTTCTTGCAAGGTAGATATACTAACTACAAATAACCTCAATTCTTCTTTTGCTCAAAATCATTATTTCTTGACTTTTGAAGGATAATTACTCTGGATTTCTCCTTTACTCTTGAAGGATAGTTTCTCTGGATACAGAAGTCTAGGTTGTTAGGATTTTGGTGTTTTTGTTTGTTTGTTTTTAAATTTTAGCACTGTAAATATTCTACTTTCTTCTTGCTTCTATAGCTTCAAAAGAGAAGACCAGTGTAATTCTTGCCCTTACTCCTCTTAGGTAAAGAGTCTCTCCCCACCCACACCCACACACTTCTTTCAATATTCTCTCTTTTTCTTTAATCTTCTGCAATTTGAAAATACTAAGCATACAGGTAGAGTTTCTGGTCTTTTTCTTGCTTGATATTTGCTTAGTTTCCTGCATATGTGCTTTGATGCCTACTGTTAGTATTTGAAAATTTTTAGTCATTATTTCTTCAAATATCTCTTCTGTTATTTTCTCACTTTCTTCTTCTGTTATTCCCATTATGTGCATGTTATACCTTTTGTAATTGTCCTATAGTTCTCTGATATCTAATTACATCTTTTAAATTTTTCTTTCTCTTCACATTCCAGTTTTGGAAATTTCTTTTGACATATTTTAAGGCTTGTTTAATCATTCTTCTTACATGTCTAGACTATTGCTGAGCTCATCAAAACATTATTTATTATAGTTCTTTTTTATTTCTGGCATTTCATTTTGATTTTTATTGGAATTTTCCTCGGAATTTTCATCTCTTTGCTTATATTATCCATCTTTTATTGCATTTCCCCACATTTTCCATTAGAGTCCTTACCATATTAATCATATTTGTTTAAAATTCTTGGTTTGATAATACAAGAATTTTGGCCATACTGAGTCTGATTCTGATACTTGCTCTGTTGTGTTTTTTGTCTTTTAGTATGACTTCAAGTTATTTTATTGAAAACTAGAAGTGATGTATGGATAAAAGAAACTAAAACCTGGTTCACATAGTTGTTTCTGTTCCTGGACTTCTGCCAGGTCTCTATCTGCCTTTGAGTCATTAGAATTTGGGGAGCAGCAGTTTTCACTGTTACCTCATCTCTGATAGTTTTAAAAAGAGATGTTAATTTCCAATTTGTTTAGCTTTTTTCAGGTTGTAAGAATGAGAGTGATGATTTCCAAGCTCCTTACATGCATATCAGAAACCAGAAGTCTCTTTCATTTTTTTTAATTTAAATTTAAATTATAAATTTCTCATGAGTACTGCCTTCACTGCATCTCATGTATTTTGATATGTTGTGTTTTCATTTGTATTTGTCTGTGTTTTTCTGTTACTTATTTCTAGATGAATTCTGTTGTGATCATAGCAGATACTTTCTATTATTTCAGTATTTTAAAATTTAATGACTTTGTTTTGTGATCAACATATGGTCTATCCTGGAGAATGTTCTATGTGCATTGGAAAAAGAATGTGTATTCTATCGTTGTTGAGTGGACTGTTCTGTATATGCCTGTTAGTTCTAGTTGGTTATAGTGTTGTTCAAGCCCTCTATGTATTTATTGCTCTTCTGTCTAGGTGTTCTATCCATTATTAAAGGCAGAGTATTGAAGTCTTCAGTTATTATTGTAACTACTTCTTTCCCCAATTCTGTCAATGTTTGTTTTATATATTTAGGGGTTCTGCTAATTGGTGCCTTTGTGTTTATAATTATTATATCATTTGGATTAATTAACCCTTTTATCAATATATAATGTCTTACTTTGTTATATTTTTTGAACTTAAAATCTATCTCATCTGATATTAGCATAGTGTCTTAGTTATATTTTGGTTGCTATTTGCATGGAATATCTTTACAATATCATTACTTTCCCTTTAAACATCTTTGTTTTTACATTAGGTCTCTTGTAGTTTCCATATAGTTGGGTTATGTTTTAAATGCATTTCGCTAATCTATGCCTTTTCATTGGAGAGTTTAATCCATTAACATTTAAGGTAATCACTGATATGGGAATACTTCTGACATTTTGCTCTTTGTTCTCTATATGTCTTGTATCTTTTCTATCCCTCATGTCCTTCATTACTATCTTATTTTATTTTGGTTGATTTTTTGCGGTGAACCATTTTGATTTCAATATTTATAATTTCCTTTTGTATATATTCTATTGATATTTTCTTTGCAGTTGCCATGGGGATTACATTTACCATCTTAAAGTAATAACAATATAATTCTAATTGGTTCTAACTTAGAAAGGCAGACTGACTGTAAAAGAGCCTTCAGTTTCTCAGCACATGAACATGTTAGGGGCTAGTAAAAGCCCTGTAAACTTAACTGGAGAGAAGCAACTGGCTTTAAGTTTCTCCCAGGGCAACAGTGCACATTGACAGTAAGGCTGGCAAAAGGGGACCTAAAGCACTAACATGTTGGATGAGTAGTTGCTAATAAGTTCGTATATTCCATAGCTCTGGAGCATGTTCATGTTCATAATGTCTCTAGGGACAACAGTGTGTGGGCAGTCTGGTTACCAAAAAAAAGCCACCATGGCACCAGTGCAAGGACAGAAGTATCTGGAATTGCACTCAGGACACCAATGTGTTGGCAGGCATGTGCTTGGAAGGGCCATGGGGATTTAGAAAGTGGGTTGGATCAAGGCTGAAAGGACTCTGGTTCCAAAGAAGGTAGGCTGTCATAGGCCCCTCAGTTCCCCAGCCCCAGGACAAGCTGAAAGTCATAAGACCTCAATAAATGCTAGAAGGTAAACAGGCTGTTGATCACATGCCAAACAGACAGTGCCCAAAAGGGTTCTTTGTTCCAGATACACATTCTGGATTTTGGCTGGAAGAGCCTTCAGTTCCCTAGTGCAAGTCTTGTGCAGTGACCTAAAAGGCTATGGTTTCTACATCACGAGGGTAGATTGATGGCTGAAGAACCTTTGGTTCTCTAACATGCAGACTGACTGGGTGCTGCAAGGACCCCTAGAACATCTAGAAAGCGGGCAGGTTGGTGGTCCAAAGTTTCCTCCAGGAAACCCTATGCAAAGGATAGCCAAGGGTTCAAGCTTCCTAAGCCTGTGATTGAATTACTTTAGTTTCCACAGCAGGCAGGCAAGCTCATGACGGATAAAAACCCTTGGATTTACAGCATGCCAGCAGGGTGTAATGGGAGGTGGGATGGAACCCTAGCTGGTAGGAATTCTAGTGGCCATATTGTTCCCTGGGGAACCAGATTGATAGATAGTAGCCGAATGGGCTCTTTGTCATCTTATGGACTGACCAAGGTCTGCAGACCCAATGGTACCCTTGGACAAGAGCAGTACTATAACCTAAAATATTCTCATTTCTACAGCAAGTAGGCAGGCCAAAGAACCCTTGGCTATACAGCCTGAAGATGGGAATGAGACAGGCAGGAACACCTAGATCTTAGATAATGGGAATACTGGTAGCTAGAAGTTTCCATAATGCACTAGAGTGTTTTAGGTATAGTGGCTGAGAGGGTCCCCCAAAGCATCATTATGCTAGGACTATTTCCAGTAGGCCCTTATATTTCACAGTGCTACAGCCAATGAGTGTCCATAAGGGCTGCCTAGAAACCAGTGCACAAGCAGTCTTTTTTCGGAAAAGGCCCACGGTGCATCAGTGCAAGGGCAGAACATGTTTGGAAGTGCTCCAGACCTTAGCACACTGACCAGCACATGTCTAGAAGAGCCCCAGGTTCCTAGAGGTCAGAATGAACATGATACTCAACAAATTCTAGGTTCCACAGCTTATAGGAAGGGTGATGGTGTAAAGGCTACTAAATTCCTCAGTACTCTTACAGGATAGAGGCCAAAAAAAGTTGGGTAGTCTGGTTTTCATAAGGCCCCTAGGAATAAGAACATGTAGAAAAGTCAATGATCAAAGGTGTTCCAGGTTCCATTACACACAGGCTAGCTGAGGACTGAAACGGCCACTTGTTCCACAGCACCATCTCTTGGGACCATTAGGATTTTATTTTCTGCATGACATGGGCAAGCTGGTAGCTAATGAACTTTTGGTACCCTGGCATGTAGTATGATTTGAATCCCAAAATATCCATGGAATATCATAGTAAGTAGGCAAGATAATAGGCAGAGATTGCCCGGGACACCCACAAGTGGGAAGGGAAGGACTGACGGTAGTCAAAAGAGCTCAGATACCTGAGTCTAAAGGGTCCAAGGTGAGCCAGTTGAGGCCTGTACTGTGACTGAACATGCTCTGGTTCAACAGAAGACTTGCAAAATGATGACCACAAAACTCCCCCAGGCCACAAACATGCCAGGAGAATGTGGACAGTTATGAATTCTTGAAACTTAAAGCCAGAAGGGCCTTTATGACACTAACATGATGAGAGTAATGGGAGCAAAAAAAGCACTAAGGTGCTAGAGTTACGATTCTCCAAAAGGTCATACAATATATAGCATGAAATCTGGCTAGAGCCATTTGGGGTCCACAGGGACCATAGTGCATGGGAAGTCTGGACATCAATAGAACACAGGGAAGATAGTGTACAGAAGTTCCACCCACAACACCAGTGAGATTGCAGGTTGTCAGGAATAGTCTCCGAACTTGAGAGGGCACAACTGAACCTAGGCAGTAAGACTGTTTTGATGATGGCCTAGTAAGAAGACCCCATGGTTCAATCTTGAGGCCTGTGAAATCTCCCAGAACTAGGGGTAGAGAAAAGTATCCCAAGGGCAACCATGTGAAGGACAGACGGCGGCCTAGGGGGCTCAAGATCCCCGAGTTTACAAAGTGACTAACAACTGAAAAGCTCTCAATTCCTGTTTGTGACATCAAAGCAAAGTTGAAATGCTATCCTTTCAGTTACAGGAATCCACATGGCTAAAGAATCATCATTAGCTCAGAGTGCATATAGCCTGAATTCTAATAAAAAATGCGGAACTCTAGTTTGCAGGATGTCAGGAGACCGATAGGTTCCGTGTGACACAGCCCTCAGGGAGGGCAGCATGGTTGGTGTGAGGAGGTGGATAATCAGGGAAGGTGAGAGGCAAATGGACAGCCTGTCTAGTGACCCAAAGGGCAATAGAGTCGGAATCATGTGGGCAGGTGGGTGGTCTAAGAACCTTTGGTTCCCTGGAGCACCAATGACCCCAGGCCAGAAAAATCGCTCAAAACCTACAACCAGGGAACTGGTGGTAGTGGGAGGATCCACAGGACACCAGGGCCTGGGGAAGGACTGTGGCCAAAAGAGCTCCAATTCTGTAGCCAAAAGAGCCCATAACCTTTACTTTCACTGAATTTACTCCATTTCCAACAGCAGGCAATCAAAGAGAAGGCCATTAAACTCCCAATTCCCATATGGACTGTGGCATGAGGGAGCAGCAGGGAAAGGATTCAAGGCCAGAATGGTCCACGTGACACCAATTCGATAGGAGTGCTGCGGCCAAAGGCGGTCCATGGACACCAGCAAAGCATTATTATGGTTTGCCATATGGCTGTATATTACATGGAAAGGTTTTTTAATTCAGTACCTAGAATCTCTCTGCCCTGACAGTCTGGCTATCCAGGCCTAGGTGAAAAGGCCAAATCTGGCAAATGTGCTAGTAGGAGCAACACATGGATCCACTGATAAGGATCTCTTGGAGTTTGGACAATCTCCAGAACCCTATCTGGGAGGCAGATTAATGTCAGGAGGGCCAACTAGAAAGGCAGACTGTGTCCGAGGTGGGTCTAAATTCATATGTTTGCCGGATGTCTGTGAGTGGATAAAGCCCACAACTCCCCTGCCTGTGGCTTGTGGCAGTGACTAAAAATGCTTTCCTTTCCACCACAAGTGGCTATCTATTCACTAAAGAATGTTAGCCACAACAGCGTGCACCTAAGCAGGGGATTGAGAGGGAAACCAGAACCCTTAGATGGTGGGAAGTCTGGTGGCATGAAGGTTCCCTGTGGCCAGCCAGGATGCCAAGGCAGGTGAAAAGGAGCCCCTTGAAGCTGAGTTCTAAGAGGATGTTTGGCAGTAGAGGCCTGCATGCCACATCAACCAGAAAAGGCTAGAGCATATGTGGGTTCTCCTAAAACCTAGTTCACAGACAGTCTGGTTTCAGAAAGGATCTGCAGGGCACCAGCATCCGCAAGTGCCCCAGTGTGCCTGCACCCTGGACAGCACATGTCCAGAAGTGCTCACAGAGATCTAGAGTTTGGATGGACATGGGGCACATGGGCGATGGGTTCTGCAGCATACAATAAAAGTGATGGTTGGCAGGGGACACAGTTACCCTGCCCAAAGGCCAGTTCGTGGCCATTAGGATACGTGGAACCCCTTGGATCTAAGCTGAATAGTGACAGAATATGCCCATCCACACTAATCCTCTAGGCGTTCTTGACAGAAAGATTCAAAGTTCAGTTTCAAACAGGGCAGCTGAACACTAAGAGGGCCATAGTTTCCTGTGCCTGTCCAGTAAGCAGAAGGGTACCAGTTTCTGCCTTACAGAGACCTTTTGGTTCCCCAGGCAAGTGGGATAACTCTAGGCCAGGAGGGACCCCGGAGACAGCGAAGGGATCTGTTGGTAATTGGACAGTTCCTCCTCATATCTACATTGAGGGGTGTAGGAATCAAAGTAAGGAGGCTGAAAGGGCTCATATTTCAAAGCTGAAAAGGTCCAGTGTATTCCAGTGCAAGGTCTGTGCTATCTATGATAAAAAGTTGCCTGATTTCAACAGTGGGTGGGAAAAATGAAGGCAGGCATCAATCCAGCTCCCCAGCACACAGGCTGACTTTAGAAATCAAGAGACTCATGGGCCTTCATGACATGAATATTATGTGAAGTAAGGTGCCTAAGAAGGGCCATATTTTCCACAGCTCTGGGTAGGGCCCATGGGTCCTTAGCTTTGGGGAAGTCTAGTCACAAATTGGGCCCACGGGGCACCTGCTCCAGGAGAGATGGTTTTCTGAACTGCCTGCCATGGCATCAGCACAGTGGCCAGGACATATACAAAGGAGTCCCAGGGCCTGAAAAATCAAAATGGACTTAGACAAAAATGTCTCGTCCTGCAGACAGACTAATGGGCAGAGCCCGGTTTCCACCACAGTAGTACAATGGGGAAAAGAAGGATTCCAGGAACGTCAGTCAAAGGTATGTTATTGGCAGGAAGATTCCTTGGGGTTCCCACAGGAGAGTCAGACAGAAGTCTAAGGCCTTCAGTATCATCACCCTGAAGCACTGACAATATCTATTCATGTGTGAAGCCTGTACTGTAAACAAAGGTGCTTTGGTTTCAACATCAGACGTGTAACCGTATATTCAGGAAATGCCATAGGCCCCAGGATTATGGGAGCTTCTGGGCAGGAAGAGATCCCTGGATCTTTAAGGGCATAAGGGCCGTAGGGACACTATTACAAAGGAAATACCATGGTCTTTGGGCAACAGCAATTTGGAAGTAATTTTTCCACTGGACCCTATATTCAATAGCACTCATTTCAGGGGTTAGGGGGTGCAGGGTGGGTAATTGGTGTGTGGGAAGGTTGAGAACTTGGAGGGTGAAAATTAGGGCAGCCTTTCCAGTGACCTAAAGAGCCATAGGGTCTGCATTATGCGGACAGGTGGGTGGCCATAGAACCTTCGACTCCCTGGCATATGAATGACCCTGGGCCAGAAAAAGTGCTGAAACCCTATAACCAGGGATATTGTGGGAGTCAGGGATATCTGAGGATACCAACTCCCCAGGAAAAAGAGGTGAAAGAGTCCCTTGTGTGTACTTCGATCACAGGTACTCCATTTCCAACAGCAGGTGATCAAAAAGATGGCCATTAAGCCTCCAATTCCCATATGGACTGTGGGCAGGAAGAAGAACCAGAGAATGGATTCAAGGCTGAAATTGTCTAGGTGGCACCTATTCGATAAGACTGCTGTGGTTGAAGGGGCACCAGCAAGGCATTAGTATGGTTCTCCGTAGAGCTGTATATTCCATAGCAAAGTTTCTTAATTTGGTTCTTTGAATCTCCTTTCCCTGGCAGTCTGGCTACCTGGGCCCAGGGTGAAAAAAGGTCATTTCTTGGAAGAGGTGTAGTAAGAATAACCCACAGATACATTTATAGGGATTCTTTTGGGGTCAGACAAATCCCAGGAGCCATATCTAGGAGGTATGTTAATTTCAGAAATGTTACCCTGGGGTACCACCTGGAAGGGGTGATGGTGTCTGAGGGGTGTCTCACTTCTGTTTGCCGATTGACTATGGGAAAATGAAGCCCACAACTCCTCTGCCTGTAGCTCCTGGCAGTGACTAAAAGTGCTTTCCTTTCCATCACGAGAGGATATTTATTCACTAAGGAACCTTAGTTAGCCTCAACAGAGCGCACCTAAACTGGCATTGGAGTGGAACCCACAAACTTTTACTGACAGCAAATCCGGTGGCTGGAAGGATGCCTGTCATCAGTCCAGATGGCGATGCAAGTGAAAAGAGGCCCCTTAAAACTGAGATGTCAGTGGATGGTTACCAGTTCAGGGCTGCATTCCAAAGCAACCAGACAGGGCTAGTGCCCATATTGATTCTCCTAGAATCCAGTTTTCAGGCAGTCTGCACTCAGAAAGGATATGTAGGGTCCAGCATCCAGAAGTTTCCCAAGGTGCTAGCACCCTGGACAGCACATGTCTGGAAGTTCCCTGGGAAACCTAGAGTCTGGATGGACACAGGGCCCAAGGTCGATGGGTCTTGCAGCCTACAATAAGAGTGATGGTTGGAAGGGCACATAGTTGACCTGTTCAAAGGCCTATTAGAGGCCATTAGTGTACATGGAACCCCTTGGAGTTAGGCCGAATAGGGAGATAATGTCACCATCCATACTAACTTCTCTAGAGGCTCTTGACAGAAAAGACTCAAAGTTCTGTTTTAAAAGGGGCAGTTGAATACTGGAAGGGCCATATTTTCCTGTGCCTGTCCAGTAAGCAGAAGGGTTCCGGTTTCTGCATCACACTCTAAGGCTTGTGGCCAAGACTTTTTGGTTCACCAGAAAAGTGGGATAATTCTAAGCCAGCAGGGACCTGGTGACTGCGAAGGGGCATGTTGGTAATTGGAGTTTTACCTTATACCCACATTGCAGGATGGGGTGATGGAAGTAAGGGTAACTGAAAATACTCATATTTTAAATCTGAAAGAGTCTAGCGTATTCCAGTGCAAGGTCTATGCAATCTATGATAGAAAGTAGCCTGAAAGTAAACTGAAGGCAGACATCAACCCAGCTCCCCAGCACATCAGCTGACTTGAGAAATCTAGTGCCCCTGAGCTTTAAAGACATGAATAATATGTGAAGTAAAGTGCCTAAGAAGGGCCATATGTTCCACAGCCCTGGGTAGGGCCCATGGGACCTTCACTTTGGGGAAGTCTAGTCACAAAGTGGGCCCTTGGGCATCCACATCAAGAGAGATGTTTCCTGAACTGTCTTCAATGGCACCAGTACAGTAGTTAGGACATATTCAGAGGATTCTCAGGGCCTGAGAACGTGAAATGGACTTAGACCAAAATGTATCATCCTACTGGCAGACTAACGGGCAGATCCTGTGTTCCATCACAATAATACAATGGGGAACAGAATGATGCTCAGAACATCAGTGTAAATGCATGTTATTGGCAGAAATATTTATTGGAGTACCCACAGCCGGATCAGTCAGAACTCTTGGGGGTTCTGTATCATTAGCGTGAATTGTTGATGGTATCTCTTCATGTGTGAGGACTGTCTGTAAACAAAAGTGTCTGGTTTCAACATAGGTGTGTTACCATATTTCCAGAAAATGCCATGGGCCCAGAATTCTGGGAACCTTTGGGTAGGAAGGGATCCCTAGATCTGTTAGGGCATAAGGTTCCTAGTGACACTATTGCAAAGCGAGTACCGCTGACCTTGGGCAACAGCAATTTGGAAGTAATATTTCCACTGGATTGTACATTCAACAGCTACCATTTCAGGAGTAGGAGAAAAGGGGTAGGTTGTGGGTGTTTGGTGAGGTATAGAATCAGGGACAGTGAGAGTTAGGCAAATGGGCAGCCTGTCCGGTGACCAGAAGGGCCATAGAGTGCATCACGCAAGTGAGAGGGTGGCCTAAGATCATTTGATTTCCTGGCTCACAATTGATCACGAAAAAGAAAAAGCGCTGGAACCCCTACAACCAAGGAAATGGTGTTGGTTGGAAGTTGACCAGAACTCCAGCGCCCAAGGAAGGACAGTGGCCTAAATCACTCCAATCCCGTAGGTGAAATAGCCTGTTGCTTGTACTTCAATGGCATGGACTCCACTTTCAACAGCAGGTGATCAAACAGATGGCTGTTAATTTCCTGATTCCAACATGGGCTGTGGGTAGGAAGAAGCCCCAGAGAGAAGATTCAAGGCCAGAATGGTCTGTATGACTCCAAATCGTTAGGAGTGCTGTAGCCAAAGGGGCCTTTCCGGGGACCAGCAAAGCATTAGTATGGTTAACCATAGATATGTATATTCCACAAGGTTTCTTAATTCAGTTTCTGGAATCTCTCTGCTCTGGCAGGCTGGCTATCTGGGCCCAGGGTGAAAACAACAAGTCGGGCAGATGTGCTAGTAGGAGCAACCGATGGATCCACTGATAGGGATTCTCTTGGGTCTGGACAGTCACCGGAACCCTATCTGGAAAGCAGGTTAATTTCAACTAGAAAGGCTGACGGTGTCCGATTGGGGTCTCACTTCATCACATTGCTGGTTTACTGGGAGGATGAAGCCTACAACTGCTCTGTCTGTGGCTCGTGGCAGTGACTAAAAATTCTTTCCTTTCTACCACAAGTATGTTACCTATTCACTAAGGAACCTTAGCCTCAACAGCTCACACCTAAACTGGGGTTTGGGGTGCAACTAGGAAGGTTTAACTGGCGGTAAGTCAGGTGGCCGGAAGGTTCCCTGTTGCCAGTCTGGATGGCAATGCAAGTGAAAAGGCACCCCTTGAAGCAGAGTTTGGAGTGTATCATTGCGAATAGAGGCTTGCATGCCACAGCAAGCAGACATGGCTAGCGCCCATATGGGTTCTCCTAGAACCCAGTTCACAGTCTGGTCTCAGAAAGGATCTGTAGGGTACCAGTATCCGAAAGTGCCCCGGGGTGCCAGCACCCTGGACAGCACATGTCTGGCGTGTACTCCGTAGACCTAGAATCTGGATGAAAACAGGGTCCAAGGGCGATGGGATTTGCTGCTTACAATTAGAGAGATGGTTGGAAGGACACACAGTTGCCCTGTATGGACTATCAGTGGCCATTAGGATATGTGGAACCCCTTGTAACTAGGCCAAATAGTGACTGAATGTGCTCATCCATAATATCTCCTCTAGAGGCTCTTTCAAGAAATAATCTAAAGTTCTTTTTCAAACAGGGCAGCTGAACAATTGAAAGTTCATAGTTTACTGTGGCTGTCCGGTAAGCAGAAGGGTTCTGATTTTTGCATCTCACGCTAAAGCTTGTGGCTAAAGACCTTTTGATTCCTCGTGCATGTAGGATAACTCTAAGCCAGCAGGGACCCCGGAGACAGCGAAGGGGAGCATTGATAATTGGATGGTTCCCCGTTACACCAACGTTTCTGCATGGGGGGATGGGTGAAGGGTGGCTGAAAGGGCTCGTATTTCAAATCTGAAAGATTCCAGTGTATTCCAGGGCAGGTTTGTGCTATTTATGATCGAAAGTGTCCTGTTTTCATCACCGAGAGTGAAAACTGAAGGCAGACATCAATCCAGCTCAAGAGCACACCGGCTGACTTTTGAAATCCAGGTCCTCATGGGCCTTCATGACACAAATATTATGTGAAGTAAGGTGCCTATGAAGGGCCGTATGTTCCATAGCTCTGTGTAGGGCCCATGGGACCTTAGCTTTGAGGAAGTCTAGTCGCAAAGTAAGCCCCCGGGGCAGCCTAACCAGGAAAGATGGTTTTCTGAACTGCCTTCCGGCGCACTAGCACAGTGGCTAGGACCTATCCAGATAAGTCTCAGGGCCTGCGAAATCAAAATGGTTAGACCAAAATGTCTAGTCCTTCTGACTGTCTGACAGACAGAGCATAGTTTCCACCACAATAGTATAATGGGTAGCAGAAGTATACGGGGAACATCAGTGTAAAGGCAAGTTATTGGCAGGTAGGTTCCTTGGGGTATGTATGGGATGGAAGGACAAATGCTTAGGGGGTACAGAATTCTTTAGCCAAAAGCTACGATGATATCTCTTCCTGCGTGAGGCCTGTACTATAAATAATGATACTCTAATTTCAACATTAGGTGCATAAACGTATTTCTAGGAAATGGCATGGGATCCAGGATTCCAATAGACTTTGGACAGGCAAGGTCCTTATATCTTTTAGGGCATAAGGGCTGTAGTGATATTATTGTCAAGGAGTACCCTGCCAAATGTGGTGCTAAGGCACCAGCAATTTGGAAATATCTTTTCCAATATGCTATATATTCAACATGGTAGGGGTGAGAGTGTGTGTGGTGAGGAAGAGAATTGGGGATGGTGAGAGTCAGGCAAATTGGCAGCCTGTCTGATGACCTTAAAGGGACATAGAATCTGTATCACATGGGCAGGTGGGTGGCCTAAGAACATTTGTTTCCTCAGCTCGCAGCTTACCATGGGAAAGAAAAAACACAGGAACACTAGAACCAGGGAAGTGTTAGTGGTTGGAGGTTGCTCAGAACACCAGCACCAACCTACTTCCATCCCCACCCCCCTGCTACCTAGGTTTAAGGGGGAACAGTCCAATTACAAACGTGTCTCCAGGGTCCCTGCTGGCTTAGAGTTATCTCACTTGCTCAGAGAATCAAAAGATCTTTGACTACAAGCTTTAGTGTGAGATGCAGAAACCGGTACAATTTCACTTACCAGACTAACACAGGAATCTATGGCCCTTCCTGTGTTCAGAAGCCCCGTTTGAAACAGAACTTTGAATCCTTTCTGTCAAGATCCTCTAGAGGAGTTATTATGGATGGCACATTTTGTCACTATTCGATCTAGATCCAAGGGGTTCCACGTATCCTAACACCCCAAAACTGGCCTCCGAACAGGGCAACTATCTGTTCTTCTAACCATCACTCTTATTGTAGGTTGAGGCGCCATCGCCCTTGAGCCCTGTTTCAATCCAGGTTCTAGGTCTGAGGGACTTTTCCGGACATGTGCTATCCAGGGTGCTGGCTCCCTGGGGCACTTACAGATGTTGGCACCCTGCCAATTATTTCTGAGCCAACACTACCTACAAACTCAATTCTAGTTGAAACAATATGGGCGCTAGCCCTGTCCAGTTGCTGTGTAGGGAGGCCTGTCCTAGCAAGCATTCAATCAGAACTCTGCTTCAAGGGGCCCCTTTTCACCTACATCCACATCGGGACTGGCCACAGGGAACCACCAGGCCACCGCACGTACCGACAGTAAAGGGTTTAGTGTTCCCTCGCAACCTCTAGCTTCGGTGCGCGCTATTGAGGCAAAGGTTCCTTAGTGAATAGATAGCCCGATCATGGTGGAAAGGAAAGCATTTTTACTCACTGTCACCAGTCACAGGCAGAGGAAGTATAAGTTTCATCCTCCCACAGTCAGCCGCAAACTGAGGAAGTGAGATCCCCCCTCAGACACCGTCCTCGCTTCTAGTTGCTACACCAGGGTATCTTCCTGATATTAACCTGAATCTCAGATAGGGTTCCGGTGAATAATCAGACCCCAGAAGAATCCATATCATTGATGTATGCCAGATTTGGCTTTTTCACCTGGGGCACAGATAGCCACACTGCCAGGGCACATTGATTCTACGAACAGAATTGACAAACCTTGAGGTGAAATATACAGCTCAACGGCAAACTGTAGTAATGCCTTGCTGCTGCTCTGGGAGGAGGTGCCCTTTGGCCGCAGACTCCTATCGAATAGGTGTCACGTGGATAGTTCCGACCTTGAACGCCTTCCATGGAGCTCCTTTGTGCCACAATCTCTGCGAAAAGGGGGAATTAATGGTCACTTGTTTGATCGCCTACTCTGGGGAAAGGAGTCTATGCGATCGAAGTATAGGCAACGGACTATTTCGCCTACGGAATTGGAGCTCTTTCGGCCACCGTCCTTCCTCCGGCACTAGAGTTCAAACAATCCGGTTCCCTCTCTCTCCTGCCATGGGTGCTGATGAATATATGTCCTAGTGGAAAAAATACATCCAACTGATGGTGCTCCAGGACTCTGTTTGCACAGGATGTTCCTTGACAATAATGTTACTATGGCCCGTATGCCCCTAAAGATCCAGCAACCCTCACCTGCCAAAAATCTCCTGGACGCCTGGGTCACATGACGTTTCCTGGAAATACATTTACTCATGAGATTTGAAAGTAGAGTACATTTGTTTATAAAACAGGCCTCACGTAAAAAGAGATATCGTCGAGCCATTGGGCCAAAGAATTCTGAAACGCCTAAGCATCCGTCAGACTCTCTCCTGTGTAACCCAAGGAAACTTTCCACCAATAACTTACCTTTACACTGACGTTCCCGGTATCCTGCTTCTCCCCATGTATTATTGGAGTAGAATGCAGATTCCGTCCATTAGTCCATAAGCAGGACCAGAAATTTTTGTGGAAGTCCACTTCGTATTCTCAGGCCCTGGGATTCCAATGGAAATGTCCTAGCCTCTGCGCTTCTGTCGCAGAAGGCAGTACAGGAATCCATCTGTCCTGGCATGTCTTATGCCCAGGGCCTACCTTGCGAATGGTCTTCCCCAAAACGAATGTCCAATGTGCTCTACCCAAAAATGTGGAACATATGGCTCTTCTTAGGCACCTTACTTCAGATAATATTCATGTCATGAAGAACTGTGGGCCCATGGATTGCAAAGTCACCCACTATACTGGGAGCTGAATTAATATCTGCCTTCATTGCCCCACACACTGTTGAAAGCAGGCCAGTTTTGATCACAGATAGCAGAGACCTTGCAGTAGAATACACTGATCCCTTTCAGCTTTGAAATATGAGTCTTTTCAACCACCCTACGTCGAAAGCCAACAGTCCAATTCCAACACGCACCTCAGCTGTCTCCTGGGTCCCTCTGGCTTAGATTAACTGCATATTTTCCAAGGGAAAAAAAAGGTCTTTGCCTCAAGCCTTAGCATGAGATGCAGGAACCGGTACCCATTCACTTACTAGACAGGAACACGATTCCATGGCCCTTTTAATTCTCAGCTGCCTTTTTTGAAACCTAGCTTTGAGTCCTATCTCTCAAGACCCTCTAGAGGAATTCATATAGATGGGCACATTCTGTCACCATTCGGCTTAGATCTAAGGGATCGCATGAATCTTAGTGGCTTCCAACCATTCATCGAACAGGGTAATTGTGTGCCATTCTAACAATCTCTCCAATGTCGGCAGCGGATCCCATCTGCCTAGGGTCCTGTTTCCTCCGGACATTAAGACTCGGCGAGCATTTCCGGACATGTGCTGTCCAGGGTGCTGGCACCCAGTACCACTTATGGATGCTGGCTCTAGGCAGATCTTTTCTGGACCAGACGCCCTACAATCTTGGTTCTAGGAGAACCCATATGAGTGATAGCCATGTACGGTTACTGTGGCACGCAAGCCCCTACTGGCCTCAATTTACTCTTAAGTCTGTTTATAAGGACCTCTATTCACCTGAATCGCCATTCCGACATGCCTCAGGAAACTTGCAGTTTGGCAGACATCCGGGCAGCTCAGGGTTCTGGGTTCCCTACACTGACCCACCTTAGGTCTGTGCTGTTGGAGCTAAGGTTCTTTAGTGAATGGATAACGCTCTCCTGGTGGAAAGGAAAGCATTTTTACTCAGTGCTACTAGCCGCAGGCAGAGGAGGTATGGGCTTCATCCTCTCACAGTCAGCCTACAAACTGAGGAGGTGAGAACCCCCTCAGACACTGTCATCCCTTCCGGCTGGTACCCCAGGGTAACCTTCCTGATATTAACCTTCCTCTCAGATAGGGTTCCGGTTAATAATCAGACCCCAAGAGCATTCATATTAATGGATTTTGGTCTGTTCCTACTAGCACGTCTGCCAGATTTGGCCTTTTCACTTGGGGTACAGAGGGCCACACTGACAAGGAAGATTGATTCTAGGAACCCAATTCAGAAACCTTGCTGTGGAATATACAGCTCTATGGTGAATCGTTGAAATTCCTTCCTGCTGTCCGGGGAGGAGGTGTCATTTGGCAGCAGCACTCCTATCGAATATGGGTCACACGGACAATTCCGGCCTTGAATCCCTTCCCTAGGACTCCTTTGTGCAAGAGTCTATGCAGAAAGGGGGAAGGAATGGCTATCTGTTTGATCACCTGCTCTTGCGAATGGAGTCTGTGTGATCGAAGTATAGGCAATGGACTATTTCTCCTACGGAACTGGAGCTCTTTCGGCCACCGTGGTTCTGCAGGCGCTGGAGTTCTGCGCAAGTGCCAACCCACCAACGCTTACCTGCTTGTAGGGTTCCAGTGCTTTTTCTTTCCCAGAGTCACCTGCGAGCTATGGAAACAAATGCTTTAGTACACCTACAATCCCACTCGATGCAGACTCTATGGCCCTTTAGATCACCGAACAGACTGCACATTGGTCTGATTCTCACCTGCCCTGATTCTCCACCTCCCCGCACACCCGCCACCAATCCCATTAGCTTCTTCACTGCCATGGGTACTGAAGAATATACGTCCTCATGAAAAAAATAACTCCAAAGTGATGGTGCACTATGACCCTGTTTGGCCAGGTAGTCCATTGACAATAATGTCACTCCAGCTCTTATGCCCCAAAGGATTCATCGATCCTTGACTCCTAAAAGCCTACTGGACTCTTGGGGCCCATGGCGATCCTGGAAATATGTTTACTCATGAGATGTGAAGGTAGAGTACATCTGTTTATAGTATAGGTCTCCCATTGGAAAAGATATCGTCAAGCCATTGGGTGAAAGAATTCTGAAAAGCCTAAGCATCCGTCAGACTCTCCCAAGCCCCACCTTATGTGCACACTGTTGAGACTAAGGTTCTTTAGTCACTTTATAACTCTCTCTTGGTGGGAAAGAAAGTATTTTTAGTCACTGCCACAAGCCACAAGCAGAGGAGTTGTGGGCTTCGTGCTCTCACAATCATCTGAGAAATAGATGATGTGAAACTCCCTCGGACAGTGTCGGCCTTTCCATCTGGTACCGCAGGGTAATCTTCCTGACATTAACCTACCTCCCAGATAGGGCTCCTAGTATTCATCTGACCCCAAGAGAATCCTTATCAGTGGATCCATAGGTTACTCCTACTATACTTCTGCCAGATTTGGCTTTTTCACCCTGGGCCCAGATAGCCAGACTGTCAGGGCACATCGATTCTAGGAACCGAATTAGGAAATCTTTCTGTGGAATATACAGTTCTATGGCAAACCGTAATAATGCCTGGCTGGTGCCCGGGGGGACCCCTTTGACCGCAGCACTCCTATCGAATTGGTGTCCTGCCAACCATTCAGGCCATGCTTCCTTTCCCTGGGGCTCCTTTATGACGCAGTCCATGCGGCATTCTGGGAGTTAATAGCCCATTGCGTTTTCTGGAAATACAATTACACACACCTGATGTTGAAACCAGAGCACCTTTGTTTACAGAACAGGACTCACACTCAAAGAGATACCGTCGGCATTTCTGGTTAATGATCATGAACTCCCTAAGGTTCTGACTGATCCTCCTGTGGGTACTCCAAGAAACCTTCCTGCCAATAACATGCATCTACGCTGACATTCCCAGTATCTTTCTGCTCGCCATTGTACTACTGTGGTGGAACCCAGGCTGAGCCTGTTATAAGTCGACAGCACTAAACATTTTGGTCTAAGTCATTTCGAATTTCTCAGGCCCTGGAACTCCTCTGGATATGTCCTATCTCTGTGCTGGCACCGCGGAAGGCAGGTCAAGAAACCCTCTGTCCTGGCGTGACTGTCCTGAGGGCCCACTTTGCAACTAGACTTCCCCAAAGCTAAGGTCCCATGGGCTGTACCCAGGGCTATGGAACATACGGCCCTTCTTGGTCACCTTACTTCATATAATATTCATGTCATGAAGGCCTGAAAGCCTCAAAATTTATAAAGTTAGTGGATCTGAGAGACGCTGGTTTGATGTCTGCCTTCAGTTTTCCCATCCGCTGTTGAAACTATGTCACTTTCGAACATAGATAGCACAGACCTTGTACTAAAATACACTGGACACTTTCAGCTTTGAAATATAAGTTCTTTCAACAACCCTACTTCCATCCCTATACCCTGCTACGTGGATGTAAGGAGGATCTGTCCAATTACCAATGCACTCCTTCCGTTTCACTGTCCATTCTGGCTTAGAGTTATCCCACTTGCCTGGGGAAGCAAAATGTCTTTGGCCACAAGCCTTAGCCTGAGATGCAGAAACCAGAACCCTTTGCAATTACTGGACAGGCTTAGGAAACTGTGGCCCTAGTTCGACTAGTGTTCAACTGCCCAGTTTGAAATGGAACTTTGAATCCTTTCTGTCAAGAGCCTCTAGAGGAGTTAGTATGAATGGGCACATTCTGTCACTATTCTGCCTAAATCAGAGGAGTTTCACATATTCTAATGGCCTGTAACCAGCCTCCAAACAGGACAACTGTCTATTCTTCTAACCATAAATCTTACTGTAGGTTGAGGAACCCATCGCCCTTGAACCCTGTTTCAATCCAGACTCTAGGTCTCAGAAAACAGTTCAAGGTATGTGCTGTCCAGGGTGCTGGCTCCTTGGGGCACTTCCAGATGCTGGCACTCTGCCAATTATTTCTGAGCGGGCCCTATTGAAGACCCAGAACATACTGCCTTTCTTAGGCACCTTCCTTTACATAATATTCGTGTCATAAAGGCCCGTTTGCCCCTGGATTTCCAAAGTTAGCTGGTGTGCTGGGGAGGTGAATTGATGTCTGCTTTAATTTTTCCCACTGGCTATTGAAACCAGGCCGCTTTCCATCACAGATAGCATAGACCTAGCACTGGAATACACTGGACCCTTTTAACTTCAAAATATGAGCCTTTTTAACCACCCTACTATGATCCCCACATCCTGCAACGTGGGTATAAGTGAAACCATCTAATCACCAATGCTCCCCTTAGCTGTCTCTGGCATACCTGCTGGCTTAGATTATCCCACTTGTGCGAGGAACCAAAGGGTCTTTGGCCACAATCCTTAGAGTGATACGCAAAAACTGGAACTCTTCCACTTACCAGACAGGCACAGGAAACTATGGCCCTTCTAGTGTTCAGCAGCCTCATTTGAAACAGAACTTTGAATCCTATCTGTCAAGAGCCTCTAGAGGAGTTAGTATGGATGGGCAAAACTGTCGCTATTCAGCCTAGATCCAAGGTATTCCACGTATCCTAATAGCCAATAACTGCCCTTCAAACAGGATAACTATGTTTTTCATCCATCACTCTAATTGTAGGCAGCGGATCCCATCACCTTTGGGCCCTGTGTCCATCTGGACTCTAGGTCTCCAAAAGGGACTTCTGGACATATGCTGTCACTTCTGGATGCTGGTGTCCTGCAGATCCTTTCACAGTCCAGGCAGCCTGCGAACTGCATTCTAAGGAACCCATATGAGCGCTAGCACTGTCCAGTTGCTGTGGCATGTAGGCCTGTACTGGCAATCATCCACTCAGAACACTACTTCAAGGGGTGGCTTATCACCTGCATCACCATCCCAACTCACCACATGGGACCTTCAGGCCACTGGCTTTACTGCCAGTTAAGGGTTAAAGTTCCCTCCCAAACTCCAGCTTAGGTGTGTACTATTGAGTCTAAGGTTCCTTAGTGAATAGAAAGCCTGCTCATGCTGGAAAGGAAAGCAGTTTTAGTCACTGCCATGAGCCACAGGCAGAGGAGTTGTGGGCTTCATCCTCCCACAGTCAGCCAGCAAACTGAGGAAGCGAGACACCCCCTCAGACACTGTCGTTCCTTCCAGCTGATACCCCCAGGGTAACCTTCTTGACATCAACCTACTTCCCAGATAGGGTTTCAGCGATTAATCAGACCGAAAGAGAATCCCTATCAGTGGATCTGTGCGCTGTTCCTACTAGCACGTTTGCCAGATTTGGTGTTTTCATCTTGGGTTCAGGTAGCCAGACTGCCAGCACTGATTGATTCTAGAAACTGAATTAATAAACCTCGTTGTGGAATATACAGCTCTACTGCAAAGTATACTACCACCTTACTTCTGCCAGGGTCAGGGTAGGGAGGCTCTTTGACTGAAGCACTCCTATCGAATTAGTGTCACATGGACCATTCTGGCCTTAAATACTTTCCCTGGGGCTCCTTCCTGCCACAGCCCATGCAGGAATCAGGGAGTTAATGGCCATATCTTTGACTGCCTGCTGTTTTGAAATGGAGTCCATGCGATCGAAGTACAGGCAACCAGCTATTTCACCTATGTAACTAAAGCTCTTTCGGCCACCACCCTTCTTTGGGCACTGGTGATCTGGGCAACCACTGACTGACCACCAACAGTTACTTGGATGTAGCGTTCCAGCACTTTTTCTTTCCCAGGGTCATCTTCGATCTGGAGAACCAAAAGATCATAGGCCACCCACCTTCCAGTGTGATAGGGAATTGGTCAGTGTTTATCTCATATCAACCTTGGGACATAATTTAAGTTTTGCTTGTGATTTCCACATATACCAGATACAAACAAGAAATGACCCAGGTCAGGTTGGTCTTGCAATACAATCTAAGTTAAGCTTTGCTGGTATTACTAAATTGATTTGTTTACTTAGGAATTTTCAAGGCTCTTCTCAATTTGTTTTTGATCTTAGTAATATCCCCACTTTTTCATCATTCTTTTAGCAGGCTCAGAGTATGGCCAACCCATATAATGTTATTCTCAGTTACCACCATTGAGTTAGGACAAAGAATCACATGGTCCTGGTTTCCATTAATCTGAGTCATCAGGCCTGAGGGCCATGTGGTCAGGGTCTTTATCATTTATGTGGTTATTGTTGATTTCATCCAGTTGCTTGATCCTGATACCATTTGGCATGTGAATGGCTGCAGGCATTTAAAATCTTTGAGAGCATATTAGTTTAATAATGACTGTAAGGAGAATAATGGCCAAGGATTGAAAAATTCCCCAGAGCAGAGATTCCCAGGAGCCAGGATTTAACCAATTAAATAACTCAAACAGGTTATCATTTTTAAGTTATTTACACAGGCACAAATGATGTATTAGCAAGCATATGATTACTTAGGACAGAATGAACATGAGGATGTTTTATTTCAGGAAGCAGTGTTGCAGGTGAGCTTCCACCTAAATTAGGCCTCTATATGATGTGAGCAATCAAGTAATTAAATGAGAGTCATTTCTAAGGAAGCAAAAGAAAAACAAAAGTTAATAGTTCAAGCATATTATAAATTCAGTTTCTGAGCTTGGAGAGCAGCTAGTTAAAAAAATTCCTAGATTTGAGTTTGAAGTATCTCCAGTTATTGGAATAAGCATGGCAGTTTCAGTCTGATAGACTTTCCTGGTTTGAAGTTTGAATGTCTTTGATGATGGCATAAGGTGTTCTATAGAACTTTCTTGAACAAGAAATGACTCAGGTTAAGTCAGCCTCACAAAATAAGCTAAATTAAGCTTTGCTTATATGAATAAACTGATTTTATCTGCTTAAGGAATTTTCAGGGGTGTTCTGTTTGGTTTTGATTTTATCTCTGTGCAGGCTAGATGGTGACTGGATGGGTCCCTAGAATTCTCAGCAGCTGTTCCTCGTGTGCTTTTTGCTGCTGCAACTCATCTCTAGTACTTTTCAATGGAGAAATGTATCCATTATAATTATAAGTCAACCAAACTGCCTTTATAAATGAAGATAAATTCTAAAAAGCAGGTGACTTGGAAATTTATCATCCCTGCAATCTTCCAGAGGACTCTTATTGGATAAACAGAAGACAACTGGGAAGTTGTATCCAAAAAAAAAGTTGGAATGAATACTGCATTCGTGTAAATACTGGGACATTTAAATAGTTTTTATTAATGCTATCATAGAAGATAATATGCACATTATAATTTCTGAAACAAAAAGCTATGTTATGTATGCATAATTATAATATAACCCTGGTAGGCGACACAAAAACCCCAGCCAACATATTCATGTAGTAGAAGAAAAGAGAAAAACAAACTGGCTTTAGCTTCTGTTTGAGGATGTGATTCAGGCATATATTTTTCATAGTAGAAGCAATTATTTTATTTTTTTTTAAAAAATTATTGCCCTTATCGAGAAGACAGTGGCTTGGGTAAATTAAACTTGAATTGTCCTATGCAATGAAGTATGATTGTACTGAAATTTTCCTTCACCAGATTGTGTGTATATAATATACATATGCATGTAATATATGTTTATATAATATGCATATATGTTTTATATACAGACATGTCTCATTTTATTGTGCTTCACAGATATTGTACATTTTACAAAGTGAAGGTTTATGTGTCGAGCAAGTCTATTGGTGCCATTTTTACAATAAGCTCAGATGGTGTTTTTTAGCAATAAAATATTTTTTAATTAAGGTATGTACATTGTTTTTTAGATGTAATGCTATCGCACACTTAATAGATTGCAATATAATGTAAACATAACTTTTATATGCACTGGGAAAATAAAGAATATGTGTGAATTGCTTTATTGCATTGCTTGCTTTATTGTGTCCTGGAACTGAACTGAATCCACAATATCTCCAAGATATGCCTGTATTTGCATATATGTATATGCATATGTGTGTGTGTGTGTGTGTGTGTGCGTGTGTGTGTGTGTGTGTGTGTATAAATGCAAGAAGGGTCACCTTTGTTGGGATTAGAGCCAGAATTAAAATTTTTTATGGTGACATGAATTCAGAGCCTTTGTGAACAGTAATGTTAAGATGCTTTCATCCTTGTGCTGGCTTACATTACTCTATATTATTTGAAACAATTTGGAAATCTCAGTTATACACATCAGCCTTATATTTACAAGACAATAAGAAAAGTTCATTCTCGTTGGTACCAGATCTACGGTTAGTTTGACTTTCCAAGGCCAAAACAAAGCTTCAAGTGGGAGGAACAAGAGACAACAGCACATCCAAGCACAGGAAAGGGTAAATCAGGAGCTAGATGCCAACAAATTAATTTTTCTCCAAATGTCAGAGAATGTTAATTGAAGGGGGGGGGGTCAGTAAAAACCTATGTTACTGTAGTGCAAATGAGGAAGAAAAAATTAATTGCCAGTGTTACTTTTCACAAGTTCATTGATAAACATAAGTCTGAGTAAGATATTTATATTTATAAAGATCTCAAGTCAAATTAAATATAGGCCATTTACTTTAGAAATCACAAGAAAAGAGAAAAGGAAAACAGGATGTACAGAAAAGGATATGTTGGACAGTGTTTTTGATATGCCAGCTTGTCTAGGCTACAGTCTCTGACTCATTTAGTTTGAAGACCTTGAAAGCAGACCTGAGGCTTCCTTGAGAGAAAGAAGCTGCTCCTCCACTTCTACGCAGTAGTGTCCACCCATGCCATAAACAACTTTCATTTTGCTCATAATCTTTCCTTCCTGACTGCCTCTGGGTGCAGCTTCAGCCCATGGTTATGGGCTCTGACTTATGGATGATTGTCCCTTCCTGACTCCCTGCCCTTAGAGATATTGGACTTGCTTCGTCAGCCACCACAATCACGTAAGCCAATTCCTTGCAATTTCTTAGATAGATAGATATCTTTATATGTCTGTATGTCAAGATATTTATATCTTACTGATTCTGCTTTTTTGGTTGAACTAACTGATACATTGTGACAATAATGAAGAAGCCAAGAAATATCTTAAAGGAAATGTTTTGAAATCGGTTATTTTTCTGAAAGATAAGAAAAGAAAAAGAGAATGATGATTGATAGATAAATCTAAGAGTTAGTCATTTGATAAATCAAATAAATATCTACTAGTTATGCAAAATTAGATGTGAGAAAGGGGAAAATAGTAAATGCATGTGAAAATGAAAGAATTATAGGAGACTATTTTCTGCAAATCTAGGTTAATAGATTTTCAAGTGTTGTAAAATCCTGAAATTGAGTCAAGTACAGTTAGAAAACCACAATAAACCAAATAACTATGGAAGAATTAAAGATTGTAGCCGAAGGAACTACTCTCTCAAAACCTGACCTGCTGTTTTATATTCATTTATTTCAACTCAATAAAAATAGATTTATTATATACTATTAATTCTTGAAATTATAAAAAAATTGAACCATTAAAAAGGTATTTATACAAAGCTATAAAACATATCAAATCAACACAACAGAATATTGTTTATGTTTATACATAAATTCTATATAAAATATAGGTCAATATATAATCCAAGATCACATTAAAAGAATTATACTTCAAGATAAACAAGCATTCATATCACAACTACGAAAATTTCTTTTTATTTTTTTTAAGTTTATTGGGGTAACATTGGTTAATACAATTATATAATTGTCAGGTGTATATTATAATTTGATATCTGTATATTCTATCGTGTTTGTCAGCCAAAGTCCAGATTCCTGCAGTTACCATATATTTGATATCCTTTACCCACTTCACTTTCCCCCTATCCTGCTATATTTGACCCCCTTTATCCCATCTATCTTTGTACTCCTTCCCTATCCCACTAGTAACCATAAGTCTATAGTCCTCTGGTAACCACTAGTCTATGGTCCATATCCATGTGTCTCTGCCTATTTGTCCTGCTACTTTGTTGCTTGTAGGTTTATAAATCACATATAAGTGATATCATGTGATTTTCAACTTTTTCTGTCCGGCTTATTTCGCTTAGCATGATTATCTCGAGATCCATCCATGTTGACGCAAATGGCAATATTTCATCTCTTCTTATGGCTGAGTAATATTGCATTGTATATATGTACCACTGCTTCTTTAGCCAATCATCTATTGTAGGACACTTCGGCTGCTTCCACATCCTGGCCACTGTGAATAATGCTGCTATGAACATCGGTGTGCAAATATCTTTTTGGACATGAGTTTCCAAGTCTTTGGGGTAAATACCCAGTAGAGAGATTACTGGATATGATAGATCAGTTCTTAGTTTTGTGAGGAACTTCCATACTGTTTTCCATTGTGGCTGTACCAATTGGCAGTCCCACCTGCAGTGTATGAGGGTTCCTTTTTCTCAACATCCTCTCCAACATTTGTTATTACTTGTCCTGTTGAATATAGCTATTCTAACAGGTGTGAGATGGTATCTCATTGTGGTTTTGATTTGCATTTCCCTAATAGCTAGCGATGTTGAGCATCTTTTCATGTATTTGTTGGCCATTTGTATGTCTTCTAGGGAGAAGTGTCTTTTCATACCCTTTGCCCATTTTTTGATTGGATCATTTGTTTTTTGCTGCTATTGAGTCATATGAGTTCTTTGTATATTTTGGATATTAGGTGTTGCTTGCAAATACATTTTCCCATTCGGATGGTTCTCTCTTTACCTTGTTGATGATTTCTTTGGCTGAGCAGAAGCTTTTTAGTTTGATGTAGTCTCATTCATTTATTTTAGCTTTTACTTCCCTTGTTTTTGAGGTCAAATTCATAAAATCCTCTTTAAGTCCACGGTCCTTGAGTTTAGTTCCTCTTTTTCTTCTATGCATTTTATTGATTCCAGTCTTATATTCAGGTCCTTGATACTTTTTGAGTTAATTTTGGTGTGTGGTGATAGATAAAAGTCTAGTTTCATTCTTTTGCAGGTGGCCTTTCAATTTTCCCAGTACCATTTGCTGAAGAGGCTTACCTTTCTCCACTGTATGTTTTTGGCTGTTCTGTTGAAAATTATTTGCCCATGTAAATATGGGCTTACTTCTGGACTCTCCGTTCTCTTCCACTGGTTTGTGTGTCTGTTTTGCTGCCAATACCATGAGGTTTTGATTACTGTCACTTTGTAGTATAATTTGAAGCTGAGTGAGTGATGCCTCAAGCCTCATTCTTTTTTCTCAGGATGGCTTTGGAAATTTGGGGTCTTTGGTGCTTCTATACAAATCTGATGATTTTTTGTTCTATTTCTTTAAAAAATGCCTATGCGATTTTGATGGGGATTGCATTAAATCTGTATAATGCTTTAGGTAATATGGTTATTTTAACTGTGTTGTTTCTTCCAATCCAAGAACGCAGAATATATTTCCATTTCTTTGTATCTTCTTTGATTTGTTTTAATAAGGTCTTGTAGTTTTCATTATATAGGTCCTTCATTCATTTTGTTAAATTTATTCATAAGTATTTTATAGTTTTTGCTACAATTACAAAAAGAATTATTTTTCCACTTCTTTTTCTGATGCTACATTATTAGAGTATAGGAAAGCTATGGATTTTTGAACGTTGATTTTTATATCCAGAAACTTTACTGTATTTGCTGATTGTTTCTAGTAGTGTTCTTGTGGAGTCTTTAGGGTTTTCTATATAGAGAATCATGTTAGCCGCAAATAGTGATGGTTTGACTTCTTTGTTTCCTATTTGGATTCCTTTTATATCTTTCTCTTGTCTGATTGCACTTTCTAGGACCTCCAATGTTATATTGAATAATAGTGGCAATTATGGACAGTCTTGCCTTGTTCCTGATCTTGGAATTTTTTTCATTTTTCACCATTAAGTATAATGTTGGCTGAGGTTTTTTATATATGGCTTTTATTATGTTAAGGTACTTTCCTTCTATATCAATTTTGTGAAGTGTTTTGATGATAAATGAATGCTGTATCTTATCGAAGGCTTTTCCTGCATCTATTGATATGATTCTTATTTTTTAATTTGTTTATATGGTGTATCACATTAATTGATTTATGTATGTTGAGCCATCCCTGTGCCCATGGGATGAAGCCCATTCGATCATGGTGTATGATCTTTTTAATATGTTGTTGTATTCAGTCTCCAGTATCTTATTTAGGATTTTTACATCTTTGTTCATGAGAGATATTGGTCTATAGTGTTCTTTTCTGTGTTATCTTTACCAGGTTTGGGTATCAGAGTAATACTGGCCTCATAAAATGTGTCAGAAAGTATTGTCTCCTCTTCAATTTATTGGAAGAGTTGAAAGAGAATCAGTATTAAATATTCTTTGAATTCACTGGCAAAGCTACCGGGTCCTGGACTTTTATTTTTGGTAGTTTTTTTTTTATGATTGTTTCAATTTCCACACTGCTGGTTGGTCCATTAAGATTTTCCATCTCTCCTTGATTTGGTCTAGGAAGATCGTATTTTTCTAAGTACTGGTCCATTTCTTCTAGCTTTTTAAATTTGGTGTTATATAGTTTTTCATAGTATTCTTGTATGATCCTTTGTAATTCTACAATATCAGTCATAATTTCCCCTCTTTCATCCCTGACTTTATTTATTTGTGTCCTTTCTCTTTTTTCTTTAGTGAGTCTAGTCAGGGGTTTGTCAATTTTATTAACCTTCTCAAAGAAACAGCTCTTTGTTGCATTTATTTTTTCTATTGTTTTTCTTTTGTTTTAAATTTCATTTATTTCTGCTCTAATTTTGATTATTTCGCTCCTTCTGCTGACTTTAGGCTTCATTCGTTCTTCCTTTTCTAGTTTTTTTTTTTTCAGATGAAGCATTAAGTTGTTTATTTGGGCTCGTTCTTGTTTGTGGAGATAGGCCTGTAATGATATGGACTTTCCTCTTATGACAACTTTTGTCATGTCCAAAAAGTTTTGATATGCTGTACTATCATTCGTTTCTATGTATCTCTTGATCTCTCTTTTTACTTCTCTGACCCAGTTATTCTTCAGTAGCATGTTGTTTAATCTCCATGTATTTGTAGTTCTTCCTGATTTCTTTCCGCATTTGATCTCTAGTTCCAAAGCATTATGTTCAGAGAATATGATTGGTATGATTTCAACCCTCATATTCGTTGAGGATATCTCTATGTCCAAGTATGTGGTCGATTTTTGAGAATGTTCCATGTGCACTAGAGGAGAGGTATAAGCAGCTGTTTTGGGATGGAAGGTTCTGTAAATGTCAATTATGTCCGGTTGGTTTAACGCATCATATGAGGATGGTATTTCCTTATTGATTTTCTGTTTGGATGACCTGTCCATATCCAACAGTGGGGTATTTAGGTCCCCTACTACGATAGTGTTTTGGTCTGTTTCTCCCTTTAGTTCTGTTAGTAATTGCTTTACATATTTCAGGGCTCCCTGATTGGGAGCATAGATATTAATAAGTGTTATGCCTTCTTGGTGCATGATTCCCTTTGTCATTATGAAGTGTCTCTCAGTATCTTTCTTTGCCTTTTTTATTCTGAAGTCTATTTCATCTTATATTAGTACCACTACCCCCACTTTTCTATGAATGCCATTTGCTTGAAATATCATTTTCCATCCTTTCACTTTCAGTCTATATTTGTCTTTGGAGCTGAAATGTGTCTCCTGGAGGCAGCGCATGGTTGGGTTTTGTTTTTGATCCATTCTGCAACTCTGCCTTTTTATTGGTGAGTTCAGTCCATTTACATTTAGGGTGATTATTGAAATATGAAGTCTTCTTATAGGCATTTTATCTTTTGCTTTGTGATAATTCAGTGTTTCCATTGCTTCCTTGTCCTAGCATTTCTGTTTTCTGTATTTTGGTTGGCTTTTGTGGGTTTTGCCTCTTATTCTTCTTGTTTTATATTATATAGTTCAGTTCTGAATCTTTGGTGTGTGATTATCATTAAGAATATGAATAAGATAGTCACTTTACTCCTAATTATGTATTATTTTTTGGTAATTTTGTTTTAGGTAGAACAACCCCTTTTAGTATTTCTTGTAGTGCAGGCATAGTAGTGGGGAATTCCCTCAATTTTTGTATGTCTGGAAAGGTCTTGATTTCTCCTTAGCTGGATATATTATTCTAGGCTGGTAGTTCCTTTCACTTAATAGTTTAAACATTTGATTGCATTCATTTTTGGCTTGTAAGATTTGTGCTGAGAAGTCCAAGGATAATCTAATGGGTTTTCCATTATAAGTTACCGTTTTTTCCCCCCCTGGCCGCCCTGAGAATTCTGTCTTTGTCATTGATTTTTGATGACTTTAATACAGTGTATCTTGGTGAAGGCCTTTTGGGGTTGAGGAAATTGGGTGTTCTGTTGACTTCTCGAATTCCAAGCTCCAGCTTATTCCTTAGATTTGGGAAATTCTCATCCATTATTTGTCTGGAAATGCTTTCTAATCCCTGTTCCTTTTCCTCACCTTCGATAATGTCCACTATTCTTATGTTTTCTCTCCTGATGGAATCTAGTTCTTGAATTTCTCTTTCATTATTTTTCATTCTTTGTTTTCTCTCTTCTTCCTTCTGATTTATTTCTAGATTTCTGTCTTTGATAGTATTGATCTTTTCCTTCATTTGGTAAACTCTACTTTCCAAGCTTACTATTTCATTTTTCAACTCTTGCAGTGTGTTTTTTATCTCCAGAAGATCTATTCAGTTCTTTTGAGGCTTTCAATCTCCATGCTCTGCTCATCTAGTTGTTTTTTCAATTCCTGAAATTGTTGATATGACTCTTTTCAGAACCCACTGAATTTTTTTTTCAGAAGTACCATCCTCAATTCTCTGTCATTTAAGTTGCATATTTCTATGTCTGTTAGCTCATTTTCTGTAGATGTTTCTCTTTTTTTTCTGAGATGCCTTGTTACCTTGGTTGTTCTTGGTAATTAATGGACTATTTCTCTGCTTGGACATTAATGGAAGTGTATTCTGCTTTTTTTTCCCAGAAAGATTTATTATTAAAAGTCCCTCTTAAGCCTGTTGCAAAAAAGGCGCTTTTCTTTTGTTTTCCAGTAGGTGGCATCTAAGCCTCTGGATCCCTGCTCTATATAAAGCTTTAAAAAAAAAAAACCCTTTTGATTTTCTTGTAGATATTTAATCACGCTCACTACCCTCAGTTTCAGTTCCTGTCAGTATTAGCAACAGTTTTGGTAGCGTTTGCTCAGATTCCCCTGTGGATCCATGGTGTTCTGTCTCGGAGGTTATGTGGGGTGGGTCCCTGTGGGTTCGGGGTTGGTTACTGCGGCTCAGTCTCGGTTTTGCAACCGTAGTTGGTTAAGAATCAACTGTTGTTTCTCTGCCAGTTGCTTCTCTGTTTTCTGCCCTGATGAATGGGCATTGCCACCAGTAGGCCATGGGGAGCCTGTTCAGGAAACTCACCACTCCTTCTCCCCTCCCTCTTCTCCTGCAGGGAGCTCCAGCGGCTGTGAGAGGCAGCTTCTTTATTTCCCCCGTCCACCACCCAACATCCAGGTTCTGATCTGTGATAGCTCTTATGTACATATCCCATGCTCAGATGCACTGGTGTTTTCTGTTGAGTTTCAGATGTTCAGCTTATTGTTTCAAGGGGAGAGAACTGGGGACATTTTTCACTCTGCTGTGTTACCAAAGATTATCCCAAAAATGTTTGATAAAGAATTTTAGTACCTCAAAAATCATAAGATCATTTTCATAGAAGTTGATATTACATTTGGTAATATTTAATATTTATTCCAAATAATAAAATACCTTTATGTAAGGCCACTTCTCTAATTCTTAATGTAATAAATGTACATGTTCATATTTACACTCATATATATGCACACACATACATCAGTAGAAACATTAAATGGTCAAAGTCCAGAAGTTTGTCTATTAAATTTAGAACAAGAATGAACTACCTTAAAAATATTACTTATGAACAATTTAGAAATGCTAGCAAACACAATTAAACAAGGAAGCAATAGGATTTATAAATATTGAAAAGGTGACAAAAGCACCTTAATTGATTCATAATATGAATCTAAATCTTACCCAGAAAATTCTCCAGAATAAACGAAAGCAAATTTTTAAGGATTATGAGAGCATTCAGAAAATTGGCTAATGAAAGTTAAAATGTTAAAGTCAGTAGCTCCCTTTGACAATTTTTTTTAACTCTATAGGAGATTTTTTAAAAACCTACAGTTGTTTTATTTTTGGGTAGGAAGACTATTTTAAAGGTTCTAAATTTTAAACCATTTTATAATATAATCCAATGTCAATTAAAATCCTACATATGCTCATATAGTTCATATCTGTTCTTTCATTTGTTCTGCAGAGAGGAGCAAGAAAGTTGTGTGATGGTTTTTAAACATCTGGAAGAAATTTAGGCTTTAGGTAGGTAGAGGTTGGATAAAGCAGAGCACGGGTAATTTTCTCCATTTCTGTGTACATCAGTTACCTCTGTTTTCTGTAACCAAAAGCACTACTCTCCACTTAATGATATTTTGAGATTTAAAGTAAATTGAGTATGTGAAAAGGAATAGCAGTCAGCCTGACATTGTATAGCGGATACTGTAAATGCTCCCTTTCTTTTGCCCTTCTTAGGTGAGCTTGTTGTTTGGATGAGATGATTCACTTGCCTATAATTTGATGCCAAATCAGGGTTCTTTAGTATGTTACCACATAGAATAGTTCAGAAACATCATACTTACCACCATATGCATTCTGATGTGACTCAAGAACTAATGCAGTCTCTAGGGTCATGATTAATCTTTCCGCATCTTCAAGGTGCAAACTTTAGGTAATGGGCCAGTTCCTAAAGCCTTAACTGATACATTTCCAAGTCATCAGTTCCTGTCGTCACTTAATCTTCTCTTTATGTAGCTGGCAAAATCTGATGGAGTGAGAGCTTAAATCAAGATCACTAAATCCCTCCTTTTTCTGTTCATAATCCCATGGGATTTTATTTCATTCTATACATAGGGTTTCATTTCAAGGTTTCATGGAAAGGAAATTACCCCCCTCTTTGTGCACAGGTTAGGGAATCCTAGCCTAGTTCACAAACTCTCACCTTGCCTTATGACAAGTATTAGGTAAATGTGTCATCAGAAGCCTGGCGATTATTTCAGGTATAAATACAAAGTTTGCTCCATGGTATGGCTCTTTTATGATAACCAAGATTTGGCCAGAGATTTAGTTTCCTGATCATATAAGTCCACTTTATTACTAAGGAGCTGTGATCAGGTCACTACCATGGTAGTCAAGCCCTTTCCTTTGCTACTCTTAAGTCAGCTGCCAATTATCTTTCAGAATCCAGCCTTGCTTTTCTCAGACACTTATTTGCTGGTGGGATTTTTGTTAGCAGATATTTGGCATTTCACACGGTTCTATCTGGGCACTTTTCATTATTTTAATAAACATATCCACGTGCCAAATCTTGCAGAATATCTTACAGGAGACAACTAATGAATATAAATATGAAGTACCCTTAGAGAGGAGAAGACAATAGATCACAATTCAATTATGGCAGTTTTAGATTCAAGGAATACAGAACTTCTAACAGCCTGCAAAAGCAAAGAAGTGACCATGTTTCTTATAACATAAAATTATGTTAAAATATTAGTTAGTAGAATATATTTTGTAGCACATTTTAAATATAAATAGGTCATGAAAGAACAATCTTCAGTCCTAAGGCAGAGAATGATTATATTTTGTTTGCTACTTTCAGAAAGTGTTTTGAGGGGGTTTACAGTAAACACACATACAATAATAGTCACCAACAAAATAACTTTCAGGTCAATAGGAATATTATATCAGAAAATGCAAGCTATAGAAACCAAGCTCAAAATTTCACCTGAGGCATCTTTGATTTTTATTGCCTAAAAGAAATGTGCTAGGAGGAGAGAGATATTTTCCCCTTCTTATAAGCACCAAGAGGGATTGCTTGTAGACATATTTCTATTTAAAGGAAAACAGTACCTTATTTTAACTTTGGATTATTGGCATTTAATATTGACCTACTTTACAGTAAACTACACTGTGCTTGCTATCAAATTTAATTCTTTAACCTCAAGTAGATAAACAGTTTTAAAGTCAGAAAAACATGGCAGAGTGAGAGACATCCTCAGATCTCTCCCCTTGAAACAACAATAAGCTGAATATCTAAAATTCAACAACAAAAAACAGACCCAAACTGCACACCAGCACATCTGAGCGTGGGATCTGCACATAAGAGCTACCACAGGCCAGAATCCCAGGTGTTGGGCGGTGGACTAAGAGAAATAAAGAAGCTGCCTCTTCCAGCTGTGGAGCTCCCTGCAGGAGTAGGGGAGGGGAGAAGGAGTGGCGAGTTCCCTGAGCAGCCCTGCCTGGAAGTACTGTGAGCTCCCCATGATCAGCCGGCGGCAGGGCCCATTCATTAGGGCAGAAAACAGAGAAGTGGGAAGGGATCACAGAGAAACAACAGTTGATTTTTACCAGCAGAGGTTGCAAAACTAAGGCTGAGCCGCAGCCTCCAACTCCCAACTCAGAGGGCCCCTCCCGCATACTTTCAGAGACCAATCACCATGGAGCCACAGGAGAACCTGAGCAAACACTGCCAAGACCATCGCTAATACTGACAGGGACCGAAACTGAGAGTAGCAAGTGTGATTAAATATCTATAAGAAAATAAAAAGGCATGTTTAAGGCTTTATATAAAGCAGGGCTCCAAGAGGCTTGGACGCCACCTACAGGAAACCAAAAGAAAAGCATCTTCTTTGCAGCAGGCTGAAGAGAGACCTTTATATAATAAATTTTATTTCAAGAAAAACAGCAGAATACACTTCCATTAATGCCTAAGTGGAGAAATAGTTCATTAAACACCATGAACAACCAAAGTAACAAGGCATATAAAAAAGAAAGAGAAATACCTACAAAAAATAAGCTTACAGACAGAAATAAGCAACTTAAATGACAGAGAATTGAGGATGGTACTTCTGAAAAAAAAATTCAGTGGGTTCTGAAAAGAGTCATATCAACAATTTCAGGAATTGAAAAAACAACTAGATGAGCAGAGCATGGAGATTGAAAGCCTCAAAAGAACTGAATAGATCTTCTGGAGATAAAAAACACACTGCAAGAGTTGAAAAATGAAATAGTAAGCTTGGAAAGTAGAGTTTACCAAATGAAGGAAAAGATCAATACTATCAAAGACAGAAATCTAGAAATAAATCAGAAGGAAGAAGAGAGAAAACAAAGAATGAAAAATAATGAAAGAGAAATTCAAGAACTAGATTCCATCAGGAGAGAAAACATAAGAATAGTGGACATTATCGAAGGTGAGGAAAAGGAACAGGGATTAGAAAGCATTTCCAGACAAATAATGGATGAGAATTTCCCAAATCTAAGGAATAAGCTGGAGCTTGGAATTCGAGAAGTCAACAGAACACCCAATTTCCTCAACCCCAAAAGGCCTTCACCAAGATACACTGTATTAAAGTCATCAAAAATCAATGACAAAGACAGAATTCTCAGGGCGGCCAGGGGGGAAAAAACGGTAACTTATAATGGAAAACCCATTAGATTATCCTTGGACTTCTCAGCACAAATCTTACAAGCCAAAAATGAATGCAATCAAATGTTTAAACTATTAAGTGAAAGGAACTACCAGCCTAGAATAATATATCCAGCTAAGGAGAAATCAAGACCTTTCCAGACATACAAAAATTGAGGGAATTCCCCACTACTATGCCTGCACTACAAGAAATACTAAAAGGGGTTGTTCTACCTAAAACAAAATTACCAAAAAATAATACATAATTAGGAGTAAAGTGACTATCTTATTCATATTCTTAATGATAATCACACACCAAAGATTCAGAACTGAACTATATAATATAAAACAAGAAGAATAAGAGGCAAAACCCACAAAAGCCAACCAAAATACAGAAAACAGAAATGCTAGGACAAGGAAGCAATGGAAACACTGAACTATCACAAAGCAAAAGATAAAATGCCTATAAGAAGACTTCATATTTCAATAATCACCCTAAATGTAAATGGACTGAACTCACCAATAAAAAGGCAGAGTTGCAGAATGGATCAAAAACAAAACCCAACCATGCGCTGCCTCCAGGAGACACATTTCAGCTCCAAAGACAAATATAGACTGAAAGTGAAAGGATGGAAAATGATATTTCAAGCAAATGGCATTCATAGAAAAGTGGGGGTAGTGGTACTAATATAAGATGAAATAGACTTCAGAATAAAAAAGGCAAAGAAAGATACTGAGAGACACTTCATAATGACAAAGGGAATCATGCACCAAGAAGGCATAACACTTATTAATATCTATGCTCCCAATCAGGGAGCCCTGAAATATGTAAAGCAATTACTAACAGAACTAAAGGGAGAAACAGACCAAAACACTATTGTAGTAGGGGACCTAAATACCCCACTGTTGGATATGGACAGGTCATCCAAACAGAAAATCAATAAGGTAATAACATCCTTAAATGACACATTAGACCAACTGGACATAAGTGACATTTACAGAGCCTTCCATCCCAAAACAGCTGCTTATACATTCTTCTCTAGTGCACATGGGACATTCTCAGAAATCGACCACATACTTGGACATAGAGATAGCCTCAAAAAATATAAGAGGGTTGAAATCATACCAATCATATTCTCTGAACATAATGCTTTGGAACTAGAGATCAAATGCGGAAAGAAATCAGGAAGAACTACAAATACATGGAGATTAAACAACATGCTACTGAAGAATAACTGGGTCAGAGAAGTAAAAAGAGAGATCAAGAGATACATAGAAACGAATGATAGTACAGCATATCAAAACTTTTTGGACATGACAAAAGTTGTCATAAGAGGAAAGTCCATATCATTACAGGCCTATCTCCACAAACAAGAACGAGCCCAAATAAACAACTTAATGCTTCATCTGAAAAAAAAAAACTAGAAAAGGAAGAACGAATGAAGCCTAAAGTCAGCAGAAGGAGCGAAATAATCAAAATTAGAGCAGAAATAAATGAAATTTAAAACAAAAGAAAAACAATAGAAAAAATAAATGCAACAAAGAGCTGTTTCTTTGAGAAGGTTAATAAAATTGACAAACCCCTGACTAGACTCACTAAAGGAAAAAGAGAAAGGACACAAATAAATAAAGTCAGGGATGAAAGAGGGGAAATTATGACTGATATTGTAGAATTACAAAGGATCATACAAGAATACTATGAAAAACTATATAACACCAAATTTAAAAAGCTAGTGTCCATTCATCCATCTGTGGACACTTAAGTTGTTTCGTATCTTGGCTATTGTAAATAATGTTGCAGTAAACATGGGAATGCAGATATCTTTTCGAATTAATGTTTTCTTCACATAAGTACCCAGAATTGGAATTGTTGGATCACGTGTTAGTTCTATTCTTAAATTTTGAGGAACCTTCATACTGTTCTCTACAGTGGCATAACAGTTTACAATCCCACCAACAGTGTATGGAGATTTCTTTTTCTCCACATCCTCACCAACATTTGTTTTCATTTCTCTTTTTGATATTAGCCATTCTAATAGGTGTGAGGTGATACACCTCGTTATGGTTTCGATTTGTGTTTCCCTGATGATTAGTGGTGCCAAGCATCTTTTCATGTACCTGTTGGCCATGTTTATGTCTTCTTTGGAAAAATGTCTCTTGAGAACTTCTGCCCATTTTTTAATTGGATCATTTGGGTTTTTTATTTGTTTGTTAGTTTTTGCTATTGAGTTGTATGAGTTCTTTATGTAGTTTGGATATTATCCCCTTATCAGATACATGATTTGCAAATATCTCATCCCGTTCAGTAGATCACCCAGAATTTCTTTATTGCTGCAGAGGGAAGGGAGTATGTGTGGTGGGGAGGAGGAAGAGTCCCTGCAAAGAGAAAGAAACCCAAAGGAAATTCACTGAGTATTATTTGTCAAATGATTCTTTATAAATTCAAAAGAAGGATAGAGCAATGTAGATGTGTAAAAAATAATGAAAGGCAATCTATTAAAGGCCCTTTTGGAGGACATTATTTTGGTTAATTTACCACTGTGAGGCTCTGGTCTACAAGGTTTTTGGTTCAACTAATAGATCTCAAGAGCATAACAATAACAGATTAATCACTCAAAATCATATTTATAGTCCCCAAGCTTAGCATTACATGATTTTTTTTCATTTTAAAATTTATAAAATTAAACTGTATCTCTATATCTGTCTATCTACTTATTTACTCGTATCTGTATACCAGAGTTGATATGAAGTAGAGCACCTGTGTTGACATGTGTAATATATTTTCTTCCTTAGGCAGATCTATAATGAGAAGCCAAACTAACCAAAACACTGTGAAGGAAGCGTGAAATCTGATAAGACAAGACACATAATCTTAGGAAGTGCCCTTTGACCATGAGGTAGCTCAAGTACTCTTCCTCATAATGGGACCACAGTAATATTTAATTTTATGATCAAGACTCACTCTTCTCTAGATAGTGCTTGGGTGAGTTCAGCACACATTTTTTTCTTCAGCTCTTCTACTTTATTTTCATTGCAGATCGTTCTCAACCCAGCCCATTTTTTTCTTCATGTGACTGGATACTTGCAGTCAAGTCTCTTAAAAAAAGAAGAAAATATAATACCTTTGATCAAGGCAAGGAGTTTTACTAATATTTAAAGTAGTTTTAGATATCCATGCTGAGATTTATTATGGGCTTGATTTATAGATTAAATTTCAGGACCACATTTTTTCTCTTTTGTTTCCAAGTATCATTTTTCCCCAATAAGCTATTTAGCAACCCAATTAAAATATATCTTGAACATGATGACATGCAATGTTTCATGACTTGTGTAGAAGACATACTAACATACCTGGAAGTAAAGGGCTTTCTTCTCTCAGTCGGTCCTATTTTAAGAAAGGAGAATCAGGGTCTCTGTGTAAAGTGGGATAAGAATCAATACCTTTCATACTCTAGCATCCCTGGCTTTAAAATGAGAGTGCAAATGGAAAACATTTTATTTTTATTAAAACCATTAACATATCCTCAATTTTGAACTTGAATATATCTTTAAGTGTTTATGTAATGATTTTGTTTTCTCTGCATAAATATGAGTGATAGAAAGAGAAAGAAACATATAAGTAGTTATTCAGCTCATATCTTGAAAAAATAATAGCAATAAAGTTGTGATAGTGTTGCAGAGGTTGTACATTTTTTGCATGTAACAGCAATCATATTTTAGTTGGTACTCATGGACATGAATTGAAAGAATGAATTGAAATGGATATAATACTTTCATCTATTATTTAGCAAGCTATCAAATGAAGTGTTATGACTTACAGTGAGCAACTTCAACCTATCATTTTTGCCAATTTAAAAATCTGATTAAATGTTTAGCAAGTACAATGTGAATGTGCCTTCCAGAAATGTTCTAAATAAATAGAAATGACTATTTCTTTAGCTTTTATGATTTAAACACTGCTTTTTTGAGACACCAAGTTATTCAAACTGAAATAGGCACTGGTACCTCAAAGTGAGAATAACCAAAGTTCAATTGATCAGTTTACTTGACAATCCAATTCCTCTTCCCACTATTCTCCTTTTCATTATGCCCCAGTCATACTGACTATCTTTTGGCTTCTTCAACACATACCAAAATATATTGCCCTTTTGAGCCTTTACATTTGTTCATCCTCTGACTGGATATTTGCATCCAGATCTTTGATGACTCAGTCACCTGAAGTATCAACTAGGCTAGATTTGCTTCCAGTGTGGCTCACTTCTGTGACTGCAAATTTGGTGCTGGCTATTGATAGGAGAACTTATTTCTTCTCTACAACGGCCTCTCCAAGATGCTTGATTGTTTTCAAAACATCCATCTGGCTTCTCCCAGCATAAGCAATCCAAGGGAAAGAGAGATAGAAGCTATGCCTTTTATGATCTAGCCTTGGAAGTCATATACTATCACTTCTACTACATTCTATATTATAGACATGATCATTTTAGAGCATCTCACAGTAAAGGGGGGATTAGAGTACACTTTTTAATAGGAAGAATGTAAAAGAATTTGCATCTTATTTTATTTTTATTTTTTTGTTTTAAAAAATTTATTTTTCAATTACAGTTGGCATTCAATATTATGTTAGCTTCACGTATACAGCATAATGTTAAATGTTTATATAACTTATGAAGTAATCCCACCAAGTCTGATACTACACTAATCCCATGCATAATTACAATATTATTGACTATATTCCCTATTCTGTATTTTGCATTCCTGTGACTATTTTGTAACTGCAAACTTGTTGCATCATATTTTAAAATCACCAAACTAAGGCTCATACTTCTCTTTAAATAGTTACTCCTTGGTTTAAATAACAGGTAATATATTACTCATAAAAGTAATACAATAATAATAGTACCAATATTTATTTGAAAGTTATCTTCTTTCCTTTAAATATGTGACTTGTGACTTTTCTATACTTTCCCGAAGTTTTTTATTGAGGCGTAATTGATATACAACATATTAGCTTCAAGTGTATAGCATAACGATTCGCTATTGTATATATTGCAAAATGATCACAATAAGTCTAGTCTGTCACCACACATAGCTACAGAATACTTTTGTGATAGAACTTTTAGGATTTACTCTTAGCAACTTTCAAATATGCAATACAATATGATTAACTTTAGTCACCATGCAACCACCAATCTGTTCTCTATATCTAAGAGCTTGTTTTTTTTAAGATTCCACATATAAGTGAGATAATGCAATATTTGTCTTTCTCTCTCTGACTTATTTCACTTAGTATCCATGCTGTTGTAAATGGCCATGTGTATGTCTTCTTTGGAAAAATGTCTCTTGAGAGCCTCTGCCCATTCTTTAATTGGATCTTTTCTTTTTTCTTTTTTATTTTTTTGCTATCGAGTTATATGAATTGTGGGGTGTTAACCCCTTAACAGGTATATGATTTGCAAGTACATCCTTCCTTTTAGTAGGTTGCCTTTTCATGTTTTGATGGTTTTCTTTGCTGTGTCCCATGAATTTTTAAGTTCAGTTTTATTGTATATATTGTTTAAAGTCTTTTCAAGAGAAAGTTTTATCCAGTCTTATGAAGGAAGTATATAGAAAATCATAATTCACTTATAAATTGATTTATAGAAAACTGTGATGGGATGCATATATTCTGTTAAGCTCTATAATAACTATGAAATATATCTGAATTTTATTTCACTTTAAAAATGGATTAGCAATACAGTGTTAAACTGTATTTTGTATAAAATTCATGCAACTACATTTCCCTTTATCCAATTAATTAAAGTAAAAATTATATATATTTAAATTTAGGACCTACCTTAATTTTCAAAGGTTTGTATAAAACAATGAAAAGAAGAAGAGAGATGCTATAACACAGAAGTGTACATATTCTTTCTGTATTTAAATAACTTAATAATAATGGTGATTCGAATTAATACCTTAACCGAATTGGTTAAATGTTATTCTACTTATTCTAAACTCTTAGTCTTTAAAACATTTAATTTGATATGTAATTATTTAAAAAGTAGAAGATAAAACTTATTCATCAATGGCATCTTGTGTTTAAGAGAGATAAGTGTTTACAAGTGCCCCTAAATTCCCTGTAGTTGATTAAAACAAAACAGCAGAGTCTGTTTTTCAAGTAAATGTACAGAACTCTAGAGAGTAAAGGCATTACCATCATCTGTTACTTTAAATATTCATGCTATGGGTAGATATATTTCCTGGAGATATATTCAGTTATATGCAAGAATAGAATGTTTAAAATTACTAAAATTTTTTCTGTGTTTTAGCTGGAAAAATGCAGTTATATCAACAGCTAGATTTTAACACAATGCATAGTATAGTGTTGAGTGGAATTAAGAGTAAAAGTCTTTGGTAATAGCTATTAATTGTGACCATTTTATTAACCAAATCTTTTTATTGTTTTAATTCTATCTTCTTCTTGTAATTATATTTCAAAATTCTGAAAGATGTTTGTCTTTAATTTGAATTATTTTGACCAAGTAAATTTGTTTTGTACCTCTCTGGGCAGCCTCATGATATGTTTGCAAAAAGACAGGTTTTAGAGTCAGTTAACACTGTATTTGAATTCTGCTTATGTCTTTCATTTGCTCATGATCTTGACAAGCTACTGATATTTTCTTAGCTTCAATATTCTCATATGTAAAAAGGGATTAACATCTAATATACAGTGTTGTTCTAATGGTTCAGTTAGACAACACATATGCTTAGCATATAATATGCTCAATAAATATTAATTCTTTACCCTTTTCCAAAGGAGCCTATCTTCTTGGACTATTTCTGTTAAATAAAAGTAAAAACAAAACTCTTGCAGATCTTTTTCAAAAATGAATTAAATGTAGTTGTAACTCATAGTATGGTTTTAATAAAATGGTGAAACAACAGAAACAAACCTATTCTGGATCTACTTTAAGAAACCCTCTTCTTTTTACACCATCATCTGGTAGATGCCACCACTTAACTTGCTGTGAGCTGAATAAGTTACTCAAGGTCCCTGTGTTTTTTCCTCATCCATAAGTTTGAGAAAATAATAGTGCCTACATTATGTGGCTGTTATGAAGATCAATTAAATTAATTCAAATAAGCATTTATAATAGTGCCTGTAAACTCATAAATAGTCCATTTATATTACCTACTAATATTTGGGAAGGTTTTGTAGTTCTTTTTCCTAATGCCCAAAAACCATTTCCCAACTGCCATAGCCTGGCATAAAAAAACACACAAAACTTCCAAATGTCCATATATTGTATTCCCACCACTAACAGCATCTAATATAATTCTGCTAAACTGAAGGGCAGATGGTGCACTTAATTTCAGGAGGTTCCTACAGCCCTTGAAGCCCATTCTTAGATTCCTTAACATACTTACAGAAAATTTAATTTCGGATAGATGCAAAGGAATTTATATTTTTGAGTGCAGAAGTATAACATAACTCCAAATACATAGCCTAGCATTTGGAGTTTATATAAAATGATTTATATTTTATATAAACATCTTTAATATGCATTTATTTCTACATCTTCCAAGCCCAGTCTCTTAACTTCCATGGATGCTTTTTTCTGGCTTTTCCATCCAAGTTTATAGTGCATACTTTACTACAAAGGTATTCTAATGTATGTGTCCTCATTTTGCTGTTTCCAGCTCAGATGGAGAGTTTCCATTATGTCAAACATGGCAATTATTCCACTAGCTTTTTAAAAATCACTCATTTTTCTCCTTTCAAAGGTATGCAAAACAGAAATCTTCCATAATTCTATTTACATAATGGGGTCTTATTGTGTGAGTCAGCATAAGCAAGACATATCCTTCGGTGAATCATTACTTCCTTAAAGGTATCAAGTCCTTGTCTTTTATTGATAAACCCAAATTTCATCTCCCAGATAATTAAGGATGAATCATTGGAAATTTATCATAATTCAAATAGACAAAAAATGTAAATAATAGGTCTGCAATATGAACTCTGATAAGAAAGGAAAGAGAATAAAAATAGCATCAGAGCAATAGACTTTTTCATCTAAAATATTTTGTTCAGTTTATTTCAGAACTGTGCGCACTGTCAGGGTTGATAAGTAAGTAAGAATTTCAATAAATGGGAAAGTCTAGCCCTGGCAATTTGTTTTATAAAAATATATACATATTTTAATTTTATATATAAATATACACACACATATATATATATACATACACATACATACAGTGTTAGTCTCCAATTTTAAAAATTATAGGGTTTGGGTAGTGCTTAAAACAGCAGTTTCAGGTAGCAGCAATAGAGTTCCATTATCTATATTTAGCTTTTTCTTCATTGCTATAGAAATGGGAAGAGGACTGGATCTTTTCTTGAAAAAGCCAAGGGAGGTGTTCTGGCAAGACAGAAAAATGATTCCTTTTGAATTTCCTATGATTAAAAATCATTGGAATCCAGGAGAAAGAATGAGGTCACTATGGGGGTGTGCAATTTCAAATCAGTAATAGTGATGCTCAGGACATGAAATGCCTGAACAGAAATGCTTCTTTCATCATCTGAGTATTTTCAAGAATTGGTGAAGTGATTTGCATCATATTTTATTCCTAAATCAAACTCTGACCTTGACAGTTATAAGAGCCACATCTTATTTATCTGAATATTTTTCAGTAACTTGTATACTGCCTGGCAGTATTACAGACACTTGTCAATATTTTAATAAATGAAAGAGCCAATAAAATAATCTGCTGAATAGCATGCTAAACTTGAAACTTCATTGATATTGTTTTATTTGAATATATATGTGTGGATGTGGGTTTGAGTGAATGAATTTGAATTTATATTTATATATGAATATGCATATTTATATATATAGTTACATGTCAATATACATGTACCTACATTTTTAATAATTCACATAAGAGAGAGATGATGTACCATTTATATTGTTATTGTTATATCTTAGAAGAAAGAGCTTCCGTTTTCTACTTCCTACAAAAAGCCCTACATTTTTATGGGCCCAGCACGCTAAGAGCCCTACATTTTTATAAGTAGTATTCTACATAGGTGGGAGCACAGTTTATGTAGATTGACTAGAGTATATTGCTTATAAGATTTCAATTTTAAAAATTTTCAATAGCTGCTTTTTAATTAGCAAAAAATAAAGATAAAATTATTATCTCCCTACCACTTTATAAATATAATTATATACATATAATCTTCATTTCTTTAAAAGAATCACTGCATTCTTTCCATTCATAAAATATATACCATATCTTTTGAAGTAAATTGTACTAATTTAACATATTTGCATATTGAATGTTTTGGCTTCCCCCTTACTTTGTATCTGTCTGTTTGGCTAATTATTATTATTTTAGTTAATGTGAAATTGCTATTATCCTTTTATAGTACTTTTTATCCTTTCATAGGTCAGAAGGAAAGTACAAAACCCACATTTTTATGTAGGGTGACAGATAACTGGTAGTGAAGTTTAGTATTTGGTGTTAAAGCAAAATATATACATATACATTCAATACACATAGAGGATTTATGTACTGTTTCTCTACAGTATCACATTTAATTATTACTATTTTGATTGGAAAGAAAACTGTCTAGTTTAATATATCATTTATAGATATGAAATTTTTTAATGCTTTTGGTGCTTAAAAAACAAATAGCATTTTAATTGCGGTTTTAAGTTTAGAGACAGATGGTTGCTCTTAAGGCCTAAGATTGCTGTCTACCTGCAGCAGAAAAGATGGTGGTAAGCATTGCTGGCCTTCTGCAGGTCAACAAATTTCATTCAAGTCTACATGTAAGTCTCTGTTACTGTAATCAGAGCCGCTGTCAGTTGTCATGGCCAACTGCCAACTGGTGGAGTCAATGACTATATTTTATCTTCCTAAAGAAAACTTATTCAGTAAGCTTTAAAACATAACTGCTGGCCTGTGACTTACTTATTTTTTTTTTAAATAAACTTGCAGTCCAGGAAGGGAATCATCATTCTGTGCCTATTATTTACTTTTGAGTAAAAGAGACGTAATCTTTTGGTTGCAGTGGATTCAAAAAGAGAATATTGGGGAGGCATAAGAGTGGCTTTATCTATCAAGCTTGTATAATATTTATTGCTTTCCTTCTGAGATGTGACCAAATTCTGTATTTCTGTGAGTTTTGAATTTTGAACATAAAAAGGTAGAGAATCGTTGGCATTGAATTTTAAGGAGAAATTGTGGCTAAATGGAACAAAATACAGAAAAGACCTTCAAGCATTCTACTTACTAATCTTCAAAATCATCAGTTAGCTGCAGAGTTATGTTTATAAATTATGCATAAAGTATTGAACAGTTGAAATTATTCGGCATCTCATACAAATATGAAAGCCAAAAATTATTATATTGGTTTTAATTCAAGTATGAAGAGGTGCCTAATACATGTGGTGATAATTAGAATGTACTTTGAAGGATATTAAATGATGCTTTATTCCCAACTCTTAACCAGGTTGAATTTGAGCACGTAAGCTGAAGATTTGCCAAGTTAAAAGTGAGTAAGAGAAGCACAGCATGTTAATTGATTGCTCTCTGGAAGAAAAAGCGATTTGACCAGGATTCCCTTCTTAAATGACAACCTTAAGAGCAAAGGTTTAGGCTTTTTGGCTTGGTAGCCAAACTTTAAGAGGTGATAAGCCATCCTCAGAATCTCTGTAAATCTCTGTGACAGTTTCATGATGCTATACTGCAGTGGTTGAATCTGGTCTATTACTCAAATGAAAAATCCCAAATGAATTTAATGTTATTTTTTTATTCACATTTCTTTCATTGATTCTGGCTTATGATTCTGGACAGAAGATTTAAGGTAGCGACTGTGCCAAAATACTACATCATATTGGCATGCAAGAAGAAACACAAGAGAAAGAGAAGTAGTCAGTGACCTTTAGCCAGTAAATGTTGCAGGCAAGAAACAATAATCCTCAATGGGTTAAGTCAAAGATTCTGTGAAATATCAAACTACCCCTCTAGTCCCTCATCAAAATGGCATTCATTAATTTGTTTTTTAGCATTTGAATGCCAAATATGTGCCAAGTGTAAGTAGTTCACCATCTCATACAGTATGTGCTTTGAATAAATTTTTCCAAGAGATTTACCCAACTCAACTGTGCTCTCTTGCTGGCCTGTCTTATAACCAAAGCTATATATTGTGAGATAGCTAATCAAAGTAGAGGCAGTAGACTATAATAAGAGTTGTCAGCAAAATATTTATAGAACATGATTTTAGGTTCACCAATACTGCTTTCATGCTGTGACTCCCATTTTTTCAACAACCTTATGTTTAACTATCGTCTTCTCTATATAGTCTTAAACTTTTATTAGATCCTTACTATTTGACTAGTAAAATGGTTTTTGTTTTGTTTTTTTTCATGCTTCTTGACTTTACTATCTTGCCCTCCATTTATATTTTAATGACTTTCCCATGCCAACAATTTTGGTGAAATTTTTTTGATTAAAGTCAAAGAAAATCTCCATTTGGGTCAATCCAATGGAAATGCATCAGTCTCTGTCTTAGATTTCCTCTCAGCAGCATTTAGACCATAAAAGTTTTAGAATCAGGGAAAACAGCTGAGTTATGAATGAGGTGATACAAGGATCATCAAATGTGTATGATGAAGAAAAGTGAAAATGATGACTTAAAGATTTTAGCTTTGGTTACTAAGCATATAATGATACTTTAAAGGTAAAACAAATGGAGAGAAGTAGGAATTTTTAAAGGAATAATTAGCTTGTTTTTAAGTATGTTAAGTGAATTAGAAACATAGATAGACCGTTCTCCTCAGAAGAAATATCAAGAAATAAATATCTGCTTGGGAATGGAACATTATACGGAACAAATGAAATAAAGTAAGAGAGCTAAGGACAAGGTTTAAAATTAAAATAAGGGTAAATGATGGGAACCAGAGGATACTGAGGTAGAGAGGGGAGGAGGAAGCAATGAAAAAAAGATTGGAGGAGTGATGTGAGATAGAAAAACAAAGAAAAATAAATTCCCTAAGTCAAAGAAATAGAACTTTGAATAAGGACATATGTAGATGCATATCAAATAATATGAGTACTGTCTGGGGACTTTTGGATGCAGTGATTAGAGCTTGATTATAAGATGTATGAGAGAAATTTCTTTAGAATTTGAAGAGCAAGTCAGCAAGTAGGTGTAAACAAAAGATATGAAAGTTTCCTTCAAGAATATTTAGATGTGAAGTACATGGGAATTGGATGGAGCCATAAATTTGGGAAATCAAGATGGAGGGAAGTTTGTTTTATCTTGTTATGATTTGAATTTGAGTAATAAAAACATATGATAACAAATTAAGTAAGAATCTCTGATTTTAACCTTTTGTTTTTTAAGTCTTACTCTTCAAAGTTAAGCTATTTTTAATAATTTTTGTTCTGGTGGAAATCTCTATTCAGAAAATATGCTTCTACTTCTTTAATTGTCTCAATAATGTAAAAGAGATGTGTTTAATTCACTTAAATATTAACATTTCCTTTCTGATTTTTGATGTCCACTTTATGAATTGTACACATTTTCTTATTTCTCAATCAAAATTTTAGTATCTCTTGATTCCCAACTTGATAGGATAATAATATTAAACCACTAAAATTTTTATTCACCTTTTCTGTTTTCTTCTCCCAAATTTATCAGCTATACTTTTACATTGGCAAGGGTATTTACATCTATGAAGTATCTTATCATTACTGTACAGTATCCTCCCTCTTATCTGCAGGGGATAAGTTCCAAGATCTCCAGTAGATGCTTAAAACTTCACAGCTTCTCTTGGGCATATCTAAATTTCCAACATCATTACTCTTGTGTGTTGGGGCCATGATTAAGTAAAATAAGGATTATATGAACACACACACTGTGATACCATGAAAAACTGTTTAATAACTGAGATAACTGCTAAGTGACTAATGGGCCAAAAGCACATATAGTATGCATACACTAGACAAAGGGATGATTCACGTCCAGGGCAGGACGGAGAGGGAGGGTAGAAGATTTCATCACACTACTCAGAATGGCATGCAATTTAAAACATCAATTGTTTATTTTTGAAATTTCCTACTTAATATTTTCAGACTGTGGTTTACCGTGGGTAACTGAAACTGAGGAAAGAGAAACCGTGGATATCCAGCAGGACTATTATAGAGTCTTCTGCGCTCTCTCCATAGAAAATGTTAAGATCCCATTTCTCTCTTAGCATGAACCATCATTCTTTAAAAGAATGTTTTTATTATCAAGAACAAATAGATTTCTTGTATTTATTGATTGTTTAACTAATGGAAAATTTTAGTTTGTTTCCCAACTGGGCTATTCATTTAAAAAAAAAGTTTGTTAAAATATAGCTAACATACAATATTTCATTAGTTTCAGGTGTCAGCCATAGTTATGAAATATTTATATACCTAAAGAAGTTATCACCATGTTAAGTCCAGCAACCATCTGACACTGTACAATGCTATTACGATATTATTGACTATATTCCCTATACTCTACACCACATCCCATGACTTATTTGTTTTATACCTGGAAGTTTGGATCTCATTCCTCTTCACCTTTTCTCCCCCTTTTTTGATTCTTCAATTACACTTGACTTTCAGTATTATATTAGTTTCGGGTATACAGCATAGTGGTTAGACATTTATATAATTTATAAGTGATCCTCCCTGACTAGTCTAGTACCCAGCTGGTACTATACAGAGTTATTACTATCATTCATTTCTTATAGAAAATTTTTCTTTGAGTTCCCATTGGTCTTTATTTTTTATTGTCTTTTAAATTTTTATTAAGAAGGAACCACATATCAAAATATTTATAAATACTAAATGCAAATTCAACTTCATATTTAAAGTTACATGCCTATGAATTTTAATATATAATATAAAATATTTTGCAAATTTTTGTAATTATATGTAATTTATAAATCTATATATCTGTAGTTATTAATTTATAATATACTTGAAGTGAAACATAAACATTAAAAGATTTTCTAAACACATAATATGCATAAAATATTAAGTTCTTGAATATACAGTGTATAATTTTTGAGGTAAGCAATAATGTAAACATTCATGCATCTCTCAACTCATTAAAAATATAAAACATTAGCATTAACTTTATAATCCCCTCTATGGCTCTATGGATTTCCCTGCCACCATTCACTTCTCTCTAGCTTTCAGAGCAACCATTAACATGAATTTCATATTTAAAATTTCTTGCTTTTTTATAGAGTTTTAACATCTATTTGAATCTCCAAAAAATACTGTTTAATTATGCATGCTTGGGGTCTTTACATAAATTAGATAATAATTCTCTATGAATTCTTTAGAACTTTTTAATTTAACATTTTATTTCTGAAATACAGCCATGTTTGTTTATTAGGTTTTTGCTAGAAATCTTCTATATATTGTTATATAATATCCCTCCTGCCCAAATATAAAGCAAGCAATGCACAGTAATACTATAATGTTGTAGAGGCATTGTGAGTATCTTTAGCATATTTGCAGTGTTAGACAAAATCCATTCTGTTTAATTTGTTGATAAGTGGGCCTTGGTCTTCTTCGGATGTTTTAGAAATATGTAAATGAACAGTTATTTGCTTACAAGGATGTCTCTTGGGTGACTTTCTGGTATGAGGTTTATTTTTGGCACTCACTCACTCTCCCTTAGTTCATGTTCATCCTCTTCCCAAGACCTCCACTGTCATGTTAAAAACAGGATGATCAATCACCTGCTCCCCATTGTCTATTTCTGTCCCTTGTTTCTCCATTCCTCAGAGCTGTGGCCCTCTGCCAAGTATTAGGTTAGTGATAAGATCAAACACATTGACTTTTAGGTGGGAAGTTTACCTAATCCTTCTAAAAATTTGCATATAAAAACATGAAACCTATTGGTGAAATGTAGCGCTGTGAAGCAACAATTAATAAAGCATTTCTAAAGTTTGGTTGTGAAAATGAGGAGGCCATCCTCTATACCCCTAAGTGGCTTAAATTAGGTATTTTTACTCCTCATACATAATTGGCATGCTATTTTTTTAAATTGCCATTCTTTATTTAGACTTTTGATACATATTTTTTTCTTCTTAAAGGAGATCCTTCAACATTTCCTGTAATACTGGCTTGGTGTTGATGAACTCCTTTAGTTTTTTTTTTTTTTTTTTTTTTTTTTTGTCTGGGAAGTTCTTTATCTGTTCTTTGATTCTAAATGATAACATTACTGGGTAAAGTAATCTTAGTTGCAGGTCCTGGGTTTTCATCACTTTGAATATTTTATGCCAAGCCCTTCTGGCCTTTAAAGTTTCTGTCGAGACATCAGCTGACAGTCTTATGGGAGTTCTCTTTTAGGTAACTAACTGCTTTTCTCTTGCTGCTTTTTAGATTCTCTCTTTGAATTTAACTTTGGCATTTTAATTATGATGTGTTTTGGTGTGGGTCTCTCTGGGTTCATTTTGTTTGGGACTCTCTGAACTTCCAGAGTTTGTATGTCTGTTTCCCTCACCAGGTTAGGGAAGTTTTGCGTCATTATTTCTTCAAATAGGTTTTTAATGTCTTGCTCTCTTCTTCTGGTGTAATGTGAATGTTGTTATGCTTGACATTGTCCCAGAGGCTGCTTAAACTATCTTCATTTATTTGGATTCTTTTTTCTTGTTGCTGTTCTGATTGGGTGTCCTCTGTTACCCCACCCTCTGCCAGTGATTCAATCCTCCTCTTCATCTACTCTGTCGATTCCCTCTAATGTGCTTCTTCATTTCTGACTGGCTCCCTATTATGTTTTCTGTTTCCATTTTTATGCTTTTTAAAATATCTTTGTTAAAGTTCTCACTGAATTCATCTATTCTTCCCCTAAGTCCTTGAGCATTCTCATAACCAGTATTTTGAACTCTGCATGTGGTATACTACTTATCTCCATTTCGATGAATTCTTTTTCTGGAGCTTTTTCTATTCTTTCATGTATGACATGTTTCTTTGTCTCCTCATTTTGGCTGCCTCCCTGTGTCTGGTTCTGTGTATTAGGTAGTGCTCCCAAGTCTCTCAGTCTTAGTAGAGTGGCCTTATGTAGTAGGTGTTGTGTGGGGCCCCTTTGCACAGACTTGGAGGGGTCTAGCTGCAGGCCAAGTTCAACTACACAGCCTGTGCACCTCTGGTGCCACCTTGTAAGAGTCACCAAGCAATCCACATATGGTTGCCACCCATGCAGGGCTTATAGGTGTCTCAAGGGGCCAAGTCAGAAACTGAGGCCAGCTGCCACTAGTGTGGGACTTGGGGTTGCTCAGCAAGAGGTACAGGGCACCTTGAGGTCAGATGCTGCTTCTTTGGTTCCCGTGAGCCTTTGAGAGATTTTATGAAAGTTTGCAGCAGGAGCCAAGAGAGCACATCTGTATGGAATAAATCACTGGAAGAGGTTTGCTTGGGCCTAGAAGTTGGGAGAGGCAGAGTCTTAGAGAATTCCCTGAATGGAGTGACCTGTGTTTTCCAGGTTGATGGCTCCTGCCTATGCAGGCTGGAAGGGGGAGGGCTTAGCAAAGGAAAAATGGCTTCTCCCTGCACTGTAGTCTGGGAGCAAGACACCCCTCCAGTGCTCGCCTTCAAGCCTGACAGCTTAGCGCCTCTCCATATATCCCTGTTGTCCCTCAAGCAGCTGCCCCACTGCCGAAGCTCAGAGCAAGTGAGTCATGCTGGGCATGGGCCCTTTAAAAGGAAAGTCTCCTCTTCCTACAGCCCTCCATGTCACTTGGCCGCAGCCTCCGCTGGTTTGTACAGCCAGAGTTCGAGGGGACTTCTTTTCCCAGCACCGGAACCCTGGGCCCAGTGTGTGACTGGGACCTCTCACTCCTCAGGTCCAGGAGGTGGCTCTGCAGCCAAGATAACCCTCGTGATTCTCGATTGCCACATGTGGTTGTTGGACCCGGCTATTTCACGTCTCCACCCCTCCTACCATTTTGAGGTGACCCGTTATTTGAGGTGACCTAGTTGTAGGGTTTCTGTTCACCTAGACCTCTAGTGACTCCATGTACTGGTTGCTCTGTAGTTATAATTTTGATGTGGTCACTAGAGGAGGCATGGACTACCTTTACATTCTATACCATCTTGAATCTTTCGCATGCTCTTTCTGATGAAGAGCAGACTTAGTGTGTAATATAGGGCACTGAACCTGTAGAAACACTGACTTTTGTGATGCAGTGAAAGGAAAATTACTACTTAGCCCTGTGAAGTATAGAAGAACACAGAAGATTAACCACTGATCAATTTTATTTACTTGAGTACGTAAAATTTGGGTTTTAAACTCTAAATCAAATTATAATAGTGTATTTTTGTGTGTGTGTGAGCTGAGATATCTAGATACTCAACTACTTTATAAGGAAGTTAATCCCAACCGGTTATATGTTTTACTCTCTGAAGTTTTTATAGTTCTAATAAAACCATGAGGTAGAGGACCAAATAAATATTTCGTTAATGATATAATAAGAGAAAGAGGTACATTAACCCTGTTTTGGTTGATTAATGATGGAGCTGTTCATCACCATGCAGGTGTTTTTCATATCAGTTTTAAATTAGTAAACAATTGCCTTTGGCATAAATATACATCTTAAATGTAGTTGCAGACAGCCTGAGAATCCTCTTATAACTTTTTGCAAATTGCAGCCACCTGCAAGTTAATGGTTAACGTATTGAAGTCACACTTGTTTATCTTGGAACTATAGGTTATGTCAGGCAACTTAACCCTGTAGTGTTCAAGCTGATTAAAACAATGAGAAGCACTAAAGTCATCACAAATAATGACAGTGACTCAATGTAGGGTAGGCTTTCCTTGTGAATCTAGGGCAAAGTGAAATAGTGGTTCTTACCTTCAAAAAATGTGCTGTCATGATTGGGGTAACATTTATAGAAACTTTATTTCAATAACATTTTAGCACTTCAACTAGAAGTTACACAGATGAAATCACTCTGTCCACATATATAGATTATCTATCTATCTATCTATCTATCTATCTATCTATCTATCTATCTATCTGTAGTACAAGAGGCAGAGGGTTAAGAAGACAGTATCTTGGAGGTCAACCGGCTTATAACTTTAGGCAATGTGTTAGCTATATATACATACATACATATATATATATAATTTATATATAATTACATATAAATCTCATATATGTATATATTGCATAAATACATATGTTCATATGTTTTATGCATAGATACCTATGTTTTATTTAGGTTTTTATCTAATATAACCTAAATAATATAGATTATATGTAATAAAATATAAAAATAGTATATTTATTTAGATTATTTTATTTGGTGATATCTTAACCAATGAAATATATGAATATCATTTGCTAGTGTTGTGATATATTTCTTAAGCACTACAGCTTTTAGTGCTTTGATAAATGATATTATACACTTTCAACCACTTTTAATTATCCCTAATAACCCCAAAAGGTTTAAAAGTGTTTTCAATCCTATTCAAAGTGGCTTGCTGGCTATTAAAGGCTGAGTGCCTCAGGCTGAGAGGCATCTTGGCTGTGAACATGGGTAATTATAGACATTCCCGAGGCTATTAAATTTGTAAGGCTATTAAAACATCTACTGTTTCTTAGCTTTGATTATATGACATCTGAAATTGTCAGGCTGGATTAGGCGTGTCTTGTATTAAGCATTTAGGTCATAAGCTCTCTAGACCAAGTCTTATCTATGTTCTGTGGTGTAAAACTACATTTCAGCAACTCCATAAATATTAGCTAATACCTTGCTTTTGAAGACGTAATGTGTCTTTCTATGTTATAGTTGAGTTCCTTATTAATGTAGCATTTCTATAGACAATGAATAATTAAATCTTGTATTAGATTTCATAACTTGTGGAATTATGTACTACAGGTAAAATTGAATACACACACAGGGCATTGCTATTTGTATGTCACATTGACATATGCAAATATAAATATAAAAAGCAACAGATAATTTTTAAAACTATAAGCAACTTAAGATATAATCTTGACCAAATTTCTATTTTTTTAGTCAATAAAGCTCAGGAAGATAGAGTTTATATGATTTATACTGTTAAACAGCAGGTTATTGGCAATACTGAAACTATATGGGACTATAGCTGCCAATTAGCAATAGAGAATAACAGTCCATTATGTTAATATAATCTATTCTTTGTAAAATAGCAAGCTCCCCCCAATTTATTTTCTCCTAAGTAAATTTATTACAGTGGATAATTCAGTTGTTTGTATTAATAAACCTGATGGTTGTTATTCAGCTAGAATACAAGCAAAAATTAATAATAAATTTCTGACAGTTTCATCTTGTAAAATTGCCTGAATCTATTTTAGAGTACATGGACTTTTTAAAGCATTCAAGTCATCTCTCCCTAAAATAATCTATAGATGGAATGTTTCAGGAAGAATATAATTTGGTATAAAATAGTGATGCATTCTCTATTACCTTCATTAGGTAAGGGTTGAAAATGACTGAGTCCTCAACCTAAATTTCAATGACAAGTATAATTGGCAAGAAATCAGTCAAATTTTTTGTACTGGAAAATTCTAAAATGAGACAGAGCTTTTTTCAAATCCTGGCACTGTTCACTTTATCATTTGAGGATAGCTATTTACCTCAGTGAATCTCAGTTTCTTCACCTGTAAAATGGGAATAATGCTACGTTAAGCTTATCTATTTATGAGTATTACATAAAATAATGATCGTAAAGTATGTGTCACAGAAAATACCTGATACATGAAGATGGTGTGATTTTTTTAACCACAGGCCTCCATAAGTAGGTCCTAGATCCCATAAGAAATAATCCTTGACTTTTAGAGACCCAGAGTTAAAATGACACCAAATACCAAAAAGCAGCAAGAATGTGGATCAGGCAAACATTCTAGAAAAAGAGAATAGTTGAATTAAAATTACTATCAATTTTTGGCCATTTGGGAGATAAGATGACGTGTAAGTGTATATTATAATGAGCACATAACCCTTTCAGGAACTCAGAAGAATTAAAGAAAATTGGAAACCAGACTGCTATCCATATAAGAGTGATTCACTGGGATTTACTCTAGAGAGGATCTGATTTAAACCAAAGGTCTTCAGTTGCTCAAGTCTATATCTTGTGTAACTGCATAGCGTTTGATTGTTTCTGAAAAACCCTAGTATGGAAGTTAGTGGTTATATTTCTCACTTGGTTTTTGTCAGCCCTTTTCCGAAACACTTCTCCTCGACTTTGTTTTTGAAATCAATGCATTTTCATACTTTCCTAGTGCTTCCTGGCTTGTTTTTATCCTTAACCACAATTAATCCTTTCTTGAGTTTTTCAAGAACTTTCTAACAAGGCTGATGCTCAATTATTGGTGTTAAATCTGTATTGAAGAATGATGCTAGGGAAGAATAAAGGTTTTAGAAACCATAATAGAAAAAAAATTAAAAACTAAAAATTCAGGACTTCTTCCAGCTATGAAAGAGTATCTGGTAGTTAGATTAAAAAACACCAACAACAATAACACTCATATACACAGTGACATTAAGACATCAGAGAAAAATGATCATCAATAATTGAAGGACAGTGATCGTAAAGAGAAGTAAAATGTGTTTAAGTGAGTTCTATATTCCCCACTCTTTTCCTCCTAGGTAAGCTAAAGACTATTAGTGTAGGCTTTGGGACTAAAAAAGTAGCAGCTTAGCATTTGTGGAAATGCCATCAGCCTGGGAAGAAAATAATTGGAGCTCAAGACTACCATAGAGTCAGAGTCTGAGAGTATAAGATTCTGGAAAGGAGGAAACTGCTGAGAATTGAACTCTCTATTCTGTGTGTATTTTTCCATTTAGAGGTGTTTTTCAAATTCCAAGCTGCACAAACACCCAGGCAGGACACAAAGAAAAGGATGTTACATACAGTGTTCATGGACTTGATGATATTCTATTATTATATCAATTCTACCAAAACTGATCTATAAATTCAATGCAATCCCAGTATCAGCTAATTTTTTGAGGAAATTGACAAGCTGATTTTTAAATGTACATGAAAGTATACAGGACCAAGAAGAAACAAGGCTAGCTTGATGAACAATGTTAAATATCTTACACTACCAGATACAAAGATTTATTACAAAGCTTCAGTGACTAGAAGTATAACCCTGGCTCAGAGATAAACAGACCAACTGAACAGAATAGAGTATCCAGAAACAGACCCACACTTACATTACAGTGCAGTGAAGAAAAGATGTTCTTTTCAATAAATGTTGTTGGATCAATTGGGTGTACAGATGGGTAAAAAATAAAAATAAAACTTAACTCCTACCTCCCATCATTCACAACATCAATACCAGGTATATTATAATAATAAAAGTCAAATTTAAAACAATGGAGCTAGAAAATATTAGGGGAGAACATCATCATAATTTTGGAGTAGATGGTGGTTTCCTAAAAACCATTAAAATGCTAATCAAAAAGAAAAAAATGATTAATAAATTGCTTCATTCAAATTGAGAACATCTCATAAAAAGACATTTTTAAAGTTGAAAAGGCAAACCGCAGAATGGGAGAAGATATTTCTAATACATCAATCCAATACAGAACTCATATCCAGACATGTAAAGAACTTTAACAAATCAACAAAGAAAGACTTAATAGTGCGAATTGAAATTTAGATAAATATATAAACAGGGACTTCCTAAAGGAGAATATAGTGAATTGAATGTTTGTGTCTCCATCAAAATTCATATGCTGAAGCCCCAAATCCCCAATGTGACCATATGTATGGAAAGAAGGTCTATAGGGAGGTAAATAAGGTTAAATGAGGTCAAAAGGGTGGGGCCCTAATCTGATAGCATTAGTGTCCTCGTGAGAAAAGACAGCAGAGAGCTCTCTTTTTACCATGTGAGGACATAGTGAGAAGGTGGTCATTTTTAAGCCAGGAAGAAGGTCCTCGTCAGAAGCTGACCATGCAGGTACCCTGATGTTAAACTTTTAGCCTCCAGAACTGTGAGAAAACAAGTTTCTGTTAAGCTACTTAGTGTGTGGTATTTTGTTATGACAGCCCAAGCATTTGAATACAGAAGATATACAAATGACCCATAAGCATATGTAGAAAAGTGCTGGACTTCATTAATCCTGAGTAAAATGCACATTAAAAACACGATGAAATACCATTGCACACTCACCATAATGTGGAAAAAAAATGACAACACAAAATGATGGAAAGGATGTGAAGCAACTATAATTCTTGACCACTGTTGGTTGAATTTTAAAATGGTTCAACCACTTTAGAAAAATGTTTTCCAGTGTCTGTTAAAGCTGAAAATGATATCCAAGCTAAATGAGTATGTCCATTAAAATACATGAAGCCTGACTGTAATGTATTTTAAAGAAAAAAGTGATTTACTTTTAAGGTACTATTATGAAAGTAGTGTATCCAGTAAGAAGGGATTGTAATTTATTTGTCAGATATCTGGCTTTTCTTAATTTAATGCCCTAGTATTATGATTATCAAATGATCAGCATAAACCAGGCTTTACTAATTTTTCTTTTTACCAGTTATATTTCTAGACTTTCAAAGCTATGATCTTGATTTTGGCAACTTACAGAATCATCTTAAAAATTGATGAATTTGAGCAATACATACACACATACACAGATGAGCATGGAAGAGTTAATAACATCCTGCAAAGCAAAAAGTGAATAAAGCTATAGGTGAGTTGTCACCGAGACAAGAATTTTTAGGCTTACAAAATGAGAGCACACATAAGGTGACTCAGACCTGCTCTGGTCACTTGCTGAAAGAAGCCTCAGGTGATATTGTGAGAAGCTTCATCTCCTAGGTAGTTCTATCACCATTAAGAGGCTGGTTGTAGGTTAAGAAACCTAAATTTTTGAGCATTCTGAGAAAAACTTCATCATCTATCACCCAGGGGACACATTCATATATACAATAGTTTTGAGACTAATATATATAAAATCTGAATTCTAATATATTAGCTTAAAAACTAATTATGATCACAGAAACTAAAATGCTCAAACATGCCAATGGAAGCCAAATTATTGGCTAGATTATTTGAAACTGAACAAAGGGATTTCATATATCTGATGTTTATGGCTCAAGCTAGGATATCCAGATGCATACAAATTATAATTGAAAAAACCTTGATGATGGAATAGAATTCTTAATCTCAATTATTATTTTTCTTTCCCCTCAGTGGTGCTTGAATGTGTACTATCAATAAATGCCTCAATATCTTTCCTTCCCTCCCTTCCTCCCACCATCTTCTTCCCTCTTTCTTTCCTCCTCCCTCTCCTGCTTTATATTTTCATGTCTAAATTCCTTTTGGATTGACTGTCTTTAAATACATTAATATATTGAAACATTTTAAAGTCAAGCTGCAAACTGGATGTGTCTGTCTCTTTGAAGTGACTGGTCTGACCCATTCATTTTATGTCAATGCTGAAAATAATATTTGTCTATTTTTCAAAATTTTAAGGAACCTCCCCTCAATATATTGACTATATCAAGTAAAGACATAAACAAGGATCACTAAAATTTGAAGGTTTTTTTCTCTTCTCTGAACAGGAAGGTCTGTAAAATTCTTCTTACAGGAGATGGGAGAAAGGGGTCTTTTGAAGCAAGTAGCCATTTCTTAAAGAGTTCAAATTCATATATAAATTAATGTATTTAATATTTGGCCAATAAACATTCTTATGAGAGTATTATATGCTAGACACTAGGAGCACAGAGATGCAGAGTTCAAGGCATGCTCTCTCTGAGTGCTCATGATCTGTAGGGAAAATAAGAAAGTACATGGCTTAGTTCCAAATTTATTGATGGTCTATTAAGATAAATTCAACTTAATGTAATAAATATTATGATAGAAAAATGAACAGCTATATATAAAAGCTTGACAAGTTAGATTCCTCACTCTAGCCCAAGGATGGAGGATGGGAGGAATGTTCAAACCAATAACAGATGGAAAAGTCAAAGATACAGGAAAGGGAAAAAGAAAGTATATTTGATGGAGCAATTTCTTTAAGCAGACTAAGCTAAAAGTTTGTCTAGTAAATGATTGGGGTGGAGGTTGGGATATAGATAATAGCGGATGCTCACCTAGAATTTGTAGGTTAGTGGTAAAGATCTCAGGGAAGGGTTCTGCCTGTTAGCTTCCATTATTTTTGTTAAACAGGGCAGGGGAGGGAACTTGCTGTAAGTGAAAGAAAGATATAATTAGGAAATAAAAGAAAAACTAGATGAATTTGAAGACCATAAGTTTATTGCATAATAAATATAAAGAATTAAATGTGCTTCTTCAGCAACCACTAGTAGTCCAGATAGTGAGGGGGGAAAGGTTAAATTATCCAGGATTGGGATTGTACAAGTCACGTATAATGGAAGAACAGAGAAAGGAGGGTGATGGCATGATGGATCACATGATAGAGCATAGATAGGAAGGAAGGAATTAGAAAGGAGCTAATAGATTGAAGGTAATTAGGGGTGTGTGTGTGTGGGGGGGGCATGAGATGAAGAGACCAGAAGGCATAATGAGCTGGAAGAATTATGTCTGCATTTAAATGAATCTCAGCAGTTAGACATAGAGATAGCTAGACAAATAGAAACATATAGACAACATTATGCAGTTAAAAGGTAATTTTGTAAAATAGCAGACATAGAGACTAAAGACATTAAGAGTAGATCAGTTCTGATACAATGAAGTTAGGGGTCCAACGTGACCCAATAATAATTGCAAAGGACTCAAAAGAGAGCAGTGGGTATTGCCTGCTTGGAAAGATTTTAAATGATCTCAAGGATTTCAACAATAGTCTAGAGAGGAGGGTTATGAATTATTGTGGGGTACTACAACCAAGCCAATGTTGGGATTCAGATTCAAGCTATCTGTAAAACTAGTTGGCCAGGAAACCATCTTTCTGTCTCCGGTTTCTATTTCTAATATTTTTTTTTTCCATAAAGATTTTGTCTTCCGACAGCAAGGGAAAAAAGATGGACAGTGTTCATACTTCTGGAAGAATATAAAATAATATAATGTGACTGCAATGACTATATTTAATATCTTGAGGATTTTTCAATTTTATGAGAGGAGACAACTCTAGGAGGGAGGAGATATACTGAGTAGAACCCTAGGTGAAAACACAGATAACTTTAGCAGGTCTGGAGTGGAAATACCTGTGTCAATTGGTCCTGACTTAATTTTAGCAGATGTGTGACATCCACTGGAAAGGAATAAAATGCTTGTTGAAGGTTGTACTTTTAAGAAGGTTGATGTCCTGCTAACACAAATTTGGGAGTCACTATTAAGTAAACTTTTGATAGTAATATAGCCTCATTTGTACTCATATAAAATAAAACAAGGCCATATCACATTTGTATCTGTATACAATCTACATTTTATATAATCTATACTTTATGTCTGTATGTAATCTAATCTGACTTTATGATTCAGCTAATTATTTAGCATAATACAGATATTTAATTCTTTGAATGTGTTGTTTAATATATTAAATTTATGTTATTATAAAGTCCTGATTAAGAGGATGTTTAATATTTTTACATGAGAATCCCAGGCTGACCTCATCACCTTTATAACCCAAACTCTGAGGCCTATCATAAGAAGGCTGGTGGGCAGATCTGTCTTAATATACACATTAAAATTCTGTCTAAAAATTGTCTTCTACTTTTTGAGGTTATGTTATTTTCCTTATATTGCTGTAACAAATTGCCACATATTTACTGGCATAACATAACATAAATTTATTATCTCACATTTCTAGTGGTAAGAAGTCCTAAAATCAAGATGTTAGCAAGGCTGTGTTCCTTCTGGAGCCTCTAGAGAAGAATCCATTTCCTTACCTTTTCTAGCTTCTAGAAGCCAACTGCATTTCTTGATTTGTGGCACCTTCGTCCATCTTCAAAGCATCTTTAACTCTCTTCCTCCCTCTCCATTTCTCTACATCTCTACCTTTTCCTTAGTCCCTCCATTGCTCTCTGTGTCCCTCTCTCTCTTGTCTCTCTCCAGCCTCTCTGCTTCTTTCTTAACATCTTCTCTGACTGACCTTCCTGCCACCCTCTTCTAAGGACTTCTGCAATAATGTTTAGCTTACCTGGATAATCCAAAATAAATTCCCCATCTCAAGATCCTTAACTTAATCATATTTACAAAGTCTTTTTTGCCTGTAAGGTAATATATTCACAGGTTCTGAGGATTAGGATGTGTACTTCTTTCTTTCTTTCTGTGTGTGTGTGTGTGTGTGTGTGTGTGTGTGTGTGTGTGTGTGTGGGGCGGGGGAGCAATTTTCTGCCTACTATAGGGAACATCTCCCAATACACTTATCGATTATGGAAAATTCATTTTATTTATTTTTTCTTTCACACATATTTCCTGAGTACTTACTAGGTACCTGACTTCTAGTGGAAGATACTAAGCAAATAGTGAAGATTTTGTCCCTGTAGTTAAGAAGCTAGATGTCTATTGGGAGAAAAGAGTGAACTTTGGACTTCTAAAGATGTTTTTTGATAGTTTGTGGGTTGTGCAGTGATCATGTATATTTAAGTCATATTTGTTGGTAATCATAATATTTGATACCATGTTCATTTATATTTATGATACAAGTGTCAGCACCCTTCAGCCAAAGAACCAAGAACATAACTGTGGTGGAACAAATTGAGTTTATTACTCATTGTAGTGAGGGAAAATATATATCATGGGAAGTGTGTGATATCTCAGTAAGAAAGTATTAGAAAAGACTGAATAGAGGAATTGAGACTTTGTTAGGAAATCTTGGGGACAGTCTAAGGAAATGGAGACTTGCTCTGGACTAGGTGCTGTCAGGGAAATTCCATGATTGGGTATCTGAAATATCTATAAGGAGGGAAGACTGGAGCAGGAATAAAGCAAAGAAGCAACACTCATTCACATTAGCCTAGAGAGGAAGATATTTGGTATTTTGTGGGTGACACAATAACCTTGTTTATCTCACTTATTCATGATTTCAGTGAGACCTTGTGTGATGTTGGTGTTCTATGAGGTGGTTTATGTTCAACAAGAGAACATGGCCTAGCAGTGAGCCTCTGGCCAATTATAATAACATAGAGACCTTGGTCATTCTAGTTCCCGATGTTAGAACACTAGTGTTTCATGCTCCAGTCACATCTGTGGCGCTCATTAAACATGCAGAATTCCCGATCTATCCCACAATCACTGCATCAGAATTTGAGGATTGATTTGACCAGCTGATCCTTGTACACACTAAAGGTTCAAAATTTCTCTATAAAACAAACAAAAAAATTCACATACAATATTAAATATTTCTTTGTGATTACCATCTAGTAATGATTTTCTGATTTTTAAACGTTTTCATTTATAATTCACAAGCTTATTAAGCTTATATTCATGTATGACCCTTTGTTAGATACTCCTTAGGAATGGCTGAACTGTGTCTTAGTGAAAAAACAAAAGAAAGGTGCATTTTTGAAGAGTTTTAAATGACACGAATGATGCTTGCATGGATTTAACATCTATAGTTCAATGTTTTATTTTCACAATTTGCTCTTATATTGACTAGGTATCACCTGAAATAGCACTGCAAGATGCAGCAGGACTGAATAGCCATTCTTGTTTGCGTTCTAAATCCATACTTTGCCATCATCTCTCTGCATCATCATCCTGTTAACAAGCTTTCCTGCGTGCTTTAAATTTGAAACCACATAAGCCTTACAACCTCACTCTGATGAGCATGCCCTTTAAAAGCTAAGCTGAAGGTGTTTTCTTAGTCCCCACATGACAACGTAAGGAATGCAGAGCCTACAGAATGGAATCTGTGCCTTCAAAATAGTATCCATGAGATTCAAGCCTTTTTCTTTCATTTTTTCTTTCTTTCTTTCTTTTTATTTTTTGCACAATAGGAAGACAAAGTTAAAAGCTAAAGCTAAACATAAATTAAGGACTACAAGATGATTAGACATAGAAAGTGTGTATTTAGCCATAATTTGTTGCAACTTGAAATTCCACAAGAAAATCAGAATTTAATTGGCATTCTGGAAGAATGGTAGTTAAAGATAGCCATACTCTAAACATCAACAAAGTGTCTCATATCAGTGTTTTTCAAATATTTCCAGCAAAGGACAGGTATTTTTTTATTTGTTAATTCACTTTTTAAATATAATTACCAATTTCTCACAGGTGGACAATTTTTAATGGAGTAATAATTTGTAAATGTAATCAAAAAGAAATATATAAACTATAAACCTATCCTTAAATTATTATTAGATTCAAAAAGTATAATTACTCTGTCAAAGTGCTATAAAAAATTTCTAAAGATGTTGTCTCAATTTCTATACTTCATTGTGGACTAGTCAAAAAAAAACATAGATCTCTACCCTTTGAGCAGTACTGTCTGATATCATATTTAAGCACTGGGTTTTTCATGTTTATAGTATCATAATTTGTTAGAGCTGTAAGGGAACTAAGAAATTTAATCCCAGATTTTCCTTTTTTAAATAAGACCATTAAAAGAAGTGAGAATGACATTCTTGGTCAAGGACTTGGCAGGTCTTGAAGCAAAGATAGCCAGTTAATGAATTAGTAGGAGAGGTTAATAAGCAAGAAAGAATGAATATTATTTGGTTTATATTGTATTTTTTTAAATGAGAAAGTGGTAATATTTTAATTTTAAAATGATAGTAGAAATAATTACAGAAAACATTAATTTGAGGTTTTTGATATTTGAAATGTAGAGGTTAGCATCAAAACAAAATAGAACTGTGATCAATTTTTACTTCTTCCCAGGAACTGTTCTTGCTATTGTGACTAGGCTCATCCTTCATTTGTCTTTTCCCTCCCCTCCCATTTCCAATGTGTCATCAGGTCCCACTGAGATGGCTGCCTAATGATGCCTCAAATCTGTAATAATCTCTGCTTTATCCCTGGGACCTTCAATAGTGCCTAACACATAGTAAGAGTTGAGTAAATATTAGTCAAAATATCAAATGAATGTATGTTCCCCAGTATGTGCCACAATGCTGTTTTTCTTCGTCTTTGTGATTTTGAACATTGGTTTCTCTTTGCATATAGTGTTGTTTTTTTCTAAAATCCTTGAAAATAGGCTCCATCCATATGTTACAATTTCTCTGAACTCTCCCTAAAATTCCTAAAAAAAGCCTCCTTAACTCTGAGCCTATATGTATTATTTCATTGCAATCATTTGCATACATATACACATTTGCATATATATACACATATGTATGTATGTATGTATGTATGTACGTGTATATAAATACATATATATTTACAATAGACTAAATGATCTTAAGTACAGAAATTGTCATTTTTCAAATTATCTTCCTCTGTGCCCAAGCACAGAGACCCAAAATCTTAGGCAATCAATAAAAATTTATTCTATGGATAAATAAGTATATAAGTAAATAAGCTTAAGAGAAACTATAAAATGGTGTTAGCTCTATTTACAGAATTTTTGTATTTTGTTCTTCTACTTTGTATAAAGCTTCTTACTCTCAAAGTTTAATAGTTATAATTTTTAAATTGAATTGGTAACAAGTATATTAGAATCTTCTACCTCAATCCTTTTGTTGTGTTGTATATTTGTTTGCTTTTAAAAAACAAGGAAGAATGTAACCAAATACATAAGACATGCTCTCATTAATATTCTAAAATATACAGTCCTCTCTCCTGGAAATAATTATTGAGGATGCAGTATCTACTTTGATGTTTTCTATGGTCTGAGATGCTTTTCTAAATACCAAAGATTTCTTGCCTCAGCACTGACCGTAATTTTATCAGAAGAAGTTCGTAATGGGGGACACACTCAACTGATCCCTAATCTATGTCAAGGTTACTTCCCTTAAGTTAACTACCCAGTACTTAACTTTTTCATTTGACCCTCATACAACAGCATATTCAAAAGAATTCCAACCTAACCAAAGTAATAGATTGCATCTTTTCATAATTCTCTGCTAGTTAGATGAAAAAGTAATTTGCAACAAAATCTAATTTCTTCTCAATTTTATTGCATTCTTTGCAAAATCACCAGATAAAGCTTCTTTGAAGATCACTTACGTGATGTCACATCTTTTGTAGCAATCAGTTTCATAAATTTTTAGCCCTAACTCTTATACTCCCATTTTATCTTCTGCTGAATAAATAGTAGATGAATGAAATCACAGTCCTCTAATTTATTCCAAATATTTGACTATAAGATTTAGGGGAGAAATTTCCTTTATCTTATAATACATTCGTAGGCCACTTCCAAATTGATGTCGAAGCACTTAATTTGATATATGGCCAACACACAAAACACAAAGTAGCAATTTAACTATAGCTCTTACACTCATTTATTAATGTGCTTATTCAGCAACTATCAACATACTATGGAATAGGCCCTGACTTTAGTCTGGGGATTCAGTGCGGAGAAAGACAAACAAATTTCTCACATTGGATCTATTATTCTAGTTATTAAAGGTATATTTTAAAAAGTGAAAAACTGTATAAACAAGATAATATCTTCCCATTATGTATTGTGTAGCATATATAGGGAAATGTGATAGTAACTGGACATTTTATTTATATAGGGTATTTAGGAAGGCATATCTGGAGAGGTGGTCTTTGAGCTGTAGCTTGAAGGATGAGAAAAGTAGCTATATATTTTTTGACTAAAAACTCTTCCAAGTGGAAGAAACTAGCAAATGAAAAGTCTCTAATGAAGGGATGCCTTTCGTATATTCAAAGTACTTTAAGAAGGCCAGCGTGGTTGAGATGTAGTAAGCAAGGTTTGCAGGCAAAAGAGTATATAAAATGATGTCTAGGGTTAGGCAAGAACCAGATCACAGAGGGACTTAGAGCATAAATGGAAGCCATGGAATAATGATGTTAAGCTAGGCGATGGCACAGTTAGATTTCTGATTTTTAAAAATTGTTCATACTGCTATAAGGAGAATGGATTTTATAAGGTGGAAGCAGGAATTCCAAATAGGAGATTAGGTCATTCATCCAGGAATGAGATTATAATCACCTAGAATAGGAGAGAATCGGACTGATTTAAGAGAAATAATAGATAGTGTTTGCAAATGGATTAATTTACTGGGTGAATCAAAATTAAAAAGACTGCTAAATTTTTTACTTGAGCAATTAAAGAACCATTCCTCTTATTGACACATGGACTTTGGAGGAATATAGAAAATGACTTATTTTTTCTCTGTTCAGCTTCCATTCCCACTTCTAAATATAGCATCCTGATTTTTTTTATGGAGGGTCTCCCTCCTCTTACCCAGCCACCTTGTTTGTGTGGGACTTCCTCCAATTCTTAGCTTAGATATGGGTATGAAATGCAAGCTTGTTCTGATCAGCATTTTCAAATCGCCCATCAAAGTGACTGATTTAGTGACCACATTTGGCCCAGTTAGGTGAAACTCTGAGATTTTGGATTGAACTAATGAAGACAAATGCTCTTTTTCTATAGAGAATGGTAAATTACTAAGATACCAGTCTAGAACAGCTAGTGGTTACTACACCGAAAGAGCATACCAGAGAATGAGGCCAATGCAGGAGCAAACCAGGCCCTGATATTTTTAGTCCCCTAAAGCCCTATGTCTGAAGCCAAATCGACTTTGGGATCTTTCAGTTATCCATTCTAAAAATTAAGTTTCACATACTTAAGACAATTTGAGTTAGATTTCTTTCCCTTGTAAGCAAGAGTTCTTATTAATACAGGTGAGATATTTGTTTAGGTTTATTAAGATTGAAATGCCTATTTAGGTTTACAAGATTGAAATACAGGATGCTCACCCAGTTAAGTTGGAATTTAAAATAAATGATAATGTTTTAGTATATGTGCCCCAAATATTGCTAATTCTGGCAAGCCTCTGTCTAATAGATGTCCAAGTGGAAATGTCAAATAAGTCGTTGCATCTACCAGCCTGGCACTCAAGAGAGAGGTCAGGGATTTTGATGACTATTTGGAAGTAGTCACAACAGTGATAGCACTCAAAACTGTGGGACTAGAGAATTACATCTTGGAAAATAAGGCAGATAGTGTTGAGAGAATATCCAGGGATAAACTTGAGGGCAACCCATTTTATCAAAATCTAGCAGAGCGGAGAGCAATGTGAAAGATTGAGAAGAAGATTGAAATACAGTGTCAAGGAAAGCAAATAAATGAGTTTCAAGACTGGAAACCCAACAAAGATTAGCAAACTTCTCTGTCAAAACAATGAGCATGCTTTCCTCCTTTTACTTACCTACTGAATTCTCTCAGCATTCTCATCATTTCCTGTAACTATTCAGTTATCTGGCCTCTTTGGCCATTGTTGGAGACATCTAGAAACTCATCCCCTTCATACTGAGGCAGAGATGTGTCTTCTCTGCTGCCTTTGATAGTTTTCATCTTAAAAATCTCTTTTCTGTTTCTATCAAACAGGTTGAGACATTAAAGTTTTAGAAATAAAGGAAAGTTAAAACAGATATGTACAATAGCTAATTAGTAATTTAAAGTACTCTGTTCAGGAGTGTAAACAGGGTAACAAACGGTTCCAGTGAACAATTCCTCATGATCGGTGTTACTAATATTGCAGAACCTACTGACTTCCTTTTTCATCAACCACACTAAGTCTGACTCTCATCTTCGCTCTATCCAGGTGTCCTTATAGGGCCATCAGTCACCCTTCATCCTTTCTATGTCTCCCCGGTATCTTCGTTTTCTTGCTTTAACTTCTCCCTTAATTGACTGTGGAATAGAAATGTATTGTGGGAGTTTTTTCTTGTTTTGTGATTCTCTTTATTTTTAACTAGATTGGCTATAATTATAAAGGGATAAAAACTTGCACAAAAAGAATTAAAACAGTACATATAAAGATCAAAAATTGAGAACTAAAAGTCCCCCTTTTTTTCTACCACCCCATGTCCTGGAGATAATCGTTAACAGTTTTTGTCTGTCTATCTGTCTTATATCTAATTACTTATCGAGTGCTTCCTATGTGCCAGAAACCATTAAAATGCTTCAACTATAATAATTTATTTAACCCTCACAAAAGCCCTTTGGCAAATAAGGAAAATGAGCCACAGGAAATAATTAACTTACCCAAAGTCACAAAGGTAGTAAGTGTGTAATATATATGCTTTAATATGTATAAAACATTCTTTGACTAAAGAAAAATGAGCAAATGTTTTCAATGAAATCTATTTGGAAAACATCATGTTGTTTTAGACATACTGTTTATTCATACCAAACACTAATACAACTTTTGGGTTTGCAGAATATCTTTTGTGGTTTTGGACTCCACATCTGTTGTTATTCTTGTGTATGAGCTCAATTTCCACTAAAGGTATTCTCCCACAGACGTTTTCCCTCTTGTATGATCTGTTTGGGAATCTTCTCTATGGGAATTGCTTGAAACACTTCAAAATTCAATTTTTAATATTTCGGGCTAGAGTTTCCACACAAGTGGATATCACTTGTTGGGCCACACACAGAACATTGTCATAAGCTGAGAATTCCCATCTTTCAAATATAACTTTTTCCACCCATGATATTAGGCAGGCCACATGAAATTGGCAAATAATCCACTCAGCTAACTAGGAGAAGTTTTAAGGTTTCTTCTCAGGAACAAAAAGCATAGATTAGGCTTCCAGCTTACTGCAGGGTCTTCTAGTCTGGCTCCCAGCAGCACTGGGGCTTGTGGCCTCCATTTCTATCATGAAGCAAGCATTAATACCACTACTTCCAATTTCCATTTTGTGTCACCTTATTATTTCTAGCACTCTGAAAATTCCCATTTTTGCTTGTGTATTCATCTATGTATTTTAAAATTTATTTTTCAGTTAAGGTTGGCGTACAATATTATATCATCTATATATTTTTATTTAATATTCTCAAAATACTTTATAAAGCATTTTTAATATACTTGGAATTGCAGAGAGAAATTAATACATGTGCTCAGATATCTACTTTGACCCAAAAGTTTTAGTACCACTTTAATCTTACAGATACATAAATCTTAAAAGAATGTGATTCGCTCAATCTTATTTAATTACTCTTTGATATTTAGTATTTGATAAGCTTCAAAAATTGTTTCACAAACCCCTTCCCTTTTTGCCATCCTCCTCCATTCACAACCTCCTAACTTAATATTTTAAGTTAGGCAGAATTGGGAAGGACTTAAACAAGAGAGCTGATTTCTTTCATTTCATATTGTTTATACATTTGATTACAGTTTTGGCTATGCAAAAAACATCTATATATAGTAAGACTGCCTATATTTCCTTATTTAACTAGAAAGAGTATTAAAACTGAAAGCTCACATTAAGAGAATGTAGAAAGTAACATTTCAAAATGAAATAGCACATAGAAAGATTTTCTGTGCCTCAGATATCTTGCTATGCTTTCAAGGTCGAATAAATTTCTAATATAGTTTAAATATTCTTGTCCACGAGGAATGGAAAATCTAATTGTTTGCTTGTTGAGCAACAAGAGAGAGAAGTATAAACCTCAGAGAAGGTGTGCTCAGGAAACTTTCCACAGGCAGACATTTAATTCTAAGTTGGGCAAGTTGATTGCATGACACCTTGGTCAGATAGTATTGCATATGTTTTTAAAATAGCTTTACCAACTATTACATTTCACTTAATTCTCTCAAAACCACTTGTTTGAGAGACTGTGAGTGCAATGTCAGAATTTGGGTCACTCTTACTAATACCTGATGTTTTCCTATTATGATAAAGAAAAAAGATATTTTTGACTCTAATGTCTTCAATAGTTAAAAATATTGGTTGAGTGCCTACTACAGGAAAAGTACATTAATTAAGTCCAATTTCTTTCTTACTAGCCTTTCTCATTTTGAATTTGCCTTTGATCTAGGACTTTTTGCTTCTTAAAGATTGTGACTTTTAGTAAATGCCTGCTTAGCCACTTTCTAGGTTTTGGCAAATGATTTTATCAACAATAATTTTCTATAGGTACAAACCAGATCCCTATTTGCTGTGATACCAGAAAACGACAAAAAGGGGAAAAGTTAGCCATCCTGAAAGGGAACTGAAGAGAAGCAATGAAAAGGGCCATATTAATTCACAATTATAAAGAGTGTCAAATAATCTTGCTGACAAATTCCCTAGAGGTAGTTTCCTTGGAAGAATTTTTTTTTTTTTTTTTTGCATGGGGAGGAAGGAGCTGTTTGTGTTTTGAGACCATAAAGCTTTGGCATTTATTGTGAGGGACTCTGAAGACTTCCATACAAAGGCATAGAGGTTGTCCGAAAGTCTCTTATTGTCCTTAAGATTTACTTGTGATATATCTTTTGATTTGTTTTTAAAATTAAGCACGTTTCTATGCTAAAGCAAATACTGAACAACTCATATCTGATTTGATTTGCTTTTCCAATCTAAACTTAGTAAGTCAATACTATTTTTAACTTTTGTGAATATAATTTCAATATTTACACAGTTTTTATTACATCCCAGTATTTCCAGAGATTTTGACTGCTTCTACAATTAGCAATCAAATATCTATTTTTGCTTGCATTGATAAACACTACGGTGTGACTTGGCCTGAGATAATGGACAGTTTTTTCTATATTTGATAGCTTTTCCTACGTTTTTCTTACAATTGCAAATTTTAGATGATTCTTTACTAAGATTGTCCTCCATTTTACCATAACATCAACTAAAGTAAAAAAGCACACTGCATTCCAAAGTCAAAGTGTCAGATAGTTATCCGGGATGACTTGATGATTCTTATTCCTAAATATTTGCATTCATTTCAGGACTCAGGAAAATTGCCACAAATAATGGCTGTAATTATTACAGTACATTTGTTCCCTAAATCGACTTTAGGGAGAAAATGTTATGCTGTTATTTTTAGCGATGATATAAACTAGGCTGATGAATTGAGGGATCACTTCCGAACTGACCTGGAAAGGAGACACAGCTACCGCTGCTTCAATTACATTAATATGGAATACCTGACTATTTTAAGAACTATTTAGTCTTCTATTTTTCGGCTAGGAATTACAAAATTGCCACTCCTTCAGCAATTTAAATGTCCACATAAAGAAGGAAATATGATTCATTTATCTATTTCATATTTTTATTTTTATTGTAACTTTAACATAATCCATTTTAATTGTTTATTAATGTCAAATTTTTATTTGTACTTTTGAAGATACAAAGCTAAGTGAATTTAGGATTTAAGCCATGAAATTAAGGTGTGGTTCTTTTATAGATTATTTCATAGTGATAAAATCAAACCCTTCTAAATCAGATGACATCGTATATATCTTTCAATGAAGTTCCAAACTGATAGCTTCATTGGCTGTCTCAACCTTGGAAGAGTCAGTCTAATAAAAATGGTGATAATAATTGTGTTTAAAAATTAACTTTAGTGTTTTTTTATTATAATCTTAAATTCCTATTTCCCAATCCACAAGTGTATCTGAGTGAAAACAATACATGGTATGAATGATATTTGCATATAAACCGCTTTTAAAGTTTTCTTTCAATTTTGCTTTTGTCACCCTTCAATTGTTATTATTTGGAAGGATAGTTTTTTGTTCAGCTGATGGTTTAGTTTTTCTCCCCTCCAAATTATTTGTATGAAACTAAATTATCTAGCTTAGTGGCTACAAATCATTTTTGCATTTTTGAAAGGGAATGTTTTTAGAAACATAATAATAGTGTAAATTTTTTAAAGTACATGGTAAGAGGATGATACCAAAAGGGAAGCAGAAATAGCAATTTATTTATATGGTTACACTATTAAATAACAACAGCAGCCATAAAAATAATAGTATTACTAGGTGCCATTTATATAGTATTTATTACAAGATCTATACTATTCTAAATGCTTCATATATATTAACTCATGTAATCCTCACAACAGTAGGATAAAGCAAGACAAAAAAAAAAGTTAAGTAATTTGCTAAAGGTCACAAAGGAAATATGGAAAAGTCAAGGTAAGCCAGAAAATTTAAATAACAAAAATTCAGAAATATATTAAGTACAGCTACTGAGGAATGCAGAAATGAAAATTATAAAATATCGAGATATTAGAGAATAAAACCTATCTAATTTTCAAGGACCTGAATGAAAAAGAATGATCATATCATGAATTGCTAGAAGTAAATCAAATTAACCTATCAGTGGATCGTATATCAAAAGACCTGATTTTCGAGGCTCAATTTTGGTCCCATATTAGCTAGCTTCATTGGGCAATTCATCTTAAGCTTAGGCCTGGATATCTTTCACTGTAACAAAAGGATTCGACAAATTTCTAAAGACCCTTACCTCAGATCAAGTATGATGTTTATTTAGTACTATTTACCACTTGCAGATTTTTTGACTGAAAGCAATTTTAGAAGTCCAGTCACTTAAGCATAATGCATTGGAAAAAGATAGAAGAATCTGGGGTCTTGAAGGGAAATGCAGAGCCAGGTATGGTCCAGAATGGAATCTGGCAGCTTTAGAAGACCTTGATAATGTTTTTATAGCGATCCTACAGTCTTTCACCACCAGAGTCAATGAATCCTAAAGGTTTCTCAAAACCTTGGATCACACACACGCTAGGTCTAGGAGAGCATCAGGTTGGCCGGTGCTTGTCCTGTGTCCAGATACGGGCAATACCAAAGCAGTGAGAGAAAAGAAAATTTGCTGGAAAGAGCCTTATTTGACCCTGTTTTCCCCTGAGATAATACCTAAATTGGGACAAATATCTTAATAATGAAAAAGACGCCAGAAGTATTCTATATTTTTTTACTACTACAGAGTTATATGAAAGATTTTAAAATAAGCAGTGTCTCTTAAAACTTCCTATTCAATTTTTAAGTCCAAATATAACATTATTGATGCAAACTCGTAATAATTTTTTTAATATTATAACTGACAGGCTGAATATAATTACTATTTTCTTTCCTGAATTTTTATCTTTGATAAACTTATAAGAGCTTTTTTAAAAGATGAAGATAATATCTGAGTGGGAAAATAGCAAACTTTAATTGAGAATTTTTATATTATTACAAATTAAGTGAATGATTAAAAATGCTAGGGAACAGAAAATTGTTTCATATGGCTCTCTGTTCAACATGGATTGCCAATGTGGGAGAAAATCCTTATAAATCTTAGCATTGCTCCCACACAACCACCTACACAGATGATCGCTTGACTTTCACGCTAACAATAGATGTGTTAGTAGAGCTGTCACCATCTGCAAAATGAAGTGCACTTAAAAAAAAGTAGCTGCAGTAGACAGTAGTAATTGCTTATATATTGTGATTAGCATTTTATATTTACATTTAAAAGGTAAGAATTTAAGCAGTGATGACTCCCAGTTTAAATAAGGTCAATCCTTGTGATAGCTCCCAGATTAAATAAGGTGAGTCCTAGATATCTGATAAGTTTATGTTAGAAAACTTGATTTTGAATTTCTGCTTAAATTTATTTGTGTCCAAGAATGCAGAATAAAGTGAAAATCAAATGATTTCTGATGTACTCACTTCTCTCCGATAATAGTACTTAGAATTATGTACGTTAGTTATAAACCCCTTTACAAAGTCTAATTGTCACAACTGTCCTAGTTTTTTTAGTAGAATTCCTTCGAAGGCATGTTTACTTGAGTTTCCCTGCTCTTAAATCTATTTTATCAGTGCAGAATGAGTATTATGGAAAATAAGCTTTATATCATTAGAAAATAGACTTTGGACTCTTTTCCTTTGTTGATTTTTTGTCAAGGATAGAAGGGTTCATGATTCCATTACTGGAACTTAGTGGAGGATTCTAAGGCAAAGTGTTAAGAAATGAATTATCTGGATTCTTCATATAGTGAATAGAGAAGCTTAAGGGCTCACTTGTTGACCTTGTTCATACTTGGAAGGTTGGATGTGACAGAAAGGGGAGCAGGCCTGTGGCTGATGGAAGTCAGGATGAAACCCATTTTTCTCAACCCAACACAAACAGGTACAATACCACTCTGTACTGGCAAAGTTCCCATGTGTTCCCAATTTATGTACTTCTAACATTTGGCTTGAATAATCTTGCGTGTGTGTGTGTGTGTGTGTGTGTGTGTGTGTGTGTATAAATGGATACAGTGTACATGAGCTGTGAGAGCTACTGTAACCCTCAAATCTCCTAAATAGCATTGCCTAAAATTCCGTGATAAAATCTTCATTTCTTTATTATAAACATGGCCTTTTTAAAGCCTATTTTAATGCAGATTGTTTTAGAAAGTACATGAAGGCAATAATAATGTATTATGATTTAGTTTTACCTAATTTATTTATCTTCTTAAATAAATTATAGTTCTATAAATTTAATATTAAAAGGAAATTTAGGATTAGAAGGAAAATAAAACATCTAGTCTAAACACATCATTTTATAGATGATAAAATTGAGGCTCAGTAAAGGCTCACACACCTAGTTAAGCACAAATCCAGAACTAATCCCTAGGACTCCTGACTCCAGTTCAGTGCTTTTTTCATTATACTATCATAAAACATTAAGACAACAGTGGTCCCTTGGGGTTAGGGTGAGGGGGTGCTGGAAATGAATAGAAAGCAAGAGAAGAGTAGAGAAAAAGAGGTATGCTGATCCCATGCAATTATTTTTCTAGGGTTAATTCACATAACAGAGTCATTAGTAGGAGTGAATTTACTTAAGCCAGTATTAGAGGTGTAATTCAGTTAGCCACACAACTCAATGATACATTTTTGCTAAAGTTTAGCACTAAGAAATTCTCATGTCAGGGCTGGGGAAATTTGCATTCTCATCATTCACATCTGAAAAGCTATGAACCTAAAATAAGATAAGAGCAGTTGTTCACATATCTTGTGTACTAGCCTGCTCTACTGCAAAAGCAAACTGAGTAGTATTGGGAAGTATATAAAAGGAAGATCCTCTTATCTCACATTAGAGGGTTAATATTTCTCCTTAAAGTCAAAAAATAAATAAGAATTAGGCTCAAAAGTACACAATATATAAAAAAATCATTTCTTATAAGTACATACTTCATTTAAAAAAATCTGTATGGTAAGTTCAATGAATAAGAAGGTTGGATGTGACAGAAAGGAGAGCAGGTCTGTGGCTGAGGGAAGTCAGGATGAAATCCATTTTTCTCAATCTAACACAAACAGGTAACAGAAAACTTGAAAAGCCGTAATACATTTGAAATGATAAAATGTCTTTTTTTTTTTCAGTCAAGGCAACCCTTGGTTGACCTTACAGATTGCAAGGACCTTGTCAGCTTACAATCCCTTATTTTTTATTTTTTACGCCTATAGCACCTGGTCTTCCTAGGTGGTCTCCCATCCAAGTACTAACCAGGTCCGACTCTGCTTAGCTTCCAAGATCAGATGGGATCAGGCTTGTTCAGGATAGCATGGCTGTAGACAAAATATCTCTTTTTAATTCATTATATTAGTTATGTCATATTACATTAATTTTTATTCTGACACATGAGGTAGACTCATGGGACTTTAGGAAATTAGTTTCACCTACAGTGGTTAGCTTCAGCTATACACTGTTTATGTGATGAAAAATAAACTCATAAATTAAGTAAAACCAGTTAATGAAAACTGCATTGTGTATAGTAGATAATGAATAAAGATTTGTTAGGTAAAATATTTCTTGAAAGTTGAAAGGAAATTTAACCTTTTTAAAAGTTCTTTTTTCTTTTCCTAATTAGAAATCATATTGATTATTTTCTCTGATTAGGAAATTGATTTCTAATAAGATAATAGAATCAGAACCAGAGTAGTCTAGATTAAGACAACTACTTTAAAATATAAGTGGCCCAACTTTAGCTAAGAAGGTGTCATTGGAGTTCAGGAGGGAAGCTGAACTACACCTATCTATAATGAGGCAGTGTGAGTCAGTGTCCTGCTTTTGTCAGGGTGGTGCCAGTGGGATCCAGTGAGGAAATGAATGTGCACACCTATCCAGCCTGTATGCTACACATTAATAAGAAACTGCCTACTTAAAATAGAAAATTAAATAGTATCTCAGATGTCCAGGATACAATAAAAATGTCACTCATACCAAGAACTTGACTGAGAAAAAAGCATCAACAGATGTCAACACTGAGATGAATCAGATATTGGAATTATCTGACAAGGACATTATAACTGCCATCATAAAACTGCTTCATTGAAAACACTACTTGATCATCTTAGTAGCATTTGAAAAAGCTTAACATCCATTCATGATTAAAACTGAATAAAATAGGTATAAAAGGAACTTATCTCAACACAATAAAGGCTACATATGGAAATGCCAAAGCTAACATTATAATAAATGGTGAAAAACTGAAAGCTTTCCTTCTAAGATCCGATACAAAGCAAGGATGCCCACTCTCACAACTTATATTTAACACAGTACTGAAAGTCTTAAATAGAGAGATTAAACAAGAAAAAGAAAACTTACCCACATCAGAAAGAAAGTGAAATTATCTTTGTAGATGACACGATCATACATGTATAAAATTCTAAATATTCAGCAACAAAAAAAACCTGATAAAACTAATTAATGAATTCAATAAAGTTGTAGGGTACAAAATCAACAAAATCAGTCACATTTCTATACACAAGTAACAAACTAAGCAAAAAGGAAATTAATAAAATTCCACTTACAATAGCAACAAAAAGCAATAAAATACTTGGTAATAAACATAATTAAAGAGTTGAAAGACTTGCATATTGAAAAATATAAAACACTTATGAAGGGAATTAAAGATGTAGATAAATGGAAAGATATTACATGTTCATGGATTGGAAAAATAAATATTCAAATGTCCATACTACCCAAAATGATCTACAGAATCAATGCAATCTGTATCAAAACCCAGTGGTATTCTTTGTAGGTTTTTTTTTTTAAATCCTAAAATTCATATCGAATCACAAAAGATGCTGAATAGCCAAAGCAAACTTGAAGAACAAAGCTGGAAGAATAACACTGCCTGATTTAAAAATATATTAAAAATCTATAGTAATGAAAACAGTATGCTACTGGCAGAAGGACGGACATATAGACCAATGTAATGAAATAGAGATCCTAGAAATGAATCCACATATCTGTGTTCAGCTGATCTTCAACAGGGGTGCCAGGAACACACATGAGGAAAGGATAATCTCTTCATTAAATTGTATTGGGAACTCTGGCTGTCCACATGAAGAAGATTGAAATTATACCTTATCTCACACCTTATATAAAAATCAACTCAAAATGGATTAAAGACTTAAATGTAAGCTCTTAAACCATAAAAGTACTGAAAGGAAACATAAGAATAAAATTCTTGACATTACTCTGGCCAGTGATTGTTTGGATATTACAGCAAAAGCAGCATAGGCAAGGAAAGCAAAAGTAAACAAATGAGGTTGCATCAAACTAAAAAGCTTTTGCATGAAAAGGAAACAATCAACAGAATGAAAAAGCAACCTAAGGAATGGGAGAAAATATTTGCAAGCTATATATATGATAAGGGGTTAATATCCAAAATATATGAGAACTCAATTCAATACGAAAAAAACCCCTCAATTTAAAAGTGGGCTAATGATCTGAATAAACATGTCTGAAAAGAAGACATACAATGGTCAACAAGTGTATGAAAAAGTACTCAACACCACTAATCGTCAAGGAAATAGAAATAAAACCACGATGAGATATTACCTCACACCTGCCAGAATGGCTGTTATCAACAAAAAAATAAAAGTTAACAAGTGTTGGTAAGAACATGGAGAACAGAGGGCACTTCTGCACTGTCGGGGGAATACAAATCAGTATAGCCATTATGGAAAACACTATGAAAGTTCCCTCCAAAAAGTAAAAACAGAACTACCGTATGACCCAGCAGTCCTACTTCTAGTTACATGTCCCAAGGGAAGGAAATCAGTATCTCAAACAGGTAATCTTCACTTCTGTGTTCATTGCAGCATTATATACAATAGCCAAGAAATGGAAACAACTTTAGTGTCCATCGACGGATGAGTGGATAAAAAAAATTACACACACACACACACACACACACACACACACACACACACACACGTGTCAGCCTTAAAAAGAAAAGGCAATAGAAAACTAAGAATTGATCTACCAAATGATCCAGCAATCCCTCTACTGGATATTTGCCCTAAAGACTTGAAAACCCATATCCGAAAAAATATTTGCACACTGACGTTCATAGCAGCATTATTCACAGTGGCCAGGACATGGAAGCAACCAAAGTGTCCTACAATAGCTGATTGGCTAAAGAAGCTGTGGTACATATATACAATGGAATATCACTCAGCCATAAGAAGAGATGAAATACTGACATTTGTGACAACATGGATGAACCTCGAGATAATCATGCTAAGCAAAATAAGCCAGACAGAAAAAGTTGAAAATCACATGATATCACTTATATGTGGGTTATAAACCTAAAAGCAACAAATGAGCAGGAGAAGCAAACAGAGACTCATGAACATGGACTATAGACTAGTGATTACTAGTGGGGTGGGGAAGGATGGGGGTGTAGAGGGGGTAAAGTGGGTTAAATATAGGGTTTAGAGGGAGGGTGAAGTGGGTAAAGGGAATCAAATATATTGTAGTTGAAGGAAACTGGACTTCGGGTCATAAACACACAATAGAATATACAGATGTCAAATGATAATGTACACCTGAAATTATATAATTATATTAACCAATGTTACCCCCCTCCAATAAACTTAATTTAAAAAAAAAAGAATCCCAGAGGAGATGAGAGGGAGGGAGGAAGGGAGGGAGGGAGAGAGAGAGGGGAAGAGAGAGAGAGAGAGGGGGGGGGAGAGAGAGAGAGAAAGAGAGAGACTCTGAAAAAGAACTCAAAGAAATAATGGCTGAAACTTCCCATGTTTAGAAAAGACAAACTTACAAAGTCTGGAAGCTGAGTAAATTCCAAAGGATAATTAAAAAAAAAAAGAAAGAAAATCACTTCAAGCCACATTGAAATCCGACTTCTGAAAACTAAAACAAAAATAATTGTGAAAGCAAGAGGAAAATGACATTATTTATAGGGAACACCAGTTCAAATGACAGTAGATTTCTCATTGGGCTACACCTAAACTTATATAGGAAAAATTCAAGCATCTTATCTTATGTTAAGAAAGAGAGGGAGAGAATGGTTATTAACCACAGATTACTAGAGAGCTGCATTTTCCAATAGAAATATAATGTGAGCCACACAAGCAAGTCAAATATGTAATTTTAGATTTTCCAGTAGTCATATTTTAAAAAATAAAAAGAAACAGATGAATGTAATTATAATTAATTTATTAAAATGAATATATCTAGAATCTTATTTCAACATTTAATATAAAATGCTAATGACCTATTTAACATTTTCATACTGTCTATAAAATTGAGTATTTTTCACTGACAGTATATCTCAGTTCAACCTAATTTGGCTTTCCCCAGGTATTCGGATAATCCCTTCTTAACTTTCCTTTGACTTAGAAATGTGATGGAAAAAGTCCCACTTTTGCTTTTCTCTTCAGAGCAACTTCTCTTGTTGGGTGTTTGGATTGGATTCTTGACAAAAAAAAAAAGGAAGAAGAGAAAAATAAAAAGAAAGAAAAAAGAAAAGAAAAGAAAAGAAAAGGAGAAAAAACTATGCTTAAGGAAATGCACACACCAATGTGGAAATCTGACATCTTGTGTCTATTCCAGAAGGATAAGTTTCCATTCTACCAGAGAATTTAACTTAAAAGAAAATAATGAATTACGTTGGTGACAGTTTTTTTAGACAAATTACAAAAATTTTTCAAGGCAGCGTGGTTTGTTGATGATTACCAACTTATATTTGAAATAGCCCTGGAGTTGAACCAAGAAGATTAGATTCAAACCACTCACTAACTATATAACCTTAAACAAAACAAACTATTTGATCTTCACTTTATTCATCAGTAAAATCAGGATACTAATCACAAGATTTCAATAGGGTAATATGCAATATCTGTAAATATGGTAGATGTATTGTTGGCATTCAACAAATCTGGTTGAATATAAATCAGAGAATTTAACATTAAGACCCATTTTTTTTATGCTAGGGAACAATTCAAGGACTGTACTGGAAATTAACAACTAATAAAAAGAAAATATTTCAAACTGTCTGAAATTGCTCATTCACTCTTCTAAATCTTACTACTCACTCATTAAGGGCAAAACACTTTTTCAGATCACTGCCAATTATCTTAGTCCTGAAGTCAAGTGACTCAGTTTGCCTGTTATTTTGTATTATTTAGTCAGGAAATTCGCAGTATATTTTCAAAACTGAGCCCAATAGAACATGAACAACAGTAAATATCTATTATGGAAAAATATCAGAATTTGAAGCACAGAAGAGAAATCAAGAAATAAGTTATTCTATTACATTAAGAAACAGAAATAACTACCTTTGTGACCTTGAACTCTTCATACTTTGTAAGATGGCAATATTAAATTGGCTGGTCTCTAAATTTCTCTATGTTAATAATCAATTAGATAACAATACCAACAATGAATATTTATTGAGTGTGCACGTTGATCAGAGAATTACAAGGTCACGCAGCTCGTGAGTGACAGAGACAGGATTTAAACTTATAACTCCAGAACCCTTGCTCTTAACCACTATGATATGATGATTGAGGAAATGTTTGTTGATAATTTTTTATTTTGTATATTTTACATAGCTAATATGTTTACAATATGTTTATAATTTTAAAAGCATTCTTAAACAACTTTTTAATATTCTCCAACACCATGGAAACTTCTAGCTTCTTGATCCCTCCCTGTTCAACCTGGCTGCCACCACATTACTGATCTTAAGTGAGTCCTTATTCATGCTGAGTCTTACATCAATCCCCTTGAAACTCCTTTAACCAGGATTCTCAATTGATTCACTTCTTAATTTCTTCCTTGCATGCGCCTTTCTAAATTTTACCATTGTATCAATCATTACTCTAAATATTTGCTTTTTTTTACTATCGTCACAAGGCTGCCAAGATTTACTAAGAAAAAAAAAATATGTAATTGCTAATCAACATCATTACACTCACAATTTCCTGGCTTTTCTGGCTTTTCAACACCACTTAACAATAATTTCATTTGACCTTGAACAATTGCCTTCCACTTGCATTGTGTTGACTTGCCACACCTTTGCCACTTTCCTTGGGCCTCCTTTCCATAAGTAAATGGTTTGCTACATCAGAAAGAAAATATAAGACATCAGTTTACTGAATATTTTACATCCATGTGGTCTGCCACCAAAAGAGTATATAAGCATACTCACTCTCACTTGTTTCCATCAATTCTGAAAATGTGTTTGTTCTCACCAAAGCCAAATTTTCTACCTGCATTCTGATTCATTCTTGCTTCCTGGTCCCATGGGTTATTACTTTTCTCTTTTAGCATATCAAACACCTCTCTTCTCCATTCAGTCCTGTACTACAAAATGTCCCCTGTATATCTTCCAGGAACCAAAACTAAAAATATATGTAACTAAGTTCATTACCTTTATTCCCAAACTCTTCTATTTTCACTATTTTGTTTAGAGACATCATTTCAACTTAGTCTCTCCAAACAAAGATCTTGGCCTAATCCTTCCATCTCCTTCATTCTCCTCACCATAGGGTGAGCTCTAAGCAGGTCAGGAAATTTTCTGTTCTACTTACCATTGTATCCTTATAGCCTGGAATAGTGCCTGCCATTTAGTTAGTGTTCTATAAATGTTTGTTGAATGGGTCTAAACTTTCTGCCAAAAAAGCCCTCCACATGAAATAATCAGTTATGTCAATTCTAATTCAATAATTTCTCAATGCATGCCCTTTATAACTGTTTTCTACCTTTTGTGATCAGGTCTTAATTACATGTCATGTGTGATATCCCCTAGCCTATAGATGAGGCAACTGCCTCAGGTCTTTTTCACTTCTGCCTTCTCTTCAGAATTATTTTTTGAAAGTACAAAAGTGACTGCATTCTTTAAATATAGGGACTTCTCATTGCTAAGGAATAAATTTGATGATTTTGTACATCTTTTCCCTTCTGTCCCAAATGGGTTTTTCCTTCCTTTAAAAAGATCGAAATCTCTCTCAAAGTTTTTTTAGATAATTATTAGTTTCCTTAATTTATATTTTCATCCTCTGAATTCATTTATTTTTGCTAATATGTGCAATACTTTTACATAGTGGTAATTAATGTGCACATTTTATTGTCTCTAGCTTTGTAATTTTTGCCTTAGAATATTTTATATGCAAATAAGCATTATCAACATAACCCACATATGGCTCAGTATTCTATTTGATTAATCTTCTAAAACACTTCAGAAAGAGATAATAATCAGAGTCAAATATCTTTGTATAATACAAATATATTCTCAACTAAAAGGTAATTTGCAACTGCTGCAAATGTGAGTTAAGGTAAATTATCAGGGACATAGTTGATCAGGATTAGTACTACAGATGTTCCTCAACTTATGATAGGGTTACATCCTAATAGACCCACCATAAATTGAAAATATTGTAAATTGAAAATGCATTTAATGCACCTAACCTACTGAACATCGTAGCTTAGCCTAGCCTAGCTTAAATGTGCACAAAATGCTTACATTAGCCTAGAGCAGGGCAAAATCATTTTGCTGCCACTGCCCAGAATTACAAGAGTATATCATACTGTACATCACTAGCCTGGAAAAAAATCAAAATTTGAAGAACAGTTTCTATTGTATGTGTATTTTTTTGACACCATTGTAAAATCAAAAAATCATAAGCTGAACCATCTTGTCAGGAGTCATCTGTTTATGCTTAAACGACAGAACAAATCCATGAAATAAAATAACCCTATTACTTTTGGGCACTATACTGTGGTTTTTAAATGTTATTTGGCTAAGTTAACAAGTTCTCAACTGTATGTTTTTTCTGCTGTGTAGATGCTGCCTAATTTATTTACAGAGTTAAAGCCATAATCTTTTATAAATTGAGAAAATACATATAAAGAAACAATAATCCTAATTCTTTGTGATTTTGACTATAGTCAGTAATCTTTTTTATTCTTCATGTGGGATACTCTAGCCTTTAAGAGTACAATATTGTCTTGAGTCTTAGCATTATAATTTCAAACAACTTAATTCAAATTAATACCAACTTAACTTCAATAGTATTCAGAAACTTTTCTCCAATATATCTCCATTCCTTCTTCTTCATGCTCTTATTGTCATACAAATTACATGTTTGTTATACAGCATATTTTTCACATATTGTGTGTTATATTTACTATACTTTATAAACTCATAAACACAATTTTATAGTTATTGCTTTTGCAATTGTCTTTTATAAAAGAAGAGTTACTAAGAAAAAGACACTTATACTGTCTTTTATATTTACTTATATAGTTACTTTTGCTTGTGCATTTATTTCATTTTTTAATCAAGGAATGATTGGCATACACAAATAGCTGTATGCATTTAATACATACATCTTGATAAGTTTGAATATAAGTATACACCCATGAAGCCATCACTTTGTACCAGAAACTGAACCCTTATCTCTAAGTTTCTGCCCTTTCTCTATTTTTTGATAAACATAAGTGAACTATGTACTCTGACCAGCACATCATGTGGATTTGAGTTACTGTCTAGTGTTTCTTAATTTCATCCTGAAGGACTCTCTTTAATATTTTTTGAAGATTAGGTCTGCTAGTGAAGAATTCTCTGTTTTTGTTTATCTAGAATGTCATATTTTCTCCTTCATTTCCGAAGAATAATTTTGTCAAATGTAGGACTCTTGGTTGATAGCCTTTTTCTTTCAGCACTTTGAATATGTAATCTTGCTGTCTTCTGACCTTCATGGGTTCCAAGATTTTTGGCAAGGCTTGACAATAACTCTTTTAGATAGAGCTGGTACAAAATCATTCCCCTACAGTGGGAAGCATGCCTGACTGCTGGGCGATTCAGTCCAAGGGGTGATGTAGCAATCTTCAAATGTGATTCATGCAAACCGAAGTCTAATGTCAAGTAGAAGGGTTTTCTTTCGGGTATTCAACTCTACCTAAACATGTCAGAGAACATTCCCAAGTGATGAAATGAGTAGGCATTCACCAAGGAGATACATTGTGGGTAAAACAAACAAACAAACAAACAATGTGGAGAATACATGTGTAAATAAGAGTCCAGAAAATGTGTGGTCTATTTAGAAAGTTCAGCTACCATATAGGAGGACTGCAGACATGGAAGAACATGGTGAGAGGTTGGTAGTGACCACATTATGGGGGGCCCTTCAGATAACCTCACAGAAAGTGGACACAATACTGATGTATATATGGTGAGATATAAAATCAAATTTGCTTCTCAGATGTGTGTTAAAGTAAGGGAATTAGGGACATCTTTGCTGGTCCAGTTATCAGTACTATGGACTCAATCCTAAATAAGCCTAATGTAAGCCTGAGGGAAAGTGAAGAATGTATAGAAACTCAGTACTCACACTGGTAAGTACATATTTGTTTAAGAAATGGGACAAGATTAGACATCCTTGTGAGAAAGCAAGAGAGTAGTGGACTCACACAATGAGGAAGACTTAAGTAGAGGACAGACTTTCTATGTTTCATTGCATCATTGACACTCTACAAGTTACCTGAGCAGGTGAAATAGAACTGAGGTAATATTTTATCCCCAGAAGATCTATTCTGTTCTTTTTGAGGGTTTCGATCTCCTTGCTCTGCTCATCTAGTTGTTTTTTTTCCAATTCCTGAAATTGTTGACATGACTGTTTTGGAATTCACTGAGTTTTTTTCAGAAGTACCATTCTGAATTCTCTGTTGTTTAATTCGCATATTTCTATGTCTATAAGTTTATTTTCTGGAAATTTTTCTCTTTCTGAGATGCTTTGTCACGTTGGTGGTTCATGGTGTTTAATGGACTATTTCTCCACCTGGAAATTAATGGAAGTGTATTCTGCTTTTTTTCCCCAGAAAGAAGATTTATTATATAAAGGTCTCTCTTTAGCCCGCTGCAAAGATGCTTTTCTTTTGGTTTCCAGTAGGTGGTGTCTAAGACTCTTGGACCCCTGCTTTATATAAAGTTTAAGTAATGCCTTTTTATTTTCTTGTAGATATTTAATCACACTCGCTACCCTCAGTTCTAGTCCCTATCAGTGTCAGCTACAGTCTCTGCAACATTTGCTCAGATTCCCCTGAGGCTCCATGGTGTTTGATCTCCATAGGTAGGAGGGGAGGGGCCCTCTGGGTTGGGAGTTGGGAGCTCAGCCTCGGTTTTGCAACCAGGGCCAATAAAAATCAATTGTTGTTTCTGTGCTGTCCCATTCTGCTTCTCCGCTTTCTGCCCTGATGACTGGGCCCTGCTGTCAGCCACGTGGAACTCACAGTACTTCCAGGCAAGGCTGTTCAGGGAAGTCACAGCACCGTGTCCCCTCTCCCTCCTCCTACAGGGAGCTCTGGCTGCTGGGAGAGGCTGCTTCTTTGTTTCTCCTAGCCCACCGCCCGACACCCAGGGTTCTGACCTGTGGTAGCTTTTATGCGCAGATCCCATGCTCAGACGTGCTGCTATGCACTTTGGGTGGTTTTTATAGAGTTTTACATGTTCAGCTTATTATTGTTTCAAGGGGAGAGATCTGAGGATGTCTCTCATTCCACCACGATTTTTTTCTAAAATTTTAAATGAAAGTGAGATAACTATAGATTTGAGGAAGGTGGTCATAAAAGGAAGCTATAGAGGAATTAATCCTTGTGGGGAAAGAAGGAACCAACTTTGAGGTCAGATTGAACTAATTTTATACCATGGCCTAGCCACTCTGTCACTTTATTAGCTTCCTCATACTTGCAAGGATTAAATTATTTTAAAAATAATACTTGTATAGATCACCGTTGCTGTGTTTGATACTGTAGATGCTCGGTAAATTCTTTTTCTTCAATATTATAGTATTTCATTGGAATAAAAAATGAAGTAAAGTTTTTGCTCAAACAAATTATTTTTCTCTAGCCATTATTTTGAGAACCTACAAAGGACTTTGCTGAATGAAGAACAGAAACTCCTGCAAGAATCAGTGTTGGTGAGTCATCACACAATTAAATTCAGAATAATGGTGGGAAAGGAAGTCAAAGGAATATATAATATAATTACTCAGTATACACATGAAACTCTGACAAAATGCAGTAGTAAGTCAAATTTTGAAGGTAAAATGAAAGTCAATAACCCACAGGAAACCAGTGGAGTATTTAAAACCATCTTATTAAAAGTTCGAGATAAATGATTTTGAAAGCAAAACAATCAGCCATTCAAGATAGCGTTCTTGATCCTTTACCTCCTTCTATTATTATGTTTGATACCCTATTTTAAGATCTTGTTTTCCTCTCACATGAACTATGGCAATAATAACCAAACAGTTATTCTCATCAGATTTTTTCCCCTGTGAATCATCCACCACACTGCTCCATCCGTCTTTCTTTTCATCTATTCATTCATCCATCCATTCAAATATTTATCTATCCACTGGGTGCTGTGTTCAATATCAGTAATCTATTTAAAAATAGATCTATTAAAAATATATACCTTTATAATTCTCTATTTTCAATAAATACTGAGTCCTGTGAGGATGGCATATAGTCATAATCATAATGTGATATGATAAATAATCATTTCTAGGGGTCGCTTGATGAATTATAGTATATCTATACATTGAATTACTATGCAGCTATTTGTTATTAAATGAAAAAGGGGTAACAAAACAGCATATAATATTGATATCAATATATATAATATCTATTTGATATGAATTATACAAACATATTTTAGATAACTTTCTATAGTTATATGTGTGCAGGAAAACATCAAGAATGACATTCATCCTAGTGCTAACAGTTTTCTGCTGGACTGTCAGAATTGGATGAATTTTTACCTACTTCTTTTGCATATTGAAATTTTTACAATAAACACATAAGTGTAATTAGATTTATAATTTACAAGACAGTATCAAGTTGTACTTGGCTTGGGGTTTAAATGAATCTCATCTGCATCTCTTCTTAGATATGTCACTTGACTTATCTCTGCTGAACTTCTTCATCTGAAAAATGGAGGAAATTATACTGACTTCTTCATAAAACTTTTGTTAGTACGAGATAAGATAATCCAGTTAATGTCGTGTGCAGTGGTGTCTGCCAAAGAGTAAGTGTTCAAAAAAGTTTGGTAATAGAAGAAAGAGAAGGAAGAGGAAGAGAAGGATGAGAAAAAAATTAATTTGTTTAAAGTCCCTCCTACTATATACCTGTCTCATTAAGGAATCTCACAGTCTAAAAGGGTTTGTCCTCTCTTTTGCGCTAGATTATTTTCTCAGATTTGCCCAGTGGAAGGCCCTGTCAGTTATTAGCACCTTTTATGTGGTTCTCATGATTGTTCCATGTGAACTAAGGGCCAAATTTAGCTCGTAGAAAGAACGGAGTAATGGAAACTGGATAATAGGAGTTACAGGTCATAATTTCAAAGATCTGTCTCACCCATAGTTCAACTCCCAACTTCACATAGGAATAGAAGTAGATGTGCATAGAATATATTCCCAGTAAGATGCCCTTCTCTGGAGCCTGATACCAGTTGGTGTTTGTTGTGTGGGCTTTTAAATCTCCCGAGGGTATCTAGGTGTGTTCTCTTTTAGCAAATAAAAACAATATATCCAGAGTATCAGTTCAGTGGGGAAATAGCAAGAATAGTGGTCAGAGTTGTGATGAAAGTGTACAGTGAAAGCCAGTGTGCAGTGACTCATTGTAGCTAGATTTTGCTATGAAGAGTCAAGGAAAACAGTAATGTTGTTGAAGGCAAAAATAACTCTTAAAGTATTTTAAATCATATTGATATGGTTTTCTGATCATTGTTGAAGCTGAACCATGGTCTCGAAGTTTGAACTATAACCTTGAGGGAAGATGTGCACCAAACATGGCAAGAAGGCCAAAGAATTTCTGGATGTGAAGCAGCTTGCACAGTCAGGAGATGAGCATCGCAAAGGTAAGCTATGTGGAAAGAGGAGGCTGATTATGCCTTGTTGTTAAGACCACAAGGCTGTTGAACATTTCTCTTGGAGGAAGGAGATTGATGATGATTGAGACTGAATATTCCCAATAGTAATGAGATGGAGACTTAACTAGGCATTACAATTTTGTCGATGCAAAATATATGAAGAAATTTTCTCTTTCTTATGCTCCTGAGTTTGTAGATTGAGACTCTTGTACGTTACATATGAGGACTTTATTCAGGCTTCCTAAGAGTTCTCATACAGTAGTCCCTCCATTTCTGTGGTTTTGCTTTTGGCAGTTTCAGTTACCCATGGTCAACTGAAGCCCAAATGTATTAAATGGGAAATTTTAAAAATAAACAATTCATGAGTTTTAAAATGTATGCCATTCTGAGTATCATGGTGAAATCTTCCACCATCCTGCTCCATCCTACCCAGGCCATATATCATTTCTTTTTCTCACATATCCATGCTGTATAAGCTACTTTCTCATTAATCACTTACTAGCTTGCTCAGTTATCACACTGACTATTGTGGTATCACAGTACTTGTGTTCAAGTAACCCGTTTGTTTACTTAATAATGTCCCCAAAACTGAAGAGTAGCGATGCTGACACTTTGGATATGAAAAAGAGAAGTGGTAATGTGCTTCTTTTAAGTGAAAAGATATGAACATATGTATAGAAAAAAAACAGTATATACAGGGTTCAGTACTATTCAAAGTTCCAGGTATCCACTGGGGGTCTTGGAACATTTCCCTCATAGATATGTGAGGACTACTGTACTGCACTTATGTGCATCATAGACCAATTTCAACCCCTAGTATTGTAACTTACTCATTTTGAGGTAACAATCATGATCATGTTTTAAAAATAGTACTTAAAAATGATAGCCATCCCTCAGTATCCACAGGGATTTGGTTCCAGGACCCCTGCAGATGCCAAAATCCATGGATGCTCAAGTGTCTTAAATAAAATGGCATAGAATAATACAATACTGTTATTGATCATCAATTGATTGGTTGAATCTGTGAATGCAAAATCCACAGATAGGGTAGGCTGACTGTATAAACTGAGAAATCATTTCAAATGTGTAGGATAAAGTGAATTCCAATGAGAATAAGCTTTAGAGTACTAGATATTTCTTTAGAATCTTTGATAACATTTAATGTCAAAAGGAAGAGAAGGAGGGGAAAGGAAGCTTTGTTTGAATCATTGGAAGAGATTCATTGCTCCATGATTCCCAGAGAACACCTAGAGATGGAAGCACCTGGATGGTAAGGCTTAAGATGCCTATTTCCAACTAACGAAAAAAAATGACAAGACCTCTTTCTAGAGCTCAAAACTCATAGAGTGGACAATACTTCCATAGTAGTATTAGGACATCAAAACAACCTCAATAAGCCAATACATGGACTAAAATGATAAAACAGAATATAGGTAAGTCTATTTTTCCAGTGATAGAAATGATGATCCAACAAAATTTAAAGGTGCTTTCTATTGATGATAAACTTATTTCTCCAGAAGAGGACACATCTGAATTTTGTTCTAAACATCATAATTGATGGTGCCAAATAGCATGTACCCATGACATCTAAATATTTGCAAATAATGGACATTAGAAATCTCAAAGCACACAATGTTACAGGAGCTATGAATTATCGAACATCAGGGTTAGAACATGCTAACAGACATTCAAATCACAGAATATACATAGTAAACTTGGTAAAGGTTTTCCAAGAGGCAAGAGTATAATTGTACAAAAATGAAAGATTTGGGTTCAAAAGACACTAGTCTTTGGGAATTTAAGACTCAAAAATCCTGGATCCATTCCTTGTAGATGTTTCAGGGACTAAAAAGGGTTCATGCAAAATATTTTTCTTCCTAGTACATAGTACAGAAACATCAGAGCTTAAAACTGGTGTTAAGTGTGGCCGGACAATAATACTTTGGGACAGTGGAAGACTCTGGAAGTGTATATGGCAGCCTGACCAGGATGGAGAAATTGGATTTCAGATATTATTGAATTTTCTACATCCCAGAAAGATGGGGCCAGAGTCATAAATAATTGATTTAAGGAAATAAAGAACATCATTGTCTTTTGCCTGACTAGAGACTGAGATCCAAACTCATTATAAGATAATGAAGAGTCTTTTGCAGTGAGTTATGAATGCAACACTACATACTAACTATACGAACTTGAACAAGCCACTCAAAATTTTCGTGCATTAATTTAAAAGCAGGATTTGCTTTGTATGTCAGAACTCACTTCATTTTAGAGTGTATTTAAATGTATTGTAAATGTGCTTTATAAATTATAAATAATGATATAAAAACAAGGTAATGGTTTGTTATCATTAGTTTGATCCTTGTTGCCACACTATGGAGAGAAACTGTGATTCGAACAGTAGACAATAATTTATGGACTTCACCAATCCTAGTGAATGTAAAGCTGAAAGATAAAAAAGATTCAAAGTGATATAAGGTTAGTGGTGATAAGCTACTAGAACACTAAAGAGACCCCAAAATATTTAGTTGTATATTCTTAAACCATGAAGACAATATCAAAAAAGAAATCATTGGATTCTGCTAATTTTGCCTAGCATCTAACAGAGAGAATAGTTGCTGAAAGGACTATAGGCATATTTGATAACTCTTAAACCCTTAATTTGTGCTCCCTCAAAATAAGGGTATGCTTAGTAAACTACATCTCAGCCCAGCTATCAACATTTACCTGCCCTGTATTTAATTTTAAGCGGAAAGTAGTTTTTCATTCTAAAGGAGCCAGGTATGCAGCCATAAAAACAGGAAGCTCAGAAATAGAATTTCTAATCCAATAATAAGAGATTTATAAATTGAATGTTAGTATTCAGCAATATCTCATACTGTGTATAACTGAGACAAGTATGGCAATATGTTTTCGTTCTCTTTAAAGAAAAAGAAAACAAAGCTCAGAAAAGGTAAAGTTATTTTGTCAAGGAATTTGTAGCTTCTGATTCAGACACAAGTACTCTAAAGTGCTCTTTAAAACCTAGAAAATGGGTTTTATCAACTAGACAAGGAAAAATTGCACTGTGACTTTTAGTAGCCTCATTTTAGTCTACTCAGCCCCTTTTCTACTCCTCGCCCTTCTTCTAGGAAGAGGCCTCACCTTCCTTAGTGGATGCTGTGGTATTCTGTCCAGATCTCCACCCCTTTCCCCACCAGGACTGGAGAACCCATTCTCCCAGATCATGGAAGTGTTGGCAGTTGGCTACTTAGAGCTGAGTCCCCCTCCAGAGAGTACTCTAGATGAAGAAAATCACAGCCTAAGGTCACATCAGTTTCCAAGAGCAACCCTCAACTAAATATTAGTGGATTCACAGGTAAAAAGCCCTGGGTCCTTCCTCCAGTTCAGAACAACTCCACAGAGACATCTCCCATCCATTGTTCTCTTATTAATTGGCTGAGTTTTTCATTGTGATTTCGGCCCCCAAATTTCTCAACTTATTGTCTCCTGTTGTCTAATCCTTTTTAAACTCTCACAGATATTTGATCTTTAATAAAAGTAAACTTTTAATAAAAGTTTACTTTTATTAAGAGTTTATTACTTTTATTAAAAAGTAAACTTTTATTAAAAGTTTACTTTTATTAAGAGTTTATTTTTTAATAAACTTTCTACATGAAAGTCTCTGTCCCATAGCCTGCTTTCCAGATAACCCAACAAAGAAACACAGCCTTATGGGGGTGAACAGAGGACCCAGGCAGATTCCAGTCATGGTGTCTCTCTCACCTGTACATTGTAGTTGCTTCAAGGAACAAGGTATAACCCAGGTGAGGCCAACCACAGTTTCTCTTAGGTTTTTCAAATTTGGACAGAGTAAACTGTCCTCATTCCTTGAACACAACCTATAAGGGTGTGGAACTCTGCACATATCATGCCCACTGCCATGTAGTCTGAGTGAATAAAAGAAGCCGAAGGCAGAGACACCCTGCCCTTTTTATCAAAGTGGACAAATGAGCCCATGCACTAGCCTTTTTCTTAAGTTAAATCGGATTGAATTTCTGCATATAAAATCAAAGAACTCTAATCAATGAATACTGTATCTTCAAGGTTAATAAAAATAAAATAAGACTACTCATTTTTAAGGTGGTTGAGAAAATTTAGATTTCTTCACATATTCACCATTTGGAGGAAATGAAATAGCTATTGTTCTCTAGAACCCATTATAAAAAGATTCTAGAATTATCTTAATTGATTTCAAACTTCAGAAAACTGAAAACACATTGTGGTAATATGAAGAAATGAATATAAGCTGGAGGCAGATGAGATAATTAGGCCCTTTCTCTACTGCTTGGGATTTATCTTTGTATTCATTTGAGTAGTAGCTATTGAGCAAATGAATATTTCTTTGACAATATATGTAGACCTTTATCAATCCCTTTTAAAAAGCTTTCCACCTATGAAGTAATAGAAACACATGGCTTAGATATATTAGCAGTTTTTGTGTGCTTGATACAAAAGAGATTTTGGTGTCTTGGTCATTTGACATCCTTTAATTTCTGTCTGTAAATCTCACAGACATTTTCGCTGGCTGAAATCTAAATCACTGTGTGTATCAAGAAAGTCATATTGGATCAGGGGATAGGAAGACACCAAGGAACCTGAAAATATGCCTCTTTTAAACTGTATTTTTAATTTTATCCCTATGCTTTCAATCCAAGAGCTTTCCAGTTCCTAAATACTCTTTCTCTAACAACAATTATCACCTCAGTTTACATTAGTTTAGCAAATATTTACAGAGATTATTTACAGATATATAGCATTTAGCATCTCCCAGACTTTCCCCTCTCTAATGTAATGTAGGTCTTTTTCTGACAAAATCTCTATAGCTTTTTTAAAATCTCTGATCATGTATTTATTACACTCTCACACATGAATATCAATTTGACTGGTTATGTATATCTAGATGAAAAAGTCTTTTCCTTCAATGCTTTAAAAATGTCATTCCCTTGTCTTCTTGCATCCAGAGGTACAATGATATTAATATGATTCATGTTTCTTTGACATTCATCTACACTCTCCGGAAGGGTAATTCCATTGTTGTTCTACCTCACAAACACACCTATCATACTCCTTATTTCAGTGACCATAGCTTTTATACCCTGATAATTTTACTGAATTCATGATTGTTTTTCTTGTATCATATTGTTAATATCTTTACTAATTTACAATTAATTTACATGTGACCTCCTTTTGCAAGTTTTTAGGGCTTTCTCTCTCTCCTAGAATTCTGAACATTCCCAGTGATTTGACACAGTGTGTTTCCATTTATTCATGTCCTAGGCTATTGGTGGGCCATTTTAGCCTGCAGATTTATCATTCAGTTTGAGAAATTTAATTCTTTGATAATTTACTTCCATCTGTTTTTTTCTATTCTCTTTCTGGCACTACAATTTGTCAGATGTTGGAACTAGTCAGTTGTTTACCTATTTTCTTATTTTTAGTCTCATTTTCTATCTTTTTGTTTTATTGTTCTATTTTTTGTGCGATTTTTCTCAACTTTCATCCCATCGGTTGAATTTTCAATTCTGAATATCTTGCTATTATCAAGACCCCTTTGATGTTCTCTAACATTTTTCTATTTTGATATAGTACTTCTCCCTTATTTTTGGTTCCACTTTCTGTGGTTTCAGTTACCTGAGGTCAACTGTGGTCCAAAAATATTAAATAAGTAAATTTTCAGAAATAAACAACTTATAAGCTTTAAATGGGGTGCCATTTTGAGTAGTGTAATGAAATCTTGCACCATCCCACTCTGTCCCACCAGGGACATGAATCATCTCTTTGTCCAGTGTGTCCACACTATATACACATCCCGCCCATCAGCCACTTAGTAGCTGTCTCAGTTATCAGATGTGTTGTCACAGTATCTCAGTGCTTATGTTCAAGTAACCCTTATTTTACTTAACAATTGCCCCACACAATGCAATATATATGACATATTATTAAATTGTACACTTGAAATCTATTTGATTTTATGAATCATTTTCATTCCAATAATTTTCATAAAATAATGGCTCCAAAGGTCAAGAGTAATGCTGCTGGCAATTCAGATAGGCCAAAGAGAAGCCATAAAGTGCTTCCTTTAAGTGAAAAAGTAAGTATAAGAAAAAACATGGTACAGTACTATCACAGTTTCAAATATCCTCTGGGGGTCTTGGAATATATCCCCAGTGAATAAGGGAGACTACTGTAGAATTCTGTTTTTATTTTTAGATGAAATATCTTCTCTTGTGCTCTGTAGGTATTAATGATTTCTGTTTTCTTTTACTGTATATATTTTCTGTGTTTCCTCCAATTTCTCTTTTTTTTTCAAGTTTGAGGCTCATCAAATGCTTTCTAAATTGAGGCTGTCCTTTTAAATTAAGAGTGAGACATTACAAAAACCTCTCTTCTGGTTTTCATAACTCTATCAGATGTCATATTCAGCTTTTATTAATGGATCTCCCAAATGTCAGTTTTAGGACTTTTTTTCTGAGGACATTAAGAAAATAATATTCAACTCTCTTGCCAGGTGAATATATGCCTAGGTGTTCATGTTCTGGGAGCATAAAGAAAGAAGGGGGCTGAGAATACCCACAGTTCTGTGTGTAGACTTAGACTTAATTCTGCAATTTTCAGCCCTGAATCTTAACCATGAATTGTGTTCTCCACTAAGACTAATGTCTCCACTGAGACTAAACGAACCCTCTCTGGTTCAGTTTCTCCAGAAACTAATCCTCCCTTGCCCATTGCCACTTGGCAAAGGTGAGTAGTAATTGATTTCGCAACATGGAGAAAGGACACTGGAAGAAAATCCAACACCTCTGGACACAGGATTTTAAAATATCCATATAATACCAGTCATACTCATCAGCCTTACCTGCCCCAAGGTAGGTAGGTATTTCCAATTGCTGAGCCACTCGGGATTCCACAGGAAAATATGGCCTTTTTCCCCCCATAAAGTCAGTTCCACTGTCATTTCCTTTGCTCTGCTTAAGCCACGTACCACCCCCGCCCCTTTATCTGTCTGCCTTTCAACTTTTTTGAAATAGCTTCTGTGCTATATACTCATGTTCGAAGTGATCTTGTTTGTTAATAATGCCTTTTTAGAAAAATTAATTCATTGTTAGTTTGGTGTTACTTTTCAAGGAAGAAGACATATGCACATGCAGTAAGACTAGCAAGATTAGAATTTTATATTTGTCAGCCTATTGTATGCTTCATGATTGCGAGTTTGATATTTTTTTGTTTCATTTTTCCTCTGATCTATATATATATATATATATATATATATATATAAAATTTCCTCTGATCTTTTATACACACACACACACACACACACACACACACACACACACACACACCAAATGTTCCTTGCTATGAGATTGTGGAAATCACAGTTGTTTTTATTCTGCTATTATTAGAATGACTATTTTTCTGCCAACACCTATAATGTATCGATATCCTACCTTTCAGTAGGATGAGATAAAGCATTATTTTACTATCTGTAACCCCTTTGATTGAAGTAATCTTATTTTTGAAAAAGAGACTTTTTAAAAAATCTTTTCATATTACTTATCTGTTAGAAAAGGTGTTTTAACTTTGGACGGTGTACACACAATGACATATTATTGACATATGATATATTATTGAATCGTACAATTGAAACCTATATAATTTTATTAACCAATGTCACTCCAATAAATTTAATAAAAATAAAATAAAGGTGTTTTTGATTACATTTCTGAACCTGTTAATATAGTTCTTATTTAGACATTTATTTTTTAGTTTTACCAGTTACTCCATTTTCCTCATGCTTTAGGTATTTAGCTGTAGCCACTATTCAACTGGCTGAAGTACTTTTATGAGTTTTTCTTCTAGGCAGCGGTGCATGGATGAGTTAATTCTTAATTCTTGAGATGGTTTCTCTGTTTCCCTCACATATAAACATAGTGTAACTTTACTGCAAGATAAATTCATAGATAATCGCTCCCTTAAAATTCTGTGTGATTCGAGCTCCACTGGACCATCTAGAATATGTGAATAGGCTTCATAGAGTTTGTGAACCCGCTCCTTGTATGAATGAATATATGTGCATTTTTCCAGGGAAAGAGTTCATAATCAGATTGTCAAAGATATCTATTTCCCCAAAACCTTATTTATTGGCTTTGTAATAGTGTATTTAGTATTATCAACCTATTTTTTTTCTCTGCTGATAATTTATCTGGAAGCTTGTAGGAATTTTACTTAATGTTTTTTTTTTAATTTGCTTAATGTTTAATTTCAGAAATTTCACCCTAGTATGTCTTCACGTTTTTCTTTTTCCATTAACTTTGCTGAGTACTTGAAGAGTTCTTTTAGTTTGAAGATTAGGCTAAATTCTGGGAATTTCTTTTTCTGTTATTTATTTATATATTGTATTTTCTCGAGACACCATCTTTGTTGTCTTTTTTTTTGTAATGCATATAAAGCATCTTTCCTTCTCTTTTCCCTCTAATATCTCTTCTTTTTTTGTGTCATATTTAACCACTGTACCCTTTACTTTAAGCTTTTGAAAACAGTGGAGCTGGTAAGGTAAGTGTCTGCTAAAGCCAGGTGGGGTTTTGTTTTGTTTTTTAAAAATTATTCTAATCTTGTAGCAGGCTGAATTTAACTAGAACAGCACACACTCCATCAAGTACAACTGCATACCTAGGAATTGTGCTGTTTCTTAACAGTACCCATTTTCTAACAAAGCCAAATATTCTAAGGGAAACATAGGGGCCAGTTTTAAAGGTCAGTTCATTGTAGTAGAATTATGGTGGCCTAAAACAATGTCAAGTATATTCTTTCCCCTTCTCTATTCAGCGCTATCTTTAACAGTCTACTGTTTTGGTAATGGAATAATTCCCCCTGGTTTATTTACTCTATACATAGCTGAAATCCAAGGCCTGGGCGGAGCACTGATACCTTGCTTTAGTCCTGCTGGATGCATAGACTGGCCTGCCTCTAGCCTAGGGGTAAGGGATTTTTTTCTAGGCTTTATTGTCACACACTTACTGGAGGATTACCACTGTTCTATTATTGAATTGGAGAATGATTCACAATGGTTATTCTTCATATAGTCAAATCCCATCTGATTGATTATTTAAAATTCTGAAGACTTTCCTTTTCTCTTTTAGCATTATGCATTTTCCATATTAGTTGTAGTTTTTTCTTAATAGATTTTGGGAAAGATTAGAAGGTAAATATTTGGGTTCAAATCACCACCTCAAAATTTAAATCTAAAGCCATCTTTTAAAATGCAGCTGTATGCTAATCTTTATTGTGCTCAATTATTTTTTTAGGCAGATGAAAGCTATTTTATTGAATGATTGATCTATATAATTGCCAAGGCCACTATGTACAGGTAAGAGAGGTGGTGCTTTATTTCTTGGTCTCTTCTTCCTTGGACAAAGTCTTGATAAATTCTTTCTTCTTAACTTAGAGCCACTCTTCACGGCACTTGTGTGCTTCCTTGGTCTTAGATCTGTGGGCCTCAACTTGGTCAGCCAGAAGTTTCTTGTGAGCCTTATCTACCTTCAGCTTGTGGATATGTTCCATGAGAATCTGCTTGTTTTTAAATATATTACCCTTCACTTTCAGGTACAGGATGTGACACATGTGGCAGTCAATCTTCTTAGATTCACAGTATCTTCTTAGCAGTCGGCGAAGAATTCTCATCCTCCTCATCCATGTTACTTTCTCAGGCATTTGAGCATTGGCAGTGCCCTTTCACTTACCTATGCCCATATGCCTACCCTTTCTGTGGGTCAAGGTGATTTTCCAGCATCATGCTCAGGAATGGACAGTCACAGGCTTCCAGATGATCATCCCATCGTTGATCAGCTTCCGAATCTACTGACAAGAGTCAGCATTGGTGATTTCATTGGTTTCATTAGGGTCCAACCAGATCTCCTTTTTGCCACAGCGCAGAGCATTGGAGGCAAGCTTCTTCTGAAGCCTGAGCATACTCAGGGCTATGACCACAGTAGCAAAAAAAAAGGGCTGTGCTCAAAAATTTTAATGGATCAACATTTCTCACAAAAAAATAAGATCCAAGAAACCTTGCATTTAATAGATCCTTAAATCTAGCCACTACCCATTTCCTCAACAAAGAAGCCATCTTTTTCTTTCAAACAAATTTGTTCATTGTTTCCTAGATAGCACTAGGATAGTTGGGCTACCCTTGCTTCCAGCATGCCCTCTTCCATTTTCACCTGTATAAATGTCAAAGAACTGATTAAACATCCAGGATGCTATTATAAGATCTGGGTCAAGGAATGAGTTGAGAAAATTAAGTCTCTTTCATTTGATTGGCATTCCAACCTTGATGGAGGCTCAGAGAGGAAATGAAAGAAGTTCTTATCCTTCAAAGCTGTCAATAAATTTCAAGAATATAAAAGAGTTTATCAACACATAGGGACTTTTAGACAGACACAAAACCTGGAACTTTGAGTTTTAGCAGCATAAACTGATACAGATATTAACACTACTTGATCAGAAGGATGGCCTAAGAAGCAACAAACAAACAAATCAGAACTCATGTAGCCAAATTCCCATGAGCTTAGACAAAACTCCACAAACCTGCTAACATTATAGTTTTTTTATCTCATTTACCTAAAAGCAAACAAACAGAATAGAACACAGGTTTCCTTTTAGTTGCCGTAGTAAGTAAAATGCTAGTAGGGCATAATCAAATTACATTCTTTTCTTCTAGCAAAACTCCAAATTAATCTATGCAAGTTCCCCTGGTCTCCTTGATGATGAAATTCTAATGGAATATTGTAAGAAAGCAACATGTGGAAAATTATAAATATACTACACTTTACAGTGCCATAATTTTCAGAGATATTTAGAAGGAAAATAAATATAGTAATGGTAAGATGCTATTTATTATAAGATAATATCCTAGCTCTGAAACATTTCAATGTGGAAAAATAAAATTTATAGAGTTAATGAAATACAGGATGTCCCAGTTGTCATCAAGGAGCAGTATTGTGGTCAGTTTTCATAACAGGGTCCCTGATTCCTTGTTGAATGCCCTTTAACCTTCAAAGGAAATACCTAGAGTTGATATCAACTCAGTTAATATTCCTGTAGGTACTCATTTTTTAGAAAACTACCTGAGCTGCTTCTAATAATTTTGATCTGAAGTGAGAGAAACTGGAGTATACATTTTTGTAAGATAACATCAAATATCTGCTAAACCATTTGAGATTTCTTTCTAAACAGGATGCAGATATGATTAAAGCAACTATTTAACAAAGGTAATAACTAAGATTAATATTGCTGTACATTTGACACTACCATTAAAAGAAAAACACTGCAATCATGTCTGAAGTGTACCTAATGTTAGAGAGAAATTGTCCATGACTATTGTGCTTATTAGAGCATTTGGGCAACTCAGAATTTAAATAAAACAAGAAGTACCAAATTTGGAAAAAGCATTGCATGGTAAGATACAATGTTTGGTAGGTTATAGTGTTAGAGATGCTTTATAAGTTGTTAATTTTAATTAGCTTCTTTGTATTTTTTTGTCATGGTATACTAACTTTACTTTTTTACCATTTTTAAACTTTATTGAAGGATAATTGGTAAATATAATTTTATATTTTAAAGTGTACAATGTGATAATTTGATATACATGTACATTGTAGAGTGATGGAGGTGACAGATGCATTAATTAGCTTTGATTTTGATCTACAAAAGATATACATGACATTAGTAAATCTTACTGCAAAATAAAACAAATGAATCATTGAGACATGCCTAAAAGTTAAAATTCTTTGTAAAACTGAAATAAGATTATTAGAAAATCAGAAAACAAAAGTTACATAATCAGTGTCAAAGTCAGCTGAGCTGAAATTATTTTAATCAATGGCATAGGAGATAATTAGTAGTAGTAGAAATCAGAATTGATAGACAAATAAAAATAGAAAGAATCAGGATTTTAATATGGTGACTTTAAATATAGTATTTAAGTTAGAGACTTGAGATGTCACATAGAAAATATTTCTGCAATTGTAAATAAGTTAACCAAAATATGTAGGAGAAAAAAAAAATTCTCTGCCCAAAGTGTCAACAAACTCAACTCTAATTTTATTACTTCTGAGATGTTTATCTCTATTCTTCATATTACCTTTAGATCTCAACCTCTTAGTCCTTTATTTATCTTCATTCTTTACTGAGCATTTCTTAAATTATAACTCTGTACTATGATCTTAAATTTTTTATTTAAAAATATTTTTCAAATTTATTGAAACTAATTGACATACATCATGGTATAAGTTTAAGCTGCACAGCATAATGGTTTGATTTACATATATTGTGAATTGATTACGATATGTTTCATTAACTTCCATCATCTCATATAAATACAATAAAAATAAAAAAATTTGCTTGTGTTGAGAGATTTTAACAACTGTCCTTTATATCATATGTCAGTGTTGACTGTAATCATTATATTGTACATTATATCCCTAGTAGTTAGTTATCTTACAATTGGAATTTGGTACCTTTAGACCATCTTATCTTTAATTCCTCCTTCACTCCCTGCTCTGGTAACCACTAATCCAATCTCTTTTTCTATGATTTTGATGAATTTTATTATTTTTAAAAATTAGATTCCACATGTAAGTGAAATCATACAGTATTTCTTTTTCTCTGACTTCTCTTAGCATAATGTCTTCAAGGTCCATCCATGTTGTCCCTAAAGGTAGGATTTCTGTGTTTTTATTTTATGGCGGAATAAAATTCCATTGTGTATATATACTACAATTTCTTCATTCATTCTTTCATCAATGGACATTTAGATTGTTTACATGTTTTGGTTATTGTATACAATGCTGCTATGAACATAGGGGCACAGATATCTTTTCGAGTTAGTGTTTTTGATTCCTTTGGATATATTCCCAGAAGTGTCATTGTTGGATCGTATAGTAGTTCTACTTTTAAAGTTTTGAGGAACCTCCATACTGTGCCAATTTATAATATTGCCAGTAGTGCAAAAGGCTTTTGCCTTTTCTCCACACTCGTGCCAGCATTTATCTCATGTCTCTTTGATGATGGCCATTCTCACAGATACGAAGTGCCCTCTCATTGTAGTTTTAATTCGCATTTCCCTAATGACTCATGACTTTGAGCATCTTTTTGTGTACCCATTGGCCATCTGTATGTCTTCTTCAGAAAAAAAAAAGTCTATTTGGGTCCTTTGCCTATTTTTTAATTGTGTTATTTTGTTGTTGTTATTGAGTTATATGAATTCTTTATATATAATCTTAAACATCTTATCAGATATATGGTTTGTAAATATTTTTCCACTCTATAGGTTGTCTTTTCATTTTGTTGATGCTTTCTTTCCTGTGCAGAAGCTTTTTATTTAGTTTGATATACTGCCAATTGTTTATTTTTTATTTTATTGCTTGTGCTATAGTTGTCATTTACAAAAAAGTATTACCAAGACCCATGGCAGAGAGCATCCTTTGTATGTTTTCTTCAAGGAGTTTTATGGTTTCAGGTCTTACACATAAGTCTTTAATTAATTTTGAAGTAATTTTGTCAATGGTGTAAGATAGGAGTTTTGTTTCATTCTTTTACATGTGAATATCCAGTTTTCCCAGTACCACCTTTTCTTCATTGACTATTCTCAGCTCTCTTGTCAAAAATCAGTAGACCATATATGTTTGGGTTTATTTCTGGGCTCTTGATTCTGTTCCATTGGTCATTTTGTCTGTTTTTATGCAGTATCATACTGTTTTAATTATTATAGCTTTACAGTATAGCCTGAAATCCGGAAGTGTTATGCCTCCTGCTTTATTCTTCCTTCTCAGGATTTCTTTGACTATTGAAGTTCTATCATAATTCCATATAAATTTTAAGTATGTATTTTGTATTTCTGTAATAAATACTATTGGAATCTTGACAGAGATTACATTGAGTCTATAGATGGCTTTTAGCAGCTTTGACATTTTAACAATATTAATTCTTCCACTCCATAAACATGGGATACCCTTCCGTTTATTTATGTTTTTTTAAATTTCTTGCATCAGTGTCTTGTAGTTTTCAAAGTAGAAATCTTTCACTTTCTTCGTTAAATTTATTCCTAAGTATTTTATTGTCTTCCATGCTATTTTAAATGGGATTAATTTATTTTTTAAAAAATTCATTGTTAGTGTATAGAAATGCTACTGATTTTTGTATGTTAATTTTGTATCCTGTAACTTTACTGAATTTGTTGATTAGTTCTAACAGTTTCTTTGGTAGAGTCTTTAGAATTTTCTATATATAAAATTATGGCAGCCCTAAACAGATAATTTTACTTCTCTCTTTCCAATTTAGATGCCTTTTATTTCTTCTTGCCTGATTGCTCTAGCTAGAACTTTTAGTACTATGTTGAATAGGAATGTTGAGAGTGAGTACTCTTATCTTCTTCATGATAATAGAGGAAAAGCTTTCAATCTTTCACTATTGAGCATGGTGTTAGCTGTGGGCTTGTCATATATGGTGTTTATTGTGTTGAGATATGTTCCTTTTATGCCTAATGTTTTGAGTTTTAATCATTGTCAAAATGCTTTTTCTACATCTGTTGAGATGATCATATGATTATTTTCTCTCATTTTGGTAATGTGATGTATCACATTAATGATTTACATATGTTAAGTCATCCTTGCATCCCAGGGATAAATAACACTTAATCATGGTAAATGATATGGATTTAAATTGTAGTATATCTCCTGGAATTTTTCTTCTCTTTGATTTTCTTTTTATTTTCATTTTCTTCTCACGTGGAATGCATATTGTAAGAAAGTCTCTAAATATTATCGTATCTACAAAAAAAATAGTACCCCCATCACATATAGGAAAAATCTTTACATGGCAGAAATAACCAGTACTAAAGGCTTTGACCAAAACAGCCTTTGCATTAATATTCCCCTCAGCTTAATATTCCTCTCCCCACAGTGGAATTTCTAAATAAAAGAATATATATATATATATATATATTTAAGTGATTTTGAAAAATTACTTTTCAAAATGGGAACATGAATTTATCTTCCTATTCATACTGTATGAGAATGAAAATTTATGAAAGTTTTGCTAACACTGTTACATTTTTTTCCTTATGAATTTCTTATTTTCTAGGTAACTTACATATCTCTTTCTTATGCCAAGATTATATATAAAATATACTTATTTTAGGGGGAGGGCATGTTTTTTATTTATGTTTAAATGTTTTATTTGATCCAAATGTAAATATGGTGTTTAAACAAGGATAATTTTCCATGTAATTAGCCAATTGGCCCAACACCACTTATTAAAACTATGCCATCTTTATCATATACTAACTACTTATAGACACTTGAATATATTTATAAACCATATATTCTATTTATTTGACCTGTCCTTCCCTGTATTTTCCGTTTAAATATTCCTCATTTCCTTCACCTTCATTATTTGTTTTCATATATCCAAATTTAATTTTTGACAATTTAATAGAATATACTGTTAATATTTTCATTCATATCACTTTGAATTCATAGATTGGTTTAAAGATATTTGATTTTTTTCAAAAACATGTATCTAGTCAATAACAAGATACATCAATTTACTTATTGTAGAATTATGTATTCCTTAATAAGATTTTATCATTTTGCTATATATTTTATTTTCTGATAGCTTTTCCTAGATAACTGATCTCCTTGTTTGCTATTTTCATTTTATTATATTTTCTAATTGGTTATTATTTGTATATAAGAAAGCTATTAATAGGATCTTTCACAGAGAAAACAATTTTGATAGAGTCAAACTTAATTTTTCTTTTATAATTATGCTTTGGGTATTAAGTCCTAAAGATATTTCCCCATGTTATCTTATAAAAAGATTTATCATTCTGTAGTTTCACATTCTACATTTAGTTCTTGATATGTTTTGAATTAAATTTTGTATATGGTGTGAGACTTAGGTTGAGATACTCTTTTTTCCCTTCAATATCTAATGGCTCCAACATGATTTGATGAAAAAGCTATCTGTCTTCCATTGAATTGCTTTTACACCTTTTTTGTTATTGTTTTTAAATTTTGGCTTGTTTTGTTTTGTTTTGTTTTAATTTCATGCATGTTTTTGTAGATTCCTTGAGATTTTGCACATAAGCCATCAGGCCATCTCCAAATAGGAACAGTTTTATTTCTTATTTTCCCACTTGTGTGCTTTTTATTCCCTGTTCTTTGCTTACTATGCTGGTTAAGACTTACAACCCTATGCTGAATAGCATTGGTAAGAGCAGACATCCTTGTCTTGTCTCTTCCATTGGGGGAGAAGCATTCAGTGTTCCATAATTAAGTGTGATGTTAGCTGTGATTTTTTTGGTAAATGTGTGTGTGTGTGTGTGTGTGTGTGTGTGTGTGTTTTAACAAATTGAGGAAGTTCTTTATTCCTGGTTTGCTGATAGTTTTTGTCCTGAATGGGGTTTGGAGCTTATCAGATGCTTTTTCTGCATCAATTGACATAATTGCATGATGTTTTCTTCTTTAGTTTGTTGGTATGGTAGATTACATTGAATAATTTTCAAATACTGAGCCAGCCTTTAATACTAACACCCAGTTTGTCATGGCATACAATTCTTTTTTACATTGTTGGATTCTACTTTCTAATATGTTGCTGAAGACTTTTGTGTTTAAGTTCATGAGAGATATTAATCTCTAGTCTTGCTTTGTCTGGTTTGTGCATTAAGATAATATTTGCCTTATAAAGCGAGTTGGAAAGTATTTCTTTCTCTTCCATTTTCTGGAAGAGTATGTAAAAAATTGGTGTTAATTTCTGTTAATTCTTCTTTAAATGTTAGAATTCCCCAGCAAAACTACCTGATCCTGGAGATTTCTTTTTTGAGAGCTTTTAAATTACAAATTAAATTTCTTTAATGGTTATAGGAATATTCAGGTTGTCCTATTTCATCGTGGTTGAGTTTTCGTAGTTTAGTTTTTGAGGGATTTATTTTTCTTCTAAGTTGTTGAATTTATGAATATAAAGTTATTTGTAGTATTTCCTTATTATCTTTTTTAATGGCTGCAGTAATAATATTTCATTTTATTACTGATATTGATGATGTCTTCTCTATTTTTAGCTTTGTCAAAATTTCTAGAGGTTTATCAACTTTATTGACATTTTTCAAAGAACCAAGTTTTTATTTCCTTGACTTTCTCTATCTTCCAATGAGAAAGGGGCACCTTATTGCTGGGTAACGGGTTTGGAAGTTCAGACTCTCTACTAGGCATCTGGTGATACCACCCTAGCTAGGAGTGGCAGTATGCCCTATTAGTGATTCCTTCCAATTATAGTGAAGGGGGGTGGCCTCCTTACCATTAAGTGGTATTGAAAATGCTGGCTTTCCACTAGCCCTCCCCTAACACACCAATAAGAAGGGGGAAAGGCACCTTATTACTGTCAGCTTTTTTTGATCCCACTATGGTGAGGGTTTAGAAGAAGGATTAGGATGCTTTGTTACATCCTGGCAAGGGGAAATTTTTGTTTGGAATGGGACCATAGATTTTTCTGTGGTGTTTGGCTGGAGTAGAACAATTTTTGGCCAGAAGTTTTCTGTCTTGATACATTGCCCCTCTTGGGCCTTTGGCTAAAGAGATCTGGCTTTTCTTGAGCCCTTTTTTTGTCAGATATCAATGGCATTTTTAGGTTGTCAGTGTCTTTAGTACCCAGTCTGGGATATATGAGACAAAACACACACACGCGCACACACACACACACACACACACACACACACAAACATGAAGCTCTTACCCCTGTGTTGTTGCTTGAATCCTGATGGCTATAGCTGGTCTGTTTTCATCTTTCAGAGTCTTCTTATATATGATTATACACACACACACATGTACACACATATATGCATGCATGCATGCATACATACATACATACACATACATACATACACATACACGTACACACAAAATCCAGGACTTTTTTAGCTGTATGGAGCAGGAGGACTAAGGACAAATACATATATTCCATCTTCCCTAAGAAGTTTTTATCTTTTAAATTTTTCTATTTGATTATATCAAGATTTTCTACTTTATCAATATCTTGCTATATTTAGTCTCTCATTTTTTCATTTATCATTCATGTATTAGTTCTGTCAGAATGTTGGTTTGCATTGCCATTTTGCTCTTATCATAGAAGTCCATTTTATCATCTTATTTTTAATGTAATTTTTTTACTGAATGTACTCATTTAAATTCCTCTATATCTTGGCTATTGTGAATAATGCTGATATTAATATGAGAGTGAAGATATCTCTTCCAAGACAGGGAAACAACCTAAAGAAAATGTGAAATACACTAGCACAATAGAACATTATTCAGTCATAAAAGAGGATATCTTTCCATTTACAACAACATGGATGAAACTGAAGGGCAGTATACTAATTGAAATAAGTCAGAAAGAGAAAGACAAATACTGTATGGCATCAATTATATGTGAAATATAAAAGAAAAAAAGTCATACCATAGAAACAGATAGTAAAATGGTAGCTGTCAGGCTAGGGGTGGGAGAAATTGGGAAATGTAGATCAAAGGGTACAAACTTGCAACTAGAAGAAGATACATTCTGAGGATCTAATATACAGATGGTGCCTATAGTTAATAATACTGTATTGTATACTTAAAATTTGCTAACAGAGATCTTTTTCTTAAATTTTTAATTAAGTTTATTGGGGTAACATTGGTTAATACAATTATATAATTTTCAGGTGTACATTATTATTTGAAATCTGTATATTCTATCGTGTGTTTATGACCAAAGTCCAGTTTCCTTCAGCTACCATGTACTTGATCCCCTTTACCCATTCACCCTTCTAAACCCTATATTTGGCCCCCTTTACCTCATATACATCCCCTCTCTTTCCTCACCCCACTAGTAACCACTAGTTTATAGCCCTCTGGTAACCACTAACCTATAGCTTTTGTCCATGAGTCCTTGTTTGTTTGTCCTTACTCATTTGTTGCTTTTAGGTTTATATCCCATATATAAGTGATATAAAATGATTTTCAACTTATTCTGTCTGGCTTATTTCACTTATCATGATTATTTCAAGGTCTATGCATGTTGTTGCAAATGGTAGTATTTCATCTCTTCTTATGGCTGAGTCATATTCTATTGTATATATGTACCACAGCTTCTTTAGCCAATCATCTATTGTAGGACACTTTGGTTGCTTCCATGTCCTGGCCAATGTGAATAATGCTGTTATGAACATTGGTGTGCAAATATATTTTTGGATGTGGGTTTTCAAGTCTTTGGAGTAAATGTCCAGTAGAGGAATTCCTGGATAATACGGTAGATCAATTCTTAGTTTTCTGAGGAATCTCCATACTGTTTTCCATAGTGGCTGTACCAATTTGCAGTCCCACCAGCAGTGTATGAGGGTTCCTTTTCCTCCACATCCTCTCCAACATTTGTTATTACTTCTCCTGTTGATTATAGCCATTCTAACAGGTGTGAGATGATATCTCATTATGGTTTTGATTTGCATTTCCCTAATAGCTGGCGATGTTGAGCATCTTTTCAAATAATTGTTGGCCATTTGTATGATTTCTAGGGAGAAGTGTCTGTTCAGGTCTTCTGCCCATTTTTTGATTGGATCATTTATTTTTTTGTTGTTAAGTATTAGTTCTTTCTATATTTTGGATATTAGGCCCTTATCAGAGGATTCGTTTGCAAACATATTTTCCCATTCGGATGGTGGTCTCTTCACCTTGTTGATGGTTTATTTTACTCAGCAGAAGCTTTTAAGTTTGATGTAGTCCAATTCATGTATTTTTGCTTTTACTTCCCTTGCATTTGAAGTCAAATTCATAAAATTTTCTTTAAGTCCCAGGTCCTTGAGTTTAGTTCCTATGTTTTCTTCTATGCACTTTATTGTTTCAAGTCTTATATTCAAGTCCTTAATCCATTTTGAGGTAATTTTGGAGTGTGGTGATAGACAACAGTCTAGTTTCATTCTTTTGCAGGTGGCTTTCCAGTTTTCCCAGCACCATTTATTGAAGAGGCTTTCCTTTCTCTACTGTATGTTTTTGGATTTTTGTCAAAAATTATTTGCCCATATAAATATGGGTTTACTTCTGGACTCTCGGTTCTGTTCCACTGGTCAGTGTGTCTGTTTTGCTGCCAATATCACGCCTTTTTAATTTCTGTCACTTTGTAATATAATTTGAAGTCAGACAGAGTGATGTCTTCAGTCTCCTTTTTTTCTCAGGATGGCTTTGGCAATTCGGGGTCTTTTGTGCTTTCATTCAACTCTGATGATTTTTTGTTCTATTTCTTTAAAAAATGCCGATGAGAATTTGATGGGAATAGCATTAAATCTGTATACTGCTTTAGGTAAAATGGTCATTTTAATTATGTTGATTCTTCCAATCCAAGAACACGAAATATCTTTACATTTTTTGTATCTTCTTTGATTTCTTTTAATAGTGTCTTGTAGTTTTCATTATGTAGGTCCTTCACTTGTTTTGTTAAATTTATTCCTAGGTATTTTATTCTTTTTGGTGCACTTGCAAAAGGAATTATTTTTTCTACTTCTTTTTCTGACACTTCATTATTAGGGTGTAGGAACATTATGGATTTTTGAATATTGATTTTGCATCAGAGACATTACTGTATTTGCTTATTGTTTCTAGTAGTGTTCTAGTGGAGTCTTTAGGGTTTTCTATATAGAGAATCATGTCATCCACAAATAGTAACACTTTGACTTCTTCGTTTCCTATTTGGATGCCTTTTATATCTTTCTCTTGTCTGATTTCACTTGCTAGGACTTTCAATATTATATTGAATAAGAGTGTCAATAGTGGACAGCCTTGCCTTGCTCCTGATGTTAGAGGGAAGGTTTTGAGTTTTTCACCATTAAGTATAATGTTGGCTGAGGATTTGTCATAGATGGCCTTTATTATGTTAAGGTACTTTCCTTCTATACTGATGTTGTAAAGTGTTTTGATCATAAATGGATACTGTATCTTGTCAAAGGCTTTTTCTGCATCTATTGATATGATCATATGATTCTTATTTTTAATTTGTTTATGTGGTGTATCACATTAATCAATTTGCATATGTCGAGCCATCCCTGTGCCTCTGGGACGAAGCTCACCTGATCGTGGTGTATAATCTTTTTAATACGTTGCTGTATTCAGTTTGCTATTATCTTATTTAGGATTTTTACATATGTTCATGAGAGATATTGGTCTGTAGTTTTCTTTTTTGTGTGTATTATTGTTAACAGGTTTTGGTATCTGAGTAATATTGGCCTCATAAAATGTGTTGGGAAGTGTTACCTCCTCTTCAATATATTGGAAGAGGTTGAGGAAAATAGATATTAAATCTTCTTTGAATGCTTCATAGAATTAACTGGTGAAGCCATTTGGCCCTGAACTTTTACTTTTTGGTAGGTGTTTCATGATTATTTCAATTTCCATACTGCTGATTGGTCTATTTAGATTTTCCAGTTCCTGATTCAATCTAGCAAAGTTGTATTTTTCTAAGTACTGGTCCATTTCTAATAGGTTATTAAATTTGGTGTTATATAGTTTTTCATAGTACTCTTGTATGATCCTTTCTATTTATGTGATATCAGTCACAATTTCCCCTCTTTTATCCTTGATTTTGTTTATTTGACCAGTTCTCTTTTTTCTTTATTGAGTCTAGTCAGGGGTTTGTCAATTTTATTAACCTTCTCAAAGAAACAGCTTTTGGTTGCATTTATTTTTTCTATTGTTTTTCTTTTGTTTTAAATTTCATTTATTTCTGCTCTAATTTTGATTATTTCACTCCTGCTGACTTTAGGCCTCATTTGTTCTTCCTTTTCTAGTTGTTTTTTTTTTCAAATGTTGGGTTGTTTATTTGGGCTCTTTCTTGTTTTTGGAGATAGGCCTGTAATGATATGAACTTTCCTCTTACGACCCCTTTTGCCATGTCCCAAAATTTTGATATGTTGTACTATCATTATCATTTGTTTCTATGTATCTCTTGATCTCTCTTTTTATTTCTTCTGTGACCCAGTTATTCTTCAGTAGCATGTTGTTTAATCTCCATGTATTTGTAGTTCTTCTTGATTTCTTTCTGCATTTGATCTCTAGTTTCAAAGCATTATGATCAGAGAATATGGTTGCTATGATTTCAACCCTCTTATATTTGTTGAGGCTATCTCTGTGTCCCAGTATGTGATCGATTCTTGAGACTGTTCCATGTGCACTAGAGAAGAATGTACAAGCAGCCATTTTGGGTTGAAAGGCTCTGTAAATGTCAATTATGTCTAGTTGGTCTAATGTGTCATTTAAGAATGCTATTTTCTTATTGATTTTCTGTTTGGATCATCTGTCCATATCCAATAGTGGAGTATTTAGGTCCCCTACTATGATAGTGTTTTGGTCTGTTTCTCCCTTTAGTTCTGTTAGTAATTGCTTTACATATATCGGGGCTCCCTGATTGAGGCAATAGATATTAGTAAGTGTTATGTCTTCTTGTGCATGATTCCCTTTGTCATTATGAAGTGTCTCTCAGTATCTTTCTCCGCCTTTTTTATTTTGAAGTCTATTTCATCTTATATTAGTACCACTACCCCCACTTTTCTCTGAATGCTATTTACTTGAAATATCATTTTCCATCCTTTCACTTTCAGTCTATATTTGTCTTTGGAGCTGAGATGTGTCTCCTGGAGGCAGCATATGGTTGGGTTTTGTTTTTCGATCCATTCTGCAACTCTGCCTTTTTATTGGTGAATTCGGTCCATTTACATTTAGCGTGATTATTAAAATATGAGGTCTTCTTGTAACTTTTTTGTCTTTTACTGTCTGGTAGCTCGGTGTTTCCATTGCTTCTTTATCCTTGTGCTACTGCCTTTTTTATTTTGGTTGACTTTGTGGAGTTTCCCTCTGGTCCTTCTTGTTTTATGTCATATATCAGGAACTGGAAAATCTAAATAGACCAATCAGCAGTATGGAAATTGAAATAATCATGAAACACCTACCAAAATCTTTGGCATGTGCTTACCAGTATGAATTTGTAAAGGATAGTTATATATGTACAGTCATCCATTTTTTTCTGTGTGTGCCTTATCTCCATTCCCTTTTGTGAATTTGCATCTTTGAATTCCCCCTTTTCAGTTATTGTTATCTTAATTTCTTCCTATGTCTGCTGAACATTTACTATTATCTTGTTGTAACAATTCTCTTCTTATTATTTAAAATTATAATGCCCTGTTCTTCATAAGGGTTGAACTCCTCTGCTTCTATTTGCCCGATAGTTACTTTACTCTTAATTATGTATTTTTTTTGTCATTTTGTTTTAGGTGAATTGACCCCTTTCAATATTTCCTGTAGTGCAGTCTCCATAGTGGAGAATTCCCTCAATTTCTGTATGTCTGGAAAAGTCTTAATTTCTCCTTCACATCTAAAGGAGAGCTTAGCTGGATACATTATTCTAGGCTGATAGTTTCTTTCACTTAATATTTTAAATATTTTATTCCATTCCTTTCTGGCTTCCAAGGTTTGCACTGAAAAGTCCAAGGATAATCTAATGGGGTTACCTTTATAAGTGATGACTTTTTTCTCTCTGGCTACCCTGAGAATTCTGTCTTTGTTCTTGATTTTTGATAATTTTAATACACTGTGTCTTGGAGAAGGCCTTTTTGGATTGAAATAATTCGACATTCTCTTGATTTCTTGAATTCCTAGCTTCAGTTCATTCCTTAGATTTGGGAAAGTTTCATTAACTACTTGTCTGAAAATGCTTTCTAGTCCCTGTCCCTTTTCCCCACCTTCAATAATGCCCTTTATTCTTTTGTTTCCTCTCCTGATGGTATCAATTAGTTCTTGTATTTCTTTTTCGTTATTTTTCATTCTTCGGTTTCTGTCTTCTTGATTTACTTCTACATTTCCGCCTTTGATATCACTGATCCTTTCCTCCACTTGGTCAACTCTATTTTCCAAGCTTGCTATTTCATTTTTAAACCCTTGCAGTGTGTTCTTCATCTCCAGAAGTTCTATTTGGTTCTTTTTGAGGGTTTTAATCTCCTTTCTCTGCCCATCTAGTATTTTTCTCAATACCTGAAATTGCTGATTTGTTTTGGATCTCATTGAGTTTTTTCAAAAATACCATCCTGTCATTTAAGTCACATATTTCTAAGTCTGTAAGCTTATTTTCTGTAGATGTTTCTTTTTCTTTCTGAGATGGCTTGTCATCCTGGTTGTTCATGGTGTTTAATGGACTATTTCTCCGCCTGGGCATTAATGGATGTGTATTCTGCTGTTTTTCCGGAAAGAAGATTTTTCATATAAAGGTTTCTCTTAGCTTGTCACAAAGAAGATGGGTTTTTTTTTTGATTTCCAGTAGGTGGTGTCTAAGCCTCTTGGATTCCTGCTTTATATAAAGTCTTAATAAAGCTTTTTAAATTTTCTTGTAGATATTTCATCACTCAGGCTACCCTCAGTTGCAGTCCCTGTCAGTGTCAGCGACAGCCTCAGCAACATTTGCTCAGATTCTCCTGGGGCTCCACTTTGTTCGGTCTCCGAGGGTATGGGGGAGGGGCCCTCTGGGTTGGGGCTTGGAGCTGTGGCTCAGCCTGGGTTTTGCAACCGCAGCTGGCAAAACTCAGCTTTTGTTCCTCTGCAGTCCCATCCCATTTCTCTTCTTTCTGCCCTGATGACTGGGTCCTGCAGCCAGCCAGTTATGGGGAGGTCACAGCTATCCCAAGCAGGGGTGCTCAGGGAACTCGCCACTCCTTCTCCCCTCTCCTTCCTCCTGCAGGAAGCTCTGGTGGCTGCAGAGAGGCAGCTTCTTTATGTCTCCTAGTCCAACGCCCAACACTCTGGGTTCTGGCCTGTGGTGGCTGTTATGCATAGATCCCATGTTCAGACATGTTGGTGTGCAGTTTGGATGTTTTATTTCTTGAGCTTTAGGTGTTCAGCTTATTGTTGTTTCAAGGAGAGAGATCTTGGGATATCTCTCACTCCACCATGTTTCCAAAGATCGACAGATCTTAAGCATAGTTACACACACACACACACACACACAAAATGGGAACTATGTGAGGTAATGGTTGTGTTAATTTACTTGATTGTGATCAGTATTTCATAAAGTATATATCAAATCATCACGTCATACACTTTATTTCTTAATTATTTTATTAAATTCATTGAGGTGACTTTGGCTAATAAACTTATATAGGTTTTCTTGTGTACAATTCAATAATACATCATCTGTATATTGCATTGTATCTTTACCACCCAAAGTTACATTTCCTTCCATCATATGTTTGACTCCCTTTACCTTATCTGCTTTGCACCCCAACCCCTTCCTTCTGGTAATTGTATCCATGAATCTCTGTTTGTCTTTTTTATTTGTTGCTTTCAGTTTTATATCCCACATATGAGTGAAATTATGTGATTCTTTTTTTTTTGTCTGACTTATTTCACTTAGCATGATATTCACGAAATTCAGCCAAGTTGTTGCAAATAGCAGTATTTCATCTTTTTTAGGGCTGAGTAGTATTCTATTATATACATAAATATCTCACAACTTTTTTATACAATCATCTATTGAAGGACACTTCAATTTTTTTCCATTTCTTGGCCACCATGAATAATGCTGCAATGTACATCAGGGTGCATGTCTTTATGGGTATTTTCCAATTTGGGGGGTAGATATCCAGAAGAAGGATTGGCTGGATCATAAGGTAATTCTATTCCTTTTTGAGGAACCTTCATACTGTTTTCCATAGTGGCTGTACCAATTCACATTCCCACCAGCAGTGTATGAGGGTTCTTTTTTCCCACAACCTAACACTTATTATTACTTGTCCTGTTGATGGTAGCCATTCTAACAGGTGTGAGGTGGTATCTCATTGCTACACTTTAAATATATATGATTTTATTTGTTAATTATACTTCAGTAAAGCTGGAAAAATTCTTCTATAGTGCAAATTATTTATTCTGTGGATTTCATTTGGTTAGTTATTTCCATTCCCCTCTATTTTCCCTACTCTCTTTTTCAAATTTTGCACTTGTGTTTCTATTTTTTTAATTTTGTATATTTGCATATTTGTCATGATATTTCTTTTCACCTCATTCAAAAATAAGGTGGGAAGCTCAATGAACACTATTTATTTGCTCTAGTTTAGCCTGTGTGAATTATCTTTGATTCTTTGAGACTTGCTTGTCTCAAAGTTTCTATATGAGAGATATGTATACTAAATGTAATTACATTTTGTTTTCTAATCAATTACCTTTTAAAACTGATGGTCACCAGAGAAAGAGGAACAGAATTTTCCATGAATGTTTTACCATAATGTTGTGGTTGAGCATATGGTCTGTATTCATACTGTCATTCACATCCCAACTGAGGGAATCACACCACTAATATATGTCACTAGTGGTAGCATAGATTAGTGGTGTGGTGCCAGGTGACTGAAACTCAGCTTCCTCTTCTGTAAGAATATTTTTAATCTGCAGCTCATAAAAGTTTTGTGAATATTAAACTAATACATGTAAAGTATCTGAAACAGTGTCAGGTTTTGTCTATACAGGTGTATTAATTTTTGGTGTTAAATATTTTTTATCAAAGGAATATTGTTTATAAAATATATCAATCTAGAAATCATATTATCAATAATATGTGTGTATACATGTACAAAGTGCTATGAGGCTATATACACATATCACATATTTTTACCTTTGCCTAACATGCATTCATTTATGAACATTCATTTCTGCTCTGCCTATTGAAGGATGTCACTCTGTCTGATATCAAAAAGTCATTCTATGGCTTCTTTTAATATTCCTTCCTCCAAATAACATCTAAATAGTGGTTTATTATCAAAACTATCCTGCTAAGGTGATATGTAGATATTCTATGTAAAATCATTTCTCATTCTTTCCCCCCACCCCAAGGTAGAATCCTAGAAATGAAATAAGTGAGGCTTACAGGATTTTTTTTCTGTTTCTATGATCATGGATTTTTAGATTTTTAAATTAGATTCCACATAGAAGAGTTAATACAGTATTTGTCTTTGTCTGACATATTTCATTTCGCTTAATGCCTTTAAGGTCCATCCAAGTTTTTGCAAAAGACAAAATTTCCTTTTATGGTGGAATAATATTTACTTTTAGATATATACACCACAATTTCTTCATCAGTTAATCTATTGATGGATGCTTAGGTTGTTTCCATGTCTTAGCTATTGTAAATAGTGCTGCAATGAACATGGAGATGCATATATCTTTTGGGGTTACTGTTTTCATTGTCTTTAGATAGATACCCAAAGGCAGAATAGCTGAACTCTATGGTAATTCTATTTTTAACTTTTTGAGGAACTTCCATACTGATTTCCATAGTGACTGCACCAATTGCATCCCCACATCATCACCAGCACTTGTTATTTCTGGACTTTTCAGTAATAGCCAATTGTGAGGCGATAGCTCATTGTGGTTTTGATTTGCATTTCCATGATGATTAATGATATTGAACAAGTTTTCATGTACCTGAAACATCTGTATGCCTTCTTTGGATAAATGTCTATTCAGATTTTCTGCCAATTTTTTAACCAGATTTTTTTTCCTGCTATTGACTTTCCTAAAATCTCTCAAAGGATCACAAAGCAGCATCTAACCTTAGAGAATTATTGATTTTAGTCGCTATTTCATGTATTTATGCTCCAATCTTTATTTACTTCCTTCTATTACCTTTGGGCTTTGTTTTGTTTGTTTGTTTTTTAGTTTTTTTTTAAATATGAAGTTACATTGTTTATTTGAGATTGTTCTTGTTTCTTGAGGTTGGCTTTTATCTCTTGCACTTCTCTTAGAACTGCTTTTGCTATGTCCCCCAAATTTTGGTATATTTCCATACTCATTTGTCTCAAGGTATTTTTTTTTATTTCTCTTTTGATTTCTTCTTTGACCCATTAGTTTTTCAGTAGCACATTGTTTAATCTTCACATATTTGTGAATTTTCCAGTTTCTTTGACTAATTAATTTCAACTATCATACCACTATGTTTGAAGATGCTTGAAATGATTTCAGTACTCTTAAATTCATCAAGACTTGTTTTGTGGCCTAACATATCTATCCTGGAGAATGTTTCTGTGCACTTGAGAAAAACATATATTCTGTTGCTTTTGGACAGAATGTTCTGTATATATGTTAAATCTACCTGCTCTAAGATACCGTTTAGGCCTAATGTGTCCTTACATTCTGTCTGGATGATTTATCCATTGATCTTAGTAGGGGTATTAGAGTTCCTATTATTATTGTGTTACTGTCCATTTCTCCCATTACATGTGCTAATATTTGCTTTATAGATTTAGGTGCTCCTGGGTTGGGTGCAAAATATTTTCGAGTGTTATATCCTCATGTTAGATTGAGCCCTTTGTCATTATGTAATGCCCATAACATGTCTCAAAGTATAACTACTCCAAATTTCTTTGGGTTTCCACGTGCATGCAATGTCTTTTCTCTTCCCTTCTTTTTGAATTTGTGTGTGTGTGAAGAAGGTCTTTGTGTCTTTTGATTAGAGAATTTAGGCCATTTGCATTTAGAATAATTATTGATAGGTATGGGCTTATTGCCATTTTGTTAATTGTTTTCTAGATGTTTTTCGTGGTTGTTGTTGGTTCCTTTCTTCTCTTGCTCTCTTCCTTTGTGGTTTGATGACTTTCTTTATTGCTATGCTTATATTCCTTTCTCTTCATCTTATGTGTATTTACTATAGATTTTTGCTTTGTGGATATCATATGACTTTCGCGTAACAATTTATATCTATAACAATCTATTTAAGTTGATAACAACTTAAGTTTGATCCTATTCTAAAGTTGAACAGTTTTACTCTCCCCTTCAATGTTTTTGATGTCACATTTTATATCTTTTGAACTTAATTATTGTAATCATAGTTATTTTTACTACTTTTGCCTTTTAATGTTTATACTAGCTTTGTAAGTAATTAGTCCACTACTTCTAGTGTATATTTACATTTCCAGTGAGACTTATTCTTTCACATGTTTTCTTGTTATTAAACATTGATGCCTTTTTATTTTAAAGAAATCCCTTTAACATTTCTTGTAAGGCCAGTTTAATGGTGATGAACTTAGTTTTTACTTGTCTGGAAAATTCCATGTCTCTAATTCTAAATGTCAACTTGGCTAATAGAGTATCGTTGGTGCAAGTTTTTTTTTTCTTTCAGTACTTTCAATATACCGTGGCACTCACTTCTGACCTTCAAAGTTTCTGTTGAAAAAATTGTTGATCATCTTTTGTACATAATGAATTGTTTGTTTTCTTGCTGCTTTTAAGATTCTTTTTGTCTTTAACTTTTAACATTTTAATTACAATTTATATAGGTCTCTTTGGATTTATCTTCTTCAAAATGCTCTAAGTTTCCTGGATTTAGATGCCTTTCTTTCCCAGATTAGGAACATTTTTAGACATTATTTCTTCAAATAAGTTTTCTGTCCCTTTGTTTTTCTTTCCTCCTTCTGGGACCCCTATAATGCAAAAGTAAGTCTATTTGATATTATCTTATAAGTCCCTTAAGCTAGCTTCACTTTTTTTTTCTCTTGAGTGGGTGAGTTCCATTGCCTTGTTTTCGAGTTGACTGATACTTTCTTCTGCTTCTAGTCTGTTATTCTACCCCTGTAGTGTATTTTTCACTTCAGTTATTGTATTATTCGGCTGTGACTTCTATTTGGTACTTTCTTATATATTTTCATCTTTTTGTTGATGTTCTCACTGTGTTCATCCTTTATTCTACTTTGTTCAGTGAGCATTTTTATGAACATTACTTTGAACTCTTTATCAAGTAAATTACTTATTTCCATTTCATTAAGGTATTTTCCTTAAATTTTCACTTCTCCTGTCATGTGGAAAATATTTATTTCTACACTTCTCTTGACTCTCTATATTGGTTTCTATATAATAAATGAAACAATCACCTCTCTCAGTCTTGAAGGAGTGGCCTTGTATAGATGAACCTTGTCATTCAACTGTAATCTGGCTCTTTGTTGTCTCTCAAACCTCGTGTTTGTTTAAGCAACCTATTACATTTTTAATAGCTCCAAGTAATTGAGGGTGTGCCAAGACCTGTCAGTGTCCCTAATGGCAGGATCTCAGCACCAGTATTCAGGCTGATTAGAAGCCAGACCTTCAGGCAGCAGCTTTTAAAAGGATAGAAATATATATAACCTGTGAGAATGCAAGAGTAAGCCCCACTGGTAACAGACCCAGGCAATTTGGTCATGTCCCATGGGCAGTAGTTGTAAAAATAAAGGCTCCAGAAAAGTGTGTAAACTCTTTTTTGGTAGATACCAGCAAGCTGTAGCAAGGCCAAGGGAGAGTGCCAAGATGGCATCCATAGTCTATGTTTCTTGAGAGCAGCTTCATAGGCCAGTAGATTTGTGCCAAGCCTGATGCCTGCCTCTCAGTTCAAATCTATAGGACAAAGATGCCTCCTTCATAGAAAGACTGTGTACTTTGCCTCAGTGTGCTGTCTGTGCAGTGCCCTGGGTATAGTAGGCTTCGAAGAACTGTCTTTCTAGTTGCCATAGTCCTGTGGGACCCAGGAATGCAGAGCCCCTGGCCACAAGAACCAGGCAATTAAGGGACATCCTCTGGGCTACAGCTGTAAAAACTGGGCACCCGATGTAAAAACCAGGGCAGCAGACATGTATAAACCTCACCACCAGAAGACACTAGCACTTGGCAGTGCAGCAGAAGGAGAACAAGAAGATAGCATTCACCTTTTGTGGCCTCTGGAAAGGATTATAGTCAGCCTCTAGAAACATTTTTAATTAGAAGCCTCCCTCTCAGGCCGCAGCCATAATAATTTGCTAATAGGCCTCCTTCACAGAAAAACAGAGCTCCTGTGTCTGTTGCCTCTAGCTCCGCCTTAGGGGTGTTAGCTTTTTAAGAACTTTTTCTCTGTTGGTTGCAGTCCTGTGGGACCCTCTAGCATAAGCCCTACCAGCCACCAGATCCTGACAATGTAGAGGTGTTCCCTGGCAGTAGCCACAAAAATCGGCACCAGACAGGTAGGTGTATAGGTTCTTTTCTGGGTGATACCAATTATTACAGTTCCATGGGACAAGGAACACAAGTTTTGTGGCCTTCAAAACCAAGTGGCCAAGAGATGTCCCTAGGTGTCAACTGCATAAATTGGGGCACCAGACACATATGAAAGTTCCCTTCCAAGAGATTCTGATACTCTGGAGCACAGCAAAGGAAGAACACGAAGAGGGTGTCAACCAGTCTTTGTCACTGGGGAGTGTTCCGGCAGGCTCCTAGATATAGCCAATTGTGAGGCAATAGCCCCTAAAGCTGATATTTTAATATAAGCAGGTGAGCCTCCTTCATTTTAAGTCTAGGAGCAATTGGTGGCCTCTGAGCTGTTCCCTGGGCCCAGTGAGTCACAGCACACAAGCCCTTTAAAAGCTGTTTCTCAGATGTCTATACTCTTGTGGGTCTCAGGATATGAGTTCCATTGGTTTTCAAAGTCAAAAGCTTTAGGGGCTCATCTCTGAGGTGAAGATTTAAGAAGTTGAGGTGCCTGAGATAGGGTATGTATCCTTCACTCCTAAGGGAGAACTTTGCATTCTTTTTTTCTCTCAGTTGTGGGTCACCTCACTTGGGGTAGGGTTTGTAGTAAGATTGTGTCCAAGCCTCTTCTACTGCTTTAATTTGGTGTTCTCATTTGCCCAATATGTAGTTGTCACTCAGACAGCCTTTAGGTTTTCTAAAAAAAGGAAATTGTTCCATTTGCGGATGCAGATTTAGTGTGCCCACAGGAGAAGATGAGTTCAAGATTTTCTTTCATCATTATCTGAACCAGAATCTCATTTCTCATTCTTTGTAAGTTAAAAGAATGTACTATGTATTCATATTCAAACATTATTAATGAAAATATATCAATAATAAGTCATTCTTTCTACAGGCAATATTTAGTAGTAAGCTAAATGTTGCAGAAACACTATAATCAATGCAATATTGACAGTTATTTTTTGAAATAATGGGTTTTGAGTAAAATAGATTCTAAACAAACAAAACTTTGTGTAAAAGATTTGAACCTAAAAGACATGAATTAGGATAGATTTTTAAATTTCATTTTCTTTTTTATAGTGAAATTTATTGGGGTGACATTGGTTCTGAACATTATATAATTTTCAGGTGTACAATTCTATAATACATCATCTGTACGTTGTATTGTGTGCTCACTACCCAAAGTCTAGTCTCTCTCTATAACCATACATTTGACTCCTTACCTGCCTCAACCTCCTCCCACCCCACTTCCCTTCTGGTAACCACCATACTGTTGTCCATGTCTATGAGTTTGTTTGCTTTGTTTCTGTTTCATATCCCGCATAGGAGTCAAATCATATGATTCTTGTTTTTTTTCCATCTGACTTACTTCACTTAGCATAATACTCAAAATCATCCATGTTGTCACAAATGGTAGTATTTCATCCTTTCATATAGCTCAGTAGTATTCAGTTGTATATATGTACCACACCATTATCCAATCATCAAAGGACACTTAGGTTGTTTCCATGTTTTAGCTATTATGAATAACTCTGCAATGAACATAAGGGTACATCTATATTTACAAATAAATATTGTCAAATTTATCAGGTAGATATCCAGAAGAGGGATTGCTAGATCATATGTCAGCTCAATTTTTAATTTTTTGAGAAACCTCCATACCATTTTCCATAGCGGCTGTATCAATTTACATTCCGACCAGCAATGTACAAGGGTTCCTTTTTCTCCACATCCTTTCCAACACTTATTTTTTGTCTTATTGATAGTAACCATTTTAACAGGTGTAAAGTGGTATTTCATTGTGGTTTTGATTTACACGTATGTCCCTTATAGCTAGCGAATTCGAACATCTGTTTATGTCTATTGGCCATGTGTATCTTTTCTTGGGAGAAGTGTACAGGTCCTCTGCCCATTTTTAATTGGATTGATTTTTTGTTGTTGTTGAGTTGTATGAGTTCTTTATATATTTTGGATATTAGGTCCTTTTCAGAGGTATTGTTCACAAATATCTTCTCTCATTCAGTTGCTTGCCTCTTTGTTTTGTTGACGGTTTCTTTTGCTATGCAGCGGCTTTTTAGTTTGATATAGTTCCCTGTCATTTTTTTTTTTTGCTTTTACTTATCTTGCCTTTGGGGTCAGGTCTTATATTTAAATCTTTGATCCATTTTGAGTTAATTATTTTGTATGGTGTCAAATAGCAACCTAGTTTCATTCTTTAGCATGTGGTTTTCCAATTTTCTCAGCACCATTAATTAAAGAGGCTTTCTTTTCTCCATTGTATATTTTTGGCTTGTTGAAAATAGTTGCCCATATACATGTGAGTTTACTTCTGGCCTCTTAATTCTAGTCTATTTGTCAGTGTGTCTTCATTTTTTGCAAAGACCATGCTGTTTTGATTATTGTCACTTCGTAGTATAATTTAAAGTCAGAGAGTGTGATACCTCCAGCTTTGTTCTTTTTGCTTAGGATTGCTTTGGCTATTTGGGGTCTTTTGTGGATCCATACAAAATTTGACTTTTGTTGTTGTTGTTGTTATTGTTCTGTATCTGAAAAATGCCACTGAGATTTTAATGGGAATTGCATTAAATCTATATATTGCTTCAGGTATCATGGCCATTTTAAGTATATTGATTCTTTTAATCCATGAACATGGAATATCTTTCTATTTCTTTGTGTCTCCTTCAATTTCTTTCAATAATATATTGTAGTTTTCAGTTTATAGGTCCTTCATATCCTTTAAGTAATTCCTAGGTGTTTATTCTTTTGTCGCAATTGCAAATAAAATTTTTTTTTCATTTCTTTTTCTGAAATTTTATTTTTAGTATATTGGAATGTAACAGATTTTTGTGCAATTTTGTATCGTGTAACTTTATTGTATTTATTTATTGTTTCTAATAGTTTTTTGATGGAGTCTTAAGAGTTTTCTATATAAAAAAAATCATGTCATCTGCTAAAAGTGACAATTTTACTTCTTCATTCCCAATTTGGATGCTTTTTATTTCTTTTTGTTTCCTGATTGCTCTGGCCAGGACTTTTAGTACTATGCTGAATAACGATAGTGAGAGTGGGTGTCCCTGTCTTATTCCTGATCCTAGAGGAAAAGCTTTTAGATTTTCACCATTGAATATAATATTAGCTCAGGGTTTGTTATATGTGGCCTTTATTATGTTGAGATACTTTACTTCTATATCCATTTGATCGAGTGCTTTATATCATAAATGGATATCTTGTCAAATGCTTTTTCTTCATCTATTGACACGACATGATTTTTATCCTTTATTTTGTTAATGTAGTATATCACATTGATAAATTTACCTATATCGTACTATCCTTGTGCCCCTGAAAAGAACCTCAGTTGACTGCGATGTGTTATCTTTTTAATGTATTAGATTTGCTCATATTTTGTTTAGGATATTTGCATCTATGTTCATCAGAGGTATTGGTCTGTAATTTTTTATGTGTGTGCTGTCCGTGCCAAGTTTTGATATCAGGGTAATGTTGACCCCATAAAATGAGTTAGGAAGTATTGCCTCTTCTTCTATTTTTTTGGAAGAGTTTGAAAAGGGTAGGTATTAAATCTTCTTTGAATCTTTGTTAGAATTCACTAGTGAAGCCATCTGGTCCTGGACTTTTGGGGATGTTTTTGATGACTGTTTCAATTTCCTCACTGTTGATCAGTCTTCTTAGGTTTTCTAATTCTTCATGATTCAGTCTAGGAAGGTTATATATTTCTAAGAACTTGCTCATTTCTTCTAGATTGTCAAACTTGGTGACATATAGCCTTTCAACAGTATTCTTATATAGTCCTTTGGATTTCTGTAGTGTCCCTTGTACCTTTTCATTCATTTCTGATTTTGTTTATTTGAGTCTTTTTTCCTTAGTTAGTCTAGCCAGATAGTATTTATCTTTTCAAAGAACCAGCTCTTGTGTTATTTTTTTTTATTATCATTTTCTCTATTTCATTTAATTCTGCTCTAATTTTTATTATACCTTTCCTTTTACTGATTTTGAGCTTTATTCTTTTTATAGTTCCTTAAGGTGAAACATTAGGTTATTTGAGATTTTTCTTGTTTCTTGAGATAGGCTGATAATGCTATAAACTTTGCCTTCATTACTGTTTTTGCCATATCCTGAAAATTTTAATATTTTGTATTGTTATTCTCATTTGTCTATATGTATCTTTTGATATCTTCTTTTATTTTTTCTTTGACCCAGCCATTGTTTAGTAGCATGTTGTTTAAACTCCAAATGTTTGTGGTTATTATACTTTCTTTTTGCAGTTGATTTCTAATTTCAAAGCATTGTGGTTGGATAACATGCTTTATGTGATTTCAATCTTCTTAAAATTTTTTAAAGCTAGTTTTGTGCCCTAACATATAGTCTGTCCTTGAGAATGTTCCATGTGCATCGGAGAAGAATTTATATTCTTGTGTTCTGGGATGAAAAGCTATGTTCATTTGCTTCAATGTGTCATTTAAGGCCTATATTTCCTATTGATTTTTTGTTTGGATGATCTATCCATTGCTGTTAGTGGGGTATTGAGGGTCTTTACTATAATTTTGTTTTTGTCAGTTTCTCCCTTTAGTTCTATCATATATTTTTGTGCTCCCAGATTGGGTGCATGTATTTTAATAAGTGTTATACCTTCTTGATGTACTGTCCTCTTTATCATTATAAAATGTCCATCTTTGTCTCTTGTTACATTTTGATCTTGAAATTTGTTTTGTCTAATTACAGCTATGCCTGCTTTTCTCTGGACACCATTTGCTGGGCATATCATTTTCCACCCCTTCACTTTGAGTCTGTGTTTGTCTTTACGGCTGAGATGTGTCTCCTGAAGGCAGCATATAGTTGTGTTTTCTTTTTTGGTACATCCCACTACTCTGTGCCTTTTAATCGGTGAATTCAGTTCATTTACATTGAGGGCGATTATTGACATCTGAGGATTTCCTATAGGTATTTTACATTCTGTTTTCAGGTAGCTCTGTGCTTCCATTGTTTCTTTTCTCTTGTGTTTCTGGCTATTATTTTAGTTTGGTAATATTCTATGATTTTTCCCTCTGTTTTCTCTTTTTTTTTCTATTTAAGTTCTAGATTCTTTTTGTGGTTACCATTAAGTTTATGAAAAATTTTTATATATACAGTAGTATTTTTTCTTCTGATTGCATATTATCTCCATTTACTTGTGCAAGTTCAATCCTTTGCCCCCTCCTCTTTTATGATTTTGTTGTCACAAATTATCCCTTTTAATGCTGTGCAATCATTTCCAAATTGCAGTAGCTACTGTCTTTTTAAAAATGTTTTTACCTCCTTTAACTTTTATGCTACATTTAAGTGTTTAATACCCTATTCTGAACAAGGGTTGCAGTTTCTTGCTTCTGCTAGTCATTCTACTCACAATTTTGTACCCTTCTGTCTTTTTTGTTTCAGGTAGAAGAGCACCTTTTGGCATTTCTTGTGATGCAAGCCTTGTGGTGGCAAATTCACTCATGAGAATGAAAACCTTTACCTTTTTTTATTTTAAAGTATTTGACACTTCAATGTGTAGCAGGTTGATATGTAAAGGTATTTTATTTTCTCTTACCTGTATTTCTGGGGCTTCTGGGATCTCTGCAGGTGATGTCACCTCAGAGATGGAAAATGCCTTGTATTCACTGAGTAAGCAGGCATCCTCTTTACAACCTGGTCACCTCAGTCTCAGGGCATCTCTTCCATGGATTGGAAGTGGGGGGCTATGGATCTTCAGCATGCTTCCAGTTCCACTTTTCTATAGCCAGAAACCGCGTGTCAGAGTTGACCAAGCTGCCTCTACCAGGCTGTGCTGCAATGGGTGGGGGAGGTCTAGACAGGGGGAGCAGGTTTATACATATGTGGTTCTGTTCTCCCCAGTGAGTTTAGCTGTAATGAGTATCGGCCACAGGCTTGAAAGGTTTTTGTTTTCCAGCCTTTTTTGATCTGTTTAGTGATGATTTTAGTGCTAGCAGGCCACAGAGGGATAGAGTGGGTGGGTACCCTTTTCTGTGGAATCCTTTGTGAGTGCTGGCAGCCTATGGAATACTGCAACCTTTTATACCGCTGCTCTTCCTCTGAACCTGGGCCCAACCTCAATGTGTGCCAGCCACTTAGGACCAATTGCTGTCTCTGCACCTCCAGTTAGCCCAGTGGAGGTTGCAGACCTACCCTTCACTGATATTGCATACACTGGGGCCACATTGAGCACCACACTGCAGGCTGCTTCTGTCTCTGTCCTTCCCCCTCATCCCAAACCCCCTCCACTGTTTACTCAGATTATGTCCACCTTCAGATGTTTTAATGTGTGGACCTCTCAGACATGTTTGTGTGTTGAGCATAGAATCTTTTGTTGAATTATAGCTGTCCCACTTGTAACTTCAAGGGGAAGACCTGGAAGTCCTCTCATGCCACCATACTGTTGATGTCACTTGAATTAGGATGATGTAAAATGGGTTATTTTTAGAAAGAAGGGACATAAGGAATGGAAGAATAAAAGAAAATAAAAGGAAGTGGTCAAGAAGAGAGAAAACTTTTACAGAATGAAATAATTGTATTGTAATCTGTACTTGTTTGACTGCACAAAGAGTATTGCAAAATGCTGTCAAATTTGCCAAAAAACATTGAAAACCTGGAATATATTCAGAGGTTAGCAACCTGGATGTCATAATCTTGAATTTTGCCCTGGATTGCCTTAGAACTACACCTAAATTTAAATCTAGCAGTGTAGTTCAGTAGCCATGCTCCTGTGGATATTGAAACTTAAAAGAATATAATAATCTCCACGCCTGAAAATTGTTGGCGAATTTCAAGAGAGGGTAAATCATCCATTTTTTCTCAGTCTATGACTTTATATTTCACTTAATTGATCAATCTTTCTGTGATCAATTACATGAAATGTACCAGTTCAATGTTCCCTAAGAAGTAAATATGCATCATATAATAGAAAGTGCTCTGACTGTAGGACTATTTTGAAACTCTCAACTAATCAACCTCAAACCTTCTTTACTATATTATTTCTCTGGATGTTTACTCTAATAGTTTATACAGTGACACTAAGAAAAGGGATGTGGTCTACAGCATTTTCTACACAGATATGACCATGGAATACTTATTATTTCGACAATTTCTTAAGTTTGGATTGTAGAAACACTTCTCTGGTCCAGTCTTAAAAGGATTTTTAGTTTGTTCACACTTTTTAATAACTTAGTATCCCTTGATTATTTAATTTACACATTTTCTTTATATTTCACCAATATTTATCATTTCAGTCTGATCTTTTGTCATGAGGTATTTTAAATTACTTGAAGTTGAAACTTCCAAAGACAGTGAGTTTTCTTAGAATCCAAAAACTAACTTTACTTTGACTTCAAAGTATAGCCTTGAACCTTGTTTTTCCTAACACAGCCCACTATGCTCTAGGTAAAAGGTAGAAAGTGGCCAGATTTGGCCAGGAATGGGGATGGGGAATTTCAATTAAGGTTTACAGTTTTATGGGTAGCAAGCACAATTTCAGGTGGCCACAGTGTTTTCATTTGTATCCCAAACTCCCTTCATAAGTGCTGTCACCAGTCATCCCTGTGGCACTATATTCAGAATGCTTTTTAGAGTAGAGTACATGTAGATAGAGGATAGAAGCCATACCTACTGGCTCCCACTTCTATCCAAATTCACCTCCAAAACGAGCAGAGACAGAACTTAATGGAATATCACATAAAGAGCCTGGACTAACCTTGATTATAACTAAGATGGAAAAAGAGGGCTCTGAGCCAGGGAATTCTCTTCGACAGTGAGAGGGTCTCAGCAGGTAGCTGATCAACTCACATACCTGAAAGCCTTTATCATCTCATTAGTTTCCAATTGTCTGCTCCTTGGTGCTCTCACACATCATTTAGCTAAAGCCTCAGCTGGTCTTTGTCAGCTCTCATCAGGAGATCCGCATCCTGGGGATATCAAATCGATTTTATATCACAATATAAGTCAAATTGTAAGTTTGCTTGGCCAGCATCTATGAACTACTGTATAATAACTGAAATTCAGCATTTCTAAAACCTGTGTTTTGAAAATGCTGCCAGGTGAAGGCCTATAATGGACTTAGGAAGACCAATTAATTAGGATACTGTTTCATCTGTCAGGATTGTTTAGCAATATTCAAGTTAACAGCCGTGTGTTGCTTCCAGGTGTATTGCTTAATTTCCAAACTTTCTTGTTGGTATTTTTAGATTTTAAAGCATCTGTCCTCAACTTTGGCTTCATTTTAGAATCATCTAGGGAGCTTTGAAATATACTGTTACCTAGGCTTGTTCCACCTCAAGACATACTGATTTAATTGATCTAGGGTGAAGCCCATCCATTGGTATTGTTAAAAAAGTTCTCCCAGGTGATTCTAGTTTGAACCCAGGTTATAAAACCACTGGTTTACAATAACAGCAGTTGCTTGAACTTTTGTGTCATAATAAGCTTCTGCTAGGTCAATTTAAAAAGTGTTTCATCAAGAAAAAAGGGAATTAATATTGAGTACTTTAGCCTTTTTTAGTGAATACAATTCTATACTGCCTCTGGAAAATACACATTTGAATCCTCCTTTAGCCTATACTGTTTTTTATCCTTGATATAATAGATTTTGTTAGCCTCAGAAGTGACATATACATTAAATAACTGCTGATTATTTATTGAGCAACTACTATGAGTAGGATGAACCTCAAGACATGTTATTTGTGAAGAAGGCATATTTATATGAAATAATGACCAATAATACAAGAATTAAGTGATGCTTGTCACTATCCAGCACCCAGTTGACCCTGCACATCTGAGCAATATGCTCAAAAAAATGAATAATAATACAGAAAGTGGAGTGCAGAATCGGCATGAATAAAAACGTCTATTATTCATCTCTGGGTTTCAAAATGCAAATATTCTCCAGAATAAAATCACTTTTCTAATTTCTACCTAAACCAATACTTATTTCACATGTAGTTTTAGGAGTGTTGCTAAATATTCTGTAGAAATACATCTATGTTATCATACAGAAAACAATCTAAACCTTTTAAAAGAAAAGGTCTTATTTTGAGACATACACTTTAAATTTGCTTCATCACCCAGGAAAAAGGGGAGGGAAGATGAAGTATTTGACTCCTCCATAGTCTAGTTGTACTTGGAGTGGTGAGAAAAAAAGGTAATAATACCTTCCAAACTTAATTTGATCTTTCCTCCTCCAGGGTTTTCAAACCATGCCCAATTGCTCTTACAAACAGCTCAAAACATCCAGGTTTATTAGAGTGTTGATACTCTCAGTAATAGATCCACCCACATAGCCAGTGGGCTTTTACAGAAATCTGAAGCAAAGTGATACTCAGTAAACCTTACGGAATTAATAAGGAGAAAAATATCAATAAAGAATTTAAGGAGGTACACAGTAAAGACACAGAACTACTTAATTCACTCCCAGTGTTCTTTAAAGTTTGCCATTGGACTTTCTCTGTAGTCTTATTGCCAATAATAATTCATATGGGGCTCACACAGCAAATATTTATACCACCTGACCACAGAGGTAAAGGATTAAGGATTAATCTTCATCCTTGGTTCATAACATGCATTAATTGTTGGTCCAGGCATGACCCTTTTTTATTATTCACTTAGATATGCATATGTTTACATTTATCTGTTTATCTGTTAATAATATAAGACCCTGAGAAATCACCATTCAACATGAGTCTTGATAATAAATATATGTGACCTTATACAAACCATTCTCCTGCTCATCCCTCACCTAATTGAATTGCCATTGTGATACTGTGTTCATCATTTCTTTAGTTTATGTTTTTAGGTTATAGTTTTAAATTATCTATATGTATTCCTAAACAGTATATACAAAGACAGATAGACATATAGACATAATTATAGATATATAAATGTAAATGCACAAGCTATGTATTATCTTTTGATATTTTTTAATTTCAAAATTTTTCACTTAAAAGATATTATCTCTTGCTGTAATTCATTTTTAAGTGCTATACCATATTTTTGTGTGTGTGAACACACACCATTTATCCATTCTCTTGATGGATACTGGATTGTTTTCAGGTTTTTACTCTTAATGGTGTTACTATGGATGTTCTTATGTATGTTTTTGATGAAATTATATGAATTTCTCTTGGGAGTGGAATTGTTGAGTCGTAAGAAATGTGTATGTACAATTGTATGAGATAATGTCAAATGTTTTCCAAAGTAGTTGTACCAATTTAGACTCTGACCTATTAGTAATGCCGTGGACCTATATTCCCTCTAACATATGGTATTGTTAGACATTTTTACTTGAATTTTCACCAATCCAAATGGAAAAAATTATTTATCACTTGGAACTTGACTTGCATTTTATTTAACAGAACATGTATTTTCAGTCGAAAGACTGTTCTTTCTTTCCCTCATTTTTCTATTGGATTGTTTCTGCTTCCTTTAGAAATTTGTAGATGATTTTTACATATTCCTATTTACTGACTGTCATTTGTGTGATGATAAATATATTTCTAATATTTAATGTGACTTTTCATTTTCTTTAAGGTATCTTTCTCTTGTTTTTGCTCTCCTAGAATTCATTACATTTATATATATATATATATATATATATATATATATATTTTTTTTTTTTTTTTTTTTACTTTTTCAATTACAGTTGACATACAATATTATAGTGGTTTCAAATGGAAGTGGGGTTGGGAGGCTGGGTGAAAAAGGTGAAGGGATTAAGAAGTACAAATTGGTAGTTACAAAATAGTCACAGGGATGTGAAGTACAGCATAGGGAACGTATAGTCAATAATATTGTAATGGATATGTATTGTGCCAGGTAAGTACTAGAGTAATCAGGGGTCACTTCATGAATTATGTAAATATCTAATCACTATGATCTATACCTGAAACTAATATAAAATTTAAAAAATAGAAATTGTGATATATACAATGCACACAGTAGAATATTATTCAGTGAAATCTTGCCATTTGTAACAACATGGATGGACCTCGAGAGAATTATGCTAAATGATATGTCAAAGACGAATACCTTATAATCTCATTTACTATGTAGAACCTTAAAAAAAAGCTCATGGATACAGAGAACAGATTGGTGGTTGCCATATGCAGGGGGTGGACAAAATAGATGAAGAGATTTAAAAAGTACAAACTTTCATTTATAAAATAAGTCATATGGAAGTAATGTAAAGTGTGATGACTATCATTAATAGACTGCATTGTATATATGAAAGTTGTTGAAATCCTAAACATTATCCTCAGGATAAAAATTTTATAACTGTATCATGACAGATATTAACTAGACTTATTGCTGATCATTTCACATTATATGTAAATATCGAATTATGTTGTATACTTGAAACTAATATAATGTATATTAATTATACCTCAAAAAGTAAATAAATTTTTAAGATAATTTCTTAGAATTAACCTCTATCTTAAAATGTCAATGTGTGTGATAATGATTCTACAAACAGATCTAACATCTACCTCCATTCGTCGTACCTTCATTGCTGCCCACAGGAACTCATGAAAGCAGTTAGAAACTGATGGAAGAATATGAGCTTAAAATTTCAGAAGGAAAGGAGACAAAAAGGAGAAATACTCTTGAAAATGAATTTTATAAATCAACTATAAACTGAAAGAGTTTCTATCCTTTAATTTCTAAGAAGAAACACATTCAAATATTGAATGAACATTTATTGAATTATTAATTGATTAATCAGTATAAATACATAGATCTTGAGTTACAACAGCTGTTATAGGATAATTCAGTTTATTATTTGTATGAAATTTCTGGTATATAAAGTTAGTGGCATGAATAACACTGAGACATCAAAAGGGAACAATGAAATTGAGTAAAGTTTCTAAAAGCCCCTCGTTATTATCAAGATAAATGTGAATGTGTCATTTCTATGGAGTGTATGGAAAATGTTCACATAATTGCCAGGTAATAAATTGTTATATTTACTATTATTCTGATTTTCTAGATAAAGGACAATACAGTGGATGGAAGCTGAATATAAGGTATGGACAAACCGAGATGATTCATCTCACATGGTAATTATCCCTAAAGCAAGAGCTCTGCTGGGGTATTCCCTTTGCAGCAGAAGGGTCATTTTATCTTAAGGTCATGCCTACCTAAACTTCCCCATTCCCTGATGTTAACATCAATAACCCATGCTGGGATTAACACAGCGTACCTTCCTAAAATAACCTTCTATTACAAGGTTGAATAGTTCTCAAAACTGCCTTCAATATCAATCTTATGTAAAGATGAAAACACAAGGTTAGAAAGTATAGCTTTAATATGAATCCCTGAGATTCTTCTTCATAATAACATGGGATGATAATGACTCAGATAATGAGAGAATCTATAGCTTGCTATTGATTTCTTCAAACCGCAGATAAAATATAAAACTCACAAATTAGGCAAACTCTTCTTGGACAAATAGCATGGAACGCAGCTTAATTACTGTGCTAGGGGTGTAAGTAAGCTCACCTCATATAATGTGTTGTTTTAAAATTTTATTTGACAGCATTGTATAAATGGTTTACTTTATCAAATCTGGATAATTATTTTCTTTATGCCTATTTGGGGAAAGATATACTACCAGTTATCCTTATATATAAAAGTGTTTCATAAAGCATGCTAGAATAGCAATATAGTACAGTGCAAAGTAAATCACATTTAAGATAAACACATTTGGGTTCATATACTGACAAACTTTAGAAAATGTAATTGTCCAAGTAATCATAACCCATGTAAAGAGTTATAATGATATGTCTCTCACAGGACTGATTTGAGGATTTACTCAGTGAGATTACCTACACGAATCGCCAATCAGGTAATTGGTATTTAACTATCTTGTTGTCTTTCAGTCTCATCAGTAACACTCTGTGAATTGTTTAAAAGGTAAATGTGTGTATGACTATTAAAAAGCCATAACAATTTAGAACTTAAGGCTATTTTTTAAAATCCAGAAACAGTCTAAAAACTTTGAAGTGAAATGTGATTAGGATTCTTTCACATAATGTCAGTTAAAGTGAGAGAGAGTATCATCTTCAAATGATGTTTATATAGCAAAATATATACTACATCTGATTTGATTATGAAAAAATTATGAGCATGAAAGTAGAAATGCATTATATAAAATGTACTATTTTCTGTATCACATTCTATATGTTATGTAAGCATTATATAAAACATTCCATATAATGTATTATATATTGTTATAATTTTATATATCAAATATATATATTATGGAATCATGAATATATTCTATAGTTTTATCCACTGGAACACAGTTTTATTACTGTATATCATATATAATTTATATTTTTATTATTACTTATAAGTTAATATCTCATGCCATATATTGTACATATTTGTTATATTGCTTATTATAAATACTATATATGTTTGTGTGTATGTATATAGATTTGTGTACATGTAAAATAATCACTTATTACAGTTATTGCTCTTATTTTTCCCAAATAAAGAGAGATACTTTATTGAGTGAGAATGCATATTAATAGATTTTCAAAGATTTTTGTTATACTAGTAGCTGCCATGTGTTAGGAAAAATAGGTTGAATGTTTTTTGGAATTAATTGAAAATAGCAGAATAAAGACAATTAAAATATATTCTAGTGATATATACATATCAATAGAAAGTTTTTATTATTTGAAAACAATATGGTTTTATTTATACTTGTCACTTATTTAATTTTTTGTCTCTAATTTCAAATTTTTTACTTAATTTTAAACAGGAGTAGTGGAGTAAAATCGAGTCTGTCTATTGATCACAAAAATTCTCCTTAGTTGATTTGAACATTGCTTGTAATTGTTTATCAGAAGTGATAACTCTGTTAGCATCCTGTCTATTTGAATCATTTTAACATTACCAAGTATTCACTGTGATTACAGAACATCTAGATAAATTTAGTATTATGAAACACAGACTTTGTGTTCCTAAAACAGTATGTATGATAAAGTGTTATATTTCTGCTTTATTCTTAATTCATTGAGCCATTAAAAATCATACTTTTTGATATTATAATGTACAAACTTCGTTTTACCTTAACTTTCAAATACAATAAAAACCTTTCTCTCACTGCTTTGGCATTGTATTTGCAGGCTTTCAGAATGGCTCTGACTTTAGAAAGGGTCAAATGCTAGCTTTCTATACAAAAAGTAGACACTAATATATATCTAAAAATAATGAATATAATCAAGAAAAGTTAAAAGCCAAAATAGTTCTTCCAAACTACTGTAATTATCAGCTCACAAAGTTTCTCCCCTGTATCTCTGCAAAATCACAGTGCATAGGAGGGAGCAGAGTGAAGTGGGAGAAGCATGGGCTGAGGAGTCAAATGGCAAAGTGTTAGAATTTCATTCTGTCACTTATGAGCTGTATCACCTTGAGCAAGTTGTATTATTTCCCTAAGGCTCAGGTGTATTTGTTTCTTTGTTCATTCATTTTGGTTTTTTGTGTTTGTTTGTTTGCAAAATTGAGATAATAATGACTACCTCATATTTTATGGAGGTCTAATTTGTGCAAAATACATGTAGCATAAAGCCAAGCTTACAATCTGCAATGTATAAATTACTGTTATACCTATGCTATTTTGCAATAGTCTTCCAACTGATCTGCTTGCCTCTAGTCCTCAATAATCCATCCTTTGCTGAAACTCTTTACTATATGGTGGATTCGTAATAAACTTGTACCAACTAGCCACAGTCTTTCTAACTTTATTTTTAACATAAAGTTTATCGTTGGGGGAAGAATGCATAAAGTGCATGGGCCTGCTTACTTTTCTTTAATTCATAGCAGTCATGGTCCATGTAATTCAGTTATACATATTTAGAAATTGCCTAAAAGGAATTTATAAAATTGAACTCTATATAGTAGCACTATGCTAGACACTGAGAAATGATAAATCTGTATCAGAAATAGATTCTATTTTTAGAGATAGGAGCTTTATGTGTATGGAGGACAGTTATTTATTATTTATTTATTTATTTATTTACTTACTTACTTACTTATTTTACCTTGCTTTTTAACTTGGATTGTTTAGGAACAAAAACCAAATATAGTTGAATGTTTTCCAAATATTGGTAATATATAATTGTCCAGGTATCAATTTTATTTGTCTTCATAATATTAAAAGCAAGACTGTCTGAAGGATTGAACTTTATTTCCCCTTTAGTTTCTAAGCCAAAAAGCACAGAGTTTAACATTTACTTAACAGTGACAACTTGTGTAAAGGAGTAGCAATGATGAGCTCTCAGTACATGGTAATGTAAACAATAAATGAATGAAGCTAAGTGAGTTCATAATGACACTGTAAAATTAGATTAAGCTCCGTATTAAGCCATTTGCTCCATGAAGTACAAAAGTAAATAAATAAAAATGGAAAAATTAAAATTCACAGAGTTAATGTCCTCAACGCTGAGATACACATACAATATGGAACACTACAAAGGGTGTGTTACATCGTTTATAGCATGTACTGTTTTTAAATGTATTTCCAAAAATTTCCATGTGTGACATTTGTGTGCCATCCATGGCAGAGAGAAGGAAGGCTGAGCACAGTGCAAAGGGAGCTTATATGTGTGTTATTTTGCATGTCGACGGTAAATAAATCAAAAGGCCAGATTCATTCATTATAATATAGATAAATTATATGGAGAGGTTTGAAATTGGATTCTTAATTCTTGCCAAAAAAAAATGTAAAATGTATCCAAATTGTTCCAAATTAGCAAGATTTGTTGGAGATACTATATTGCCTTTCCATATGCTGAGGTTGCCCTCTTAGCAGCTCACAAGAAAAAAGAGGAGGCATAGAAATAGGGTTAAAAGTAGCTCTTCAATTGGGTTCTGCTTTCTGCTCATTTATTTGTCATCCAGTGCTCTGAAATCAGTTGAAAGACTGATACATCTTCGCTAATGGAATTCTTTCCTAATTCTTTATTCTCTCCTGGACCATGTAAAACCATTTTATAGTACCTTGGACATTGCCAAGTGTAGCTTTAGCTTTTACCACCTGTGGTCTCCAAACTCCATTAACTAGACAGGTATCCTAAAATACATAAGAGAATCAGTCTTGTGTCCCAAGAAATTTAGCAGTCTATATGGATCACCAAGGCAAACCTTTTAGACAAGAGGATTAAAAGTCAGAAGGGTTATAAGAGTGCATCTAGTTTAACCACCCAATAAAAATAGCATCTCTATTTACAGATCCCAGGGAGGTGATAAACCCACCAGTGATTGTACCTTTGTAGACAGAACAAGTTCAGTTCCTCATTTCATGGTTGCATAACACAGTTACTAGAAGATGCTAGCTTATACTGAGCAGAAATTAGCCTTCTTGTGACTTCTGACTTTTGATATCCTCTTGTGTGTCAAAGAATCATTTCCTTATTCTATATTATATCCTCAAGTACACATATTTATAAAAACAAGAGTGTGTACATAAACATCTCAAATAGAGTCATGGAGTAATTTGGAATCAAAATTATATATATGTATATATTTATTAATTTTTAAGGAAAATTTTTATATCAAATAGAAATTCAGCATCTTAGTATTCTGAACAAAATTTATATTTTGTTCAGTGGTTGTAGGTTATTAACCATTTTTAAGAGATATTGTATTGTGCTCTCGTATGTTGACGCCTTCAGGGTTTGTGGGAGTGGGTAGAAAAATCTGTCCCTATACTGCATGATCTCTGGATGTTTACATTTAGGGCTATGTATATTTTTTCTGTAGACTTTTCTCTGTCATTTCTTAGTATCAAATTGTGTGATCTTGATCCTGCCACTGTACTTGCCTCTAGCTGAAACTATGTACTTCTAATCTTTTGTGACTTTAGAAATTAGATGGCCAACTCATTACAAAGGTGTCTAAAAATCCCTGAGAGAGTTTCTCATAAGTAAAATACATAAACCTAAATGTGTGCTGCAGTGGACAGACTGAGATGGCCCCCATGATCTCTGCCCCATGGTGTCCATGCCTTTGTACATTCCTTCCTTCTGGAGTGTGAGCAGAACCTGACTTGCTTCTAAACAATAGAATATGGCAAATGTGATAGAACACCACTCCCTTGGTTAGGCTACATTAATGGGATTGCAAAGGGATTTCATAGATGTAATTAAGGATGGTAAGTTATTTATTTTGAACTATCAAAAGGGAGATTATTCCGGATAGTCCTGTCTTAATCAGGCAAAATCCCTTAAAAGAGGAACCAGACCTTCCCTGAAGATAGAGATTCTCTCTCCGATACTGGCTTTGAAGAAGCAAGCTGCCATGTTGTGAGAGGATCTGTGGTGAGGACCACCAAGTGGCAAGGAACTGTGGACTGCTTCTAAGACCTGAGGGTTGCTGACACCCAACAAAAAGCAACATGCCATTCATTCTGTATATACCAAATAATTTGGGGTCAATTTCTTATCTTTTCCTGGGTTCAAGTTGGTTAAACTTATCTTCACTAATTAAATTGTTAAAGAAAATATTTAATACACACATGTATTTATACAAATGAATGTATGCATGTTAAGTACCTTTTTCAACCAATATAAGTGCCCCCCAAAACTTCAGGATACTCTGAGTGTGCTTTAATTACTTAAGGGATATACTTTGATGGAGTGAAAACAGAGATGCTCTTATAAACACAAGTATAGGTGGCTTAGACAAAGGTACTCAGTAAAAGGCTATAACATAAATAATGAAAGATCTGAATTTAGAACATATAAATTTCACTTTGAGTGAAACTGACTATAAAGAATAAGAGGTAGTGGAGAATGTGGTGAAAATGTCCCAGCCCAGAGAGACAGCTGTTATTCTGTCCTTAGAAGATAATTGTCTTCTGGATATGTAAACAGTGTGGCCAGATATACTGTTTTTCAAAAGAAGGTAAAATTTTTGGTGCTCATGTGGTAGCTCCATATTTTTAAAAGTTGCTTATAAATGCAAATTTTGAAAAATAAAATTTAAAACTACTGGCCAAATAAGACAGGATGGTAGGCCACATCTGGCTGCCAATTTGTGACTTGAATTAAAATTAATAACTTATAAGAATGGAACACACATGTTTAATTTCCTTAGATAAGCAGTAATGAGCACTTCAACAGGCTAGAGAAAGTCTACATGGGCTTGTCCTAATATCGCAATGAGGAATTACAGTATCCTCTGCCTTTTGTAATTCCCATTTATGTTGTATTTCCTGTAGAATGCTTGAGTAAAGAGAGTCTATATCTGTTAATCCTTTTCCTATTTGCCTTGAGAAAACTCACCGGTGGTGCTTGGGGCTGCAGCGTTTACCCCAAAATAACTCATGGATCACAGTCCTAACCTTAACCAAAATTTGTCATGAAATATCTCGCTTTTATTATTATTTTTGCATTTCTGTAGTATATCGATAGTCTTTGGAAACAAATGACATCATTTTATTTATGGCATTCTGTTTTTAGTAGTTCAATCGCTGAAAAAATCAAATCCCAGAGAAAGAATGTAGCATTCCTACGTGTGCTGTTAAATGAACACTGGCAGCAACCTGCACTTTTTTTTTCTAAACAGGAAAAGGGTTAAAACTTTGTCCATTATCAATTTAATATTTTGGTAACAGTGACTGAGAGGAAGCAAGAGGAATTAGTAGGAGCAATGAGAAGAAAGGTACATCCTTAAGTATTCCTAATTCTGTTCCAGAAAGTGATGGTCCACACTTGACTCTCCTTTTTCCAATAAATTTTTACACTAAGTGGAACTCCAAATTAATAGATTTCAGACAGCAGTTTGCAAGGAGAGGATAACTTGTGTTTCTTGAAATTATATTTGCCCAAGGGCTTAAATGGTATCGGAATAACAGTACTCATATCTTGAAAACTCTTGCCACAAGCTACCATTATAGACATATAGCCTGCTACAAATTCCACTGTCTATCCCTACCCCAAGTTCCATGCAGCTGGACATTATGTGACATCAAGCAAATGCTCTGTCAGGGACTACAGAATATTTTCCATGTTCTTCCCCTTTTTTTAACGGCATCTCACTCTAGGCCTAATAAGCCTGTTGTGTTACTTGAACACAAATAAATCACAGTTACCACTGTCATCTAATGTTGGTGCTGATACCAATCAATGTGTTTTACAATTGGCACTATGTTGATGACACAATGAGGTGTATGTGGTTTGGAGCGCCTCCTGACATGGTGTTCCCCAAGGAATGCTACCTTGTGCAAACCACAGTTGGTACTTAGCATTTCTCTTTCCTTAGAATTCAACTTCTGACCCATGAAGGTTGGCTAAAGCCTTGCCCTTAACAGCATCAACATCACCCAGGAGCTTGTTAGAAATGCAGAATCTCATGTCATATTCTGGACTTACAGGCTCAGAATCTAAACTTTAACAGATGATTTGTACACATCTTAAAGCCTGGCCTAATGGACCCAATACCTGAGACAGATATTTGCAACTTCCATATCTCTCATAAAGCTCCTCCTACAATGTGCATTCTACCTACCCCTTTAGATACTGTTTTCCAGAATTTTGCAAACAATGCTTTGAAACAAAACTTGCATTTCATTTTTCACTATGCAAGGTTATACTAGAAACTATTGAATTTTTCACTAGAAGCTGCCCTTTCTATCTAATATAAAATTGAACCTATTACTTCCCATCATAATTGGAAAACCACTTTTTATCTCTCTTTAAATCCCTACTAAGACAATTTAAAATGTGCATATCTTTTAATTCAGTAATTATATTTCAAAGAAGTTATCCTAAAGATATGCTCATATAAGTGCAAAAGGACATATGTTCTATGATGTTCACTGTAGCATATTGATAATAGTACTGACATCTATTATAATCATATGTTTCATATAATTTGCCTTTATAAAGTATGAAGAAAATCTGCATGTGACCGATGAGGATGTTTAATAAATACTTAAGGGTACAAACCAAATTACACAATTATATATTAATCAATTGTTATTTTATTCTTGTATATAGTATATGAAAGTGGTACAGTTTCATTCTTTTGTGTGTATCTGTCCAGTTTTCCCAAGACAATTTATTGAAGAGATTGTCTTCACCCCATTTTATATTCTTGCCTACTTTGTCATAGATACATTGATCATATAGGTGTGGGTTTATTTCTGTGCTCTATTCTGTTCCTCTGATCTATGTGTCTGTTTTCATACCAATCTTGTAGCATAATTTGATATCAGGTAGCTTGATACTTCCAACTTTGCTCTTCTTTCTCAAGATTTTTTTGGCTATTTTGGGTCTTCTGTGGTTCCATATAAATTCTAGGATTATTTGTTCTAGTTCTGTAAAACTGTCATTGGTATTTTGGTAGAAATTGCATTGAGTCTGTAGATTGCTTTAGGTAGTATGGACATTTTAAAAATGTTATTTCTTCCTAACATGAACACGGTATAAGCCATTTTCTTCAATGGCTTATAATTTTCTGAGTACAGATCTTTTACCTCCTTGGTTAAATTCATCCCTAAGTATTTTATTTTTTGATGCAATTGTAAATTGAATTGTTTTCTTAATTTCTCTTCCTGGTAGTTTGTTATTGATGTATAAAAATGCAACCAATTTCTGAATATTGATTTTGTGTCCTATGTTACTGAATTCATATAAACTCAAAGTGGATTCAAGACTTAAATGTAGGACCCGAAACCATAAAACTCCTAGTATAAAACATAGGCAGTAAATTCTCTGACATTGCTCTTAGTAATATTTTTTCTGATATGTTTCCTCAGACAAGGGAAACAAAAGAAAAAATAAACAAATGGGACTACATCAAACTAAAAAGTGTTTGCACAGTGAAGGAAACCATCAATAAAATTAAAAAACAACCTACTGAATGGGAGAAAATATTTTCCAATTATATATGTGATAAGGGGTTAATATCTAAAATATATAAGGAACTCATGCAATCTAATACCAAAAGACAAATAACCCAATTAAAAAAAATGGGCGGAAGACCTGAATAGATGTTTCTCCAAAGATAACATGCATATGGCCAACAGACATATGAAAAGATGCACAACATCACTAATCATCAGAAAAATGCAAATCAAAACCACAATGAGATATCACCTCACACCTGTCAGAATGGCAACAAAGAAGTGTTGGCAAGGTTGTGGAGAAAAGGGAACCCTCACTCACTGCTAGTGGGATTGCAAATTGTTGCATCTGCTATGGAAAACAGTACAGAGGTTCCTTAAAAATTAAAAATAGAAGTACCACTTGATCCAGCAATCTCACTTCTAGGTATTTATCTGATGAAATCCAAAACACTAATAAAGTCAGACAGAGAAAGACAAATACCATATGATTTCACTTACATGTGAAATCTAAAAAACAAAATAAATGAAGAAACAAGACAAAAATAAACTCATAGATACAGAGAAGAAATTGATGGTTGCCAGAGGGGAAGGGGATTGGAGGGGCTAGGTGAAAAAGGTGAAGGGATTAAGAAGCACAAATTGAAAGTTACAAAATAGCCTGTAAAAGTACATCATAGTGAACACAGTCGATAACATTCTAACTATGCCTGGTGTCAGGTAGGTACTATACTTATTATGGGATCTCTTTGTAAGTTATATAAATGTCTAACTACTATGCTGTACACCTGAGACTACTTTAATATTGAATATCAACTGTAATTGAAAAACAAAAAATTATATTAATTATATGCTCATTTGAATAAGTTATATATTTAAATGTATATATCTGCACATGTGTTTGTATATACGTATGTACATGTGTGTATGTATGTATATATACATACATATATATACACATATGTAATGTTTTATATACTGCATAGCTGTAAATGTATGTTGGCTTATCTCACCTCATTTTCAACTCTCCTTCCTGCATCCCTTATGGAGGCTGAAAAAGATATAAACAATTGATTTCCCAGAATCCCTTTCAGTTAAGATTGCACATGTGAGACTATTATGACTAATGATCTGTAATCAGAAGTCTACCATTGCTGCCTCTTCCTCTTCTTCTACCCTGCCTAGAATACCACTGTGATGCCTGGAAGTGCACCAGACATTTGGTGACTGACATCAAGCATGAGGACTACAAAGAATAGTGTAGAGTGAGGGAAAAAAATTAATGTGTTTGAGTCTCTCATGGCATCCTAGGGCAACAAAACCAGCACTGGGGTACGCATCTCTGTGTTTGTTTATGAAAAATAATTAAATCCCTGGATTTTTAAGCCACCATATAGATTTTTTTTTACTCATTGTTGTTCATATTATTATCGGGCAACCCATCCCTAACTGATACACATGTCAACAGAGAAATGAAGAGTGGGATGACAGGCAGACACAGTATTCTCACTTCTTAAAATTTTTACTCTTTGTGATGTTGAATTCCACAGTCAAAGAAATGACATAAACACAAACACAAAACAAACTGATTTTAAAATTCAATTAAAGCCAGTGAGTTTTATGCATAGTTCTTTCAAGTCTTAGCTTAAATGAGAACAATTTTTTCACAAAATTGCTTATGGTGTTTATGAATATTGCTAATCCCAGAAACAATTTAATATGTCATATTATAACAGAGTGGTTTTTAACAGGATAAATACAATTACATTAGTGATTATACAACTTAATTGACAAATGGTTACTCTTCTCATGGAAAGGAGGTCATTTCTCTTGTTTTAAAGATTAGTTAACCATCTCTGTTTATAAAAAATGAGAATGATAGGATTTCATAGGATTGAATGATACTACCTGTTCCATTTTTGTTCTTGCTTTTTGATGTTAGACAAAAGATGAAAACAAAACTCAGAATAAGAAATGAGCTAAATATTTAGGGGATTCTTCTTCACAAAGCTGTTTTTTAAAGCAGTGGTCACAGGATGTGTTCCTGTGTAGGCGTGGACTAACTCAATAGTTCTGGATTGCTCAAAGTCTACACATTCCCAAGAAAGGCCCTTGGCAGGTTCCTGAGAGCTGAAATCCGAGGTCTTGGAATGTTCTACCTATACCATCTAGACCCAATAGTTTATGCTAACAATGTGTCTTATGGTAAACACTTATTTTTGCTCTGGGAGTATAGAGTCTGAAGTACATAGCTGAGGTCAGTTGTACTTGGAAGCTTGCATCTGCTTTCTGTTGGACTTCACCTCATGAGCCTTTTCCCTTTGCTGATTATCATCTGTAATACTTTTAATGTAATAAGCCATAACTATGGCTTTAACAGCTTCTGAGTCTTGTTAATCCTTCTAATGAATCATAAAGTATGAGGGTAGTCTTGGAAATCACTGACACAGTTCACCAAAATTAAATAGCCAGAGCTGTAAATGAAAAAATTGCTTGATGCTAATTGTGAAGTTATAAGTATTCTCTCAAAATATCCTTTTGTTCCAAATAGTGGATTAAAGTATAAAGGCATATTTTAATGAAACATATGAATAAATATGAAGTAGAAACAGGAGTCAGCAATTAATGATTATTGATGTTAATATCAATTATGTTTTCTAATATTTTGATTTAACTTGTAATAAAACACTTAATTTGATATTAAAGAAAATAATTTGTGTGGGAAAATACATTATTGCTTTAGTCAGACATGTCAATGGGAAGTAATAGAGCTTCTGTAGACAAGGTAGTTAAGACCATTAATTTTTCCAAAGAGGACATATGGATGGCCAACAGGTATATGTGATGCTTGGTATCACTAATTAGGGAAATACAAATCAAACCTAGCATGAGATATCACCTCACACCTGTTATAATGGCTGTTATAAAAAAAGACAAGATATGAGTGCTGGAAAGGATGTGGAAAAAAGGAACACTTGTGCACTGTTGGTGGGATGTAAATTGGTACAGCCACTGTGGACAACAGAATGGAGGATCCCCAAAAACTTTAAAAGAGAACTATCATATGGTCCAGCAAGTCCATTTCTGGGTATTTATTCTAAGAAAACAAAAAGACTAATTTGAAAAGATATATGCACCCCCATGTTCATTGCATCATTATTTACAGTAACCAAGATATGGACACAACCTAAGTGTCCACTGATGAATAAATAAAGAAAATATGGTATGTGTACACAATGGAATTTTATTTATCCATAAAAAAGAATGAAATCTTGCCATTTTCTGTAACTTGGATGGACCTTGAGGGCATCATGCTAAGTGAAATAAATCAGAAAAAAAAACAAGTACCATATGATCTCACTTGCATATAGAATCTACAACAAACAAGCACTAAGCTCATATATACACAGAACAGATTTGTGGTTGTCAGAGGAATAGATATTAAAAAGTTGTCATTAGAAGAAAAAAAGTTTGTAACTGTATACAGTGATAGATATAAACTAGACTTATTGTGGTGATCATTTTGCAGTATATACAAATATTAAATCATTATGTTGTACACCTGAAACTAATATATAGTTATATATCAATTATATCTCTATGAAAAAGACAATGAGACAAAAGTGAGAAACAACCTCAAGAGATAAAATATGCCTAAATAAAAATAACTTCATAAATAATCTGAAAATATTTTGTGTGACTAAAAAGACTTTAATTTTGTATTTTTTTTTACCCTGCTGACAATCCCTATTTGCTTTCTATTCATGGATTGACACATTTGTTTTAAACATATATAGATTTAGCAAGAGAAAATTTTCATAAACTTAAAATATGGAATAGTGTGAATATTAAGAATATCTTCTTAAGTTAGTAAAATTATTTATTTGTTATTTTGTTTGTGGTTTATTTATATTTCTCTCTGGATTCACTCCATAAATTTTAAGGTTTGGCTAAAATATTTACAAAAGGAAAATTCTACTTTTACTTTGAAAATGAGAAACTGAGACATATGATCTTTTAATGGGAAATATAAAAATTCCTGGAAAGAACATTATATTGTTGGTCATGAACTATTGAAATAAATAATTTCCCAGCATATTCTCATAGAACTGGCAGAAGCCTAGAAAGAATTATCTTGGAGAATCAAAACGTAAAGGAATCAAGGCATATATGGATGTTCATCAGTTCATTTAGTCGATGAATATTTTTTTGGTTACTATTGTGTCCCCAGCCTTGCTCTAGCATTAACACTACCAATAGAAAGATTTACCTTTATGGAATTTATATTCTATAGTGAGTAACTCCACTAGTAAAACATTTTATATATCAGATGGTATGAAGTGCTATCTAGAAAAATAAAGCATGAAAGAGATTTAGAGACATGGTGATGTGTTTTGCAAATTTAAATAACGTCCACGTAGACTTGGTTATGCTGATGTATGTGTATGTACTTGCTTGGGAAAGTTATCAGAAACTATATTTATAGCCTCAGTTTAAAACAAACTTGGAAATTACAATACATAGTAAGTTTCTATCATGGATCGAGTTTGGTATAATATGATTATTAACCAGTAGAAACTGTAATATAAGAGTAAAGTTAAACAGATTTGTTGGAAGTGAGGCAGGGAAGTATTGTTAGAAAGAAAAGCCAACTGCTTTGTGTGTGTGTGTGATGATGCATACTGCAATAAAATTTAAAAACATCTCTTTTTAAATCAGAGTGATGCCAACACATATACAAGTAACAGCTACATTGTAACCGATTTCATATGAAAAAAAGTAATTTGATTTAAATCCAATTTCCACTAAATGGACCTACCTACATTATTATTCCACTGAAGAGTAGGAAATAGTATCTGTGGGGAAATTGCCTCCTGAAATGGTGCCTAATGCCATCTCATCAATCTCCTAGTATTTATGCCTTTGTGTAATCCCTTCCCCTTGAATGGAGGGGCCGAACATAAGGATTCACTTCTAAAAGAATACAGCAAAAGTGATGGCATGCCATTTCTGAGATTGTTACAAGACAGTGACTTCTGTCTTGCTGGAATTCTCTCACTCTCACTTGCCCCCTTTGATAAAGCAATCTTCCATGTTATGAGCTGTCCTTCCAAAAGTCACATGTGTCAAGGAACTGAAAGTAGCCTCTGTCCACAGTACAACTAGGAATTGAGACCCTCAGCTCCATAGCCTGCAAGGCAATGAATCCTGTCAACAACACTGAGTCAGCTTAGAAGAGGATAATTAATGCCTCTGTTGTACCCCGAGATGATTAAGGTCCCACATGACACCTTGATTGCAGCCCTCTGCAAGCCTAAGCTGGAAGACCAGCTAATCTGTGCCCGAATTCCTTACCCACAGAAATAAGAGATAATAAATGTCATTTTTAAGTGACTGTGTTTTGAGTGTCATTTGGTTAGGAAGCAATAGAAACTTAGACATTACTGTTCTCTTAGATTTTTGAGGCAAAGTCTATTTTCTTATACCTGGAAATTTAACATGGTATTTGTGCTGACTATTAAAATGATTCGGAAATTCATTGGCTCAAAAGTACTTAAGCCTGGTCGAGATTTTGGTATGTGAAACAATTGTTAAATTGGAGCCTGTGGCTCCCACTAAATTATCCAATCAGGATTTGAATATTAACAATTATAAAGTTTAAAATATTAAATCATAACATTTTTGTCAATAATTTTTATTAAATCCACACTACAAATTTGGAAAATAAGGGGAGATTAGCATAGGAATAGAGATAAATTGGTAAAAGCCTTTCACTCTGTAATGTCAAAAATAATAGTACCTAATAATTTATATTTTTAAATATATTCTATAAAGTCAACATGAAAATTGTCATTTTGAATGGACAGACACTAAAAAATATTGTGGTGATGAAAAATAGAAGAAATAAGAATGACTGAGTAGTGTATATATGTGGTATACTATGAAGATAGAGGAATTGAAAAATTTTTCCTGACACAGACCACAAAATTGATAACAAACTATAGTGGTTTTGATCACTTTAATATGCAAGAGTGTCCATTATTTTATATTTTTGAAAGGTAAGACTGCTTGTTTCTTTGAATTCTTATTTCCAATATTCTTACTTGCCTTGCTACCTATGCCTGTTACCAGGAAAACAAATTGGACCTTTGCTCAAAATATATAAAATCTCTCATACAAGATAACCATGAGATTTGCCATTCATCCTGTGATCCATCCATCCTCTGTATCCATTTATGTCTTCTTTCTACCGGTGATATTTCCCAAACAATAGAAGACCCTACTCCTGCTTTCATCCAAGTACTAGTTTCTTATTATCCTTTCTCCCTCAGACATAAAGTTAGAACAATCATTAGTAATGGACTTGTTTCCTCAACTCATCATTGTGGCATTATTCAAAATAGTCAAGCCAAGATATGGAAACAACCTGTGTACATCAACGGATGAATGGGTAAAGAAATTGTGGTATATAAATGTACAATGGAATATTATTCAACCTTAAAAAAGGCTATCCCTCGATTCGCAACAACAGAAGTGGATCTGGATGACCTTATACTAAGTAAAATAAGCCTGAAACAAAGAAAAAAAATCACATGATCTTACTTATATGTGGAATTTTTTAAAAAGTTGAATACATATAAACAGAGAGTAGAATAGTGGTTACTAGAAATGGGAAGTTGGGGCAATGGGAAGATGTGGGTCAAAGGGCACAAAGTTGCAGTTAGCTAATGTACAGCATGATGACTATAGTTTAATAATACTGCGTTGAACACTAGAATTTTGCTGAAGGTAGATTTAAGGTGCTCTCGTCACACTCCAAAAAAATGATAACTGGGTGAAGGGATATGTTAAATTAGCTTGACTGTAGTAATCATTTCACTATGTATATCAAATCATAAGGTGTTCTACACCTTAAAATATGCAATTTTTACTTTAAAGTAAAAATAAACTTTAAAAGCTTATAACCACTTTTAAGAAAGCAATTTATATTAAACATGCTTTTTTTAATTTTATTGAGTTGTCATCGATATTCTAGAATAAATTTACCCATTGAGCTCCAGTGTGGATGCATAAAAAGTTATTATATCAGCTGTATTAATGGCTGCCATAATAAATTCTCACAAATTTGGTGGCTTAAAACAACAGAAATTTATCCTTTCACAGCCCTGGAGGTGAAAAGTCTGAAATCACCAATACTAGGAAGAAATCAAGATATTGATGGGGTCACACTCTCTCCCTTGCCTATCCCAGTTTCTCATGGCTGCTGGAATTCTTCGGGCATTTCTGGGCTTGCAGCTACATCACTCCAATCTCTGCCTCCACAGTCACAATGCTATCTTCTCTTCTGTCCTGCATAGTTCATTTTGAGAAATCAGCTGCTAGTCTTATGGGTGTTCCCTTATAAATAACTATCTGTTTTTCTCTTGCCACTTTTAATATTCTTTTTTTGTATCTAAGCTTTGGCATTTCAATGATGATGTGTCTTGGTGTGGGCCTCTTTGGATACCTGATTTTTGGAATACTCTGAGCTTCCTGGGGTTTTATGTCCATTTCCTTTACCAGGTTAGGAAAGTTTTCCATCATTAGTTCTTCAAACAGCTGTTCAACATCTTGATTTTCTTCACTTATGCTGATCAAATGAATATTTGGAGCCTTAATAGTGTCCCATGTGCTCCTTAAATTATTTTTATAGTCTTGGAATCTTCTCGCCATTCTGCGTGAGTGCCCTGATTGGCTTTCCTGACCTCTAGATAGGGCATTTGATCCTCTTCTTTATCCACTTTGTTTATTCCTTTGTTTATCTCATTTAATATACTTCTCATCTCAGATGTGTTCTCCATTTCAGACTGGTTACCTTTTATACTTTCCATTTCCTTTTTTATGTCTTTGTTAGCATTCCCTACACTTCCCAAAAGTTCATTGAACATCTTTACAACTAATGTTGGAAACTGCATCTGTTAGATTACTTGACTCCATTATATCTGGATCCCTGTTCTGTTCTGTCATATGGTTTCTGCTTCCTTGTCATCCCATTTTGGCTCCCTTTCCGTGTCTGTTTCTATGTACGAAGCAAAGCTCCTAAGTCTCCCGGTCTTATTAGTGTGGATTTATGAAGTAAGTGTCTGTTCCGTGGCAGAACCCAAGTCTCTACCCCTCTGGAGCCACCTGTTAAGATTCAGCAAGCAATCTACAGATGCTGTGCTTATAGTTGCATCAAAAGGCCACACCAGAAAACAAGGCCAGCTGCCTCCACCTGTGTGAATCTCAGCAAACAGCACCTAATGGGCTGAGGATGCACCTAGATGTGGCTTGGCTGGGGCCTGAGTTAGGGTAAGCAGGGTTTCAGGGAATCCTCTGGGCAGAGCGACTTCTGTTATACAGTTTGATGATGTCACAGCTATGGCAGTGCTGTGTCCGTGCACTGGGAGGGGGGAGGGCTCAACAGGGAACAATGGATACTGCCAGCACTTCTGTACTGAATGAGTCTCGTCTTGGCCCTCATTCTGACAATATCTCCCTGTAAGTCCCTTGTGCCCCCTGAGTGCAGCCAAAGTGGTACTGGTGCTCAGAGCAAGCAGGTCTGTCACCATGAATATCCACTCGTGGACGCGGGCCCTTTAAGAGGCATCTGCCTCTGCCGCAGCCTCCATCTCCATCTCACTCAGCTGCTCTGGACCGGGCAGCTCTGCATCTTCATCCTGTCCTGCCTTTTGCCCTTGCAGGGTGCTTTCTTGGACTTCTCCCTAGTTGTATGGCTTGTTCATCTAGATCCCAGGTGATTTTTCCTTGCTGCTGCTCCTTGTTTTCATCACAACTTTGATTTGGTTGCCAGAAGGATGAACAGAGCCTCTATCATCTACGCCATTTTTTTCTCCCACTCCTATTATGATTTTTATTGACACTATTTTTTTTAGATTTTTGTATATAAATTACCCTTGCTTCATGAAACCAGATTTTCCACCATTCTATAGTATGCTATTTTTAAATGATATCTGAAAAATCAATTTTGTCAAGGTGAGTTGTTAACTGATATGATGCCCAGTGTTCTTTCAAATAATATATTTCTCATAAATTTTCAATGCCTTTCATGACAACTGGTTTAAACAATTTTGATGCTTTATGTTCTGTTAAAAAGTAATCTACCTTGTTTCAGTTGTCAAATTTGTCACTTTTTGTGTAACATTTTCCTATAATTATTTTAAGCTCTTCAGTACAACTAATGTTTCTTTTCACACACGCACACATTTTTTTCTCAATTAGGCTTATGAAATGTTTGTCTACTCTATGTGGTAAAGACAACTTGGAGTTCATCTTGCTAAAGCAGCAGTACCTGGATAAAAACTCCAGGCTTTTAGATGAGATCTCTGAAGAACTACATTCTAGAATAACAAAGCAGAAGACCAACTCTCCCAAAGTACGAAATCTAAGATCCATAATCTCAGATCCATTTATCATGACAATATGCCCATATCTACCTTCTTGCTAAAAGAAAATTAAATCATCCCAGTAGAAATATAACATCATTTAGGGCTTCTAGGATTTGTTATACGTTTTGTCTAGTGTTTGACCAGGCATGTGTATCAATGCAATGGAATACTTACTATTCATTAACAAAAATAAATGACTTATCAAGCCATTGAAAGGCATAGGGGAGTAACATCATCTAGATGGCAACATAGGTTATTCCAGAATTAGCTCCCACTCACAAGAGAAACAACTAACAACTATTCAAAAATAAAACATCACTGAAAGAATTCTAGAACATTGGAGTGAGGCTGAAGCACCCTCTGCACCACAGACTCAAGAGAGATTGCAGTAAAAGTGTAGAAGTGGCTACATACTGACCACAGTTCCCCTCCCCCAGGCCAGTACAGCACCATGTGGAGAGGTCTCCACTGAAGCTCTGTTTCCTCCAATAGGAAAAGAGAATCCAGAGGGGGCAACCACCACACCCTAGAATTGTGAGTTACCTCATCATGCTAGCCCCAACTCTAGTTTCCCATCATGAGGACTGTAGGGTTATTTGCAGAGCTCAACCCCTGGGAATCAGACTGGAGAGAAGTAGGGGAAAGACTTATAACAAACAGCACTCAGATCTTGACAGACTAAGTTCATACCTGTGGGTGTCCAAGAAGTAATCTCAACTAGCAGCTTCGCTCATCTGCAGAACCAAGTGGGCATTGCACTCTGACTAAGAAACTTCTTGGGGTACATATCTGCCTGATTCAGGTCCTCAAAGGAAGTGTTTTGCCAGCATTGATGCCCACACCCAAGCAAGGGGCTGAGTTACAGCCCCACCCACTGTGGAGAGTGTTTCCCAGCCACATATGACCAAAGAGGCTGGCAAGAATACCTGGAAGCTGTGTAGCCCAGCAATACTTGAGCTGAGAGGTGGGTGCACAGAGTCGATCATCACCTGAGCAGAGCAAGTACCAGGCATGGAGAGGTCCCTGCTGTGTGCAGTCATGAGGTTAATTCATGGCCAAGCCTGAGAGTAAAATACCTGGCCTCCCTCAATCAGAGAGCTTTTTTGGGAAACAGAGTTACTTAGAGTAGTCCCTCCCCTTCCCATTCAGGCAAGAAAGCTGAGACATAGCAAAACATGCTGTGGCTACCAGCTCAATCTTAGCAGAAGGGCTGGTGAGAACACCTGGAAGCTGTGCAACACAGTGGTGCATGAGCCAAGAGAAGGACAGAGAAAAGCCAGGGAACCTGTTTGGTGAGGGAACATGGGGTACAGGTCAGCTTGAGTTAAGACAATGAGGCACTTAATGGCTTTAAAGCTGCTTCTCCTGCTGCACCCAAGTAGGGAAACTACTTTGTAGCCCCCTTCATTGCTGAAGACAACCTTCGGCCCACCTGACCAAAGAACCTAATGAGAGCACATGGGAGGCTACACAGCCCATCCAACAGCCCTGCTTACAGTGGCACTTGAACAAAGAGCATAGGCCAAGAAATTCAGGAAATTTAGTGCACCTTCCTGCCTGATCAGGGTCCCTAAACAACAGCCATACAGGCCCTGGGTCCTGTCCTGCTGCCTTGCCAGGACAGGGAAGCTAATTCATAGCCCCATCTACTACTGAATATAGTACCCAGTCCAGACCATCTAGAATCCAGGGAACCACAGAGCCCATCCTAGAGCCTCAATTGTGTAGGGAACCAACATGATAGTCCTATCCAAACATTCTTAGCCAGTGGTATACCCCACCCCCACTCCTGACTGCAGAGCTTGAACAGTTGCCTTGCTCCAAAATACACCATAATAGCAGGCTCCACCTACCCAAGGATATTACCAGCAGACATGCCCAGAAACCTAAACTTAGCCGATGTTAAAAGCAAACCTGTAAGATCTAGAAGAGGAGCCTGATTACTCAAATGCACAGATACTAATGTAAGAAATCAAGGATAACAATAACAAAAAAGTGGTAAATATGATACCACCAAAGGAAACGATTAAAGCTCTAATAACTGATACTAAAGGAATGGAAAAATATGAACTGTCAAATAATTTAGAATAATCATCTTAAAGAAATTCAGTGAACTATAAGAACAAACAACTAAATGTAATTAAGAAAACAATGCATGAACAAAATGGGAAATTCAACAAAGCAATAGAAACCTTCAAAAAACCCCAGAAATACTGGAATTGAAAAATACAGTACCTGAACTGACAAATTCAATAAAGAGTTCCAAAAGCAGACTCAACCATGCAGAACAAAGAATAAGACATTAGAAATTATCCAGTCAGAGGAGCAAAAATAAGAAAGAATGAAAAGGAGTGAAGAAACCATCCAAGATTTATGGAGGTTAAAATGTGAGGCAAAGGAGAAGTTAAAGTATAAAGTTTAGGCATTTCACATTGAAGTTAAGTTCTTATCAACTTAAAATAGGGTGTTAAATTTAAAGATAGTTCATGTAAACCCCATGATAACCACAAGGGAAAAACCTGTACCAACTACACAAAAGAACATAATAAAGAAGTTAAAGCATACTGATACCAAAAGACATCTGAATGTGAAAAAAAAGACAGCAGAATAAGAAACAAAAAATGATGGATCCACAAACAAGAAAACAATAAACAAAATGGCAATAGTAAGTCCTTACCTATTAATAAGTACTTTAAACATGAACAATAAAATTTTTCAATGAAAAGAAGACATAGAATGGCTGAATGGATAAAAAGACAAGAACTAAGAATGTGACCATCACAGAAAAGACAGGAGATAGCAAATGCTGGTGAGGATATGGAGAAAGAGGAACGCCTGTGCATTGTTGGTGGGATTGTAAATTGGTACAGCCACTATGGAAAACAGTATGGAAGATCCTCAAAAAATTGAAAGGACTACCTTATGATCTAGCAATTTCGGTACTTGGATTATAAACAAAGAAAATGAAAACACTAACTCAAAAAGATTAGTGTTTAGAGCTGTACCACCATGTTCATAGCTTTATTTACAATAGACAAGACATGGAAACAACCTAAGTGTCCATCGATGGATGAATGGATAAAGTGGTGGTATGTATATACATAGAATATTAGCCATAAAAGTGAGGAAATCCTGTCATTTGTGACAACACAAATGGACCTTGAAAGCATTATGTTAAGTGAAACAAGTCGGAGAAATACTGTATGATCTCATATGTGGAATCTAAAAAAAAAAGCAACAACAACAAAATAAATGAATAAACAAAATGAAAAAGAAACAGACACACAGCTATAGAGAACAAGTTTATGATTGCCAAAAGGCAGAGGGTGGGAGATGGGAATAAAAAATAATAAAAATAAAAAATAAACTCATAGAAAAAGTGATCAAATTTGTGGATAGCAGAGGCAGGTGCTGCAGAAAGTGGGAATTGAAGGAAAATGATCAAAAGGTACAACTTCCAGTTATAAGATAAATAAGCACTAGGGATGTAAATGTACAACATGGTGACTATATTTAACACTGCTCTATGATATATAGGAAAGTTTTTAAGAAAGTAGAGCCTAAGAATTTTCATTGCAAAAAGAAAATTTTTTTATATTTTATTGTATCTTTGCAAGATGATGTATGTTATCCGAACCAATTGTGGTAATCACTTCATAATATATGTAAGTTAAATCATCATGTGGTACACCTTAAATTTGTACCATGAAGTATGTGAATTATTCCTCAATGAAACTGGGGAAAAACATGGAATAATTTTAAATGCATATTGTTAAGGTATTAAAGTCAGTCTAAAATGGTTCCTACTGTGTGATTCTAACTGTAGACATTCTGAAAAAGGTAAAACTATATAGACAGTATAAATATCACTGGTTGCCAGAGGTTTAAGGGGAGAGAGGGAGAAATGAACAGCTGGAGCACAGGGGACTTTTAGGACAGTAAAACTATTATGATACTATAATGGTGGACACATGACATTATGCATTTGTCAAAACCCATGGAACAATACTATACGAAGAGTGAACTCTAATGTAAACTATGAAGTTTAGTAATTAGTAATGTTATCGATGTTGGTTCATCGATTTTAACAAAAATATCATACAAAGGCAAGATATATTTAATAGGAGGAATTGTGTGAGGTGTAGGGAAAGAGAGAAAGAATACATGAGAACTCTATATGTTCTATTCATTTATTTTGTAACTCTAAAAGTGCTCTAAAAATAGTCTATTAATTAGAAAATGATTACCAGACATGCAAAAAGAAAGGATCAAAGGACTGATCATTGGGAGAGATAATGTTAAAAAATAAAATGAGTTCACAGGTGATCCAGATATTAGTGTTTTCAGACACAGACTTTAAAATAAATAGGATTATTATATACAAGAAAATAGATGGAAAATGGAAAATTTTTCTGGATAACTGGTACCTATAAATGTAATTAGATGGAAATTATAAAATTGAAAAAGCAAAAATAACTGAAGAATATGTGTAGGATTAAGAGTAGATTAGACACAACAGAGGAGAACAGTTAAATGAAAATAAATCAGTAGAAAGTACCCCAACTGAAGCAATTAAAGAATATAAAAGAAATAAAAGTGTAAGGTATAAATGTAGGTATACAAATACAGATACACACCTCTCTCTCTCTCTCTCTCTCTCTCTCTCTATATATATATATATATATATATATATATATATATATATATTTGAAATATATATATATTTGAAATATATATATTTCAAAGATAATCTAAGATTTGGAGTTGGGGGCATGGGGTCAGCGGACCTTCATTAAAAGAGATACTAAAATGGTATTCATGGTATTCTTCGGGCAGAAGAAAAATGATTCCAAGTGAAAGCAGTAATGCAGAAAGGAATGAAGCGCTTCAGAGAAGATAAAAGAAAGGAAAATTTAATGGAAAATTTAAAGTAACATTAGGATTTCAAAAGATAGAACTGTATTTCTCTGTTATATTTAAAAAATATATACATGAGATAAGACCTCCAAGGCTGGTAGGCAGCTCCATTAATCCAGCACCCTTATCATTTTGCCCCATGATGACCAACATTTCACAAACTTTAAGATGGCTGAATTAACCCATTTATCACATCCACTTTCCATCCAAGAGGAAGGACTGATGAAGAACATGCTTCTTCCTGGTTCTGATTGGAATAGGGCATGATCCTGTCCTAGTTGGACCAAACGACTTCTATTTGTATCCCATTGATCAGAACTTGGTTATATAGACAGACTTGGCTGCTAAGCAAGCTGGGAAATGTAGTCTTTATTCTGAGCAGCAATGTACCCCAGTAAACATCAGGGGTCCTGTTGTTAAATTAGAAATTGAGAAGGGGTTGATTTGGAGAACACTTAGCAGACTTGTAACTGAACTATCCATGAACAATTTTTTCTTATATGAAATCTTATCAACCTATTGCCAAGAGAACACACTCCGAAAACCTCATCTCAAAATCTGAGCTCCGTGGGTGATAATCATCTTCTCCCTCAGATTCATATGTGATACTTATTTTCCAGACATGTTTTATGACCTCTGATTATTTATTATTAAATGATGGAGTATTTATAGAACAACCAAAGTGAAACTCTCACTCATAAAATGGAAAATAGGAAAAACACACAGCAGTCACTGATTTTTAGATGTTATTAAACCCTGCAGGATAGGAACTGTGAAAATCTCATATTATAACAATGCAGTAATTGGAAGTACCTCTGGTTGTATCTTCTAGGCGGGTTTCTTTTTTTAATTTTCCTCTGTGGTACCTGTCTTTGCCCTTTGGCAGGCTTCTTCTTTTCTTTTCCATTATCTTCCATGGCTACATTTGAAGTATAGTGGCAGAACTTTTGCAACTAACTTCATACTGGTGCAGCTTCGGAGGCCTGGCAATTGTTTTATGGGTTAAGCAGTTACAGGATTTTTGCAGTCCTAACTTGTATTTTGTGTTTGTTTTCTTTGGAAATTTTTATGGTAAAAATCTTTACTTCAAAAATGTAATTGATTTCTGGACTATTTGCTATGGGCCAGTTCCATATCTACACATGTATTTAAGCCTTAAGACTCTAGTGTTTCATGTACTGGCCTCTTAAGTTATTAGCAATCCCTGTCTCTCAGCTTAATAGCAGCTCCTTGTGGCCATTATAAGTCCTAGAACTTGAAAAGAAAAGGAAACTTTCTAAATACCCTCCTTAATTAAAAGTTCTCTGCCCTGTTTTGGGCAGAACATCCTGCTAAAGCTACCCCTTGGATACAACACTTTCTAGAAGGCTATTTTTCACATATAAAAATAAATTCTAGAAATAAATCACTTAGAGCATCATAATCTTCATGTATTCCAGCACTTTCTTGTAACCCCATCAGACTCAATGTGTAGCTTCCAACTAATGATCTAAATTAACTGGTAAGAGTTTTGGAGCTCTGCTACATCTGCATCCCAGACAGGATAGAGGACTTTGCTGAAAATTTAACCTTTAAGCCAAGCAGCTATTGAGAATTCTATTACTTAAAAAAAAGTCAATTTGCATTGGAGGAAAACTAGTAGTTTTTCCAAAGTTATCCTTCACTCTGTCTTTTAATTTTTAATTAATAAAATTTCTATTCAATCGTAACAATAATTTTGTATTTAAAATGCAACTAACAAAATTGTATTTGAATTCTACCTTATGACTGGTAAATCTGTTATCAATATTGTGTTTAATACATATTGTTTTTCTAATTTCTTATGATTTTAAGTTTCTTAACATAACATGGTTATTCATTCTTTATTTTTGAGCATTCTTTAACAATAAAGGTATGTAACATATAGGTGCAGCTTTTGCTGTTATCCATACATTTTGGTATGGAATGTTTTATATTGTTGTATAGGAAGTTAATAATTTCCCTTCTGATTTATTTTGTGATAAAATAGCTATCTAGTAGTATATGTCTTTGCTTCAAAGTTGCTTAGAAGTCTAGTAAATTATTTTATATAATTATATCTACTTTTATTGATTTATTAAAATTTGTTAAGTTATTCCCTGAGGCAAAGGACAAGATAAATTTTTAAGTGATTCTGGGCACATTTTTTAAAAGAAACTGCATATACCACATATAACATAAGTAAAGCTCTATGTATTTGCCTATTTTTATATAAAATGAAGAGTTTGAAATATTCATTCAATAGCACAATTTTATCTTTTTCAATGAGATCTATCCATTTCTTAGAGAGCTGTGTTGACATTAGCCATGATAATTTTATTTTGTTTAATGTATTTATTACTAACTCCACTGTTTCTTATACATTATTTTACAGATAAAAAGTCCGTTGCCGGTTTATTTTCTCTAGTTTTATATTTAAAAGTTTTTTCCTTCCCTTGAAGATTTTTTTTGGATTTTTTAAATTATCTTTCCAGGATAAAAATTTCATCAGGATAATTCTCTGGCTCTTTTTGAATTAAGGTTTTTTTTTTCTTTTTTCTTTTTGAGATAATTTTAGATTTAATACAATTGTAAGAAATATAGAGAGATTCCTTATACTCTTGACCTAGTCTCCCTCAATGGTGACATTTTGTAAATCTATAGTACAATATCACAAACAGGATATTGACATTGATACAGTCAAGATATGGAACATTTCCATCATCATAAGGATTCTTCATGTTGTCCTTTTATCCCCATACTTACTTCCTTTCCTCCTGACCCTACCAATCTCTAGTCCCTGGCAACAACTGGTCTGTTCTCCATTTTAATAATTTTGTCATTTCAAGAATGTTATGTAAGTGGACAATTATAGTACATAATCTTAGGTGTTGACTTCTTTCCTAATTCCATGGAGATCTGTACAAACTATTGCATGTATCAATAGTTTGTTCCTTTTAACTCCTGAGTGGTAGTTTATGATATAGACTTATAGTTCGTTTAACCACTCACTCATTGAAAGATATCTGAGTTGTTTCAAATTTTGGATTATTATGAATTAAGCTTCTATAAACATTTGTGTACAGGTTTTGTGTGAATATAAGTTTTACTTCTCTGGGCTAAATGCCCAAGAGTACGATTGCCAAGTCACATGATTGTTACCTATTTAATTTTATAAGAAATTATTAAACTGTTTTGCAGAGGGACTGCACCATTTTACATTTCTACCAGTAATGTATCAGTGATCCAGTTTCTAAGTATTCTTGTCAACATTTGGTGTTGTCACTTTTTTTAAATTTTAACAATTCTGACAGGTATGCAGTGAAATCTCACTGTGGCTTTAATTTGCATTTCCTTAATGGCTATGATGTTGAATAGCTTTTATGCCAACTGTATATCCTCTCTTTGGAGAAATGTATCTTTGGGTCTTCTTCCCTGTTTCTAATTGGCTTTTTTTTAAAAAAAATGGTAAGTTGAAAGTCTTTCACATATTCTAGATATTAGTTCTTTGTCAGATATGTGGTTTACAAATATTTTCTTCCCATATATAGTTGTGTTTTCACTCTCTTAACAGGGTCTTTCACAGAACAAATGTTTTAATTTTGATAGGTCCCAATTTATAAATTTTACTTTTATTAATAGTGCATTTAGTGTCAAGTGTGAGAATTTGTTACCTAGCCCGAGATCCAGAAAATTTTCTCTTTTATTCTGAGTTTATGTTTTACATTTATGTCTTGGATCCATTTGAGTTAATTTTTGTATAAGGTATGATGTTTACATCAGGAGCATTATTATTATATTTTGACCTATGGGTGTCCACTTGCTCCAACATCATTTGTTGAAAAGGCTGTCCTTCCTCCACTAAATTCCTTTTGCACATGTGTCAAAAATCAGTTGGTCATATCTTTAAGGTGGATGGTATTTCTGGATTCTGAATTCCTTCCCACTGATTTATGTGTTTATCTCTCTCCCAATGCCATGCTATTTTGATTTTTAGAGCTATACAATAAGCCTTGATATCAAGTAGAAGGTTTTCTACCACATACATGAGTGTTAAATATAGTCATTATGGTGTACATCACATCCCTAGAATTTATTTATCTTATAACTGGAAGTTTGCACCCTTTAACCACCTTTCTCCATTTCCTGATCCCACAACACCCACCTCAAGTAACAACAAATTGGATTTCTTCTTCTATGCATTTTGTGTTTGTTTTTAGGTTCCACATATAAGTGAGATCATACAGTATTTGTCTTTTACTGTCTGACTTATTTCACTTAGCATAATGCCTTCAAAGTCCATCCATGTTGTCACAAATGATAAGATGTCCTCGCTTTTATGGCTGAATAATATTCCATTGTATATACATACCACCATTTCTTTATCCATTCATCTATTGATGGACACTTAGGTTGTTTCCATATCTTGGCTATTGTAAATAATACTGCTATAAACATAGGAGTATAGATATCTTTTTGAGTTAGTGGTTTTGTTTCCTTTGACCATACTCCCAGAGTTAGAATTGCTGGATCATATGGTAGTTCTAATTTTAATTTTTTGAGGAATCTCCATAATGTTTTCCATAGTAGCTGTTCTGATTTACAATCCAGCCAACAGTTCATGAGAGTTCCCTTTTCCTCACATCCATGACAGAAAATTCAAACTACTTCACATGATATATAAGGTCCTTTTACAGTCTAGAATCATCATTTTTCTCCTTTCTGCCATCTACACTGACCAAATGATTCACCTTTCTTTAATCAAGATGTACCTTATCACAATCTTCCTTTTGTCCTGTTATTTTTTCTTCCTGGAGAGGAGTTTTTCTTGCCTATCTCCTTAACCCACATTCCTATTCATCTTCTAAAACCTATTTAAATATCATTACTTTCTCAGTCAAAGTCTTCTTTACAATTAACAGTTCTTCTCTTATTCTTTCTGTGCCTATAGCATTTTTCACATTATTTTTATGGTCTACTCCTTGTTACTAAAATAGTTTATTCATATGATATTCCTAATAAACTGAGGCCTAGGGGCTTGTCTTAATTTATCTTTATATATTCATGGGTATATTTTAATGCTTGATTTATATTCAGAACTCAATAAATGATTAATTATCAATAAATTAATCCACACATTGCCTCACTCCTCATTTTGAAAGTCCATCCATCTCTTACTTAATACAACCCCATCAGTAAAATGTGGAATAAATTGAACCAAATCTTTTTCTTCCAACTTTTTTTTCAATCTGTGATGTAAATGATGTTAAAATTTTTTCTACTTCTGTTGGACAGCTAGTGCCTCCCTAGAGAGCTACTTGAAGATGCCACATCTTGATCAGAAGAAGGTGAAAAGTACTTTGCTTAATCATTGATAAGTGTTATTGGTACGAGGAGGTTGATAGTTGGATTTGTAATATCAATTTGCCATCCCTAGTCTTATTTTCCTAAATTTGTTATATCAATTTCTTTCAAGTCATGTCTGCATTTTTGGGGAAGCCAAATGCAAGGGACAACAGAAAAGAGAGTCGTACAGCTAGGAATTTCTGATCAAAGTATATTTAATTTGAAATTTGTTAATGTGTAAACTCTGCATATGTTTTCAAACATGCACAAAATGTGCAGTTTCCAATCAAATCATTCCATAATGATTTCTGTTCTTGTGTGATTGATCTCTTTAACATCATAAAATTCTAAATGATTTGTTACCAAGCATACTTTGTGAAAACAGAAAGTGTATTATAATAATAGTTTCTTATGTTCTCACTTTTTAAGAGTAAAAGTAGGAAAAGGAAACCAAGTAGAAACCAAAAAACTGACATGAAAAGAAAAAGCCTGACATGCCCATAGATCAGTAACTTTTTATAGTCATTTAAATGCCAGAAGGGATGGATAAATTATTTATAAGTACTCAAAATCCCTTATCTGAAGACTTTTCAGTTTATACTCCCTTGATTCACTGCCTAAAGGGAGTTTGATAGCAAAAGAGTAAAATCCCTGGATCTACAGCCACACAATAGTTCACACAGATAACCTGTGTACTCCTCATGGGTAATACGAACATCAATGGGAGTCTCAAAAGATTTGTGACCTCTTGTGAGTGTATTTTGATTTCTATTCACTAACTTCACAATATAAGTTGACAACAAAATATTATCTCTGCAGGAATATTGAGAATGTGTCCTTACATTTAACATTTGCTTTTCTTCCTTGCTTATAATGTACAACTATACAAAGTGAAGACAATCTTAAAAAGCAATGTTTCTAGTTATCAAAACATGAATGGAAGACCATTTGACAACATTCATAAATTCAGACTAAATATTAAAAGGATATGCCTTTTAAATAAAGAAATATGTGTAATGGAAGATTAAATGAGGCCGCTTCTCTTTCATTTCCCCAAGTAAAATATTAATTTTGAATTACATCCAATTCTCAATCATATGGTATTTATTAACCATTTATTAAACACTAACATAATGCTTTTCCAGTTAGTTGATGTTTAAAGAAATTAAAGATATATAAACAATGTAAAAACTAGCTATATTTATAATTGGTGCTCACCTAAACATCCAAAAGCCTGATGGAAAATTACAAATTAAAGATGTTTACAATCTGCTGACTTCAAGATCTCTGTTTATTCTGAGGTCTTAGGCATTACACTTATTGAAATCAAGTTTGAAATTTCTAATAATAAATTTACTATTTCTGCTGAAATAAAAATCAGAAGGATACTGTATTCCATTATATTTAAATAATTCAGTGTAATGTAATGGACAGAACCTGACTATAATTCCTCCTCTTTAAATATATTAACACTATCTCATGGATTATTTTATTGGACTATCCAGTTGTAATCTTAGAAATTAGAGAAAATGACCCCAAATTGATCATACCCAAAGCAAATAATTTTTTATGGTAAGAGAAAAAGTGGATAAAGCAATGGATTATGCATTTTGAAAGCAATCCAAATAGGATTATTTACAGATACAAGGTCTTGTATGGTTCTGTGGATTAGATAAGTGCTGCAAAAGAAAATTTGCATGTTTGCAAAATTAACATATTTTCATACATTTGCCTGCATGTCTTTCCGTATTTTCTAGGCTAAAAGGTGACCATGCTAGCATTACAGTGTAGAAATTAAAAGTCTATATTTAATTTAATATCAAACCTCATAGGATCTCACATCTGGGAAAAACACTTCACATTATTTACTCGAAGTTTTCCATTTCACTCATGGGAAAATTATCTTAACATTGCCCTTATTCCCATAAAGGCCCATTTTCAGTTGTTACAGATACAAAATATAGAAGAAGCATGAAAATCCCCTAGTCTAAATAAATATCTCTTTTAAAATAAATGTTTTTATAACATACAAGTTATTGAAAAACATCTCATTAAAATAATTCCTCATTTATTATCAATTAAACAAACATTCTTTATGATTGAATGTTTAATATATGTGAGGCATGGTGCTAACTTCTAGAGATTTCATTTGATTAAATCAGAGTTCTTCTATCATTAAGCTTATAATTTAGAAAGAAAAATAAACTTGTATCTACCTATGCTTTTTAAAAGTTCTAAAAGAATTCAAATGATGCAACATTTAATTTCATAACTTTATATTGCTTTATGATGTGCAAAAAACTTTCACATATATATACTTAAGAAATTCTCACGACTCTGTGAAGTTGGTGCTATTGTCATTGCAATAATAATAATTAGATAACCAAGAATCTGATTTAAGAATACATATATAATGTATGACCATACTCATGTCAAGAAAATAATGTATATTTAACCAAAAAAAGTATTTAATTTCAAGAGGTTTATACTGTTAAAAGTTTAATTAATCTTATACCATATGAATTATGACATTCTTTTAGAAGGCTATCTTCTATTAAAAGAAAGTTTCATCATTTATCAAGGCATTGTTATTGCATTCTAGGAAATGGTTAGAGAATTTACCATTTAACTTAGAATCTCCTATGTGTTAAATGGAACAGCCTAAGGCAAGGACACTGATGCATAAGCTATGGGAACATGTGGCCCAAAAACCTCTCATGAGTGGACAATTATATTGCTTGCTTGCACAAGTTATTTCTTTTTAGAAATATAGTCCTTACCAACCACAAATCTTTAATATAGTGAACATAGCATCAACCACAAAGTTGAAAAAGGTCATAAATCATAAAGTTTAAGTTATTGCTTCTGACATCCTAGCAGACTAAGTAACCTGAACAACTGTCAATGGGGAAAAAAAAGGAAAATGCTGGACAAAATATTTAAAAATATTTTAACTGCATCCAAGAGTTGAAAAACTGGTTAAGAAACATTCAGAGGCCAATAAAATAAATGTAAACTGAAATCTAGAGGAAAAAAAATAAGTTTAGGAATGGCTTTCAACTTGGTAACACTTGAGAGAAAGGTGAACTTGAACTTTGGTTTTTCCGACCCTCTCAAAACCCAGAGGAGAACAGGCAAATCCAGCAGTCAGCCAAGTTAGGGTGTCTAATAGGAAATATCCCCAACATAGTGCTGGAGTCCCAAGGAACTATACCTTCAAAATAAGAATGTACTAGAAGCAAGTCTGCCTCCCTCCTTCCCTGCCTCCAGAATAATGCAAGGAAATATGTCCAACTGAACTTTTCCATTGAATGCAGGGGAAGAAAAATTAATTCTCCTTGAAAATTTGTAGCCCAAATCCAGCCCTTATGTGCATTTACAGCCTGAATTCTCACTACATGAGTAATCTGAAAAATTTCTAGCCAAGAATTTAAAGTGTCCAGAACTGGTGAAACCTCCTGATAGCCTACAGAAGGAAATAAAAATACTCTCAGGAAAAATTCACATTAAATCCAAGCTCCAAAGGATTACCAAAGATAGTTTCCAAAATATAAATTCAAATTCAAAAATTACAAAACACAAAATGAAATAAAGTATTATATATGAAAGCCAGCAAAAGAATCAGACAGTAAGGTCAGACCCACAGATACTTCATAAATTTGATTTATTAGAAAAAGAACATAAGAATAATGATAGATTAAAAAAATGATTGAATATGAGAAAATAAAATATAAAAAGGAACAAACATATCTAAAAATACCCATATTGAACTTGAAGAATTAAACATGATATTTGATATTAAGAGCTCAATAGGTGAGAAAACATGTTTGACAAAATTTAATATCAATTTTTAATTTAAAAATAATTCCAAAAAAGTAATAGAAGGAAAAACCTTTAGTTTGATAAAAGATAGCTCTATAAATCCTACAGTAAAAATCACAATTAATGGAGAAACATGAAGAATGTTCCCTTTAAGTTCAGGAACATGATATGACTTCTATTTAACATTGTATTGAAGTTAAAAGCCAGAAAAATAAGTCAAGTAAATAAATGATTGGAAATGGAGAAATAAGATTGTCATTTTACTTAGATGATGCCATTGTGTTTTTAAAATTCACCACCTACGGATTATTTAATTATAGACAAGTAAGCTTTTTAAAAAGTTGCTTGATAAAAAAAAATCAATGTATAAAAATCAATTGCAAGTAAATGGAAAGTGTAACTTTTTCAGTCTTCAAGTTTATGTTCAGAGTAGGGCATACATCTATATTTACAGTTAAATAAATATTAATGGAGTGGAGAACAATGTAACCAATGCCTAATCACAAATTAGTATATTGTCGGCACTGCGGCAACCACTTACGTGCTCTTCCTTAATCATAACTACTTCCTTCTCCCTAAATGTCAAATGTAAGGGTTGTATTCCCTTACTTTTACTACTAGCGTTAACATATATGTAGGCATGCACGGGCAATATAAATTAGTTTTGTCTGGTTTTCATCTTTATATAAACATAATTTTACTTAACATATTCTTTCATGCATTATGTCTTTTGCGAAGATACCAATAAGAAAAAGGTAAGTAATTAAATAGAAAAAATGGGCAACATACTTGAATAGGGACTTTGCAGAAGAAATCCAAGCAATGAATGAACATGTAAATAATCAGGCTTATTACTAATCAAGAAAATATAAATTAGAGCCACAATAAGATGTCATTCCATACCTAACATATTGGGGGGAAAATTTTAAATATCAAGCATATATGAGGATGTGAAGTAACTAGAACCATTATGTACTGTGGTGGGAATGTGACATGGAATGATCACTTTGGAAATGAATTGGCTTGATAAAATGCAACTTGAAATGCACATATTCTATGTTTCAACTATTCTACTCTCAGGTAAATAACCTAGAGAAACTCTTGTTAACTAATCAGGAATATGCATATAAGCAGTTCTTATCAGCATTGTTTTCAGAGCAAAACCTGGAAACAGTTCAAATGTACATATAGATAATTATCTATATATAGTAATATAGATAATTGAGACAATATATAAATCCCAATATTAAACAAATACTATAGAATATAATACTATGCAAATACTACAAAATTGATGGATCATAGTTACAAGTGATGAAGATGAATACAAAATGCTAACATTTCTGGACCTGAGATTCCTTGTCTATAAAATTAGGGGTTTTCCCACAAGATAAATTTGTATTACCTCTTATAAGCAATCTGAAAAAAAAACCTCTAAGAACATATTATTAATGCTAAAAAATCAGATTATTCAATAAAGAATAATTCAAAATATAATTCAGAATGTATTATGCAGAACTTAGGTGATGGTATTTATGTAATTTTTCACTTAACTCTTTTTTTAATTAATGGATCTTCTGTCTGTAGAAGGGGAAGAGTCTGTGATGCAAGGTTATCAGGCAGAACTATCAGCCAAGGTAGGTTAAAATGTAACTAGTCACAAGATTTTACCAAGGAATATTAATTACTAAGAAAATAGGTTGTAGAAGTGCCCTGTCAGGAGGGAAAAGGTCAAGTCCAAAGCTGAATAGAACAAAGTGCTGAGTGCAGAGAGAGAGGCAGTTGGTAACATGTGAAGAAGGTAAGCTTCAAACAGAATAAATATTTATGTCAAAAAATACTAGAAAAGGAGGCTCAAAGTCTGAGTAGGGTAGTCCTGTCATTTCTGGTAGGAGTGTTTCCTTATATTGGCAGAATTATACTGCACATCTTAAATGGCTCTATGAAAAGAAAAATCAAGATCAGATTAAATCAGACACATTCAGGATTGTGTGTCAATCATGAGAGTATTATGCTAAGTGAAATAAGTCCTACAGTAAAGGACAAAAACCATATGATTTTACTCATATGTGGGATATAAAACAAAAAGCAATAAATGAACAAACAAAACAAAAAACAAAAGTCATAGATACAGACAACAGAATGGTGGTTACCTGAGTAGAAGGAGACCTGGGGGAGGTTAAAGAGGGTAAAGGAGGTCAAATATATGGTTACAGAATAGGCTAGACTTTAAGTGGGGAGCAGCACAGAATAGAGTATACAGATGCAATATTATAAAGTTGTACACCTGCAATTTATATATGTTATTAACCAATAGTATGCCAATAAGTTTAATTCAAAAAGAAAAAGAAAAAGAAAATCAATCAAATCCATTTAAGAGGTTGGGGTGGGAAGGGAAGCCTTGCCAGCATTACAAATTGAAAATTAATTTCCAATAACTTTTTGAGAAATTTGTTACATTATCAGTTTCAGAGGGGAGACAATAGAATGACATAGTAATGTGGAAATTATATTTCAAAAGAGAGCATGGATTATTGCAATATAGTGTCTGCTTTCTCCTCCATGATTTATTATTATTTTTAATTTAGGCATAGCTGGCATACAATATTCTATTAGTTTCAGGTGTACAATATAGTGATTTGACATTTATATATCTTACAATGTGCTCACCACACTAAGTCTAGTAACCATCTGTTACCATGCAAACCTATCACAGTATTATTAACTATATTCCCCTTTATCTTTTTCACCCATTCTCCCCACCTTGTCCTGGCAACCATCATTTTGATCTCTGAGAGTTTGTTTTTGTTTTGTTTTGTCTTTTTTTTAAGGAAAAAATCAACAATTGGACATTCAGATCAGTTTGATTCTGTCTACCAGAAGACAGGGATCTCTGTAGTTTTATACTCTGAGAATCTCAAATTGTGTTTCTCAGCAGCTGGCTGTTGAATTACCAGTACATACTTTCATTGCCTTTGTACCTACAACCAACCACCTTTGCTCCTTCAACACTATGACAGCAGTTGGTTTTTTTGCCTTCCTCATTCTCCCTCTCCTTCCTGGATCCAGACCAAAAAGGTAATCTTTCAGTTCATTCTGAACCATTTTTGTAAATTGGTGATGGTTATATCAAATTATTCTAAATCCTTCACCAGACACTGTGATGCATCAATTTTAATTTACTCTTATCCCTGTCATAGGTAAGTAGTAAAGGCACAGTAATTCAGTGTCTTCATCTTTGCAATAAACCACTGGAAGATAAAAGCTAAACTCAAGTCAAATAATGTCTAATTTAAGTGGTGTCCAGTTGTTTTTTCTAAAGGCAGAGACTGAAACGGGGATTGTTGAGCAAGTAATTTATTGAGGGAGTGTTCTCAGGAGAACTGGAAGTGAAGGAAGCAGATACAGCAGATGAAAAAAGTTAAGCAAGAATGTATTTTAGCTTGGAGTCCAGATTGAACTTGATCCTACCTACAGGGAGTTCTGGAGCATGAACTGCACCACAGAGTAGGCACTGCTATCTGTATGCCCGTACCGGTCAGTCACTGGCCAATGGCTGCTCCTGGGAATGGTGATGGCATTAAGGGTGATGAGGGGAGTATTTCCCAAGAAAGATAGGGGTAATTCTCTGGAGAGGGGCCAGCTATGAATCTTAGCAGCCAAAAATCACAGCAGCTGAAGGATGGGAATAAAGAGCCAGGTAAAGAGAATCTTGGTATGCAGTCAAAAAGATCTACTAGAAGCAAAAAGAAATTTTCTAGAAATACAGTGTTTATTGGACCATGGAATTGGTATAATAAAAGTTGCCAAGTTTGAAATCTGTACAATATATTGCTTGATGCCTCACAAACATATTTCAATTTACTAGAACAAAAGAGATTATGTTTTTGGAATAACTTTGGTTTAAAATGAGACAAGATCTACACTTTTAGAACATAACTACTAATAAGATTTCACCGAGCAACAATACTTATAAACTGAATTACTGATGATTGTCAACTGGAAGAAACTATACCAATACAAATTGCAAAATTTTGAAATAATTGACAGAATAATGAAGATTTGGGGCATTTCAAGACTTTCACTTAATCTTTGAAATATTATATTTACAAAATAAAAGTAAATCACATTTATCTTACCAAAATAAGGGAAAACTTCATAAAGGAAGATATTTCCCCAGAGATATTTCTGAACAGAAACATACAGGTTCCCCCTCTCAAAAAAAAAAAAAACCTAAAATCAGCATTTATCACCCATTCCAAATCAGGTGTAATTTTTTAAAAACCTACTGCTAATAAGTTTTATAATTATTTATAAGCAGAAGCACTAATCATTATAATCGGTATCCATTAGCCCAAAGATGATCAAGATCTTAATCTACAGCTAAGGTTCCAACTGCTACTCAGTCTTACTATAAGAACCTTAACTCTTAGCAACTTTCCCTTCCTCCCACCTCATATAAATGAGAGTGGCCATCCTTCCACACCAAGTAATGTAGGATCTGAGAGCTTCACACTTCTGTTCCTTCTAATGACACAATAAACACTGCTCTGCTCCACTGCTCTCACTTCCATTCATTGCTGAATGCAGTAGTAATTTCTTTACAAGGGGAAAGTGGAAGCTTTCAATATTTGTTGAGTATCTTTTAGAAAACATGAAATTACATATATTATAATGAAGTAGTAAGTTTTTACATCCATGCTATTTTAAAATAACCCTATAAAATATTTATTTTCATTCTAAAGCCAAAGAAACTCAAGTTAAAAGAAGCTAAGTAACTTGCCAGAAGCCTCACAAATAATACATAACTGGACAGATATTTGAGCCCAAATATTGATTGGCTTTTTAAAAAATTTGTGCATTTCTTTTACACCAGTTTTTCCACAAGTGTGCCCCCTGGACCATCAGCATCAGCATCATCTCAAAACATGTTGGAAGTGAAAATTCTTATATCTTTTTACAGATGTACAATATCAAGAGACTAGGGGAAAAAAGCAACGGGTAGAAAATATTTGCAAAAGCTACATCTGATAAAGGACTGTTATCTAAAATATACAAAGAACTTTTAAATTTCAACAATAAGAAAACAAAAAACCTGATTAAAAGATGGGCCAAAGACCTTAACAGACCCCTCCCCAAAGAAGATATATGGGTGGCAAATAAGTATACAAAAAGATGCTCCGCATTATGCATCATCGGCACAATGCCACTTAAAACAATGAGATAGCACTGTGACACTATTAGAGTGGCCAAAATCTGTAACACTGACAACACTAAATGCTGGGGAGGATGTGGAACAACAGGAACTCTCATTCATGGCTGGTGGGAATGCGGAATACTTCAGCCACTTTGGGAGACAGTTTGATGGTTTCTTACAAAATTAAACATTCTCTTACCATGCAATCTAGTAATTGCATGCCTTGGTCTTTACCCAAAGGAGTTGAAAACGTATGTTCACATAAAAGCCTGTACATGTTTGTTTACAGCATCTTTATTCAGAATTGCCAAAACTTGGAAACAGCCAAGATGTCCTTCATTAGGTGAATGAATAAACAAATTGTGGTACATCTCCAATCAATTAAATGAATATCTTCAGCATTAAAAATAAGTGAGCTGGGGTGAGGAGGATGGGAAGGATCACTGGTAAGATCTCCAGGTGAGGCTTGCACACCCACCCCTGCCCTGGTCCCCAGAGCCTACCTGAGCAGCCCAGCTTGGTCATGATTGAGACATTCCTCATCTTCAACAACCACTAGAAGTCTAGATGGCTTTACAAGTTCTACCAGCCTTACATTAACTGGTGGATCTAATAAATCGACTTATACACATTATGCAATGTTATATTTTGTCTTCTGTGTGGATTCTTCAGAAAGTGAGCCTGGCATTTTAGACCTAATTCAAGTATTTGTAGAAATATTAGACAAATGTTTTGAAAATGGCTATAAACTGGATTTAATCTTCCATGTAGACAAGGTTCACAATATTTTTGCAGAAATGGTGATGGGAGGAATGGCTTTTGAGACCAACATGAATTACACAAATCTATGCACAAAACATACTGGAAAAATCCGAGGCTGGCTTAGTGGGAGCTCCAACCCATGCTACGTTGGCTGTAAAGAATTTGAATCTTCCTTAGATCTCAAGAAAATATTAATATTGGTAACATCATATAAAAGTGCCAAACCTTCCATCTTTTAAATAAAAAATATGAAAGACCACTCTCAAGTAAAATCCATTGAGAAAAGCCATCTAAATTTATCCTGAAGTTGTTTACCAAAAATAGAAAGGAGAGTCTTAATTTTTGCTCTTGTACTTAAGTCGAGGTCTTGTAGAGAAGAAGTATTAGCTACAACAGTATTTTGAAAAGTGTTTGAGACATTTCTTTACATTATATACAATCCCAAATGTTGGTGCTGCATTCCTTAATTCTTTCTGTTATTTGTCACAATTGTTATTTAAAGAACCAAGAACGTATTTCACGGACACATTATGACCTTTTACTCTTAGTTTAAATACAGTCTAAGGTAACTGTACTTCTAAAGCAAAATAGATAGGTAGGTAGGTAGGCAGGCAGGCAGGTGGATGGATGGACGGATAGATAGATAGATAGATAGATAGATAGATAGATAGACAGATAGATGACAGTTAGATAGATAAATAGATAGATAGATGGATGGATAAGCAAGCAAGAAAGCTGTCCAGTCATGAAAAGACATGGAGGAACATTATATTTATTTAACGAGTAAAAGAAGCCAATCTGAGAAGACTACATACTGTAGGATTCCAAGTATATGATATTCTGGAAAAGTCAAAACTATGGAGATGATGAAAAGATCAGTGGTCACCAGGGGTTAGGGGGCAGGGAGATGAATAGACAGAACACAGAGGTTTTTTTTGTAGCAGTGAAAATACTCTGTATGATATAATGATAGATATATGTCATTATATATTTGTCCAAACTCATTGAATGTATAACACCAAGAATGAACCCTAAAGTAAACTATGGACATTGAGTGGTTACAATGTGTCAATATAGGTTCATCCTTGGGGGAAAACAATGTACCATTCTGGTGGGTGATGTTGATAATGGGGGAGGGTATGAATGTGTGTGTTCAGAGGGTATATGGGAAATCTCTGCATGATTTTCTCGATTTTAATGTAAACCTAAAACCGCTCTAAAAAATAGAATTTTTAAAAAAGTAAAAGTTCTATTTCAAAAGCAACTTAGATCCCTTAAAAAGTCAGTTTCTTCCTTAGCATTTCACCAGTGTGAGTGTGTAGGAAGAGAAGCTGTTTTTCTAAATGATATTTTTTTTTCTAACTACAGATTTTGAAAAGCATTTAAAAACAGTTTCACAGTGTACTCTCCTGGATGAAATCTTTCCTTTGATGCAGAAGAGTGACATTTTTAAAGTATTTTTTAAATAACTGTTCTACCAAGTCAAAGTTACCTCACTCTAATGTCTTTTCAGCCTCTTGCTCCTCTTCTCCCTTCATTATTTTTCCAAGTCTTTCAGCACTACTGATACAATTTCCCAATATTTTATTACGTGGGTCGGACCACATGAAATATTTTATTCTAAGTTGTCATCCATTCTGAAATCATAAAGAAAAATATTATAGGTAACAGGACTCAAATTTTGTCTGGGTTTAATTTTCGTTACACATTTAATTCATTCAACCATTTCTCTCTGATTAACTGTGCTTTTTTAATAAAAGAAACACAAAAAGCTCAAATCTACATGGTTGGAAGTAGAAATATAAAGATTAAAAATGAGTTTACTTTAAATGCTCAACAATTAAAGAAAATAAACAGCATCCTGGAGTTTTACTGCAACACTAGCAGTAGCAGAAGGGGAATGTCATATTCACTATACCCTTTCTTGATATTTTACCAAACTTGTGAACTCTGTCCAGGGTCTTGAGTCTTCTGCAGCACCTATGACACTGTGGCAGCTAAATAGTTATCTTGCAAGTAGAGCAAAAGCTACAACTCTTCATAGATTTTCAAAAGATCCACCCAAAAGAATTAGACCAATTACTGTATCTCCCAGCAACAGTTCATGGTCCCACCAGTCAAAATGGAAAACCTAGTAGGTCACAGGGTATAGGGGAGAAGACTCATAATGGCATTGCTATAGCGAAGGAGAAAATTTAGCCCTAGATTAAAGGCTGCTCTAGTTTTATCTAGCAAAGCCTAAAAGCAAGTCTTGAAAGGATCAAAGTATTTCAAAGTAACTTAACTGTGATTCAGAAGAAAGTTCAAGCATGTTTAGGGCCTAAAATTTAATTTGGCACTTCTGGCATTTGATTTGAAAAAATGACTGGACTTACAAAGAAGGAGGAAAATATTACCTAAAATAAGGCGAAAAACAAATTAATAGGAACAGATCCAGAAATTACACAAATATTAGAATTAGTAGATAAGAACTTAAAAATAGTTATTATAACTATATATCATATGTTCAAGAAGGTAGAAGAAAGACTGAGCATATTAACCATGATACATTGTATAATATTAACAGGAGATTAGCCACTGTGGGGAAAAAACGATAGTAATGAACTTGAAGTCATAACAATAGGAACTGTCTAAAATAAAACTGAAAGAGACTAAAAAAAATGAACAGAGTACCAGTGAGCTGTGGGACAATATCAAGTTGTCTAATGTATATGTAAATAGAGTCCTTAAAAATGAGGAGAGGCAGTGTGAACAGAAAAAAAATATTTAATGAAACAATACCCAAAATTTTTCTAAATTTGATTAAGACTATATACCCAAGATTCACAAAGCTCAACGACCCACAGGTACAAGAAACATGAAGAAAAATATCCCATGGCACATCATAATCAAATTGTTCAAAACAAGTGATGAAGAGAAAAATCTTAAAAGGAGCCAGAGATAAAGGCTCATTATATACAGGAGAACAAAGGTAAGAATTAGAGCAGACTTCGCATTGGATTTAATGCAAATGAGAAGACACTGGAGCAGCATCTTTAAAGCAATGGTAAAAAAGAAAGAAAACTATAAACCTTGAATTATAGTATACCCAGTGAAAATACCGTTGAAAAACAAAAATGAAGTAAAGATTTTTTCAAACTTACAAAAGCTGAAATAATTCTTCACCAAGATTTGAATAACAAAATATATATATAACCAAATATATACATACACACACATATATATAAAAATATATATATATATATATATGTGTGTGTGTATATATATTTATATATATAAATATATATATAAATATAAATATATATAAATATATATTAAAAGAATATAATATTTATATATATATATAAAAAGAATTCTTCAGGTAGGATGAAAACAATACGAGATGAAAGTCTAGATTTTCACAAAGGAATGAAGAGCACCAGAAATGCGAATAGAAAGACTTTTCAAATCATTTTTAATACTCTTGAAAATAAAACTGTCAATTTAAAACCAAAAGAATAATAATGCAGTGTGTGGTTTATAGCATACATAGAAATAAAATGCATGATGATCATAGCACAGGGGCTGAGATGGGGGTAAAGTTTTACACTGTGGGTAAATTAGTATCATGTTAATTTAGGAACTACGATAAGTTAAACATGTACATATAAACCGTAAAACGATCACTTAAAAACAAGGATTATAGCTAATTAGCCAACAAAGGAAATTAAATTAAATCATAAAAAAATACTCATTTCAAAAAAAGACAGACTAGGAGGAACAAAGGAAACACATAAAAGAAATTAGACACAAATAACCAGATGATTTAAACCCAGTCATATCAATAATCACATTAAATTTAAGTGGTCTAAATATACTGATAAAATGTAGAAATTGCAAAATTGAATAATATAGAAAGTAAAATCAAATCATAGGCCAAACCAAGAAACCAACTTTGAATGTGAAGACAAAAATAGTTTAAAGTAAAAGAATGAGAAAAGATAAAGCACACTAACACTAAATAACAGAAGGCCATAGCAGCCATAAAGTAGATTTCAGAACTAAGAATATTCTTTAGGGTGACTAAGAGGCTACTTTTGATAAGATAACTCCTGAAGAACAACAAAATATTAAAATTAATGACTCAAATGTGAGTTCTGGTCACTATCCATCTTTTTTCTTTTCTAAGCTTTATTTTCCTCAGATATATCATAAGGGATTTGGGCTCGAAGATTCTTAATTCTTAAACATTATTAGAAGTCTAGATTTTAGTAAGTTTTCCATCACTGAAACTTGTCAAACTATTTTGATGGTATTCATGAATTGTGTAAAACATGGCCATTACAATCATCAAGTCCCATAAAACTGGAATCCTAGGATTCTACTTCAATATCAATAAGTATATATTTATAAATATTCATGAATTATTGAATAAGATAAAGATCTCACAATGACTTAATGGGGGTTTTGTTGATGAGTCCAAAAAAATTCTTCCTTGAAAGTCTAATTAAACATTTATAAAAGAGTGTTCACTTTTAAATTTCTACATTGGTAGGTAGACCTACAGGGAGATGAAGAAAACTTGTTTTAGTGCTAAGCAACAGATGGCAGATAAAAGATATTATCATACACTTTCAGCCAGGCAGCATAAATTGTTCAAATGTATTTTAACAGCTGCTAAAGCAAAGAGAGATACAGAGGAGATAAAGCAAATAAACAAAGAATTTCAAATGATACTATGGAGATTAATTAAGGAATTGTGTAGTTTTAAAGCTATATATTTCTGTCAATTCCAGCCTTGTCTAGGTTCTTAATTGTTCTCTTTAAACTTTTAACACCTCTGAGAACTGTTATCCTGTGTCCAGGTACTCTGCCCATTTTAAGGAACTACCAAAAATTCCATAGTTGCCTCCTGGGGGAAAGTGAAACTCAAGTTAACCAAGTCCAGGTCAATTTCTAGCTATAGAACTGACTGTTCTCAACAATGAAATACATATCCTAATTGATCCTGGAATTGACTTGGCAGGTTGTAAGGTTTGAAGTTACACTGAATGACAGGGTGGTGTGCTGAGGAAGATAATGGTCCAGGAGTCAAGAGACAGGTCTTCGTTATGGGAGTAACAGTATGGGACCCCTGATAAGTTACTCGGCATCTCATAGCTCAATTTCCTTATTTATACATTGGGGGGGAATTCATTCCTGCCCTGTCTAGCTCAGAGGCCTTTTATGTGGATCAAATCATATAAACGAAATAAAACATTTGCTAATAGTCAATAGAAAAAAGAGGAAATGGACAATACCTAGGAAAAATTATTTATGAATCTTTCCATATATTTTTAAGGTTTATAGTGCTTAATATTTTATAAATTTAAGATATAGTTTATCACTTCATTTTTATCATAAATTATTGTATCATTTTTATATTATCTTATTATTTATTATTTTATTATTAAAATATTCTTTGAATTATTTAAGGAAAATATACCTAGTTTTCAATAAAAGAAACTGAAAAAGGGATTGCCCAAGTTCAAAACCTAATTCATGACATAATCATTGACTTACCCTCTGTGTAAGAAGGACTTTTACAACAATTTGAGCTGCCCAGAAAATATAATAATCTGTCTTTTAAAGCAGGAGTTCCCCACCCCCAGGCCATGTACCTGTACCAATCAGTGGCCTGTTAGGAACCAGGTTGCATAGCAAGAGGTGAGCAGTGTGCCAGTGAGCGAAGCTTCATCTGTATTTGCAGCCGCTCCCCAGCGCTAGCATCACTGCCTCAGCTCCACCTCAGATCATCAGGCATTAGCTTCTCATAGGAGTACTGGTCCCTCATGCCAAAAAGGTTGAGGACAGCTGTTCTAAAGGAATGAGCTTCACTTCTGTAGATATTGTAAGGATTATTACTGTATTGAAAGGAAGGAGATAAATGAATATTAAATGAATCCCAGGCTGCCAAAGGGTCCATGTCACAAAAAATGCTGTAGAACCCCAAGGCTTAGCAATTCTCCTACATAATGGGGCTTGGCCTTGATGTGAAGGCAAAGACAAGACTTGAGCAAACTGTGGGAGGCAGAGCAGAGGGAGGCTTGCTTGAACTGGATAGTTCTATAGGATAGGAATAAACAATGCATTGCACCATCTCTTGGATGTGATATGTGAACAAGTGTCTCTCCAAATTGACAATGGCAATGGACATTCTGGTGTACAGTTTAAGAAGATGAAGTCAGCAGCTACTGTTCTAGAACATTAACCAAGTCTGGTAAAATTCTGGTCAGACTCACCACTGGAAGACTTAATGTCAACATAACACATACACACACACAACTTTGATATTTTGCCAAGGCAATAATGGTTCCTATTTTACTACATTTAAAATATGAAATTGTTTTTTCAGGATAAAAAGAGTTCCAGAGATGGATAGTGGTGATGGTTCCACAACAATGTGAATGTACTTAATGCCACTGAACTCTACTTAAAAAATGTTATGTTTATGTCATCTGTATTTTACCACAATAAAACATTTAAAATATTAAATTATATACATTTAAATGTCAGTATATAGCTATAATTAATAATAAAATTTAAACTCCCCCACCTATACATAATCTAAACAACGAAACAGCCATGAGTTTGCCTATAAGATACCTGTGTTAATTGAAGAAGACAACTTGCAGCAGTTACATTTTGGGGAAAAAAGCAAAGCAAATATCCCTTAGAGGTAAATGTCCCAGTATTTTCTTTAGTTTTAAATAGCACTTTAAAATTTAAAAATTGTTATCAAAGTAGTGTTTCCTGCAAAGTTTCTTTTTTTTAATTTTTAAATTTTATTGGGATGACATTGGTTAATAAAATTATTTAGGATTCAGGTCTACAATTCAATAATACCTCATATGGATATTGCATTGTGTGTCCACCAAATTTCTAAAAAATACATTTCTAAGATAGATAGTACTATATTAATGTTGTTAATAAATCTATTAATATGAAAAAATAATAACATTTTAATTACTAAGCCTCACAAGAACCCTATAAGGCAGGTACTATTATTATTTCCATTTCAAAATAGGAGTTTGAGATTTAAAGAAATTAAAGTATTTAGCCAAGGTCATGAAAGAGGAGAAGCCTGGATTTGAACTAATTAATTTCAAATTAGATCATGGCTTATGAGATGGATGTTCAGCAGGAACCATAGCAAGAAATTTGCTTACATTGTTCCATTTATTCCTCTATACTCCCATTAATTCAGTACTATTACGATCCTCTTTACAGATGGGCAAACTAACATTAGTGAAATCTACAGTCTCCCAGGTAGGATACAACAGATCTGGAATTCTCCCTAGGCAGTCTGACTCCAAAGTCAATATTTTTAAATCCTGCACACTACTTCTACTGCTTTTGTAAAGTAAAAGAGGTACTTAAAATGCCTTGTGCATAGAAATACTATGATCACCTTATCCTTTATCACAGTGCACGAAGGTGTAAATCCTTCCAATTCTTCAAACTTCATTATATTTTTCATTTGTACTGAGTTACTTTCTTAGGCATGTGAAACACATTAAGGATTTTGAGAACATCCACTCATTTGAGCATCATGTTGGGTTATGTAGACTTAAGTTCTCTCAATGTAGAAATACAATAATATCCTTTTAAATAGAAAACTCTGTGCTGTTAAATACAGCCAGGTGGTAAAAGCTTCTCATATTTAAAGAGAAGAAAGCCCAACTACTTAGAGAACTAAAAGGCAAATAAGTTATAGAAATGCACTTTCACAATATTAATTGTCCTTAGTTTACTTTTGCAAAAACAAAGAGGGGCCGTCATTTGGCAACATTTCCTGAAAACCTCAAATAACAGTCTACCTAGTAATTGCTTCTTTTAAAATGTACATTATACAAATCGCTTCTGTGGTATTCCTACCAAAAATGTATAACCTGAAACTAATCATGAGGAAACATCAAACTAACTTAAATTGAGGGATATTCTACAAAATAACTTCCCAGTACTCCTCCAAAATGTCACAGTCATGAAAGGCAAAGAAATCTGAGGAACTGTTCCAGATTTAAAAAGACCAAAGAAATATGATAATTGAATGCAATGTGGATCCTGGACTGGATAATGGACCCTGGAGATTGTTTTTTTCTAAAAAGGATATCGCTGGGACAATTGGAAAAAAATCGAATGGTTATCTGTGGATTAGCTGACAGTATTATATTAGAATTAATTTCTTGATTTAAATGTACTCTCGTGATGTAATATCTTTGTTTAAAAAAATAGAGGTAAAAGAATGTTATTTTTACAACTCTCAAATATGTCAGGAAAAATATACATCCCAATCCATTGTTTTTATGAAATCAACTTTGCATGCTTTAACCTGCTATTAAATTATTTATGGATTTATTTGGTGCCAAGAGCCAATTTGTTCATTTCTGAAGCACCGGACATGCATTAGCATTTTAGAAGACATAAATATTATATTGGCAATGATGTTTCCTATATTCACTTTATTAAAAATCTAGCTTTGGGTAATTACTTCTCTATAAGCCATATCTGTAGTTTGAAACCCTATTATAACCTATAAGTTGTCTTGGCTTCTCCAAGCAATATGAGAAAGGCAGGGTCTGATGATATTTGGCCAACACAATTTGCATCCCAGCTCTCCTTCTCTTCAACTCTAATGCCCAGCTTCACTGGTCATTCCCTAGTCAGCCCTGAATATTCTGGGAAGCCCATGAGACACTGGACTCTGATCCCTGGATGATTTAGACTTTGTCAATATACTAAATGTGATATGCTTTCTGCATTATTGTCTCAAATCCTTGAAAATCTCTGACTATGACCTCAAAGTAACCTATGGCATATTGGATCCTCAGATTAAAAGAGGGATACTCATGCTCCCAACCCTCCACACCATTGATTGGTTTTAAAATAATCAAAATAAAAGCTTCCCACTTTTATATTTTTTAAATGCTAGATTAAGCCCTAAGCTCTGACAATTTCTGAGGGCTAACTTTTTTTTTTAGCCAGTGTAACATAGCATTGTTTTATTTTATTTTTAAAAATTTTAATTAGTTTCAAGAATACAGTACCTTGGTTAGACATCTATATAGTTAGTAAAATGATCCTTCCAATTGCTCCCTCTCTCCCCTGACCCTCCACCTAGCCAATATATTAATGCTAACTGCATTCCCTATGCCGTGCTCCCCATCCCTGTGACCATCCATCAGCTACTAATTTGTACTTCTTTAACCCTTCACCCTATTCACCCAGCCCTCCAAACCCTCCTCCCCTCTGTCCATCAATAACTTGTCCATGTTTTTGATTATTTTGTTCTTTTTATTCCTTAAATTCTGCATATAAGTGAAATTATATAGTGTTCATCTTTCTCTGTCTGACTTAAACACCTTCTAGGTCCATCAAAGTAATATCTTTTTCCATGCTCTTCCTTTTCAAATGTAGGGGTCTTGTTTTTTTATCTTTTCGGCCACTCTATCTTTTGGTTGGAACACTTAATTCTTTTCCATTCAAGATACTTATTGATTGATAGGAATGTAGTTGTTACCATTCTTTATTCCTGTTTTTGATACATGTTTTTTCTTCTTAAAGAAGTCCCTCCAACATTTCCTGTAATACTGGCTTGGTGGTGATAAATTCCTTTAGTTTATTTTTTTTTCTGGGAAACTCTTTACCTGTCCTTCAACTCTAAATGATAGCTTTGCCAGGTAAAGTATTCTTGTTATAGATCCTGGGTCTTCATCCTGTCAAATATTTTTTGCCAAGTCCTTCTGTCCTGCATAGTTTCTTTTGAGAAATCAGCTGCCAGTCAAATAGGTGTTCCTTTCTATGTAATTATTTGTTTTCCTCTTGCTACTTTTAATATTCTTTCCTTATTTTAACCTTTGGCATTTTAATGATGATGTGTCTTGGTGTGGGCCTCTTTGGATACCTGATTTTTGGAATTCTCTGAGCTTCCTGGGGTTTTATGTCCATTTCCTTCACCAGGTTAGGAAAGTTTTCCATCATTATTTCTTCAAACAGCTGTTCACCATCTTGATTTTCTTCACTTATGCTGATCAGATGAATATTTGGAGCCTTAATAGTGTCCCATATCCTCCTTAAATTATTTTTATAGTCTTGGAATCTTTTTTCTTGCCATTCTGATTGACTTCCCTGATTGGCTTTCCTGTCCTCTAGATAGGGCATTTAATCATCTTTATCCACTTTGTTTATTCCTTTGTTCATCCCATTTAATATACTTCTCATCTCAGATAATGCATTCTCCATTTCAGCCTGGTTACCTTTTATACTTTCCATTTCCATTTTTATCTTTGTTGGCATTCTCTACACTTCCCAAAAGTTCATTGAACATCTTTATAACTAGTGTTGGGAACTCTGTATCTGTTAGATTACTTGATTCTATTATATCTGGATCTCTGTTCTGTTCTCTCATATGGTTTCTGCTTCATTGTCCCATTTTGGCTGCCTTTCTGTGTCTATTTCTATGTATGAAGCAAAGCTCCTAAGTTTCCTGGTCTTATTAGTGTGGATTTGTGAAGTAGGAGTCTGTTCAGTGGCACAGTCCTGAGAGGGGTTCAGCTGTAGGCCAAACTTAGTCCAAGCCTCTACTGCTCTGGTGCCACCTATCAAGATTCATCAAGCAATCCACAGATGCTGTGCTTATAGTTGCCTCAAAAGGCCACACCAGAAACCAAGGCCAGCTGCCTGCACCAGTGTGAGTCTCCGCAAGGAGCACCTAATGAGCTGAGGATGCACCTGGATGTAGCTTGGGTGGGGCCTGAGTTAGGGTAAGCGGGGTTTCAGGGAATCCTCTGGGCAGAGTGACCTCTGTTATCCAGTTTAATGACATCATAGCTATGGCGGCGCTGTGTTTCTGGCGCACTGGTTGGGAAGAGGGCTCAAAAATGGACACTGTCGCACTTCTGCACCAAGCGAATCTCACTTCGGCCCGCACTTGACAATGTCTCCCTGTAAGTTCCTGGTGCCCACTGCATGCAGCCAAATTGACACTGGTGGTCAGAGCAAGCAGGTCCGAAAATCTGCGAAAATCTGCTCACAGACATGGTCCTATTAAGAGTTGTCTGCCTCTGACACAGCCTCAGTCTCATTCAGCTGCTTGGGACCAGGTAGCCCCACGTCCTCACCTTGTCCTACCTTCTGCCCTTGCAGGGTACTTTCTTGGACTTCTCCCTAGTTGTATGGCCTGTTCATCTAGATCCCAGGTGATTTTTCCTTGCTGCTGCTCGTTGTTTTCATCACAACTTTGATTTGGTCGCCAGAGGGAGGAACAGAGCCTCTATCATCTACACCATTTTTTTTCCCCAATGAGGGATAACTTTTTGAAAGAAATATAGAATATTTGGTCAAACTATCATTTCATATAAGAATAAATGGATCTTTAGTAATTACCCCTTGGGTATGAAAATCTTTTCTTAAAGTTATCCTCAGATATAGTTACTGTGAATATGAATCCCCATATTATATGAGTATAGAAAAAAGAGAATTTTAAATACTTCCATACCTTATCTTTTGGGAGAAAAATCCATTTTACCATATGCTATGGACTGCAAAACCCTTAGCTGCCCTTACTTTGAAGAACTGAGATATGATCATCTTTACTCTTGGATAATAAGAACAACCAAAAGACCATCAACTAAGGCAAACAAACAGACAAGCTCCATCAAAACACCTCAAATACATATTCATTTCTTATTTTAGTAAAAAACTTTACTGTTCACAAAAGTTTTTTCCAGTGTTTACTAAAACACAGATCAGAGAGAGGTAGACCACAATCCCAGAACCATTCCAGCCTCAACACTAGGACACCCTTCTTTTTATCCTCTCATAGTTTTTGAGCATCTTATATGTTATATGCTTTCATACCTAGCAAATTTTGCTTATTTTGGCACCCCTCATTCTGTAATTCCTTCATCAATTACAACCTCTCAATTTCCTGGCTTCTTCAAAATTCGTATCCATCCTTCAAGCACCAAGTACAATATCACTTTCTCACTCACTATGCTCTCGACCAAGGTAAAATTAAATATTGTCTCATGGGCATCCCACAGCACTTTCACATATACAAACTACAAAATATTTCACATGACTTTTATTAATCTTGGGTGAATGTGATGGTTAATTTTGTGTATCAACCTGGCTAAGCCATGGTACGCAGATATTTGATCAGACATAATTATATTTCTTTGAAGGTATTTTTATATGAGATTAGCATCTAAACCAGCAGACTTTGAATAAAGTAGATTATCCTCCATAATGTAGGTAGGCCTCGTCTGATCATTTGAAGGCCTTAATAGAAAAAGACTGACCTCCCCCTAAGAAGATAGAATTCTGCCATAAGGCTGACTTCAGACTTCAAGAGCATCATAAACTCTTCCTTGGGTCTCTAGCTTGCTGGCCTAACCTGCAGACATTGGACTTGTCAGCCTCCACAATTATATGAGCCAATTCCTTAAAATATCTCTCTCTCTAGAAAGATAGACAGGTAGATAGGTATCCACCTATCTATATCTATATCCATAACTCTTATCTATATCCATATCTAATAATATATCTACACATTTTATTAGTTCTGTTTCTTTGGAGAATCCTGACTAATCTAATACAGTGAAAGATACTGGAATGTTTGATTTTGACTCCATATTTTTCTAGATCTTCAAAATTTTCCATAATTAAGATCTTACTGGAATTTAAATTTAAAAAAATACAAAAAAAACTATTTTATTAAAGTGAATGCGCAAACACCAAAAGACGAAGAATTGTTGTCTTAGGGTGACTTTCATATTTTTTCTTTGCTTTAGTCTCTGTTTTCAAAGTATCCTTTAAAGAACTGTATTGTTTACATTAATTAGAAAGGAAAAAAAGCCACATTCTGTAACAAAGTATCAAAAATTCCTTTAAGTTAGTTGGAGATTCCATTTATCCTCAAAGTTACTTAAACCCTGGATTAAAGGCAGTTGGATAAATGCTTGAGGTTGGCCATGTTAGACAATCGATAGAAAATGATGAAAAAAAAAAACTATGGCGAATTGAGGAATAGGCAGCCTGTCAATTAATGGCAGTGGCTGTGGGTCCAGTAGGCCATAGTTTTAAAGTTTTAAAAATATGTCAGATTTTTATCTGAAATATAATGATTTTTAAATGATGGCAACCAAGTAAAAAAAAAGAAAAGGAAAAGAAAAATTAACCACTTTGGTTTCCAAACAAACAAATCACCAATGACCATTTTATGGCCTTAGGCTGATATCCTTTAAAAATGATTTAACTTCTCAGAAATAAATTGATTTAGCATACCCCATGGAGAACCATCTTTCAGAGGCTAGTGCATGCTTCTACATGTTGTTGACTTAAGTATGGATTTCAGAGGCAGAATTAAATATCCATTAATGAATAACAATTTACTTCACTTGAAGCAGAGTGGTTATATAATCTTCATCTGTCTGTCTTCAGTCAATTCAAGGGATCTCCCAAGCTAAAAATTATCATCCAAATTACTCTAAGCTATTTAAAAAATATATACCAACAATAAGTTTAAGAAGTCTGAAAGAAGGGATTCTGAGAAACATGGAGGAGTGAGAGACGTCCCCAGATCTCTCCCCTTGAAACAACAATAAGCTGAACATCTAAAACTCAACAAAAAACACCCAAACTGCACACCAGCACGCCTGAGTGTGGGATCTGCTCATAAGAGTTACCACAGGTCAGAACCCAAGGTGTTGGGCAGTGGACTGGGAGAAACAAAGAAGCTGCCTCTCACAGCCGCTGGACCTCCCTGTAGGAAGAGGGGGAGGAGAGAAGGACCAGCAAGTTCCCTGAACAGCCCTGTCTGGGAAAGCTGTGAGCTCCCCGCCGCCAGGTGGCGGTAGGGCCCAGCCATCAGGGCAGAAGGCAGAGAAGCAGAACAGCAGAAAAACAAGTTGTTTTTTACCAGCTGCAGTTGCAAAACTGAGGCTGACCACAGCCCCCAACCCCCAACTGAGAGAGCCCTCCCCCCATACCCTAAAGACCGGACACTGCGGAGCCCCAGGAGAATCTGAGCAAATGCTGCAGAGACTGAAGCTACCTGCAGCCTCTGGAGCTCCCTGCAGGAGGAGGGGGAAGGAAGAAGGAGCGGCAACTTACCTGAACAGCCCTGCCTAGAAGTGCTGTCAGTTCCACGGAGCCAGCGTCAGGGCCCAGTCATCAGGACAGAAAGCAGAGAAGTGGGACAGGACCTCAGAGAAACGACAGTTGATTTTTACCAGCTGCGATTGCAAAACGAAGACTGAGCTGCAGCAACTATCTCCCAACCCAGAAGGCCCCTCCCCCTATACCCTCCAAGACAGAACACTGCAGAGGAACAGGGGAAACTGAGCAAACTCTGCCTAGACTGTCACTGATACTGAAAGGGACTGAAACTGAAAGTAGCAAGCATGTTTAAATATATAAAAAAATAAAAAGGTATTATTTAGACTTTATATAAAGCAGAGATCCAAGAGGATTAGACACCACCTACTGGAAACCAAAAGAAAAATGCTTTCTTTGTAACAAGCTAAAGAGAGATCTTTATATAGTAATTCTTTCTGGAAAAAGCAGCGGAATACATTTCCATTAATGTCCAGGCAGATAAATACTCCGTTAAACACCATGAACAACCAAGGTGACAAAGCATCTCAGAAAGAAAGAGAAAAATCTCCAGAAAATAAGCTTACAGAAATAGAAATATGTGACTTAATGACAGAGAATTCAGGATGGTACTTCTGAAAAAACTCAGTGCAATACAAAACAAATCAGCCATTTCAGGAATTAAAAAAACACCTAGATGAGCAGAGCAAGGAGATTGAAACCCTCAAAAAGAACAGAATAGATCTTCTGAAGATAAAAAACACACTGCAAGAGTTAAAAAATGAAATAGAAAGCTTGGGAAATAGAGTTGACCAAATGGAGAAAAGGATCAGTGATACTGAGGACAGAAATTTAGAAATAAATCAAAAGGAAGAAGAGAGAAACAGAAGAACAAAAAAGAATGAAAGAGAAACTCAAGAACTAGCCGATACTATCAGGAGAGGACATATAAGAATAATGGGCATTATCAAAAGTGAGGAAAATGAATAGGGATTAGAAAGCATTTTCAGACACATAGTGGATGAGAATTTCCCAAATCTAAGAAAAGAACTGGAGCTTGGAATTAGAGAAGTCAACAGAACACTGAATTATCTCAACCCAAAAAGGTCTTCGCCAAGATGCATTGTATTAAAGTTACTAAAAATCAATGACAAAGACAGAATTCTCAGGGCAGCCAGGGAGAAGAAAACTGTAACTTATAAAGGAAAACCCATTAGATTACCCTCGAACTTTTCAGCACAAACCTTACAAGCCAGAAAGGAATGGAATCATATATTCAGACTATTAAGTGAAAGGAACTACCAGCCTAGAATAATGTACCCAGCTAAGCTCTCCTTTAGATATGAAGGAGAAATTAAGGCCTTTCCAGACATACAAAACTTGAGGGAATTCTCCATTATGGGGCCTATACTACAGGAAATATTGAAAGGGGTCAGGTCAGCTCACTTAAAACAAAATAACAAAAAAATACATAATTAGGAATAAGGTGACTAGCAGACAAATAGAAGCAGAGGAGTGCAATCCCTACGACGAACAGGTCATTATAAGCTTACATAATAAGAACAGAATTGCTATATCAAGATAGTAATGAACATTCAGCATACATAGTGACAAATTGAGAAAACAATGACTAAAAAGGGGAGGACCTAAAGATCCAAATTCGCAAAGGGGAATGGAGATAAGACATACACAGAAAAAAAAATGGATGACTGTATATATAACTATTCTTTTATATTCATGATGGTAACCACACACCAAAGATTTAGAACTGAAGCATATAACATAAAACAAGAATAAGAGGCAAAACCCACAAATGCCAACAAAAATAAAGAAAACAGCAACACAAGGACAAGAAAGTAATGGAAACACCTAGCTACCAGAAAGCAAATGATAAAATGGCTATAAGAAGACTTCATATTTCAATAATCACCCTAAATGTAAATGAACTGAACTCATCAATAAAAAGCCACAGAGTTGCAGAATGGATCAAAAAACAAAATCCAACCACATGCTGCCTCCAGGAGACACATCTTAGCTCCAAAGACAAATAAAAACTCATAGTGAAAGGGTGGAAACAATATTTCAAGCAAACAGAATTCAGAGAAAAGCAGGAGTATCAGTACTAATATCAGACAAAATAGACTTCAAAATAAAAAAAAAAGGTAAAGAAAGATACCGAGGGACACTTCATAATGATAAAAGGAATCGTGCACCAAGAAGACATAACACTTAATATCTATGCCCCAAATCAGGGAGCCCCAACATATGTAAAGCAATTACTAACAGAAATAAGAGGAGAAACAAACCAAAACACTGTTGCAGTAGGGAACCTAAATACCCTTCTGTCAGACATGGACAGATCATCCAAACAGAAAATTGATAAGGAAATAACATCCTAAATGACACATTAAACCAACTGGACATAATTGACATATACAGAGCCTTCCATCCCAAAATGGCTGCTTATATATTCTTCTCTAGTGCACATGGAATATTCTCAAGAATACACCACATACTGGGACACAGAAATAGCCTCAAAAAATATAAGATGGTTGAAATCATACCAATCATATTCTCTAATCATAATGCTTTGAACTAGAGATCAACTGCAGAAAGAAATCAGGAAGAACTACAAATACATGGAGATTAAACAATATACTACTGAAGAGTAACTGGGTCATAAAAGAAATAAAAAGATCAAGAGATGCATAGAAACAAATAATAATGATAGTGCAACATATCAAAACTTTTGGGACATGGCAAAAGCGGTCATAAGAGGAAAGTTCCTATAATTGCAGGCCTACTTCCAATAACAAGAGGAGCTCGAATAAATAACAAAACACTTCATCTGAAAAAAACTAGAAAAGGAAGATCAAAAGAGGCCTAAAATCAGAAGAAAGAATGAAATCATCAAAACTAGAGCAGAAATAAATGAAGTTGAAAACAAACAAACAAACAAAAAACAATAAAAAAATAGATGCAACAAAGAGCTGATTCTTTGAGTATAATAAAATTGACAAACTCTTGGCTAGACTCACCAAAGAAAAAAGAGAAAGGACACAAATAAACAAAATCAGGAATGAAAGAGGGGAAATTGCAACCGACATTGCAGAAATACAAAGGATCATGCAAGAATAGTATGAAAAAGTATATAATACTAAATTTAATAACCTAGAAATGGACCAGTACTTAGAAAAATACAATCTTCCTAGAGTGAATGAAGAAGATATGGAAAATGTAAATAGGCAAATCAGCAGTATGAAAATTGAAAAAATCATCAAAAAACCTACCGAAAAGTATAAGTCCAGGATCAGATGGCTTTGCCAGTGAATGCTACCTATCATTCAAAGAAGATTTAATACCTATTCTACTCCAACTCTTCCAAAAAATTGAAGAGGAGGTAATACTTCACAACTCATTTTATGAGGCCAATAATATCAAATGACACTAAAACATGGTAAGAATAACACACAAAAAAGAGAACTATAGACCAATATTTTTCTCAAACACTGATGCAAAAACCCTAGCTAAGATACTAGCAAACCAAATACAGCAACATATTAAAAAGATTATACACCACAATCAAGTGGGCTTCATCCCAGGGGCAAAGGGATGGTTCAACATATGCAAATAGATTCATGTGATACACCACATAAACAAATTAAAAATAAGAATCATATGATCATATCAATAGATGCGGAAAAAGTCTTTGACAAGATACAGCATCCATTTATGGTCAAAACACTTAACAACATCAGTATAGAAGGAAAGTACCTTAACATAATAAAGGCCATCTATGACAAACCCTCAGCCAACATTATATTTAATGGTGAAAAACTAAAAACCTTCCCTCTAACATCAGGAACAAGGCAAGGCTGTCCACTATTGACACTCTTATTCAATATAACATTGGAAATCTTAGCAAGTGAAATCAGACAAGAGAAAGATATAAAAGGCATCCAAATAGGAAACAAAGAAGTCAAAGTGTTACTATTTGTGGATGACATGATTCTCTATATAGAAAACCCTAAAGACTCCACTAGAACACTATTAGAAACAATAAGCAAATACATTAACGTCTCTGGATGCAAAATCAATATTCAAAAATCCATAGTGTTCCTACACTCTAATAATGAAGTGTCAGAAAAAGAAGTAGAAAAAATAATTCCTTTTGCAAGTGCACCAAAAAGAATAAAATACCTAGGAATAAATTTAACAAAACAAGTGAAGGACCTACATAATGAAAACTACAAGACACTATTAAAAGAAATCAAAGAAGATACAAAAAATGTAAAGATATTTCGTGTTCTTGGATTGGAAGAATCAACATAATTAAAATGACCATTTTACCTAAAGCAGTATACAGATTTAATGCTATTCCCATCAAATTCTCATCACCATTTTTTAAAGAAATAGAACAAAAAATCATCAGAGTTGAATGAAAGCACAAAAGACCCCGAATTGCCAAAGCCATCCTGAGAAAAAAAGGAGACTGAAGACATCATTCTGTCTGACTTCAAATTATATTGCAAAGCAACAGAAATTAAAACGGCATGGTATTGGCAGCAAAGCAGACACACTGACCAGTGAAACAGAACCGAGAGTCCAGAAGTAAACCTATATTTATATGGGCAAATGATTTTCGACAAAAATCCAAAAACATACAGTAGAGAAAGGAAAGCCTCTTCAATAAATGGTGCTGGGAAAACTGGAAAGCCACCTGCAAAAGAATGAAACTAGACTGTTGTCTATCACCACACTCCAAAATTACCTCAAAATGGATTAAGGACTTGAATATAAGACTTGAAACAATAAAGTGCATAGAAGAAAACATAGGAACTAAACTCAAGGACCTGGGACTTAAAGAAGATTTTATGAATTTGACTTCAAATGCAAGGGAAGTAAAAGCAAAAATACATGAATTGGACTACATCAAACTTAAAAGCTTCTGCTGAGTAAAAGAAACCATCGACAAGGTGAAGAGACCACCATCTGAATGGGAAAACATGTTTGCAAGCAAATCCTCTGATAAGGGCTTAACATTCAGAATATAGAAAGAAGTCCCAAGACTCAACAACAAAAAAATAAATGATCCAACCAAAAAATGGGCAGAAGGCCTGAACAGACACTTCTCCCTAGAGGATATACAAATGGCCAACAAACATATGAAAACATGCTCAACATTGCTAGCTATTAGGGAAATGCAAATTAAAGCCACTATGAGATACCATCTCACACCTCTTAGAATAGCTACAATCCACAGGGCAAATAATAACAATTGTTGGAGAAGATGCAGAGTAAAAGGAACCCTTTACACTGCTGGTGGGAGTGCAAATTGGTACAGCCACTATGGAAAACAGTATGGAGGTTCCTCAAAAAACTAAGAATTGATCTACCATATGATCCAGCAATCCCTCTACTGGGTATTTACTCCAAAGACTTGAAAACTCATAACCAAAGAGATGTTTGCACACCAATGTTCATAGCAGCTTATTCACAGTGGCCAGGGCATGGAAGCAACCAAAGTGTCCTAAGATAGGTGACTGGCTAAAGAAGCTGTGGTACATATATACAATGGAATATTACTCAGCCATAAGAAGAGGTGAAATACTGACATTTGCAACAACATGGATGGACCTCAAGATAATCATGCTAAACAAAATAAGCCAGACAGAAAAAGTCGAAAATCACATGATATCACTTATATGTGGGATAAAAACCAAAAAGTAACAAATGACCAGTGCAAACAAACAGAGACTCATAGACATGAACTATAGACTAGTGGCTACCAGAGGGTACAGGGTAGGGGGAGGAGAGGGTAGGTAGACGGTTAAAGGGCATCAAATATAGGGAGGTTGGGGGGAAGGCGAAGTGGGTAAAGGGGATCAAATATATAGTAGCTGAAGGAAACTGGACTTTGGGTGGTAAATACACAATAGAATATACAGATGTCAAATTTTAATGTACTCCTGAAAATTATATAATTGTATTAATCAATGTTACCCCAATAAACTTAATTTAAAAAAATTGGTTTGTCAGTATATTCTATTATCTATACTTTTATTTCAGAATATTAAATAAGGCATTTAAATATTTACTTGAAAAGAGATTGTTAGGTCCAATAGAGTTGAGAAATAGTAACTTAGAATCTATCCTGATTGATTAGCCTAATTCATATTCAGGTCCTTGAGGTTATAATGCAGTGCAGTCATTCCATCTCTGAAATGAACTGTTTCATTTTTGCCAGATTATGGACTTATAATTTCTTATCACTTATCATTTCTGAAAACTCTATGAAAGCTTTCTTGTTTAAAAATTCAAGGACTTGATTTCCCACCTAATTTTTTTTTCATAAACATGAACAGGATTTAGGTATACTTATTCTACCACTCTTCATTGTTATGGTTTGTGCTATCGCAAAGAAAAAATAGTTAAAATGTTTTTAGTGTATTCATTAAGCATTTATAAATTTTGATTTATGTGCACAGCTTTACTAGAAAACCTCAGTCATTAATGGTGCTTTGAAGACTGTTATAGTCCATTGCCGAAACCAGAGCCCTGTGAACGAGAGTGCCATCCCCTAATTTTTAGGTTGTGGGTAAAGCGCTAGGTACACCAAGATATTAGACTCTCATTGAGATTTAACTAATAATCTCATTCTGGGAAAAATGAGGAGTCTTTGTTATTAATGACTTAAGACAGCTTAAATTTTCCTTTAAATTAACTTTCAGAACTTTTTGGAAGTTCTACCTTGAAGTCAAATTCAGCTGTATGCTTATCAAAACCACTTAAGTAAGGCATCTTCTTAAATGAAGCATGAAACTTCAGAAAGAAAACAAGAGGACTGGTAAATATAGAAAGAGGCCACCCACCTGGCCAATTAGATGAGCTAAGTTAACTCTGGATGAATCAATAGGTTGAGGTGGCCATAACCCAATTTCATCTGCCAGAAATATCTTTCCACAATGTCATCTCAATCCACCTAAGTTATTCAAGTTTGTAGCAGGCATTCTCCTTATTGTGTAGTATGGACTCTCAAAATCCTAATTAGAATGCAGCATAATAAACAAATAACCAACAAGAAAGTGAACTTTTAAAAATTCTTCCTCCAATCTTTGCTTTCTCAGTGCTATTGCCATTGCCCTAATAATTTGAGAGCATAGTTTAAGTCTCATTTCTTCCTTACTATTTCACATAATGACTACCACATTCCTATTTTCATTAGTTTTTTAAAGAACAACAAAAAAAGCCCTATCCTATTGCCTCCTTTAAATTTATGCTTTTACATCTCCAAACAAATCTCACATTGAATCACTTTACTAGGACCTAAAAGCCAAACATCTGAATCTGATGTTATGGAAAAAGTTGGATTCAATGGGTTGATATCCTGAAACAGCTTTATTTAATTCACACTGCTTTTTCTAATAGCTTTATTAAAATATGTGTACCATACAATTCATTTAAAGCATACAATTAAACCATAAAAGAGATCTCACAGCCATAAGCCATCAATCCAAATCCTCCTTCCCCCACCCAGCCCTAAGCAATACTATTCTATTTCCTATCTCTCTAAATTTGCCTATCCTGGACATTTCCTATAAACACAATCATATAATATGTGGTCTTTTGTGATTGAGTTCTTTTAAAAAGCATAATGTTTTCAGATTCATCCATGTTGTAACATGTATTATTGCTTCATTCTTTTCTATAGATCAATAATATTCCACTGCACAGATACACTGCACTCTGTTTATCCATTCATTAATTGGTGGACATTTGGGTTGTTTCTACTTTGACTCATAAATAATGCTCCTATGCACATTCATGTACAAGTTTGTGTGTGGGTATACATTTTCATTTCTCTTGAGTATATGCCTATGATATATTGCTAAATCATATGGTAACTCTATGTTTAATCATCTGAAAACCCTCCAACAAGTTTTCTTTACATCTATGTCAAATCTTACTGGTGTCTATCTTTTCTATTACAGTGATCATATAGGAGTAAAGTTGTATCTCACGTGGTTTTCATTTACATTTCCCTAATGACTAAGGATGTTGAGTCTCTTTTCATGTTTTTATTGTACATCTTCTTTGGAGAAATATCTATTCAAATTCTTTTCTCACTTTTTAGATTGAGTTATTTGTCTAATTGAGTTGTAAGAGTTATTTATATATTCCAGATACCAGTACTTTATTAGATATACAATTTATGACTATTTTCTACCCTTCTGTGGGAATAATTTTCACTTCCTTGATGGTGTCCTTTGAAGCAGAAAAGTTTTATTTTTAATTATTTTTCAAATAGAGTTGACATTCAATATTAGTTTCATGTGCACAATATAATGGTTAGACATTTATATGATTTACAAAGTGATCCCCCCAGTTAGTCTAGTACCCACCTGGCACTATATATAGTTATTACAATATTACGAACTATATTCTAAATGCTGTAATTCACATCCCTATGACTGTTTTGTAACTTGTGCTTCTTAATCCCTTCAACTTTTTCACCCACCCAGACGCCCAACTGTCCCTCCATCTGGCAATTAGTGGTTTGTTCTCTGTGTCTATGAGTCAAAGCAGAAAAGTTTTTAATTATGATGTAATGCAATTAATATTTTTTCTTTTGTCATTTGTGCTTTTTTTAAATCATATCTGAGAAACCATTATTTAACCTAAGCTCATGAAGAATTACTCCTATGTTTTCTTCTCTGAGCTTTTATAGTTGTAGCTCTTACATTTAGGTCTACAATCAATTTTGGGGTTAATTTTCATATGCCTTATTCTAAAAATGGTCATTACCTCCTTCAGGATAGAAAATATGTAACAGGAAATGTAGCATCCTTTAAAGTGCTACATGGCATGTCACCATTCAATGTTTACCCTAAGAACCTAAATTCAAGGATTCCATTTTTACTGCCACAGATATTTTTAGTAATCATGATAATGGTCACTAAGTTTCACATGCTTTATATATGGCATATTAAGAGGATTTGTTAAATATCTAAATGACATTGGGAAAGTCATCCTTTGGACTTGAATTTCCTAATTAGTAAAATGCTGATATAGTAGGGATCTTAAAGGGCTGTAATAGGAAATAAGCAATAAAATGCATGTAAAGTTCTCAGCATAGTTCTTAGTACACAGTAAGCATTTTATAGCTCTTTAATAATAATAACATTCTAATTATTTGTATTAATATTATTATTACTATCTTGTTTAATCTCCATAACAAACTCTCTTACAGCCAGATTATATAAGTCAAAGTCTAGTCAGAAAACAAATATTTCAATAGAGGTAATTTAATACAGGGAACTAGGTACAGAAGTATTAGAGAGGCTGACAAAAGAGCAAAGTGAGAGAACCCAGAGAACAAAAGTTATAGGAAGCTCCTGCCAATCCTAAAGCTGGAGGAAGAGGAAGAAGAAATTATTCTAGTTGATCTCAGAAGATAGGGTTGCCAAGAGAGCTTGGCAACTTGTAATACATAATGTCTGAGAGGCAATCTAAGCAAGAACTAGAATTCTGGAGGAGTGGACTACCATGGAGGGGAGGGCCCAGGTGGAAGTGGGACCAGAGAAAAGAAAATGCCCAGTAGAAGAAGCTTAAACAAGGGGAGATATGCAGGGCTCTGCTCATGACGGCCACCCTAAGCAGAGAAAAAGGGAAGAGATACTCTGGTTTCTCCCCTACTCCTGTCCTTCCCTTCCCATGTCCTGTCAGTGCTACCCAGTGGCTAAATCCAACTTGAAGCAAGGTTGTATAGGAAAGGTAGTATGCTGAGGTCAGATCCCTAAAGAAACAGAGTCAAGAAGAGCTGAGAATGGAACTAAGAGCAAACATGCAGACGTCTGGCACAGAGGCTAAGTATGTGTAAGAATCTTGTCTCATATCACTGCAGAGTCAGGATTTGGCTTGTTAATGACCTCTTTTTACCATAACAGAAAACCTCTCTAAATTCCTTAAGGAAAAAAGCAGTGGAAGATGCCTGGTGTAACCCTAGTAATATTTAATTTAGATAGTAATTAATTTAGTAATTTAAGTAGTGCTCTGCTTTCTTCCTAATGGAGGCTCAGATTGTTTTATCAGTGTTAAAATCATATAAATCATATAACTAGTCTAATTATTTCCATTGTTGCTTAAAAGAACCAATTATAGTTACGATGATAAACTGACAGGTAGAGAGAGGAGAGATAGACAGACAGACAGACAGACATCAAGTATAGTGAGTTGAATTAATTATTTTACTCAGATTGGGGTACATTGTCCCATAAAGAGAACTAGTTTTGTCTATATTAATTGTTTGAATACTTGAATAATACCCCCTTATCTCCATGCCCTACTCTCACTTTTTAACTCTTTGATCATCATTTAAATTGTATTTTTACATATGTTCATGTAAAATGTACATTGTTTTGCATGCACATTTTTAATTAATGTAAAAGTAGTAAGTTTTAGTTCTCATTGTTTATTCATTTTTTTGTCACTAAACTCTGTCAATGCTTTTAAGATCTACATGAGTTGCTCTTTGTACATATAATCCAGGGCTTCTAACTGCTCATAATATTTCAAGTTGCATCTACCACATTTACCTGAATATTTTCCTAGGGACAGACATAAATACTGCCTGCACCTTTCAGGCATACAATCAACACTTCAATAAACATTCTGTACATGTACCCTTATGTACCATTATGAAAATTTTCCTGGAATATAAATGCAGTCAAAAAATTGCTGAAGCTTAGGTATTTATACATTTAATTTTACTACATAGTGCAGATTGTTCTCCTGAATAGCTTCACTGGTCTACAGTTTCAAAAGCAATGATGAGAATTTCTATGTCCCCAAATCTCTGAATGCATTTGACACATTCTAGCTTTCTAATTATTGCCAGTCTAACCAGTGCAGAATATTCTTGTTTTCTTTCCATTTCTATTTTTCTAGTATAATTTAGAGAATCTCGTCACATGCTTTCTACAATTGGGGGGTTTCTCTTCAGTAAATCCATTATTTTTGTAATTGAAATTACTTCTTCCTTTATTTGCAAGAGATTTTATATAAAATATACAACCCTTTTATATTTTAGATATTACAAATATATTTTTCCATTTTATTGACTGTGAATTAAATTTTTCCAGTGTTCTTTGCTAAATAGAAATTCTAAACTTTTATATAATCAAATTCATGAAACTTTTGCCTTATGGTTGGTATTTTTGAAGTTTTAAGGTGCAGTTATGATGAACCATGCCCTTATATCTTTTTTTTCTATTAATATTATTGTTTTACCGATCAAATTTGAGCCTTTAATCTAATAGCAATTCACCTTCCCATGCGGTAGTAGATAATAATCTCATTTTATTTTACTCCATATAGTGATCAGGTTTTTCCAACATCTATTAATCAATCTATTTTCCTCATTGATGTGTCATACCTATATCAAATTCTTGTCCATATATGTCTGTGAATGCGCTTTGGTGTTTAATTTTCTGATCTTTTCTTGCTTTGACAGCACACTATTTCTGTGCCTTTGTTTTGTGTCTTAGTATCTGGTACAGTTCTCCATCTTTACTCTTATTTTGAATGGTTCACTTAATTATTCCTGGATATTCATTTATCCATATACTTTTTAGAATAAAAAGTGAGTTTATCAAGTTCCTCAACACATATTGTAATTCTGATTGGAATATTATTGAATGTATGAAATTGAGGAGAATGGATATTTGTATAATATTATGTCAATCCAATCAAGAACATGGACTATTTTGTGTACTTTGTCATGTCTTTTTATAACTATCTCATTTTTTCTTGTTTAAACTAATTCCTCAATTATTAATGGCAAGTTGTTCTTTTATTATGTATTCTAACTGGCTATTTATGATCATTTTTATAGAGTGATCTTGTTAAAGGCAACACAGAAACTGAACATTTTATATAAAAAAAAATTCTTAATTCTGATAGTTTGGCTGGAGTCTGTCAGTTTTTATAGATACATCATCACTTAACCCACACACAACAAAATGTCAATTTTATTGTCCTGTGTTCCAATCTTTATATTTCTGGTTTTATTTAATATTGGCTATGTCTTCCTGTCCTAGATTAAAATGCAGCTGTGATAGTAGACATCCTTGCCTTGTTCCAAATCATAATGAGAATGCATTAAAGTTATTCCATTGAGTGTAATATTTGCTGATAGAGTTTTAAAATACACATTTAACAAGATAAGGAAGTTCCTTTATGTTCTTGGCTTGATAGGAGTTTCAATTTTAAACTGATGAAGAACTATCAAATATTTATTCAGTATTGGTTGAGGTAATTGTATGAATCCTTCTTCAATATGTGGAAAACAAATATGATAGATTTTCTGACATTGGGATATTCTTACATTGCTGAGATAACCCTACTTGGTCATGTTTTATTGTTTTTAATATACTATTAGATTGAATATTTTATTTGAGATATCAGCATCTATGCTAAAAGAGGAAACATTGTTATTATCTGATTTTGGAATAAAGATTGTACTATCTTCATAAAATGACCTGGTAATAAGTGCTCCTGTTTTCGTATTCTGGTCCAACAGACAAGAGGAGAAATAACTGATCCTTGAACATTTGGTAGAACTCACATGTAAAACCATCCAATCCTGAAGCTCTCTGAGGGAAGAGGGCTTAATAACCATTTCATCTGCTTTCTTTTTTTCTTTTTTTTTCTGCTGGAAAGAGGTATTTTATTGTTCTTGTGGCCTTTAGGGGCCTCTAGCTGTGCTAGACATTTTTCTATGAGATGATACACTTCAACCATATTTTCAACTATATTAGTATATATTTGCACATGCAGTTGTTTTAGAAATTATTGCATATAGATTTTTCTTTATTCTCATTCTTCATTGCGGTTCTTTCATATCCTCTTTTTCGTCAACTACATTACTAAAGGTCTGCCTATTTTATTAATCTTTTCAAAGTATTACATTTGATTATGTTAATCTTTTGTACTAATGTTAGTCACTATTTAATTGATTTCTATCATACCTTTTCCTTCTTTTATTTTTTAAAGTTCTATCTTTTGCTATTTAGCAAACTAGTTGAAGTTAAAGTTTTAGCTCATTTATTTTTAACATTTTCTATTTACCAGCAATGAATCTGAAACTATGAAATTCCCTCCATATACATTTGTAGCTGTGTCCTATACATGTATTTTGATCATCATTTAGATCTAAATGTTTTTTATATTACTTTATAATTTCATTTTATTCAAAATATTATTTTAAAATGTTATAGTATTTTTTTCAAATGGTACATTTAAGTTAAATTTTTGTTACTAATTTCTTTTGGAGGGGCATTATAATCAGGGAATATAATATTTATATTGATCCTTTGAACTTAATTAAAGCTTTTTAAACTTTGGTGCATTTTTGTTACTTTTCCAATATTTACCAGGAGAGTTCTATACATTCTAAAAACCAAACTATAGTATTAAAATCTTCAAAATCTGTGATTTTTTTGTTTTGTTGATCTATTATTTTTTGAGAAGAACGTGTTAGCAGTTTGGAGGTATATTTGATAATTTCATTTTTAATCTGCTATTTCTCCATTTTTCTCACATGCTGTTTGACATAGTTTGAGGCTGTAAAGTCAGGTATAGATAGGTTTATAAAGATATATATTGTTCTTTTATTTACCTTTTAGAAATAGAGAATTCCTTCTTAGGCTGCTACAGGTATTTGAACTAAATAAATTTTATTTTGTCCATAATTGGAATCATTACTCAAGTTTTTTCGATTTACATATATCTTTTCCCATTTACAAAAAATATTCAAGCTTTCCATGACTTTTTGCATTAAATGCTTCTTTTGTAAATTCTGCCTTTGAATCAGTGACTTTAAAGGATTTATATTTATATTGTATATGTTAGGACATATTTTCCTTATTTCATATTTTTTTAACTTTGTCATTTACTTTTAACCACTTTCCTGCTTTCTATTGGCTAGATCAATATTTCTTGGTTTAAAATTTAAACATTCTATTTTGAAGAGATATGTGCACTCTCATGTTTATTATTGCAGCATTATTCACAATAGCCAAGATATGGAAACAACCTAAATGCCCATCAATGGATAAATGGAGATTATATATATATAATCTCCACCCTGATATACATAAAGAGTGGTGTATATACACAATGGAATATTATTCAGCCATGAGAAAGGAGGCCATCCTGCTGTCTGCAACTACATGGATAGACCTTGAGCACATTATGTATGCTTAGTGAGAAAAGTCAGACAGAGAGACAAGCACTGCATGATATGACTTGAATGTGAAATCTTAAAAAAATAAGTCAAACTCATGAAAAACAGTAAAATGGTGGTTATCTGGGAATGGGGTGGGACATAAGATTGGTGTTGTTTAAGGGTACAAACTTAGAACAAATAGTAAATAAGCCATAGTAATTTAATGCACAGTATAGTGAATGTAGACAACAATATTGTGGTATGATTATGTAATGCAATAATATAGCTACAAAGGCAATCATATTATAATATATAAATATATCAAAGTATCACATTGCACACCTTAAATTTACACAATGTTATATGTCAAACATAGTCAATTAAAAATAAAATTTAAACATTCTATTTTACGCTCGCATTGTTTGCCCTTAAACTAAGATGCATCTTTATATTTATTTAGCCCTATTGATATTTTAAATCATATAATTATCTATATTGGCACTATAAAAAAAGAAAGTACATTAGCTCACATTTATTTCTTATTGGTTTCCCACCCTGATATAACAATAATGTCTAAAATTTTCTTTTCATTGTTTGAGAATTTTTCTTAGATATAACACGTTTTTACCAGATATTAGTTTACCCATGATTAACATGCATTTTTTAATTTTCTCTTGAATTTGTTTAATTACAAAAAGCATTGAAATACTGACTTGTGCATTTCTCTCAGAATTATCATGACAGTTTGGTCAAATTGGATCTAGAGGGTATAATGCTAAATGAAATAAGTCAGGCAGAGAAAGACAAATACCGTATGGTTTCCCTCATAGGAGGAATCTAAAACAAAACAAAACAAAACAAAACAAAACAAAACAAAACAAAACAAAAAGACTCCATAGAAACAGACACCAAAGGGATGGTTACCTGAAGGAAGGGAGTAGGTGATTGATAAAAAGGGGAAGGGGAATATAATCAATAATATTGTGTGATAGGTTGATTGATGGATGATTACTAGAATTAGTGGGACAATCACATTGTAATATATAAAAATGTCAAATCACTACACCGCATATCTGAAATGAATATAACCAATATAACATTATATACCAACTATACTTAAATTAAAAAAGAAGAAAAGAAAAAAGTTTTAAAAGAAAATACCCTTTCAAGCAAAAAATAGTATAAAAACAAAATAAAAATAAAATCATTTTTGTTGTTGTTTCTAGAATTTCTTACTGTACACGGGAAGAATGCATCTTTTTACAATAAATAAAAGGTTAAACTCTCTTCCAAAAGTTATAAATTTCAAGTCTTCCTTGATAAAGTCAAGATTTTTTTTTTCAAAATTAAAAAAATTCAATAAACCTTCTATAATTACTACAGTGGTAGATCTTCCAACAGAATATGAAATGAAACTAACTAACTTCAACTTAAAGATGTGGCACAATCTGTTTTAATACAGGTTTTTACCCGAAGTAGCTAAATCCAAGTAGGGGTCAACTGAGGTTGTCAGCATTACCAATTGAGGATTTTGAAATAATAATGTTATTCAATAAATAAGTAAACTTCCTTTAAAATTCAGAAATGTATAAGGATATAGCAAAATCACAAGAATTCAACTGACATAATTATGTTTTTTAAAATAACAATTTAAGACAAATATACCAACTTTTATCAGTTTTAGAGAAAAAGTTTGAAATAGAGGTATATGAAAACTCTGTATTTTCTCCTCAGTTTTGCTATGAACTTAAACTTGCTTTAAAAAATAAAGTTAATTTTTAAAAATAATAAATCGGTGACTGGCCTCATCACGCCAAATATCCTTACTAAATTTGGAATTAGAAATATCTTTAAAATAATTGTGTTATCCACTTTGCAAAGAAAAGGAATAGGCCGCAGCAATTTAATAACTCTTTCATTGATTTGTATATACAAGAGTAGTCTTTCTTGGAAAAGGGGTTATCAGTGTAGAAATGAGACTTCTTTTGTTGGATATGCACAGATTAATGAATATATGCTCATTCATAAAATATTTCCTAATAATTATACTAAATGACTCTGGAGGATTCTGAGCAAACTGCAATGGTCATTAAAGATATTTGCAATCAGTTAAAGCTCTAGGTAAAAATTTTAATGCAGAAGTGTTCAAGATTATAATTAGATATTTCAGCATTTACACAAGTAAAAATCTGTTAAATTACTTCTACAGATTTGAGTTCTATTAGTATATAATAGCTTTAAATAATCTCACAAATATAACCAAAATCCAATATTGTTAATCCAGGCACCAGCAAGTTTAAGCATATGTTATTATATTTATTTTGTCATTAACCCCTTGGACTCAATGCCCATTATATTATGCATATTCAATATTTTAAAAGAGGCTTATTTTCTAGCCTAAGGAGAAAGAAATAAAAGATTTAAATTCTGTATCCACAATCTGGACTCTAGGTTTTCCTCCATCATATGAGAGGTTGTTGGTGTCTGGAGTCATGTTACCTAAGTTTGAATCCCAGCCACAGCATTTACTTGCGGTATTACCCAGGAAAAAGATGTTTAACACTCTAAGCTTAAATTTCCTCTTCCAGGAATAGTAGCTGACACTAAAATTGTTCAATATGTCAAGAATTCTTATGTATGTATAATTTGACCTTCGCAATAAACGCATTTTTATTCTATTTTAATTCTCAATTTTCAATAGTAGATACTGAAGCACTGACACTAATGTGCCTTGCCCAAGACCACTCACTTGGTCAGCAGCCAGCATTGATACCAAGGCAGTCTGGTTTCAGAGTCAACTTAACCTATTCCACGGGGTCATTGTGAAGATTAAGTGATATAAACTCTACAAAACATTCATATCGGTTATAGGCATTCAGTAATTACTGACTAAATGTTAATTAATCAAGTATAACAATATGTGTGTGTAGGGGATGGTAGGATTAGGCCTCAAGTTTAGACTTGATATAAAGCAAAGTACATTTATTCATATAGACATATATTTTTCAATGCTAAATTATTAATTTGTTATAAAGAATTTTAATTATGTTATTATTTTTGTAATTATTTTTGAAATTTCTTCATTTTTTTTCAATTTCCAAGGTACATTAAACAATGGAGACCCATACAATGAAATACAATTTGGCAATAAAAAGGAATTAGGTGCTGACACATGCTACAATATGGATCAACTTCAAAAATATTATGCTAAGTGAAAGAAGCTGGACACAAAGATCACATATTATATAATTTCACCTATATGAAATATCCATAAAAGGAAAATTTTTAGAGACAGAAAGTAGATTATTGGTTGCCTAGGACTAGGGGTGAGAATGGGAAGGAATGTAAATGGGAGCAGTTTCTTTTGATTGTGGCAGAGATTGCATGACTCTGGAAATGTACTAAAATTCATTGAATTGTACACTTGGTGTATATATATATATTTCAATAAAGCTATTAAAGAATAGGTAAGTGACCTATATCTCTTTCGGCCTCTGCGAGCACCTGTAATTAAATACTTGGGTGCCTTTAATCAATTCTCTTCTTCTGTTTCCTCATTCTACCTAGCAGATGACTTCCTCTTCTATCTTTTAAAAAAATTTTAATAGGGTTATTGAGGTATAATTGATATATAAAAACTGCATATATTTAATGTATACAAGTTGATGAGTTTGGACATATGTAAATGCCTGTGAGACCATCACCACAATCAAGATAATAAACATATCCATTACATCCAAAATGTTTTCCTACCTTTTTGTTGTGTGTGGTAAGAACACTTAACACGAGATCTACCTTCTTAAAATTTTAAGTGCACAATACAGTGTTGTTAACTATAGGCACACTGTTGTACAGCAGATCTCTAGAACTTGTTTATCTTGCATAACTGACATTTTATATCCATTGAACAGCCACTCCCCATTTCCTCCTCCCTAGCAACCACCATTCTACTCACTGTTTCTATGAGTTTGACTATTTTAGATTCCTCGTAAGTGGAAGCGTGCCGTATTTGTCCTTTCACTTAGGATAATGTCCTTCAGATTCATCCATGCTGCCATATATAGCAGTATTTTTTTCTTTTTATAGGCTGAATAATATTCTATTGTAAGTGTATACCACATTGTCTTTATCCACCAATCTGCCAATTAACAATTATTTCCTCATCTAATAGTCCTATCCCTGATGACTGAGGCCATGTCTGATTTGCTTTTAATTTTATCTCCATTATGCATTCTGCAAAGATCTATTTAATAAATGAGCAAAAGGGGTTATATGTGTGTATATATATATATAATTACATAAATATATGCAACCCCTTTAAAAATATATTTAAATAAATAAATAATATATATATATTTTTTCTCTGCAATAAATCCTGAGATTTGAGCAATGCACTTTACACATATAGAAACCAAGACTGATACAGATTAATTAACCAGCATTGGGTCATGTAGATTAGCACCCTCTGCAGAAAAGACATTTATCGTTTAGTCTAAACTTGTAAAGGCTGTTGAATTTGGCTTTAATTTTCCCTGAAATGCAGAAGCCATTTGTCTATTACAAGCAGTGCTATTTCTATAATTTCCCAAGTCTGATAGAAGTTTTATTGACCATGAGCCATGGCCACCATCCTCTAACAACCAAACTGAAGGAAAAGTGGCATGAGTTTTAAAAGAAATAAAAAATAGTAAAGCTTACATGTCTTGAAAATTTTGATGATGTACATTTTTTAGTGCTTACCTTTTTACAAATAGTTTAGAAAATTTTATGGAATTCTTTTTGCAATAAATAAGAAAAATTCTTAGCAGCTTTGGAAGAGATAAAACTTCTGTAGAAGGGTAAGACTAAATATGTAAGAAAATACAGATATTTTTACTCCAGGGTATAGATGCTATTAACATCACTTGGAATCAATAAAAACAAAAACATATCACTGAACAAATATAAATTGGGCTTTCCAAAGAAGAAAAGCAATAGAGTTTAGATGTCAAAGAAAGTTAGGATTAATATACAATTTAGAATCTACCCGCCTATTAGATATATCTCCAAAAATGAGAATAACATCTTTATTTAGAAATCTACCACCATGTGGATTTCTCCATCTCACTGAGTTCATCTCAACTCCCTTTTAATACACTTAAAACACTAATGCCAAAATAAAGAGACACTAAGATCAATAACATAAAATGGCATTTCCAGAATTCTAAGTAATCCAAATAAGGTGGTATAGATAAGGTCAAGAAACAAAATTTCCCCGTGTTTCGCTTACTAAATGAATAAGAAGGGGAGCCTTTACACATTTAATAAATACCCAATAATTTGAAAAAAATGTAGAGGTTAAGTCCACATCAAACCAGATCTTTTTATTTTTAATCAAACTCTTCTATGTCTACAAAGAAATAAATGATACACATGATTTCAAATAACTTTACATAAAAAATATTGGTCAACATTGCAGAATTGGCTGGCATAAGATTATAATGCATAACTGAACAAGAATTATATTTTCCTTCTTGGTGTTCCTAGAGTACACACCTCCTGTATCACTTATCCCATAGTGTTTGCAGCCACTTTTTATATTGCTGTCTAGTTTTATTATTCATTCTTGTACAGTGAGTTATCATTCATTGTCATGACTTATGGTCAATCTAGATTGATATTTCTTATGGAAAAGGACTGGGTATTATATTTCTAAGTGTCCTCTACCACCTCAAAAACAGGTGCTGCCTGCATGGCAGGCCATCAGTACTATTTGTTGCATGATTACAGGGAGGTTGCATTGCTGAGCATTCCTGTTCAATTACCTAACAGACAGCAAACTGATGCCGTGTCCCTTTTATAATGTATAAGAGATTCTCCATTTGCAGTTGCATGCTCAATGGAAAAGTACATTCATCATGTTGGTTTTCTTTTCGCTTTCTGCTTTATTCTGATGCTCTTGCTTTAAATCAAAGAAATTTACTTTAGACATTTGCTGATTTGAAAATAATATTTTGGACATACTGATATGAGGATAACTAAAATATTCCAATTCATTTCAAGCCAAATTAGAGAACTGACTACTTAGTTTTCTTGAGACATACTTGCACATTTTAATGAGAACTTATTAAAACTCTTTTTCATGACTATTGTGTGGAAATTGTGGGATCAAATATTTTACCTAGAAAGAAATGTCAATTTCAGCCTACTAGGGCCTCAGATTTGTAATTTTCTTTTGTTTAGAATGTTTAATTTTAAAGTATTCATGAATACAAGCTCTAGAAATTATGTTTTTAACAATTGCATTCTTAAAGTTTCTTGTTTTCTGGAATTTGAAAGATGAGCTGTTATTTTTGTTCATAAATACATACTCATATAAGTAAGTTTAATGTGGGTTTATAAGTATCCAAGTGGAAATATTTATATTTTAAAATTAATGGTATACCTAGAGGCACCTAAAACTGGCATAGATGATAGAAGCTTTGTTCATCCCTTTTGCAACAACATCGAAGTTGGGATGGAAACATGGAGCAAACACTAAAGTTGCCTTGGATTGAGAAGAACAGAAGCACTACAACTAGGGAAAGAAATAATCATCCTGCAATGGCAGAAGGCAGGACGAGGCAAAGACACGAGGCTGCTGGGTTCCAAGCAGCTGAGCGGGACAGAGGCTGCATTAGCTGCAGACTTCTCTTAAAGGGATCATATCTGTGAGTGGGCTTACTCAATGACAGACTTGCTCACTCTGAGAATGAGCACCAGGTTAGTTGTTCCAGGAACATCAGGGACTTACAGGGGACACTGAGTTGTTGAAGTGAGGGCCAGAGGAGAGGATCTCTCCCAGGCAGAAGTGTTGGCAGTATCCATTGTTGCTCCGTTGAGCCCTCCCCACTCCCATTGTGTAGACACAGCACTGCCATAGCTGAGACGTCATCAAACTGGATAACAGAGGTCACTCCGCCCAGAGGATTCCTTGAAACTCCGCCTCCTCCTAATTCATGGCCTCACCCAAGCCACATCCAGGTGTATCCTTGGTGAGTCCTGTGCTCCTTGCTGAGGCATGTCAGGACTCAAACTGGTAGTAGCTGGCCTTGGTTTCTGACATGGCCTCTTGAGGCAATTATAAGCACAGCATATGTGGATTGCTTGCTGAATCTTAATAGGTGGACCCAGAGGGAAACAGGCTGGGGCTAAACTTGTCCTGCAGTTGAATACCTCTCAAGCCTGTGCCACTAGACACCTACTACACAAAGCCACTCTAATAAGATTGGGAGACTGAGGAGCTTGAGCTTTGCTTAGTACATAGAAACAGACACAGAAAGCAGCCAAAATGGGAAGGCAAAGAAGCAGAAATCATATGAGAAAACAACAGAGATCCAGGAATAATGGAGTCAAGCAATCTAACAGATGCAGAGTTCAAAACATTGGTTATAAAGATACTCAACGAACTTATGGGAAATGTAGATGAACTCAATGAGAACTTTAACAAAGAGATAAAAAACATAAAAATGAAAATGGAAATTATAAAAGGGAACCAGTCAGAAATGAAGAACATATTATCTGAGATGAATGAGGATATTACAGGGATTAAATAGAGTAGATAAAGAAGAGGATCCAACCACCAATATAGAGGATGGGGAAGTCAAGCACACTCAATTAGGAAGGAAAAAAAAAAGAAACCAAGAGTATAATAATAATAATTTAAGGAGCCTAAGGGACACAGTTAAATGTAAAAATATCCATGTCATAGAGGTACCTGAAGGAAAGCAAGAAGTCGAAGAGCTATTTGAAGAAATATTGATGGAAAACTTCCCTCACATGGTGGAAGAAATAGACACACAATCTCAGGAAGCTCAGAGAGTCCCAAGAAAGAGGAACCCAAAGAGGCCCACATTAAGAAACATCATAATTAAAATGCCAAAAGTTAAATATAAAGATCGAATATTAAAAGCAGCAAGAGAAAAGCAGTTAGTTACCTACAAGAGACCACCCATAAGACTGGCAGCTGATTTCTCAAAAGAAACTATGCAGGACACAAAGGCATGGCACAAAATACTCAATGTGATGAAAACCCGGGATCTACAACCAAGAATATTTTATCCCGCAAAGCTATCATTTAGAGTCAAAGGACTGATAAAGAGCTTCCCAGACAAAAAGAAACTGAGAATTTATCAACACAAAGCCAATATTACAGGAAATGTTGGAGGGACTTCTCTAAGAAAAAAATAACTCGTATCAAAAACATGAATTAAGAATGGTAATAACTACATTCTTATCAACAAGTACCACAAATGGAAAAGAATTAAGTGCTCCAACCAAAATATTGGGTAGCTGAATGGATAAGGAAATATGTTGCCTATGAGACTCACTTCATATTAAAACACACACACAGACTAAAAGGAAGGTGATGGAAAAATATATTGCCTTGATGGACCTGGAGGGTAATGTGCTGAATAAAGTAAAGCAGATAAAGACAAATATCACATGATTTCACATACATGTAGCATCTAAAAAACAAAATAAACAGCAAGAATAAAAATGGTAACAAATTCAGATACAGAGACTATTTCAAGGGCTACTAAACGAGAGGGGTTTGGAAGGGATGGTGAAAAAGGGTAAAGGGATTAAAAGTACAAATGGATAGTTACAAAATAGACTTGGAGATATAAAGTGTAGCATAAGGAAAGTGGTTAATAATGTTGCAATAAATATGTAAGGGGGAAGAGGAGTACTAGATTTAGTGGGGTGATCACTTAGTGAGTTATATATATCTCTAATCGCTATGCTATACAACTAAAACCAATATATTATTGTATGCCAACTAAAATTGATTTAAAAAACTCATTAAATTATACAATGCAAATATGGGCAACTAATTATCTATTTCAATAAAGCCTGAAAAAAAAGTAATGGTGTATGTAAAGTATTTCCAGTTTACATAAGCACGAAATTCAGTATATCATCACAAATATGAATGTATCATCAACAAAAAATAATTTCCACCCCTTAAAAAAACCACTCTTATAAATTCTAATTACAAATTATATGTCAAATAAATACAGTTGTCCCCCTCCCCTATCTGCAGTTTCCTTTTCCATGGTTTCAGTTACCTGCAGTGAACCACAGTCCAAAAATATTAAATGGAAAATTCCAGAAATAAGCAATTCATACATTTAAATTATGTGCTGTTCAGAGTAGTGTGACGAAATCTCACTCCTTCCCCGCTGTCCTGCCCTGGATGTGAATCGTCCCTTTGTCCAGCATCTCCACACTATATATTCTCCCCTCCCATTGGTCATTTAGTAGCGGTGTTGGTTATTAGATTGACTGTTGCAGTATTACAGTGCTTGTGTTCAAGTAATACTTACTTTACTTAATAATGCTACATTCACATAACTTTATTATTTTACTATTTTTAATTATTACTTATTGTTATTAATCTCTTACTGTGCCTAAATTATAAATTAAACTTCGTAATAGGTATGTATATATAGGGAAAAAAACAGTATATGTAGGGTTTGGTACTATCCACTGTTTCAGGCATTTACTGGCGGTCTTGGAATATATCCCCTATAAATAAGGAGGACTACTATAAGCAGCTTTTTCAAATCCAATAGTCTACCTTTGGAAACATTTCAAACATATCTATAAACATGAAAACATATTAAATACCTTTTTTGTTTTTTAAAATGAAAACAATCTTTAATCTTTGTGTAAGTCAGGAATGCCCTAAAAACAGATAAAAAAATATAAATGGCAATTACTAAATCTCATAGGAGTAATAAACTAAATAAAATTTTAGTAACTGATAATTTAATAGATATGCAAAACTTGGCTTACTTCCTCTTTATTTCTATTTGTACTTATTAGTAATTTTGGAATGCATATGAAATTTAGGTATAGACATTTATTACTAATACTGAAATATGATTCTTTTACAACTTTGTTATAATAAACATGAATTAATATTTAAATAGTTTTGTATTATTATAATATTTAATTTTTCCCCTTATCTAACTGGATTATAAATCTGTTGTATACAAACTCTGTATCTTTTACTTCTCCATATTTCCCTCAGTTCCTTGCAAGAGCAAATGTTCAATATCTGTTTATCTGATTTTGATCACAAATCTCAGAAGAAAAAAAATTCTCTTATTTTATATCAAGGAAGAATTAGCAAAAAATGTGTCATTAAATAATGAAATAGGTTTTTGTCTTTCCTTTAATTTGCTAAAGTATTCCTCTAAGCATTGTGACAAACTATTGAACAATGTCATTATGAGATCTCCATTTAAAATGAGGCGAAATTCTAAACTGAATAAACATATTACTCTGAAAGCATTATGCTTAATTCTAGGTGCCATAATATATGAAAGATGCCAGTCAGATTGACAATGAATCTCCAGGGTTGTTGTGAAAGCCAAGGAAAACAAAGAAATGAAGAATTCCACATTTTCTGGCATGATAAAAGGCAGCAATACATCCAAGTGTTCAGAACAATCAAAACTTGGCACTTAAGAACAACCCTTTAAACCAAGAGTATTAATACCACTACTTGATGTGATTTCTTATCCTCCCCCCCAGGCCTTTACCTTTCGTGTCTAATTGATTATTATTTAACAGATGAATACACACATAATAAAGAACACTTTGGAATAATAAGAAACAAAGATTCATGCAGAGAACAAGGATTAAATCACAAACTGGCAACATAACAGAACCTTTATTTCTGGAATGCAAATATTACATTATTAACTTGTAAACACTGTAGTACAACACTTTTAAACTTGCATTACTGGTCACTGTAATGCAAATATTTATTGAATGAATTGGATATATCAATAGCTTCATTCTTTTCTGTTGATTTTACCTGTGAACAAGTATAAAACCATCTTTAACTCATATGCCTGTTAATGTTCACCATAGGAAATCCTTTTATAATTTCAAATAAATGTCATATACACATGCATACCATGTACATACCTTCCCATATTTTATAATAATAAATCAATATTAATAACTACAAGAAACAATCAACATTCATGAATATTAGATGTGAAATTGTATTCTTTCACGTGAAAAGAAATATTAACTCATCCAGTTACTTAAAAGCTCATATTTAACTCATGTGTATCATTTGACAGTTTGCACATCCATTAATTTTGAAGAAATTTACAAGGTGAAGATATTTCATGATGTACATGAACTTCTAATGGAAATAAGTGCCAAAGAAAAATTACCCCCTAAAATACATCTTTAAAAGATATCAATCTATTTATAACAGCAAATAGGATTTTAAGTATAAATAATTTTTCAAGGATGGGAAAGTTTATTTCATCTTAATTTTTTTATAACATCTAAGTTTAAATTCGCAGTTCAATGGCAGATTTAGCAAGAAATATCAGGGTGTTGTAAAAAAAAATTATGCTCATAGGCAGAAGACCCGATTCTCAGTACCAGCTAGTTATGTGACACTGAGGTTATGTTCAAACCTGTTAGACCTCATTTGCTCACCTGTAAAACAGAAATATTCATAACCTCTATGGTTTCTGCTTGTTCTCAAACTCTATTTGCTAGATCTGGAAATAGATTAAGTTTTCACTAAACATAAGAGAAGAAAGGGGCTGGTTCCTCAAGATAACTTTTCTTCATTTTTCTTACATGTGATGCCATATTTTTATCTAGCTTTCCTTTAAAAAGAAATTTATTATCATAAAAGTAACACACATGCAAAAAATTGCACCAAAATATACAGCTCAATTATATATCGCAAAGCACATTCCCATTAAACTACTCTCCAGTCCAAATTTAGAACATTAATGCTACCCAGTTGACCCCTTATGCCCACATGTCATTCTATCTTGCTCACAGGTAACCACTTTCATTTCTTTTATTTTTTACACGTTATCAAATAAGTGCATCCCTAGACTTTCTTGTGCTTCAAAATTTATATCTATGTAATTTTTGTATCTTCCTTCTTTCATTCAACATTAAATTTGTGTTCATCTGTGTTGTTGCATGTGTCTGTAATTCTCCTTTTCATTACTTTGTAGTATTCCATTGAATAAACATGCCAAAATTTGGGTTCTTATTCATTCTACTATTTAAGAATGTTTCCATTGTTTTCAGTAATTGACATGATGAATAATGTGTATGAACATTCATGTTCTTGTGTATTGATAGACAAATGCATAGGTTTCTATTAGGTATATTTCAAGAGAGGAATTGCTGGGTAATAATGCCAAAATATTTTCCAAAATGACAAAGACAAGGGTATGAGAATTCCCTTCTTAAAAATCATTTTGCTAACATTTTATATTGTCAGTAATTTTATCTATTTTTTGAATAGTTTTAATATTAGCTATTACAGGAGTGCAACAGCATCTTATATTTTAATTTGTGTTCCATTTATGACTAAATGAGTTTGAATCCTAGGCTATATGTTTGTTGGCCATTTGGATATCATCTTTCACAACATTTTAAAATATTTATTTTCTAATTAAAATTATTTTCTAATTGTTTTGGTTGCAGGGAAATAAAAGTCCTCTGTTCTTCACTTCATTCAGATATTTTTAGCCTTCAAGAAGATATTTTAAATATTTTTTGCCTTGTATTAGTTATCTGCAGTGGCAGATAAATTTTAATTACCTAGTCCATTTCTAGAAGATTCCTGCCTCATTTGTTTTATGCCGATAGCACTATAATTAGCTGTTAGAGGAATACACATATTTGTCTATCTTATACCACATTAAACTTACTTTCTAGAATACCATTCTTGTTTTTCCCAGCTTGAAACTCCCTTCTTTCTGTATTCAGTATCATGAGAGCTTCCAGACTTCTGATTCTTATTCAATATTTGATATTCTCTAAGGCCAACCAAAAGGAGAAAAGAGACTAACAGTAGAAAGTTTACTAGAATTAGGTTTCTATCGATATTTCTATTCTCTGGGTCAGTTGTCTTTCATTTTCTTATGCCTGACTCTTACTAGATTTTATTTTCAAATGAGCTCACCTTACTCTATTTTGAATGAGCCCCACAGAACAGATCTTCAGTCTTCTCCTTCCCCTGATTATCTAAAAAATTCTTAGTACATCTTACCTCATAAAGATTCCAAATATTTTTGCTTTCTGGCCCTTCTGTGACATTCCCTTCAGACCTACTGATCCATGAGGCCAGCTCATTCAATTCTCTGAGTGCCCATGTCCTTAAATCACACTTAAACACTCACAGTGCTTAAGTTCCCTAGTCTTTCATTCTTTTGATAATGTATTGTCCTATTTCCATCCTATTTTTCAGAATTCTATTTTTCTCTTCTAATTTTGTTTCTTCCTTTTTCTGAAATTTTAAATTTATTTTAATTAGTTTCAAGTATATAGTACATTGGTTAGACATCTATATAGCTCGTAAAATGGTCCACCTCAATTGCTCTCTCCCTCCCCTGACCCCCCCCCCCCCACTTAGCCAACATATTCATTCTAATTGCATTCCTTATGTTGTGCTCCCCATCCCCATGTCCATCCATCAGCTACTAATTTGTACTTCTTTAACCCTTCACCTGGCAAAAGAAATGGACATAAAATCCCAGGAAGCTCAGAGAATTCCAAGAATCAGGGATCCGAAGAGGCCTACACCGAGACACATCATAATTAAAATGTCAAAAGTTAAATACAAAGAAAGAATATTAAAAGCAGCAAGAGAAAAACAGATAGTTACTTGTAAGGGAAAACCCATAAGACCAGCAGCTGATTTCTCAAAGGAAATTATGCAGGACAGAAGGGCTCGGCAAAAAATATTTGACAGGATAAAGACCCAGGATCTACAACCAAGAATAGTTTATCCAGCAAAGCAATCATTTAGAGCTGAAGGACAGATAAAGAGCTTTCCAGACAAAAATAAGCTGAAGGAATTTATCACCACCAAGCCTGTAATATAGAAAATGTTGGAGGGACTTCTTTAAGAAGAAAAAGCATGTATCAAAAGCAAGAATAAAGAATGGTAACAACTACATTCCTATCAATAAGTACGCAAATAGAAAAGAATTAAGTCCTCCAACTAAAAGAATGGATGAGTGGAAAGGAATACAAGACCCCTACATGTTGCCTATAAAAGACTTACTCCACATTAAAAGACACAGACTAATTTTGCTTCTTTCTTTTTCTCATCTCCTAAATGTATGTTTCTCTACACACTAACTCCTTTGAAAAGCCAAAAGGTCATAATTTCATTAATTCTTTTTCTACTGACTACCTAAACCTTTCCACAAAGTTCATATTTCTACCAGAAGTATAGTTCTCTAATTTTAATTTCTAATGGGTCATAAAATCCAAAACTGTCATCTTAACATTACCCTCATTTCTCAATTCGATATTTGAATGGCATCATTCTCACAGTCCCTCAAGTTAGTAATCTGAATACTAATTTTTTTTCTTGAAATTTCCCTCAGATTTTCTTTTACTTTTCATGCCCAGTGCATGAAGTAGAGTGTGTAGTCTATGTTTTTTTTTATTCAAGGGCCCATGGAGTTAATGAGGGAAGTGAAAGAAAATCTGTGAATCCATTGAAAGTGTGCATAATTTTTATACAACTATATGAATTTATGAAGAAAGACCATTCATTCTCTTTAGTTTCCTAAATGACTAAGAACCAATGTTCCAGTTTCTCATGACCTTATACTAGGATTAAGGCAGTAACTTTTGGGCTTAATAGGCTTACTCTTTAAATTTGGCTGATCCAGGGGATGAACCTTTAAAGCAATATTCTCATTCATCCAATATTAGTTAATCCACTTAACAAATATTTATTGATCATTTTCCTATGTGCCAAATATCATTCCAGGTTCTTGTCACATTGGTGAACAAGATAGAAAAAGTCTCTCCTCCCATAGATAGAGCTTACATTTTAGTGGACAAAGAAAAATCAAGTATTCACTAAACAAAAAAATCAAGGACATGTCAGTTAGCATATTTGTTGTTCATATAACTAAATGAGGAGGTATCAAAGTTACCGGATGGCTATTTCAGAAAAGATGGTCATGGAAAGCCCCTCTGAGAATATGACATCTCTAAATAACAAGAAATCAGCCAGGTACAACCAGGGAAAAGCACTCTAGAGTTGCACATTAATGCAAAAGCCTAAAGGTTGTAATAAGCTTGGTATCTTATAGGGGCAGAAGAAAACAAAGGTCCAGGTTTGCTAAAGCATAGTGAACAAAAGGGAAAAGTGTGAGTGAGGTAATAGGGCTAAGTAGGAACAGATAATTTTGGACTTTGGAAACTAGAACATGGAGTTTGGATTAAGTCTAAGCACAATGGAAACTCAAGAAGAGAAGAAATCTTGTTTACATTGTGTAAAGAATAAATGCTTCTTGGCAAAAGCAGTCAAGAGGGAATTGAAGCAGTCCAGGTGGAAGGTTATGGAGGTTAAGTTGTTTGTCTGCAAAACCTACACTATTTTCCTCTTAGGTCCTCAGTGTGGTCATATTGACCTTACCTAAGCTTTGTCTACCACACCTCGCTTTTTCATGCATTACCTCCTTTACTCCTCAGAACTCCACAGTATTAAACTCACTACACAAACACTAAAAAAGACACAAAGACTTCTCATGAAACAATCAGTTGGCAAATTTAACTGGTTATTATTTACAAAATGTGCTCTTTAAATTACATCATCGCTGTAACAACCCTACTGACAGATGCCGCCCTCTATAGTATTTGTACCCAACAGTGTTAGAATACATATATTAAGCTCTATAGCAAATATTAAGTTCAGGGTTTTAAAGTAATTTATTTATTAAAAAAATGTTAAAATACTTTATCTTAAAAATGCTAATATGTGCATTTCGAAAAGGAAACAATTTTTAAACAATATTAATTAATGTCATTTTTTAAAGCAATTGTACATCATGATGTCATCATTGTAATTGCATTGAAACTGCCTTTAGCTAATAAACATGTTTATTAAAATGCTTTGAATGTCAACCTAATCTATTATAACTAATTCATATTACTTCTTACCATGACTCTTTTATTAAATGCCATTTCTTCTTCAAATTTCTTCTTTATATGCCATCCTATCCCTTTTTATTTCAAACATTAGTGCCCAACTTGACTCTATACACGTTTTAAAAAAATTTTTAACTGTCAGCAAAGTTTAAATGTCACATGCCATTCTGGCACATTAGATATTGAAAAATGTTGGTGCAAGGAAGCAACGTGTAACTTTTATGTTGATTCTTAGCAGAAGATCATTATGACATTTATGACTGGAGAACTGGAAGTTCATAAAATGCATTTAATCTAATTTCTAACTAATCTTTTTACAAAAAAAATAAAATAAAATTGATTAAAAGCCCTTGACAAACTTAAAGTTTAGAATGTCCTTAAGGCTTTAATCAGGCAGAAAAGTTAGTTTTGTATAGGTAATATTCACATGATCTCGAATGTACAAAGGAAAGCTGCAAGAACAAGCAAAAATTCCCTCAAAATAACATGAAACCTGAACATTCCTGACTCTGATTCCCACACTCAATCCAACTATCTTAGATAAAATTCAAATCAAGGCACAGTTATACGGAGCTTGTGATTATCAGAAATAACCAACTTCTATCAGTAAAACATCATTTCTCACCTCATTCATTTTTTCAAAATTTTAAAAAATTAATTATATATAATCCAGCAATCCTACTTCAGAGTATTTTCCAAAATAATTAAAGTCAGAATCTCAAGAAGATATTAGCATTCCCATGTTTGTCGTAGTACTATTCCCAATAGCCAAGATGTAAAAACAGATCAACAGATTTTTTTCAAAGTTCACTATATACATACATGGAATATTATTCAGACTTAAAAAGGAAGAAATTCTGACACTTGCTACAACATAAATGAATCTTGAAGGCATTCTGCTAAGTGAAATAAGTCAGTTACAGAAGGACAAATACTGTATGAGTCTACTTGTATGAGGTATTGAAAAGAATTAAATTCACAGAATCAAAGAGTGGAGTGGTGGTTTCCAGAGAGAAAGGCAAATGGGGAGTTACTAATCAATGGGTCTAAAGTTTTCATTAAGAAAGATAATGATCTCAGTATCTGTGCAACATAGCGACTAGACTCAAAAACACTACTGAACACTCAAAAATTTGTTAAGAGGGTAGATCTCATGTTGTGTTCTTACCACAATAAAATTTAAAAACTGTAATGATTAGCTCTGTATAAAAGTTTACCATTCCTATAATGGCCTTCCTACAGAACACTAGTTTTAGCTCTATTCTCCATTTATTTCATTATAAATAGTTACTAGTTCAATACTTGTTTTTCTAATCAGATAAAAGTTTCAGCCATTACATTTTATTTCAGACTTCACAACATCCCTGTGAGGTGTAAACAGTTGAAATTCCAGACTACAGATTAAGAAAGCAAGGCTACTTCCTCCAGCTGTTAAGAATAGAGCTGGAATACAAATCCACTCTTTCTGACTCCAAAGACATGTTGTATTCATTATTCATTTATGCCATCCACTCCTTGTACTAAAAAATCCTACCCCAGGTGGAAGGAGAGACTTAGATTTGCTTAAGAAAATTTTTTACTACCCTAAGCCTGTGGGTTTAGGGGTCATCATTAGGAGTTAACTTAAGGTTCAGTAATGGATCAATTATTATATTGTTTAATACTGGAGTCAAGAAAAAAGAAAATTAAATGTATGCAACTTCCAGAAACTATGCTTCATCACCTCCTACATTATCATCAATTGAAAAAGTTGTTTTAATTTTCAAGATTCATTTGTGATAAGCGTATGACAAATGATTTACAAACAGAAAGGCACCCTCTTGAATGAATAAATATATTCAAATTTAAAACCAAAAATTAAATTATGTCAATTTGTAGGAACATTTCTTTAAAAATCATCATATGCTATACTAAACAAAAAAATTCATTTTTAAGCAACTTCTTTATAAAAACTGACGATCAAGATAACATTTTTGTCTTTAAAATACCAGTACATTCAAATATACAAATATAAAACAGCAACAATTCTTCAACTATATTAATCAATGTCATTTGTTTAAAAAAAAGTAATTGGTGCACATCATGAGTCATGATTATAAATTTATGCAAACTGCCTTTGGCTAATAAACAATGAGAATTAAAATTTAAATGTAGTGAGTGTCAACTGGATCAATGATAACTAATTTGTATAGATTTAAATTATATCTATCTACCTCAGGCAATCACCGATTTCTTTAATAACTGTGTTAGAACATACTTTTGAGCAATTAGAACTGAATTGCTATCAAATAGCTTAGATTTTAAAATAGCATTTAAAAATTACATGCTTGAACATTTAGGAGAAATTCAAATCCTGTTTATTTCTGATTGCTTATTTTATAGGTCACTGAACATTTTCTGAGTTCAATTTTAATAATTTCATGTGGCATTTTCTAACATTTTTCAAATTTCTAAATTTTAAGGATGAGAGTTAAAATAAAACACACCTTTAAAAATAAAACCTTATAAGTAAGATTCCTATCAAATAAAAAAGTGCCCAGCTTATATATTTGGTCTTAAATTCAAAATTTGTAAAGAACCTATTTAACTGAGAAAGGTCCGGGTTAATTTTTTTTTGTTTTAATTTCTGGGGAAAATCACAAGAGTATGTCCTATGTCATGCATAAGGGAAGAAGTCTTCCACTCAGACTATGTCCTCTGGTGCAATCAAGTTGATTTTATAAAAAAAAAAATCACTTAAGTCAATACCATGTACATCCCAATAGACGTTAGGACCTAAATGGTTTGAAAAGTCTAGGCTCTGATGTTCTATGAAAAATATCTCTCCCTCTTCCTTAGATTCCCTTTCAGGGCCAGTAATTTTATGCCTTAATTTGAGAGAATGATTCATGAGACATGTTCTTCTTCCTTCTAAATCTATGAAGAGATAATAAATTCAGCCCTCTTAAACCTGACCCTTGACAGTACCTCACAAATCTGTGGTGAGGGCTGAATATGAAATTTTGTTTGTATTGCAAAGAAATACTCATTGAAAATGTAATTAATTTAAAAAGCAATGCTGTTGAGATTTTCACTTTCTGAAACAGCAAACTAGATAACAAATACCTATTATCCCCTAGCAAATAACTTTAAAAACTTTTGAAATAGCCTCTCCAAAACACCAAAGAGACAGCATAACAGTGAAAAATATATAGGAGAAAGTGAAAGTCCAGAAAGGTTAACTGAGCTCTCAAAACGCGTGCTCTCTCTCTCACTCTCGCTCTCGCTCTCGCTCTTTCTCTCTCTCTCTCACATACACACACACACGCACACACACACACACACACACATTCATAGAAACACTGTAACAGCTTCAAACAGAAAACACCAACAAATGCCCATCAAAAGTAGAATGCATAAACAAATTGTGGTATATACATTCAGTGAATACTACAAAGCAATAAAAATTAACAGATTTCTGCTTCACACCACAACCGTTAAGATTTTGTAAATACAATGCTAAACAATAGAAATGAGACATAAAATCATACAATGTGATTAGACTTATGTCCTTTTACTTAAAGTTCAAATAAACCCCAATTTTACATATGAGATGAAGCTACAAAGAAAAATACAGGTGTTTTAGCCAACAACAGTATTCAAACCCTTTTCTCAATGCATCAGTTTACCCTCTTCCATAGCATCTCTGACCTTCTCTTCTGCCAGCCTATTCCACTTTTAAGGACATCTCTGATTACATTGGGCCTACCTGGGTAATCCAGGATAATGGCCTTGTTTTAAGGTCATCTGATTAGAAAAATTAATTGCATCTACAACTCTAATTCCATTTTGTCATGTAACATAACATATTCACAGGCAAACAGGATCAAGATGTGGGTATTTTAGGGAGGGCTGTTTTTCTATCAGTTATCTTATTTATTTAAGTTTTGAAACACATTTTTATGTCACTGAGTTTCTTTTCTGCTCACCTAAAGCCACATCTTGAAGTTAAATCCATATTCAAAATGTATGTGAAACATAATGCCAAATTCATTACTTTTCCTCCAGTGGTTTTACACATTTACTGTGCCAATATAAAATGAAAGCCAAATATAAAATGAAAGTAAATATGTAGCTATTTTGTAAATACATAGTGAAACTCTGGCATACATATACTATATATGGGTATTATCATTATTCCTTAATTATATTATCATAAAATTTTGATATAGATAAATCTTTGACTAATTTCAGTTACTGTCTAATTCTATACTGAGTAAAGAAATAATTTACAATATACACATTTCGTTAAAGAGTTTTGGTATGAAGAATGAAAGCAATGTGATACACACACACACACACACACACACCCATACACAATAAAATTCATATTAGTCTGTATGCCTCCATACATTTATTGTTCTCAGTTAGCTATTATTACATTTCTAGTAAGAAGAGTTAGAAAGCAACTGCCACATTATCATTTGAAAACTTTCTCAGTTTAGTATTGGTGAATTTCCTACATTTACAACAAATGAAAACTTGTTTTTATTTTTTCCCACGTTAACTGGTACAAGTATTTAAATATTTTTAGTTAAACTTGCAAAGATACAACCAAAAAATTTACTTGATTGAAATATTTATACCATCACATTATGGAAGTTATTTCTAACTTTTTAAGAGTTGGAAGTTACCATCTAATATAACCATTTCATGTTATTTACAAGACAACTGAGACACAGAGAAGTTGATTTCTACAAAGAAGAGTTACTAATAGAACTGTGATCAAAACTCAGTCCAGAACACTAAAAGTCACAGAAAAAAATGTGCTAGACCTTTGGTCAACAATGCTTCAGCAAAAGGAAGTACTATTTGCAGAAATGACCAACATAAATTTCCCTTAAGTGAGAACAACTACTTGTCCATCCATCCTCCCATCCATCCATTCCATTCATCCTTCTTCATTACACAGCCTTATGTGTACCACAATTAATTGAACCTTGATTTGAAAACAAAGGTACTCCAAACCCTATTAAGATGATAAGCAAATGTGCTATTTTAAAAATTCTTTAAAAAAAAATTCAAAGTAGCTCACCTGTTGTTTGTAGACCTCCAATGTTGCTTTCCTTTAATGTCAAAAATTACCTTATTTTAACAAAGAAACGAGCTACTTACCAGCAGCATCCCAAACTGTCAAAGGAAAAATTACTTTAGGAATTTCTCAACAGGTTTAAAAATTACATTTTGGGAGTGCCTTTAATCGTTACTGACTTATTCATTCACTCAATAAACATTAATTGGGCACCTCTTAGATAAAAATCATTAAAATTTAAGATTTCAAAAAATTATCATTGGACTAGCACTTCAGAACCCATCTCATTTAATACTTCCAATCAAATATATTTTATCTAAAGCCTTTTTGTGCATAGTTTGATTTTTTTTCAGAATAATGTGAATCATATCTCTGATTATGAGTCTTATTTGTCTCTAATATTACTCTCAATTTCTATATTAAAAAATTATTAATTAGCGTAATCCTAAATTTGAAATTCCCGATATCCCCAATTTTTTAATTAGTATATTGTAAACCCCCTGTTTTAACTTGTCCCTTATTTAAATTTTTATCACCTCTCAAATAAAATATCTCAGTTTGCAGTTGACTTAGAATTTCAGTTTGGCAATGATTTTCTTCTTGATTATGAACTTCACATTAAAAATAATAATTGCAAAAATCGGAACTTAATAATTTAAATATATGTTTTCAGCAAAAAGTTACATTTCTAGAGCTTGTATTTGAGTGTTCATGATCTACTAAGTTATGAACAGAAGACAATAAATAGAAGTATATATTTCCATGGATGGTGGCAACAAGTATCCCAGGTTCTATTATTTGCAGTCAGGGTGAGTGTATTAGTCTGCTAGGGCTGCCATAACAAAATAGTGGGTGGCTTAAACAGAAATGAATGTACTCACATTTGTGGAGGCTAGAAGACCAAGGTGCTAGCATGATCAGTTTCTGATGAAAGCTCGCTTCCTTGCTTGCCAATGGCCACCTTTTTGCTCTTTCCACATGGCCTTTCCTTGGTATCTGCATGGTGGGAGGTGGGGAGAGAGAGAGAACTGTGAGGTTTCTGTTGATTCTTCTTATAAGGACACTAATCCTATCAGATCAGGGCCCCACCATTATGACTTCATTTAATTTTAATTGCTTCCTTACAGACCCCTTTCCAAATATAGCCACACTAGGGATTAGGGGTTTCACATATGTATTTGGGAGGACACAACATTTAGGCCATAACAGTCAGGTTAAATTGCCATATGTAATGATAATTCACCTTCTAGCTTAATCTGGGAGTAGGTGTTAGGGATGCTTTCCTGGTTAGAAAATGCAGAGGTACAGTAAACCTTTAGGTATTATGCCACTCCTAGGATTCTCTTAAAATGGCCCTGGAACACTGATTCATTAAGTTGGTTGTAGGCTTATTTTGTTAGTGAAGGATATCCCCAAACAGGTATTTATCTAGAAATATAGGCTTTGGAAAGTGTCTCTTTAATGACCATTACCATCTGACATGTGTTCTATGACAAACACAAGACTCCAAAAAGAAGGTAACATACGTCTCTCATGTGAAGAATTTTCAAGTCTGCCAAATTTGCTCAAGCTGCATTGACCTAAGTCACCAGATTCCACAGCCATTTGTGGTAATATTAGCAATCTTTTAAGATGGCTGTGATGCATAGAAATTGTCATTTCAAACAGGGCAACTGCTATTGTCTGGGATCATCAAGTGAAGAAAATAGGCACAGGACAAAGGCCTGAGGTCCTGGTATCATCTAGGTCAAAGAGACTCAATTGTCTCCACATCATGAAGGTAAGGATTGAAGTTGCCTAGGGATGAATATAGGATTGCAGTGAATATAAAAACAGGTCTTCAGATATATTTTCTATTGTCCAGAGTAAGCTCGTTCTTTTGTAAAGATGTGTGTCATTAGAACTAGCATATGTACAAAGCCGTGGGACTCCATTTGAGTTGGAGGTCCCAGTGAATTTCTATCATAATATGTTGTTGTTGTGCTAGAAAAAAAGCCCAAGGTTCAAGTTCAGAGCAGGAAGTACATCAGTTTAATGGGCTCATAGGCCTCTTCCATGAGCTCCATTTCATGGTTACAGTGAAAAAGGCAAGGAAGGAAGAAAACTTTCCCAAACTAACACATTTATTTTTCAAGAATCCTTACCAGTTGTGCTATGATATGTTTTGTCTGCCAATCATGAAAGCCTGAGGACAACCCACACTGCCTCCACTGGGAACCTAAAGCATAATGTGCTCTTATATAAGTGTATCTGGGAGAAAAAGCAGATTGAGACCCAAAGTCATTGATTGTATTCAACGAATTTTGCTGCTATGGTGAGATTGAAGGGACTTGGGTGTTCTAGATTCTGAGACTGCTGGATTCAGCCTCCGTTGCAGTTAGATCCTTATCATGGGTAGGTGCTGTTAAGCTATGGAAGTGCTCTGGACTCTACTTTTCAAGAATATTGGAGTATGAACCTGAGAAGTTCTGTGCTGAGAGCTTAGGAGGCACAACAACAAAAAAAAACAGCAAAATGCACCCCCAAATAAACAAAAGTCAGCAACAGCTTGGAGCCAGGTTCCAGCAGAAGGCCCTTGAAATCCTTGTGTATTGGCCCACGTACATTGAATAACTTAACAAATACTCAATGAACAGTAAATGCTAAGCATCGTTCTGGGAAGTAGAGGCATGTCTGAACAAAATCGGACTCTCTGCCCTTGTGAAGCTTCCATTTATCAGAACAAAATTTTGAATCTAGACCTGGCTTTCAGAAAAAAAAAATCAAGCTCACATTGGATTTCAAGGCTGAGGTTCAAAAACCAGGATTCAGAAGTGGGTGGAGCTGGGCCATAGCTGTGAGGTGTAGAATAAAGAGTACCAAAAAAATTGATTCTGGCTTGAGAAACCTCTAGATTCTAAGAAGCATCAAGTACTGAGGGATGTACCAACAGGTAAGGTTAAAATCTAAAGTGGAGCATGTACGCAATAGAAACGATATGGGCTTAGTGGGATGAGGAAGCAGAGTCAGGGTAGAGCCTGAGAGAAAACATAGGAAAATAGTGCTGTAGTTAATAGCTATTGCCTTATCATGAGCAGGGGGGAATGCTAGCCCATTCACACAAGTACAATATTTGTGATTAAATTTTATGATAACATTGAGCAGCTATAGAAAAAAAATTCCCAAAAGTAGGATCCCATACTTTTGAATGTTCCCAGAGCAAGTTCTAGCTTTACATGCTTTTATTTGTTCTATTTTAAATAGCTATGTAGATAGGAAGGCCCTGCACTTTCCTTGTAATAGTACTTATCACAGATTACTTTGTCAGTCTCCCTTACAAAACTATAAGTTCTTAAAGAAAAATGACTTTAATGTCATTATCCTCACATTTATACCTGGCACCTATCACACTGCTTGATTTTGTATTAGGCATGGCCACTTTATATAGTTGTGCAAGTTGTGCACTGCACAACTCCAAGGGCACCACACTCATAAATTTAATGTGAATGGCACCCCTGAAGTCAGACAGTACACAACCTCACAAGCATTTATTGTGGCCCTGGACCTCGTCAATGTTTATTAAATTAATGAAAATATTCTTACCTCTTATGATTTGTTTGTCAGATGTCAAATAAATATGCTGACTTGTGACACATATAAGAGTACATGGCAAGGACAATGGCATTGTATAACGAATAAAATGGATTTCTATTTTAATCTTAGACTAAAAGAGATGGCTTTGAAAAAATTGTGTTGATTACTTAGTGAAGTGACAGAACCTCATAAAAAATCCTCTAGTTTAAAAATAAGTAAATTCCAGGTTCCTATGAAATAGATGATATTTAAAATGAAAACATTTAATATAGTTAAATTAGCAAACTACAAGATTCACTTACTTGGATGAATGGAAAGCCTAAGGAACAAAACTTATATTTTGATCGCCTCAAAATATCCTCACAAAGTAATCTTAATATTATTTATATACACTTTGACAACATAGCTACCAATTTTTCCATGTTATACAGGCTATGAAGGTAATGTAAAATAGTTCTTCTTCTAATGAACTTCAAGTTCTCTTTAACAGATATAAAATAGCAATCAGGACAAAGTGATAAATGTCCATTTGTAATCCTACAAACATTAAAGCTGGGTGAATGACTGAGAAATTAGTCATTTCCATTCGTGCAGGAATTTTTGCAATTTCTGGTGTCTTCCTTAACTCTTTTCGCTATGATTTCTTGCTCCTTTAAAAAGTTCCAAGTTCATGTAAACTGTTAGCATATATGTGTGTGTGTGTGTGCATGTGTGTGTCTTTAAAAGTAGTACATTAGTTTGTATCCAGTAATGCTATCTATAAATGTTTAAATCTTCCCAGAATGAACCTTAATGATATTTTCCAACACTATAATTATAAAATAGACTATTAATCCATGCAATTAAAATAAAATGAAGTTATTTCATTTACAAACACGATGACTATTAAACAACTTGACATGGCGAGCTCTTGGAATATGGTGTCCTCAACTAGTGCATGTTTGGTTTCACCGAAGATAAGTCTAAATATGGTGAAGTGGGTAAAATACATTGTGACAGAAGGAGATTTGACTTTGGGTGGTGAACACACAGTGCCATATACAGATGATGGATTAGTGAATTGTACACTTGAAATCTATATAATTTTATTAATCAATGTCACTCCGATAAAAATTTTATTAACTTTTATTTAAAAATATATGATTGACCAGTTACAGGGCCATGATACTGTTGAATGAGGCATTTTCTTAGTGAATAAATAATGAATGTACTGGTAACTATTATGACTCTATAATTTCTTTTAAAGCATATACTTTTTCAATACAAGTAGAGAGAAATTTAATTCTAAAGCAACAAAGTAACTGGTAGTAAAAAACAAACAAACAAAAAACAAAAAAAAAAAAACCCCTGACTCTCAAAGGAAGGGCCACTTGGGGCACTGGTTAAAGTTTTAGACTTATGCAATCAAATCCAGAACAAAATCCCAGACACATGGAGTTGTGATGGGAATGTGATTAACAGACAAACTCCCAGGACATTCCTATATGTGCTAAATCTTGAGAACCACTGACTTGGAGAATAGTTTTTAAATTCACTTAATAGTTTTATTTAGTTCACATGGCCTGGGAAGTTCAGATACCTGCTTCCTAAACTTGAAAATATTAAAGAATCCATGGGTATTTAAAATGACACTCATTTTAGTTTTATTTAACTTACGATTGGATGTTTGCTAAAATGAATGAATTAAATTTCTAAACTAAGAGTCATAGTTTCAAGAACTGGGTTGGGTCTGAGTGTTACTCTGCTTATAAGCTAACAAGTCAGCCTGCCACAGTTTCATGGATGCTGGTACACAGGTGACTATTGGGTCAGAGACCTTGAGATGGGGAGGCTATCCTGGATTATCCAAGTGGGCCTCGTCTAGTCATATTAATCTTTAAAAATGGAGAAATTTTCTGGCTTGGGTCAGAGAAAGAGATATATGAGGATGGAATAAGGGCCAGAGAGATGGTACCCTGCTGGCTTTGAAGATGGGAAAAGGGAGTCCTGAGCCAAGGAATGATGTCAGCCTATAGAAGCTGGAGAAAGCAAGGAAATTAATTCTTTCCTAGAGTGTCCAGAAAGAACACAGACCTACTGACACCTTGATTTTAGTCCAGGGAGCCCTTTGTCAGTCTTCTGACCTGCAGAACTGTAAGATAATAAATATGTGTTGTTTTAAGTCATTAATACTGTGGTAACATTCTTATAGCAGCAACAGAAAACTAATACAAGCAGTAGCTAGAGTATCAGCATTTGGTGCCAATTTCCCAAGCCCCAGTTCCCACAGGGCAATGCAGAGAAGGTCAGTTGATACTTGCACATGCAGTGCCTTACAAGAGAGGAATCCTGAGTTTAGGGAACCTGAATCTTTTGTTATGAGAAGAAAGTATGCCTGTCCTTTGCTCCAGAAGAAGACACTCTCTGTCTCTCAAGGTTATTTCATCTACAGACATCCTTGAAAAGATTGTTTGAAACAAAGGACAGTCAGTGTCTCACTTGCAAGATATGCAGAAATACAAGAGGCCTATAGAGAACTGTCTCCCAACACAAGGTACCATCCAAGTTCATTACTCAAGTGGTCCTGCAACATCATAGACTTTTCATAATTTAAATTGAATGACAGTGATGAAATTGATAAAGTTCGATACAGCTATCTAAGAAATGTCTGCTAATGAGGTTTAAAAAGTAAATACGTTATTATAAAACCAAGGTAGTATGAGCCTATGCTGAATTTGTTATTTTTATAATGGTAAACACATGCACATGTACACACAAATATATATCTTCATTATTGAAATTGCTACAGGTAAGGGAATTTCGTTATTGCTAGTCTGGAACTTTGGGGACTATAAATCATTTTTCCACTTGAAACAATTGTTTTTATTATGGAATTTTTTAATAATGTGAAGTTTTTTAGTGTTCTATCATATCATAGCAAAAGCAGATTTGTTTTTCTTTAGATAAAATTTCTCTTTTTCTAACTTAGAAACAGATTTTTATTGTAATCTTGGTTAAATTAACCAAAATTGCAAAGGGATGAATATGAATTGCATTTTCCAGTAAAAGCAGCTGAAAATGCCAATGCCTGATAAACTTTCTTGTCCTTCTCCATTTGATAGGCTAAATTAAACCCTAATTATTCATTTAAAATAACTACTTTACATCTGCTAGATATATTAAATGAAATAGAATCTATAATTGCAGATATATTTTCAACAACAGTAGAAAATATACTGGGTCATGCAGCTTACCTCATAAACATTATAGTCACCATTATAATATATAAATCACAAGGGCCTCCATTTTTCTCATTTCGGCCAATGTTTGTGAGATTTCTTCTATGTCTTTTTATCAAAATATTTCCCTTATCCAGGTCTGCTCCTGAGGATGTCCACAAAGCTACATGTTCTCTAAGAATTTAGGGGAAGACATTCCCTTGCCATTTAACATCTCTGACCCTTTATATCCCTTTAGGAGAGATTAAAAGGATTATGCTTCAGAAATTCTAATTTGGATACCTCTCCCCGATCCCCACTGTGCTGGTTGCTAAACTTTTGCCTCTCAACCTCAAACCCACCCCTCTGTACTCTGTTTTGTGATGCTTAGGCTGAGAATGCAGACCCAATTTCTGCAGTTCTAGCGGCTCCATGGTAATCTTTACCAATAAAGAGTGCTCTCAGGAGACCACATGGCTCAAGGTGGAAGGGGAAAAGTCTAGAGGAGGAGGAAGGGACTGTTCTGTAGGAACCCATCTTCAAGGCTCTAAATTTTAATATTGCAACCTGTTTTTTTTGTTTCCCAGCCATAAGGATGGTAGCTACTTTCTGCAGTTACTACCTCTCTGATACTGCAGGGTCCCCTTTTGGCCTTTCCAGTTCTCTAATCATTTAAGAGTAATAATTCTTTATTTTACATTCTTTCTTTTAAAATAATTCATGTACTTTTGTGTTCTGACTGGACTCTGACTGATTCAGGTTCCACCATTTGCATGAAATATCCCAGAGTTAACTCTGAGTGGGAACATATAAAATCCTAGGGGAAATGGATTCCACATCATAGCCCTTGCCCAGTGCATAGATTGTCTGATGCTTGATACAAGGAGTCATGTGTTCAGTGAACAGGAATTGAATACCAACTGTTTCTCAGGCACGGTATTTAATAGGAGGTGAAATTTGTTCTCAAGTAAATCACATCCAGGATAGTGATGGAAGCAATGCTAGAAAGGCTATAAAACACAGTAATGTTAAGTTGCTGAGAAAAGTAAAAGGAGTCATGATGGCAATACAGGAGACACCTAAGGCAATAGAAGGGACCACTGAAGACTTCTCATAGAAATCTGACTAGCAAGTAATCGAGAAAAGATTAGAAGCAATTCTGGAAAGAACCATGTCTGCCCAAGCTAGGAGGTTTGCAAAAGCATGACCACTGAGGGAACTGAAAATCATTCTACATAGCTTATAAGCAATAATGACTTCCTAAAGGTAAGGCTGCAGAGGTGAACAGGGACCAGACCATGAAGGGACTTAGTTCTGTCTTACTTAGAAGATTGGCTTCAAATGGACAGAACAGAAAGGTTATTGAAGGCATCCAAGGCAACTATGACTCCATTATACTAATGTTGTTTCAGTGAAACTTTTTAATGAAGTACAACCTATATACAGGAAAGTGCAAAATAAATATAAAGCTCAGATTTTCAGACACTGAACACACCAATGTACTCGGCACTCAGAGAAATCAAACATTACCAGTAGATCCAAAGGACTTCTCCTACACCTACACAGTTGCCGTTCCCACCAAGGGTAATCATTCTCTTAACTTTTAAAATCACAGGTTAGTTTGGCCTGTTTGGGGATCTTTTCCTAGTTGAACAAAACAGTATGCAACTGTTCCTGGCTCAACACTCTCTGTGGGATTCATCCACGTTTTGTATAGATTTGTTCCTTCTCATTGCTATGTAGCCTTCTATTGTATGAATATTACATAATTTATTTACATTCTATTGTTGACTGACACCTAAGTTTTTTCTAGTTTTTCGTTATTAAGAACAGTGCTGCTATGAAAACTTATGTTCATATTATTTTGGTAAATTCATATGTACATTTCCATTAGGTATATACCAAAAGAGTGGACTTGCTGGGTATATATATATGTCAGCTTTAGTAGATACTACCAGTGGAATTATACTAATTCAGCTTCCCATCACCAGTGCCTTCGAGATCTATATACTCCATATGCTTGCCAACGCCGATATTGTCACTTTTGCATTTTAGCCACTTGACAGGTCTTTAATTGTATATTATGGTAGTTTTAATATGTTTCCCAGCTGAATAATAAAGTTGAGCACATTTTCATAATTTATTGGCTATGTGATTATTTGAATATTATTCTTTATGAAATGACTATTCGATATTTTTTCTTATTTTTTGTGATTTCTTTTTTAATGCATAGTTTTTAAGTGTGGTACTTAACATCTAAATATTTGGTAATTTTCTGGCTATTTTATTGCTACTAAATTTTAATTTAATTGTATTGCAATTACAAAATGTAAATTGTACAATTTTAGTCCTTTCAAATTTATTGAAACTTGTATGACCCAGAATATGTCCAAGTGCACGTTCCATGTGTACTTTTTAAAAATGTGTGTCCTATGTTTGTTGGCTGTAATGTACAAAAAATTCAATTAAGACAGGTTTGTTGACAATGTTTGTCATAGATTGGATTATCCAAAAGCAGATACTGAGAAGATTTCTGTGTAAAATATTTGTTAGATATCAACACCCGTGAGGGGGTTGGGTTAAAATTAGGTAAAGAGAGAAGTTATATTGTATTGTAGTCCCAACAAGTCTTCAGGCAATCCTACAGCATTGTCTGGAAATGTACATAGCCCATCAAGATTGTCCCTCAATGGGCTGAAAGGCCTTGATCAGCTATTAGATGCAGAACTCTGCCATAATCAATACTTGGATATGGATTGCTCAAATTAACATGCATGCTTTTGTTGCTCTCTGAAATTGAGGCAAAATCTGAGGCAACAGGTGGGGCAACATACGTGTTCCCTTGAAGGTACACTTATGTGTGAATCTGTTTGTCCACTAGTGGTATTTAAATTTTCTGCATTCTTACTGATATTTTCTGTTACATATGTTAAGTTCGTTTCATGTGTTTTGAAGATCGATTGTTAGGTACATACTTCTTGATTAATTGACCCTTTAATTATTATAAATTAAACTTTTTAATCTCTGGTAATTGTTCTCGTTTTAGGGTCTACTTTGCTAATATAGCCACATCTTTCTTATACTTAATGATTATATGATATACCTTTTTAATTCTTTGACTCCAACAAGTTACTGTCTTCAAATTTAAAATATGTTGTTTGAAAATACCATGTACTTTAGTTTTGCTCTTTAAATAAGTTTGAAAATTGATCTCTTGAGTTTTTAGAACATTAATAGTTAATATAATTATTGATATGATTGAATTTGAGTCTACCATGTTACTATTTTTTATGTGTCTTCTATATTCCTTGTTCTTTTCTTTTTTTAGATTAACCAAATATTTTCTTAGTAATCCATTATATCTCCTTTATTGGTGTATCTAAATGCTTCCTCTAGTAATAAATCACTATAAGTCTATTTTGAATTAATAGTATAAGAAGCTTATGATAGTATAATTCTATTCATATCCTCTTCAATACTTTGGCTTGATAATTTTTACTTTATGCCAGACTTTGATAAAAAAAAAAAACTATAACGACTCTAAAGGTTACCATCTTTTCCCAGGAAAGTTAACCATATTTTCAGAGAGGAAGGAAGAATAAAGGCAGAATACCCTAATCTAATCAGAGACTGAACTGAAAACCAGGTTGCAATTTTTCTGAGGGTTCATCTCTCTCTGTTTAATACTTATTTTTGGAGTATAGCCCAGCAGGTACCCCAACTTAGAGGCTAATTGGTTTACTAGGGGGTCCCTTTTGTTCAGTCCTAAATTCCAATTCCAATGCTGTCCTCTCAGCACTATGCGACTGATGTAAATAAACTTTGCTCTGCTTTTCTTTAGTGAGACAGAATGTATTTTTCAAAGATGACCACACCAACATTTCTCATCGCTTATGCACTTCTTGAATCTGGGTAGGCCTACTTCTATGGTAGAAGCAATGCTATGCCACTTGTGTAACTAAGTTACAAAAGGCAACATGGCTTTCTTGGGATATTCTTCCTTGGAATCCAGCCACCATGTTGTGAATAATCCAGTCACATAGGCCATAGGAAAGTGTTTGGGTCCCAGCTCCCTCAGAGGTCCCAGACAATAGCTAATAATCAACTGCTAGACATGTAAGTTGTGAGGAAATCAGGCCTCATATGATTCCAGCCCCCAGTTTTCAAGTAGCCCTAGCTGATAAAGTAGAGAGCAGAAACAATCTATCCCTTCTAAGACTTGCCTAAATATAGTAGAATCATGAGCAAATTAATGTTGCTGTTGTTTTTAAGCCACTGAGTTTTAGGGTGGTTTATCACTGATAAATAGATAATCTAAACATAAAACTTTGTTTAGTTATTTAGCTACTTATAAGATTTGAACAAATACCTGGAGTGGAATATTGTCAAATAATGGGGGTCACTGGTCTGCCTCCCTTTTCACCAGCATCCCGGCCCCATAAATCTTGGCTGCTTTCTCAGTCTTAAACTCTACTAATTACTTTTTTCGCCCCAAGAGATTGTCAAACTGTCTGTTGGCTTCTCTGTTTTTTTACTTTTCTTTTCTTTTCTTTTTTTGGTGGTGGGGGGGGGCGGGGCGGGTAGCCTGGACCTCAGGAATTTTATTTTCCCTCAGCTTTACTGAGGCGTAATTGACAAATAAAATTGCATATACTTTCCTCTGATTTTTCATTGTAGCCTTCTAACAGAATTCTCAGCCTTTTGCCCAATGTCAAGAAGTGACTGATGCCTGGGGAGGGGGCAGATAGATAAGGGTAAAGTGGGTTAATATATGGTAATGGAAAGAAATTTAACTTTGGGTGGTGAACACACAATGCAATATACATGTGAGGTATTATTGAATTGTACACTTGAAATCTATATGCTTTTATTAACCAGTGTCACCTCAATAATTTTGATTTTAAAAATGTGGCCAATGCCAGAAGAGGGAAAGGAACTTATAAAATGTTGGCTTACCTCTCTTTGCTCAGGGATCTTATTTCCTTAAATGGACAGTTTTAATTTATTTTTTGATTTTTTTCTGGTTGTTATTAATGGTAACATTGGTCTCACACAACTACTTTATCAGAGATCAAAGTGGAAGTTCATATTTCATTTTTAAAGATTCCCCTGGTATTAATATAGAGAATGGATTTAGAGGAGGCTAACCTAAAGTAATTGGCAATAATATGGGTGACAATACAGGATGGACAGAGCTATAGTAAAAGCAGCTAGGCTAGAAAAATTCATTAAAAATATTTAATGAATGATTATAGCATATTACTCACAGGGTTTGGTATGGGCATAAGGGAGAAGAAGTGTTTTGCAACCCTGTAGGATTTTTGCATGAACACTGTGATATGGGGTAAGGGCTTTCATTGAAATAAGACTATTTCACATCAGGGGGTGATACACAGAATTACTGTGTTAAATGTAGAACTTGTTGTGATTCGGTTGCCATTAGGATATCTAGGTGGAGATGTCCAATTGCCAGTAAATTGAGAATTTAGAAAAGAAACCTTGAATAGAGATAGAAAAATAACTGGGAAAGATAATTGGGAGACCACAGTATATTGGAGTCATTTTAATGCACAAAGTAGATTAAAATCACCCAAGATGATCATGTAGAGAGGAGAAAAAAATGATCTTCGGACTAAACCAACTTGCTTTGGCATCCCCCTTAAAAGGAAATAAAATAAAATAAAACCATGAGTATCAATTTTATGGTTTTACTTTCCTTAATTTTCTCATATTGTTTTGCTTCTCTAATATAGATTTAGGTAAATGTTTCCCTAACTGTAGAACACCCTTTTTAAATGAAAAGAAGGGGAAAAATCTAAAAAGTGATATGAGTCAAAGGAAAAGGGAAGAGTTTCCTGTGGTTCCCAATTTTAAACAATATAAACTGGCTGAAATAACTTGGATGAACTATTACATGCCCATATTACAAGCTTATGATCTTGATTGACAGGAAAAATCAAATGCTCCAGTAAACACACAACCATAATTTCAGTGGATTTATTTCAAAAAAGCAAAGCTAAGTTAATAGAAATTTCGTGAAATATAGATAAAGCAACTATAGCAGATATAGGAAGACCATGTAACATTATAAAAGAGTTTATCACTTACAAATAAAATTTAAATTTTTCAAGAAATAATATAGATGCATTCCTCAGTGTAGTCAACAACCTCAGCCATGTGCTTTTAATTGCTTTATGAAAAACATTAAATTCTATTTTAATTCTATGCACATTGGGACATAGTAATCTGACATATTACAAAGACAGAAGAAACTACTGTTTCTTCAAAGATATATAATTATTTAATCAAATTTACATGTGATAAATGAAATAATATGAAAAATATATACTGTATACTGCAGGAATCTTTGTTAACTTATTATCTGTTCCCCCTTCTTCTGGTAATAGAATTTTCATTTTATTTTAGACAACCAAATATGCCCACATACCTGTTTCTGGAATGTGTTGAGCCTATACTAGCTCTAGAAACATGCAAATGTCCTATTCTAGCCTATTAGTATATTGCATCTTCCTTGCCACAGGGTGTGGTTCGAGAATGTTCAAGTAACCCAAAACGAGAATAAATCACATGATTTTGCTGGAACATTAGGAAAGAAATACTCCAGTGAAGCTGCAAAGTGGAAATATGTAAGCCTGGAGTCGTTTGTGTTCATCCTGTTATAGCCCCCATATATCCCAAGTACCCAAGACAGCCCTAGGTTACTTCTATGGTCCCAGTATACTTAGTAATAACATTGTCTTGGTTTGGGTAATAAGTTATATACTAACTTTATTCTTTGAAAAAACTTACCCAAGAATGAATTTAAAATGGAAGAAAGACACTTGAGAGATGAAAAGCAATCAACAGATTTTTGGCAATATCATTTGAGCTCCCTGAGCCAGGTGTACTTGAGAACAGGTCTACTCTTAGAATTTTCTGTTATGTGTGCATAAATACATAAATAAATAAATATTATTTCATAATCAAGTTTAAACTGAATTTTTGCCACTTGTGATTGAAACAGGACCAATTATTGCTATATGCTATGTTAAAAGTTTGTTTAATGACAAGAAAAAGTATACATTTATACTGAGATTTAGTTACTATGAGTGCATATTTCAAGGATAAGTCTGAATTTTTCTTCTATCGAGAACCTAGAGACTCTAACTATTTTTCTGATATAAAAACCACTAAATCCAAGTATAAGTGCATTATTTATTTTTAGTGATTTGTAGGAATCCTATGTCCGAACCACCTTTCTTTATTAACAATATGTATTCATCTTACAAGGCTTACAAAATAAGCCTCCTTAAGGATGCCTAGTTGAACAGCTAGGTGGGAGAACACCAATTCCTTTGTGTTCCTATGCAGCAGAGTTCCATGACCTACTCAGGACACTTACCATCTTACTTTTTAATCAGCTTTGACACATGATTTGCATATATTAAAATTCACCCATTATAACCATATAAGTCTGTTAATACACATACAGTTTTGACACATGCATAGTCATGTAACTACCTCCACAATAAATATATAGACAGTCCCTGATTTATAATGGCTTGAGTTATGATTTTTCAACTTTACAATTGTACAAAAGCAATATTCATTCGAGAGAAACTGTACTTTGAATTTTGAGTTATGGTCTTTTTCCAGGCTAGCAATAAACAGTACAATATTCTGTAGTGATGCAGTGAGCTGCACCTTTCCATCAGCCACGTGATCAAAAGGGTAAACAACCAATACTCTGTAGTGTACTGTGTTGCCAGCATTTTTGGATATTGTGCTTTATATTTTCACATCTCGTCATGTAATTAAATGCCCACCTCTGTGTCCTGCTTCCAGTGAGAAGAAAAAGAAGGCTGGACTATAGGCTGTAAGCTGATGAAAGTGTTCTGAGCACATTTAAGGTAGGCTGGACAAGGCTATGATTTCAGTAAGTTAGGTGCATTAAATGCATTTTCAACTTACGGTATTTTCAAGGAACATCTGTATAATACATATCCATCTACCCAAAACTATCCTCTGGCCCCTTTGCATTCAATCTCCTTCTTCCAACCCAGTCCCTGGCAATCACTGATCTTTCTGTTACCATGATTTTTCCTTTTCTAAATTTCATATAAATTGGATGAGAAAATATGTAGGCTTTTGAGTCTGGATTCTTTCACTTAGCGTAATGCTTTTGAGAGTCATCAGTGTTGTTAGATGTAGCAATGTGTTTTTTATTCTAAATAATATTCCTTTGTATAGATATATTATAATTTGTTTATCCATTTACCTATTGATGGACAATTTGGTTGTTTCTAATTTTGGAGTATTTTATACAAGAGTGATTTAAACATCTGAGTATAAGTCTTTGTATAAACTTATATTTTAATTTTTTGTTAGTAAATATCTCACATATGGTATAGAAATGTATCATATTAATGTAAGACGTTAATAATAGGGGACATTGGGTGTGAAGGCATATGAGAACTATCTGTACTATTTTCATAACTTTTCTGTAAACCCAAAACTATTCTAAAATAAAACATTAATTTTACAAAAAGGGTACAAGATTCAAAGAGACACTATACCAAAGATTATATAATTATGTGTATATACACATAATTTTCTTTACAAACGGCTATACTGCGGTAACTAAAATTTCAATGAGGATTTCTGCATCTAGATTTATGAGAAATATCGGTCTATATTTTTTTCTTATATTTTTCTAATTTCAGTAACAGGGTCATAGGGTGGGGGTTGACCACAGAATCTTCATTATACCCCTGAAATGATAAGGGTCTATCTCTTTCCACTTAAAATTCACCATAAGAAACAACACACAGCAAACAAATTTATTTAAAAAATGCAATAATTTCCCAACATGAATTTGTACAGCAAAGTTTGCTTAATAGCAAAGTTTACTTAATATCTTATATTGCCTTCATCTGAAATAAAAGGTAAAAGTTAAGCTTCATAGGTCATTGGCAGAGTACAGTCCTACATAAGAAGACTTGGACCACTTGTTTTGTTTTGTGTTTCTTCATTGCTCTTCTCTTATATTCACCTACCTTCTTCTCCATTCTCTAAATATGGTCATTCTTACATGCCAATTGAAAAAAATAACTATATAATTATAAATTTAAGGGACTTTTTTTTATATCCTCTAGGCACTTAAAAAATTAAAGAGAAAAAAGAAAAAAAACAAATAATTGATAGTATATCCATTGGTTGCAATAATTTAAAGTTACTTAAACTGTGAATTTTAACTATAGTTATATCAAATCTATACTGGCTGAAGACTGGAAGAGAACGTAGAAAAATAAAAAGAGCTGCTGAGATTGTTTTGTGTTGTAGTTAACACCATTTATATTCCCTCTATTATTATAACTTTGTTCAATAAATGTATATTCAAAAGAGTGGAAAAAAAATTATCCTATAGTTTATAAGTGACTTTATTCTTAATCTAGTTTATTCCTTTTGAAGATGTTTTTGGTTTCTTTGTTTTAATGTTGTTTTTAAGATATAAGTTTTATAATTAAATATTCTAAACATGTTTTGGATAACTGCAGTGACATAGGTCAAGAGTATGCTTGTATTAATGGAACAATTGGGCGATGACATTGATCGAGGGGCAAATCAAATAGGGTTTCTCATCACAAAAGGTAATCAGTGCAGTTGAAGTAAATGGCCAAGTTACCTGAGCCCAAAATCCTCCTGGGCAGATGCACACTGAGGATAAGAATATGTAAGTGACAGAGGTTCCCTTCAGAGATTATGGAAGCCTAAATATTTGTCTGTGCCCAGTTTTATATATACAAACTGAATTAAATATGAATGTAGTTGTGTGTGGATATGTAAGGGATGTAAATTCATCAGGATCCAGAGTTCCTCATCAAACTCAGTTATATAATATACAGCAGGTCTACAGAGGCCACTGCTATACAGGACATTTAGAAATAAATGTCTCTTATCTTCAGATCCCCAGAATAATTACAGCCATCTCCAAGAACATTACCGAATTTCACATGCTAGGTAACTAAATCAAAAATTAGGTATTCAGTTTTGTCAGGGTGTCACAAACCAGTTCTTAGACCATATCTAGAGCACATCCTGAAATATGATATCTCAGAGTTTCCCAAGGTCATAACAGTACCTTCAGTTCTTCCTATTTCATCCTCAGCCTTCTTGTTATGAAAGTTTTCCCTCCCATTAAGGTGCTTGCTAATAATTCACTATCCCAATTTCATTACAGTCAAATAGAACAGTCCAAGTTTCAAGTAAACTGAGATAACCAGTTAACATGCAATTTGCAAAGACTTTCAGGAAAAAAATAACAAAGATAGATCAGGCTTCACTTAAGTACTGAAGCCTCAACTTATGAAAATATTGAGTTTTATATTTGGCTTTTCATATGACGAAGCATAACATAAGGGCCACCATTTTTGCTTTTAGTTCACCCAGGCATGAAGGTACTCAAGATTAGAAACTTTTGCATCAGTTCATATGGAGGATTACTTAGAAAAAAAATGTTTTAATCATTACATTTCAAAATCTTCTGAGAGCATTGTCAGTGAGGTAGAAAGTCTGAGAGAGTAAATACTGAAATATGTAAATCTGCATAATCAAAGAGCTTTGAATAATTAATTATAGCAGAGCCGGATTACTATAAAATATTTTTTCTTTACATAATTCTATCTTCCTGCGTGTCATGATTCAGGCCAGAGTTTTGAATGAGAATACATAAAATAAAGACTATTGTACAAAATGCATATGTAATTAATTTACATTAGAAAAACTACATGCAACTTTATCTTGTAAATATAAAAAAAACACAAGAATTCATATAAAGTTGTACTTATCTTAGAAATTCAAAAGACTTTTTTTATGAAATAGGATTAGCAAATAACACATTTTACAGTCTGTTGATTAAACTGACGTTATCAGGTTAAGAATGCAGAAAAGCGACAGTTGAATCTATTTAAGTCTAACTTGACTTTGGTGGAAAGACTGTTCTGCACAGTTAAGGACTTTGATTAGAGGAGATATAAGGATAAAGTACTTGAGCAACTCATTTTAGAAGCAATGTTTTTATTGAGACATAGAGAGGTCAACAAGAAAAGAGTTACACATGATCAAACCCTTGTCTATCTTGTCTTGAAGACCAAGAAATGGCAAGAATTAGGAATTACATAGATAAAAGAGAGAGCACTTTTGGAAGGGTACACAGAAAATATGGAAAATTTTAAGATCCTGCTAAGGTGGCCTGGAAACAGAAAATACTGAGGCTACAGTGTTGGCGAAAATGTATAGGGAAAAAAATATATCTGTTGAAATGTTAAAAGTGCTGCCAATAATTATCTCAAAGTGGGTTTTAGGGTTTTTTTTTGGGGGGGAGGGGTGGTTGCATCATTCTAAGTATAATGTAGGTATCGATATATTTATATTGTTATTAGGGCTTGTGTATACTTTAATGAATCCTATAACTTGTCTCTCCAGTCAAATAGATATTATATTAGACAATTATGAGAGAACTAAAATGCTTCTTCCTTGAGACTTACAGTCATTAGTGCTTTTAAATAATTAAGATGTGTTCAATATTAATGACATTTCTTTATAAAAGCCTATATTTGCAAATCAGGTTGCAAAAGCCTCAAAAGGAACTAATGGCCAAAGAGTGTAAATGGCTTGGTCAAATTAAGTTCCTGGCTGTTTCTAAGATATTAGTCTAAGGAAAGAACAAAAGTCATATCCAATTAAATCAGCAAATATTTTGTGTGTATTATGTACCAGACACTACGTACCAGTACTAAGCACTAGTAATTTCTACTATGTAGAACATTTGTACAGAAATGAGTTATGGTAAAGCAACATTCTGCAAACTCTGTCACTTAACAAGTTTGCTGCTTTGGCCCTCAGATTAACAACTGCATTAGCAAGGTGGAGCCTAGAGCTGCAAATACAATATTCAGAGTGTGCCCACCTCCCCACCTAACTAAACTATATAGAACACCCAGGTAACTTACAAGATGCTGCTGGCATATATGATAGCTCACTTCATTAATTTTTACTGTGACAACATTTAAAAAATACTACTTTTCCCAATGTTTAAAAAGAGTATGAACATAAAGATGAATGATTTTAAAAATAATTTTCCCATGTAATAGTTAGTATATGCTTAACATTGGATGTGAATGCCAGGCTTTGGTTTGTTACAGTCACTGGATTTCCACACTATCTTTCTGACTATATGGAGTGCTTGATAAACATACAGCATATCTTTAATGAATCAGAAACTATTTAATATCCCGAAACAGGTATACTTAAGATGATTCTCTTCATTTCTCACCAATTATTTTTCTCTTTAAGTTTTTGTTTCTCCTCTAGTTGCATAAATGCTTTGCAATGAGATTTTTTATTTTAATAAGTATTAAAATATCCAAATACAGTTTTCTACAAATGTAATTTTCATGTTAACTTTATTTTCATGCTTACTTTTAAAATAAAATGATAATCAATGATATATCTAATGAGGTGTTGCTTTTTTCCAATATGCTCTGCACAATCCTTCCTCTAGTTCTCTAGGATCATGGCATGGATTTGCCTACAAATATCATAGTGTAGCTGCTATGCTCTATGTTGGATTCTCGTCTGCTACTGAAATATGTTTTGTGTGTTCTAATCAAGATATTTCGATGTAAATGTTTTTATTATACCCAAATTTTGGAAATGAAATTTAAACTGCAGACTGAATCCTGGCTGAAAAAAAGATACACTAATGTGCAGAACCATGAATATTATGATACTTCTTGTGTACCACAATTAAATAATCCCTCTGGCTATCATAGCTTGATTGTTCCCTATTTTTCCATTTCATTTCCAGTAACATGCGAGCCTTGCTATTTCATAAAAGAAATCCAAATACCTCTAGGTAAATATGGCCAAGTGTGTATATTGATCTGTGTTCCCTCCTGAAACTCCACTAAATAGCAGGAAATGAATGAAAATTTTATACTCCCAGAAAGAAATTGAGCATGGAAGAGGGGATAACAATGGACAAGATATGTCATCCAATTTTTTGAAGAGGAAAGGCAGATGGAAGAGTTATACCTCATTAAGGTAAGCTAAGAAAGCTAAAAAATAAGTGTTATAGGGAGAGATATTGATAAGTAAGTACATTTGCAGATTGCTGGAGGGTATAGGACATGGTGGTAACAGATAGTGTGGAGGACTAAAGAGAAGCAGTTGGGTGAATATCCTAATCACAAAACTTTCGGACGAGAGAAGATTTCTGTTCAAAAAAAACCAAAAACCAAAAAACAAAAAACAACCAAACATTGGAGAATCCAGGTTCTTGGAGGATGGGAAAAATATGTGGGAGTTACTTGCAGACTAAATATTGAAAAATACAGCTGCCTCTACCAGTGTCTCAACATAACACTCAAATATCCTCAGGCATAAAATTAGAGTTTTCTTTTGCAGAGAAGCTGAATACTGATAAGGAAAACATTTCCTCACCTAACTACTCTAGAACTATGTCCTTTCGGCCAAATCTGGTCTCCAGTCTGTTTTAGTATATAAACTTCTCTTAGAAATCAGCCATGCCCATTCATTTGCAATTGTCTTTGGCTGTTCTCACACTACAATAGCAAAGTGGAGTGGTTGTAACAGAGAACATGTGGCCCATGAGGCCTAAAATATTTTTTTGGCCTTTCTCAGGAAAAGTTTGCCAACTGCTCTAGAGGAAACTTTTGTCAACAATTCCCATTATACAGCTATAACAATTGACTTTTTTTAGTGCCTTAAATATAATATAAGGAAAGCAACAAAGATCACCATACATTGGAAGCAATTTCCTAACACAGAAGACATAAAATAAAAACAAACTAGCAAAGACAAAAAGATAAGAAACTTGCTTTAAAAAATATGTAAGATATACAAGAAAATGAAAACAAAAGGCCTCTCTATATAACAACATGCTCAAATAAGATCTTGAGATTATCATGCTAAATGAAATAAATCAAACAGAATTGTTGAGAAAAATAATCTCACTCATATGTGGGATACGAAATTGAAAGCAACAAATAAACAAAGCAAACAAAAACTCATAGACACAAATAACAGTTTAGTGGTTTTCAGAGAGAAAGCAGAGATGAGGAGGTAGAAAAGGGTAAAGAGGATCAAATATATGGTGACAGAAAGAAATCTTACTTTGGGTGGTGAACACTCAATGCAGTATACATATGATGTATTATTGAATTGTACACTTGAAACCTCTTTGATTTTATTAACCAATGTCACCCCAATAAATTTGATAAAAGTAAATAAAAGGTGGCACTTTATGGGTTAAGTAAGAACAGAAATATCAAAAGGAATATCAGAAAACAAGAAGGAGCTAAAAGAAGCTACAAATTTGATAGCTAAAAATAATAGAACTTGTGGTAGAAACTGTATTTTCTTTCCAAAGTCTTTTTCTTGAACTTTCTCTTTTGCTATTTTGGCTGAGATATAGGCAAAGCCTCCACAGAAATATGGAGATAAATTCCAGAGAAAACAAGGAAAGGAATTAGATGTGTTGCTTCTGGGGAGTGTGAGAGGTGCATAAGGATATGAAGACAAGAGAAAAGTGAGAATGCATTTTTCACTAAAAATGTATATTTGACTTTAATGATATATGTATATTACCAAGGTAAAAATAAAAATAAATTTGGTACATATAAACCAAACGGAATATTATAAGAAGAGATGAAATACTGCCATTTGTGGCAACATGGATGGACCTCGAGATAATCATGCTAAGCAAAATAACCTAGACAGAAAAAGTTTAAAATCATATGGTATCACTTATATGTGGGATATAAACCTAAAAGTAACAAATGAACAAGACAAACAGATACTCATGGATGTGGACTATAGACTAGGGATTACCAGAAGGGATGGGGTAGGGGGACCGGGGAGGTAGACAGGGTAAAGGGGGTCAAATATGTGGTGACAGAAAGAAATATAACTATGGAAAGTGAACACACAGTGTGTGTGTGTGTGTGTGTGTGTGTGTGTATATATATATATATATATATATATATATATATATATATATATATGCCTTACTGTTAAAGTGTGCAGCTGAAAATTATTGGATTTCATTAACCAATGGAACCACACACAAAAAAATTATAAATAATTAAATAAATATTTGGGATTTTTAATTTAAAATTTACAAGGTTCTAAGGAAGTACTCACATTTGTAATTATCTATAGTTCTTCAATATGGAATTTTTTTTCTTTCTCGAAGAAATTAAATTAAAATAATAACAGTAGAGTACTCAAAGAATTTACTTCATACCAATGATATCCAATTTTTTCATGTTGTAACACTCTGTGGCTATTCATTTAAGATTACAACCTAATTAGTTGGCAAAAGTGCATAATCAGATATATTTATTTTCAGATTAAATTGAGTTTCAATCAAATTTATTAGAATTTTTGGTATTTAAAATTTACTCCTTGATACAATAATTAATTATATCTGACTTGGAATTTTGTCATTTTCAAGCTTGTTTAAGTGCATTGTCTAATTACATTTTTTTCAACAAACATAGGCAGACAGTATAATATCTTTTTTTCACATGGGATTTTGAGTAAGAAACAAGCCCTATTTCAAATCTTGCCTCTGACATTTAATCATAGAACTCTAAGCAACCTACATTGCTTTCTTGATATTGAATTCTTCATTTAATAACATAACAATAATAATACACGAATCTTTATTTTGTGGGGATTAGATGAGAAAATGTATGAAAGGGCACATAGCAGTTATGCACAGCAAACATGACAAATATTGTTAAAGAAACTTTTTAAAAATTTGGTAAAGAATGTAGTACATACAATTGACATATGAGGAAACTGAGTCTCTGAAGCTATATTTTGTCTATCCCAATAATTTCCCATGGCTAACAAAAAGCCAAGGTACTTTTACTCTTATTAAAATAATGTATTGAGAGAAAATAGTATCCTATGCTACTGAGCTGAAGGATTATCATCTGTCGACTGTTACGCAGGATCAGGGTTGCCATGACATTGTTGACTTGCCACAAGATAATGGAACCAATACAACAAATAGCTATAGCTTAAAAGGCAAAGTAGCACCTAATATCATTCTATTTATTAAAATAAAAAATTCTGTCTCACAGAGTCCTGTTACTCCTGGAATTTGTCTTGTAGTTATGTCCAAATAAAAGAACTGAAAATGCTTTCAAGTTCCCCAGGCCTTTCTAAATAAAGTCTTAGACAATTGTACTGTCACTTTTGAAAAAGTAAATTAATTTTTATTTCTAATGTCCACCCAGAAGAGATATGCTGATTGCAAAGTAGAAAAAAAAGATTATCAAGAAAATATTCCCTCTTATTATCAAAATATGACCATAAGGTTTTTTTAGTGCATTTTTGTTCATATATGTAGTTTAATAAGAAAGTGAGGAGCCCGCATTTTCATTTGTAACATTGTCGCTAAACAGCTGTGGGATGGTAGGCATCTCTGGGAATTCCTAAACTTTATGTTTCTTTTCTTTAAATACAAGCTGACCTTGGTACTTCTTGGATTCTGTCCATCTCTAAAGGTTAACGATTCTAGCTACTATAAGAGAACCACTGAAATAATCGAGAAGATAAAATAGTTTTTACTTAAGGTTATAATAAGATGATGAGGACTTCTGAAGGCTAAGGAAGATATCGGTAAAGATTTATTTTAATTGCTAAAAGTAAAAATGAATTAAAGTATAAAAGACACTCAGTGGCCCCACCCACATTCCCTCCATTGACCTGGAGATTGCCTGCATCTTTGGTTGACACTTCCTGTGTATGCTTAAAGGCTTCCTACCTCAAGCACTTGGGTCTCTCTGATCAGGGCTTTTTCTGAACACTGGAACATACCATCCAGAGGTGATGGATGGTGAATGCCCTCAGAGATACAGAGATGGGTGGTAAACACTCCAACATCTTCAACTCAGCAGTGAGACAATTCTGAAATGTGTTCTATACAGGCTCTTAGAGAGTCCTCAGGGAATTTAAGCACTGCTTTCTCAAAAGAGTACCTTGCTCATTAATACAACTTTCCCTGAGTTTCCTCCTTATATCCCTTTCCGACTCCTTTGTAATTCCTGAGATTATATCCCAAATGAATTATTTCCACCCACATCTTTATCACAGAATCTGCTTTGGGAGCAACCACATATAAGATATATAGTCTAAAGGGCAGCCCTGAATTCCTTTAAAGATTAGGCAATGTGGAAAAAAAGTAATTTTTTGCAACTTTTAGAGTCAAGGCAAGAATCATTAATGCTGCTAAAACCGGTGTGTGAACATTTGATGAGTAATAAAACATTTACATAGACTCAAAGCATTTTCCACAGTACAATTATTAAATACAAAGGAGAAAGAAAGAACTTTACAGTGAAGTGTGGCAAATACCACCTTAATAATGGTGGCATAACAGTGCCAGCTCCCACCATGAGGATATCCATGTTCTAATCCTCAGAACCTGTGTCTGTTCCTTACATGAAAAAGGGGACTTTGCAGAGGTGATTAAGTTTAAGGACCTAGAGAGCAAAGATTATCTTGGAATGTTCAAGTATTTCCAATCTAATTATATGAATTCTTAAAAGAGGAAAATCTTATCCAGAAAAAAAGGTCAGAGAACTCTATGATTGCATGCGCTTGCTGGCTATATTAAGTCAGCTTGAGAGTGCTCTGTGCGTGCCTACTAGTCTAATGGGGCAGCTGAAAAGCACTGTGACTGTGCACCTGCTGGCTTAAGTGGGAAGCTGCAAAGTGCTGTGACTGCACGTATCCGCTGATGCTAGCAAGGTAGAGAGAAAGTGCAAAAATGGCATCCTCTAGCATCTCCGTTCATGGAGAGCGTCTCAACAGGTCCCTGCCCCGCTGACAGATGCTTCAAGATTAGTAAATGAACTTCCTTCACATAAAGTTTTGGCACTTTTCAAACTGCTGCTTTTGGACTGGGTCCTGGGGTGAATGTTGTGGGCTTTAAAGGTGGGAAAGTGACTATGAGCCAAGGAATGTTTGCAGCCTCCAGAAGCTGGAAAAGGGAAAGAAATGATTCTCCCTTAGAGCCTCTAGAAGGAAAAGAGCCTCACCGACCTTGATTTTACCCAGTGAGACTTCTGAGATATGGAGCTGCAATAAAAATATATGTTGGTACAAGCCACTATGTTTGTGGTAATTTGTTACAGCAGCAAGAGGAAACTAATACTTTAAACAAGTGACCAAAGTTAACAATAGTAGTCATAGGGAAAATCAACATGTGAACCCTAAGATGATGCACTGAGAAGAATATCACATCTATGGTATTCCCGCTGTAATATGCACATCTTGACTCTAAACAAAAGAACCCAAATTGAGAGACTTTCTATAAAATAGCTGACTTATACTCATCAAAAAAAAGTCATAAAAGACAAAGAAAGACTGAAACTCTTCCAGATTACAGGAGATACATTTTTATTCAACACATAATTTAGGGGTTTATTTTTCTATAAAGGACATTATAGGGACAATTGGTAAAATTTGAATAAGGTCTTCAATGAACTAATATTATTGTATCAATGGTGATTTCCTTTTTTGATAATTGCATGATGATTATGATTGTCCTTTACCCTTAAATATTTCTGTATTTATATGCATTATATGAATGCAGAGAGAGAGAGAGAGTGCATGCCAAAATTCTGAGAATTGGATTGAAGAGTATATAGGAATTCTCTGTACTATTCTCCCAACTTATTTGTATGTCTGAATCTGTGTCAAAATACTAAAAAAATAAAGTTTCAGGTATATTAATTGATGATAAAAATACATGAGATAACATAACACAGAAATTCTAGATGTATTCTAACCTTAAAAGAGAGCAATCACATTTTTAAAGTCCTTCAACAAATATGTAGTATGTACCATGTGCCACATCTACTTCTGTGTTAAAAATATAACTGTAAAAATTATAAAATATCCCAGCCTTTATGAAATTTACATGTTGTAAGAGCTTAGATCTTATGGTATCAGTGAACTGAGCAAGCCATTTGTCTAAGTGAACCATTTCTTAGGTTTTCAATCACATGTTCAGTAGTTTGAAACATTCTTCCAAAGAGAATAACTCAAACAATTGCTTTGGCCTTAATATTGTCCCTCAATGAAATGCCCACAGCACTCTATGACCTATATTCGAATCATCCGAGGTTTGGGGCTGGGAGAATGAGGTGAAGGGTTAAAGAAATACAAACTAGCAGTTGATAGATGGTCACAGGAATGGGGAGCATGGCATAGGGAATGCAGTTCACATTAATGTAATGGCTAGGTGGAGAGCCAGAGGAGAGAAAGAACAATTAGGGCGATCATTTTATAAACTATATAAATGTCTAACCAATGTACTGTATACTTGAAACCAATAAAAAAAATTTTAAAAAAGATTTCTGGAAATCTAAATTTTGATCATTTTTTTCAAGTTGATTAACATAAATAAGAGTATATGCTTTATCATGGTATTTTCTAACTTGCATCAGATGGCTAACCCCAGATGCATTTGTTTCTAACTGTACAATGTATTTTATGTATCCCGGATTTTAAAAATTATTGTTAGTTTAATATAGTTATTTTTATTATTATTGCTATCTTCCATTGTGAAAAAATTATCTCACCCATTATGTGTAGTTTAAATAGTATCTACTTAGCTAAGAATAAAAACCAAACTTAACGCTAATGTAATTTTTAAAAGCATCTTGGGGGAAAAGTAATTGCTAGGTATAGAAGAGTACACGACAGAGATCAATGGTAAAGATGGCCCAGACAAAGGAAGTGTGAAACTATTTAGAAAAATGATAAGCATGGATTTTTTAAAGGCCAAGCACATCACAAAAGAATCAACTGGATGAAACACAAATTGATTATGGACAGAAGAAGGAAACTTGGGCTCATTAGGAAACAAGAGATGCTTACACCTTTCCTGCCAGCTTACTGCTGAGAGCTTTGGTGACTGCTTTGGACTGTAGATGGAGGAGCTGAAGCTATGACACCTTAATTTCCAGACACCAAGCACCTAATATCTTCACTGACAGAGTGCTTGGGTATGAATGTGTATTTAGAGGTCATTGTGATGGGATGCTGATTAAGCTCTATAAATAAATATGCAACTTTCCAGGATCCAAACATAGGCACCTAAGATATATAAATAAATAGAAGAATGTTTTCTCATATACTACACTTCAGTATCAGTGCGTTCTGATAAAGAGGGATTTTCCACTCAAATGGCTAACCTTGTAATCAGTTCTTTGTTCTGCCTCTATAGACAAACTTGCTGCCTAGGCTGAAGGGCAGAGTGATATTGAAATCAACTAAAGACACACTCCCCCCTTTTATTCTGGCTAGACAACAGATGTATTGCCTTTGCTTGTTAAGCACTATAAAAGTAAGGTTACCCCTGAGCTTGGGGCCCAGATCTTCAGAGCACTAGCTCTTCTGGGACCGCCAGTGTAATAAACCTGAGTTCTCCAACTCTTCGAGGGGTGCTTGGTTTCTTTCCAGTCTTGTTTCTGCAATACTGAGGGTATAGAAAACAAGCCAAGAGAATCTCTGAGGCATTGATCTGGAGCCGTGCTGTACAAAACCTTTAGTCTGCCCTACCTATAAGCTTCATGCTATGTGAGATAATACATTTGCTTGTCTTCTTTTATTAGCATTTGATACAAGTTTTTCTTCACTTGCAGCTGAAGGAAATTACTCTTCCTGCATTTCCCTTTTCATACTTTCTTGCCTTCTCTCATCTTATTCTTTGCAGAGCTAAAAATATATGTCTGGTTTGGCTATCTAGTCTGGGTTACTGAGAAGAATAATTATAGTTCTTTTTCCTTGTGCCTCAATTACCTGGTATATTCATAGTACATATTAATATTTTATGCCATTGGAGAATGTTCCTTCACTTACTATGGACACCATCTATTCCTATCCCCATTTTCGATCTGTACTCTACTTTCTATAATGCCATGTGCACAGTTTGCTTTCAAAATTATCATTATTCCTCTTCTATTTTATTCTTCACAACACTAAGATTTTATAATGTTTTATCGTTCTACTAGCAAATCTTGAAAAATGAGAAACTCCTTTGAGTAAGAGCATATAGTTTTAATGCTATTAAATTTTTTATTTTATTTCGATTTCTTGGCTGACATTATCTCACTGGGTTTTATTATAGATTTTAGTCGTATTCAGTGATGACATACATTTGAGTGTAGAAACTTTTCATTGCAAATTCCTAGTTAGCAACACAAACTCACCATAAATTTAATTAAAAGATTACAAAAATTTGTATTCTTCATATTCTTCATACTAATGTCTTCAAATTTCTTCATAAACATATAAAACATTTAGAGACAGATCTTTCAAAGAAAAATTCTGGTTGTGGGAAAATTTTTTTCCTAAATTCTCACAGCATCCTATAAGCATATAATTTTCTAAATTTGGCAAACAAAGTAGAAATATGTCTTATTATGCAAATAGCAGTGTCAAACCAGATGACCGTATAACTTTTAAAACAAAATTATATCACCTACCTACTAATAACATCTTATAAGTAAATAAAAGTAATACTTCTTCATAGTAAGCATTCAAAAAACACAGAAAATTAATGTAAAGCTATTTACGAAGGGTATGCATTGATTACTTAAACCTTGAGTAATTGGCAGTTTTAAAAAATGCAAACTTCAAACTCTGCTCTTAAAACTTCATTTTGACAATGATAATAATTGGCCTAATTCTTCTCTTCCAAAGTGAATTCTAAGAACACAATTGTTATATAGGGAGGTTACATCAGCTATTTGAAATGCTAAGCTCAGGTTCCAAATACTATTTTAAATAATTATTGTATTGTGCGCCTAGACCAAGGGGTATTTACAACTTCTTTCCTGATTTTTTAAATGACTGTAGTCTTTCTGATCTCCCTGTGAGGGTTGAAATCATTTAGAAGAATGAAAGATGTTGAGTCAGGGTTCTTTGGTTCTTCCTAGTACAGTATGATCTAAGCCAGTAGTTTTCAAAGTGTGGCCCCTAGATAGCATCATCAGCATTTCCTGGAAATGTTAGAAATGGAAATTCTCTGACCCCACCTCAGATCTACTGAATTAGAAACTGGAGGATGGAGCCCAGCAATCTGTATTTTAACAAGCCCTCTAGGGGATTATGATGTGCCTTCAAGTTTGAGAACCCGTAATATTAGACAACTTAATTAGTCATTGCCTTTTGTCTTGACTTCATAATCTATTTAACCCTGAAAAGCTGTTAGAAATTTGCAGTCTGTGCTCAACTTGAGGTTTTTCTGACTAGTTAGATTTTGATTATAATTTACTGAGTTTTAGAGTTTTCTTAGTGAATGTCATCCCAATCCTTAATTACTAGTATTATTTAATTGCTTTATATAACTGCCAGCAAAGATCAAGCCAAGAATTTCTTTCTAGAACCTTTCAAGTATCCATGTCACACAATTCACGTGTGTGCTTCTAAGTGGAATATGCACACAGTAGATAAGTCTGTTTTTTTCTCACTGTTGTCTATTTATTAAAGACAATATGCCATTTTTTTGTGTGCAGAAAATAGCTCAGAACTGCATTGCGTTAAAACGTTATTTTTATCTTGCTTCTCATCATCTTTCTAGTAGCCCTATGGTACATATTTGGAGTGATGTTACCACATTCTGAACCTCTCCCAGTCTGCCTGCTTGTGCTCTGAGCAGTGAATTCTTTTTATCAGGTTTTGTTTCTTGACTTCAGTCTATAGTTTGCTACATCCTGAGATCCCCAATATTTTCATTAAATTACCAGGGTTAACATTATACAGGCATTGATTTTACTTTCCACAGGATGATTTGATCATAGTAACAATTTATGAGTGTAAAATTGAGGACAAATAGCCTCTCAAAGCAGAAAAGTCATACAGTCATACCTATTAAATTTAGGCATGTTTGTTTTTTAAGAGAGCTCAAAATCAAATACGTATAGATTCACTAGGTCAATTTACTTTACTTCCTATTGCAGACTTCTACTTCCATAAATGGTCACATACTAGGAAGGGGTGCCAAGTGTTTTAAAACCAGACTTTATGTATTTTCATTCCTCTTCATATCCTGAATAAAAGAGGAGTTAAGAGAGTCTGGATTTGGAATCCAAATATCTGATTACTTCCACATTACACACACACAGACACACACACACACGCATGCATGCATGCACACACAGTGGCCATTGCTGTCATCATTCTACAAATGAGAAAAACAAAGGCTCAGAGAAGTGATAGCCCAAGGTCATAGCTAATACTTGATTTTAAAATGTGATATTTTTTTCTCAAAATTACTTCTCAAAAAAAGAGACAGACTTACATTATATTCTAGATTAGAGATCAGCAAATTTTTTTCCATAGAAGGCTGGACAGCAAATGTTTTTGGTTTTGAGGCCCATATGGTCTCTGTCACAATTATTCGCTTCAACCATTGTGATGTGAAAGCAGCCATAGACAACATTTAAATTAATGGAGATGGCTGTGTACCAATAAAACTTTATTTACAATAACACATTGTAGATGAAGTCTGACCTATGTGGCAGTAGTTTTCCTACTCCTGTTTTAGACCCCTTGTTTCTCAGTTTTTAATGTGCATACAAATCTCCTTGGGAATCATGTTACAAAGCATATTCTAATTCAGTAGGTCTGGGTTGAGGTCCTAAAATCTGCTCCCAGCTCATGCTGGACACTGCTAGTCCATAAGATCATTATTTGAGCAGTGAAGCTAAACTTTAGAAAGTCTTTCATATTTTTGGGCACTACCCTTACTTCCTTTTAAACAAGAGTCATGTTGAAGTAAGACAGATTAGCCGAAAAGTACCACAGTTACAACTTCTTTGGGATGTTAAAAATTTTTAAATAGATTTAAGAATGATTGAAGTATAATACCACAGAGATAGTTGTTGAATATCTTTGTAAATAAAGATTTTATTACTTGCTTTTAAAAGCCCTACAATAAGTGCTTGCGAAGATCGCAATTATAGACTTACAAGATAAATAAATTGAAATTCTATATATGTTGTGGGTACTTAGGACATGGAATAAAATCTTGGTGACAATATAAAACTCAGATTCCAAAGCTTAGAAGTAAGCAAAGATGATATAAAATGGAAAACTGTTAGATGATTCAAAAAGTGGTTACACTTAAGTTACAGATAGCATTTCAGTTATCTACTGAAAAGCAAACCATCCCAAAATTTAGCAGCTTGAAACATAACCTTTTATTTGCTCAGGATTTGGACATTTGGGCCAGACTTCTTGGGGATGCTGTGACTCTGCTCCATATAGCATTGCTTAGAGTCACCAAGCATCTGGAAGGCTGGCTGAAGCTCTTATGTCTAAGATAGTCTCTCATCTTTAGTCTAGTTTAAGCTTTATTACAGCATGGCATCTGGCTTCAAAGAGTGAGCAGTCAAATAGGATAAACCTAAATATCCAAGTGCCTATCAAGCTTTTTTGTATCACACTTGCTCCATTAGCCAAAGCAAGTCACAAGGCCAAGCCCAGAGGGAAAGGAGATTACACAAGAGCAGGTGGTACTGTATAACATGGGTCACAGATTTAGCAGTGTACTACTGATGATGTCAAAGATGTACATGAATACTTGAGATAAATTTCTTTCATGTAATGTGAATTAAAAAGGCAGTATACCTAAATCAATAATATTTATATCAATATGTATTTATATAATTAAGTTATTTAAATATGTCATGTGGAGATTTGACAATTTCATCTACAGACTAGGGTATTCACTTTTTTCCAAACTTTTAAAATATCTTCTCATTGGAAATAAAAGGTGGAATGACTTATATTCAGGGTTCCTTTATAGACTTAGCTGTATTATCTAAGACAAGCTACTGAGCTTCTGTTACCTCATTTCTAAGACAGGGATTATATTGGCTGTGAGATGGCGGTAGGGATTAGGAGGAAGTCAGTATAGAAACTAATTTAGGAATGAAACCAAAATATAGAGAAGCAGCTCTGTATAGTAGAAAAAAAGTATTATTATTATTATTTTACTTCATGTTTCCAGGTCTCCATGCTACAAGGAGATTAAGGTATATTATTTGAGTCTGGATGATTGTGATAATGGGATAATATTTGTAAATGTTATTTACTATTTACACAGCAAAGGGCTCTGTAAAAGTAAAGCATTATTATGTAATTTTGGGAAAAAGCTTAGAACATCTTTGTTTTAGCCTTGAGCATAATCACACTATGCTATTTTAGGGCAATGATGGTTATATCCATCTCCTCCTTAATAAAAGCATTTGCCAGAGTGCGTAGTCAATATACATTCACTTGCTAGATTGAAAGGAGATGTCATGAGACTTAAATTATTATATATTCATTTTCCTATTGTTAGAAAACAGGAAGCAATGATAATTTTTGTGCTCTCATTGAAGTGCAATTTAGAAACACATACACACATAGAAAGAAAATTTTTAAAAAATATTTCTACCATGAAATTTCCTTTAAATGCTTAGTCACTTAAATTAACTCATTGCTTATAAAATAATTCAATTAACCAAATAATATATAAACATTAGTATTGACAAAAGAATCATGAGGACATTGATATAGTCTTTAATGATTTTTTAAAATTTTACTTTCAGGGTTTTAATGCATTTCTTAGTCAAATAAGGTGAAAGGATGCTGTCAAATAAACCTGTTAGGAGCCATTCAATTAATTTACACTTAACTCAATTAAATCTTCATTATTACTGAATAATGAAATGACCTCTGATATAGTTGGTAATAAAAAAGGGGATGTTTTCAATTTGAAGTATAATGGAGTTGACTTTTCAAGAGCAAGTAAATATAAAATAAAACTTATTTATGTTTATGTATTAAGTTTTGTAAAGTGACATGCACACATGGATAACATATATTCCACATCAAAGACTCGAAATTTAGGAGCAAAGAGTCCTTTTATGTTTTTTCAGTTATTTTTCTACCACTGTTTACATTCCACATATTTATCCTTACACATCCTTACTTGATTCTCTCATATAGCATTTATTATTAATCCTTAAAACTTGCATATGAATTTCATGTGTACTTTTAACTTTTCATCACTATTTAAACATAGAATAAAAACAGGATACAATATAAGTTTGGGAAGATTAAACCAGTGAAAATAGTCAAGAACAACAGTTTAGTAATATCTCAATTGTATTAATATGATGCTATGTCTTTACTATTTTTATTCTTAAATTTATTTTAAAGGAAAAGTAAATAATATGAAACAAAAGAAAACCTGTTTCATGTCAAATAAATGATTCTTTTTTATAGAAGTTATCATATCCTAAGAGTCTTTCAGACTTAATAGATCATGGAAAACAGTTAAGAGACTGGAGTCATTACATTTTTAACCATGTTTCAATTAAGACAATATTGATTAACTTTCTGCTATGAAAGATGAGAATATCAGTGCTCACTTTTTCCCACACATTCCTTGACCTCTGTTATTTTTACATTAACGAGATTTATACATTTGACATTGTATTCTTTAACTTCCACAATTATTTCATATTAATTCTACTATAAAGTGATTTAATCATTGGTTTTATCCATTCCTTTCCAGAGATCTTCATTTAAATTTTTTCAAATGTCTGAATTTCAATAATTGTAATAAGATGTGAATTAATTCCCCTCACCTCCAAACAACACAAAACAGAAATGTTTATGGGTGTTCTCCTTAGTTGTTTTATGATTGAAATTGTTGCTTGATGCTACAACAGTTCCTTATCTGGCAATATTTTTCAGTTAAATTTTCCATAGAAATATGTGGCCATTGGTCTGGATTTTTCTTCTTCAAAGGGATTTAATTTTTCTGCATGGGTGACTAAAAATTATTTTTTATGCTTTAATTTTAATAATTTAACCAGAATATGTCTCAATGCTTTCTGGAATATGGTATTTTTTTAAACTCTGTTCTTTCATATCAGGGAAAATTTTTTTCATGTTTAAATTCTTGTTAATTTGGATTCTTTACTTCAGTACACAAGTTAGTTTTATTTTTAATTATAGTTGTCCACCATTTATGTCTATTAGTTTTACTCTGTTTTAATTCCTTTGGCTTTAGTTTTATCTGAATTGACTATGATTGTTTCAGACATCTCTCCATATTAATAATTCCATTTTCAGTCATTTTAATTCTGTTCCCTTTAGGATATTTATTCTTATTGGTTCTAAATGGCATTTGCTTTGTTCATAATATATTATTTCTTAAGATCTGCAATCTCCATTTTAATCTTGTATTATTTAATCATCTCATTTTGAGCTCTACTTTTATTGAACACATATGTTATTTTATAGTGCAAAACATAAGTGGGGAATTACCTTCTCTCTTGGGCTATGTTTTATTTTAAGTTGAGTAATTTATCTTTTGCATTACAACCTCTCAATCTGTCTTTCTCTCTCCCTCCTTTTTTCCATAGTTATCATGATGTTACTTTTCACCTTCTTGGTGTTTAGGAAACTCTACATCTGTTTTTTTTTCCTGATATTGTATAAGACAACTTTTTAACTCCATTCTCATCATATCAGAGACATGTTTGTTTCACTCTGAGTTGCACTTTGAAGACAGATTACATATTGCCTCCTTATTTGACCCCACCCCTCACCCTGACCTGCTCCCATAACTTGAGATTATAGGAGGGGAGGGAAAGTTCAGTTCAAGCACTGATTTGTCTTTGTTAAAATTTCTTAGACTCAGCTCAATTTTGTGAGAGTTTATTAAATGTCTTATTAGAGTTCACTTCTCTTTGGAGAGAGAGAGAGAGAGAGAGAGAGAGAGAGAGAGAGAGAGAGAGAGAGAGAGAGAGAGAGTGTGTGTGTGTGTGTGTGTAACATAAAGGAATAAGTCTGTCAAAGATAAAGAAAACTGGCCATGGATTAAAGCAGTAAGAACCTATTTTATTTAGTAACTAGAGACAGTAGGGAAAGAGCTGAACTCAATTCTGATTTGTGCAGAGGTGATTGGGTGTTTTTAAAAGGAGGATGAGGGAGGGGGAAGGGAGCAAATATGGCAGAGGTGGCTGAAGTAGAGTTAGGAAAGTGAAAAATTATAAAGGTTTGGTCAGTGTTTGTAAACTGGCAATTATCAAAATTAAGATTCTATCCTCCCACAGAGGCTGGGGAACAGAGGTTTATCCTTCCTGATGGTTACATTTCAAAGAAATGCTTTCAGGTCCTTGAGAAGGACACATCTGAGTTATAGGAGAAATACATACATCTCAAAAGGATAGAAGGACTCACAATTACAAGCCCTTTAGTGAAGTAGGTCAGGGGTCTATCTTTAGACGTTGTCTAGAAGAAACAGTAAATTCTTTAGACAACCCTGAGCTTCCCATACTGGAACTAAAAGGTGGACTTCCTTAAGCTGCTAGAAGCCATGGTAGAATTGGCCATGTCTTTTAGTACAGGATTTGGATGGAGTGTTGTGCTCAGAATTTGTGCAGTTCTCAAACCTCAGTATTTAAACGCTCTCAATTTGATGAGTCCTGGAAATTTCATTACCATTAGAAAGGGTCAGCTCTGTGTTTCCCTTTCTTATTTTCAGTGAGCCTTTTCTCTAAATCCACAATCAAAAGGTGGAAAAGATAAAAATACTTTTCTATTTCCAAATTTGGGTGAGAATTCTCAGAATATTTTTAAATTTACCAGTACCTATAGCTCCTCGGTGGTGGGGTGGGGAGTGGAGTAAAAGTCATGCCTCACAGAGCTGATATAGAATTCTCTTTTTCTTTTTTGGCTATCATCTTGGAATATGCCCTTGATAATATTGGACTTGTTCTGATCCCTGCGCTCCCAGAAAACAATGATTAGGAAACCCTCCCACCCTTTTGTGATCCCATAAATGGCTGATTGCAAAGGGTCAACCTGCCATCGCATGTTTTAAGACAAGACCCCCTTCTACCTTTCCTCAATAACTCCTTTGTCTTATAAAAACCCCAGGTTTTTTCCCCATTTTTTTTGACAAGTTCTTCTAACAAATGTTCTTCCTATTGCAACAGACTGAGTACTATCATTGCCTTAGTGTGTTTTGTCTTTCACATCTCTTATACGTAGTATTACTACTTTTTAAGGTTTGGTGTGTTTATTTACTTAGATATTGGAAGAGAGATTAGGTGATGAAGTATCCTTCTACCAGCTTAAAATAAAATCAAGTTGTTGCATTTAAACCTTTATGTCCTAAATCTACATGTTGGCAAACAACATTTGAAGATGTAATGCAAACCAGCCAGGCAACACAAACCGTTAGCCTGGACCATGTGTTACTAAAATGAACTTAAGTCTTGTGAATGATGAGGCACTCAAGCATTCAACTTTTAGCGATACAAATACAATGATTTAATGCAATGAGTCTCAAAAATGGAAGGGCAGGACAACTTGGGGAGAAAGCAATAAATATCACCAAAGAAGGTTTTTTTCATGTATTAGGAAAAATGTGATTCACATTCATCTCTCTCCTCTCTTCCCAGCTTATCCTTCCCCTACTACAATGGCCTGCTTGTGGTTTCTATAATGCTGCTACCTCAGAGACCGCACTTTGTTATGAACTTGATGTTTGTGCCCCCCGCCCCCCCCCCCCCCCCGCCAAATTCATATGTTAAAATCCTAACCCCCAACGTAATGGTATTAGGAGATGAGTCCTTTGGGAAGTGATTAGATCATGAGGTGGGACCCCCTTATAAATGAGATTAGTGCCTTTACAAAAGAGGCCCAAGAGAGCTTTCTCATTCTTTTTGCTCATGTAAGGACACAGCAAGAAGTGGGCATTCTTTAAACTATAGGGCTCTCACCAGACACCAAATCTGCTAATGCCTTGATCTTGGAGTCCCTGGCCTCCAGAACTGTGAGAAATAAATGTTTGTGTTTAAATTAGTCTGTATTATTCTTGTTATAGTGGACCAAATGTACTAAGACACACCTGCCCTTTCCTCTCCTAGAATGCTCTTTCGCTAAATATTGTCAATATTGACTTAGGTAAGAAAAAATTTTGAACTTTGACCCACACCTTCAGTCTGAATCAGCATACAGACCCTCCTCAATGGCCCCTACTCTCTTTTCCTCTCCCTCTAGCTTATCTTGCCCTTACTGCAATGGCCTGCTTATGGTAAATACCACAAGCACATCTCCACCTTAGAAACTTTGTACTTACTCTTACCCCTCCTTAGCATGGAATGCTCTTCCCCTTGGTATCTACATAACTTGCTCCCTCTCTTAATTTCTATGCTCAAATTTTACCACTTTAAAAGGCATTTCCTTCTGCCATATATAAAATCATGACATTTCCCCACAATGAAAATTCCTTTCTCAAATACTCTTTTTATCTAATACATAGTAAGGACTAAATGAATGTTCATTGAATACATCTTTTGCATTTATCATCTGTCTTTCCATTTCTAATACATCTTCTGTGAGTCAAACAAAGGATATTGGAATGATTATGCATTTAAACTGGAATAGTATATCCTTACCCCTTAAGTCTAATCAAAAGTAAAACTCTAGAAATGAACAATGATATATAGAGGGGATTTATCCTTAATGATGATTTAAAGTTTATAGCCAAAATCTAATTTTTAAATTAAATTTATTAGGGTAATATTGGTTAATAAAATTATAAAGATTTCAAGTGTACAATAATATATCATATCTGTGTTGCAGTGTGTGCTCAAACAGAACATCTCTGTTTGTAGGCGAGTATCTAGATAGTCAAGAAAGTGATAGAGGATTCTATTCAGTTTGGCTTTCTCTATTCGGCATATTAATTTTTCTTCTGAAATTACTGATATTTTAAGATTTTTTTTCTAAAACTTGAAAAAATCATAGTGAATGAAATTCTTCTTGGAGCGAAGGAAAAGCAGGTGACATTTTTCTTTCTTCAAAGAAAGAAAGACATGGCCACTCATGTTAAGTGTAGTGCTCTTTAATTACAACTTTCCTTGAAGTAGAATACTTTTCATCTGCATTTTTGAAGTCTTTCTTCACCTTATAGTAAATTTTACATATTTTATAAATAGTAAATACATCATTTACAAAGTTATATTAATACTTATCAACCTAAAATTGTTATGTAATTCCTTATAATTTCTATATTGATATCAGTAGTAATTCAAGTCCTGAAAACTAAGAAGCAAGATTTTGAAATAACTGCATCTATTTTTAAGGATTTTATTTTTCTCTGAACAAACCTGTTGTAGGAATTAATGAGGACATTTGTAATGCAATTTGTTCTTCCGCAGAGACAGTATTATTTCTTAAAGGAGGAAGAATAAGATATAATTCTATTCATTAGTTCCAATTCTCACAAACGTTGTGAAAAGAACTCTCCAGACAAGGGTTTATAGAAATATTAAATAGATAAGAGATTTATATCCCAAAGTGATTGAAGATATAATATGGGCTATGATTATCAACCCTTAATGGGACTTGCCATTCAGGAATATAAATTCTATATAAATATGAACTAACTAAAACCTTCAAACTACTCTTATTATGAAACCCTCAAGTGCTTTGGCCTTTGTTTAAAGTTATGGAAACTAATGATCTGAAGGTAATAGATCATTGGTTTGGAGACCATTTCTGGTGGCTGTATATTAACTGGCCATGGATTTTGGCCAGTTAATATACAGCCACCAGAAATGGTCTCCATAGTATTTTAAGAGCTTTAAGGAGATATAGCTTTCATACTCTAAAATTCACCCATTTTACTGTGTATGATCCAATAGTTTTAGTAAATTAACAGTGCTGTATAACCATCTCCACAATTCAATATTAGAAGTACCCACCTCTCCGAAGGTTTTCTTGTTCCAATTTGCAGTTAATCCCCAACCTCCACCCTCAGTCCTAGGTAACCATTGATGTTTTCTGCCTCTAAATTTGTTTTTCTAAACATTTTATATAAATGAATTCATACAATATGTAATCTTTTGCATTTGCCTTCTTTCATTTGGTGTGAAATGTTTGAGTTTCATTTGTGTCGTAGCATGTATCAGTAGTTTGTTCATTTTGATTGCTGAGTAATATTCCACTATATGAACATACTACATTTTCTTTGTCCATTCACCAGTTGATGGACACTTGGATTATTTCCAGTTTTTACTATTATGGACAAGACTGCTACGAGCACCTACTTACATGTTCTTTTCATAGACCTATGTTTTCATTTCTCTTGGGTAGATTCTTAGTAATGCAATTGCTGGGATGTATGGTAAGTTTATGTTTAACTTTTTAAGAAAAAGAATTGCTTTCTAAAAGTGGCAACCACCACTGCATGAGGGTTTCAGTTTCTGTATATCCTTGTTATCACTTAGTATTTTCTGTCTTTGCACTATAGCCATTCTAGTAAGTGTGAAGTGGTATTTCACTGTGGTTTTAATTTTGTCTCCCTAATAAGTAGTGATAATCACCTTTCCACTTGCCTATTAGCTATTCACATATCTTCTTTGTAAATATGTATATAATTTTTTGCCCTTTTATAAAGTGGGTGTCTTATTTTTGAGTTGTAAGAATATATATATGGATAAAAGTCCTTTATCAGATATATGATTTGCAAATATTTTCTCCCAGCCTGTAGCTTGTCATTTAATTTTCTCAATGTTCTCTTTTGGATGAGAAAAATTTTCCTTTTTATTAAGCCTGATTTATGATTTTTTTTCCATTTATGAATGCTTTTTTTGGTCATAGCTAAGAACTCTGCCTAATTCAAGCTCAAAATTTTTTCTATGTTTTCTTCTAGAAGTTTAATAATTTTAGCTCTGAAATTTAGATCTACGTTTCATCTTGAATAAATTTTTATGTATGGATGTAATTTTTCTCTTAATTTTATTTTTGGATTGTTTGTTGTTAGTATATGGAAATACAAGTGATGTTTTTATTTACTCTTATATCTTGTCATCTTGCTTTTCTCATTTCTTAGTTCTAGAAGTATTTTTGTTAATTCCTTTTGGGTTCTCCACAGAGAAAAAAATTTCTACATAGACAATTATGTTATCTGTGAAAAAACACAGCTTTACAGCTTGACTTTCTTTCTGACCTGAATTTTTTATTTGGTTTTATTTTACCTTATTGCAGTAGCTTGAACCTCCAGTGCAGTGTTGAATGGAAGTGACGAGAGCAAACATCTTTGTCTTGTATCTGATCTTAGGAAGATGGCATTCTATCTTTCTCGATTATGTATGGTATTAGCTGTGGAGTTTTCATAGATGCTTTTTATCTCTATTATTATTTGAAGCTGCTGTAACATAAAATATATGTTCTTGTCTCAACTCACTTTTCTCTCATCTTTAAAATTATCTGTCAATGCCAGCTCAGGCAGTCATCATGGAATTTTCTTAAAGATGGGTAGAAATTTGATGAGAGGGAAAAAGGATGCTGTTACAAGGCCAATGAAACAATATTACTAAAGCCCAAATGCTTCTTTTATATTTGGGTATATATCACTGTAACAACTTGCTCTTTGCTCTGTGGAAAAATTTGAGTGACTTTTGAAGGAACTTAAGACTTTTTAGAACACTATCTATAACACTGGATTTAGTCATGTGCCACAACTCTTCACTGAATATTATATAAGGTAGATTTATTTAATCTTTTAAAAATTTATGGTTATATTTTAAAAATATAAAAATATTTGTTAGTTATAAAGCCAGTAAACAAGGCAGACATGTACAACATTAAATGATTTTATTTACTTTTATAAAACTAAGACTTTAATACATGCAGACACATACACATGTATAGAATATCTGTAATTATTTCGTTATTGTTTATATCTATGCTTAAAATATCTATTTCAAATGGCTTTAAATGATGACACACTTTTCTTTTAAATCGAACATTATATAAGTACATACTGTGAAAAAAGAGTAGACAATGCTATTTGTTTATACAACATTCGTTCTCATGCTTTTCTTATGAAGACAAACTCTTTTACTCAGGATACCCTTGTGCACTTTAATAATACATACTTCTCCAGGCTCTTTTGTAGCTAAATGTGGCCTTATAACTTACCTCTCACAAACAAGACAAAGCAGAAGTTACTAGGTGGGATTTGAGGAAATTACTTTCCTGATAAAAAGGAAGAGTCTCAGGTAGCAAGCAAATTTGCTCTACGACTTTCCTCATTTCTTGCTGCCTAGAATGTAGACTAAATTCTTATAGGCAGAGCAGCCATCTTTGTAATGACAAAGACTAAACCTGCACATCAAGAGATGCAGAACAAGGAGCAGGAAGCATCTCAGTTCCTTGAACAGCTATACTGCCTCCTGTTTACCCATTTATTGAGCCCTTGTTTTTTGAAAAGAAACAAACATACTTACTTAAGATTTGGTTAATTACCACAACTGGCCCTCAGTGCCCCAGTCTCCCTTTCCAGAGGTAACTACAACTAGTTGTTATTATTGTAGCTTTCCAAAGAAATGTTATTCATTTGATTCCATTTTAAATATATATTTTTTATTTTCCAATTATAGTTGACATAAATTACATTAGTTTCAGTTGTACAACATAGTGATTAGAATTTACATAATTTACAAAGTGATCACCCAGAAAGATCTAGTACTCATCTGACGCCATAGTTATTACAATATTATTGACTATATTCCTTATGCTATACTTTATATCACAATGACTATTCAGTAATTACCAATTTGTACTTCTTAATCCCTTCTCCTTTTTCACTCATGCTCCACCCCCTTACCATCTGGCAACCATCAACATTTTCTCTGTATCTATGAGTTTGTTTCACTTGTTTGCTTTGATTCCACATGTGAGTGAAATCAAGTGACATCTATCTTTCTCTATCTGACTCCACTCAGCACAATACTCTCTAGATCCATCCATATTATTGCAGATGGCAAGATTTCATTCTTTTTTATGACTAATATTCCATTGTATGTATGTACCACCTCTTCTTTATCCATTCATGCATTGATGGACACCCAGGTTGCCTCAATATCTTGACCATTGAAAATAATGTAGCAATGAACATATAGATACATATGTCCCTTTGAAGTAGTGCCTTGGGTCTCTTCAGATAAATACCTACAAGTGGGATTACTGGGTTCTTGTCTCTTGTTATAGCCTGTGTTTTAAAGTCTGTTTTCTCTGGTTTAAGTATGCTACCACAGCTTATTTATTTATTTCCATTTTCATATCTTTTTCCATTCCTTTACATTTAGTCTGTATTGTGCCTTTCAGTCTGAAGTAAGTCTTTCGTAGGCAGCATATGGAAGGATCTTGTTTTCTTACCCATTCAGCCACCCTATGTCTTTTGATTGAAACATTTACTCTATTTGCATTTAAAGTAATTGTTGCTAGATATGTAGTTATTGTCACTTTATTACTCATTTTTTAAATCCTTTTTTCTTCTTAAAGGCATCTCTTTAATATTTCTTGTAATATTGCCTTGGTGGCGATGAACTCCTTTAGCTTTTTCTTGTCTGGGAAGCTATCATTCCTTCAATTCTAAATGATAGCTTTGGTGGGTAGAGTAATATTGGTTACAGATCTTTACTTTTCATCACTTTGAATATTTCATGCCAACCCTTCTGGCCTGCAAAGTTTCTGTTGAGAAATCAGCTGCCAGTCTTATGGGGTGCTCCTTTGTAGGTAACTAATTGCTTTTCTCTTGCTGCTTTTAAGATTCTCTTTGTTTTTAACTTTAGACATTCCAAATATAATGTGCCTTGGTGTGGGCCTCTTTGGTTTCATCTTTCATGGGACTCTCTGTGCTTCCTGAGCGTCTGTGTTTTTGTTTGTTTGTTTGTTTGTTTTGTTATTTTTGCTAGGTTAGAAAAATTTTCTGTCATTAGTTCTTCAAATAGGTTTTCAATTTCTTGGTCTCTCTCTTCTCCTTCTGGTACTCCTATGATGCAAATGTTGGCACACTTGAAAATATCCCAGAGGACCCTTAAACCAACCTCATTTGGGGAGATTCTCTTTTGCTGTGGCTGTTCTTATTGGGTATTTTCTGCTACCTTATCTTCTAAATCACTGATTCAGCCCTCTATTTTATCTGATGCACTATTGATTCCCTCTAATGTATTCTTCATCTCAGATACTGTATTCTTTATTTCTAACTGGTTCTTTTTTAATGTTTTCTATCTCTATTTTTATGTTTCTTATCTTTTTGTTGAATTTCTCCCTGAGTTCATCTACTCTTCTCTTAAGATCATTGAGCATCCTTATGACCAGTGTTTTGAAGTCTGCATCTGGTAGGTTGCTTGTCTCCATTTTGTTAGTTCTTCTTCTTGAGTTTTGTTCTGCTTTTTTTTTTCATTTGGGACATGCTTCTTTGTCTCCCTATTTTGGCTGTCTTCCTGTGTCTGCTTCTATGTATCACTTAGGGCTGCTATGTCTCCCAGTATTTTTAGAGTGGCCTTATATAGTAGGTATCTTATGGAGTCCAGTGGCACAGTTTCCCTGGTCACCTGAGCTGGGTGCTCCAGGTGTGTGTCCCTTATGTGGGTTGTGTGTGCCCTACTGTTGTAGTTGAGATTTCGTTATTTTCACATTAATGGGAACAACTGACCTTTGGGCAGATTGGTTTTGATAACAAGCCGTGACTACAGTAGAAGAGCTGTTGTGCAGAGACTAGCCCTATGGAGCAGGATTCGCTTTATAAGGCTCTGGCGCATTCCCAGTCTGGCCTTTGGTTGTGTTGTTTACAGAGGCAGCCAGGTAGTGCTCTGGCTTGGTTAGAAGCTGGCAACCAGGCAGGCTATACCTGGGACCTCCTGGGAAGGACATGTCACAGGCCAACTTCAGCTGGAGCCTGTGCCCTGCCTTGGGCCATCTGGCATGAGCCACAAAGCAATCGAAGATGGTCATCACCTGTGCTGGACTTGGAGGTGCCTCGAGAGGCTAAACCACAAACTGAAGCCAGCTGCTGCCAGTGCCGGGCTTGGGGCTGCTCGGCAAGTGATATAAGGCACGCTGAAGCCAGATGCTGTTTGTTTGGGTTTTGAAAACCTTTGAGAGATTTTAGGAAATTCTGCAGTAGTTTGTATGGAGAAGCTACTGGAAGTGACTTGAGTGGGCAGGGTCTTAGGGAACAACAGGGCTGGGTTATGGAGACTCAAATACTGTAGCTGTCTGTGTCTGCACACTGAGGAGTGGGGAAGGGCTCAACAAAATAAATGGATTGTACCAGGACTTCTGTCTAGGAGAAAGCTGCCCCTCTAGCTCTTGTGCTGAAACTAGACAATTCAGTTCCTCAACTTATGTCCCTGGTGCCTTTCAAGCTGTTGCCCCAGCATTGGAGCTCAGAGCCAGTGAGTCCTTAGATGAGTGAGTCCATGCATTGTCCCTTTAAATGGAACACCTGGGACTCCAGCCATCTTTCCTCTCATCCTTCCACATTATCCATTGGTTTTCAGATAAAAGTTGTGGGGACTTCTCTTCCCAGCAATGGAATCCTTGGCTGGGGAGCCCAGTGTGTGGCTGGGACCCCTCACTCAAGAGGGACCTCTACAGCCAAGATACGCCTCTTGATCGTCAACCACCATATACAGGTGTGGGACCAGCCAATTACACATCTCAGCCTCTCCTATGAGTCTCAAGTTGATTTTTTCTGTATGTTCCTTAGTTGCAGGACTTCCATTAAGCTAGACTTCAGTGATTCTCAATGATGGATGTTCTGTAGTTTAGTTGTAATTTTGATACGGTTGTGAGAGGAGGCGAGCAGAATGTTTACCTACTCTCTCATCTTGACCAGAAATCCATTTGATTCTATTTTGAGGAGCAGGTAAGAATTTTATTTACTTCAAATTCCCGATGCATTTTGAAGACACTGGATTATCTATCAGAAATATTTACTATAACTTAAATAGTATCTATTTTCTCTATATAATTTAAAATGGAAAGTATATCAAGCAGTTATACCTTAATTTGGAATATTATCAATATGTTTTCTATTACCATTTTTTTTATCTAAAAGGAAGGTCTAATGAACAATGATAAAATAGTTGACAACTCAGAAAATTTTTTTCAAGACCACAATCTTTGGGAAGAAAAATCTAGTACTGACAAAGAAGTTGACAAAAAATATATTAGTTGTATAATATATGTGACTTTAAAATATTTTAGTGACAAAGATTTGTTACTTCTTATGAAAAAAGTAGCCCATTTCAGACTAATTTTCTTACAGAGACAAACTATACAGACTAAATAAAATATAGAAAACAATTTGGTGAAAGCACCAAAGAGTAACCAAGACAGACAGAATAATAGGAACCAAGATTCAGGAAAGAAGGGACATGAAATGAGACTGGACATACATTTGCTAAATGCTTTCCTCGATAGGCATTTGTTTATCTTCATTCAATCTAGAGGCCTAACCAAATATAGTGACCTATAACTTGAAGATGTCTCACTAGGAAGGAGAGGCGAACATTGGAGTTCAGAGCTACAAAGACAATTAATACTTCAGGTGCCAAAACCTCAAAATATGAGAATATCAAAAAACTCCGATCTGCAGAGTTGTTGATTTACACTTAATATATCCTTGAGAAATAAATAGAGTGAGGAGCCAAGAAACCAAGAAAAAGAACAGCTGCTAATCACCTATAATGCCAAACAAATTTTTGAACAGTCTCACAGTGCTGGGGAGAAAAATATTGGAGTCTAGGGCCTCTCAAAGGTTACACCCTAGAAATAAGGGAAACAAATCTAAATCAGTTCCCCAAAGCTTAAAACACAGCCTTTAGTTATATCAATATATAATGAGATTGAGATGATCTACTTTGATTCCAACACTGTTTTTCAAAAGAAAATTAAATTCATTTAGTGGTTGGAATTTCACCGAAAATTATAACTCTTTCAGGAAATAAGACAAAAATGATCAAAAGAGATGAAAATTACATATAAATGAAACAAATGAAAGCAATATTGGCTTTAGCAGACACTGATAAAAAAAAAATCTATGATTGAGAGACAGTTCAAGATTGAGGCATAGGAAGATCCTGAACTCATCTCCTTGCACAGATACACCAAACCTATAGGAACATATGAAAAAATTGCCTCTGAAATACACCTGAAATTTCGCTGAATGCCTCCACAAATAAAGGATAGAAGGGCCACATCAAGATGGGTAGAAGAGACAGAGAGAATCTCACCAAAAACTCCACCTCTGGTGCAGCAACTCACAACTGGGAAGTATCTCACAAATACAGAGCTTCTTCCTGAGGAGCAAGAGGTTCATGCCCTACAGCAGGCACCTTAACCTTTGGGACCTGCAATGGAGAGATGGGCCCCCAAAACATGACTTTGAAATCCAACAGGGCTTTGAAATCCATCCAAGACACACAAAAGGTTGTAGGGAACAGAAATTCTGCTCTTGAAGAGCTCGTGTGCAGACTCATTCACCCCAGGACCCAGTCCAAAAGCAGCAGTTTGAAAAGCGCCAAAACTTTATGTGAAGGAGGTTCATTTACTAATCTTGAAACATCTGTCAGCGGGGCAGGGACCTGTTGAGACGCTCTCCATGAACGGAGGTGCTAGAGGATGCCATTTTTGCACTTTCTCTCTACCTTGCTAGCATCAGCGGATACGTGCAGTCACAGCACTTTGCAGCTTCCCACTTAAGCCAGCAGGTGCACAGTCACAGTGCTTTTCAGCTGCCCCATTAGACTGGTAGGCACGCACAGAGCACTCTCAAGCTGACTTAATATAGCCAGCAAGCGCATGCAATCATAGAGCTCTCTCCAGCTGCCCCACTAAAGCCTGCAGGCACACACATTCATAGCAATCTCCAGTTGTGTTGCTGAGACTGGCGTAAGTGCACAGTCACAGCACTCTCCGGCTGCCCTGCTTACGCTGGTTTTCCCTTGGTCTCACCACAGTTCACCAGTACCTCCCATAAAGGAGCTTATACACTCTTCTGGAACCCAAATATGTGTAACTGTTGCCTAGAGAACACCTCCACATCACCTGGTCTGGAGGCCAGCAGGATTTACAGTTGCAGTCCCACAGGACTATATATTTGCATACTTTTAAAAAATGCTGCCTGGATCTGGCTTCCAGTCAGCCTAAAATGAGGTGCTGCCTGAGGCCTCAAACAAGGTGATGCCTTCAGTTCCTCTCTTTGTAAGGTAACACTGACAGGTTTGGGCACACTCTCAACAAAGGAAACCTACTAAGAATAATCAGGTTGCTTAGACAATCACAAACATTCAAGAGACAACCAAGAGCTAGGGGAAGGCTGAACAAGCACAGAGAATAGTAAAGCAAAATGAGGAAGCAAAGGAATATGTTTCAAACAAAAGAACAAAATAAACATCAGGGGAAAAAAACCTTAATGAAATGGAGACAAATAATTTACTGATAAAGAGTTCATAGTAATGCTCATAAAGATGCTCGCTGAACTTGGGAGAAGAATACAGTTAGACTTTTAACAAAGAGTCAAGAAATATAAGTACCAAACAGAAGTCACGAAGCTGAGGAATATAATAACTGAATTAAAAAATACACTAGTTCAGCAACAGACTGGATGAAAAAGGATCAGTGACCTGGAAGTCAGGGCAGGGGCACTAACTCAAATAGACCAGCAAAGAATAAAGAATTTTAGAAAGAAAAGATAGCTTGATGGACTTATGGGACAACATCAGTAGGAATAACAATAGCATTACAAGGGTGCAACAAGAAAAAGAGAGAAAGGGGCAGAAATTTTTCATAAAGAAATAATGACAGAAAATGTCTTTAACCTGGGGAAGAAAACAGACAACCAGATCCAGAAAGACTAGAGAGTTCCAAACAAGATGAAGCCAAAGAGATTCACACCAGGACACATTATAATTAAAATGTCAAAAGTTAAAGATAGAATCTTAAAAGCAGCAAGAGCAAAACAACTTCCTATGTACACAGAAACCCCCACAAGACTATTGGCAAATTTTTCAGCAGAAATTTTGCAGGCCAGAAGGGAGTGGCATAATATATTCAAACTGCTGAAAGAAGTAAAAATCTCACAGAAAAGATAAATACATAGTAAAGGTAGTATATTAAAATAGTATGAATATTAAAGACAAAAGTGGTAAAAATAACTAAATAAAAACAATTAGTTAAGAGATATACAAAATTAAAAAAGATATAAAATGTAACATCTAAAACAAAACATACTTATCAATTACTTTAAAAATAAATGGACTAAATCTCCAATCAAAAGACATACAGTAGATGAGTAAATAAAGAAACAAATTCCATCTGTATACTGACTTCAAATGTAAGGACACATCAGACAAAATAGATTTTTAAACAAAGAGTGTAATAAAATACAAAGATGGGTATTACACAAAGAAAAAGGGGTTGATCCAACAAGATATAACATTTGTAAATATTTATACATCCAACATAGGAGTATATATATATATATATATATATATATATATATATATATATATAAAGCAAAAATTAACATACCTAAATGGAGAAATAGACAGCAATACAATAACAGAAGAAGACTTTAATATCTCACTTATACTGATGGATAGATCAGCCAGACTGAAAATCGATAAGGAAACATTGGCCTTAAATGACATGTAAGACCAGAAAAACTCAATAGATATAAACAGAACATCCTAAACAAAAGTAACAGAATAAACATTCTTCTCAAGCACACATGGGACATTCCCTAGGAGAGATCATATGTTAGGCTACAAAACAAGTTTCAATAAATTTTAGAAGATTTAAATCATGACGAGCATCTTTCCTGACTATGATATTATGAAACTAGAAATCAATTACAAGAAGAAAACTGGAAAATCACAAATATGTGAAAATTAAAGAGCATGCTACTGATCAATGGGTCAATGAAGAAATCAAAGGAGAAAAAAAATACCTCAAGATAAGTGAAAATGGAAATACAACATACCAAAATCTAAGGGATGCAACAAAGGCAGTTCTAAAAGGGAAGTTCATAGTGACACAGACCTACCTCAAGAAATAAGAAACATCTCAAATAAAAAACAAAACATTACATCTCAAGAAATGAGAAAAAGAATAACAGATGAAGCCCAAAATTAGTAGAAGGAAGGAAATAATAAAGATTAGAGGAGAAACAAATGAGATAGAGACTAAAAAGACAATAAAAAAAATCAATGAAATGAGAGCTGGCTCTCTAAAAAGGTAAACAAACATGGCAAATCTTTAGGTAGACTCTAAGAAAATTGAAAATCACATGATATCACTTATATGTGGGATATAAACCTAAAAGCAACAAATGAACAAGACAAACAAACAGAGACTCATGGACATGGACTATAGGCTAGTAGTTACCAGGGGGTAGGAGGTGGGGGGAAGGGAGAGGTAGATGGACTAAAAGAGATCAAATATGTGGTGACATAAAGAAATCTAACGATGGGAGGTGGACACACAGTGTCAATATATATATGCCTTATGGTTAAAAATAATAATAAAAAAATATGCCAACCCCCCAAAAAAGAAAGAGGACTCAAATTAAATCAGAAAAAAGAGAAAATACAACTGATATTTCACAGACACAAAGGATCATAAGACTACTGAAAACAATTTCACGCCAAAAAATTGAACAACCTAGAAGTGGATAAGTTCCTAGAAACATACAACCTACCAACACTGAATCATGAAGAAATAGAAAATCTGAATTTTCCAATTACTACTAAGGAGATTGAATCAGTAATCCAAAACCTTCCAACAAACAAAAATTCAAGACCAGGTTGTTTCACTGGTGAATTCTACCAAACATTCAAAGATGAATTAATACGAATCCTTTACAAACTCTTCCAAAAATTGAAGACAAGGGAACTTCCAAACTCATCTTACAAGACCAGCATTATCCTAATATCAAGACCAGACAAAGACACCACAAAAAAAGAAAATTATAGGCCAATATCCATGATGAACACAGATGCAAAAATTCTCAACAAAATAGCAAATCAAATCCAACAATACATTAAAAGGATCTCACACCTAACTAAAAAATTTCTGCTCAGCAAAAAAAATCCTCAACAAAGTAAAGAGACAACCATCTGAATGAGAAAATATATTTGCAAGCGACATCTCTGATAAGGGCCTAATATCCAAAATATACAAAGAACATACAACTCAATAACAACTAAAAAGCAAATGATCCAATCAAAAAAGGGGCAGAGGACCTGAACAGACACTTCTCCTTAGAAACCATACAAATGGCCAACAAATATTTGAAAAGATATTCAACATCGCTAGCTATTAGGGAAATGCAAATCAAAACCACAATGAGATACCATCTCACACCTATTAGAACAGCAATAATCAATAGGACAAGTAATAACAAATGTTGGCAAGAATGCAGAGGAAAAGGAACCCTCATACACTGCTGGTGGGACTGCAAATTGGTACAGCCACTAGGAAAAACAGTATGGAGGTTCCTCAGAAAACCAAGAATTGATCTACCATATGATCTAGCAATTCCTCTACTGGGTATTTACCCCAAAGACTTGAACACCCATATCCAAAAAGAAATTTGCACACTGATGTTCAGAGCAGCATTTTTCGCTGTGGCCAAGGCATGGAAGCAAATGAAGTGTCCTACAACAGACGATTGGATGAAGAGGCTATGGTACATATATACAATGGAATATCACTCAGCCAAAAAAGAGATGAAATACTGCCATTTGTGACAACATGGATGGACCTCGAGATAATCATGCTAAGCGAAATAAGCCAGACAGAAAAAGTTGAAAATCACATGATATCACTTATATGTGGTATATAAACCTAAAAGCAAGAAATGAACAGGACAAACAAACAGAGACTCACGGACGTCGACCATAGACTAGTGGTTACCAGAGGGTAGGTGAGTGAGGGGAGAGGGGAGGCAGACAGAATAAAGGGGGTCAAATATGTGGTGACAGAAAGAAATCTAACTATGAGAGGTGAATACACAGTGTATGTGGGTATGTGTGTGTATACATACATACATATACATGCCTTACTGTTAAAGTGTACAGCTGAAACTTACTGGATTTCATCAACCCATGTCACCATAATTAATTGATTAAAAACAAAAAAAAAGGATTGCTTATGGCCATGCCACCCTGAACAAGCCCAATCCTGTCTTTTCTCAGAAGCTAAGCGAAGTCGGGCCTGGTTAGTACTTGGATGGGAGACTACCTAGGAAGACCAGGTGCTGTAGGCATAAAAAATACAAAATAAGGGATTGTAAGCTGACAAAATCCTTGCAATCTATGAGGTCAACCAAGGGTTGCCTTGCCTAAAACTTTTTAAATAATAGTAGTAGTAGTAGTAGTAGTAGTAGTAATAATAATAATAATAATAATAATAATAATAATAATAATAAAGGATTACATACCATGATCAAATGGGATTTATTCCAGGGATGGAAGGATGGTTTAACATGTAAAAATCAATAAATGATAAATTAAAAAAATGATACGTTAAAAAATGAAAAATATAGTATCACTTCAATAGATACAGAAAAAGCATTTGACAAAATTCAACATCAATTTATGATAAAAACTCTTAAAGTGGGAATAGAGAGAATGCACATCAACATCAAAAAAGCCATATATGACAAGCCCAAAGTTGACATCATACTTAATGGTGAAAAGCTGAAAGTTTTTCTTCTAAGATAAAGAACAATACAAAGATGCCCACTCTTGACACTTTTACTCAATATAGTATTAGAAATCCTAGCCAGAACAATTAGGCAAGAAAAATAGACATCCAAATTGGAAAGGAAGAAGTAAAACTGTCACTATTTGCAGATGATATGATTTTCTATATAGAAAACCCTAGAGATTCCACCCAAAAGCTGTTAGAACTAATAAAAGCATTCAGTTAGCTGCAGGGTACAAAATCAATATACAAAAATTGGTGGCATTTCTATGCATTCACAACAAACTATCAGAATGAAAAATTAAGAAAATAATCTCATTTACAATGGCATCAAAAGACTAAAATACCTAGGAATAAATTTAATCAAGGAACTGAAAGACCTCTGCAATGAAGACTCTAAGATATTGATGTAAAAGATTGAAGAAAACACAAATAAATGGAAAAATAGTCTATGTTCATGGATTAGAAGAATTAGAATTGTTTAAATTTCCATATTACCCAAAGCAATCTATAGATTCAGTGTAATTTCTATTAAAATTGCAATGTCACTTTTCACAGAAATAGAAAAAGACAATCCTAAAATTTGTATGGAACCACAGAAGAACCTAAATAGCCAAACAATCTTAAGAAGAACAAAGCTTCAGGCATCATTTTCCCTGATTTTATACTATATTACAAAGCTATAATAATCAGAATAGCATGGTACTGGTATAAAAACAGACACATCGATCAGATAGCCAAGAAATAGACCTATGTATATATGGTTATTTAATTTATGATAAAGAAAGGAAGAATATACAAGGGGAAACACAGTCTCTTCAATAAATGATACTGAGAAAACTAGACAGCCACATGCAAAAGAATGAAACTAAATCACTATCTTATAACATGCACGAAAATTAACTCAAAGTGGATGAAATACTTGAATGTAGGACCTGAAACCATAACATACATAGAAGAAAACATAAGTGGTAAGCTCCTTGACATTAGTCTTAGCAATGTCTTTGTGGATTTGACTTCAATGGCAAGGGAAACAAAAGCAAAAATAAACAAATGGAACTACATCTAACAAAAATGCTCTTCCCCCAAAAGAAAACAATTAACAAAATGGAAAGGCCATCCACTGAATGGGAGAATATATTTACAAATGATACATCTGATAAAGGATTAATATCCAAAATATACAAAGAACTCATGCAACTAAATAGAAACAAACAAACAAACAAACAATTCGATTAAAAAATGGGCAGAGGATCTAAATAGACATTTTTTTCCCAAAGAGAAACCATGAAAAGATGCTCAACATCTCTAATCATCAGGAAAATGCAAATCAAAACCACAATGAGATATTACCTCATATCTGTCAGAATGGCTATTATCAAAAAGGCAAGAAATAAGAAGTGTTGATGAGGATGTGGAGAAAGGGACCCTTGTGCACTCCTGGTGGAAATGTAAATTGGCGCAGCCACTATGGAAAATGTATGGAGAATCTTCAAAAAATTAAAAAGAGAACTATCATATGATCCAGCAATTTCACTTCTGGGTATTTATCCAAAGAAAACAAAAATGATAATTAGAAAAGATATATTCACCTCTATGTTCACTGCATTATTTATAATAGCAAAGATAGAGAAACAAGCAAAGCCTATTAGGAGGGGTCTACCCCTTTTTTGGTACTTCCCTATGCAATTTAGCCTTGAAAAACCTTGTGGTCATGGAATATATTCAATTTCCTTTAATCTAGTTGTTTCCCAAGCTTGTTTGAATTCAGATTCAACCTCTACCCCCACATATACTTTTGGGGGCATAAATCCAATAAGTAAATACTATATCATGAAAATTCTAGATTTTTTCTTTTAATATACCTAGAAACCTTCTTCCATAACAACAACCTCTTTCCCAGTGTAACTCTTGTTACTTTACTTCAGAGAAATAGTCTCCAAACTTTTCCAATGAAGAAATTGATTTTTCCAAATATTATGATCTCTTGGGCTATAGTAGCATGGTGGAAAGGAGGGAAGAGAATAATATTAACTATAAAATATTGATTATAGTCGGGGGCTGATGGCTTCATGACTCTCTTCACTGAGAGTCTTGAGAGCAGATAAAGAGAGATAGTGGGCATTTTAAAATTCTAGTGTCAAATTAGACTAGTGGATTGCAATTAACTCGATAGTCATGTCTTTGTCAGTCTTCCAATTACCTGTTATAACTTTCCTGCCTATGTCTCAGTCCCAACCTCAATCTTCTATTTTAATTTTGCATAATTATTACCTCTTCTGGGAAAATAAACCTGAATAACAGAGACAATCTAAAGATGTTTCCATATTCATACTACCTCTCTGCACAAACACACCTCCGGCCTTGGGACTCTCTTTTAACTGATTTCACAGTCAAAGAAATTATTGTAAAATCTTGATCATGTGTCAGAATTTTTTAAATTAAAAAATTTTAATAGAATTATTTAAAGAGAGCTTACATTTTTAAATTCAAATATCACAAAATAATCTATAGCTTCAAATGAAAGTTATGAAAGAGAAAATATGGTATTGCTGAAGTGAAGCTACAATAGATACAAATGCACTTAAAAGGTCTAAATGAAAGCCTTTCTAGACAAGAGAAAGTGTTCATATCCAAAGTAAGAAAAAGCAGTCTTCCATCAAACACATTTTTAAAAATTTATGTCAGAAAAGTCAAATCCAGAAAATAACTTCAAAAGCTTTGTAATCCACAGAAAAATCATGAGCAGAATCTTCAAATTGACTCCTACCTTTTAACTCATAAGACAAAATAATTATTAGTGATGAATAGTCTGAGTCATCTGTTCTAAATTAAACACAATGGCCTACTTAAGGTATATATAACGTGTACACACACACACACACACACACACACACACACACACTAGCTGATAGCCTTGCAATTTTGATCCCTCACTGCTACCACTAGTGAGGAGGATGATTTATTATTAACTGTTTTAAAAATTAAATGAACCACGTCATGATTTTTGATAATGAAATCCCTCTGTAATTCATTCTTTCAAATTAATTATGTGCCTTTTTCTCAATAAATGCTAGTTTATACAAGTCTAAGAAACAAGTATTTCTCAACCAAGTTATAGAAATTCTACACTGAACTTTCTTTGTATCTCTATTAAATCAAACCCATTCAATAATATTTCGGAAAAACAATGTTTCCAGCTTTGTTCTGTTAGGGGATAAAAAGAAAAAACAAGATATTGGGTGCTGCCAACAAGGAGTCACGATCTACTGAAATCTAGTGAGTTCATCTTAATTGGAATTGAGGTCACACTGTACTAGAAAATATTTCAAGAGGATTTTAAACTATAAAATAAAACCTTCACTTTTGAAAATCTCTTGGGTTTCATGAACAATGTGTCAATTTTTTTTTAACAAAGATATTCATGGACTTTCCAAGTATGAGTTGGTACAAGTATTTAGTATATTTTGTAATCTGAATTGCAGAGGAATACTTGATTCTGACTCTTTTTTTTCAATCTATCATGGTAACAGGCACTGAAAGGTGAATGACTTGCATCATGAATAAACTCAATTGTTCAGCAGACAGCTCTTTAATTATAAATCTTTAAATGTTTGGGAGGACTGCATTTTACTTGAGTTCTTTTCACATAATGACAAATTATGAAAATACAACTTTTGTATGTCATAATTAGAAGATATTGCTAAAGAAAGCCAAATGGCAAATTCTTTCTTTTAAAGTGCACGTAATGGTACATATTTACATGTTGTCTTTTCCATAACATTTAAAAATCATATTTATGCAGTGAAGATGCCCAAGTGTCTGACTATTAAGAAATACATTCTTTTCACAGTACAGAACACTTTAACAAAGTAACACTGGATATGTTTCAAGTCAGTAACTCTAATGGCATTCTTCAATTTCTCATATTACCAAGCCCTCAGAACAAAAGTGCCACTATCAATAGGGTGCAGATTTTCTCACTAACTCATTTTGATTTCCATTGAAACCTTTTCTTCATACTTACATGGACTCTCTAAAAAGTCTTCAAGCTTTTAAAATATTGGATGTGAAGACTAAAGCCAGAAGTTATTTATTTGGGAAATGAATTATCCTAATCTCTTGCAACCATTTCTACACTATAAAAATGTAGAGAAGAAATGAAGAATAGCAATGGGGTGGACAAATGAGCAATGACAAAATGGAAGCCCAGTTTGACGTAGATAGTTTTAGTTGTTCAAATGAGGATTTAATGATAAAATTTAGGAGTGTTCCAAATTAGATATCTAATGTGTAGTTGTTAAAATGTAATGGACTTGCCTTGTAAAATTGGTTTAATATCAAAATCTTCACAACTCAAACATATAGAGGGAACATACATATTTGTAATTAAAGTATCAAACACATTCCTCAAAACACTCAATATATAGCAGTATACTCAGCAATGTGTTAGGTCAGTGCTTCTCAAACATTTGCATGCCTCAGAATCCCTTGGAGGGCTTGTTAAAATTCAGATGGCTGGGCTTCAACTCTAGTTTCTGGTCTGGAGCCCAGGAATTTGCTTTTCTAACCAGTTCCCAGGTATATTAGTCAGCTTGGCCTCCTATAACAAAATACCACTGACCAGGTGCCTTAAATAACAGAAATTTCTCACAGTTTGGGAAGCTGGGAAGTCTAAATCATGCCAGCACGGAAGGCTTTATTCTGAGGCCTCTTCTCTTGGCTTGTAGGCAGCCACCATCTTACTGTGTGCTCATATGACTATTTCCTATGTGCGTTAAGAGAAAGAGCTCTCATGTCTATTCCTCTTCTTATAAGGACATCAATTCTGCCAGATTAGGGCCCCTCCATTATGACATTATTTAAACTCAATTACCACTCTAAAGGCCCTATCTCCCAATATAGTCACATTGAGGGTTAGGGCTTCAAGATATGGATTTTGGGGAAACATAGTTCGGTCCATAACACCAGGTAATGCTGCTGCCATGGTTTTAGAAACCACACTTTGAGAACTAGTATGTTAGGCACTGTGATAAATATAAAAGTATATTTGCAAAGGCTCCTGCCCTCAATAAGTTTTTACTGTTTTCAGGAGACAGGTCTAACAAACAAAATATTTAGAGAGCAAAATAAGGCCATATAAAATAAATAATTTTATATGTGAATAAAAATATAAAGAATATATAAGAAAAAAAATCAGGCAGTTAAGTTCCTGAGAACATATCACAGAGTTAGAAAAATATTATATAGTGCTATAAGAATTGGTAAAATGTGGAGAAGTGACTGTGGAAAATTATATTCTGAGTATAAGTAATTAGGAAAGAAAAGTCAGAGAGTTTTTAATAAGTACAATATAACTAGGTAGGGAAAAAAGGTGATTTTTGCCTGAAGAAATTTGTGTGAAATGTGGTGGGAGATAAGGTTTGTAAATTGGTCTAGAGTATAAAAAGTAAGAATTAAAAAACTCTGAAAGTTCCAAAGAGAAACAAAATATTTAAATCAGAAGAACAAAATTAATATCTAGCTGGCTCAGGGGAGTATCTAAATCTTACATATTCTCCACTTATTCTTTCTTTGAGGTGTTTCAGGGTTTTGTAATGCTTTTTTTAAAAGGAGTTTTAGGGTCACAGCAAAATTAAGATAGAGATTTCTCATATATCCCCTGCCCCAACACATACACAGCCTCCCCTATTATCAACATATCCAAAGTCATCTAGGTTTTCTCCTATGTTAGATCTAGGTGTCTCAAAGTTTTCATTTTACATTTACGTCTATGTCACTTTCGGTTCATTTTTGTGGAAGGTTTATGTCTAGATTCATTTTTTCACATGCAGATGTTCAGTTATTCCAGCACTATTTGTCGAAGATGATCATTGTTCCATTGTCTTTTCTACTTTGACAAAAATTATTTAACTATATTACATGGGTCTATTTCTGTGTTTTCCATTCTGTTCCATTGATCTTTCACCAATATGACACTGTCTTGATTACTGTAGCTTTATACTAAGTCTTTAAGTTGGATAGTGTCAGTCCTCCAATTTTGTTCTTCCCCTTCAGTATTGTGTGGCCTATTCTGGGTCTTTAATTTCTCCATATAAACTTTAGAATCAGTTTCTTGATATCCATAAAATAATTTGGGGTTATGATAGGGATCACATTTAATCTATAGATCAAATTGAGAAGAACTGACATCTTGACAATAATGTCTCCCTACCCATGAGCACGGAATATTTCTCTATTTAGTTATTTGATTTTGTTCATCGGAGTTTCATAGTGTTCTCATATGGATCTTGTACATATTTCATTAGATTTCTATGTAAATTTTCACTGTTCGGGTGCTAATGTAAATGGTGTTAAATTTTTAATCTCAAATTCCACTTGCTCATTGATTTTGAGGGATTTTTCTAATTGAAAAATATTGGGGACCACTGACATTATATTTTAGAACTATAATGCATAAAAACCTTTTTAATTTTTGGCTTATGAAAGAGAATCTATAATCATCCTCTGCATTACAAATTAGATAGTGCCAAATAGCAAACCTTGGACTAATTATGGACAGAAGTTTGTTTGTTTCCTCCATGTATTCTGTAGGTTTATCCAACATCAAGAAACACTTGTCAGAATTTGGCAGACACTTTAGAAATGCTATATAATTTACATGATTAGTATTTCTAGTATATATAAATATACTAGCACACTTTATTTCCCTTTTGTCCATTTTTAGTAGAAAAAACACATATATTATTTTCTCTATGGTATTATTTTTAATGGAATGAATGATATTTATGATTTTGTAGTTATGCCATATATACTTGGAATTACTGGGTTTTTTTTGGGGGGGGGGGGGTTAAACCTGGAGAGTAAACTAAACAAATATACTAATATACCTCAAGGATCATATCAGTAAACTCTATTTTGCAGCCTTTGTTCATTTGGATTAAAAGTAGACATGTCTTAATTATTCCACTTTATAATTAAAGAAAAATCCAGGACTCTTATTGGAGGAAGGAGGATAATTTTAGTGTTAACCTGTGTGCTCAGAAAAAAAATCTCATTTTAATGGAGATAATTTCCAATATATGAAGAAAGCTTGTGATTCTTGGAATTCCTCTTGTAATATATTTCCTAGCGCAGTTAACTTCTACAAACAGCATTTTCTAGTGAAGATGCTATCATAAACATAATGTTTGTGAAGGGAGACACAATGGAATAAAAATGTATACATGTTTATCCAATGTGGAAATACAACTGATAAAATTATTTCCAAAGAAAAACATAAAGTTAGTTTAAAAAAATCTTCCTCCTTCCCATCTGGTTAACAGCCCATTTCCTCCCTGAGTAGCCACTATTAATTCTTGTGTATCTTTCCAAAGATTTAAAAGCAAATACCAGAAAATATGAAGATATATTATCCCCTTTCTAACAAACAACTTGAATATACTGTTTTTCAGTTTGCTTTTACTATTTGAGATCTTTCTATATCAATATTTAAAAATCTTTTTATCCTTTTATCCAGATTTATTTATGAATTAACCATGATTAATATAACTACTATTTTATTGAGATATTGAGGTTTGCTTTTTAAAGTATTTATTATAAACAAAGGAATAAAACCTTTTCATATAGTGAATATATCTGTAAGATAAATTTCAGAAAGTGAAATCACTGGAGCGGAGCACATAATTCTGACAGATACTGCAAAATTGCCCTCTATAAATTACAATTCTGACGAGAAATGAGAGTGCATATTTTGCTATCACCTTGCCAACACTATGTATTATCAATTTTTATTACTTTTCCAAATCAGTAGGTAAAAAATGTCAGTGCATTTTAATTTGTGTTTTCTTTTAAGAATAAAAAATAATATGTTTCTACATATTTAAGATCCATTTGTATTTTCTCTTCTATGAATCATCTGTTTATGTTCATTAAACATTTGGGAGGATTGGCTAGATATGAGGGAGAATATTCTTTTACTTGTGATATGAATTGCAAATATTTTTACATAGTGTGCTGTCTTTGACTTTGCTTATGGTCTTTTTTACCATGCAGATTTTTAATGGCACATAGTTGAGTCATTAGTCTTTTATATATGCTTTCTAAACTTTGGCCAAAATAGATCTTCCCCAATTCCTACCTACAAAATAATTCCCTAAAGTGCTTGTCAAGTTACTTTTTAATTACATTTTGCATATTTAAATTTTTTTCTTTTGCATACTGGTACGTAGTATAGATTACAGAGTTATTTCTTCCCCTACAAAATAACTCAGTTATCAAAACACTTTCACTTATTTTATACCAAATGTCTCCTGGCATTTTTTCCCTCCTCCTCTTTCCAGGCTGTATCTGGTTCTTCTGGTAATAGGGGGAAGGGGCAAGAGTTGTAAGGAGTCCAGAAAGTCTTCACTTGACTGGTACCCATGTGTCATTAACCAATGACACAGCCTCTGGCTGCGGCAAGTACTTAAGTCTGACTTTATCTAGGAGGTATTTTTTGTGATTCTCCTCTGAGGGAACTACCAAGTCCCTCCCTTGAAGTTGGTGAGTGTTTCTCCAAACCTATTAACTTAATATCTTTCCCATTCTCCTATACCATATTTCTGCTGATGTTTTCTTGCCTGTCCTTAATTCTTTAAATTCAGAAATTCTCTTCCCCTTATGCTGCCCATATCTGTTCCTCTGATAAAGCACATCAATTCAAAAGCAAAACATCAACAATTATTCTTTTAAAATCCTCTCTTCAGTATTCAAATTTTCCTTTTACTTACTACACGTGGGTGAAAGGCTACAAGTGATACAATTATATTTTTAAGTTTCTTCCCTCTCAACCCTATAACTCACCTCAGACGAAACTGGCACTTAGAATAGTACCTTTTAATATCCTGTTGGATAAACTTTCTGTTATTTATTTCCTGTATTTCCTTATTACTTGATCTTTCAAAACTTACTGATGTTTTAAATATTCTACCATGACTGTAGTTTTCTCCATTTTATCTTCTAGTTATGTACCAGTTTCATATTGCTGCTGTAACAAATCAGTACAAACTAAGTGGCTTAAAACTATACCATTTTATCATCTTGAATAAAGACTCAAACTGTAGCAATTATCATTTATTTTTTTCCTATTTTCAGAAGAACTCTTCCATTTGCAGTTCAGTTCTTATGTTTGTAAAACTTTTACTTTTGCTTTCCTTTGGTTTGTTTTTATTTTCTCTTTATAGAATTCTTACTATGCATATTGGATTTCCTGGATCAGTCCTCCAGGTCTCTTATCTTTTCACTCATCACCTTCATTTCATTAACCTTTTCCTCTGACTTCTGAGAAAAAGTCTCAAGTTAATCTTTTAAATTAATTATATGGACTTCTGCAGTATTGAGTTTGTTATTTTGTCTATTGAATTTTTAAATTTGATCAGCCTGTCTACTGATTTGTAAAGGCTAAAAGAGTTACGTTAAAATCTCTCACTGTGATTGTTGTTTTGTTAATTACTTTGAAAATAATAATTTTGGATTTCTGAGTGACTATTTTCCATTATTAAATGAATAACATGGTTTGTTTTAAGGCTAAATTTTTAAGATATTAAAAATGTTTCTTTGGCTTTTTCATAGGAGAATATTTACTTGGAGTCACCAACGTGATGTGATATTTACAGTTTTCCTTTTCTTTTTCTCCTTGCTTATCCTTCAAATTACAGATATTTTACAAGAAATCTTAACCGTCTACATTCAAATGTAGTACTAGACAAAGAATAAAGTTTATATTTTACTTGTCTTTATTTTGAAAAGTGACTTTGAAAGCAGTCTAATACAGATAATTTTATTACTTTGCTATGCAGTTAATTTTCAGCATTTCATATGTAGGCACCATTGGCTGAAATTCCCTAAACCTTGGGATCGAGATTTCCTCTTTGCCAATTGTTCCAGGAAAAACTCTGCCTCCTGGCTCAATGAGTCTGAGCTTCAGAGGCCTGTATTTGGCCAGAGCTTCAATGTCCTTTAGAAATGTGGAGGTACCTACCACAGGGGGGAGCAGTAGTTTTCACTTTTGTCCTGTGCATATGTGTTTGTTTGTGTGTATGTGTGTGTTCAAGTTTATTGTGGAAGTCTGCGTTGCTAGGAGTGTCTGAGGGACATGACCATCTTTGGCAGGAAAGCAAATGATGGCATTTTCTATATTGTGTGAAATTGAGAATACTTCCCACTCTTTTTGTGTGGTATCTAAAGCCATTCCTGAGTCCCTTTCCTAGTCCAAACTAATGGCTAGAAGCAAGTTCCCGCTGCTCTATTGACTCCATTATGGAATTCTGTCCACTCTACTATATTAGGAATATTTTTACTTATATTGAAATTTTAACTGGTTGATAATTCAGCAGTATCAAATCTTCAAAAATAACTCAAAGTTTCTGACCTTTAAATGGTACCACTTGCTGTTTTCATATTTCTTTGTTAAATAGAATTTGAGGAGGAAAGGGAAGTAAACAAAGCCTCAAAGTATATCTTAAATTCTTAACTAACTTGTGTTATCCTTTCAAAAGCATATCACAAATTTCTTTTTATAGCAATAAATATTTATCTATTCTAATATTTGAATGGCTTAAAGAGAATCTAATTTGTCATTTAAAAAAATCCAGGCTAATAAGTTGATGATTATTTTTACAAATTTCCAACAAGCTGAGAAGGACTTGAATAGTTATAAACAATACATCATCTCTTCACAATAGCGTCAGCAGAATAAAAAATCAATCCACACTAATTGTTTCCGTCGACAACAAATTTCATTCTTTTCCTAAGCAACTGTATCTTTGACTAAAGCTATAGGAAACAATAAAAGTTTTATTGGCTCTTATTTTTAAAATGTTTTTCAATTGCAGGCATTCTAAATCATCATCATCAACAGCAACAAACAATTATTGCCCCAACCATCGTGGATACACCACTAAGGTCAATGGAATAGATTTGGATGAACTGGCTTGCTAGAAGTAAATCTATTGAGAGCATAAGGCATTAATCCAAACTTAAAAAAGATATATGCCAAGTAAATCATCTCCCCAAAGTCTTTTAAATTAAAAAAAAAAAAGGTATAGCAATAGAGGTATTTGGCATAAACAATGCACACTGGGATCACAGCAATGTGACCATTTGTGAAAAAGAAGATTTTAGACTGTGTAGAAGAGTGGGGCTGAGGAAAGTGACCTGTGACCTGTGTGCAGAGAGATACTGGTTCATTACGAAGAACTGAAATTGTGTTCACATACAAAGAGGCAAGTATACAACTGCTTGGAAAATGGTTGTATGTTTATGTTACACATGTTTGAATGCATACTATGTCAGTTGCCAGGCCCTATGTTTTAAAAAAAGAAGGAGGAGGAAAAGGAAAAAACGGGAAAGGAAAGGAGGGGATGGAAGGGTGGAGGAAGGGAAGGAGGGAACACATGGCCCTTTTTTACATTAAAGAGCATATTTTACTATCTCAAATGATTAACTATATTTACAATGTGTCTCTGGCAATATTGACCAATTCTACTTTTTATTATACTTAAATTTTAAATAAGAAATAACCTCCAATCAAAATAGAGCTTGCATTGAAGAATTTGAATTAGATATTTCTTGTAGTAGTTGTCTAGTCTGGCTTCCAATGACTTCCCTTTCTGTAAAACCTGCAGGGTTTCTGGAAACTTTATCCATATTTTGTGATGACAGCTCTTAAGTTAGACCAGAATGATCTTAGGGTGAAATTGGGATCAGAACTAGGCCAGGTACTTTTTCCCTGGTAATTTCAAGAAGGAAAGAAGGTAGGAATTAGTTAGTTGAGTTATGCTAATTAAAGTTATTAGATTGATTAGGTCCCTGAACTCTTTCTGCAGAAATCCACTGGGTGTTTTAGTTTTACACTAAGCTCTTCTTGTATGCTACTAATTATCTTTTATTGGTGATGCTAGCAAGAGTTACTTTCTGTTACTTTTGACCAAAAGATTCAGAATTCAAATTCACTTTAGGCATTGACATTAAGAACATTTTCTGGCAAAGCTATGGACTGTATTATAATTTCAAATTATAAAATGACAAAAATACCAAAGGTGAGAATTGTTTCAAAAAAAAAGTATAAACTGTAGCACATGTCACCAAACTGTAAGCATTTTCAAGAATATTAAACATTTTGTTTTGGTTCACTTTGGGGCTTTAACATTTACATATAAGAGAAATCAGCGATTGCTGGAGAGCCAATCAAAATTGATTCCAAATCTATTAAAATTGGATTTTTTTAGAATAATGAAGAAATTCTTCTGTTTCGTAATATTAGGACATCAGAATACATTTTTATATTACTTCATATTTTGAAAACCCTTAAACATAACTTATGAATTAATCTTGACCATGCTGGTTAACATGGTCTCAAATAAATAATTTCATATAAGGAAACTCAAGCACAGAGAAGTATTCTTAATTCAGGTTTTTAATCAAGATTGTTGCTGAGCCAAGAGAACTTCTCAGCATGTAACTTTTAGGCCTGTGAAATTGAATCTAAATTATAACAGCTTCATTAAGATTTGGCAAATACCTTCAGTTAAAATTCAAGGACATATAATACCATTGGAGTTACTTATCCAAGTGTATTTTAACATGACCCAACTTGCAAGTTGTTCTCTAAAGAACGTGGGGTTGTGAGTCAAGAGCAGATGCAGTATGTAAGAGTTATAAGCACTGCTATGTCTCTACCATTGACTAGTTCTCACATTGAGAAAGATACTCACAGACTCTGTGTACATCCACCAATATATTGGGAAAGTTACCATAGAGCTCTCTAAAAGAGTTTTTGTTTCCTCTGTAATGTGGTTTTATGGGTTTTAAAACCAGATAGGTAGAAAATAGATAGATCTAGACATTTAATTAAATACTTGGACATAGTCACACAAATAGCAAGGCCATTGTCCTATATTTTACTGTATATAACTACTTACGCTTTTCTGAGCTTGTAAAGAAAACGTCACTTATGACAGAAGTCCAAGTTCTAACTCGAACCATCTGATGTAACTGTTGGTTTGACTGTAGGAATTCCAGGATAGTCCTTAGGGTGACACACCCCTCACTTTCCTTATATTCTGTAAAAGTTTTTGCTATGATAATTCTCTATAATCTTCATCTCCAAAATTTTACAAGAAACATTCATTTCTCGATTATGAATCTGTAGTTTTGCTGTTGTGACTCTGTTCCAAGCAGTGTTCAGGTTTGAGTGACTTTTCATTCTGAGACCCAGGGTAAAGGAACATCACCTATCTATAATGAAGCATTTTTTGTGCAGAGACAGAGGAACAAAAGGGCTGACAGAAACTTTTGATGCCTCTTAAAGCTTACCTTTGGTACTGGTTCCACTTAAAACTGACACATTGTCACTTCCCATAACCTTCCATGGGTCCCATGGTCAAAGTAAATGACATGGTGAGCCCATTATCAATGAGGTAGGGAAGTATACTCCTCCTGTGATGAGGTGAGGGAGAGAAGTGAAGATTTTCTAAATAAAAATGCAATCCATTACATATTTTTTGCCCCAGGATACTCCAGAAAGTTAATAACCTGCTGGATTTTCAGCTGAGGACTGGGAACCACAGACAACTGGCAGATTTGAAATGATACTTTTCAATAAAGGGAAATGGTGAGAGATTTGGGGAAGCTGTGTGAGCTTTGGTTAGACTGAAATGTTAAAAAATTAAAGTGATCAGCAATGACTAAAACCTAGTCTTAGTCTGATATCTTGATCTATTATCTCCATTCAATTTAATGTTTATTTTTTCACCATATATCAATGGTGTAGTATATATCTAATATCTTAAAGAACAACCCAAACATAATATTTTTGAACTTGAGGTTTAAATCAAAATAAATGACCTGTGTTCAGCACTTCATCATGTTTTCTCTCTGGAAGTTAAAATTAACATTGGAATTCATTTCCTCAAAGGGTGATGCTCTTGTCCCAGGCATTCTTCTCAGAAGTGTGTTAGTTGATAGGACATGCATACAGAGCTGAAATTTAGTATGCCATTTATTGCCATTTTTATTTTCCCCTGTTTTAATTAAAGCTTTCATTGATGGTGAAATTATTGGTCCTAGAATGATCCTTGACAATGTCTGAAAAGAACACTTAAACTCATTGTTATATGGTGCTTTTGAGCTAATTAACAAGAAAAGAATAGCTATTACATTGCATGCGACAACTAAATTTTTATTTGGTAACTGCCTCAAGGAATTTAACTCAGAAGATACTAAAATATCTGTAGAGTCCCAGTTTGATGATAATTTATCTTTTGCTTTAAAAAAAAAAAGTGGACTACTACAACTATCACTTCATTATATTTTTTACTTCTGCAGAAAAGAATACTATATATTATCAATTTTGTTAGAATTTTAATAGTTATTTTTACTTAAACAACAAGCAAGTATTATTAAATTTTACTTTTTGTCATCATGCAGTGATTTAGTTTTCAATAATAGATGTTTTTTATTAGTTTGGCTTTTTTTTTATGTTGTTTTGCGCACACCAAGTCAGAGTGCTCATTTCTCCTCTGGTGAGCTTGAAAGATACTTCTTGGCTCAGGTTTAAATTTAAAACTTCATCCATCTTTCAAATCCAAGTGTATTATTATTATTAAATATTTCAGTGAATTTCTCTGAATTCTACATATTGTCTCTTTAGAATGGAACGTTCGAAGCAAAGTTAAGATTTTGCTATAGGATTTGTAGTAATAAATGCCAAATGATTATAGTTTAAAAAGATACATGGAAGGCCACCAAATTAAAGGTGTGAAGGTGTCTACTTTCTGCTCTCCTTTTCAGAAACATCTGTGGCAGGACCAGGTAACCTACCATCACCTGAGTGGTTTCTTCTCATTAAGGCAGAAGCCCCACAAGGCCACAAATGGCCATTTCTGTTAGGAAAAACTGGAGTTGAAAAAATCCATTGTATCTTCAGAATACTAATTTCCTTTGTGTTCCACTAAATTTATTTGAAACCCCAGTTTTGGAGCTTGGCATGACCAAATAGCTTGCCTGACAAACCTTACCCTTGCTCAGACTGCCTTGGCTGGTTTTCCTAACATATCTTCAGTCAAAAACGGCAAGAATGCAAAGTATAAAAGGTTCAGGCTGAGATTCTGACATTCCTGCTTTGCATATATCTCTTTTTAGCAAACAAGTTAGGGCATAGCTCATAGCTGCAGAATCCAAATGTCTTCCTTAAATGGCTGTTTAATGTATGGAGCATCAAAAACAGGTTCTAAGTTTGACTCTTAACTCTGCCACGTGTGATCTTTATCATATTACTTATTTGTGCTTCAGAGTCCATGTTAACAAAAGCAAGATATTAATAGTATTCACTTTATAGAACTGTGATGAGGATTCAGTGAAATAGCATATAGAAAAAGCATTTCACATAGCATTCAAGTCATAGTAAGCAGTCAATAAATGATAACTTAGAAAGATTAGGTGAAACTATAACCCATCTAGGAAAACAAAACACAATAACTATGTTTTCCCTCTTTGAAATCTGATATGTGATTTCCACTTAGAGCACACCTCTACTCTGACCAGCCAGCCACATTGCAAGTGCTCAATAGCCATATATGGCTAGTGGCTACCATATTTGACAGTGAAGGAGTGGAAGATGGGTAAAATGAAGAATTGGAGTGAAAATTGGGATATGAAGCTGTCCAGTTGTATTTATGGAAATTTTGCGACCAAATACTTGGTTTGCAGGATGACCAATATCAGAAAATCATTTTCAAGGCTTCTATAAGCCACATTAACCAAAGATATAGGTACATACTAAGAACACTTGACCATCTTACTATGATATTGGTCAGTCATAAGGCAACATTGAGTATATCTTTTGTTGCCCACTTAATAAAATCATAAAATTATAACAAGTATAACAGCTCAAAATTGTTTGCTTTTACCATAAAGAGTCTAATAAAAAGGGAATACAGTTCCTTCAATACAGTTTATTAAAGCTCTCTTGTAGTCTCTCCTAGCTGTAGCATTCTATTCAAAATGTATCACTTAGGATGGTTCTGTAAAACTGTAACTATGTATAGCATGCTGCATATAGAAATATTTATCAGTTTTATCTCAGTTTCTTAGAATTCCATATCTTATTGTACTAATGCTTCTTACAGTAACTATCATACCAGAACTTAAACATTATGATTCATAAATATCATGAAACATGGCACCCATAAATCATAGCACTGAATTGGAAGTTTAAAGCTAAGATTTATAAACTAACATACTAAATCACAACTTTAAAATTTAGGATTCATTAATAAGAACTTTTATATGCATAATGCATAAATCAAAACTCTGTACCTGATTCTTGGAAGTTAATGCGTGTAAATCAGAATTCTGAAAGTTAATATTAATAAATCAAGATTATGCATTTTACTTGGTAAATTTCTTTTTTAATGGAATAGTTTCTACATTACATAATGGATACTATCTTCTGAAAATATGAATCTCAAAACTTCCTTTGATAGCCATTTCTAAAACATCTTTTTTATTTAAAGCCAATTTCTCTTATATGAGAATGGAAATATTTGATATGCATCTTATTTGTATAAACTCATATTCTTGAAAACAGTAATTAAATCACACTACAGGTTTTCCATTTCTAGGCTAAAAATACCCACAAAACTAAGCCTTCCTCTGTAGGAATTATTTTCTGCACTTTTGATCATTTTTAACAAGTGTCTACAAGTTCTTTTGAAGGTGATGTGAGCAAACCTAGACAAAATGTTCTTACAAGGGTCCTATTAACACAGTGTGGTGGATGAATTACTTCTGGACCTCCATATGTCATGCCTGTTTGTAACAGTCCATTTATATCTCATAGTCATAACAACAGGAGCAGCTTGAATTTGTCATAGTAATGTGTCATTGTGAGCTCAGAGGGAGAATTGCTTCGCTCTCTTCATGCTTAAATTCCCTGGGCTTTTGAGGACCTCAAAGCAAACTAGATTCTGTCTTTTCCACACAATTCAAACAGCTCTTATTAAAGTTACTAAAAATATCCATGCTGCCAAACACCAAAAATCATGTCGAGTTCCCATCTTACATGAATATTCAACAACAGTTGGCACTGTTGTTCCCTATATCATCAGTATCTGTGATGTCTCCTCCTACCTTTCCAGCAGTTCCTTCTAGTCTCCTTTGTCACCTCCTATCCTAAGACCTCTTAAATGTTAGTGTTTCAAATGGCTCTCTCCTCAAGTATCTTATTTTCTTACTCTATACATCCTTTCATCTTTCCTACAGGATCTACTACTACTTAAACATTATTTACAGAGCTCTTTTCTGGGATCCAGAATATTTACTAGGCGTTTCTTCCTTGATGTACTATCAACCTGTTTAAATCTACATGCTCAAAATGAGACTTGTTTATTTTGCCAAAGCAATTTCTCTTTTTTCGATCCCACCACTAATCCCTAAGACTAATCAGCTAAGACTTTTCTCAGATTTCTTTCATCCATCCCATTCCCACAGGCACTGTTTTAGTTTAACCTCCCTATCCTCCATTAATTCTTTCTTGGATTATTCTATAGTTTCCTAACTGCGACTCAGCATTCCAGAATGGAAATTTTATCATATAACAACCACCTTGTTGAGACATTTCCACTTTTAGTCTCTATTTCTTATATAGATAGCCCTAATGACCCATCTGCTTCTACCTTCTCAAGTCTCTCTCTCTTCCTCCCATTATATTCTACACTTTAAATGAGTGGTTCTCAAACTCAGGAATGTTGTTCCCCAGGGAACATTTGACAACATCTGAAGACATTTTTGGTTGTCATGATGAGGGGGGATGGTGATACTGGCATCTAGTAAATAGAGAGAATGAATGCTGCTAAGCATCCTTCAATGTACAAGATAGACCCCCAAAACAAATAGTCATCCAGTCCCAAATGTCAATAGTGCAGAGGTTCAGAAACCCTGCTTTAGACAAACTACACGTATTTCATGAAGAGAATGGAACTGCTGTGTCAATCTGAACCTTTGAATATGCTATGTATATGCCATGGTCTTTGCCTGAAATGCCCTTTCCTTATTTATAGTCAGGCCCAGTAAGCTTTAGCCTGCAAGCCCTACAGTTCAATGTCTCTTCCTCTGTGAAAGAGTTTGTTCATCCTTCCATGCATCACTGACCTACCAACATTATTTCATGAAAACAACCTGCACGAGGCTCAGTCAGAGTGGTATTGGTTTGAAATATGACTCCACCCTACCAGTGGTGTGTGCTTAGGCAAATTAACCTCTTTGAATCCCAGTGTCTTCTGAGAATTGTGAATAGAAAATACAAAATCAACAAGTTTATCATTAGGATTTCATCAGGTATTGATACAAGGGAAATTTAGCTCCACATTTTCACCCAACTGACCACTAATATTAACTTGGTTGGTTTTATAGGTCACCACCTAGATGGTATGTTAAAAGGAAGGATTGTTTCACATAAAGAATGCACATTATTGAAGATAGGAAATACAATTAACTCAGCTCCCTCAACTAGACCCTCCTAAGCTGCTTTTAAGGACCATTTGCAGGTGAACATAAAACAAGAGAACTAATAGTTAAATGTGTTTAATATCTGTGATGAGCTACCCTTTGATAATTGGGTTATTCTAGCAAGGGAACTGTATGGCACCTGATACGTCTACTTTTGCAAATATCCTAGTTTTTGTGGATTATATAATGAAACATAGGTTGAAATTTAGTTGGAAACACAGGGCTAGACTTCTAAAATAAAGAGAAAATAGAACACTATATAGCTTATAATCAACTAGTAAAATGATGGCACAGAAAAGTCCTCTATACTTTTCTATAAAATTTTTTAAGTAGTTTAAAGATAGTAGTTGTAAATAATGTGTGAAATGGAAGATAGTGTGGCCATCAATGTGTAGTGTGTATTTTCACTCTCTCTTTTCTTTCTTCTACAACACTGTTTCAGCTAATTTTTTGGCATAGAAGATGCAATATGCACACTCTAGAGCATTCTTATTTACCAGGGTTATAAACATAAATTTATCAGAGTGATATAGAAGCATAAGGAAGACTAAAAATGTATATGAAATAATTCTCAAAAATGTGATCATGATTAATTCTTCCACTTAAGCTACCACAACAAATGTTTACTTTAAATTTTGAAGCTGTTTTTTTTAAATATGTGGTGAATTCAACATTACAGTAAGCGGAGCCATCCTGTCTGCAGTAATTCTCTTGCATCATCTAAGCTATTCCCAGAGAAAATAATGGGTGAAAGAAAAACCAAGTAAAAAATAACTTTTATCAGAACTACTGTAAAAGGCTTTTCTGACATCAAGGGCATATGCAGATTTCCTGACGCCATGTGATTTAGTTTTAGTAATTTTCTTTCTTCCCATCACTTATTTTCTTTAAGTAACTTGACATCTGAATATACACTTTTATGCATAAAATTACACATATTATGAGGGAATATAGCATTGATACCATTTTGAATATATCGCAAGGCATACCTCTTGAGAGTTTAATAACATATTTGTGATACTGAGAGAATCATGTTATAAAATTTGAAAAATGATTAGTTCTCATGTTTGGCTTTTTATTTCATGTCAATTAAGTAATGAAACTTTGAAACATGTATAATATTATGTGAAACTGTCTGAAGTTATCAGATTTTTATCTTTAAATGGCATTTCTTATTACCAAATGAGAAAAAAATATATTATTCCACCTCTGGAAATTTGTTACTTAATAGAATCACATAGTCCAGAAAGAATCTCAAAATATAAAGTAATATCTTTCAACATAAAGTTATAAAAAGCCAGCATGCTATAAACATTATTTAAAAATGAAAGATGAATTATAATCAAGGAGAAAAATTAAACATTAGGACAAATGATTGCTAGTTTAATACATAAAATTTCTCAAACAAAAATGGGGGGAAATTACATTTGTAGAAATATTATAAGGGGAGTATGTAATTAACAAAAACCCAAAATCCAGATGGTCAAGAGTGTAAAAATAGTCTTAAGTTAACCAGTTACTGAATAAATTGCAATTGAAGCAATGAGATCATGTATTTACCTTCCATATGGCTCCTTTTTTAAAAATGCAATACTACCCAGTATTAATGGGCATGTGAATAAAAGGAATAATCATTTTATATACTTCTGGTAACCATGTAAATTATTATAACTTCCTAGGGAGATCATGGTCTTTTAAATGGTAATATCTTTTTTTTTAACTTTACTTTTAGTTTCAAGTATACCATACATTGGTTAGACATTTATATAGTTTATGTAATGATTCCCCTGATTGCTTTTTCTCTCTCTCCTCTGGCTCTACATCTAGCCATTACTTTACTGCTGATTGCATTACTTATGCTGTGCTCCCCATCCCTGTGATCATCTATCAATGGCTAATTTGTACTTCTTTAACCCTTCACTGCTTTCTCCCAGTCTCCCACTCCCCTCCCAATCTGGCCATCACCAGATTGTCCTCTATATTTGTGAGTCTGGAATATCTTTTGACATAGAAAGTTTTTAGGAATTTACAGTAAGGAAATAACTATAGCCACAAGATGTTTGTTGCAACATTAATTAGTATCCACAATCAGAAATCTAAAAAGCCAAGAAAAGGGAATGATTTGAATAAATTATGGTATACCTATGAGAAGAACTACTATGCAACCATGAAAAAGATATTCTAGAAATATATTTACTAGCATAATAAGATGTTCCTAACTCATAGTTGTATTAAAAAAACACTTTCAAAAAATGCTCACCATGATCTTGTATTAGAAATATTTTAACTATAAAAATTGTTTAAATTTACATAGGCAATAAAGTCTTATTATGATGTATGCCCAGCGAAATGAGGAAACACAGAAAGCCCTTCTCAACAGCTCTTCATTTAGGACTCTTGAATAAATAAGACAATAGTCCTTAATGACTCAGGACAGGAAAGTGTGCAGCTCTGAGGAATCATGATCCCTTCAGAAGTAGGCACCTATTGTTCTCTAATGATTCTGCCTTCCTTGCTTTCCTTCTCTCTTATTTCTAAGTCTTATTGTTTCTTTTTCTATGTCCTCTACTTCTATGATTATTACTGCTTTTTCTTCTTTGTATATCTCTAAATATTTATATTTGTGTGTCAGAATCAAAATGAGCCCAGTAGTTAGCATTCAGTAAGGTTTGCCAACACCAGATAAGAGTTCTTATGGCAGGCCACCTATTTAGCTCCTGGTCCAGTCTTCAGCTAGGTGGTTACCTCTGGTTTCAGCATTGATTCATGATCCAATAGTTTTGTCTGGGATGGTAACATCACATGACACAAAGCATGAGGACTTTCTTTCCTCAAAAGGAAGCCATAGGCTTGGAGGACACTTAGAGTTACCTTTCTGTGATAAAATTATAGAATCTTTAATATAGAATCTATAACATGGATTATTTTGTTTTGTTCTCAATAATGGTTCATTTTTTTTTCTATTAACATTTCCATCATCCGCCTATAAAGAAATACACCAGTAAGTTTTGTTTATATTTTAAATCACTTCAACCAGTCTCCTGCTTAAAGGCTATTATATCTCTGCCAGTGATTATTTGTAAACATTTGCTTCTTCTAAAAACATCATCTGTCTCAAGCATCATTCCATCAGCTATTCTCACTCCCCTTATGATCCCGATTCCTGTTAGAACCTTGTAATTAATCTTACTAATGTCCACAGCTTCTAAATCTTAAAACACTTCTTTTATCCACTTACATCATTTCATTTCATCTTTCTCTAAAAAAAAGTATGCAGATATTGTAACTAAGTGATTACTTAAATTGTATGAAAAAATCTTATAGAACTCAGTTTTGAAGACATGTGAGCCAGGAGTACTTTGTCTTTTCAAAACTTGGTGGTGCTTTCCTATCTTAACTATTTCTTCATTCTCAAAACTTTGGTCTTTCCAACTTGCTTCTTTTTCAGCTTCAGAAATAATTCTCTAATAATTCCCTCCTCTGTAGGGATATTATTTAACATCTTACTTAATGTCACCCTAGTCTATCTATTTTCATTTTTTAAGCCTGCTGTTATGGTTCATTTTCTTCCTGCTCTAGCACACAGTGAATAGAGGGTTTTTTTTTTAAATTTGACCTTTTCATTTTATCATCAATTTGATCCTGTTCTTCATAGGCTTTCCACAATTCAAGTCATGTACATTAGTATCCACTCTATGCAAGACTTTGTACTAGAAATTATTAGGCATACAAGTCCCAGTTTTTGGCCATTAGTGGAGGGAAGGAATGTATATAATTATAATATGGGGAAAGGGAACAAAGAAAAGAATAGATAGCTAAGGACTGTACTAGAAACATCAGGAGAAAGTGGAAGAATTAGTGAAGAAGGAAGACAGCATAGGAAGAATCTGAGGAGTACAGAAATCATTGATGAGGCATATTATATTTTGTCTTTATGTCTCATGCACATGAAATAGGTATTAAATAAATTATTTTGAACTGAAAGTCATTGAACCAGAAAATGTAATATCAGGATGCCAGTATGGGGAGGGAGTGTAGAAAGTTGTTCAGGATGAAATGAGTCATGGTCAAATGCAGAATAAATGAAGATTAAGTAAGAAACACTCCTAAGAGAAGCCATTAAGAAGAATTTTGGAAATGCTCATTCAGTAGAATGCAGATATACGAATGTTATGTTGCATGCTGAATGTTGGAAGGATTGTTACCCAACCATCTGAGCATTTTGGTAGAGAAAAAACATAAAATCATAGAGGAAGGAGTAGCTAAATGGCACGAGAATGCTCAAAGAATAAAAGCAATGAATAGCAGAGCGATCAGCAGCTCTAACAAGAGTGTTGGACATTCAAAATATGAACTGAGATTAAAAAAAAAAACACCAAAACCAAAAGCTCTGTTTAAGCAATACTCAAAATATTTTACATTAAATATTTTCATTTTCTGCCTATAAAGAAAAACATCCATAAAAGTTTTGTTTTATAATTTAAATCACTTGATTCCATCTCCTGCCTAAAGGTTATTATTATATCCCAGCCAGTGATTATTTGTAAACAGTTCCTTCTCCAAAAACATCCATTCTGTCTCATGCATCATTCCATCAGCTATTCTCACACCCCTTACCATCTTGATTCCTTATATATTTATCTAAACCAAATATTATTAAAGAAAATAACAAAGAGAGGGCTATTTCCAGAACCTCATATATACTGTAAAATAAAATTAAAACCTAGTCATGGAGAAAGGACAGTCTTGTAAGCATATGCTGTTGGGGAAAATTGGATATCCACATACAAAACAATGAACTTGGACCTTATGACATATATGAAAATTAACTCAAAATGGATCGAAGATAAATGTAAGAGCTAGAATTATAAATCTCTTGGATAAAAACATAGGAGGAAAGCCTCATGACAGTGGGTTTAGCAATGATTTCTTAGATATGACACCAAAAACACAGACAACAAAAGAAGATAAATTGGACTATATCAAAATTAAAAACTCATGTTTCAAAGAATATAAAGAATAAAAAGGCAACCTAAGAAATAGAAGAAAATATTTGCAAATCATATATTGATAAGAAATTAATATCTAGAATCTATAAAGAACTCCTACAACTAAAAGAAAAAAACTGACAGTGACTTGAATAGACATTTCACCAGAAGACATGCATATGGCTAATAAGCATGTTAATAATCATTAGGGAAATTCAAATCAAACCACAATAAAAAAACACTTCACATTTATTAAGATAGCTATTATCAAACACACACACACACACACACACACACACACACAGAACACTAAACACACATGTTGGCAAGGATGTGGAAAAATTGGAACCCTTACACACCACACGTGAGAATATAAAATAGCGTAGACATTATGGCAAACAGTATTATGTTTCCTCAAAAAATTAAAAACAGAATCAGCATATGATCCAGCTATTTCACTTCTGTGTATGTACTCAAAAAATGTGGAGAAATCAGAACTTTTGTGCACTGTGGGTGGGTATGTAAAATGGTACAACCATTTTCCATACTGGAAAACATTATGGCAGTTCTTAGAAAAGTTAAACATAGAATTACCATATAATCCAGCAATTCCACCTCTGAATATAAAACTCAAATCATTGAAAGCAGGATATCAAAGTGTCCATCCACTGATGAATAGATAAGCAAAATGAGGTATAGACATACAACGAAATATTATTTAGCCTTAAAAAGGAAGAAGATGTTGACACATCTTACAACATGGATGAACCTTAAGGACGTTAGGCCAAGTGAAATAAACCAGTCACTAAAGAACATGATTCCACTCATATGATGTATGTAGAGTACTGAAATTTATAGAGACAGAAAGTTAAATGGTGGTTTCCAGGGGCTGGGGGGGGGAGGGAAATGGGGAGTTGTTTTTAATGGATATAGAATTTCAATTGAGGAAGATGGAAAAGTTTTAGAGATTGGTTATACTATCTATCTATATATGTGTGTGTGTGTGTGTGTGTGTGTGTGTGTGTGCGTTTAACACTACTGAATTGTACATTTAAAGGTGAATACGATGGTAAATTTTATATATATTTTACAATTGAAAAAAATCTTTAAATATAAAAAAATTATCAAGGTGGTAAATTTCATGTTATGTGTAGTTTATCACAAATAAACAGAGTTCATCATGTTCTAGCAAAGCCTTTTCACCTTCCCTTAGTCACAGACCTTTTTACAATCTCTTTTCTCATTTCCAGCCTTTGCACTTGTTCTCTAGGCCTGCAACCTTCTTCCTTCAGTTCATTCCCTGGCTATTTTCAAAGCTTTCAGTTCATGTTACTTTTTCAGAAAAAAACAAACACTTTTGATCATACAAATCAAAATTATACTCTTGTATTTTGATGTTTTATCTTACCTCCTATTTTTCCCTACAACCAGTTTAAGTACACATTTTGGGTTGATTATTTCTTACAGACTATCTTCCCTGATAGACTTTAGATGCCTTGAGAACAGGGATCATAGCCTACTCAATACACAGCTATATTCTCAACAGCTGGGAAATAGCCCAGCACAGTTTTCAGTAAATATACATTTAATGAGTAAGAGAAGCTAGTTGCTAATAAAACATATTTAGGTTAAACGTATTTAAATAACTTATTGTTAAGACTGATAGAGCCCTAGAAAAACATTACTAACATTTGAAGAATAGAAGTGAAATTAATACAATTGCTTGGTAGTTGTCATTTATTTGTATTCCCTTTTATATACTGTTATATACCACAATGTAGAAAGCTAGAATTATATTCTCATACACTTTTCAAGCCTGAATGGCAATTAGGTTCCATCAGTGAGACCCACTCTGAGGATCAAATGGCTTAGGAGGCCACATTTCTGCTTTGGCTGTTGTCACAGCCTGAAAAATATTCATAAAAGTATGTCTGTTTGTGGCATGGCTCTGAGCCCCATTGACAAGTCATTAACTCGGGGTTAGCGAAGCAAAAGTGACACAGCAGGTAGAGCACCAACAGTGTCTTCCTCATCTTTGAATCTTAGCTATGATGAGTCCTGTGGCAGAATACTGACTACCATTTCTCCATTTTTAAACATCTAAGCCCCTATATTAAATCCCTTTCTACTTAAAATACCTAGAATTGTCAGTTCACTGCATTGAACATAGAAAGATACACATTTTGAAAAGGCTAGAACTGGAAAAGCGGTAAGTTTTCATATTAGTGACTTACTAACTCAAAGCAAAACTCTGGAACAATAACAAAATTAAATCGTGATCATTTAAAATGAATCAAAAGTAATCACACAAAGCTACCATAGAATTACTACATAAATTTCAGGGCAAGCTAGCATGAATTGTTTTTTAATAGAGACTTTACACTAGAAAATCAGTACAATTCCATACTCATAGTGTATTTGGATCTCAGCAAGCATTTAACAACAACAACAAACAAACAAACAAAAAACAACGACAAAAATACCTCATGTAACCTTGAAGAATCCTGTCCTGGATCACTCAAGTATACCTGATAATTGTCCTTTATGTGCCTATATCATTTCGTTTATTCTTATAATTATCACATTAGATTGTAGTTACAGTTTCAAATATCTGTGCTTTATTCCTCTACATTTGGAGCTTCTTAATATCAATGAATATATTATTTTTCCATATAAACCTAAGAGCGAGTACAATGCTTTTCATACTGTATGTGTGTTCAATAAAATCAAATATTTGGTATTAAGTATACATTAATATTTGATATTAAATTATGATACCAGATAAACTCAGAAATGACTAAACAATATTAACTTCAAATGCACTGATTAGTGGATCTATATGAACTGGGGAGAAGTCTCGATTAGAATCACCCCAGACTCTTTCACTCTAATTGAGTAACTTTAATCCCAGAAAGAAGAGTTGCTTTATCTTGTGTCAGTGTCACAATGCATTAAATTGGTACCGTATCACATTTTACACAGCTTTGCAATTGAGCCCATCATTTTGTTTAGATGGTGTTCAGTCTCATCAACTAGATTTACAAATTTCTTAAAGGTTCAGGCTTTATCTACCTTCTCCCTTCTGCCCACATCATTAACCTTAGTGCTATGCCCACAGTGGATATGCAGTGGGCCCTTTTACATGACCATTTTCTTTTAACTGGTTCCCACCCTCTTAGCTGATACCTCTGATGGCCTCCAAGGCTCTCCAGCAGCTCTTTTTTCAATTTGAAAATTAATAGGGAATCAACAGAAGCTATTGTGTTTCCTCTCATTTCATCATTTAGAAAACCTGACTTTTTTTTTTGGACAACACCCATATACTTAAGACGCCCACATATTTGGAGTAAATCACTGTAAATAGGCGATCAGCAGAAAACAACAGCCTGTAGAACACATTACCGAAGAGCAGCAGACAGCCAAGTTTTCCGTAACTGGGCTACTAGCCACCAATCTAAAGCTTTCATTTGAACACACTTTCACCACACAGAAGTCTGTTTTTCTACACAACATAAAAGGAAGGGGACAAAATACTGCTGCTCTATGTTACATTAAAATTATATTTTTAAACAGAATTCTGGCTTTCAGTTAATAAACATGCTTTGGAAAACTCATATCTTAAAAAAATGAAGGATGCTAAAAATAAAACAATGTATGTAAATATACATGAAAAAGGGGTCTTTTTTTGTAAATTTCTTCGACCACATCAGCGTGCTACTTTCTAGCACAAGGTTAACCTGCAAGGAATTGGCTCCAGAAGTAGTAGAGTCAGTTCTTACACAACACCACTAAACGTTTTCTCTTTCGTTTAGTCTCTAATAACGCTATCTGCCAAAGGGAAGGCAAACAATTACACTCTACTTCATGTGAATGCCGGAGAGCCTTTTTAAATGTTGATATTTTCAATCCCAAACTGAAACAAGCATTTTCCCAGAAGAAAAAAAATCTATTTGGGAGTTGAGTTATGAGTGTTTTTTTTCCTACAAATAATATTCTACCATAGAGCAAGGTTCTGACAATGTGAAAAAAAAAGCTGACAAGCCCTTGAATGTGATTCTAGGTTCAACAAGCCTCACCAATGTGGAATTACTAATGGATTATCTCAAGACTTCTCCGATGCAATTAACCGATTCCATGTTCTCCTCACACACAAATAAAAGCTTTTTAAATTAATGGAAAAATCTACTTAATTGGCAAGAAACAAGAGTGACATCATAAAGAACAACTTAGTAGCCCAAAGGAAGGTCAATGCTGTGGTCTAGGAGCCAGGTGAGTCCCAGCCCTGGTCCCAGGAGACTTGCTTTTTGTTTTGTTTTGTTTCCAGCCCCTCAATCCACAGAAAAGAGTTGCAAAATACATAGGCTATATTCCTGTAGTTCTACTTACCAGTGATGCCTAGAGCAAAGAGACTTGAAAAACACCAGGGCCTGAAAAAACCACCATAGTTTACTCTACCTTAAGGAGAGCTCTAAAGATTTGACAGCTAATCACGATGCTCTTTCAGCCTCTTCACTGGGTCTAGAAGCTCAATGAAGCTCTTTTCTAGGCCCTTGCTACTCAAAGTATTGTCCTGTAGCACTGGCATCACCTGTGAGCTTGTTAGAAATGGCTTGACCTCTGACTTATAAATTAGAAACTACATTTTAACAAGATCCCCATATGCTTCAAATTCACATTAAAGTTGGAACAGCACTGGTCTCAAAGTGTATTCAGCTTCTGACTATAAAATTTAGCAAGATGGTCCTTAGATCAGAAGATATTTGAAGAACTTTTTAGCTCTGAGAGATTTGGGCTCTATACATTCAAGCCTCAAATTGTGGCAAAGCTCTATAATGCTAAAAAAAAAAGTTTTGTCTTCTCAATTCTAGACATACTGATTTTTATTTTCATTCTTTTTACTTTTTTTCCTTTTCTTTCGACAAAACATCACCTTTATTACCAATAAAGTCTTTAGCCAATGAAACTGAAGTGTGAAGGCCAAATGGGCTTGTGAAATCTCCATGGCCCTGCTTCTAACTCCTCCCTAATCAAGACTTTTGTACAATATTTTTAAAGAAAAATCTCAGAACAGACACATCAAGGCAGACAGCCTCACATGAAGGAAGAAGACAAAATGCCTAATGCTTACAAGCATCTAATCGATTATCTCAATCAATTTAAAAAACTTGGAGTAAATGTTCAATCTTTAACCAGTGAGGAGAAATGAATGTGGGGCATGAAGCTGGAAGTGTTACCCTGGAAAAGCCCTTCCAAGTGAGCTTCTTGATGTCTTTTAGGATATCTTACCCCCTTTTTTAAATCCCCTATATAATTGTGCGTTTTTTTAAATTCAATTTACTGGCATGACATTGGTTAATAAATTATATAAGTTTCAAGCATACAATTCAATAATAATCATCTGGATATGGCACTGTGTGTTCACCACCCATAGTTAAATCTCCTTATGTCACCATATATTTGATCACCTTTACCCTTCTCTACCTCCCTACCACCTCCCCTCTAGTAACCACTAAACTGCTGGCCATGTCCATGAGTCTCTGTTTGTCTTATTCATTTGTTGCTTTCAGTTTTATATCCCACATATGAGTGAAATCATATGGTTCTCAACTTTTGCCTGTCTCACTTATTTTGCTTAGCATGATAATCTCAACATCTATCCATGTTGTTGCAAATGGCAGTATTTTATCTTCTTATGGCCGAGTAAAGTTCCATTGTATGTATGTATCACATCTTCTTTATCCAATCACCTATGGAGGGGCACTCCAGTTGTTTCTATGTCTTGGCCACTGTGAATAATGCTTCAGTGAACATCAGGGTACATATATCTTTATGGATTAATGCTTTCAAATTTTGGGGATAGGTACTCAGAAGAGGGATTGCTGCATCATATGGTAAAGTTTCAGTCAGGATGCAAAATAAATGTACAAAAATCCAGTGTGTTCCTGTATACTAACAATAAATTTTTAGAAAAAGAAATGAAAAAAAAATCCATTTGCAATTACAAAAAAAGAATAAAATAAAGCTTGCAGACTACACCACTCCAGAGCTACTTGTGCCCAGCCATGGTCAACCCAACCATGTTCTTCGACATCACCGTGGACGGTGAACTCTTGGGCCACATCTCCTTTGAGCTGTTTGCAGACAAAGTTCCAAAGACAGCAGAAAACTTTCACACTCTGAGCACTGGGTAGAAAGGATGTGGTTATAAAGCTTCCTGCTTTTACAGAATTATTCTGGGATTTATGTGCCAGGGTGGTGACTTCACATGCCATAATGGCACAGGTAGCAAGTCCATCTTTGGGGAGAAATTTGATGATGAGAATTTCATCCTGAAACATACAAGTCCTGGCAATCTTGTCCGTGGAAAATGCTCAGCCCAACATGAACAGCTCCCAGTTTTTCATCTGCACTGCCAAGACTGAGTGCTTGAATTGCAAGCATGTGGTCTTCAGCAAGGTGAAAAAAGGCATGAATATTGTGGAGGCCATGGAGCGCTTGGGTCCAGGAATGGCAAGACCAGCAAGAAGATCACCATTGCTGACTGTAGACAACCGTAATAAATTTGACATGTTTTATCTTAACCACCAAACCATTCCTTCTGTAGCTTGTGAGAGCACCCTATATCCCACCCGCTCGGAACACCATATTACAATCTCTGCTCTCGCGGAGGTTCTTTGGGTTCTGGGTTTTCCTTGTACCTCCAAGTCTAGTTGGGTTGCAGAGTTAAGTTTATGATTATGAAATAAAAGTTTAACCAACAAAAAAATAATAAAATACCTAAAAATAAACTTAACAAAGCATACGAAGGACCTCTACACTGAAAACTACTAAGACATTATAAAAAGAAACTAAAGAAGACACAAAGATATGGAAAGATATTTCGTGTTCATGGATTGGAAAACTCAACATAGTTAAAATGGCTATATTACCCAAAGAAATATACAGATTTAATGCAATCCCCATCAAAATTCCTATGGCATTTTTTAAAGAAATAGAACAAAAAAAATCATCAGATTTGTATTGAAGCACAAAAGACCCTGAATAGCCAAAGCCATCCTGAGAAAAAAGAACAAGGCTGGAGGTATCACACTGCCTGACTTCAAATTATACTACAAAATGCCAATATAAATATTTGAATGTATAAAAATCCAAGTCCTACAAGAAATTATTATGGATTTTGTAATTATTTTTACGTAGAAATGTGTCAAGAACACACTACAACACACGTGCATGCATGCATGTGTACCTCGATTTCCTGAAATTTATACATCTTTGCAGAGGACAAAATACATGTTTTTGTACTAAGTAGATAATAAATATTTCTTGAACTATTATAGAAAAACAAACTTAGAAGACATTAGTATATCCTTACTTTTAAAGGTTTAAAAAAATGTTACAGATTGTATTGGAAAGGTCAAAGAATGGAGTTCAATTACTAAAAATCACTATGATTTCTAAATATCTAAGTTGGGCCTTTATCTTGTGAATTAAAAGAAAGATGGATTGGGCATGCACAAAATTCCTGTTCCACCTTTGTTGCTCACTGACTCACCTCATCATGTCTACTATTTTCCCATCTGTGTTGAAGAAGGTGAACTAGTTTAGAAGACCTTTCACGTCCTAGCCTGCTTTAAAATTCTGTTTCTAATGGCTTAGAATCTTTATGTATTATTAGCTCTATTATATATAAAAGGGTCCTCATTTTGACTAATAATTTTCTTTTGGTTGCTTTGTTTGTTCAGTTCCTTTTTTTTAATTTTGGAGAACTAGCAAGTTAGCATTATGGAAAAGGACATTTAGATGATGGCTCACTTTATTAAAAATTTCATCAAAGTTTTAAAACAACATTTCCCAAGAAGTTTTCCTTAAAATTGTAATAAGTGCTACGTGTTAAAAATTTATTCCACTGTCAAATGAGTTGAGAAATACTGGGTTAAATAGGTGAAAAAGAGCTATCTTCATGTATTGCTAATTAGGGCTTTAGGGTGTTAATCCAGTTGAGAATCTGCAAGAACTAAGGTTTGATATGGTTGCAAAATTACCCCAATTTATTTGGCCATGGAATACTTTTGGGGTGAAATATCCCAAGGGACTAGTGTTCTAAGGGAAGTACTGAACTCAAAGTGGAAGTTGAAGCCTTATACATACAGTATTTTTTCAAGTGGGGTGCCTAACAAAACAAGAGGGGAAAAGCTATCATAATTTAAATTCAGTTATGCCTGGAGAAGATTTCTTGTCCAATTGACCTTTCCTAACATGAGGAAAGGGATTATCATGGGGAATTTCTTGCCTACATAAAAGGACACACTGCAGAGGATTTATCCCTAGTGGCTAAACATCGTTCCAACACTGTTCTGATATATAAGAAGGATGAACTGCAGATCTGGGACCTTAACAGTGGAGATATTTTTAGATATAATTCAATATTTGAATTAAACACACATAGCAGACTATATAGAAGTGTTGAAAGCTCAGCATTTATACTCAAGTAAGCAAAATTGCAGCATTCTACATCAGCATCAAATTTCTGAATGCTTTTCACCTAGCCTTCTCCAATTCAGTTTAAATAGTAGAAAATTAAATGTTACATCTTCCCAAATAAAGGTGAACACATATAAAAGCAAGAATGCCAGAGAGATTATCAAAAATCCATCATGACCAATAGGTCAAATTATTCCAAAATTTTTATTTCTCAGTAAAAGATATTTTAGATAAATAAATATTTATGTCATGCTAAACATTTATGCACTCTTTTAGAAAGTGAAGTTTGTTTACATGAAAACCTTCCAAAATGGAATCATATGTTTTGATCTTTGCAGGGTAAAAAATAAAAAAAAAATTAAAATGTTGCCTTAAGGCCCTAAAGACAGCCATATGCTTTTGCATACATTTTCACAACTCAGCAGCTGCTCACTGAACCTCTTCCATTTCAAGTTTTCCTGTTGACCACTCTCTTCTGCAAGGTTTCTGTGACTGTTGGATGAAAATATTTACGAAAACACTGGGGCAGCCAGGATCGTCCAAGTGTTTTCAAAATGTTTCCTTGGCAAAGAGTTGCTGGCAGGCAAAATGTGCTCCTACAAGGGTTTCAGTGAGTGTTTATGCTTCCTCGGTGTATTCCATTTGCAAATGTGGGCAGAGACCTAAACTGTGATCTCTAGAAGCTTTAAGTGAAAAAACTGAAATTCACTTTGCCTTAGAGAGGCTTCACACCTGCCAATACCCCTTCCACATCATTTTAATGGGTTCGTAGGCAGCCTCCTTTTTTAACCACATCTATAATCATACACACAAACTGAGAAACTTGAAGCTCCTCGTGATCTCCCTGAAAGAAATCAGTGAATTTGTTTCAGAAGAGTTGTTTCTTGAATGTCTGACTTAGAACTTTAAGTGCTAAGAAGGACAATGAAGTAGATGAGAGAAGTTCAGAAGAGAAAGATATAGAACTGGAGAGGATGCTTCATTCAAGGAACTGTAGTAATATGGTGATGAGTAATAGAACATTGATCATCGGATGAGTGAGGCAGGGGATTAGGCAGGAAAAATAGGCAACGCCCACATCATGAAGAACTTTCTAAATCATATGCAGGAATTTGCAGAATCGCTGAAGTAAACAAAAGGTCCTGAAGCTATATAAGGAACTGGAGCAACACTGGACTTGAACCAAATGAAAAGGGATTGGAAAGTTTGAGCAAAGAGTGATAATGTTATATAAATGAAATCATACTACAAGCAACCTTTTGAGACTAGCCTCTTTTACTCACTCAGCATAATAGTGTGAGATTCATCCAAGTTGTTGCTTATATCAGTAGTTCCATCCTTTTCATTACAGAGTAGTATTTCATTGTGGATGTACCACAATTTAACCATCGAAGGGCATTTGGGTTGCTTCCAGTTTGGGGAGATTATAAATAGAGCTGCTTTAAATATTCACACACAGATAGAACTGTTTTGTTTTTTGATTATAGCAATGGTTACACAAATATATATACGGGTTACAATTTGTAGAACTATAGACTATAAATGTTAATTTTACTATATGTTAATTCAAATATAAAATTTTAAAAAGTGATAATAAACTGAACTAAGAAAGTGGCAATGAGACTAGAGGAGAAAGATTTGAAATCATTCTAAGGTTGATTCAACAGATTATTTAAGTTTTACTAGGGGACAGAAATTTCAAGGGAGTAGATTTCAGCATTTGTAGGACAATAATGAGTGTCATCCATTCATCCACCATTCATTTTCCGGAATTGATGAGAGCTTCGAAGAACAGCAACAATAAAAAATTTAAAAAGAAAAACTAACCTAGAGGACTCTTAAGGAGTTGATAGTGTTGTCAAGGCTTCCATGGAGAAATACATTCACAGTTGATTGAGTCGTCCTGCCACATCAACCAATCTGGAATCTGGAACTTGCATGACAAAAATACTCTAATAGGTATCCACATATGTGCCTACACCATTTTTTTTAAGTAACACCTTGATAAAGAAACAAAGGAAAGATCTTAAGTAGAAAAAGCAGCATGTAGCACATAGTCTTTTTTGGCCTCAGCTGTGTGAGAAAGAATTCAGAAAAGTATTGAGATCATACCCCATTAGTAATTCACATTGATGAGGCTTGTTGAACATGGAATCACATACTTGAAAGCTTGTCGGCTTATTTATTTTATTTTATTTTTTACATTATCAGAAGCTTGTCAGCATATGGGTATTATACAGAAAGAGGAAATTATGAGATGGTTGAGGAAATGGCCAAATGCAGGAGCTGGGAAATCAGCTTAAAACCAAGAGACATGTTTGTCCATGAGGCTGTGTGCTACATTGATTGCACGAATATCTCAAATTGTTTACCTCTCTCTATTTCCACATTCTTTATAGTATGATTTTGTAGCTTCTCACATTAAGAAGTGAAATCTATTTCACTAATCACTAAAACCTAGGCTAGCCTTGTGACCGGAAATGGTCAATAGAATTCGGTGTACATGACACTGTGTCAATTCTGACTATAAGCATCAAGAGGTCAACCATCCTTCCTTGTTCTTTCTCTTGGAATAACTCTTCTGGGGAGCATATGAAGCACAGGTGAATCTCCCCTCTCCGGCTAAGGCCTTTCTAGACCATCCAGCACACAGCAAATCTGGCAATGTGACCTGATACGCAAGAGTAAGTCCATCTGAGATCAGCCAATCCCAGACCAGGTCAGCAGAACCCTACAACTGATCCAGAAACTTGTGCACTAAATAAATGCTAGTTCTTTTTTTAAGTTGCTATGATTTGGAGGGATTTATTATATAATGTTAGCTAACAGATACAGACCTCTAATGACTTCATCACTACCTATACTAGTTTCTTTTTGCCTCTATAACAAATTACCATAAACTTAATGGTTTAAAACAATGAACATTTATTCTCTTACATTTTTAGGTCAGAAATCTGAAATCAAGTGTTGGCAGGGCTGGTCCCTTCTGAAGGCTCTAGGGGAGAATCTACTTCCTTGCATTTTTCAGTTTCTGGTGGCTACCTATATTCGTTGGATTGTGGCCCCTTCCTCCATCTTCAAAGCACATCACTTCAATCTCTGCTTCCATCATCATATCATTTTGTCCTCTGAATCTGACTCTTGTGTCCTTCTGATAAATACTCATGTGAGTACATCAGACCCAGATGGATATTTCAAGATAATTTCCCCTTCTTAAAGCCCTTAACTTAATCAGATCTGCAAGTCCCTTTTGCCATATAAAGTAACGGATTATGGAGATTAGGACATGGACATATTTGAGGACCATTATTCAGGCTCCACACTACCTTTTTCTTAAAGCCACTAGAGCCATATTCTTTTCCTCTTTTAAATTAGGAGAAAGTTGACATATGGGAAGAAAAATGAATATTAAGTTCAGTTAGTTATAGCAACATGGGAGAAAAGAAAGAATTATAACTAGATTTGGTTAGAAGAAAAGTCAATTTAATAACAACAATAACTACTATTTATTGACCTCCTACTATGAGCTGGAAATGTGATAGGCATTTTACATTTAATTATCATAATTACTAAAGTCTTTCAAGGAGTTCCTTGCCTATCTGAGGCTGAGGCTGAGAAACCTAAATAACTTGTCTACAGCTTCTAAGTGGTTGAGCTGGGATATGACCCCCGATCTTTTTGCCTCCAAAGTACATTATCCACATTGCTTAATTAAAATCTCTCTTACTCCATGATACTGGTTCCTCAATTTGCAAAGCTAATAGTCCACAGGCAAGATTTTTACCACAGAAATCTCTCACAGCAAGGATGAGAAACATTCTCTAGTTTAGAGTAATGAGGGTTCCACTATAGCTTAATATTATCAAAAGTAAAATACTTCTTAGGTCAATTTTTATTATTGCTGGATTTTAGCCTAAGTATCTATCAATAACTAAAAGCTCTTCTTTTGATATTTTTGAACAAACTTTCAAATTTCGACCTATGACAGATTTGTTTTAATTGTCATGTGAATCATACTTATCGTTATTATAAAATTGTGCTCAGCCTAATTTTTTTTTTCATTTTGGCCTATTTTTTGTTTAGGCAACAAACTTCTAGGTTTGGATTACTTAACAATTTCTCTAAAATTTTTACTTTGAGAAGTAAACTTAAACAGTTTCTTTGTTAATGAGGAAAAACTGCTGCTTCACTGAAAAACATTCCATTTGTAACTAAAAAGTTAAAAGCTTTTCTGACTGGATACGTGTCAGTGGCAAGGAACACAAAGTGCAAAAGCCTGGTTAAATGAAAACAATTTAAATATGTGCATACTAAATGCACCCTTATTTGAAATATTTGTTAATAAAATATTCATGCGCAATTGTTACCAAATACCTGACTTCAGTGAATTCTTAAGATTTTAAGCTATTTTATAACTTTACCAGATCATCATAAGGGGAGAAGTACTTTCCGTTACATTGCAAATTAAAATCCACTAATTTATTTTGTGGTAGGGTCAAGTTTGTTCACATCTCTTGGTATATTTCTTTACTAGAGCTACTGTAACAAAGTATCACAAACATTCATAGTAAAAGTTCACAATGGTGTTTGGATAGAATACATAATGACTTCAGGGTAGTGGTAACTTTGGGGCAGAAATGGGTAGGAGTAAAGGGATTTGAGGCTTAAGTTGTGTCTATTATAATTTATTTCTCTATAAAAAGATCTGAAATAATAAAGTAAAATGTTACTTCTTTTAAAGGTTATATGCATGTCTACTGAAGGAAAATTTGTATTTTAATGGAAAACTGTACATGTTATATAGTACTCCTCTGAGTTATCAGATTTTAGCTTTATTCATTGTCTTTGAGCTATTTGCACCTCTTTATAATCTGTAGGTAACTGATAGATACAGGGCTCAAATAAAATCCAACATTGTCACATTAAATTTCTGCAGTCTATTAAACTGCCCTGTCTGGTACAAATTTAATTGACTTCCTCTCCCATGGCCAAAAATAAAAATGACAGGTTTGCCTCCACTTCCATTACAATCTCCGCAACTCATTAAAAAATTAAATCATATAAATACAGATTACTTTTGACTTGCAAGTTGATTTGTAATGATCATTGAATGTTCACATGTCACTCTGTCAGACTGAGAAGGTGATACCTAATGTAAAACCACAAATCTTTTAATATCACGCCATGTATATAACTTTAATAAATACTATTAGTGTACTTATGTGCTAAACTCTTAAATTTCTTCTCATGTCTTTACTCACAAATTCTAATCTACTCAGACTAATTTTCAGATTCACAATTCCATAAGTTGTATGGTTGGTTATTTTCTTGTTTATAAAAACAATGCTTTAATTCGTATATGTAGACATAATGCAAAAAAACCCTTCCTATTTTGGTTTTATGAAACAGAAAAACCAAGGTTATTGTTTCATAGTTGGGAGTCATTGTACAGAAACTTTAAATATAAGTTGGCAAGTCAGAGATATACATACAGTTTCTTCCTCCTTGAACAATACAAACATTGTACTAAATTACTAGCCAAATTTTTCAGCCAAATTACAATTTGCCAGCTACCCAAGAAGAAGAGCATTTTTGCCCATTCGATGGACCTTATAGGTGACCTAAAATAAAATTCTACCTTAAGACTCCAGGTCTTGGTCTTTTCAAAATTTGCAATTTATTCTGGTTCCTAATTATAGACACAATTCATTCCAGGAAAAGAAAACTGCTGGAGGGCCCACATGTTGTGTGTGTGTGTGTGTGTGTGTGTGTGTGTGTAATTAACTCAGTTAATTTTAATGACATATATATATGAGAATGGTTTATTTGACAAATTGTCTTTATATGAGAGAATAAGGAAGAATGATGAAAATTAAGAAAGTAGAGGGTCAAGGAAATCCAAAATATAAATTATGAATCTTTGAAGAAATTAAGATGTACGTAACCAAAACTCTTAAATACTTTTCAGTTCTTCAAATGGTAATTAGTTTTATGAAAATCTGTTTTTTTTTAGTTATGATTCTACATAAATTAATTTAAGTTTTGGTTTGATTGCAGAAAAATTAGTTTAATACAATTTATTATTTTAAAAATTTCCCAAGATGTTCTCTAGGAGAGAAATCATAAATTTATATTATATTATTTTATTATAAATATATTTTATAAGTTTCAGACGATTATAATGATTCATAACAAAGCTCCATAGTTTACTGTCAAAAACCTTTTCATCATTTTTAATAATGAATGAAACGTAAGACTCGTGTGGATTTTCTTGTGTTTTTTTTAAATACATATGTACAATACATATTTTTTACCCATGTTAAGATTCGTCTTTTAGGAAGAAAATATACAGTGGACTGGTACTTTATTTTGGTAGTTTCAAGAGAAATTGTTCCCTAAAAAATGTTCTTAGAGATTCTAGGAGAAATATAAGGTTTCAGGACATAAATGGACAGCTTGATTTAAGTCTCAAAACTTACAGAAGTTTTTTTTTTTTTTCTATTTATGCCTTCCTGTTAATAAAATTTGCCTTTGCAATTTCTGAGTGAACAGTGAGTTTTACCCCTCCCAACCAGCCTAATGAGTTAATTTAAAATTTTCTCACCTCTTTGACGTAGTGGCCAGGATCCATAAATTTTGTGGTGATGTGATTTAATCCAATTAAAAGGTCCCTTCTTTCCTGCTGTGAGGTAAGCTGCACTTCTTTCTTGTTCCAATTTTCTGGTATTCTTCCCAAAGGGTGCGATCCCTAGATTAATTAACAACTTTGTAAAGCCTTCATTCACTGAAGTGACTTTAGGACATCATGCTGAGTCTTTCTAAGGTCATCAGACTAAAAATTTCAATCTTTTTTTGTGGTATTGAAGTGTTGGAGTTATATGTGTATGTACGTGTTTCCCCTGCCTCCCCCCACCCCGTCTATTTTCCCTCCTGTCACTGCCTATTATAGATCTGTACATGAAGTTTATAAAAATGTATCACGAAACACCTTTCCTAATATTCCACTAAACCTATTCAATAATATTTTGAGCCAGTTCTGGTTTGTGATGATGAAAGAGGATCTTACCAGTAAGTTACGGGGCAGTATTTTATCTACATTAATTGGTTGAGTTATAGCTTTGATAGGAAAAGTCTGTTCGCATTCAACGATTGAAGAATGTGGTTGTTAAATGTTCCATTCATTCTGTCTGAATGGAGTATATTGCTCTACAAAGCATGAAATCTTGCTAAGTCTCTGCTCCTTAGAAATGTATGATCTTCCCTAAAATGGTAGAACTCAGACAAAGATGAGGACTTTCTAAAGTCTTATCAAAGGTGAGAGTGCTGTATGAAATTATCCCCTCTTCACAATATTAAAGTTAATGTTTTTTGTTTATGTTCAGAAAGGGTAAAATCATAACTCTCATACAGATGTAAAAACGAACATATGGTAAAGATTTAATCCTACTCATATGAAGGTCTCAAGCAGATGTTACAAGTAGCTCAAAAGAAAAGTCAAAAAGCACAAATTTATGTGGCATGAAGAATTGAATTGCAAGTGGAGGCAGAGCTAGTTTTTCTAGTAGAGGAGGGAGGTTGTGTGTATGTCTGTGTGTGTGGTAGGAAGGAGGATGTTAATTAAATCTCTGTCAGAGAGGACAAAATCCATGTGTGTGTCAGTTATCTACAGCTCAAAAAATTGTAAAATGGCTCCAAGCAAGGTAAAGAATGAGGCTTGCATCAGATAGCCCAGAATTAAATTCTATAGACAATATACAATTTTCCATAGGAACAAATATTTTTCTGTACAAACTTTCTGATCCTGTTTGCTTTTGCTAATTGCTGGATTTGTATATCATGCTCCATTTGTTGGAGTTAGAGTGAAACACAAGAATTATATATTCAATTCTGGACTCTAATCCCCTGTTATTAGTAAACCAATCATAAAAAAGGAGAGCTGCTTTCAAAGACTGCGAAAATTTCTTGTCAAATTAAAAAAGAAAAGGATTCATCTTATGAAAATAATATTGAGTGAAAGAAGCATAATGTAAAAGAATAAATTCAACATAATTACATTTTTATAGTTTTAAAATAGGTAAAAATAAACTATTTTGTTTATGAATACTCATATAAAATTTAATCATAAAAACTAATGATGTAAGTATCAAAAAAATCTACTTATAAGAGATTTTATTTTTAAAAATGTTTCCACTGATAAATTAATATTTTTAAAATACTACAATCAGACTAGAATGGCATATGAACAGCACAAATACACCATTCTCTATTCCCATACCCAGGTACCATGGTCTCCTTTGATGGTTTGTACTATTTCAGATCCCATGCATGTCTAATTCTTCAGTGCTTTGTGTAGGGATAGAATAGAAGGTGTTTTTTTAGTTAATCAAGAAGTATTCTAACAGCTTTCCCTTTCCTCAAACATTAGATGCTACCATTATAACAGAAATTATATAGACACATCAGCACTCAAGTCTGACCCTAAAGCATTCCGCTGTAGAGTTTTCCTCCACAAGGAGCAGAGGCTTAGATCCAGGTATATAGGTAAGGGCCCTAGCATGCACATTAAGTGAAGGCCTTTCATTGGCTTTAAAAATTCACTGAACTCTGGGGATAATTGGGCCCGATACTTAAGAATAATGAGGTTTTATTAAAATTTCTCAACAGGCATGCTATTGGTATTTTGAGCAGGACAATTCTTTAATATGAATCATCTGTGTTCTAAATATTGCATGATATTTAGCATCCTTGGCAGTTGAGCATCAAATGCCAGTAACACCCAAGTCTTTGTGACATCCAAAAACCTCCCACACATTTGCATTTGCCTTTGGGGAGACGTATCACCCTCTGTTGAAAATATTACCATTTACATAGCAGCGTTAATCACAACAGCCAAGAGATGGAAGCAACTGTAATGTCCATCAGCAGATAGATATATCAAATGCATTATATACATACTATGGAATATTATTCAGTCTCAAAAAGGAAGGAGATTCTGATACAGGCTACAACATGGATGAACCTTGAGTACATTATGCTAAGTAAAATAAGCCAGTAACAAAAAGACAAATACAGTATAATTCTACTTATATGAATTATCTAGAGTAGTCAAACTCACAGAAACAGAAAGTAGAGTGTTCATTGTCAGGTGTTATAGGAAAAGATGAAATGGAGAATTGTATGATAGGTACAATGTTTCAGTTTTGCAAGATGAAAAGTTGTGGAGATTGGTTGAATAACAATGTGAATGTACTTATCACTACTGAACTGTACACTTAAAAATGGTTAAGATGGTAAAATTTATGTTATAGTATTTTATCACAATTAAAATATACTACTACCAATCTGAAATTAAAAAAAAAACATTTAATGTATATAATACTTACCGTATATTAGCATTATGTAATGGGCCACACAAATAGTGACTTTTTATGAATAAATTATAACTAAAATTTGTAAGGAAAGATGATTTATCATACTTTTTAACATTTTGAGAAAAATTCCTTTTAAATATATGCTCTACAATGGTAACAGTTCTCTACTTTGTTGAGTGGCCTGGAAAAATATTTTATAAAAGTCCTGGGGGGTTTCAATATAAGCTATTTCACAAAACTTTTGCCAAATAAATGCATCCAGGGCTAGTTCTGTACAGAAATATGAAGTCATCTTAGAATTAAAATCTGTTACCTTGACTTTCAGAACTTAAAATAATTACTAACAGGATTTTAGACTCTGGAGAGTCTTAGGTAATTTTTTTTCATGCCTCAGATCTTCTCACAGTTGTTCTATATACTCAAAAGCAAGCTATGCACACAGCATATTGCTTAAATAGAAACATGGTAAAGAGTGATATTTCTTTAGGATGGAAAATATTCTTCAATTCATTGTCAGGTTTCCTAACTAGTATTTCACTTAATTAAATAATGTCAACCCTTGAATTTTCTGAATATCACATTAAGAGAGAAATAGAAAAACACATTTAAAAAAAAAACTTGCATAAAGAGATTCAAGTTTACTTAAGTAAGATTAGGTTAGATTAAAATTTAGGCTAAAAGTAAATTAAAGGCTGAACTAAGATGTCGGGGTCAGAGTGAGACAGAACCAAGATAAGTCCTTATTGTCCAATATTGACATATGAACTTAGCCCCAGCATAGTACAAAAATGTGTACTAATTTTTCTAAGAGAAAAAAATTATTTACTATATCTACATACTGTCCTACATGATTGCATAAAATATCCTTCTTCATGTCTACTCAGATTTTATCTTTTATTATTCTACTCTTGAAGGAGTGGCATGAAAATATGGATGTTATGGGAAAAGGTGTGGTCATTAATGCTGTTATTTATAAGAAATCATTCAGTTAAGAACAGCGTGGTGTAAAATAAAAGACAAATTTGGATTTAGGGAAGGAGACACTTTATTAAAAAAGAAGGCTGTTGCATTTGGAGGAGGAGAGCTATTGAAATATGGAAAACACTAACCAAATGATTTATAAGCATCACATAAGTCAGGTACATGGCTTATCTTTTATAGAAGTCTTTTAAACAAGTCTACACAGAACTGAGTGTGGGAATATGTGATAAGCAGATGGAGTGATAGGGCAAGAAATGTTTCTCTTTGAGGTCAGCTGATTCTCTGGGAGAGACTAGTAAGCGGAGTGGGTTATGCGTTCAGTGTTTCCTTAAGTTTAAGAGAGGGCTCAAGTTCAGAGGCCTGGGAGGAGAGAAGCCTAACTAAAGTTTGATCAAGTCTAGTTAGCAGGCATTTGTCAACTTGTCTGTGGGATAAACAGTTCAGCTGATCATTTATGAGGTAAAGAGTAGGAATGGAGGGTCTGTGTCTGATCTTGCCATAGATAAACAAGGGTGGCATCTGGAATCTTATCAAAATCCTGTGGGGAAGGGTGGTTTGGTGTGGCAAGTTCTTTCCCAGAATGCAAAGGAGTAAGGAATTTTAAATCTGCTGGTGTTTTCCAGGAGCACAGGGCTCTGGGAAAGCTCAACACTGTCAGTAGCACAAGGGAAGGCAAACAGATTGTTAAATAAATCACTGGGTTGAAGTCTTAGTTCTCCAAACTACTGGGAAAATTTTTAAGTCTTTATGGGCTTAACTGTAGCAGGTATCACCTGGGCATTAAGCATTCTACTTCGTTCTCTTAAAATGTGATTGTTTTCCCCTCACTTAAGCTGCTTGCTATTCTCCAATTTCTGGTCCAGTATACTCTAGTTACTCTTTATCTTGTACATGAAGTAGATGAAGGTTTCTTTTTTCATTCATAGGTATATTTCTGTGACTGAAACAACAAAAAAGGAAAAGCAAGAGCTCTCTACTAGAATATTCAAGAAATAAAAAGGAAAATTCAACCTAGATTAGGAATACTGAACAACCAACAAGAAAGCATATCATCCAGCCAAGAGAAAATAAAGGGAAGGTAGAAACAGTATACTGAAAATCCATACAGACGAGACAAAAGGATGACAGATATCTTGGAAGACAATTCCTATGATGAAGAACTTGTAATTCTAGAAAGTGAAGTGAAAGCTACCGGAAAAGTATTGTGAAGAAATAAATCACCAGGGGGTACATGGGACACCAACAGAATTATTTCAAGCCATAGAGAATGAATCTGTCGTAATCCTAACAAGAATATGTCAACAAATATGGAAAATAAAACATTCAATATACATCCCAATTTTCAAGAAAGGAGGTGCCAAGGAGTACAGCAACTATAGGACCATTGCTCCACTTTCCCACAAAAGCAAAGCAATGCTTAAGGTGATGCAACAAAGACTTCTACCTTATAAAAGACAAGAAATACTAGATGTTCAAGCTGAATTCGGCAAAGAAAGAGGCACTCGAAATCTAATTGCAAATATTCATTGGATACTGGAGAGCTCCAAAGAATTTCAGAAGAAGGTTAATCTGTTTTATAGACTACAATAAAGCCTTTGACTGTGTGGATCATGAAAAGCTATGAGTTGCTCCAAAAGAAACGGGCGTGCCTCAGCACTTGATTGTCCTGATGTGTAACCTGTGTTGTGGACAACAAGCCACTGCCAAGACAGAATATGAAGAGAAAGAATGGCTCCATACAGGCAAATGTGTCAGACAAGTGTGCATTTCATTTTCTTATCCATTTAATATCTATGCAGAACATATTATACAAAAAAAACTGGGCTAGACTCAAAGAAAAGAGTAGTGAAAATTGGAAGAAATATTCATAAAAGATATGCAGAATATACTATCTTACTGGAAATGATTTGAAATGACTTCTGACGAAAGTAAGGTAAGAAAGCACCAAAGCAAGACTGCATTTGAACATCAAGAAGACAAAATCATAACTAGAGAAGAAATATACAACTTTAAGATAGACAATGACAACATTGGAATTATTAAAAGATTTTGCTTACCTTGGTTCAATTATCAATTCAAATGGAGTCTGCAGCCAAGAAGTTAAAAGAAGGGTGAGACTTGGAAGGGCAGCAATGGAAGAATTAGGAAAGATCTTCAAGAGCAAATATGTGTCATTAGAGACCAAGGCTAAGCTCATCCACACTCTCCATAGAAAAAATTCAAGTTTTTCAAAATCTTGCGCATTTTCCACAATCATGATAAAACCAACTGTATTTTTTAAAAGATACTATAATAAAATAAATTCTATTTCTGCTAGTCAAAAGGAAGTATTGTAAGGTAATATTTTCATCTAAAATTTGTGAAATCAATTAATTTTTAGATAGAAATTAACTATATTCAACTGATCCACAATGATTTCATTGGAAGAGAAAGTTCTACCCCTTTTCATTTTTACTATATCAAGACAAATATAATTTTTAAATTTCTTTTATAACTCTTTTTTTAAAATAATGTAAATTTAGTTTAATTACTCGTACTTCATTGACAGAAATCATATTTTATCTGCTTAGAAAAGGATATAAACAGCATAAGTTAAGTTCAAAGACTCCCAAGTGAACAGAGAAATCGCTCACACTGAAGGAGGCTCACATTTCATAAATGAGTTTTCAAGAGACACCATATTCTTCATCATATTCTCATTATTTAGTTTGAGTGGATTCTGAAAAATCATGTGGGAATTTCAAGGACAAATGTCCCTTTTATTACATTGTAAAACCCCTATATATTCATTTCAAAACACCATTCTATATTTTTATTGAACTCGAAAAAGTGAAATGAAATGAAATAAAAATTTCTTTGTTGTACTGCTAATGTTTCAAAACCTTGATTTATAAATTGTCACCATACCTCAACAACATATCCTCTCCTCAGTTCACTCTTTGTGTTATAATGTTGGAGTAGTAGTCTCAATTGCTCATTTATTTGACTCACAATAGCTGCCTAAGAATACTCTAAGTAAAGGTAAATCAAAGCATGGGTTTTCTATTTCCATATTGTTTTCTTCAATTTGCAGTGCTCCACTAATTTCTGCCGAGGGGAATGTACATAAGAGTTTGAATCATATTGCAGATTTAATTTCACATTAAGGACTTGTCATCTCATTGAAAACCATGCAGATCTACTCTACCATTAGTTCTATATTTCTAATGAACTCTGAAATGTGAATTACCCATCTTTGTACCCATATGAAGTGATTCTCATATTAAAGTTGTTTTCAAGAACTTTTCAAACACCCAACTTTCCTGTACTACATTGATGACAATGAGAAGAGGCTATTTCACCCAGATTTGAATATTAACTGTTAACAGTAACAATCAAACATTACTTTGGAAGAACTTTATTAGAGTAACTTGATAAGAGGGTTACTTTTTTAAACACTGTTGAGAAGAAAAATAGCTTTTTAAAAATAATTTAAAAAGTTATCATTGTATATAAAAAGTTATCATTGTATATAAATATTTACAGGGGAATAAATTATCCATCTGATTCTAAATAATAAGTTAACTATCAAGTTCCTCACTCACCTCATTTCACAATATCAATCCATAGCAGGCCTTACATGTGAGTAGACTGTGGAAAGATGTCAAAAGACACAATTTGCTTTCAAAGGTATCTCCCATTTTACCTTGTCTGGAGCACAAATTACTAGTCATTTAATTGAGCACCATCTCTAGAAGAACTTGGTTACATCTACATAATGCCTTTTGGAACTAAAAACATGACTTAGCACTACTTTAACAAAGATACATTTCTCAGATTAGCTAATGTGAAAATCCAGTGAACCAAAATGTGTGATACCAGAATAGAGAAGTTTCCATGTATTACATAGACAACATGTAGAAAGGTCCACTTGTCCCTGATTCAGATACTGAGTTTCAATCCAGGAAAGAAAGCAGAATAGAACATCCAGGCCAGATTAATAACTATTAGAGATGTTTATAAGAACCACCTCTGTGTCCTAATTGGAGACATTGGTTATCAGATATGTAGTAGAAACAAATATAAGTAAAGGAAGGATGAAACAAACAACACAGCAGGGAAAGTTTAGGTAGGGGAAAGGAATAAAAAAAAATCTAAAAATCTAGAAGAGTCCAGAGAAGAGCTACTTCAGTAAGGAATCTTGGTGACATTGAATTTTAGCCACCCCACTTTTGAATACTTGGGCACACATCTCCTGCTAGGGAGAAAAATCTTTACAGGAACAAAGCTATTCCCAACAATGAAGTGGATCCCAACATTTAGACTATGGACTTCTAGATGGTCTTGAGCTATTTCTTTAGTAATTGGATCCTTAAATCACCAGTATATCAATTGGGAAGCCGTGAACTCCTTTGGTCTTAAGAACAAAGGTCTACATAATCAGAGTAGCATATTCAGAGTAGCAGTTTCCAAATAGTGGTCCACAGCATTTTGGCGGGTATCCCAAGATATTTCGAAAATATCTGCAAAGTCAAAAGTATTTTCACGGTAATACTGAATATTCATTGGCCCTTTCCACTCTTCCTTTTTCATGAGTTTATGATAGAGTTTTGCAGAGGCTATATGACATATTATGTCATAACAGATTGATTGCAGAAGAACAGGTAAGAATCTTGCTGTTTTCTATTATTTTAGATATTAAAGAAATTTTTAAAGTATAACGCCAATTCCAAATTGTGGTTGTTTTAGATTTTTTTCATAAAAGATATAATTTATGTTAACTTGCAATGGGCTTATTATTGATATTTTAATAGTTTTAAATTATCTGTTTTAATTTTTAATATGGCAAATATTAATGAACATAACCCACATAATCAAAAGTTCTTAGGCATTCTTAACAATTTTTAAGAATGTAAAAACGGATTCTATGATTAAAATGTTTGAGAACTTCTGGGTTAGAATTTTGTTTTCAGATACTGAGAAATAGTTTTAAGATCATTATTTGCAAATAACAATAAACCATGCTAAGTTATTCACTTACAAATAGTATTGGTCATTTCTTTTATTTCACTGAACTGTTTCCTCCATGAGGGCTTTGAAATGGTGTATCTGAGTAATAAGTGTTATGAGCATTTTATTCCCAAGAAAATTTTTTACACTTTTATATTTTTGCGACATTTTAGTAGAGGTAAAATTCTAGGTCTAAAGTTTTTCTAGAACTCTTTTGATTATCTCTCTTAATCTTGCATTTCTCTTGTGAAGTTTGATATTAATATAATTCTTGATCCTTCAAAAATTTACATTGTACAAATTAGAACTGAAAAAAAAGATCTTAGTATCGTGAAAATGTGAATATATATGCATGAGTTATTATAACTTTTTATCTCTATTTGGTATAAGGGTTTGAATTTTAATATTTTCTTAAGCTTTTCTGAATTCCAAAGTTTATACAATGAACTTTTTTTTTATAATCAGAGGAAGTAAATTTCTCTACAATCTTTCTGAGCAAGTGCAAAAAAAGGAAGAGGAGAAAACGACCATTATTTAGAAGGTAGCTGCCATGTGTTAGATGCTCTGTATGGGTCTTTTTAAATTTTACATCATTTGATCATCACACGAACACTGTAAAACAGGTATTATTAAGCAACAGTATTCTCATTCTCTATACTTGGGATTTTGTAGGTTTTTGGCCCAAAATATGTATTTTCTCATTTCATCCACAAAATAAAAAGTTTAATTTTGGATAATTTTTAAAAACAGTTTTTTAGAAACAGTTATTCGGATAGTGATAATTTTAGAGATTTTGTTTCCCGGTTCACATTTCTCATAATTTAACACTATTGCTTTCAGTGAGTCATGATAATGTATATTCATGCCCCCCAAAATGGAAGTTTTAAATTACTTTGAAAATGACAAGGATTTAACTGATAAACACCATTTTGTGTCCCTTAATGTGTAATTGTCATTGTGTAACTAAAAGGAAAGGGAACTGGGAAACAAGATTAATACACCACAACTAGAAATAGAACTTTATTAAATTATTTTTTAATACAGCAGTTAATGACAAATGGGGTTGAGGGAATGTAAAGCACTCCATCTGCATTTATATCCCATATTTATGTTCATTTATATATAGGATTATAAGACTGACAAAGAAAAGTGATTATAGCAGCAAAAATGCAGTGAAAACTTCTCACATGTCAAAGCAAATAGGAAATTAGCAGCTCTAAGACAGAAGTGAAGGTTGGTAGAATCCTGAAGAGCAATCTTTACATGATAACTAGGCAGTAAAATAGATATAGAAGAGAAAGAAAATCAAAAAATAAACTCACTCAAGTGTCAGTGTGTATTGCACAATTACCAAAGAAAGTACAGAGAAAAGAATAATTTCTTGGAGTAAAATTGAGCAGCCTTAAATTCACAGCTCATGTTCTATTCCTGCTAGGAACCTGAGTCATTGTTTTATCTCAGGCAAGTAAGTCATTTTGCTGCTTTTTCCCTCAAATTACTCATCTATAAAAAGCTATACTTTCAGCATTCATATAGACCGTCACATCATGCCTCTTCTTTATCCACAGAGTGTCGGATATCAACCCAAGCAACAAATTTAGGAATTAATTCAGAAATAAAAGCTCCAATGCCAAAATAAAAATAAAGATGAAGCATAATGAACTAGCTAACTCTGAAAGTCTTTAGTTGTATATTTCATTGTAGTTCATGAATACTATTTACATAATCTTTAAAAAGCATTGTTTGCTACTTTTATATTTAATGTCACCAATGATACAACTAAATTATAGATATGCAGAGGGTCCATATTATCATCATCTTACCTTGGTAAACTATTATATATTTAGTACTAATGAATTTCATAATTTTGTTTTGTTACTATTATTCTATAAACAGTAATAAATACCATTCTAATACATGTCAGCTAGAGCTTTTTTTTAAACTTGAGCTTTTAATAAATAGAAAAAAAAGATTTTTAATGTAATGGAAAAGAAACATTAATTTAGGAAAAGAAATACAAATCAAAACCACAGGGTATAGACTCATGGACATGGACAATAAACTAGTGGTTAAGGACGGGGGGAGGGGGAGGAGAGAGGTAGATGGGGTTGAAGGGGTCAAATATGTGGTGACAGAAAGAAATCTAACTATGGGCGGTGAACACACAGTGCAATATATATATATATATGCCTTACTGTTAAATTGTACACCTGAAACTTACTGGATTTTGTTAACCAATGGCAGCACAATAATAAATAAATAAATAATAGATAGATAGATAATAAATAAATAAATAAATAAATAAATAAATAAGAATACCGAAAAAAAGCCCACAAGGATATATTACCTCACACCTGTTAATATGACTATTAATGTTTTTAAAAAGTAAATGTTAGTAAGGATGTCGAGAAATAGGAATATTTACAGACTGTTAGTTGGGATAAAAATGGTGTAGCATTTATGGTAAACAGTCTGGAGGTTCATTAAAGAATTAAAAATAAATAACCATTTCATAATATATGTGTCAAGTCATTATGCCGTACACATGAAACATGGTGCTATAGGTCGATTATATCCTAATAAAACTGAAAGGAAAATAAAAGAAATTTTAAATTTTCTTTTAAAAAATAAAACACAAAGGAAAAAGCAAAGCGAGAGGAACCTACAAATAGCAACTAATCACAATATGTGTATTTTATTTGGATTCTGATCAAAACAAAATGCAAAAGAAAATTATTCACAAAATTTATGTTAAATTCATTGCATTAATAAACTCAATGAATAGCTTTCCTAAATTAAAAAAAATAATAATAAAAATAGAAATACCATATAATCTAGCAATCCCACTTCTGGGTATATGTCAAAATAATTGAAATCGGGGTCTCAAACAGATATCTGCACTACGTGTTCATTGCAGCATTAGTCACAATAGTAAAGATCTGAAAACCTAAGTATCTGTTGATGGATGAACTGATAAAAAAATATTATATATGTTGTCATGTATAATATAACATACATGATATATAAAATATGTCATATATAGTATCTGTAATATAATATAGAATATGATACTATAATATACAATATATATATTATATATGTATATAAATATATGCAAGGGATGATTATCCTGCCTTATGGAAAAACATGGATGAACCAGGAGGACAATATGCTAAATAAAATAAGCAAGTCACAGAAGGACAAATACTGCATGATTCCACTTATATGAGATATCTAAAAAAATTCTAATTCATAGAAACAGAGAGTAAAATGATGGTTACCAGGGACTGAGAAGAGGGGTAAGTAGCAAGTTGTTGTTCAATGGGAATAAAGTTTCAGTTATACAAGATGAATAAGTTCTAGAGATCTGTTATACAACATAGTGCTTATAGTTAATAATATTGTTTTTGTACATTTAAGAATTTGTTGAGAGGGTAGATTTCATGTTAAGTGTTCTTACCACAATAAAAACTAGGTGATGCAAGGAATTATTTTATGGAATTGTTAAATATTCAAAGAATAAATGAGGGAAAATAAATAAAAGTGAACAGCTTCTGAATTATTCTCTCCAGTCCTATTGTCAAGGAGATGAAAACTTAAATGCAACACACGGAGGATGACAGAACCTCCCAGACAACCCTAGATCACTTACTTCGAACTGGTTCTGTGTGAAAGAAATGAAAATCTGGTTTCTCTGTGTGAAAAAAACAGTCAATAGGAAAATAACTACATCAAAGAGGCAATGCTGAATAGTGAAAGGATAATTGAAGAGTAATAAAGTTTGGTTTCATCATAGATCTGCTACTGAACAGTTAAGAGATATATCTGCTCACATCTCTAGACTTCTGGTTCCTTATCTGTACAATAAAAGCATTGGACAAGGTAGATCTTTTGCAACTTGTGCTTAAGGAACATTTAGGGTAGCACAGAATCTCCCTAGGGCATCAATAGGACACAGGAGGGAAACACAAAAGACTTCAAATAGACCAGCTTTTATGTGTCCAAGATATTGGATTGCTATTCAACTAAACTATTTTTAAATACTGTAAGGTATTATTGCTAAAAGGTAGTTACTTTGAAATTATTGAAATTTATAATTATAAATTTCTTAGAAAATAAAGAATAATAGGTATAATATACACTCTTCTCCAACAATGAAAACAATGTCTATAAGAGTCATTTCTGATACTATTCTCATACATACTTTTGTATAGTTATGGTAATTTCCTCCATAAGTAACAATGTGGAATTTATTTACTCAATTAACTGGAAGACCAGAGTTGGCAACATGGAAGGTAAGACCTTCAGTGGTGTTGCCATGAGAGTTGGATTCATCGAGACGTTAATAAACCTTAAGCTTTAGAGGTGATCACTTACATGGGCCCCTTTTAAAGCTCTTCACCCAATTTTATATATAAATTTTTGTGTTAATTTTCTTGATGAGGCCCCCACCCCCATAAATTGTTTAGTCTTTAGGCTCCAGAAAATCTGGATCAACACCTGGCTCTGAAATAATTTTTCAGCAAGTCTCCTAGCAATGCATTTCTGATGAGGTCAGCTTTACTCACTGGTGAGCTTGCCTCTGGGTTACAGAAGGGCTTCTGACAGCTAACTGGTTGACATGTCTTCTCATTCATTTCCAGGCAATCACTTCCAAGCATTGTTTATTTTCTGTAAAGTGTGAAACATATGTCCTTCCTTTTATAATGATGAACTGTGTCACTAGTTTCTAGGACAATGTCACCTGCTAATTGATGCAACCCTGGATTTCAGAACCAATTAACTGGAAGAAGAATAGACGTCCCCCAATTGGCTCAGACAAATATAAACTCACCTAGAGAAATGGGGTTGGAGTTAGCTTACCTAGCAAGACATGGGTTATGTAGGAGGTGGAGATGAGGTTTGGAGTTAGCTTACCTAGTGGGACATAAGCTATATAGGAGGGGGCTGATACCTGAACAAAATCCAGATGTAGGCTGGCTTAAATTACTATGGGCCAATGACATACAGGAAAAGCCTTGCTTGGGTGTTCATGGAAAGAAAATTTCTCACCCTTAAAACAGAGCCATGAAAGCCAATCTTTCTCTGTCTGCCTATCTATCTCATCTTGTGGGTATGAACATGGAACTCCTTTAGCTCAGTGGCTGCTTGCTGGCAGTCATTCTACCACCATGAAGGAAATTAAACCAAGCACAAAGCTCACATATAATAAAAGAAAAATCTTAGAAAGAAAAAAAAACAACAGAGAAACAGATCTAGAGCTCTGTTGTTTACTATACTAAATCCACCCAACTTCTATGCTGCCAGTTATGTGGGCCAATAAAAATTATTATCTTTACATAATTTTAAATTCCCTTTCTGCCATTTGCAGAAAAATGTATTCTAATGATAAATTTTTTAAACTTCCAAAATTCTACCTGCACCATCATTCAATTATAATGGAATTAGTCCATTTATTTTCTATGTAGTATTAATTTTCAATTAATACTATGGCCTTCATATTTATATCTTTATTATTATGTTATGCATTTCATCTTGATGCCTTTTAATTCAAAAAAGTAACATCATCATGGCTTGAGTTGAGTTAACCACTAGGTCCCCATAAGAGATACATTTCTCAATTTTATTCTTAATGTAATCAGGGTAAAATCCTCTCCTCCTGACTGTCAATCATAGTGGTAAAATTATTGAACAGATACTAATTTGGTCCTTGCTGTGTGCCGGTTCTGTGTAAAGATTATAGGACATTCGACAGCTAGCACTGGTGATAGCAACAGATAAAAAATAACCCAATACTAAAGGGAGTTGTTGGTTCTACAGGAGCAAGGCTAGAGGAGACGGAGAAAAATAGAAAGCAGTATGGGAAGATAGATAAATACACTGTACCCCTGAGTAACCATCAATGGTCCCTCCTTCTGAGGGTACACAGTGCTCCATAATGAGGAACTAATGAACAATGTTAAGAAAATTCTTCAGAGCTATTGCTATTTCTATAGACACAAAAAATATAGAAAATAGGATTTTTTAAAATCTGCTTTATCACGAAAGAAATTTAAAACAGGACCTTAAAAATAACATTCTCTTAGTAGGTATTTAAATCTTCTGTTGTTGCCTACTTTTTTAGAGAAGAAAAATGGCATTTCGAAAAGGCAACCAAATCTAGAAAGCAAAAGATCACAAAACGGGTTAGCAACAGCTAGACTTCATGATTATTTTTCTAAAAATAGCTACTTGTATTTTAGAAATACACAAAGGGTAATTTAAGAGGCTTTTTTAAAATAATAAAATATATGTCAAGCCCACATTGCAAACCAGATTTAAACTCAGTGAAGTGATCTTTCATACATTATACAGTGGCAATTACCATGTAAATAGATTTTAAATAAAGTGATGTATTATTTAAAACCTCAGTGTTATATAAAGCAAGCATGGGGAAATGTTTGATGTCTATTTTATTTTAAAATCGGCAACCCCCTTCTGCACACAGAAAAAGGACAATGATTGTACTTGATAATTTTAATTATATTTCTCATAATAAAGTACTATAGCCCTATGATTATATATTTCCCCAACATTCCTGGGAAACCTTATATCCCCTATATAATCGTAAGTCTGACATTTTTCCCATATGAAGCCATTCTCTTTTCAGAAATTTTTAAATGAGAATTCCTAGAGAATAAATTTAATTTGAACTGTTATAAATTACCTAAAATAATAAAAATCATGATGAAGGAAAGCCAGAATTCCCTCCAAGATTAGAGAAATTTTTCAAGGTGTCCTTGAAGAAGCAGGTTGGAAGGAACAAGAGGCAGGGAAGAGAAAAGACAGAGAGGGTTACATGAACCCTACAGAGGAAAATGGATCTGACAGACTGAGGCAAGAGCCAGAGTCTGATGACTACGAGGCCTCCTGTCAAATGCGTACCATTTGTACTAGCATCTGAGTGTCTCAGGGGAGCTGAATAAGTGACCACCAATTAAACTTTCAGCCTCATCTGGTCTCTAATTGAGTAGGCACAGAACTTCTTCAATGCTAAGGAGCTGTGGGGTGTCCTTCCCTTCCAGTGACTCTTCATCTGTGTTCCTGCCTTGAGGCTCATTACCCATTTGCCTTACTCCGTTTAGGCCACTCCCATAAATGGAGGGTAAGGGAAGGTGAGGATGAATGGGTTCCTAAATACCCAATGAGTTGATAGTGATGTGGAAAGGAAGATTCCTACACTTTATCTGAGGATAATTAGCTTGACACTTGCCGCCTCCAACTACTTCCCTTCACTAAAGAGTCAGAGGCAAGGAAAAACATATTCTGGAACATACATTATTCAACTCAATGATCTAGTCCCTTCAAAGCAAAAAAATAGATACTCTATTCATTATTTGGAAATTGGGAACATAACTCTCTCTAAGAAGCGTTCAGTTGTTATTTGTCATCTAATAACCCTGCATTCTCCTTGTCTCTTTCTTCTCCTATTCATCATCTAAATTTTCAGTTGAATTCCATCTGTCTTTGTTCCCAATGGTACCCTCCTATCCACTTCATATCAGACTATTTTAATAGCCCACTATCCATTTTCTGGACAAATATTTTACTCAACAAACATTTTTGAGCTTCTACTCTGGAGATCCTGCAGTGAAGAACATGGAGTAGGACCCTGTTCCCACATGACCAAAGTTTTGATCCAGTTTTCTTATGTCACCCTTCCACTTGATTTAACTCTGCATTGCTTCTTAAAGCATATGTAAATACTTCATTCCTGGCAATCAGACCATCATAGACTTACTCGTTTTTATCTCCAAACATTGAACTCCAAATTGTCCACTGAGCAAACTGTAGTTCAGTTGAGAGTGTCAGACATGGGTACAAATTCACATTCTTGCCCTGGACATGGGACTTAGCTTCTCTGAGATTCAGTTTCTCATTTTCTGAACTAGAGGTAATAGTTCTTCTATTATGAAAGTTTTGAAAGACCACAACACCATGACGTTAATAAAATTATTTTGCAAACTATAAAGTACCATATCAAGATTAGTTATTATGTCATATTGCCTTAAGTTATTATGTCAAATTTTCAGATGGAATCCAATTGAAAATTTAGATGATGAATAGAAGTGTGCCCTACCAACATCAGACAAACTATTTCAGAATCATGACTTCCTGACTTCTTCTTTCCACCAAATCTAATGTAACCTAGTATAAATCGAATGACAACTTCAAAATTAATTTCAAGTACTATTTCCTCAATACACATGATAATAGATAACCCCTACCAAAAGCTTACCATGTGCCATAAATTAAACATTTATAATGTACTATTTTGTTTCATCGTTTATACTCTTAGGAAGTAACTATTAAAATTCTTCTTGTACATGAAGAAAGTGAATATTATCTAACTAGAGAAACCTGACTTAATATATAATAGACTCATGAACCAAGTATGGATGGGAATCTCTGGTTCAAGAGTCCCTGATCATAACCAGTACATTATATTTTACTTTTGAGGCCTTCTATTAAATCCCTTCCTCACCTTCTTCTTCATATTATACTCCCCCACTTCTAGATTTCTTTAGTAATGAATTTTTATTCAATTTTTCACTTTACACAGCCTCTACACAGTAAGCTTGATCTACCTGTAATGGTTATCAACTCCTAAAAAGAAGAGGCCATAGATTCTCCTTCATTTTTATTTTACTTCACAGCTCTTATACTTCTCTACATGGAAAGCAACAAAATTAATATATTGACCTTGCCATTACTTGATATTATAAAGAGACCAGATAAAAGAAGAAAATATCAGTCTGATGGTTTCTCAAAAAATTAAAAAGGGATCTACCTTTTGACCCAGCAATTGTACTTCTGGGTATTTATCCAAAGAAAACCAAAGCAATAATTCATAAAGATCTATTCACCCCTATGTTCATGGCAGCACAATTTACAACAGCCAAGATATGGAAGCAACCTAAATGCCCATCAACAAATGATTGGATAAAGAAGTTATGTTTCATATATACAATGGAATATTACTCATCCATTAAAAAAATGAAATCCTACCATTTGCAACAACATGGATGGACCTAGAGGTTATTATGCTGAGTGAAATGAGTCAGACAGAGAAAGATAAATACCATATGATTTCACTTATATGCAGAATCTGAGGAACAAAAAGAACAAACAAATCAAAAACAGACTCACACATATAGAGGACAATCTGGTGATGAATGTGGGGGTTTGGGGAGCTGGGAGAAAGGGGTAGATGGTTATAGAAGGACAAATTAGTAGTCGATAGATGGTCACAGGGATGGGGAGCACAGTATAGGGAATGCATTCAGCGTTAATATAACAGCTAGGTGGAGAGCCAGAGGAGAGAAAAAGCAATTAGGGAGATCATTTTATAAACTATATAAATGGCTAACCAATGTACTATATACTTGAAACTAATAAAATAAAATAATAATAAAAGAATACTGAAATAGCAACACCTAATACTGAAATAACTGAAGAATTAGAATCCAAATGCTTTTTTTTAATTCTCCTTTAATCAGTTATGTTTTGGATTTATTTACATTTGAAAAATGTAACCCTGTATAATTAAGCCAGATCTCCACTAAAATATGTTTCCTGCCTATTCTGGCATGTGTAAGCAGTATATTTTTTGAGTTTTTTAGTAGTGATCCACTTAATGCTAAAATCCTTATTAGTGTCCTGTTAAAATAGACTTGGTGAGAAATTATATTTAGTGTGTTAGTGAAGTTATAACCTATTATGTTATTTATACACCTGATTTTGTAGGGTGTGCTAGTGTGTGTGTGTGATATGATCTGTGTGGTTCCACTTGAAGTTGAGTTACCATTGAATAAGGGATTACTACTGCCCTCAGGAAAAAAAGAGAAATGGTTTTCTTGATTTTTCTTCATTAGGCCTGGAAGATTTAGAAAGAAACATGTTTTTTTTTTAATTGAGCATTAAATTCATAAAAGGGAAATTCTGTATAATACATTTATTTTTAAGTCTTCATGTACATATATACATGATAGCAATTACTCATCTTAATTTAAAAATGTATACAATCTAATCAAGCATAATAAATGAAAGAAAACCCAATTTCACATAATTTAACCTCTCTGTGTTGATTTTCTCAACATTAAAAAGTAGACATTAAATCTCACCTCACAAAGCTATCACAAGAATTCTGTGAAATTTAAAATACAATAAATAGTGATTCCTTGGTTTCTTATGACTATTCTTCCTCCCCCCCAAAAATTTGTTTTTAAATCACCATATTGAGACAAAGAATAATGTTGAAAATTGCAAATAAACAGTTACTTTTCCCTTAGAAAAGTGCAAAACAAATAAATTAATATACTCATACATGACCTTAACCAGTACTCTTCCATGAAAATATGACTACCCTTAACAATCTAAAAGTCATTGATGTCTCTAGGGGAGGAAAAGAAAAGATCGTATTTAATAGAGCAGTACAAACGGAACAACCTTGTGAGACAAGATTTTTAGAGTCAGCAGATAGGTTCTCAGTTTATTTCACTTTATTCCTTCTCCTTCGTCCTACCATAGAATATTAAGAACAAATACTAGGAACTGAGACTCAGAATTAAAATACATACATAAAGATCAATGAATATAATTATTACAAATGTCACTTTGTGATACCATTTACCTATCAAATTTTCTTAGTCCCTAGACTATGACTAAGAAAACGGGCATTAACTAATAATTAGCCAAAAAACCTTTTAGTGAGTACTTGCCCTGCATTAATAATCATCCTAAGCACTGTGAGACATAGAGAAGTATTAGCCAGAGTTAAATACAGTGAAATAAACGCAATGAATTTCCATTCAACTCAACACACATGCAGGGAGACAGTGTTAATTTCCATGGAAGCTCTAAAGCCAAGCTGACACTACCCTTGCCTTTAAGAAGTATCTGTCCCAATAAAGAATTGTAGGAATGCTATTTGGCATCGGTTAGAAGTACTATAGATTTTAAAAAGAAAAAGCTATTACTGAGCCCAAATGGGATTTTGTAATATCTCATTACATAAATGGGAATTTAGTTTTACTTTAAGAGATGGTGATATTTGAATGAAGAAGATAGAGTATGGTAACAGGTTATCATGGAAAAGTGAAAAAGAAGAATGGATCTATTGGTATCCTCCTAACTGCTGACAACTCCTTCCAGAAAGATTACGTAAGAAAAAAAAGATTGTGTAGAAATACTTAGTGATTTGATAGAAAGTATGGTCATGGTTTGGTTGGTTGGTTTGTGTTTTTTTTCTGGAAGCCAGATTTCACTGGCTAAAGAGTAATATTTGTCCATGACTGCCATGACCACTTGTGCTCTGACAAATCTAAGTATTCATAAAAAAAAACTACCTATGTGAGCCAATATCTGATTCCAGAAATGACTCCTTATCAGAAGACCTGTCACTTTAATTGGTCATCCATCTTTCAGAATACACCAACTTAGTTAAGATGCATTATATGATTTTAGAATATGGCTGCTATCTAAAGTTGCTTTATGTTTGACTATATCCATGTATTCTGACCTTCAACACTGTACAATCATTTACAGAAAAATATATTGTTTTCACAAGAAAGCATAGTGCAGATTTTAAATGACTAGAAATGTAAATTATCTCTGTATTTACTCTTAATCATTTTCATTAGTGAATACAATAGAAGACTAGATAAAAAAATCTGACAATATAATTGTGAACAAAAATTCTTGTAGACCTTTTTAATATGGGTCATGCAGGAAGTCACCAAAAGATCTATCAAAAAAAAAAGATAGTGGAAATAAACAAAGACCACCCAGATGAAAACAAGCAAATATTATTTATTCAGAGCTTGCTATAGCAAGGCAGTCACTATCACTTGCATTTGACAGACTCAAAAGGAGGCAGGGGAGTGGGAAAGCTTTATAGTGGAAAAATGGAAGGCTTCAGGTAGCACTGATTGGATGTTGTTGACATGGGGAAGCTGGAGGTGAGCTAATTAAAAGTAGGGTATCCTATTGGATAGGTTAAGGGAGTATATTTAGCATTCTTTGCTTGCTCCTGAGTTGCAAGTGGGGACAAAAATGAAAGAAGCCAGTAGTTATTGACAAACTCATGACCATTTGGGGCCAATTGCTGCAGAGGCTGTGGTTTGACTTTCTGGAATAGTTACTCTGGAGGTTTTGGGTCAGAGGCCCATTTTTACATATAATCTGGCCATTGTCCCTTTGTATATTCAGTCTCTCAACCATGAGTCTCAAATTACTTGGACTTAATGTTATAAATAGAACCTTACTTGGGTGAAAAAATATTGTGATACCTTCATCTTGGTATGATATTTTCTTCCATTCAATAATGTCAACAGTTATAAGCCCCTATTATGTGAAAGGCAGAATCTAATCACTAAATCTTTCTCAAATCTAACACCATGAAATGTCAGCATTATGGCAAATTACTATACAATATGCTTGTTGAAGCAAATAAAAACCTGACACCAACAATTTGTCCATTTAATTAAAAAATATATATATATATATCATGATATAATATACTAATATAACAACATTTTTATTTTCCATTATAAAATACTTTCGTTTCCTTAGGGGCAAAAAAATTCAAGGCAAAAAGATAATATTTCACAGCTTAAAATAATTCCTTATGTACAGTACTTCTCTGAGATAACTGTGAATGAGAAATCATTCCCATTTGAAAATTGAGAAAAATGAGGATTAAAGAACCATACTGACTTGCCAAAGATCTAGATAGAATTAATGTTATAAATTAGATTTCCTGAATTCTAGGTCCGTGTTATTTTCTCTACACTATATAATTGCTGAGGTGAATACAATTTTATCAGCCCTTTAATAATTTCAAACATGAAAGAGAAAAAAATACCACCAATAACATACCTGCCATGACAAGCAAATAAAATGCTAATGAAATTATACACAACAATGACTTTTGCTTTCTCTTCTCCTTACCCTCCCAATCACAAAGTAGAACTGAGTGAAAGAATGACTATCAATCCATGCTGTAGAGTAGAAAAAATAGTAATCTTGACTACAGAGAAGGAGATTGAGGAATTAACAAGAACAGGGAAGTGGTGAAAGAAGAAGTTTTAGAAGGAATAAGTCTACATAATTGGAGTATGATCAAAACTTTTTACAGAGGGCTGTTTGAGGAAACATCTTATTCCAAAGCTAAGTCGAAGAAAAATATCTACACACTTTTTTGTGTCATAAAGTAAGAAAATTCTCAAAGAATGACGAGAACAAGTCTAAAAGAAATAGAAACTGGCGTCAATAGACTTCCACTGACAAAATCTGGAGCAATCTGATATTAATAATTATAAGAATGGCAACAACAACATTAATGGTTATAATCCATTAAGTAAAGTAAGAAGTAATGGTAGTAGATAGAGAGGGATGGGGGAAGGTGCAGTGTCTTCTTATTGTAGAATATCAACTAATAAATATAGCAAGAATGATAAAGTCAATCTTTTTAGCAATTATATTTATAATTAATTTAAATAAAATATCAGTGGATGCTAAAATTAATAGATAAAATTTTGAAAGGGAACAGGATACTCAAACATATTATCTATTACTTACTAACTACAAATGGGAATATAGCAACCATACCATGGAAAAGCCTGACAGGCATCACCATATCTAAGTGATCAAAATCAACATCCCCAATAATTAGACAAACCAATACCGTGTGCTGCCTGATACGTTGCACTAATAAAAACACAACATCTCATGTGTAGTATTCCTGTCAAGAATGTATAATCTAAATATAATCTGGAGGAAATTTTAGACAATCCAAAATTGAAGGACATTCTACAAAATAACTGGTCTTAACTCTTCAAAATGTCAATTCCATGAAAGATAAATAAAGCCTTTGGAACTGTGCAAATTAAAGAAGCCAAAGAAATATGACAACTAGATACAAAATCTGATCCTGGATTGGATCCTGGACAAGTAAAAAAGTTGCTATAAAAGACATTATTGGAACAATTGGAATGATTTAAAAAATAATGCAGTTTAGATAATACTATACTATCAATGTTGAATATCCTGATTTTGATCACTATACTATGATTATATAAGATGATATTTTTGTTCGTAAAAACCACATAACAAAATGTGAAAAGTTTAAGAGAAATGAGGAATGATGTCTATAAATTACAAATAGTTCAGAAAAAAATTAAATAGATAGATAGTATAGGTATAAAATTTCTATGATTAATATATATATTTCTCTATATATCTTTGTCTCTATCTCTATATCCATCTATATATTTATCTATACATAGACAGAAAGATTAATCATGAGTATCAGACTATTAACAGAGAATTTGGGCAAAGATAAAGGATATATAAAAGTTATTTGTACTACTTTTACCACTTTTTGATAGTTTGAAATTATTTCAAAATTGAATGTTAGAGTAATAATAAAAATTGCAAAATAAAACTTTTTCACAGCAAAGTTAACCTTCTGTTAACAGAGCTCCTGAACTTTATTAAACTAAATGTCTTTCCCCTTCTCCAACTTTATGATCTTCTAATAATAGAGTCTTCCTCTCAAATCATTTCTATCCTGTTAGTTCTAAAGAGGGATAGGTTACTGGAATCTAAAGTGATCCACTGAAAGATTCTCCGAAGTCTGTGTGTGAGCAGGTAATAGGAGAGCTGTACTACTCCTTTCTTCCACTAGAGGGACACAGCAATGGGGCTATTGTACTACGCGTATTATGGTAATTTACCTGAGTTGTAATTAACTTATTTTTTTTTATTCGTTTTGCTTACCATTCTGAAAGCTAGTCCTCTAAACTCATGATCCTCATTTTCATATCTATATTTTTCCTGTATCTATCTTATCTTAATCTTACTCATCATTTTCACCTCTTTCTCAGATATATACCAAGTAAAAAAAAAAGAGAGAGAGAGAGACCAAAATTCATTTAGTCATTCAGCAAACATCAGGGTGTTCTATTAAACTTTGGTAGCTATATATCTCCTTCCTTACTCCTTCCATATCATATGGTATAAGAGTGAAAGCAAGTCTCAGAACAAATGTTGCTATAGCTATAAAAGTTTGTTCACAAGCAGATATGGCTAAGAAAAGGCTCACTCTGACGAATAACTCAAATTGATGGCATTAGAATGTTGAGCTTACTATAATCTCATCTTTTTTTGTGAAAGGCTATTGGCCTATAACATTGGTAACTACCAGTCACCTATTTGAATTCCCTCTTCCTCTTCCTCTTCTCCCTTCTCTCTCTCTCTCTCTCTCTCTCTCTCTCTCTCTCTCTCTCTCTCTCTCTCTCTCTCTCTCACACACACACACACACACACAGACGCTATGTGCTCAGCATGTTTTGGGATGGGGAGGAGAGAGAAAGAAGTAGTTCTTAGAAAACAAACCTCCCCCAAAATGTAGGTTAAAACATTCATTCATTCAACAATGATGCGGATTGCCTCCTATATGACCAGCCCAGCACTTAAATTTTCTTAGAGCAGGGTTTGGCAAACTTTCCTGTAAATGTCCAGAAGTGAAATATTTTAGGCTTTACAGGTTCTATGCCTTCTGTTGCAACACCTCAACTCTGCCCTGGCAGCCAAAAAGCAGCCATACACAATAAGGAAATGAATGGATAGGGCTATCTCCAACAAAACTGCATTTATAAAACAGGCGGCAGGCCACAGCTGACTCCTTCCTGTATTAGAGTGTTAAGACAAAGTCAGACACTGGGAATATCCTAGAGACGAGTTGAAATAGATTGGGCTTTCCTCAGGCTCCTCATACTTTACCCATTGTGCTTTTTCCCCATCCTGGTTCCCTGTTCTTGTAAATGCCATGTGCCCTCTACAAAACTGAACCAAAGCAGAACACTTTAGAATGACAGGGATCCATAGCAAAGTAGATGATCTATGTAAAGGAATCTGCTTCACTTGCTTGCTCAAAAAGTTTGATCTCGCCTCTATATTTAACTACATTATCTCCATTATCTCCTACATTATCAGAGCTAAATAGATTCTCTTTAAAGAATAGAAAATACCTTTGTGTGTTTTATTTTATTAATAATTAAAGACTGCAAATATGTATGTTTAACAGCTTGCAAAATTTGTTCTCACGCATAACAACTTTGTCAAATAGACAAGGTTGGTAGCATTGTTCTTAAATAGATTATAAAACTGATGCCCTGAGACATTCAGAAATCTGCAAGTTTCCAAAATTACAAAACTAGCTTGTCTTCAGCTCTTTCCACTATAAAATATTGTCAAGCTCACTCTAGAGACTAAAGATAAGCTCAATGGAATCAAAAGTTCAGAACCTCTCATCCTCTAGAACCATGATGAAATCAGAAGTCAGAAGAGAAAATGTCAAAAATCAAGACCTGGGAAGAGCAGAAGACATAAAATCTAATTGTTTCTTTTGTCTAACCATGGCTTGCTTTCAGTCATTCATGGCAATATCTTTAGAGTTTTGCTTATGATAAGCTTTCTCCTTAGAAGAGGACAGGGTACTGTACAAATGAAAAGTCTCAATCTTTATTCTCCAAAGCAAAGAATACAAAACACAAGTTGATTTAAAACCAAAAAGAAACAAAAGAGTCATTACTATTGTAAGATAATATTCAAAATGTTTCTGAAAATTTTAAAGACAAAATAAAGACATTGGACTTTTTAACTAAGAAAAAATAACTCTGGAGAAAAATATTTTATAATTGGTTCAATCATGCAATTATACTCTCCAAAGATTATAGGGATTAAACAGTTTTCTTCCAAAAAAAAAATAACCTGTAAGGTAAGTAAATTAGGTATTCAAAAATATGGTTTCTGTATCTCTTATGGTCTAAAGATATTCAAGCCAATAAATCACATACTTTCAACTCATTAATAAAATCCCCAATTGCATTCAGTGTAGTGTTTATTAAAGAAAGTTGGGTTTTATTGAAATATTTTCCAAAGATTTTAATTTAAAATGCTACATAAAATGTTATCCTTCCATCGTCTAGAACATAATATTATCATTGTAGAGGTTCTAATTTATTAATCATATGAGGGATCTTCAACCAACTATTCATTATCAATCAAAAGACTGGAAACTATTGATTAGTGGATATTTTGAAAATCAGAAGTATACATGCATTCTCTCAAAAAAAATCAGACCATTCCTCATACTTCTTTTAAGCTTTCCAAATTGTCTTTACATATTTTGTATGCACTTGCATTGTGTTCCTGTTCTGATAACCTGGATTATAGTCTAAAACAAACATAGCTATTTGCCTCATTGGTAAGACATCATATTGCTTGACTTGGTAATCTTTTTAGGATCCAGAGGTATGGCTTCAATCTAGGGATTTGGGTACAGTGATTTTTCTCCAAAAAAAAAATGCAAACTTGCATTGGATCAAGACTCCTAGAGGAAGAAATACCACAAAAGCTATGAGAGGTCAAAAATGCTGTCCATGCAATTTTAGATATGTCCTTTCCCCTTGCCCCAAATTTTTAGCTGCAATAAAAATGTTTTTAAAGGCAGACCAAAAAGGAGACTTTCACAAAAAAAAATGTATTGTGAAGTTTTTTCTGGTTTAAAGAATTATTTTTCGATTGGTACAGCTACAATGGAAAATAGTATGGAGGTTCCCAAAAAATTAAGAATTACCATATGACCCAGCAATCTTTCTTCTGTGTATCTACCCAAAAACTTTGAAAAGATTTGTCTGCAAAGATATATGCATCTTGATGTTCATTTGAGCAACGTTCTTGGTGCCTAAGACATGGGAACAACAGAAATGCCTTTCAATAGATAATTGGATAAAAAAGATGTAATACATATATACAATGGACTATTACTCACCCATAAGAAAAGATGAAATATTAACATTTGAGACATGGGTGGATTTTGAGATTATTGCGCTAAGCAAAATAATCAGACAGAAATAGTTGAAAACCATATGATTTCACTCAGATGTGGGATATAAAACTGAACGCAACAAACGAACAAGACAAACAGAAACTCATAGACACAGACAACAGTTTAGTGGTTACCAGAGGGAAAGAAGGGTGGGGCTAGGTAGATAAGGGTAAAGGGAGTCAAATATATGGTGACAGAAGATTTGACTTTGGGTGGTGAACACACAATGCTGTATACAGATGATGTATTATTAAATTGTATACTTGAAATGTATATAATTTTATTAACCAATGTCACCCCTATAAATTTAATAAAAAATATTTTTCAAAGTGATCTTTATTAGACATTCACCTAAGTACAATTATTTTACTCAAATACTCTAGTGTCTTATGGTTTACAAATGCTTTCATACAGATCCTCGTTTGATGCTCGCAGCAACACTGTATTATTAGATTCTTTTACCAAATGAGAAACTGAGGCTTAAAATGGTTAAAACAAAAAGCTCTGACAGAGGTAACAGGATTAGCAAGGTGCTGAGCTGGACCTGGAAGGTAGAGGATTCATTTACCTTGATTTGTGTGATTAAATTGAACGTGAAAAAGGTCAAGCACATTAAATCTGCCTCAAAACCAAGAGTATCAAGCAGGTTAATTCTCCTTTGCTAACTCTGATTGAATCATAATGGCTCTCTAGACTAGAGGTCATCAAACTGTGGTCTAAAGGTAAGCCACCTGTTTTTTTAACTAATATTTTATTGGATCATAGTCATGCCTATTTGTTCATATAGTGTCTAGATCTGAGTTTGTATTACAAATTGCACAATGTCAGAGTTGAATAGTTGCAGTAGGTACGGTGTTGTCCGCAAACATAAAATATCTGACCATTTAACAAAAAGTTTACTGCTGAAAGAGAATTATACTTAGTCTTCATGATTAGTTATCATTATTTGCCATAGACACGGAAAGAAGGAAATCCTTACCTTTACATCGCCATAGATAAAAATGTCACTTCGATTAGGCTGGCTCTTTCATTTGCTAGGTATTCTCTTTCTGCTCCTGTGTTACGTCATCAGATTTGCAGTTTCAGAAACTTAGTCTATTAGGTTCACTTGGCAGTGATAAAGCCTACTGATTCGATTCATGCTAACGCATCAAAACCACATCTTCTGATTGGTTAATTCTAGTAAGGATTGATATAGATTGGAAACCTCATTCCAATTTTATGATTGTCAAGTGTTCATATCTATAACATAGTCGATTGCAATTTCTATTTGGTGTCATATACTTCTCTAGTTTCTCTTCAATTAAAAAAAACAGAATCCTCCAATGAGTCCATGTTTACCACAGTTAAGAACCCCCTTTTCACAGGCCTTTTATTATCCAAGCAAAGGAGTGGGAGACTCCTAGATGCAGTACTACTAGGCATTTAATAAAAACACATTGATATAAAGTATAGCCTCCTAGATAAAAAGGCAAGACTCCATTGAGATCCCAGGACTCACTCTAGCAATAGTCTTTCAATTAAGCAACCAGAAGCAAGGCGTTTCTGAGTGAGTGGCAGTTTTAAGGAGCTATTTTTTGAGAATCAATGTTTTGCTTGCACTTCTATTCAAACAAGCTTTCTTGTGTATCAAATCCACAGTTTGTTGGAGGAAGTGACCATTTTTTTCTCCATGCACTAATGGCATAACAACGCTACCTTGCATGTTAATAACATCCTGCTATTGATAAACTCAAAGCCTTTTCAGAGATAATTATCTATTTTTATCAGCAAAACACTCCTCAGAGAAAAGAAAGCATAGAAAAGGCACTGCTAATCTATTGTTACAGATTAAGAGACTGAGACATGCAATTATTTAATAACTCATTTTGTTTCACAGATTTTCATTCAAGTAAACCAGGTAACTATGACTTAATGTAAATTTCATAGTACCCATGTATAACCTTTCCAGTAGCTTGGACTGAGTTGCACTCATAATATATTTTTTGAACAACAAATACAAAAGTAGAAATTATATATAATATATAAATATGTTATAATTAAACTATATATATTATTTTATTTTCTTTAATTCTTTAAGTTTATTGGGGTAACATTGGTTACTACAATTATGTAATTTTCAGGTGTACATTATATTTCGACATCTGTATATTCTAGTGTGTGTTTACCTCCCAAAGTCCAGTTTCCTTTAGCTGTCATACATTTGATCCCTTTTACCCACTTCACTCTCACCCTAACCCCCTATATTTGACACTCTTTACCCTTCTACCCACCCCCATTCCTCCTTCCCCTACCCCCTATTTTCTGGTAAGCATTAGTCTGTAGTCCATGTTCATGAGTCTCTGTTTGTTTGTCCTGTTCATTTGTTGCTTTTAAGTTTATATCCCACATATAAGTGATATCATGTGATTTTCAACTTTTTTCTGTCTAGCTTATTTCACATAGCATGATTATCTTGAGATCCATGTATGTTGTCGCAAATGGCAGTATTTCATCTCTTCTTATGGCTGAGTCATATTCTATTGTAGATATGTACTACAGCTTCTTTAGCCAATCATCTATCATAGGACACTTCAGTTGCTTCCACGTCCTGGCCACAGCAAATAATGCTGCTATGGATATCGGTGTGCAAATCTCTTTTCGTATACGGGTTTTCAAGTCTTTGGGGTAAATACCCAGTATAGGAATTGCTGGATCATATGGTAGATTAATTCTTAGTTTTTTGAGGAACCTCCATACTCTATTCTATAGTGGCTGTATCAATTTGCAGTCCCACCAGCAGTGTATAAGGATCTCTTTTTCTCTGCATCCTCTCCGACATTTGTTATTAATTGTCCTGTTGATTATAGCTATTCTAACAGGTGTGAGATGATATCTCATTATGGTTTTGATTTGCATTTCCCTAATAGCTAGTAATGTTGAGCATCTTTTCATATGTTTGTTGGTCATTTGTATGTCCTCTAGGGAGAAGTTTCTGTTCAGTACATCTGCCCATTTTTTGTTTTATGTTTTTGGCATTTTTTGTCAAAAATTATTTGCCCATATAAATATGGGTTTACTTATGGACTTTCAATTCTGTTTCACTGGTCTGTGTGTCTGTTTTTCTGCCATTACCATGCCATTTTGATTACTATTGTTTTGTAGTATAATTTAAATTGGATGAGTGATACCTCCAGCCTCATTCTTTCTTCTCAGAATGGCTTTTGCAATTCGGGGTCTTTTGTGCTTCCATACAAATCTAATGATTTTTGTTCTATTTTTTTTAAATGCCAATGGGGTTTTGATGGGGATTGCATAAATCTGTATAATGCTGTGGGTGATAGCATTCTACAGATCGGTGATGGTCATTTTAACTATGTTGATTATTCCAATCCAAGAACATGAAATATCTTTCCATTTCTTTGTATCTTCTTTGATTTTTTTTAATAGCGTCTTGTAGTTTTCATTATATAGGTCCTTCACATGTTTCGTTAAATTTATTCCTATGTATTTTATTCTTTTTGGTACAATTGCAAAAGGAATTATGTTTTCCACTTATATTTCTGACACTTCATTATTAGAGTATAGGAATGCTATGGATATTTGAACGTTGATTTTGTATCCAGAAACTTTACTATATTTGCTTATTGCTTCTAGTAGTGTTCTTGTAGAGTCTTTAAGGTTTTTAGAGAATCATGTCATCTGCAAATAGTGACAGTTCGACTTTTTCATTTCCTATTTGGATGCCTTTTATATTTTTCTCTTGTCTGATCTCACTTGCTAGGACCTCCAACATTATGTTGAATAATAGTGGTGATAGGGAACAGCCTTGCCTCATTCCTGATGTTAGAGGGAAGGTTTTTAGTTTTTCACCATTAAGTATAATGTTGGCTGAGGGTTTGTCATATATGGCCTTTATTATTTTAAGGTACTTTCCTTCTATACTGATGTTGTTAAGTGTTTTGAGCATAAATGGATGCTGTATCTTGTCGAAGGCTTTTTCTGCGTCTATTGATATGATCACGATTCTTATTTTTTAATTTGTCTATGTGGTGTATCACATTAATTGATTTGCATATGTTGAACCATCCCTGTGCCCCTTTAATGAAGCCCACTTGATCATGGTGTATAATCTTTTTAATATGTTGCTGTATTCGGTTCGCGTATCTTATTTAAGATTTTTGCATCTGTGTTCCTGAGAGATATTGGTCTGTAGTTTTCTTTTTTTGTGTTATCTTTACCATATTTTGGTATCAGGGTAATATTGGCCTCATAAAACGAGTTGTGAAATATTGCCTCCTCTTTAATTTTTTGGAAGAGTTTGAGGAGAATAGGTATTAAACCTTCGAATGTTTGGTAGAATTCACTGGTGAAGCCATCTGGTTCTGGAATTTTACTTTTTGGTAAGTTTTTGATAATTGTTTCAATTTCCATACTGCTGATCAGTCTATTTAGATTTTCCAGTTCTTCAGTCAATCTAGGAAGATCGTATTTTTCTAAGTACTGGTCCATTTCTTCTAGGTTATTAAATTTGGTATTATATATGTTTCATAGTATTCTTATATAATCTTTTGTATTTCTGCAAATCAGTCATAATTTCCTCTATTTTATCCTTGATTCTGTTTATTCATGTCCTTTCTCTTTTTTCTTTAGTGAGTCTAGCCAAGGGTTTGTCAATTTTATTAACCTTCTCAAAGAAGCAGCTCTTTGTTGTATTTATTTTTTCTATTTGTTGTGGTTGTTTGTTTTCAATTTCATTTATTTCTGCTCTAATTTTGATTATTTCTTTTTTTCTGCTGACTTTAGGCTTCATTTGTTCTTTCTTTTCTAATTTTTTAAGATGAAGCATTAGGTTGTTTATTTGGGCTTGTTCTTGTTTTTGAAGATAGGACTGTAATGATATGAACTTTCCCCTTATGACCGCTTTTGCCATGTCCCAAAAGTTTTGATATGTTGTACTATTATTATCATTTGTTTGTATGTATCTCTTAATCCCTCTTTTTATTTTTTCTGTGACCCAGTTATTCTTCAGTGACATGTTGTTTAATCTTCATGTATTTGTGGTTCTTCCTGATTTCTTGCTGCAGTTGATCTCGAGTTTTAAAGCATTATGATCAGAGAATATGGTTGGTATTATTTCAACCCTCTTCTATTTGTTGAGGATATCTCTGTGTCCCAGCATGTGGTTGATTCTTGAGAATGTTCCACAGGCACTAGAGAAGAATGTATAAGCAGCTGTTTGGAGACAGAAGGCTCTGTAAATGTCAATTATATTCCGTTGGTCTAATGTGCCATTTAAGGATGCTATTTCCTTAAATTTCTGTTTGGATGATATGTCCATGTCTGACAGTGAGGTATTTAGGTCCCCTACTACGATAGTGTTTTGGTCTGTTTCTCCCTTTAGTTCTGTTAGTAATTGCTTTACATATTTTGGGGCTCCCTGATTAGGGGCATAGCTATTAATAAGTGTTATGTCTTCTTAGTGCATGATTCCTTTTATCATTAGGAAGTGTCCCTCAGTATCTTTCTTTACCTTTTTTTAATTTTGAAGTCTATTTTTTCTGATATTAGTACTGGTACTTCTACTTTTCTCTGAATGCAATTTGCTTGAAATATCATTCCCCACCCTTTCGCTTTGAGTTTTTATTTGTCTTTGGAGCTGAGATATGTCTCCTGGAGGCAGCATATGGTTGGGTTTTGTTTTTTGATCCATTCTGCAACTCTGTGCCTTTTTATTGGTGAGTTCAGTCAATTTACATTTAAGGTGATTATTGAAATATAAGGTCTTCTTATAGCCATTTTATCTTATGCTTCCTGGTAGCTCAGTGTTTCTATTGCTTCCTTGTCTTTGTGTTTCCGTTTTCTTTATTTTGGTTGGCTTTTGTGGTTTTTCCCTCTGGTTCTTCCTGCTTTATGTTATATACTTCAGTTCTGAATCTTCTGTGTATGGTTACCATAATGAATAGGTAAAGGATAGTTATATATATAAAGTTGTCCATTTTCTTCTGAGCTTGCTTTATCTCCATTCCCCTTTGTAAATTTGAATCTTTGAATCCTCTGCTTTTCAGTCATTGCTGTCTCCATTTGTCCCTATGTGTTTTTGAACGTTCATTACTATATTGCTATAGCAAATCTCCTCTTATTTTTAAGCTTATAATGCCCTGTTCCTAGTAAGAATTGCATTCCTCTGCTTATATCAGCCTGCTAGTCACCTTACTCCGATTTAAGTGTGTGTTTTTTTGTCATTTTGTTTCAGGTGAGCTGACCCATTTCAGTATTTCCAGTAGTGCAGGCCTCATAGTGGAGAATTTCCTCAATTTTTGTAAGAAGAGCTTAGCTGGATACATTATTCTAGGCTGGTAGTTCCTTTCACTTAATAGTTTAAATATTTGAATCCATTCCTTTCTGACTTGTAAGGTTTGCGCTGAGAAGTCCAAGGATAAATCTAATGGGTTTTCTTTTATAACACTGTTTTCTTCTACCTGGCTGCCCTGAGAATTCTGTCTCTGTTGTTGATTTTTGATAATTTTAACACAATGTATCTTGGCGAAGGCCTTTTGGGGTTGAAATAATCCAGTGTTCTGTTGACTTCTTGAATTCCTAGCTCCAGCTCATTCTTTAGATTTGGGAAATTCTCGTCCACTATTTGTCTGAAAATGCTTTCTAATCCCTGCTCCTTTTCCTTGCCTTCGATAATTCCCATTATTCTTAGGTTTCTCTCCTGATGGTATCAGCTAGTTTTTGAATTTCTTTCATTATTTTTTCATTCTTCGGTTTCTCTCTTCTTCCTTCTGATTTATTTCTAGATTTTTGTCTTCAATATCACTGATCCTTTCCTCAATTTTTTCGACTCTATTTCCCAAGTTTGCAGTGAGTGTTTTTTTTATATATCCAGAAGATATATTAAGTACTTTTTGAGGGTTTCAATCTCCTTGCTCTGTTCATCTAGGTGTTTTTTTCTTAAATTCCTGAAATCATCAATATGTCTCGTTTCAGAATTCATTGAGTTTTTTCAGAAGTACCATCCTGAATTCTTTGTCATTTCAGTTGCATATTTCTATGTCTGTAAGCTTGTTTTCTGGAGATTTTTCTCTTTCTGAGATGCTTTGTCACTTTGGTTGCTCATGGTGTTTAATGGACTATTTCTCAGCCTGAGTTTTAATGGAAATGTATTCTGCTTTTTTCCCAGAAAAAAAAAATGATTTATTATATAATGGTCTCTCTTTAGCCTGTTGCAAAGAAGGCGCTTTTCTTTTACTTTCCAGCAGGTGGTATCTAAGCCTCTTGGACCTCGTCATTATATAAAGCTTTAAAAATGCCTTTTTATTTTCTGATAGATATTAATCATGCTTGCTACCTTCAGTTTCAGCCTTGTCAGTGTTAGCAACAGTTTTGGTAATGTTTGCTCAGTTTCCCCTGGGGCTCCGCAGTTTTCAGTCTCGGAGGGTATGGGGGGAGGGGCCCCCCAGATTGCAGGTTGGGGGCTGCAGTTCAGATTCGGTTTTGCAACCACTGCTGGTAAAAATCAACTCATGTTTTTCTGCTTTTCTGTTTTCTGCTCTGATGACTGGGCACTGCTACCAGCTGCGTGGAACTCACAACGCTCCCAGGCAGGGCTGTTCAGGAAAGTTGCTGCACCTTCTTCCCTTCCATTCCTCCTGCAGGGAGCTCTGCTGGCCACAAGAGGCAGCTTCTTTATTTCCCTCAGTCCACCACCAAACACCCAGGGTTCCGACCTGTGACAGCTCTTATGTGCAGATCCCAGGCTCAGAAATACTGGTGTGCAGTTTAGGTGTTTTTTTTTTTTTTTTTTTTGCTGAGTTTTAGATATTCAGCTTATTGTTGTTTCAAAGGGAGAGATCTGGGGATGTCTCTCCAGCATGTTTCAAAAAAATTTATTATTTTGAATACGTATAATTTTATGTGTATACATATACTCAAGTACCTTTTGTATTTTTGCTTTATTTCTCCAAGTTAAAAGGTATATCAAATATTCTTTCATCCTTTTTTATTATTGCTGGTTTTGATTTTCTCAATTAAACAAAATAAACATGACAAATTAGTTTTATAAAAAACTAAAATTTTTCACTTTAAAAATTTGCTAAGATGTCTTTCTATAAGCTCAGTACATATGTATTTTTCATACTTGACAACTCAGAATTTACCTCTATATATGATTTCCCCAAGAAAATGAGTTACCAACTATAGCAAGCAACAAATGTCTACATAGTTTATTGCTTAAATGCACATCAAAGTTCCTGTTACCAGACATGTATAATATGTATAGCATATGCGGATAAAAGAACATAGAGTATTGGAACTACATAGAACTGAGATTCTTTTCTTTTTTCTTTAAGTTTATTTTTTTATTAAATTTATTGGGGTAACATTGGTTAATAACATTATGTAAATTTCAGGGGTTTTGTATGGGACCACAAAAGACCCCAATAGCCAAAGCAATCTTGAAAAAAAAGAACAAAGCTGGAGGTATCGCACATCCTGACTTCAAACTATACTACAAAGGTATAATAATTAAAAACAGCATAGTACTGGCAGGAAAATGAACACATAGACCAATGGAACAGAATTGAGATCCCAGAAACAAACCCACATGTATAGAGGCAACTAGTTTTCAGCGAAGGAGATAAAAACATATAATGGAGAAAGAAAAGCGTCTTCAATAATTAGTGTTGGGAAAACTGGAAAGCCACATGCAAAAGAATGAAACTAGGCTGCTATCTGACACCATACACAGAAAATAACTCAAAATGGATTAAAGACTTGAATAAATATAAGATCTTAAATGATAAAATACATAGAAGAAAACAGATTCCCTCTTCTTAAAGATGAGTAGCCTGAAGCTTAAAGAAGTGATCACTGTGTGAGTGAAATAGGCTGGGTCAAGCAATAATGCCATAGGGGAAAAGGTATCTCTTGCTAGGACACAGAGGGAAGGAAACTGAATAAAAGCAACACTGGAAGGAAGTATATCCTTTGGGAACATAACCCTAGATAAGAGGCAAGAGCATGGAATCTAGTCCCAATTTGTTAACAACTAGTAATTTCTATACTTTCCATGCAATTTTGCTTGTCAGATGGATATTATTCTACCAGTATATTCAGTTTCAGGGGGTATAGATGTCAGTATGGTTTAATGGAATGTGGGTAAGCCCTTGCTGCTCAAGAATCTGGGACCAACCCCCTTGAGATTCATATCACTAACTGCCTTGGTCTTCCTTATGTCAGCTTCCTGCCATTTGCAGAATTGGTTTATGGAGTTTGCCTTTCCAGTACCATCTGAAACCCTGTGTTCAAGGATACTGAGTTATGAACTCTGAAGTCAAATGACATATATGTATATATATTGGATAACTTGTGTATATATTAAATAAGTTTGTCAGCTCCTGGAGTGTGGAATACTATTTCACGTCATTGAAAAACATGAATGAGACAACTGGGAACCTATGAGAAAAATGAAATAAAAGCGGATCCTGGAGATAAAAATAAATTCCAATCAAAAAATATTGTAATGCAAAAATTAAAACAGTAGCAATGGTAGAAGAAAAAATAGTATACATTTCTATATTGTTAGGATGGAACACATAATAAACTTTTTTGAAAGACTAATGATTATGAAAAGGAAGGAAAGGCAGAGGAAGGGAAAAAAAGAAAAAAAAAGAAAAATATCTATATAATAAACTAAGAAAATCATTTATCCCATACATGACAGGATTAGTAGTTTTAAAAATTCAAACATTTCTTATTAAGTAATAATTAAAAATAAAATATAAAAGTAATTTTCATGTGAAAATAACTAATATGCATTTAAAATAAATACATATTTTTTTTAATTTTAAGGCTCACTGAGAATGAACCTTCCCTGATACCTCATACCAAGTCAATTCCCATGTTTCATATTTTCAGGTCATCTTATACACTTCTTTTTTTTTCCACAAGAGAAAATAACCAAATTTAATTACATATGTATATATGGGAACCCCACATACGTGAGAGAGTCAGAGACCCCACATAAATGAGGTATATATGGCTTTCTGAGCTAAGAATGAGATAAGGTGCCTTGGGGCTTCAGAGGGTAGGAAGGTCGTTGCAGAATAAGAGGAGCAGATGTACATTAAATAGTAGTTGGCCCACCATACAGATAGATCAAAAAAGGTTATCTATGATATCTCTTATGATAAGCAAGGTCCCTAATTTAAATTCTCCTAAGTAGTTAAAGGGGGAGCAAAATTTTCTCTTGAGTTCCCAGGGTCTCAGTTGTCTTTAGCTCAAAATAATCTTCATACTACAAAAGTACATGCTGGGGTGACTCATTCTGGATTCCTACAGTGTTAAAAGAAAATCTGATAAGCAACCCCCTGAGTCTAAGTGGAAAACATTTTTTTTTCACCTAGAGGCACATTCATATGTGTGACTTGATTTTTTATTTTCTTATTTTTTATATTTTTATTATGCTGACATTGGTTAACAAAATCTAGTAAGTTTCAAGAATACAATTCAACAGTGTATATATATACACACAAACATATATTACATTGTGTGTTCACTGCCCATAGTTAGATTTCTTTCTGTCACCACATATTTGACCCCTTTTACCCCATTTACCTCCCCACTTCCCCCTACCCTCTGGTAATCACTAATCTATTGTCCATGTCCATGAGTCTCTGTTTGTTTGTCCTGTTCATTTGTTGTTTTTAGGTTTATATCCCACATATAAGTGATATCATGTGATTTTCAACTTTTTCTGTCTGAGTTATTTCGCTTAGCATGATTATCTCAAGGTCCATCCATGTTGTCACAAATAGCAGTATTTCATCTCTTCTTATGGCTGAGTAAATAGTCCATTGTATACACATACCACATCTTCTATACATTTCCAGTGCAGAAATCATTACATTTTTTTATCATGTTATATGTTTATTTGTTATTTTATTAATATTTTTAGTAGTGGGCCTTAAATATCAGAACTGCAAAATCATACGGTTCTTATTTTTTTTATTGTGGTTAAATATACATAAAATTTTAAACATTTTTAAGTTTAGAGTTCATTGGCATTAAGTACAATCACATTGCTGTGCAGCCATCACCATCTATCCCCAGAACTTTTTCATCTTTCCCAACTGAAACTCTGTATGCATTAAACAAAACTTCCCAATCCACGCCCCTGCCACGTCAGCCTGACTATCACCATTCTACTTTCTATCTCTATGAATTTAGCTGCACTAGGTTCCTCATATAAGTAGAATCATATAATGTTTGTCCTTTTGTGACTGGCTTATTTCATTTAGCATAATGTCTTCAAAGTTCATCAATGTTGTAACACATGTCTGAATTTCTTTCCTTTTTAAGGCTAAGTAATAGTCCATTGTATGTATACCACATTTTGCTTATCCATTTATCTGTCGATGGATATTTGGGTTGCTTCTACATTTGGCTACTGTGTAAAGCTGCTATGAACACAAGTGTTTGAGTTTCTGCTTTCAACTCTATTGGGTATATTACCCAGAAGTGGAATTTCTGGATCATATGGTTTATTTTATGTTTAATTTTTTTTTTAAGAACTACCATACTATTTCCATAGTGACTGAACCATTTTACATTCCTGCTAGCAGTGGACAAAGGTTCCTATTTCTGCACAGCCTCATTAACACTTGTTTTCTGATTTATTTTTAATAATAGCCATTCTGAAAGTCATGAATCTGTTGTTTTGATTTGCATTTTCCTAACGATGAGAGATGTTGGGCAACTTTTCATGTGTTTATTGACCATTCATATATCTTTGGAGAAATGCTTATTCTAATCCATTGTCTACTTTTAATTGGGTTATTTGTTTTGTTGTTGTTGTTGTTGTTGTTGTTGTTGTGATGTAGGAGTTCATTATATATACAGGATATTAATCCACTATCGGATCTATAATTTTCAAATATTTTCTCCCATTCTGTGGGTTGTCTTTTCTCTCTATTGATAGTGGCCTTTGAAAGACAATTTTTTTTATTTTTGATGAAGAGCAATTTATTTATTGTTCATTTTTTCTTTGTGTTTTGGATGTCTGTGCTCAACATTTCATTCCCAGTGACTAATTTATAGGGGTCACTTGATAAATATTTATTAAATCAAAGACAAAGAAATACAGAGCCACAGATATAGATGTAATCAATTCGGATTATTTGCAGTTGTAATAGTGTATGAAGTCTCCAGAAACATCAAATTAGTGAATACTGGATGATTGCCTTTAGGGGAAATACAAGGTTAGGTTCTTATAAGCCTCTGATCACAACATTTTTATCAACCAATCACTACATAACATTGATTTGTGTGTCTTTCTGTTTAAAGACAACTTATTTAATATATATTGTTGATTGATTAACCTTGAACTTATGGCCAACAGCATTATAACGCATGCTTAAATGACGCTTATCTAACACACATATCATCTCCATAAAATATATCACAGCTTTCTTGTACTTAGAAACACTGGACAATATTTCAGCTCTGTGCTTGGGGGACATTTTAAGTAGCAAAACCACCAAAAAAAAAGCAAAATAAAAGTGCAAAAAAAAATCACCATGGCACTAAATACTGTGAAAAAGATGCTTGCTTAAACTGTGAGAGCTGAAACAAGGCAGAACACCACTTTGCTTGACATCAGGAACATGTATGTAGAGCGACTCAAATTTTTCACCACTCTGTGCATGTTCACAAGTGACCACAAATGCACTGCAAGTATTGATTTGGGTGTTACAAACAAATTTTAGCAAGTAGATAAATTTGCAAGTACAGAATTCATGAGCAATAAAGATCAAGTGTCCTTCTGTAGATATATAGGCATAGACATAGTCACAGACATATACAGACATATTTATACAGATAAACAATTAGATGGATATAGTCATAGCTATTCCACAGACACTGACACTAACTCATACAGACACAGACATCAATATATATACACGGATATGTACTTACCAGATTGATAGCATATTGGAGGACATAGTTAATTTACAAACTCTTTTGTACAATCTTAATATAAATGTAAATTACTACCAACATTAGAAAGGGGAAATGGAAAGAGCTATCAAACATTTAAGAGTTCATACACTTCATCAAGAAATCCACCTTTAGAAAACAATCCTATAAAATAATTGTAGAAGTGAGCAATTTTACAAATACAAATATCTGTAATCTGGCATTTTTTTGTAATCATGTCAAATTAAAAATAAGTAAAACAGGCCTCAAGAGGAATTGGTTAAAGACATTATAATTCATCTATACAATGGAATATTATGTGGTTGTTAAAAATAACCATCCACATGTGGCAACATGGAACGATGCTTAGAATATGTGTAAAATAGAAAAAGGAAATTGTGTTATAATATGTAAATTGTAAAATAAATTTGTAGAAACCAAATATATGTTTATATAATTTATTTAGTGTGAATATTTTATTTTATATGTATGAGTTGTCAGAAATGATGTTAACTTGGTTATTCCTGAGTCCTGTGCTGGCTTTTTATTCTCAGATTCCTCCCCCACATCTCCTGTCATTTTCTGCATCACAAAGAACTACATTTCTCCCTGCCCTTTTCCCTCTGTCTTCAAGGTAAATTCAAGTATTTGGAGGCAGTTTTGGAAAACTAGAGGGGAGGAGGAGGGTCTTTCTACCCCTTACTCTATTTTGGGCTGTGTCTCCAGCAGCAGCAGCAACTCCTCTGCTCCTCTTCTCTCTAGGAAGTCTTTTCCTTTGTGGCTCCTTCACCACTATCAGCTCCTAATCTTCAATAATGCTTCCCCCTACCTTTATCCCTTCGATCTAAATTCAGCAGTACTTTCTGCTTCTGCTAATGTCTGGATTGCCTTATGCTCCATTTGACCCTCAGTTCGTCCGTGACCTTCATAAGTGAGTCCCTGTATGAAACTTCCTCTGTTTAAAATACCTGGAGTGGTTTCTCTTTTCTGACTGGAACCTGACTCACATAGGTAATCGGGAAGAGAGGAAGGAAAATCTTTTCATTTTTTTAAAAATAAAATAACACTATACCAGAGAGAAAGTAGTAATTTTTAAAATTTTCTCCCAGAAAGCAAAAGTCTGAAGGAACTACACATTTTACAGAGCGATCACAGAGTAATAAAGAAATTATCTTTCAACTATTAACATTGTATAACAAATTATTGTAGTCCATAATCCTTCACCATCTTAAAATAACCTTTTCTTAACATTCATTACTGTTTCTTAGTGCAGTTTCAATTCGAACTAGATACAAATCAAACCTTATACTCTTTGGCTCTGTGTTGATCTGTGGCAATGCATTTTCATATGGCATGTTGTTCTGTTTCCTGATCTGATTTACTTGATGACCTCACAGGAAAGGCCTACCAAGCTGTTCCTAGAAGGTCACACCAGATTGGCAAAGATTAAAATGATGGATAATGTCCACTGTGGGGGAAGGTATGGGAGTACATGGACTTCAATATTCTAATTTGGCATTTGTAAGATTCTCCTTAGCTATTACCACACTATAAATTCTTAGAGAACAAGTATTATTTCTTGTTTTCCTTTGTAAACCCAGTTTATATCACAATGTCTTGGACTTAACTAGGTGTTCAAAAAATATTGTCTTAGTGTTCCCTGTATTTCACTAAGATACTATTCTATTCTTGACCAGGAAAAGGATCACATTTCTCCTCTGCTACCTTTATGGCTTAAATAAACACTCAAAATAAAGATGGACTAAAATGGGAATACTGTATCCTTAGCCTTAGACCCCATCCATCACATCTTGAAATATTGAAATATCACTATATTTCCAGATCCAGTTTATATTCTACCTGTTCCATGAAATATTGCTGATTATCTTGGCTAAAACTGATCTTTCTCTCTTCAGTTTGAATTATTTTTATAGAATTTATCATAATCTAGTTTAAATAATTTATACACTTCTTCTCTCCCTTACTGAATTATAGACTATTCCTGCCACTTAAAAGAGACAGGAATTGGATCTAATATATTATGAGACTTTCCAAGTGCAAGCACACTATTTGCAAATATAATTTATTTGCTAGATGGAAGAATGAATGAATAAATGACCAAGAGATGCATAGAATAGTCCAGACAGGATGAGTTCAAGTCCTGAAAGGTAAAAGATCTGTTATATTTTTTAAACCTATGCAATGTTTTTTAATCAGTAAAATGTTTAATCATTGTGGTAGCATGTTTTTTCATAATTGCATGAATTTTCACATCTTTATAATGCTGTTAACTTTTTGAAAATATTTTTAGTATCATTATGAAAATGTCACAAAGTGAAAATTGTTATTGCCTCCCACACCTATAATTTCTAAACATGATTAAAATTATAATAACAGGATTTTTACTGAATTTAGATTATAGTCTGTAACAATTAAAAAAAATTTCTGTCATAAAATGTATTTTATATCTGAAGTTGAATATTTATAAGCATTCCTCTATGATTTTATAGCAATGGTGATAATTTTAATACATTTTTGTCATTTAAAAATCCTTTATACCACTAACCATAAATCGACATGGGCCATTAACCTGGAAATAAGGAGTACATCATGGCTATCACTTACCTAATTCTAGCCTGGTATTCGATAAGATTTCTCACACTATTGTTATAGGCAACATGAAATAATGTAGGCTGGATGAAAATACAGTTAAGTTGGATGTATAGTAGCTGAACAACAAGACCCAAAAGGTATTGATTCCTGGATTGTTCACCATGGAGAAGTATCTCTGGTGTTCTGTCCAGTCAACTGTTTTATCAATGGGCTTGAGAAATACATTGACAGAATACATCTGGTGCTCAGATTGCACAAAGTCCAATATATTTAAATATAGAAATATGCTTTTAAATATCTTGTTAATGCTTGAAAAATAATTGCAAATCAAGATGACAAAATTTTAACTGCACATAGAAGGAAAAGCCATCTTGATATTTGAGATAAGGAGTTGACATTGCTTCGATTTCAATGTAAGGTAGTATGGAAGGGCTTCAGGCAGAGCTATATCCAAATACCCGCTTTTCTGCACACTACTGCCTTTGTGAACTTGGGAAAGTACCTAACTGTCTAAACTGCCTATATACAGTGGGAAAAACAATTCCTGCTTCCCAGGGTTTTTAGAAGAATAGATTAGTAGTGTGCAGGGCATGTAGTAAACATTCATCGATGGTACTATAATTATTGCTCTAATGCCAAAAATAAATCTAAACATAACCAAAAGTAGGTAGAGTCCATTTAAAGGGAAGTGATATTCACTGGCTTGGATGTATCCGAAGAATTGTGCCCCATTCTAGCCACCATACTTCAGAAGGAATCTTGAAGAATATCCAGAGAAAATCTAGACAAATCCATTCACATAAGGAACTTTTGAGGAAACTAGATATTTTTGTCTTGAGAGGAAAGCCTAAAGAGACATGATAACTGTCTCCAAATATTTTGAAATACTATATTGTGGAGGAAGTAGTATTTTTAGTCAGTGTTACTCCAGGAGGCAGAAGAAAGACCAATACTTGAAATTTTTAGGAAAATAAATTCTGTTATGATCCGAGGACCCTCTCAACAATGACATCTGTTCATCAATGCAGCAGGCTGCTTCAACAATCACCATGCTCCTCATCTTTTAACTCAGGAAAATTATAAATAAAATTCACTGTATAGCTGGGAATGCATTTTTAGATGTGTTATATTACTTAAAACCTCTCAATAACCCTGTAAGTTATTCATGATCATTCTTTTCCCCATTTTTCAGATAACAGACTATGTTTGACTTGCCCCAAGTCACACTGATAATAAGTGTCAGGTCCACATTCTCAGAGTCCAAGATCTGTACTTATTTCAGAATATAAATTTGACTGAGGGATTCATAAACTAGCTGTGAGATTGTACAAGAAGGCATCTACAGTGTCTTAAGAATCATGAATTAATAATTATTAATGTGTTTAAGTTTTCAGGCCACATCCACTCTGATTCCAGTCTAGTCCACAAGCAGTTCTCCCTTTATGTATACTGTGTCAGGCATGGAACATTCATTATTTCCTTTGATTTGTACAGCAACCCTGTGAGGCAAGAGGGCAGGTATTATTCATGTTTTATGTATAGAGAAACCAAAATTGTGAGAAGCTAAATGATTTAACCAAGGTCACAGAGCTCAATAATGAAAAAGACAAAGAAAGAAACCACAGCTTCTGACTCTATACATACTGTGTTTTCTACCTCACCAGGCATTGTGAAATAAATTATTCAAGATTTCTATAATGGACGAGGATGTGTGAGCACAGATGACTGTTGCAAAAAACTAATGAGCAACCAACACCCTCAACTAAAATTATTTTTGTCAATAAATTCTTTATATGCAATATACTTGACAAAATTTCAAATTTATAGAACTGGGAGTAGTTTTCTAATTAAATAGAAAGCTATATAAATGCTTCTTTAAATTTTATTAGATGACACAATGTATCTTAATAACATATTCAGTATTTCACAACTCTTACGGTCAGGAAATGCTTCCTAATTTATGACCTAAATTCCTGATGCTCCAGTTTCTGCTGCATTCCCTCATGACCTGCCCTCTGTGGAAAAAGAAACAAACAAAAAATCTTCTTGTACATTTTCTTTCATCTCTATAATCATCACTAAATTATTGAAAGAAGGCTTCACTATGCTAAATCTTGCTTTAATATTCTGACGTCGTCACCTATTCTGCTTGAATCTCTATAAAAATAATATCTTTATTTACTCCATTCTTGAATTACCTGCAAGACAAGGTCATTTGAACCAAATTTTTAATTACTTAGGTATTTTCTTCTTTTAAGGACATCACAAAATGGTAATCATGGTGAAATAAATTTAGCTTCCCTGTGTGATTGTGAATATTTACATCCCTCCCATGTGCAATATACATTTATATCTTGCCAAACAATGTCCCATTATAGTATCAGAGCCAAGGTCAAGGTCCAGAATCTCATCATCTAGATCAGGTCCAGATGTAGATGGGACTCTTTAGATGTTATTCCTTAAGTACAGATCCTCTAGTACTGTTTGTCTCAGTTTGAAGACCTAAACTAAAAACAATTTATCTGCTCCCACTACACGCCCACTGTGCAATGGTTGGACAAGTATAGGATAGTTTTTATAGACCTTTTAGTTCAAAAATGGGGGAAATTAGAGGCACACAGGAGTCCCAGGTCCATAGCAATTCTGAAATCCAGCCAGCACAGGTTGCTAGTTCCTCGATTAATGCCAAGTCTTACTGCCTGGGAATGATTCCTGGCTCTACCTCCCAGGGGTCTTGGTTCCAACTTTTGAGTCATTCATTCTTTTCTACAAAAAAGTTACCCTGCATTTGCAGCTTGGTAGTTTTTGCAGCTTGTTTCTTACCTGTAGATATTTGGAGAACGAATGATCTCTTTTCATTTAGTACTTTCTCCATCCCTTTCAGTCCAAAATAATACAATTCTTTAAAAAATAATGTACATTTCTTATGGCTCAATTTATGATCTACCCAACAAAATCCACACTCAAAAATCTCTACAAAGTAAGTCCTTTTTTTCTACAGTGGGTAGGAACAATGCCTTAAAGACTCTTAGACTCTTAATCCTATTATTTCATAGAGAGACTGAATGGTCCTCAAAGGTACTGCCTTAGATCTTTCTGAAGTCTTAACAAAGTATCTTATGATTCCATCTTAGATATACTCTGTTCTGAAACCTTTTCTTAATTTGAGAATCTTGGAGAATCTTGGACTGAGAAATGTTGTTTTTAAACATAGTAATTTCTGGCTCTTTTATATTTAATAATACTTCCTTCAGTTTCTTTCTCTCCTATTTTACCATAAGCAGTAAAAAGAAGCCAAGTTTCATCTTCAACATTCTGTCTGGAAATCTCTTTAGCTCAATCTTCAAATTCATTCACTGCATTTTTAACTTTCCATGTCATCAGAGGTGACAGTACTGTTTTCTACCACTGTATAACAAGGACCCTTGTTAGAAGAAAGGAACCTCTTTCCTCTAATTTCTAGCAATATTTTCCTCACTTTCCCTTAAGATCTCATTGACAGCCTCCTTCAGGGATATAATAATCTCTTCAAGCCTCTTCCAACTTCTTTCTGCCTGTCTTCTTGTTTGAAATCCACTGCCACATTTTAGGTTCCTGTTATAGCAGCATCCCACGTCCAGGTACCAAACTTTGTTGCAATTATCTAATAGTATAATACAAATTACTCCAAAACCTAGTGGTATAAAACAATCATTGATTATGTTCATGGCTTCTGTAAATAAAGAATTTGGTCAGGGCTCTAATGGGCATTTCTTTCTTAGGGTTTCTCATACTATGGTGGCTGAAAACTGACTGCTAGAAATTTATTACTTGCAGGAAATTATGGCTTGGCTATTGCCCATGGGAACATGGCTATCGCCATGAAAACATAGGCTATCACCCATAGGAACATAACATTCTAACAATAAGCTTTCTGCTTCTGTACCCCCACTTGTATACCTGACCTGTGGGTCGACAGGTAATGATTAGAAGAAAAATAGACCTTTCTGTTTGGACAGAATGAAAAATGGGATTTTGGGCTTAAAAACCCTGTACCTCTACATTTCTGGGCTGCTTAATTTGGGATCTGCACACCCGTGGCAGACCCAGCTGGCTGAATAAAGAGTGTGTTTCCTATAACTGAGTTCTGGTAGTCTGTGTGTCTTTCGGGGACTGGCGGCTACAACAATATCTTTACAGTTAGATATTGGTAAGGGCTATGGTGACCTGAAAGCTCAACTGAAAGTGAAGGGCCCACTTCTAAGATAGCTCACTCATTCACAAGGCTGGCAATTTGGACGGGGGCCCCAGTTCTCCTTCATATGGACCTCTCCATGGGCCTGCATGGGTGTTTTCATGGTAAGACAGTTGACTTTCCCCAGAGCAATGCATTCAAGAGACTAAGTCAGAAGTTGAAATGTCTTTTTATTATTATTATTTTTTATTAGTTTCAAGTATACAGTACATTTGCTAGATATTTATGTAGTTTATGAAATGATCCTCCTGATTATGGTACCTTCCCTCTCTCTTTTATTACCTAAACTTGAAACAGTATCATTATTTCCACCACATTCTATTGGTCATACTGCCCTAATTAAGGGTGGGATGGGACTACACAAGGAGCCTGAATACCAGGAGGTACGGATCACTAGGGATCCTCTTAGAGATTGGGTACCACAAATTAAAAGTGACGAATAAATATTAAATCTGATCCTCTGTACTCTCTAACATATTCAGACAGATCTTTAGATTATTGGTATAAGTTGATAGACTGTCTCTCGCATTACTGCCCAACTTCCCTGTTTTCTCAAATCTACTCTAACATCTGATCTTACAACTAATATTAATATACGGCCTGAATTGAGAATCATTGTTCTAAACCAGTGATTCCCAAACAAAAATCACCCAAGTATCTTGTTAAATTGTAGATTCTGATTCTATAGGTCTGGGACAAAGCAAAATTCTGCATTTCTAAAAAGCTGCCAGCTAAGGTCAATGTTGCTTGTCTCAAACCACATTTTTGTGTTGCAAGGCTCTAGACTGGTGGCTCATTATTTTTGCTGTATATTGAAATCACCTTCAGGATGGGGGGCATTACTGATATCTTTAGTATTGGAAGTCCTACCTACAGCAATCATACAAGAAAAAGAAATAAAAGGCACCCAAATTGGAAAGGGAGAAGTAAAACTGTTATTATTTGAAGGTGTCATGACACTATATATAGAAAATCCTAAGAATTCTACCAAAAAAAAACTGTTAGAGCTGATAAAAGATTTCATTAAAATAGCAGGATACAAAATTAATATTCAGAAATCATTACATTTTTTATATGCCAATAACAAATTAATGAATACAGATTAAGTAAACAATCTCATTTACAATTACACCAAAAAATAAATAAAATACCTAGAAGTAAATTTAATCAAAAAGCTAAAAGACCTGTACTCAGAAAAGTATAAGACACTGGAGAAAAAAATCAAAGATGACACAAATAAATGGAAGTATATACCACGTTCACAGACAAGAAGAATTAACATCATTAAAATGTGCATACTACCCATAAACTCTCTGATATTACTAACAGGAATTTATTTTCAGATATATCTCCATGGGCAAGGAAAACAAAAGAAATAATAAACAAATGGGACTACATCATACTAAAAAGTTTTTGTACAGCAAAGGAAACCATCAACAAAACAAAAAGACAACCAGCTGTTTGGGAGAAGATATTTGCTAATGATACATACAATAGGGGTTAATATCCAAAATATGTAAAGAACTCATACAACTCAACAACAACAAAAAAACAAACAATTCAATTAAAAAATGGGCAGAAGATCTGAACAGTTACTTCTCCAAAGAAGAAATACAGATGGCTAACAGACATATGAAAAGATGCTCAAGGTTGCTAACCATCAGAGAAATGCAAATTAAAACCACAATGAACTATCACTTCACACCTGTCAGAATGGCTATCATCAATAAATCATAAAACAAGTGATGACAAGGATGCAGAGAAAAGGGAACCCTTGTACATTGTTGGAGGGATTGCAAATTGGTACAGCTTCTATGGAAAACAGTATGGAGGTTCCTCAAAAACTTTAACATAGATCTGCCTTTTAACTCAGCAATTATACTTCTGGGTATTTATCCAAAGAAAACCGAAACAATAATTCATAAAGATCTATGCACTCCAGTATTTATGGCAGCACAATTTACAATAACCAAGAGATGGAAGCAACCTAAATGCCCATCAACAGATGATTGGATAAAGAAATTATGGTTCATATATAAATAGAACTAAAAAAAAAATGAAATCCTACCATTTTCAATGATATGGATGCACCTAGAGATGAAATAAGTCAGAGAAAGATAAATACTATATGATTTCGCTTATATGGGGAATCTAAAGAACAAAAAGAACAAATTAATCAAAAACAGACTCACAAATATACTGGAACAATTTGGTGATGGACAGAGGGGAGGGGATTGGGGGACTAGGAGATTGGGGTGAAAGGTTAAAGAAGTACAAATTAGTAGCTGATAGAAAGTCACAGGGATGGGAAGCATGGCAGAGGAAATGCAGTTAGTATTAATATGACGACTAGGTGGAGGGCCAGGAGAGGGAGAAGAGCAATTAGGGAGATCATTTTATTAACTATATAGATGTGTAACCAATGTACTGTATACTGGAAACTAATTTAAATAAATAAATTTTTAAAAATTAAAAATAAATAAATAAATAAATAAATAAATATAAATGTCCACACTACCCAATCTATAGATTTAATGCAATCCCTATCAAAATACTAAGGTAATTTTTCAGAGAACTAGAACAAATAATCCAAAAATTTATACGGATCCATAAAAGACCCTGAATAGCCACAGCAATCTTGAGAAAGAAGAACCAAGTTGGAGGTATCACACTATCTGATATCAAACTATACTACAAGGCTACAGTAATCAAAACAGCATGGCACTGGCATGAAAACAGACATATTAGTCAAGAGAACAAAATAGAGGGCCTAGAAATAAACCCACACCTATATGGTCAATTAATCTATGACAAAGGAGGCAAGAATGTACAATAGGATAAAGATTCTATTCAATAAATGTTGTTTGGAAAACTGGACAGATGCATGCAAAAGAGTGACACTGGATTACTTTCTTACACCATATACAAAAATTAATTCAAAATGGATTAAAGACTTACATGTTGGACCCAAAACCATAAAACTCCTAGTAGAAAACATAGGCAGTAAACTCTCTGACATTGCTCTTCATAATATTTTTTCTGATGTATCTCCTTGGGCAAGAGAAATGAAAGAAAAAACATAAACAATGGGACTACAGCAAACTAAAATGTTTTCGCACAGCAAGGGATACCATCAACAAAACGAAAAGACAGACTACTGAATGGGAGAAGATATTAATCAATGATACATCTGATAAGAGGTTAATATCTAAAATTTATAAAGAACTCACACAATTCAATACCAAAAAAACAAACAAATAAATAACAATACAATTAAAAAGTGGGCAGAGGACCTGAACAGACATTTTTCCAAAGAGGAAATACAAATGGCCAATAGACATGAAAACACATTCAAGGTCACTAATTATCAGAGAAATGAAAATTAAAGCCACAATGAGCTATCACCTCACACCTGTCAGAATGGCTATCATCAATAAATCAAAAACAAGTGTTGGCGAGGATGCAGAGCAAAGGGAACCCTCAGTCACTGATGGTGGGATTGCAAATTGGTACAGCCACTATAGAAAGCAGGTAGAGGTTCCTCAAAAAAATTTACAAAAATGACCTTATAACCTAGCAATTCCATCTCTGGGTATTTATTTGAAGAAATCCTAAACATGAATTTAAAAAGATATGTATACCCCTATGTTCATTCCGGCATTATTTACAATAACCAAGATATGGAAGCAGCCTAAGTGCCCATCAATAAACAATTGAATAAAGATGATCCATATTTATAGTAGAATATTACTTGGCCATAAAAAAAGAATGAAATCTCACCATTTGTGATAACATGAATGGACTTGGAGGGTATTATGTTAAATGAAATAAGTCATACAGAGGAAGGCAAATACCAGATGATCTCACTTATATGTGAAATCTAAAGAAGAAAATAAACAAACATATAAAACAAAAAGAGACTCAGAGATACAGAGAACAAACTGATAGTTGCCATAGGGGAGAGGGGTAGGGAAATGGGTGAAAAAGATGAAGGGGTTAGGAAATACAAAATTGTAAAGGAGATGTAAAGTACAACATAGGGAATGCAGTCAATAATATTGTAATACCTCTATATATCGCCAGGTGGGTACTAGAGTAATCAGAGGAGAGAACTCTGTAAATTGTATAAATGTCTAACCACTATGCTGTACACCCAAAACTGATATAAAACAATATTGAATGTCAGCTGTAATTGAAAACAAATAGATTTTTAAAATATTGATGTCTTAGAGAAAGACAAATACCATAGGATTTCACTTATATGTGAAATCTAAAAAAAACACACACACAAAATAAATGCATAAACAAAACAAACAAAGACATAGATATAGAGAATATTTTGATGGTTTCCAGGTGTCAGGGAAGTTATTTTTTTAGGGGGGGGCAGGTGAAAAAGGGGAAGGGATTACGAAGTACATATTGGTAGTTACAAATAGTCATAGGGATGTAAAGTATAGCATAAGGAATATAGTCAATAATATTATAATAACTGTGTACAGTGTCAGATGGGTACTAGACTTATCAGCGTGATCACTTCATAAGTTAAATGTCTAATCGTTATGTTGTACACCTGAAACTAAATGTCTAATCGTTATGTTGTACACCTGAAACTAATTTAATATTATATGTCAACAGTAATTGAAAAAAATAAAAATTTTAAATTAAAAAATATTAAAGAAAAAAAATACTGATATCTCGGAGTCCCATGTCCAGAGGTCCTGATTTAATTGTTCTACAGTAAACTCTTAAATATCCTCAGCTGATCATAGTATGGAAGCAAGGTTGAAAATCATTACTCCAGTCTAAAATTAGGTCAGGAATTTGAGGAGAAGCAGGAAAATAAGAGTCCCCAGAAACCAGGGGCTGATTGTGGTGGCATGTCTCAAAAGGGTGAAAACCTCTGTCCAAGAAGACTCAGATGCCCTGGGATGAGACCTGTTTTGTTCCCAGGGAAACAGTAGAGGTGAGTCTTTGGAATATACTAGCTGTTTTCTAGTCAGCATTCATTGACATCTTTGCCTGGTTAGTATCCTGGGCCCTTGATCACCACTTTCTAGTTATACAAAGACAAGACGAAAGCTTTGAAATGATCATATCCTTTTACATTGGTCAGGTGAATGTCTTAGGCCAAAAATCACCCAGGAGGAGGGAAACAAGATGGAGCTTTAGTATGTTTCATTGCAGATATTTAGAGGCTCTCTGTCAGTCATATATATAAGTGATATTAGGCAGACAGACCAATATCATGTAAAATTCAAGAATATGGAATATAAATTTAAAAATTCTCATACTCAGAACAATTCTTATTAGCAAGAAGCATATGAAACACTTTCTGATTCAAGTGGAAATAGATGCCATATAATAGGAATAAATTAGGTAGATAAGCAACTTTTATGTTCATAACAATGGGACTTAAAAAGAGTGTTCTCTAGGTACAAATAATTATTTTTAAATAATGATTCCATGACAATCTGCTTTAAAAATTGATATTTTAGCTATCGGATATATTTTTGTTTCATGAATTTGCCTGTTTTAATACATTTACTATTATTTCTTACCTGTTTTATTTTATGGAACTGTAAGCTGCTACTGAGAATGTAATTGCAAATTCCTTTATATGTTTCCATTTTATTCAGGAAAATTTACATATGTGTACCACTTGAACCAAATAAGGAAACTACCAAGGAACTTCAAAACCAAAGACTGTCAGCATGTACAAATTTACATGTGATATTTGATATCAATTTTACCTTTAGAAATAGTTCTCACGATAGTAGCTTCTATATTCCATAGGCCAATGCTTCATTAATAAACTAACAAATGATAAAGCTGAGAAAAATGCATTCATATAGGTATGTAGCTCTGTAATAGAACAAATATAACTATAAGCAAGATATAAAATGGACATATACAAAAATCCCTTGTGTTCCTATGCACTAAAATAAACTATCTGAAAGAGAAATTAAGAAATCAATCACACTTACAATAGCATCAAAGAATAAAATACTTAGGAATAAATTTGTCAAAGAGGTGAAAGATCTGTACACTTAAAACTACATTAATGAAAAAAATTAAAGACATAAATAAATGGAAATGTCTCGTATTCTTTGATTGGAAGAAAAATCTTGTTACAATGTCTATACAACCCAAATTGATCTACAGATTCAATAAAATCTCTATCAAAAGTATAATGGTATTTTTCACAGAAATAGGAAAACAATCCTAAAATTTATATGAAATCACAGAAGATGCTGAAGGGCCAAAGAGAATCAAGAACAAAACTGGAGGCATAACACTTCCTGATTTCAAACTATATTACAAAGCTATAGTAATCAAAACAGTATGGTACTTTCATAAAAACAGACACAGAGGCCAGTGGAACAGAATAGTGAGCCCAGAAATAAACCCACATATATATAATCAATTAATCTTTGAAAGGGTTCCAAAAACACACAATGAAGAAAGAATAGTCTAATCAATTAACAGTGTTGATAAAACTGGATATTTACATGTGAATTAATAAAATCGGACCCCTATCTTATATTCTTTACAAAAAAATAAATGAAAATGGATTAAAGACTTAAATATAAGACCTAAAACCATAAAATTGGTAGAAGGAAACACAAGGAAAAGACTCCTTAACATTGGCCTAGGCAATGATTTTTTGAATATGACACCAAAAGCATAGCCAAGGAAAGCAAAAATAAATAAGAAGGAATACATGAAACTAAAAAAAATTCTGCACAGAAAAGGAAACAACAAAATACAAGGTAACCTATGGAATGGAAGGAAATATTTGTAAATAATACCTCTGATAAGGAGTTAATACCCAAAATATACAAGGAATACATGCAACTCAAGAATATAAAAACAAATAATCTGATTCAAAAATGGGCAGAGGATCTGATAGACATTTTCCCAAAGACGACATACAAATGGCCAACAGGTATATGAAAAGGTGCTCGATATCACTTATCATTAGGGAAATGCAAATCAAAAACAGTATAAGATATCACTTCACACCTATTAGTATGGTATTATATGTGGAATGTTTTTTTTAAGTGAATTCATAGAAATAGATTATAAAATGGTGGTTGCCAAGGGCTGGTGTGTAAGAAAAAAAATGTGGTAATGTTGGTCAAAGGGTAAAAACTTTCAGTTATAAAATAAATTCTCAGGCTCTAATGAACAGTGGGGTAACTATAGTTAATATTTTCTATTCTTGAAATTTGCCAAGAAACTAGATCTTAAGCATTTTCACCACATAAAGGGTAACAATGTGAGGTGACGGGTGTGTTAATTAATCTGACCGTGGCCATTATTTCACAATGTATCCATATAGCAAATCATTACAATGTATACTTTAAATATATACAATTTCATTTGTCAATTATACCTCAATAAAGCTGGAAAGAAAAGATGGATATAAAATCTTTGATCTTCTCCCATTGAGAGGTGAGGTCTCTATCCTCTTATCTTAAATCTAGGCAAGCTCTTGACTGCTTTCAATAATATATAGTACACAAGTCCAGGAATTAAAAGACTGGAATGTTCATTTTCTGCCTCTAAGAACCTCACCATGGTACAAGTCAGCTGCCATATAAGGAGTCCAACTACCCTGAAACTGCCATGTCTTCAAGAAGTCCAAGCCATAATGAAAGGCCATGGAGAATGAGATCCATGTGGAGAGACTGAGAAACAAGGAGCACCAAGGCTCTAAGTTTATGAATGATAAGCCCATCCTGGTATAAACCTCACAGCTGAAATCATGTGGATCAGAGAAAATCTATCCGCCAAGCTTTTCCTGAAACATTGCTCACAAAACAGCAAGCAAGTAAAATAGTGGTATTGAGTCGCTAAATATAGGAGAAATAAATGGAACAAGCTCAGTTCTTTCTGATTACCTAGCAGAGATGTAATGAAGAGCATAGTTAATTTAGACTTAGCAAGGGAATGTTACTTCCCTTTAAAAGGCAGTGAGTGGAGTACCTTCAGGTAGTTTTGATATTGTTGTAGGTATCTGTAAGACTGTACCTCAGAAAATCAAGTATGGTCAATGAGATTAGCCTTTTCCTCTTTTTAACTCTCTTTGTGACCTACTCTTGCTACCTGATCCCAAATGCCTTTAGAAACCAGTTTCCAACTCTACTGCAGAGAAACCATGCTCATGGTGGTGGTATATCCTAACTATGTCCAAGTTTAATTCTATGAATGAAATAATGGTTAATACTAATAATTATGAACTATAGAGTGCTTCTAAGTGCCAGGCAGTATGCTAAACCCCCAAATATCTCATGTAATAAATTCTGTTTCTATTCCCATATGAGGAAACTAAGCCTCAGAGGTGGATAGACACTTGCTCAGAGTCAATAAGCTATTTAGTAGAAGAAGGATGTGAATCCAAACACTGTCTTTGGGTTTTTGCTATTCATTTCTTAGGTTTGTGGCCTGCAAGAAATGGACCTCATTCACAAATCCCCTCCCATTGTTGGGTGGAGAGGAGTCAGAATGAAAAGTTTGAATACATGTGCACTGCTAGAACTTTACCCAAGAGATAACAATGTTCTAAGTGTATTCCATTTTCTTCCACCTTATATTACATTAAGTTTAGTTCCAACTTTGTGATTTATCAAGAGATTATTAACTGCAAGTGATTGGGAAAATATTCCCTCTCAGTGTGGACATTAGTAGCTTGCTGTGTGATTGTTAATTCCAATCAGTTTACATTAGGTTGAACTGCCAAGTTTGCCAGTAAAAGGTAATGAATCTCCAAAATAAATGCTACTTTAGGGAAGCTTTTCTGTCAATCATTATATTCTTCGCAGAATCTTAAATGAGCCAATACGACACATGGAAAATTGCCCAGTCAGATACATCAAGTAGATCTTTCCACATTTGCAAGCTAGTCAATTAATTCGAGACATTATTAGCCTAGTCAAGAGTTACAGCCAGAAATAGTGATTGCTTCCAAGCTAACATGGGAGTATCAAGCAGGTAGATCTCACAAACAATTGACCAAAGGCAAGGTTGGTCTTTAAAGTATCTGATTGGATCAAGAAGACCGATAGTTGACTTGAACCAAGCTTTGGTTTTGCTTTTTCTTATAAATGCTATGAAGAGCTGAACATGGAAAAAAAAATACAGTTTACCTGTGTAAGGTTCCTAATTTTGACATTAACTGTTGTATTTTTATGTATTGATGCTATATCTGAATAAATGAAGCAAATTATGTGAAAAACACTATCTTAGATTATAAATCTGTACATATTTTTAATCTTCCTCCAATGAGTATAAGCTCTCTGATGTTAAGACTTGCTCCTTTTTCATTTCTGTATTCTCCAGAGGATACCTAACACAATGCCTGGCATCAATTGCTCAAAAAAGCTAGGATTTAAGTGGAACTGAATTTCGATGTCTCTCTGTTTTAAATAACCATTTTACATATATATGAGAGGCGTAAAGGCACTCAAAGTGGTCTCACTGAGTCTACTACATTAGTATTACATTTACTTTTATTTTAGCAGCTTTATTTAGCCATAATTTACATACCATGAATTTCACCTATTTAAAGCATACAATTCAATGGTTTTTAGTATATTTACAGAGTTATGCAACCATCACCTCAATCAATATCAGAACATTTTCATCACTCCAAAAAGAAATCTTGTACCCATTAGCAGTTATTCCTCACTCTTCCCACCTACAGCTTGTGGAAACCATTAATCTACTTCTTGACTCTATAATTTGCCTGTTCTAGACTTTTCATATAAATAGAACAGTGCAATATGTGGTTTTTTGTATCTGGCTTTCTTAACTTAGCATAACGTTTTTGAGATTCTGCTATGTTGTAGCATGTATCAGTACTCCAGTCATTTTTATAGCTAAATAATATTCCATTATATGGATATACACATTTTGTTTATCTATTCATCTGTTGATGGACATTTGGGTGGTTTTCACTTTTGGCCACTCTGATTAATGCTGCTATAAACACTCATTTACAAGTATTTGTGTGGCCATAAATTTCCATTTCTCTTGTCCATATGCCTAGGAGTGAAATTGCTGGGTCATACGGTAATTTTATATTTTGATTGAGTAAATTCTAATATTCTGTCCTTAAATTCAGTATTTCTATCCTCTGTAATCTCCACTCTACTAATGAGCCTATCTATTGACTTTTTAATTTTGGTTATTATATTTTTCAGTTCTATGATTTACATTTGGTTCTTTAAATAAATTCTATTTCTTTGTTGAGATTTCCTATTTTTCCTTTGTTTTAAGAAAATTTGTAGTTGCTTGTTTATACATTTGTATGATGGCTGATTTAAAATCCTTGTTATAGTGAAATAAGCCCGACACAGAAAGATAAGTACTGTATGATCTCACTTATATGTGAAATCTAAAAAAGTTGAACCTAGAATCAGAGAGTAGAATGGTGATTACCAAGAACTGGGGAGGGAGGGAAGGAGAGATGATGGTCAAAGGGTACAAAGTTTCAGTTATAAGGTTAATTCATTCTGAGGATCTCATGTACAACATAGTGATTATAGTTAATAATAATGTATTATGTATTTGAAATTTACTGAGAGTAAATCCTAAGTATTTTCAGCACACACACAAAATAACCATAAAATTCTTGTCAGATAATGCCAAGATCTGATTCATCTCAGTGTTAGTTATATTTTCTTTTTTATTCATGCTGTGATTTTTCCCAACTCTAGGTATGACAAGTGATTTTCTACTTTATTCTGGACATTTTGGATATTAAATTTTGAGACTCTAAAATCTATTTAACCTCCATTTTCAGCAGGCAGTCCCCTGTTCAAGTTTAGTGTGAGGACAGTTTGCTGTGTACGTTTTGCTTCTCACTGGGTTCCATCAACTGTCCAGGAAAAAGTGGAACAGTGACTCATACTGCATCATTGCAAACAAGTGGGATAAAGGTTTACTTCCTCACTTGGCCCTATAGATACACCCCTGGTGGAAGTGGGGCACCAACTGGCACCATTTAGTTACCTCTGAGTGAAGGTGAAACATCAGCTTCCCACGGGGAGGTGATTCCCTGAGACCCCACCCCTCCCAATGTGAGGGCCCACCCAAGCCACTTCCAATGGCTTCTCCATACATATGGCTTATCTTGGCTCATACTGCAGAATTTCCTAAAATCTCTCAAAGGTTCACAAAACCTAAACAAGCAGCATTTGGCTTCAGCATGCCTTGTAACTCTTGCTGAACAGTCCCAAGCCTGGCACTAGTGGCAGTTGGCCTCAGTTTGTGGTTTGGCTCTCAAAGCAATCCCAAGCCCAGCATAGGTGGTGGCCATCTGTGATTTTTTGTGACTCTGGGCAGGGCACAGGCTGCAGCTGAGCTTGGCCTACAGTGAGGCCCCTCTCAGGAGGCCTCACCCTGCATATCCGGTGGCTTTCTTTGGACTGAGCCAGAGTACCACCTGGGGTCACATCTGAGGACACCATACCCAGAGGACAGACAGGGCAGACACCAGAGCCCTTTTAAAGGGAATCCTGCTCTGTAGGGCCAGTCCATGCACAACAACTCCTCCACTGGTCACAGCCAGTCATCACATGCAATCAGTCTGAGGGTCAATCCCTCCTGTTGATGAACAAACAACACTATAACAAGAAGGCACACACAACCCATATAAAGGGACATACCTGAAGCACCCAGCTCGGATGACCCGGGAAGACCATGCCTCTGGGCCCCACAGTGCACCTACTACATAAGGCCACTCTACTAAGACCAAGAGATATGGTAGTTCTACCTAATAAATAGAAACAACACAGGGAGGCAGCCAAGATGGGGAGACAAAGAAACATGTCCCAAATGTTAAGGGTCCTCTAAGACAACATCATCAGTTATACCAACATTTGTATCACATGGGTACCAGAAGATGAAGAGAGACCAAGGAATTGAAAATTTATTTCAAGAAATAATGACTGAAAATTGCTCTAACCTGGTGAAAGAAATATACAAGCACAGGAAGCTCAGATTGTCCCAAGAAAGAGGAACCCAAGGAGACCCACACCAAGACACATAATAATTAAAATGCCAAAAGTTAAAAACAAAGAGAGACTATTAAAAGCAGCAAGAGAAAAGCAGTTAGTTACCTATAAGGGAGCTCCCATAAGACTGTCAGCTGATTTCTCAACAGAAACTTTGTGGGCCAGAAGGACTTGGCACAAAACATTCAAAGTGATGAAAATTAAGGACCTACAACCAAGATTACTCAGCAAAGCTATCATTTAGAATCAAAGGACAGATGAAAAGTTTCCCAGACACAAAAATGCTAAAGGAGTTTATCACCAAGCCAGTATTACAGGAAATTTTAGAGGGACCTCTTTAAGAAGAAGAAGAAGAAGAAAGAAAGAAAGCTCAAAAAGATGAATAATAAAATGGCAATGACTACATACCTAGCAACAATTATTTAAATGTAAATGGATTAAATGCTCCAATCAAAAGATAGAGTGACCGAACAAATAAGAAAATAAAACCCTTACATACGGTGGCTACAGGAGACTCACTTCAGATCAAAAGACACACACGGACTGAAAGTAGAGACGAAAAAAGATGTTTCATGAAAATGGAAACAAAGAAAAAAGCTGGAGTAGCAGTACTTATGTCAGACAAAACCGACTTTAAAAGAAAGCTGTAACAAAAGACAAAGAAGGATCCAGTAATCTCACTTCTGGGTATTTATCTGAAGAAACCCAAGACACTGCTTCAAAGGGATATGTGCATCTATATGTTCATTAGAGCATTATTTTCAGTGGCCAAGATGTGGAGGCAACCTGGATGTCTATCAATGGATGAATGGATAAAGAAGAAATGGTACGTAGATACAATGAAATATTATTCAGTCAGAAGAAAGAATGAAATCTTGTCATCTGCGACAACATGGATGGACCTAGAGGGTATTGTGCTGAGTAGAGTAAGTCAGAGAAAGACAAATGTCATATGTGGAATTGAGAGAATAGGATAAACAAACAACAGAAAGAAGCCCATAGATACAGAGAGCATTTTGATGATTGTCAGATTGTGGAGTAGAGGGATTGGTGAAGGGGAAAGGGGATTAAGGGGTACACATTAGTAGTTACAAAATAGTCATGGGAATGTAGAGTATAGCATGGGGAATATAGTCAGTAGTATGGTAATAACTATTGTGGTATCAGATGGGTGCTGGATTTATCAGGGTGATCACTTCATAAGTTATATAACTGTCTAATCACTGTGCTGTACACCTGAAGTTAATGTAATATTGTATGGAAACTATAATTAAAAAAAAAATTAAATTAAAAAAAAGAGCAAATCCCACCTCTGTTCCTGTTGAAATCCTGACAGCAGGAGGTATTTTTTCCATTAATGTTTGGCAGGAGGAAAATGAGTATTGCCAAAATATTTGTTATTGTTAAGCTTTCCTTTTCCTAGTTCATTGGCTAGGGGAAAGGACCTTTTTTTAAAAAAATTTTTCTTTGGCCTGTGGCTATTAGTGGTTCTACATTAGTGGCTTCTGGAGATCCCTGTCCATGATATATGGGATGTAATAATGATGATGATGATGATGATGATGATGATGATGATAACAATAAACCTGGAGAATTCACCACCATGCCATTCCTCGAATCTCAAGGTCCCTAGACAGTTCACCTTTTTCTTTACACCTTTCGGAGTCTTCCTCTGTTTGCTTATTGTGTTATATCTAGGGATGTGGAGAAACATGTATGATCTGAAATGCAAATAATATGTCAACTTGTATCATTTGAATTAATTTTTATTCTCGATACCATTTTTAGGTCCTCTTAAAAATCAAATTGACAACAAAGAAGCCATTTGTATGGGTAAAACTTGATACAAAATGTCAGCATTGCTAACATTTTCCCTGGAAAGTTTCCTAAGAATATCAAAACATTTCTCCTTTCACCCCCTATCTTCCAAACATATTTAATGTTTGTAAGAATTGACATGATGGAACCTTATTTTTTAAGTATATAGTGATCTAAAAATAGCTCTATTCCATGAACTAGGAAAGAGAAAATAAAGAGAACCACGCAGAGTCCATTCACATAGTTAAATGGATGTTTTTGCGAAAGGAGAATCATGCAACTGATTTCAACGTAATATGAGATTAAAATTTTGTGTTGCAAAAACTATAAAGATTTGCAAATTAAAATGATACAAAAAATATCGGTTCAAAACAAAAACAAAAGAAAATCACTACACATTAGAGATGGAAATTTCAAAATCATTTACACAAAAAATGGAAGCATCTTGGAAATTCGCAGAAATAATGGAACGTGGAACTAGTTATCAAATTCTCTTCCCTTTATTGGCTTTAAGGGCCAAGAAGACGGCAGACATATTAATCCTGGGGTAGTTCCTGAACCATGCACCTATCTGATGTTTCTTGTCTATAAAGCAGAACACACAGTATGGGAAATGTCTGAAGAAAATGCTGTAAGTTGCCTTTCCCACCTTTCTCCCTGGTGATTATTGTTGAAAAAGCATAGCAAGAAACAATGAAACTAAAATTGACACCAGAATTGTTTCGGTTTCCCTTCTTATATATCCATTTTGTTTGTTTGTAAACTGGATACATGGAGGGCAAGGAGAGACAGAAGGGGCAGACCACTCCAGATTAGTGGGTGGCAGGTTTAATAAGCAAAGGAAGTTACACACAAGGTTTGTTTGAGGTGATACAAGACAAGTAGATCTCTGTACCAGTCCACCAGATTCTTAAAAATTTATATAGAGGCCTTAATGGTCACACGTTTAGTGCAGATGGTCTCACAGCTATTTCCTTGATACAGGTCAACTTGTGGTCACATCCTCTCAATGACCTCCTTTAATTTGCAGCCCAAGACAATTCCGGAGGAAGCAGTTTCTCACAGAAGAATTTGTGGCTCTAGAGTTTTCTTACTTCTCAATTAATTCATGTTAGTGCTTTATAAAAAGTGTTTAAGAATAATATTAATTTTCAGCATGTTACATATATAATCTTTTGCATTTCTAAAAGTCATAATGTTTCTATTAGCATTCTATAGTATATATAGTTAGATCTCATTCCAAACTTTTCATAAGTCCAAAAAAATTAGTAGGAGACAACTAAGATATGGGGTTAAAGCAGCACTTTTAATCTGGTCAGAGTACAGTCTCTAACCTTGTATTACGTTTGACCACTTCTTCATCTAAGGAATAAACAACTCTTCCATGTAGGTCTAGGGCAAATGTGTCATTTCCCAAAATCTATTTCTATGCACATGGCTCAGGTTAGGGAAAAGGAAGCACAGAGAAGAAACTGCACAGTGTAATTGCTCTGAAGAAACATCATGTCTCTTGCTGAATGAAATCTTACCAATGCAGTAGTTTATTATCAAGTTTGATAAGTCTTGATAAATAATGGGAGGAGACTTTTGAAATAAAAGCAAGAAAAGTTTCTGTTTGCTTTAATAATTACTAAAATAAAAAGGGTGAGCAGCAACTTACAGCTTGTTACAGGAAGTTTTATAGAAACCGTGATTCTAAAAGGATACCTCTGACTCACTAGAATCATTCCAGGCATACAGAGCAAGATGAGGAGGTAAGAAAAAAATCTGCCCAGGAAAGGTATTAAGAAAAGAAATATGTTTAGTCATAGGGAGAGGAGGGAGGAGAGTAGCAGGAGGCCCCGAGGAAGCCAGGGAAGCAATATAAATGGGAGGAAGGGATTAAAGGACTGGGAAATGACGGCGGGTCTGGATTAGTCTGAAAGGCAATGAGACCAGGTTAAGTGATTTACTAAAGATCCCCTACTGAGTCACTGGCAGCTCTGCTTCCATCCCTCCTATTTTGGGTTTCTTCTTTAGTTCCTTGTCTCTACACAGAAATAGACATTCTATGTGATTTTCTCTCATTGCAAATCTTTTATACTTTAACTCAGAAATCCATGTTTGGAGGACTGTGTAGGTGGTTGTTTTTAAAGCTGAATTTTTCCCCCTTCTTTGGGAAAACTGCTGGTATAGAAAGCTTCCTTGACTCAGTATTGAGACAAATAAAAGACAAATGTGTTATTCTACTGAGATGGTTGAAATGAAAGTTTGCTTTGAAGTAGGGTACTAGAATACATATGAGAGAATGCTGTTCTTGTCATAAAAACTGGCAGCCTGAGCTTTCTTTGCCCTGTCAGAGAGAATGACAGTCTAACGGGGCCAAAATCAGTCTGAGGGAAAAAATATTTTTCTCTTTAAGCACTACCTCAACCTATGACCAAAAAAGTAGAAATATTAGAGATAAGAGTAAATTTAAAATCTAGAGAATATGGCCAATATCATGAAATTAATGTAAATAAATTTCAAGAATTTGAACTATTCTTATCTATTGACAGAAATGTTAACAAGTGTTAGTAACTATTCCTAAGTATTTTTGAACAAGTTATTAATTTATTCCTATAATTCTGACAAAATATAATTTGATTAAACAGAAATCTTTCTATCTTTAGAATGCAACAGCTTAAATACATCCATCTGGAGTCTGATGTTTGAAACAGTTATTTCTAGAAGTCTTCGGTGATACAAATCAAAACAATTTATAATACAAAACCTTTAAAAAAAGACAACAAATACATTCTTGAATTTTCTCTCTAGAATTAATTTTACCTTTAATTTTATATCTTACCGATTGGCCAGAGGAGACGAAAATGAGGGTGAGATTGAGCCAAAGCGAAGTATAAAACAGGCTTTATTAAGGTCTGCGGGGGAGGTTCTCTGGTCCCAGGGAAAAGGGGCCAGAGAAGTCGCACGTGTCTGGGGTATAGGTGCGCTTTTTCAAGGTTTTGACCCAAGATGCCGGTGGGGTTACAGGGCGGAGACTTTTCCATTTGGCTGATTACGCCGCCCGGGAAGCCTCCGCTGTAACTTTGGTTGTGAGCAATCGACCATCTTAGATATTGAGCCACCTTCCTGCTGGCGTAATGGCGCCCATGAGCAACCGAACACTTACTGACTTGGGTTTTTAACACTGTATCCTTTTTTTAAAAATATGAATCTGCCCAATACACCATGTTCAAAGAAAAGTGTTAAATTTAAAATGAAGAGAAACCTGAACAGATATTCTTAGTTGGTAAATATTTCCAGTTATATTTCTCTTAGTCATTAAAAAGTCAAAGTGAAAACTTGCTCTTTTAAAAAATTTTTGAAATAGTTTTATTAGTTTAAACTTTTACCCAGCTTTATTGAGATATTATTGACATATAACATGTATAATTGTTTATAGTAGTCTCTTTGATCCTTTTATATCTCTGTGGTGTGAGCTGTGATGTTTCCTCTTTCATTTATGACATTTGAGTCTTCTCTTTTTCTCTTAATCTAGCTAACATTTGTTTATTTTGTTTATCTTTTCAAAAAGCCAGCTGATCTTTTCTATTGTTTTTCTGATCTCTATTTCATTTATTTCTGTTCAAATCTTTGTTATGTCCTTCCCTCTGATAACTTCGGGCTTAGTTTGTTTTTCTTTTCTAGGTTCTTGAGCTGTAAAGTTAGGTTGTCTTTTTCTTCTTGTCTTTCCTGTTCTGTTTCCATGAAGACTGATTCTCATGGACTGTATCACTTGGTCCCTTTGTTGGCTAGCTTCCCATTGGTAGAAGACTGAAGGTTGGGAGGAGAGAAAGTTCTAGGCATTTCTGCCCTACTCCATCCAGCTGAGTTCTGATTTTCTGGTAGCAGCTGCAGCCCTCCCATCAGACAGCCCCTCCTCCACTCCTCTGAAGCCTCCAGTGTTCAGAGGCTTCCCCTTAGCCCGGTGAGGGGGCCTAAGAATCGTAATGGCTTTGTGCTGCTTTATTCTTTGATTTCTTCAATGTTTCCTTTTAATTTTTGTACCCCCTGCACCATCCACCCAAATCTTCCCCTTCCTCAATAAGTTTTCATTCTTTTAAAGTATCTTTACTTAAACCTTTGTGGGAACTTCGACCGATATATATGATTAAATTTAATTTTCTACTTACTTTAATGGTCTCTTTTCTAGGGAAAATGTCTGTAGTTAACATCACCAAGGAATCTGTAAGTACTGTATCCACTGTACATATCTTGTTACTTGAGTCAATTCCGTCTAGTATTATTTGTACTTGTTTTGTGATTTTCTAGCTAGTTTCCAAAATTAGACTGCAATGTGTTTGAAGAGAGAAACCATTTTTGTATAACTCTGTTGTATTTCCCTAGCTCTCCTAAACCCAGTAGAAAGCACAGTATTAAAAGAAATAATGGGTATAGAACAACCAATCTCTTGTGCAGGTATGGGATTAAAAAAAAAAAAAAAAGATAAAGTAGGTCCCTTGAATCCAAACTTTCCAAAGAAATTTACTTTCATTTGGAAATCCTTCATAATGTTAGATTTGACTGAGAGTGAACCTACTTATTACCTTAATTATACAACCAGTTCTGTAAGACAATGCAATCCTCTCAAACTGAGACAGTCCCCATGGATGGATTACATAGCAAGAATTTTATGTATTAAATATTTAACATATATGGGATATAGGGCAAGAAGAAAATAAAAAGTATAAATATATTCGAGGGAACATATCAAGACAGAAAGAGAAAATGGGAGAAATCAACTTTTAAAAAGTATAAATAATCTAGACAAAAACAATTAAACTTTAAAACTATATGGCATAAAAAGACAAATTAAAATGATACTATGATTCAAAATTAGAAAATTCTATAATGTATGCAATATAAGCTTTTCTATATTCATCCATAAATGCAATGTAACCCTAATTAAACTAACAGAATTTGCAGGGACTTTTTCACAATTCCCTTACTTATTCAGCAAATATACAGTAAATATTTATTTTATGCCAGACACTCTGTTACTTTCTAGAAAAACCCATGAACTCTACAGCAATGCTACCCTGAATGAGCCCAATCCCATCTGATCTCGGAAGCTAAGCAGGGACAGGCCTGGTTAGTACTTGGATGGGAGACCACCTAGGAAGACCAGGTGCTGTAGGCATAAAAAAAAATAAGAGATTGTAAGGTGACAAGGTCCTTGCAATCTGTGAGGTCAACCAAGGGTTGCCTTGCCTAAAAAAAAAAAAGAAAAAAAGAAAAAGAAAAATCCATGATATTTAAAATATGATAAAATGGAAATTCAATTTATGCAGAAAGAATTGAATTTTTTCAATAAATGGTATTAGAATAACTAATCTTTTGAGAAAAAATGCTACATCCCAATTCTTCAAAATAAATTTGAAATACATCAAAATATAAAAAGTAAAAACCTTACAAAATACCAGAAAAACATGAATTTTTTAATATTTCTATTATGCATGAACATGTATAATCAATTATAAAATTTTAGAATTGGGAAAGTCTTTCCAATTAAGGCCCAAATTCTAGAAGCCATAAGCGTACAGCTTGATAATTTACTAAATAAATATTTGCCAGATCTCCATGGCACATAGTAGCATCAAAAAAAAAAGTATAAGAAAACCCAAAAAATGTAAAAATACAGCAACATATAGGAGAGCTAGGTATAAATTCCTTTAATATAACTTAAATCAATAAGAAAAGAAAAAGGCGATACATAGAGAAAAAAGAAAAAATTGTCAGGCAATTCAGAGGAAAATAAATATGAATTGTCTAGGAAGAAACGAAGAGATGCTTAGTTTAACTTTTCTCAGTTTTAAAAGTACAAATAAAAGAAGAAGCATTTAAAAATAATCAGAAGACAAATTTTTTAAAAACTTTGATAATAACAAGAACTGATGAAGATATAGCGAGATCATCAATTTGGCAGAATCATAAACTTATGCTAACTTTTTAGAGAAGTTTGTAACTATCACAAATTTAAATGAACACATATCTTTTCACCCAAAAAGTCCTCCTATATTTTTTTCATGTTTTATGCTCGCAAGTTACATGTATCAGTATTCATTTCAGATGCTTATGACAGAAAACAAAGGAAAACAAAAAATGGTTTAAATAAAACAAATTTCTTTGTGATATAAAAGAAGTTTCAAGGTTGGCAGCTGAGAACTATTATAATTATCAGGGAGTCAAGCCCTTTATATTTTTCTACTTTATCGTAATTAATACATGGTTTCCATTTTCAAATTCACGTCATGGACTAAAATTTTTGCTGTGACCCAGCCATCACACTTGCTCTTAATTACAGGAAGGAAAAAGGGGAAAAGAACAAAAAAATTGGGTCATCCAACTAAAGCATCTACCTTAAATCAAAATCAGTCAGCGTGCTTCCTGATACACTTAATAGAATATTGGACCAAACATTGATTAGACAATAGGTTTGCTTTTTCTACACAGGAAGAAGACCAGGGATAGTTGAACTCAGAATTCGTTCAATAGTTCGATGATATTATCAAAGTTCCTGGGCTCTTTCGATTGTTCTGAGATATTACTCCTCGGTGTGCCCTCCATGTTTTTCCATCACAATTACAAGATAGCTATTGTATCTCCAAGCCTCATGTGCTCACAAGTCAGCATCCAACACAGGGAGGAGGGGAAGGAGGGGGAATTGTTCCCCACAAATCGCTCTCTTATCAGCGAGGACCATCTTTTGCAAAAGACTCAGCAGCTTTTCCTTCATCTTTTACCTCCGCCATATGAGAGGCTAGGAAATAGGGTATCTGGATACTCTGAATCTTCATCATGGAGGAATGGCAAAACCAGCAAAAAGAAAGAAGGAAGTCAAAGTCATTGGCAGGCAGCCAATAGTGCCTGCCGCATATGCTGAGAGAGGAAACAGCTAATAGAACTATTAAATATATATTAGAGAAAAGGTGATTGTAGATCAATATCTCAGAGGAGAGAGGTTGGGATTTTATATATATTTCAGAGCACTGTGGTGAAAGAACAGCTCATCTTTTGAAACAAGGAGGAAGGAAATAAATGAAGATGTATGAGTTAGCAAGAGCCAGTGCAGAAAGCCGATTGTATTTTCACTTGAGATGACCAAGTAGGAAAACAAAGATAGGAAATTAATTCTCTTTTGAGAAAGTTTGTACAGCAATATTGAATGCCCCAAACAAATTGTATGCAATATGGACTTTTCTTTAGAACTCAATCCCTCTGAGTAAGTCTCTCTCCACCCTGAAGGCAACTGCCAAGCATTCTTTCTCATCCCACTTCCAAACAGGGTATCCCTGTAAGACACGCTCCCTCAGCAACCGAGTTACCATGTTGGACAATTTCATGACTCAAGAATATACCTAGGAGAAGAACATGAATACCACTAATTTCAGAAAACTTTCCATCTGCTATTTTTTAATGAAAAAAGAAGGAATATATGTCTTTGATCTTATAATATGAATTGCATAAGATGAAAAAATATTGGGGGAATATAAGTAATTAACTTAGGTGTTACCCTCTGAATTTTCTATTGCAAAATTCTATATTAGTTTTTTCGGCCACCCAGAAAGGTTCTGACACACCTTTTCTTTAATTTGGTTGGTTGGGATCAGTTAATATTTGAAAAAGTTAATGTCAGTTTGTATACACCATAATTATGATATAAAACTGCAAAGAAAACTATTATGGAACACAATATAGCAAACTAGTCCTATATTTCAAATATTTGTGCAGATTACATGTTTAATGTTACCTTTCCCTTCTAGAAATAGAATTTATCAATAGAGAATTTTTTTATCTTTACATAGAAGTGTTGAATTATAAAGACTTTTAACATAAAAAACAAATGCTTTGAAATCATTCCTTGGTGTTTCACATTTTTCCGTAACTATATCATAATCACAGGCTAATCTATTTATTATCTATAACATGCATTGAACGTGGGGGTTTATTATTCATTCAAGTGTGTTTTTCTTCTTAAATCAAAAATGATGCAGCTAGAGTCTTGAAGTGAAGTAGCTGAGATTATTACTTAAACTGTAGATGCCTTGTGGGAGGCAAAAAAATCCAAGAGTCCATTTACTTGGATTTAGGATAACGGGTCTCTTACTCTTTTTAGAGCCGATTTCAGGAATTAAACACAGTAATGTAGGAGTAAAGCCTCTTAGTTACTTTGTAGTCTGACTAATTGTTTCACGGTATTATGAGTTCAGTGTTTCCATGAATAGGAATACAGCCAAATGCTTTTCAGAAACTGCTTGCTTACAGTTTTTAGAGCATTTATTGTAGAAGAATCCTTGTGCACCGATGAACAGAATAAGAATAAATTGACATTCATCGATATGAAGATGGTCAGTATGAAATGACCACATCAATCCTCATCCTATTAGTTATAGTTGAACCCTCATTTCTATTGAAAATTTACAGTGATATCAGTGACTTTATAAAGTAAATATGATAGGAGGTTAGTTAATGTTTACAACTATATAGTTGGGACAATATCCATTTTATTTTAAATCATTTAATTCGCATCCATTGATAGACAACTATAACAATTACATCTGTGCTATAGACAGGTAAATTAGAATAGAGGGAATTTGTGTATTGTGAGAATTACTAGATAAACAGAATCTTCCAATTTTCTAATTCATTGTCATCTCATCATTTCAAAAGCTTATCATCTTCAGGTAGTAAGACTTTAAATTATTGAGAATTATCCTCATGGTTATATAAATATACATGTAACACATTAATAAGAAAACCAATTGTAGAACCATATATTTGAGGGATTTTTTTTTCCCTTTTCCAATAGTGGCAATACATTTCCACATAGCCATCCTTGCAGTCCTGATTTATTCCGATTAAAGTGCCATTTTGGGAGTTAGTGATATAATCAGTGCTACAAAACAGTTTTTCCTATCTGGAAATAACTAGAGGCTTTGGGGTTGACCGTTAGGTCAGTTGGACTTTTTCAGGTTGTTGAAAGAACAGGGATATGCTCATATATTTGTAAGAATGTACAGGGAAGACAGAAAAAAACAGATGCCATCTGAAAACCAGGCCCGAAGGGAAGTGAGGACTTATTTAAGATTATCATCCAGAATTCAAGGCAAACCTAGCACCTGGGATACCTTTTGGGTGCCATACAGAAGGCCTTCAATGCTCCCTACTCTAGTGATCTTCCATGATGTTAATCCAACTCTTGCTCATGCTACTTCTTCCGTTCTTTCTGCTCCAAGCAACCCCCTTCTACTCTTTCTTCTATGTCAATCCCATCTTCTGTCTCAGAGATTCTTACATTTTGTCCCCATTGCCAACCCCACATCTCTTTATGTCATACAATCAAATTTATAAGCGATGATCTAATATTTAGCTACACTCATATAAAATATTCATGCCGGTCAGAGTAATTTTTCCAGTTTTCTCACTTTAGGGATCTCTACTTTCATTCAGTAAACTATGAAGTAGATAATCAGCTTTCTCAAAAAGGATCAAGTTACCACAAATGCCCATTGTTGATAAAGTACTCTCCAATAATATACTTTAGTAAATGACCATCAGTCTGGTTTTATAGAACTGAGTTACAAATCCAGGTCTAGTGGCATGGTATAATCGTGAAACAAAACATTTGTCTACATTTTCTATATCTATGGAAAATGCACTCTTGTTTGAAGCTTTCGCACTCCTTTAATGCCTTGGTATTCCAGTATAATCCTCTGTATAAAGATTCAGACTAAATGTTTTTGAAGCATTTCTGCTTCTATTCAGATATACCCAAAGTAGACCAACAAAATATTTAAAAAATATTTAAAATCAGTTAAAACATCTATTGGCATCTCATCTTCTCCTGGACAAAAACAATTGGTCTTTCGCTGTAGGCTGACCCTTTCTTTCTTTTCACTTTAGTAAGTTTTCTTTATAAGACTAATTGGTGCCTCAGTGGATTGCCAGATTAAGAATAAAAAAAGGAAACTCAAACCATAGCCAACCAGTTCAAATATGACTGAGGCATGGACTTTGACATTGCTCAGTCTTAAGACATTTCTTGTTTTGTGTGCATTTTTTAGATTGGTTTTGAGGAGACAGAGTTAACAAATTATTTTAATATACTTTTAGGAATGGGTAACATGTAATTATATAATATTTAAAAAGTATGAAAGGATATATATAACAAGCAAGTCTATAGTTATATTCATTGGCTATTGCTGTGATAATGCCATTTAACAAACCACACCAGAAATCAGTGGTCTACACCAGCAACACTGATTTCCCTCACTTACAAGCCTGTAGATTGACAGGGACACCTCTGCTTCAGATTGTAGTTCTGTGTGGGCTTAGATATAGGCTTTACATCAAGCTTTGGAATAATCTATACATGTCATTCAGGGTTGCAGGCTGAAGGGACAGTGGCTACCTAGGGTGTGTTAATCTCATGGCAATCACAGAAGTACATGGATAAACCATAACTGCTGAAGCCTATGCTCATATCATACCTGCTCTATTGTCCTGCCAAAGCAAGTCATGTGGCCAAGGCCCAGTTACAAGGGCAGGAAATGATACTCTACCTTAAAGTGGAGAGGGCAAGGGAATGAATATTTGCTGAACAATAATCTAATCCACTTTGTTCCCAGTCACACAGTTCCCCTCTGTATACAAAAGTGGTCACTCATTTCTTGTGTATTCTTCTAGGGAAATTTTATACAAGTATTAATATATTCACAAATAAATATTTTAATCCCAGTAATATCACACTATACACACTGTCCTATACCTTGACTTCCTCCCTCACTTAAAAATATTTCAGAGAGAATTACATGTCAGGGCACATGGAGTTGACTCATTTCATTTACTACAACTATTTATCATTACATAAAATGGATACATCATAATTTATTTAATAAATGCTCATTGGTGGATGATTAGTTGTTTTGGTTATCCTTTTAACCAATGTTGCAATGACTGTCATTGTATACATTTGTGCAGATAGCTTTAGAATACATTCTTAGGAGGAATATTGCTAGTTCCAAAGGTTCTTGCATTTTCTGTTTTGATAGTTCTTTCCAAATTTTCTTGAATAAAAATTAGGCAATTTAAACTACCACAAACAATGTACAGAGGTGCCTGATTACCTACACCCTTGCCAACACAAATCAAATCATTTTATCTTTGCCAAAGTGATAAATTAGAAAAAGACCTCTTGTAATTTGAATTCATTTTTCACTTCTTATAGGGAAGCTGATACATTGTCATATGATAAAGAGCCATGTCTATTTTATATGGCAGACCTCCTTGATCTGTAGGGTCCCTTGGTCTAACCTCTCTTACCTCATTCCATAGACTCTGCTGCGCAGTTTGTGCTAGATAACTATATTTGTATTATTTTATATCATCATCCAAGGTAGACTCCAGACTCAAGGTGTGGCTTCCTGAGATTAAAACTTATGAGGTCACATAGTATGAGTAAGCCTCTGGTCTGCATTTTATGTCCCCAAATTAAATCATAAGATAATCAAGAACATTTTCAAAATCTTTGACAATAATTTAAAGCACTCAGTACAATGTTCTGTAGAGCTGAAAAATAGTAATTCTTGACTCTCTGAAGCAGCATTAGCTATCTCAGCTGCTGAAGACAACTCCTTTAGACCAAAACACCAGAGCAACCTACAAATGCTATGAACAACAAATGACAAATCCCAGTAAGAAATCCTATCTGCAGGGTTCACGCGGTCAGAACCATAACACCAAGGACAATGAGAAATGCACAGCAGGATTCAGCCTCCAAAAAACCCGTGTTCCTGAGAGAAAGATTCTTCATAAATAAAAGTACTAAAATTAACTATATACTGACTAGGCATATTTAGTTGTTAATTGCACTGTGACCCTCCTAGGTAATATTTTTTTCTTCAAGAAAATTTTATAGACATATTAATATTTTTATTCATAACAACTTGAAGTTACCCATTGAAACACTAAATAAGAGCTGAGATCATGAATTTGAAAGACTCTGTTATAGCTAAAGTTACAGCAGAAGCTACTGCAGTGGATGAGAAAGTTAGACTATAACCAATTATGTTTAACCTTTAATGGAACAATTGTAAAACTTACTATGACTCACTAGTGGCTGATTAAGAGGTTCGGATGTCAGTGTCAGATAAGAGGTGTCTAATCTCTCCCAATATTAGAGCTACAATATTCTAACTACATTACAATAGCTTCTGCAATTCACTGGGCACTCATTATTGAATTTTCCAAAACCTTGCTAGAATATTCTCTTTAGGGCTACCATCATGCCTCTTTACAGAGAATCTGTAATTGGGGGTCTTTGGTGACCATGGCAATTCAACCAAACTGACTTGGATAGGCATCAAGAAAGACCTGCTCATACTAAATTCTTCTGTCTGAACAGCAATACTGTGTGATTCCAATGGGTTCAGGAAGTTCCTCTTTCGTTCTTATTCCAGATGAATTTTTGATATCATCAAAGTTGTTAAATCTTTAGCAAACCCCCCTCAGAGACTTAGGAGACTTGCTTCAGAAATTCAAGGCCACTGCCTCTAAGTGTCACTTATTTCCTCAAATAAAAACTTAGTAGACCCCGTAGAACCTCCAGGGCCTTCACCTTTTCTTTTATCTAAATAATTAAAACTTAAAATCTCAGTATTCCTATCAGAAATTTATTTGATGGAAATACCCACTTAAATAAAAATTAAAATAATGCAAATCCCTAGAAAATGTTCAAGTATCTTTCATTGTACTGTCTTTATGATAAGTCGCTATCTGTTTTAACTTAAACCAATCTTCCCCTCATCTCTGCAGTTCATTAAAGACTCTTCTTTATCCAATTGTTGTCATTACCAGCTAGCCCAGCTGCTTGAGAGGAGAGCATCAGTGTGTGGACCCAGAGAAGTATCATATTTTAAGTTAAATTAGCAACAATTTTTATGCTATCTCTCCTTGAGACAGTTCGTTTTCAAGATATCTTGCACATTTGCTCCAAATGAAATTGACCTAAACTCTGACAGGAAAATATATTTAGCCCGCACTTCCTCTCTCCTTCACCATAATTCCAATTTCCATGACTAATTTGTTTAATCAAAAGAGTAGGGACGCAAAAATGCAATGTCACTCAACATCCCCCACCATCCCATGAGGTAAATGAAGTTCCCTGAGTTCTCCATCTCTACATGGCTTGCTCCTGCAAGCATCTCTTTCCAAGGTCCAAGTACTATAATTTAATCTATGAATAGGAATTTTGTTTCACTGCTTTGTTTCTGTTGGAGCTATTAGAAATATTTTCTCCTTTTTACATTAATCTGCTTTGTGCTCAGAAACAGACCTTTCTCCCTCAGCTCCTTTAAAAATCATCATCTTTTATTCCCTCTAACATAGAAAACAGTCTTTAAAATGTAGGTCTTAGTTTCTTCTCGTGCTAATGACTTGAATGGATTTGTTGCTATTTACATAGAAATTGATATTAATTTCTGATCCTGATTCACAAATTCATTATCAAAGGTAAATAAGATGCTGGAAGGTAATCAATAGTTTCTATTTTATGATATTTACATATTACATATAAATTATATATTATTCATATATTTACAAACTTAGGGGCTTTTGGTATGAACTTCTTTAGTGCTACCAATTCACAGATATAACCGATCTCAGGTTTCAGCCACACTGTTAATTGTCCTGTATTTTAGTATATGTGCTGGTGAACACACAATGCAATATACATATGATATATTATTCAATTGTACACTTGAAACTTTTATTAACCAATGCCAGCCTAATAAATTTAATTTAAAAAATTATCCTGGCACAGCCATTATAGAAAACTATAAATAATAACTAAAAATAATAACTATAACTGTTATAATAATATAATTATAATTATATAATTGTAATTATAATAACCATGGATAGGGTAGCCTTGACTCCCTCAATTCTGTTGATAATACACAGGTACTAGGATATCTATACAACTTATGAAGAATATAGACCAAGACAAACTATGGGAGAAATATACGTGGTCATCTTATAGGCAATGGTATAAACTTAAATACATGTGAACAATTTTAAAAGATAATCATCATCTTTACAACAACCTTATGATATAAACAGTATCTGTATTTTACAGATAATGAAAATTAAGCTTAGTGAGGTAAATGACTTGTCCAAGGTCACATAACTGGTAGGCGGCTAGGCTAGATTGTGTAGTCATGGCCTCCCCAAAGCACTTCTCCTTATATCAGTGGTGTCCAGTTTATATTTTTTCTTTTGTTGCTTGTGCTTTTGATGTCATATCTAAGAGGCTACTGCCTAATCCAAGATCACAAAGATTGATGTCGCTTTTTCCTTCTAGAGTTTCATAGTTATAGCTCTTACATTTAGGTCTTTGATCCATTCTGAATCAATTTTAGTATATGGCATAAATTCAGGATCCAACATCATCCCTTTGCATGTGGATAGCCTGTATTCATTAGCTTTTATTATATAACAAATCAAAACTTGGTGGCTTAAAACAATAATCATTTATTGTTTCTTACAATTCTGTGGATCTGCTGGGCAGTTTTGGGCTGGGCTGATTCACCTGATCTCGGCAATTGGCTAGAAGCTCTATTAAAACTGAAACTGGATCGTCTAGGGTGGCCTCACCCATGTGTCTGGTGGTTGTCAGCCTAGCTCATGTAGTGGGCCACAAGTGAGATGGATCATCTCTTTAACAGGCTTCTCTATATGGTGTTTCATCTTCAAATAGACTTCACTAGGTTTCTTCAGATGGCAGACTTGGGGCTTTAATGATTAGCAAGAGAGGATAAGCCCCAATGAGCAAGCGCCTTTCAAATCTCTGCTTATGTCTTGTTTGCTAATGTCCCATTGGACACAGCATCACATGCCTAAGTATCAGATCCAGTGTATACTAGTTCACCTCTGCTACTACCAAGTCATACCAAAAATTCTGGTGTTGCCAGTGCTTATTTCTATGACTACCATTGTTATTCTTTAGCATCAGATGCAAAATAATGTTTTGGAGTATGATTCTTCATATTAGTACTATCTGCTAGTGTTTGTCTTGCTTTCAGTTATATATCTCCAGCACCTACTAGTTAGTGGTACAGTGTAGGCACTAAATGAATATCTATCAAGTGAATAAAATTACAGGAAAACTAAGGTGGGGAGGGAATCAAGATCTAGTTACTATATATTAAAGAGTAGCATAATTTAAGCCTATGCCACATATTTATACCAAATGCACATTATTCCTATTTACTTCATGAGTTAAAGATAAAAAAGAGATGCTGGATAATCCAGTCTAGCCCACATATTTCTGTACCTTTCCCTTTTACATTAGCAATATTTTCTCTAGTTATATTATATTTACCTTTAGTGATAAGATTTTAATCATTTACACTGTGGCTGCATTCTACCATATATTTGGTTTGAGAAACAATTGAATTTGATTTAAGAAACCATTTCCTCAAACCATACAGTGAGGTTTCTTTTCTGTTACAGTTACTTCAAAGGTTCATCTAACACTCTGGTGGCATTAAGCATCAGTGTAAGGAAGGGAAATGTTAAGCTCCTCATGTTTTAGATTTTTTTTTAGATGTGCATCTTGGCTAGTGGAATTGGAAAATTATAAAATTTGAAAGCACATAAGACACTTGGTCCATTTGTTCAACTAGTACTCTATTCTACCCAAACCCAAAGGAGATGAACCCACGAAAAAATGTGTGGGCCATGACCTCAGATAGTTAATTGCCTGTTACTCTAAGATTTGACATACATTGGATATTTAGGCACACTTTAGGGTTAAACTGAAAATCAGCCAGAGTAAAGTACAATGGCACAACCCTATGAATAAAAGGAAATAATTCTAGAGGGGCAAACTTCCCAGAATGCCACAGCTATCAATGATAGGATGGCTCAAATGGACATCATCTAATATTATAAAGGCAAGTAGTCCAAACCTTAGGTTAAGTCTTTGAATGTGACAATCCATAATTATAGCCATCACTGATTTTTTTGTAGCACTATATAATGTTCAAAGCATTTTCATGTGCTTCATCTCAAACTTGGTTTATAATAGCCACCTAATATTAAACTGGTTCCTGTAGACTTTCTTTTCATGTGCTATAACCTTTCTTCTTGATGTTCTTTATAGACAGTTCAGTTCTTGTCACCCTGGATAGCTGGGTATCAAGGATTCTCAACAATATTTCGTATAATGCTTTCAGAATCTTTTGAAAGTAAATGCCTCAGGCTATTCATTTCACAGCTATCTTAGATCCATCCTGACACATAACTTAGAAAGACATTCTGTTATATTTCTCAGAAATTATTGCCATTTAATATCTTACTTGCATCAGCACCACCTGTGCCTTGCCCACATCAACGGCACCCACAGATTAGAAATTTCAGTGATAAAGAAATTACTTCTAAAGTTCAAAGAATGTTTCTTATATTTGTAAAGTACTTTACAACTTAAAAGTAGTTTCACATATATTACCTCATTGGGCATATTTGCTCTGAGAAATATAAAATTGTAAATACACTGTGAATTTTATCACTTTCCTTAGCCCTCTCATTGTCTCCCAGTATAGTTCCCTAAAATTGTCAATGATCTCATTTACATTATTTAGATTATGTCATGTAAGATGCTACATGGTATTAAGAGGATAATTTGATTTTTAAGTATATTATTATTCTATTATAAAATACGGATTCCGAATAGCTACTTGCAATATACTAGTGAGTTTTAAAGGATGGCTCCTGGAAATGCTGTATCAGAACCTTATGAATAACTTTAAAAACTTTCATGTGCCACAAATACCTATGGCGATGGTTCCAAATGCAGATTCCTGGGCCTACCCCAATCAGAATCTATAGAAGTGAGGTCACGAAATCTGAACTTTTATCCACCGGGGATGTTGCTATACATCCCCAAAGTCTGAGAACTATTACGTAACCATGAGCTTGATTTACTTAGGATTCCCAACGCAACTTAAAAGAAAGTTCTGTGCCTTTAGAAACTGCAACAACTCTTTAAGGCAATTAGCATACCATTTAGCAAGTAACTCAAATCTAAGCAAAAAGAACAATGGGATTTAAATTACCATCAAAACATACTTCTGTGCAGTGCCCTGTACTTGGTGCTCTAAAAACTGTAGAAATTGATACAGTTTCATAATAAATATTCAGTCTGTAATGATGAGCTCTGTCAGTCTTAGAAAAGATAAATGTAGAGTTTAATTAGAAAATAGATGTCTCTTTGATTGTGAGGTGAAAGCTGGATAAAGTGCATTTCTGTCTGCTTCACAAGGTACTATTCAAGATATGTCATTGTTATAATTTGAAAATTATTATTCAGAAAGAAGACAGATTTCAGTTTAGTAGCTTTGACTGTAAGACCAAGAAATAAAAGCCAAATGGATGAAAGCTGAGTCACAGATGACTGGATTTAAAAATTATCACATATCTTTAAAGTTAGCTAAAGAATTATAGCCAAATCCCAATTTGCCTTTCAATAAAATGATAGGCCAAGGGAATCTTTACAATGTGAGATATTTCTCTTGATGTAAACTTCAGTAAGGAAGTTTCCTGTTGCATGGCATTTGGCTTGTGTTGCTTCTCTGTGAATTATATTCTGATATTTTTAGATTACTGAGAATGTTAAAATAATATTGAGTTAGATATATTGTCTTCATGTCTTTCATGAGTTTAAAATAGCCCATTCTTTAGGATGGCAATTGGCTGATATCAATCTGATTCTGAAAAGAAAGAATTTGGTCCCAGGAAGTTGCAGCAAAAATTCCGTGTAAATCTAACATTCAAGCTTAGGTCAAATCCTGTTAGCTAGAGGCAGTGAGGAGCAGATATGTGGACCAAGTTCAGGGAAGGCCGGGCCAGATAATAGAAGTTTAGATTTCCTTATCCACTGTACAAAGGTAGCAGTTAGTTCTTGCTACATTAATACTTCATAACGAACATCACAAAACCTCAGAGGCCTACAATAGTGTTTATAGTTCACATGTCTGGAGTTACCTGCTGACCTTCTCTGAGTATCTAAACTGTCCTCAGCTTAGATAATCAGCAACTCAGCTTAGTCTACATATCTCTCATCATCCAGAAAGTTAATCCAGGCATATTCTTATGGCAATGGCTAAGGTCCAAAAGAGAGCAAGTGCAAATGTTCAAGGGCTTGAAAGGCCTAAACTCAGGACTAGTACACAATCGCTTTCACCATATACTATGGGCTGAAGCAAGTCAGAAAATTGGCACAGATTCAAGGAGTGGGGAAATAGATTATGCATCTTTAATAAGAGGAACCACACAGCCTCATAGTAAAAGATATGAATATAAAGGGGAAATTAAGAATTGAAGTCATCCTAGGTTTTTCCAACTGTATGTGATATTGAGTACCTACTCTCTATAGATACTATGCTATACAATGTGGATAATAAGCATAAGACCTGCCAGTGATTCTCAAACATAGAGAGCTTGTTAAAATACTAATTGCTGGACCCAACCCCTAGAGTTTGGGCGTGGTGGAGATGGAACCAGAGAATTTGTATTTCTAGTGAGTTCCCAGATAATGCTGATGATGCTGATCCAGGGGCCATACTTTGAGAAATAAATTTGGAATTAATGGGAACTTATAGGGATAATAAGACAACAACAGGCAGTGATATTTATAGGACAGGCAACTTGAAGTGAAGTGGGAGAATTTGAGTGAAATCATTTCCCAGGTCAGCAAACAGCTCATTCAGAATAAGCAGGTTAATCAGGGGCGTTGGCTGCCCTCTTTACATAATCCAATTTAACTGCCCAGGTAGAGAACAGAGTTGGTAATGAATGACCCATCTATTGTCTGTTAAAAGTTGCACACAAAACTCTACATTGGCAACAAATTTTGATAGTGTAATTTTATTGAAAAAATTAAATACAATAAGTGTTCGAGAGATTCATCATACTTTAAGTCAGTAAAAACACCCAATTTCTTATAAGATCAAATTACTGCAGGTTAGGGGACAGAGATAAGCACTGAGAACTCAGATTGTGTGTGAGCTTTCCCTATTTAAGTCCTGATTTCTGCTGGGACATGATAATAATAAGTTAAAGGGTTATTTCTGAGCGAGGAGAAATTGCAATGAAGCAATGAATAAATGAGACTTTAATTTAGGGGAGAATAGGAAAATGCTCTTAAACTATTTTCAGGGGATCAGTGAAATAAAACCAGTAAAGATAATGTGATAAAATGGGAAGTTTTGAATATTGAGACCTATGTGAGGCTTAACTTAGCCTGACACCATAGTTAAATACTGAGCAGCATGAAAGAGCTCATAAACTATTGTTGGGCAAATGAAAAGCAAATTACATTTTACAGAAAGAGAGAGGGAGAAAGCTACTTCTAAAAGTGTGCAGGCAAATATCAAAAGTGAATCAGTATTTCCAGATCCCTATCTTTGGAGACATCTTTAACTTAGTACTAATTGCAACAACCAAAAAAATGAGGAGGTTCAAAGAACATGTGAACTCACTCAATATCAACCTACTTACTGTCTCTAACTGCTCATTTCAAAATTGGAATTAATACAATAGAGAAGGGACCAAAAGAGAGGCAGGAGTGTTTTCAAGGTTTTAAATCTTTTCTTTATTGAATATTTAATCGCAAATGAAAAAAAAAGTTTATATAACTGAATTAAAGGGGAAAACATTTTGGGGGGAATAAATATAAATCTGCTATGCTAATACAGATTTCAGTGGAACATTTTTAAAATTTACATGAAAAGTATATTATGCGAGGATGAATTAAATCACATAATGATAAGTAAGTGTTATTTATCCAGTCATAAATATCTATTTGCATACTTTAGTTCAAAGACGAACCAAAGTCTTAGAAGACAGTAGTTTTCCCATTGAGGGAGCTATGTCTCTTTATCTTTAATTCCCTGGACCATACAAATGCATTGAGAATTGAATCTCAATTTAACTGAAATGATAAGAAGGATATTATCATTTTACACTGAGGTTATTTTTATCTTTTTTATCTATTCAAGTGTTTTTTCTATGAAGTTCCCCACGTCCACCTCCATCCATTACAGCATACAGTGAAAATTTTCCCTAAAACCCAGGAGAATTAATAGATTATTTTCTTTATAGTGGTTATCATACAGCCATAGTTCTTCATTTGTTTTTTCATGTTAACCAAAAAGAAAAGCTGCATAAGAGCATCTCTAAAGATAGCAAGTGGCTTTTTAGTTATCTGTGAAACCTTGCTTTAAATATAAGTGGAGGGAAATCACTGAAAGTTAGAGAAAGAAAATGTGTTGAGAAAAAGACCTATCAATTGAGAAATATATTTACCATGTCCTTCTCATCTATCAGAATAGAAAGATGAATTAATCAGGGCTGGGGATGGGGGTTGGAGGCAGAAATGCAAATTTAAAAAAAATTCAGGCAAGTTTTTTGAATATCTTTTCCCAGTGATTTGACATTATGAATCTTCAGATAAATACAGAATCTTACTTAAAGGATAAAGATAATGTTGCTTTTCATTAGGCTTTTCATAAACACTTTTATTTTCTAAGTTCTTTTGACCTCAATAATGAGAATTTCAGCAAGTGGTAGGATTAAGCTCTCTGGTTAAGTTGCTGATGATGTCTAGACAACTTGGAATTGAATTCAAATAGAAATCAGTGTTCTCAGATAGATGAAGAATTTATTAAACTGGTTCCATTTAAAAAAGACTATTAGAGTCATAAAACTAAGTGCACTTTTGCTTCCAAAGACGATAAATTACCTACTTGTAGTATATGAATTCCGAAGTGCAGTGCTTTGATTTCATGCATCCAGCATACCAGTGAGCCCAATTTTACCAAAATCCAACAGAAATCTAAGTTAAGTGAAAAGAATAATGATTCTCTTAAACATTTATTTCAGAACCTATTTAAATCTCGCTCAAAATGTGCCACACCTCTCTGGGTAGATCGGTTGGATTCTGTCAAGTTCTCCCCTAGATATTATGGTTGTACTGCACTTATACCATCTCTGAAGACATCTGGGACTTTATTCCCGGGTTCTTGTCAATGGTGGACAAAAATAGTTGTTAGCAGTGTAAAATTCCTCTTGTGGCATCTTAGACAAGAGTAAACCCTTTTGAGCACACCATGAATTCTGTTTTTTGAGTGATTCCAGGCTGAACTGGCCAGGTACAACTTTCACTTTCCACTACTTTTATACAGCAGAAAAGTAAAATAGTTCTTTTTTTCTTTCCATTTTTTATATATTTGTAATTAAATTTATTGGAGGTGACATTGGTTAATAAAATCATATAAGTTTCAAGTGAACAAGAATAGTACATTTTTTCAGGAAATGCTTAAACTTATAATCAATGAAATCTCCAAGTAAACATAGAGTGATTGACAAATAGCCTTTCCTCAATAATAATGAAGGTCTATTACGGTTTAGTATGCCCCATGTGGCAAGCACTTTACTTGCCTATTTCATTGAATCCTCACAACAAATCCATTTCTGTTACTATCTTCATTTCACGAAAGTTACTGACAATTAGAGAAAATAAGTAAATTACCAGATTCATTCCTAGTTATTCGAACCCAAGAATGTAGATGAGTTTCCTTTCCAAAACTTGTCTTGTTTTCTTTAAGGCTGTTAATGAAAAAGACAGTACAAGAGGAGACTCCTGATGCCAGATAATAAAAGCAAAGCAAGTTTGAGAGCAAGAATCTTTTCTTGGTCATCACTGTGTCTCCAAAACCCCTGCTTCTCTGGTCAGGAATTTTATTATAACTAAAGTGGATATGAGGGTGTCAGTCAGGCAATTGAAGCCTTCATAACATCCTGAGCTAAAAATAAGTGTGTAGAGTAGACCATTCACAGGGAAATTAGAAGAGCAAATGTTTGGTAAACAAATGTTTGGTAAATAAATGTTTGCCATTCCCTGCAGAGAAGTCTTTCTGATGTAAAAAGAATTTATCGTTGGTAATAGCTCTCTTCCTGGTACAGACCTCCGTGTAAATTCTTTCAGGCAGTAATGGGGGAGGTAAAAAGTAATTCCTGAGTCTTTGGGGCTTTGATTGTTTTCAGCTCAAAACAATCCACAAACCAAAGTGGCACATTCTGGGGGGACTTGTTCTGAACCTCATATGTTGTAAAAATAGGTCTTATTCTGAACTTTTCCAAGATATACAGATAAGCACAGACAATCTTTTTTCTCTTTTAATGTGTGCAGATGAACAGATCTCACCTTTGGGGTTTATTGTAAATATTTTGAATGCCATTGGACAAGATGGTTTATACTGATATCTGTAAGGGAGAAGAACACTTCCTCTCACAGTACCAACCTAGGATTGATACTACTGTTTCCACTTTTTGTTCCAACTCCAGCATTTTGTATGCTTGCTTCCATTATTCGACTTATATATGACCTCAGTTGCCTCATCTATAAAATGAGACAATTAGAACTCCTGTTTGTTCTAAAGAGTTATTGTAAGAATGACAAAGCATTGTGCCAGTAAAAGGAAGTGTCTGTATCATAATTTTACATTACTCCATTCCTCATCTTTCTCAGTGACGCAGCCAGCCAGCCACCCCCACCTCACACCTTCTCATTATTTCTTTCCCTACTGGCTTCAGTCTTACCTCTTCTCTTTTTATTTCCCTTTCTCTTTATTACTTTCTCATTCTTCTTCACTTTGATTTTCTTTCCTCTTTTGGCCCTAAAATCACTCATCTTCCATCACCCACAAGATTGATTTGATTGGACATTCAAGAATTATGAGTTTATTAGGTTTTAAAAATTCACCTGCGGCACAATATAACGTTTGTGGCAGTTATTTTTTAAGAGTACTCTCTGGTGATTAAGGATGCACTATTACATTAAAATGTCCTTATTTTATTATATGGATTAGTAGTATATTTTATTTAAGATTTTTAAACATTTCTTTTTAAAATTAAGCCACCAGTGAACCCTCAGCAGAAGACAGACTTTATGGATTGAGTTGTGCACGATGTAACAACCTTAATTTAATGACTACATAGAGTAAAATAGTCCATAGGGCGTGTGGGTTGTCAGATGTTTTGTGCTCTATTAATAAAATTTATGGAAAATAAAATGATCTTTTTCTTGCTGCTACCAATTCTCTCATATACAGAAACTTAACATATTTTAATCGAACACATCGGAATGACTTCTGTATCTTTATGAAAACATTTATATTATATTATAAAAGCTTTATCCATATTTCTGATTTCATATATTGAACCATCCTGTATAAATTTCATGGGGAAAAAAAGCAGTTCACCAAGAAAATGCATAAGGCAGTTGGCGATTGAGATTTGGTAACAAAGTCTTCATAAGAAACTAGTCAGTGCCAAATTTCATGATTTGAACAGTTAAAAACTCACCTAAGTGCAAAAAATGTGTCAATTCTAAGATGTATTTATTTTTAAAAATGAAATAAAGTGCCTTTAGTAAGTCATACACACCGTAAAGGAGTCAGTGAGTTAAAAATGACTAGCCTGGTACACAATAGTCCCCCCTTATTTGCAGGTGATGTGTTCCAAGACCCCCAGTGAATGCCTGAAACCACAGATGGTACTGAACCCTGTATATACTATGTTTTTTCTCTATACATACGTACCTATGACGAAATTTAATACATAGTCACAATAAGAGATTGACAATAATTATAAAATAGAACATTTATAATAATATATTATAACAACAGTTATATGAATGTGGCCTCTCTCACTCTCTCTCTCAAAATATCTTATTGTACTGTACTCACTCTTCTTGTGACAATGTGAGATGATATAATTCTTATGTGATGAGATGAAATGAGGTGACACAGCATATACAGTGTGGATACACTGGACAAAGGGATGATTCACATCCTAGGCAGGACAGAGTGGAACGGTCTGAGATTTGTCATGCTACTCAGAATGGTGCACAGTTTAAAACTTATGAATTGTTTATTTCTGAAATTTTCCATTTATTATTTTAAGAACATGATTGACTAAGGGTAACTGAAACCGTGGACAAAGAGAAACTATTATAATCCTGTTTTTGTGCCCGGACCAGTTCTTTATATTTCATATATAACCAAAGACTGGAGGTAAACATAATTACATACATATTACATATTATATTTGAGGAAATCTAGGATCTGGAGGCACAAAAGTCATACGAGGTGGTTCTGGTTGTTGTAAAGGCATCTACAACATACCAAAGCCTATCCATACAAATTCACTCTTGTTCTCATTTGTTTTAGAGTTTCACCTCTCTCCTGGTTATCTCAGAAAAGCCCACTCTTGTTTCCCTCTATGCCTTCCAGTACAGGTGGGAGGAGGGCTCCTCTGGATATTCTAGGCCCCATGCTAAAACCTCACTGGACCTTTGATGGTTCCCACACCATTAGAATGAAGGATGCCCTCATGGGACTAATTAAATGCTTGACTAGTGGCTGTAGGTATCTGATCATGAGGAGGGGAACTAGAACTAGATAGTCTGCAAATGCCAGCTGTGCTATGTGATGGTACCCCTTATCTATTGCCCCACTAATTTTCCCCTTAAAACATTTATACCCTCACTCTAACCTTTCCCCCACTGGATCTTATTCTTTTTTCTGAGGATGAAGTATCCTAGCTCTTCATCTTTGCTCTTAACCATGATGGCGAAATAAATTTAAATCCTTATTTTGTAAGTTCTTGGCTTTTGTTGTCTGATGCCAAGCATCTGAAAGTAAAACAAAGCAAAATGAAAAAAACAAAATCCTCGTTTTCTTTCTCAAAAAACTCAGGTCTTAAAGATCAAGAGTCTGTGCCTTTAAAACCCCACATATGTTAGAGTTTTAAAGTCCTTTTTAGAAACTCAATTGATTCTTTTGCTGTTTCTGTGATCTTTTGTGTCCTACCTTCCCTGGGGCAAACCATTAAGTGCTTCATTGAATTCCACGTACTGAATGGGAGGGAAGAATGCTGAAGAGTTAGGGGAAGAGGGGAGAAGAAAATAAGTATTCGTTAGTGTCATCCCAGTGTCACCCCACCACACAACAGTATCTATTCAAATGGCCCTCTAGGCTGACCTGAATTATTGATGAGTATTAGACTCAGTAATAGTCACCTATAAATTTACCAATAGCCAAGGATGACAAAGCACAAAGGCTCCACACAATATTAATCCCTGCTGTACATGGTGAATATTGGAGCTCATCAAAGTATCACTCCAAACTCTAACCAGTTAATTGATAGTAACAAGTAAATGATAAAAGTGAATCACAAAAATGTCAGAGAACTAGAGAAGGGAAAAAAAAAAACATAATCCAGCCACTAGCGATTTGTCTTATCCAGGATTATCTTCCAAATATTTACTAGTGCTTTGAGGCAGATGTTGCTACTACTTTGTCCTTTGTTATTTAAAAATTTTTATAATAAAATTCTATCACAAGGGTTACCTGAATGAGTCTCTGCATCTTGTATCATGAAAGAGCTTAAATAATTCTGGCTTATTCCAAATACATTATTCTAACACAATATCTCAGAGAAGCTTATGTTCACATACCACATGGCCCACCTATGGTAGACTGTAAAAGTGGCTCACAGTTTGTTCAGGTTTCCCTGTATCCACAACCTCAAATAGCATAATACCCTTTTTTAAAAGTTCTAAGATAATCGAAACTAAATAATATGTATTTAAATTGTTGTGTTTAAAAGTATGATAAATACCAAATTTAGGAAAGTGAATACCTGAAGGTAGATGGGAGTGGTGGAAGCAGGGGAATGCAATAGAGAAGGAACTTATCAATAGTAAGTTAATTTTAAGGATCTCTTTTTGGGTTGAGTGGTAGGTTCCTAGGTGTTCATCATGCAATAAACAAACAAAGACCAAGTATGAATTAGTAATGATAATACATCATAAACCAATAATTATGCTTAATCAATTCTGTTCAACTGTGGCTCCACAAAATTAATTAACTAATAAAAGATGGCAAAGTAATATGAATAAATGCAAATACAAAAGTAATCAGGATACTAGTCTTAATATATTAGTTTAAGTGGAATTCAGGTCATAAGTTTTAAAGGAGACAATGGAAGTCATTTTATAAAATTAAATGGTAAAATACACAATGAAAATATAATATTTAAGAATATCTATACATCAGATAACATAGTATAGGGGAGGGATAGAATTCTCCACCCTTGTTTTTAGTTCTTATGGTTGGACCAGTTATAAAATAATAAAATTGACACAAGACTAGATTAAAAAGAGAAAAAGACAATTTAATACGTGTGCACAGGAGAATCACAATATGATGCTCAGATCATAAAATAAGGTTCAAAGAAATGTTCAAACTAGTTTGTATACTTTTTAGACAAACAATAAATTTGTGAGAAATTGATGGGACAAAGAAAGTTAGTGTTCAGATAATTTTGGAAGGTATATAAATGTTTAATCACTATGCTGTACACCTGACACTAATATAATATTGCATATCAATTGTAATTGAAAAATAAATTTAGAAAAAGAAGGACATCTAGGCCACATTTGGACTCAGGTAGTAAATTAATGAAAATGTTACATGGTTTGTTTACATAGGCTTTTTTGACTCTAAATTTTATAAATCTCATGATAAACTTGTCTCTTAGTGCTCAGGAACAGGGAGGGCACCTATTACATGGAAGATTTACGTTCTGCTTTTAGGAGGGCAGAGAAGAGTCAGAAAGCTCCTCCTTTTTCTGCTGCTTCTCAGGTGATTTTAGTTCGAAATAATCAACATGCCATTGTAGGGTATCTTGGGGAAGCCTGCTCTGGGCCCCAATAATAGCACAAACATTCATAAAGCAAATAGTACAAATAATAAAAGAAGAGACAGAATAACACTGGTGACAGGAGATAATTTACCTCTCCTGGGTTATAACAGATCAAATTGAGCAAAAAAGTATCACTAAGGAAACAGCATATTAAAAGAGAATATTTAATAGAAGATATAAAGTAAACCAAATATAGTAATATTAAAGAAGAGAATATAAATTCTTTTCAAATACCCATTCTTAAAAATCTTAAAATATTCTTTAAAATCAACAATATGTTAGTCACAAAGAATGTCTCGACAAACTGTAAAATGTAGAAATAGGACAATATAACATTTCTCTGATGAGAATAAACCTTAATAACAAAATGAAGAAAGAAAAAGCTGTTATTCACTAAAACTTTTAAAACGCTTTCATAGACCAGTTGAGTCAAAGAGGAAATGGTAACCAAAATTACAGAATGTCTAGAAAACAATCATTAAGAATTATGTATCAAGACTAAAATTAAAAAAAAAAAACTAATGTGATGTAACTGGAAAGAATACAAATAAATAATTTAAATATTTGATTTATTTTGCTTAAAATATGAGAAAAATCACCACAAAGAAAAAGACGAAAATAATAAGGATATGAAGAAAATAATGAGGATAAAAGCTGATGTTGGCAGCATTAATAATTCTAAACTATTTCTTTATTAAGAATAATAAAAAAGATAAACTTTGAGTTAATCAAATCAAGAAAAGGGGGGAAGCACAAATAAAATAAAAAAAATAAAAATAAAGAAAATACGAAATAAACAAGAAAATTCAAGGAATCATAAGAGGCTCTTTTGTTCAACTACACACAAATAATTTCAAAATTTTAGATAAAATAGATAATTTTCTAGAGAAACGTAACTTACCAAACTAATCTAAAATAAAGAAAACATATAAAATGTTGGATTTTCAAAGAAGAATTAGGGAAAATGTTATCCAATGTCTATTTCATGAAGCACTATTGAAAACACTTCCACAGGGTCAATCTTGGTTCTCCAAGAACCACATGTCAAGACAGGATATGAAGTGCATGAGATCTCTTGGAGAATTGCCTGAGAAAGATAAAGTGTAATGAAGATGAGAGAAAGCAGGGAGAGGCTTCATACCTTGATGACACCTCTGAAGTGGAAAGAGGAAGGAGAATTGAGAAGGAAGAACCTCAAACTAGAGCTCAGTTGTGAGAATGTCTGCCGGGTCAATGAGAAATCAAGCAGACGGCCTGTCTTAGAGTCCCACATCTGTTAGAAATGGCCTATTTCTAGCATACTTCTCATCTACTCGAAATTACTTTTTTCAGAAATTATCTTCAATCCAGCCTATGTCATCACTTTTTTCTTGCTTTACATTTTATCATTCATTCTATTCAGCACACAAACATGCTGTATTATCTCTTGTCTCAGAAAAATGCTTTCCTGATCCTCTCTCCCAGAGTAGCTGTGACCCCATTTCTGTACTCTCTTTGGCAGCAAAACTCCAAAAAGTTTCCTATGCTCACTGTGCTTACCTCTCTTCCAATTTTCTCTCGAAACCAACTCATTTAATTTTATACCTCCACCACTCCAACAAAAACATATTTGTCAAGTTTACCAGTGACCTCCAATATCTCTAAAACCAGTGGTCAATTCTCGGTCTTCATCTTATCTGACCTCTTTACAGAGGCATTTTCGGCTTCTTCCTCTTTCATGTATTTAGGTCGAACCATCTTAAAGTAACATTTGTATAGATCAATAGTTACAGAATAGTAGCAATTTCATATGGTTCAACCATGTGTGTATGTGTATAGATATCTGTGTGTAATTACAAAGCAACAATACCAGTGTTTTCGTCAACAATAAACATTTTCATATGGCTCAACCATGTATGTATGTGTGTATATGTGTTTGTGTGTGTTTGTATCTGTGTAGTTATGTGTATGTAATTGCAAAATAACAGTACTAGTTTTATTGTCAACAATAAGTCCACCAAATAAAATTTAAAATGTCTTTGATGTTCTTTTTGCCTTTAGAATATATCCCACTAGAGATATTCAGTCAAAATGCTATATTTCAAATTTACTTGAAATAATTCCTCTCTCTGTAGTTATGCCACCAACTTGATATACAGGTCATTTTACGGGTCATTTGTTTCAGTACATATATATATATATATATATATATATATATATATATATATATAGTTTTTAAAATTTACATGATTTTTAAATCAAAATGATAAAATGTTGTACATTCAGAGATTTAGTTTTCATTTCAGTCTCTTCATCCATTTTATCCTTTTCCATTTTACAGTCGCTTTAATTGTTTATTAAACAATATTTTGGTTTTGAAAATATAAGTGAAAAAGCAAGCATTCATAGGTCATTCAATTTCTTATACAAAATCTGTATAGCGAACATTCTCTTCTGGCCCTTCCTTCCTTTCTCTCTTTTTTTTTCTTTCATGCATTATTGTCTTATAGATTATTCCACAGAAATATATACCAATTAAATTTATTTGTTCCTCTCTCATCCTATCTCTCCAACCTGCTAGAGAGAGCTCTGTTGTATAGCTGTTCCATGTTTACTCAAACAGTGCACATCTGATGGACTTTTGAGTGATTTTAGCCCTTTTCTCTTACAAAGAGTGCTACAGTAAATACTCTTGTGCTAGGATGACCAGTTCTCCAAGTTTGATTGGAACTGATGAGTTTCCTGAAAATGTGAGACTTTCCATGCTAACACCAGGAAAATCCTGAGCAATGAGAGCAATTTGGCCACCCTACTACCATATGCACATATCTTTTCAGAGTGGAAGGATATACTATGAGTTTTTTTTTAAATCAGAGTACATGCTAAGTCTTTCTACATGTTCATACACACTTTTTTGTTCTTCAAGTGTGTTTTAAGGTTATTTTTTCATATTGGTCTTGAACATTTTTCATTAGGCTTAATTTCTAGGTCATTTTTCTTTTTTGACACTACTGTAAATGAGATCATTTCTACCATTATATTTTTATTTGATTGTTTTCATACATTGCATAAAAGCCATTGATTTCTATATATTTAATTTTACTTCCCACATCCAAGTGCTGACCAAGTAAGTATTCAGGTGCCTTCACTTTGTAATCCTTGGAATCCAATGCTGGATCCTCTCTATCTGGCCTTCCAATGAGCAAAGAGAAAGAGAGTGGTGGGACTGGCAAGTGACACATGTCACTTCTGCTCACATTCTATTAACTGCAATTCAGCTAATGCCCTTACCTAACTGCGGGGATACTGGGAAATACAGCCTTTACTTGTGACTAGGACAGAGAAGAGAACAATAAATCTTTCCCTCAATACTCTGCTGGAACATAAGTACTACAAATGCAGGGATGTTTGCATCTGTGGTTTTTTAAAGAATCTCAAACACCTTGACCAGCACCTAGTATACATTAAGTGCTCAAGAAAGATGTAGTGACCAAGTAATGACTGTGCCCTTAACATGAAAATGTTTATCTACCTCAGCCCACTGTGTGAAGTGGTGAGGAGATACTAAAGGTATTTCACACTAAATTCAGGATCCCGGTAGAGATGATCACGCTCATCTTTCTTATTTAACACTTTGTGAGAGATATTCACCAGTGCAATTAAACAGGAAAATATAAAGTTTGGTAAAATTATCTCTATTTTCAGATGATAACAATGTTATATCTGGAAAGTCCAAGAGAAACTATTTTTAAAATACGAGGTTTCATTCAGATTATTTTGGGGAGTGGGGAACAAGACAAATTTTATATGATATAAATTAAAAGAATATATAGAACAGTGCTGAAAAAAAAGAAAAGCAATGTAGGAGAACTATCCCTACCAAAAAAAGGACTCAGTAACTTAAGCTATGCAATGTTGCCATAGGAATAGAAAGACTACAATAAGAATTTCAGAAAGAGACACAATTCATAGAGAACATTAGAATATGAAAACAGTGGCATCATAAACCAATTGTGAAAAAAATATATTCAAAGACTGGTGCTGGTAAAACTGAACAACAATCTGTGGTGGGGAAAGAAAGCTGCATCCACAGTTGGTACCTCACATTGTTGCAGGATGCTCGGACAGAGAGACAGGACACTGAGGCAATAAGCAGAAAGTAGCGTTATTGGTGCCGGCACTGCCTCAGCGGATTCGCATCCACAGGCTGATCCCTGATCTCAGCAGGGTTTCCCTTTTATACATGTCTTATACTTCTGCGTAGTTACGGACTTGCGTGTTCTTTCTATATAAGGAAAGTGTATTTTGATTGGTTGGCGGGCTATAAGGGGAGTGACCAACCAGGGCCCGTGGTCTGTGCCATGTCAGCTGTGACACTGAAAAGTCCCTTATCTATCATGGGAAGGGAAGTGAGCAGCCTTCAACCATTATAGGAAAAGGTTAGCTCGGCCTCTGCTACCACAACATAGGGTTACTCATGAACAAATCAAAATAGTGTACAGTACATTAGTTAGACATTTATATAATTTATGAGATGATCTCCTCAATTACTATAGCACCCATCTGGCTCTACACACTGCCATTACAATAATATTGACTATGTTCCTTATGCTGTACTCTACGTCCCCATGACAAACAGATCAAAATTTAAATGTGCAAAATAATGAGAGCATGGCATAATCCTTCATTGAACCACTATGTATGGAAAGATTTTCTAACTATAAGACAATATGCAGAAATGATGGATATATTTTGCATAATCAAAATCAAAACTTTTGCCTCACAAAACTCCAAAATCAATGGATAAATTAAAAATATTTGCATAAATTAAAAATATTTGCATCTTATATCACAAAGTTTGCTAGAGCTGTCATAACAAAATACCACAGATTGAATGGTTTAAACAACAGAAATTTATTTTCTCACAGTTCTGGAGGCTAGAAGTATGAGATGAAGGTATCAGCACATTTGGTTTCTTCTAAAGCCTCTCTCCTTGGCTTACCTTCTCACTGTGTTCTTACGTGTCTACCCTTCCATCTGTGTTGTCTGTGTTCTAATCTGTCCTATAAGGATACCGGTCATATTTGATTAGGATCCATCCATATGACCTCATTTACCTTAATTATCTCTTTAAAGACATATTTCTGACTACAGTCACATTCTGAGGTATTGGGGACTGACTTTTCAACATTGGAATTGTGAGGGAACAAAATTCAACCCATAACACAAAGAAAAAATTAATCTCGCCAATATATAAAGACCCCTTCCAGGAATTCACAGAGGATTCTCTTTTTCCTACTCTCTTATATGCCCTAGGGTAATCTTTGCCAAACTATATCCTCAGGCCTGCTTTTGTAATAACATTTGTTAGAACAGAGCCATGCCCATTTGTTTATGTATTATCTAGAGTGGAGTAGCTAAGACAGAGGCTGTATGGCTCACAATGCCTAACAAATTTACTATACAGGCCTTCATAGAAAAAGCTTATCAACCTGTGGTCTAAGATATAGTCAGACTGGAGATTAAAGAATGTATTGGCCAATAGGGGTATGAGCAGATTGTATTACAGATAGCATGATCATACATTCCAGTGTGCCTGAGACACTGTAAGTTTATAACTATTATTCCAGCATACTTATTAGCATATGTCCTTTTACTCTTAAAAGGATTGAACATGACATAGCACTGTTATAGGTTGAATTTTGACCCCCAAGAAGATATATTGAAGTCCTTATCTCTGGTATTTGTGAATGTGATCTTGGTTTAAAATAAGGTCTTTGCAGATATATTCAAGTCAAGATGAGATCATGAGAGTGGGCCCTAATTCAATATGACTACATCCTTATGAGAAAAAGGAACATTTGAACACAGACACATATACTGAGAGGAGAATACCTGTGAATACCCAGAGACACAGGAGGAAGATGGCCTTGTGACAAGAAAAGCAGAGGTTGGAGTGATGCAGCTATAAACAAAGGAATACCAAGGATTGCCAACGAACAGCAGAAGCTAAAAAAGATTCTCCCCTACAGGTTTCAGAGGGAGCATAGCCCTGCTAACAACTTAATTTTGGACTTCTAGCCTCCAGAACTATGAGAAAATAAATTTCTGTTATTTTAAGCCACCTAGTTTGTGTTACTTTGTCTCAGCAGTCCTAGGAAATTAATATAGTTAATCCAATTAATGAGGAACTTGAATCTGAGGAAAATAAGTTAGCATTCAGGGATCATTTTTAGTTAGAACATTCTGGATTAAAATGTGGAGAAGCTAGAGGTGAGGATACCAGTTTAGAGGTTATAAACATAGGAGATATCAGAATTAATTGGGGACTTGTTTGAATAGACTGAAGCCGATTTAGTGGATTTTTTTAATTGTTAGGTATTTTGCCAGTGATGAATAGCTTCCATATACCACCACGTTTTTAAAATAAATTATTTTATATTATTATCTTTTAAATTATTATTATGTTTATTTTGGGTGACATTTTTAGCAACCTATGGACCATATGTGAAATCCATGGTCTGTTAAAAATGGAAGTTCTATGCAAAGGAGGAAGGCTGATGTCAATCCTTCCTTGACATCAGCTTTCTTCCTCTGCATCCTCACTTCCAGGTAGTATAATGCAATTAAACTCTTGAACCAAGTTCTCCCAAACATGCAAGCATTTGGTAGCAAACAAACATGGCCTGTCCTTGTAAACTCATGAAGTTCTAACCCCTCTGCCTTTTTAGTCTGACAAGAAGCCCGCGTGAAAGATTCACTTGAGGCACATGAACTATATTTCGGTGGCCAGGTTCAGCTAACTTTGGAAATGATACCACAGAATCTTTGTTAAAGGCTGCACACTTGGCTAAATGGAACCCTAGGGGACAACGGCCATGTAGAGAATTATACCTGCTCATGTAGGGCCAGAGGTTTGTTCTTTCTAACCAGTATCTATATATCAGACCATTCATTTCACCAATGAAAAATAATTTCCAATAGCTACTATGTAAATTATTAAAGCTTTTCGCCTTCCTCAGAATTGAGACAACTAAAGCTGAAAAAGGAAAGCATACTCTAATTAGACTGTCCCAGTGCTAAGCAGTTACATCTGTACTGTGAATGCTTAATTAGGGCATTTCAAAGTTGACCAATAGTATAGGATTAAATATCACTTTCTATGCCAAGGTATTCAAAAGTAAACTAGAGATAATATAGCAGGTCTGAACTAACCGTGCAAGAAGGTGGCTTTTTCTACTTGCCCTCAATTCTTTGAAAACAGAACAGAGGAATGGGCTTAAACTGAGATTTCATTGATCTAGGTATAACTCAAGAAGTGCCTGATAGGCTCTGATTTTTGTCACCATTGGGGTAATTCTGTCCAAGTGTGTGTATGATATCCTACCTGAAAGTAGGGGTTCTGTGTCCTGTAGAAAAGCCTTTAATTTTAATAATAGCTTGTTGATATTATACATGCAGCAATTATTTTAGATATTCTTAAATTACTGATTTATGTCCTATGTATACATATTAAGTCTTCTTTGCTACAAAGGTTAAATATAATTGTGCCAGTATTCTTTGTGATCATACTTATCAAAATAACGATTTTGAACTTTCTCCTGTCTTCTACCACTGAAAATAGGAATCTTTGAAAATATATAAAAATTCTATCTCATACCAGACATAACTTGAGATGTGATCATTTTACTAATTTATCTCTTCTGCTACAACATGCTGTGAAATTTCCACACTCCATTTAACTTCCATAGGCATCGGTTCTCATGTAAATAACTCCCAGGATACTTAAATTTCTTTGGTGATTTACCCCAATTTGAAACTAATTATTATACATTCTTAATTGTGAGACTTAGTTACATAAAAAAGATAGTTTGCCTGATTTTAATTCAGGATTTGTACCACCTGTAATTGAACACACAGCAATGTCCTATATTACTTTTGACAAAACAGAGTGATTTTTTTTGCTATCAGCTTTTTTGTAGTAGGTTGACCAATGAATACCTAGAGTGAATTCGAGAAACACCTTTAAATTTGGGGTGTGATTTTAATTTGGCGATTTTAGGTGGGACCAAGTTACAGCAACAATTCTTATGGGAATGATTAAGTTCCAGAAAGCAGAGTTATGTTGTAGGAGAGAGGAAATTATACTTTTAGCATGGTGGCCTCAGGGGAAAAGGCAAAGATGTTGAAGTGGCAATGGAATATAATAAGAAAAAAACCCAGAATTTAGAGTGAAAATTAAAAGACCACTGCTGCTATTTATTAACTGATTAACCTTAGGCAATTCACTTAGCTTTGAGACTCAGACTCAGCTTCCTTTTGTTTAAGGATGGAGCTAATTATACCTTACCAAGCTCATGGGGTTGTTGTGAGGTCCAGAGATATAATATATGCAACATTAGTTCCATTCCTCTTTACCATTTCCTCCATATCTCCAGCTCAACCTTCAACTCTTCCAGTGATTATTCTGTTATTCTCCTTTCTTATCTTGTAGGAAAGAAAAGTGAAAGATTAATTCAGAGGGGATGGGGGTGCGGGGAAGGGAAGGATCAAGGGAGGGAGGGAGGGAGAGAGAGAGAGATATGAAAGGGATTGGTAATAGATTAATAGATTATTGGCATCTTCCTTCAAGTACATTTGCATTTTTAATTATTTTATCTAAATTGAGCAAGTCCATAGTGGTAGGTTCCTCAAATTCTACTAGGAAAGGGGCTGTTACTTTTGGGACAAGCTTATACCTCAAATTACACCGCAAAAGGAGTCATGAACTCAAAAGCATTGCTCTCACTCCTAGTATAATAGAAACCAGCCATTTTAATTTTTATTTATTTATTTATTATTTTTATCTTAAAGTAATACTCAGAAGGAAGGATTTTTAAAAATCTGTGATGTTGTATTCCAGCAGTCAGCAAACATTTTCTGTTAAAGGCCATACATTTAGTAAGAACATTAGGCTTCGTGGGCTATAGGATCTCTGTCACAATTGCTCAACTAAACCCTCTAGATCCAAAGCAGCCATAGATAATATGAATATGTAAATGATGGATTCCCGTATGTCCCATTAAAAGGTTTATTTACAAAAATCGGCTGTGAGTCAGATCTGGCCCACAGGTCACAGTATTCTGATGTGTATACTATTGCATTCACTCCTATGTTTGTCCTTTTTTCCCTAGTCACACAAAAAGTTGGTTTCACAGAAGAAGAGATATCAAACACCATAACTTTATCTTTTGTTCTCACTTTGCATTTGACCCCAAACAGTGTGCAAAATTTTCTTGGCCTTGTCTTCCCTCCGCTCATCTGCTAAGGCAACCATCATGCCCATGAGCTGTCCTACAACCAACTAAAATAATAATCAGGAACAAATGAAAATAGATCTTTTTCTCTTTTTAGTGGAAAGCTCAGAATTTTAGATGCAAGGGTGAGAAGCACTTGCAAACCTTGCCTGGAAATTTAATAGCTCCATTCTTTCTCTGGCTAAAATGAAGGTATCTATGAATGTGTGCTTCCCATGCATTTGAATCCTCAGAGTGCAGTGCACTAGCACTTATGAAAACTATATGAGAAGGCAAAAGAAGAGACATTCCCTCAATGATCCAACAGCCTCATTGGGGAAGCAGAACACATACACATAAGAAAAACACTAAACAACACTTACAAAGCCAAACTTCAGAGAAAAACATCTTTATAAAGTAGAAGCTGACAATGTCAGTGCGTAGAGAAGACACTGTAGAGGAATAATCAGAGTTAGGTAAGAGATTCTAGAGGAAGTAAGGTAGAACGACATTTTCCCCCTTCCTTAATTCCTCCCAAAACAGAAGAGAAAAATCTTTCAGGAAAGAGGAATGCCAATGCTAATGATGCTTCCCTTATGTCCAAGGGTGCTAAGAACCTTGAACTGCTGAAAAAGAGGTGAAATAATGGGATCAATAAAAACATTTTATGTACAAACAGGTTTATTTCAAATTTCACATATATTCAGTTGGATCAAAAAATTGATTGGCTGGTCAACACACAAAACCTATTTAAGCCCCAAATCCCACACATCCGATTTGTTGACACTTGGTGCACATTTCAACATCTATGTGAGATTATAAAATTCTAGAAATTGTATTTGGAATATAAGTTGAAACTTTTTCTACACATCTTTCATTTTTGATGTTATAGTGAGCTAAGTGGGTATAAGTACAAAATTTTCATGTATAATCACTGAACAAAAAGTATATTGAGAGATGCACATATTTTATGAAATTTGGATATTAAAACTTCATATTCTACTGGCTTGCATTTTATAATTAAGAATAGTCATGTTCTCAAAATTTTCCCAACTATCAAATTTGACTATACCATCTATATTTTTTTTTTGGCCAGGAAATTGCCTGACATAAAATGTAATTTAATATCTAGGATATATGGATAAAGTAAACTATTTGAGAACCCCCCCCACCCTTGCATTAATAGGATAAAAGGATCCAATGAACTCTTGGATTTTTGAAATGTTCCCAAAGCTTCATTTTGAAATTGTCCTCTGTGCAACCAATAATTTGCTGATGCTGACCACAAATGTATTGGAACCCTCCCTCTAGATTGTTGTGTCTCCCTCCTATAAAGATTATATGTAAGATATGGTGGCATTTCCTAAAAGCAGGGTTGCTCAACCCCTAGCCAGTACCAGTCTGTGACCTGTTAAGAACCAGACCACACAGCAGGAGGTGAGTGGCAAGCTAATCTTCATCTGTATTTGCATCCACTTCCCAGCGCTAGCATCACCGCCTCAGCTCCACCTCACATCATCGGGCATTAGATTCTCATAAAAGCACCTGGTGCCTAAAAGGTTGGGGATCGCTGCCTAAAAGGACCGAGGCCTGAGACTTTACTGAGTTTACAGGACTGGTTGTCTGAACTATTGTGCCTGTTGACTAATAAATATTTGTTTAAAAATGTTTGATGTTTTTGAATTCATCAATTAATCTTTAAACTCTCTTTTTTTAAAAAAAAACAATATATCAATTATCATAAATATTATCATTTTTAATTATACGACTCAGCTGCATTAATTGCTTTCCTAATGTTATACAACCATCACCACTATCTACTTCCAGAACTTTTTCATTATCCCAAACAGAAACTTTGTACCCATTAAATAATAACTCCTCATCTCCCTTCTCCTATTCCCTGGTAGCTTCTGTTTTACTTTCTGTCTTTACAAATTTGCCTGTTCTAGGTACATCATTTAAGTGGAATCATACACTTCTGTGTCTGGCATAATTCCCTTAACATACTCTTTTCAAGGTTTATCCATGTTGTAGCATGCACCAGAATTCCATTCCTCTTTACGGCTGAATAATATTCCATTGTATTTATATACCACATTTGTTTATCCATTCACCTGTTGATGGATACTTGAGTTGTTTCCACCTTTTGGCTATTACGAATATGCAGCAATTGACCTCATTGTACAAGTATCAAACTTGCTTTTATAGTAGAGTTCCTCATAGAGAGATGGTGAGAGAATAGCCACCCCCCTTTAACTAATACAAGCCACAAATATCTACTTTAAAAAACTTAAAATAAGTGTCACCAAATGGACCTTGGTCAGATCATAATATTCAGCTTCCTCATCTGTAAAATGGTGATACTAGTAGTACCTACCTCATAGGTTGTTAGATTGATTAAATGAGTTAATTCCCCCAAAACGCTTAGAAATGTATGAGTCACAGCATAAGGATTAAACAAATATAGCTCTTACTATTAACAGCATAATTATCCTTCATCTTTTACAGGCACATTATCTTGCTGCTACTGTAATTATAATTTATCACCCCCATTCAATATTCTACCCAGGTCTGCCCTAAGCTCTAATATGTTCTTGTTCCAAAGTCACCCACCACCTCAATCAAAATTCTCCTCCCATGTGGGTGATCTCATCAAGATAAGGAGAAGTGAGTCTTTATTGACCCATTCAACACTGATATGTAAATTACTGATAGACACTACCCATAGACATCCTTATGATTCATACCTTCTTGAATCTCAGATCCCTCACAGACTTGTGAAAACACAGAAAGATGCAACAACTCCAATAGTTACTAAATGTTTCCTATATTTTTGGTAACGACATCCAGCTTAAACATTTAAACCATTGCAGATCAGAAATGTAACCAAAAGTTGTATTTTAGAATTCAATTTAATATTTAATAACAGTTAATGAAGAATATAGAAATAAAATATAAGGTATTAAGACAATTATTTTTTTATAAGAGATTAAATGTATTTTATTTCTGCTTAGGCTTAATAATCAATGTAAAAATTGTAACCATAATGTATCAGTTATATTCAAAAAGTAGCTGGACTTTGCTGTAAGAAAGACTAATATCCATAAATAAATTTAAAATTACCAAGCCCACAAGAATAATAATATAAAATTCCTTATAATTCATAAATTAGATAACTATTAAAAATTCCAGAAAATGATTTCACCAGTGGCTTTCTTAAATAATATGCTCGTTTGATGCATTTTAAGATTTGTTTTGACCAAAATCTGATTTATGTTTATTATATCAAGTGATATTCAGCTATCTATATACTTTTAAAATAATTTAAAGTTGATTTAAAATATCCTTTTTTACTATACAACAATAGACATGAAACTTGGTGATTATCTTTTTCAATTATTTTAAATATTGTTATTATTTTGTCTGTTAATAAATCTGTGCTAGATTCTTTCAGAGGGTGGGGGATGTGGCTAAAATATTAGCATTTGGGGCTGTGAACCAGGAGACCTGGATTCTAAGGCTTACTGAACCATTAAGTAGCTGCTTAACCTTTGGGGGAGCTTGGTTTCTGTAAAAATTAGTGATTGGGATAACCACTAGTGGCTCTAATTATTAATAAAACCTAGATGAGACAATCCAGTTGAGTCCTATATGATGAAGGCACTGGTCTAGAAATAGAGATGAGGATTTATGATACTCTCTGATCATAAGAAACACTAATTTGGTATATGGCAGACACTGATGCTGATCTGCTTATATCCTCTCAGGCCTTTCCACTGAGGTCTACCCAGGCCTGACTTCCAACTGCCTTCTTGCCTGAGGGTTTGCTTTGGCTACTAGAGTCCACTCTGTCTCTACAATTATAGGCTAGAAGCACTAGAGAATTAGCATATGTCCTGCAAACCTCAACCCATAACTGATAAGAGTTATTGTATCATATCCCAGCTCTCCTACCCCTGCGGTGGATTATCCACCTCTTGCCCCAGAGTTGGGCTAACACCTAGGCCCACCGTACTGCTGTTCACAGAATTCTCCAGCATGGTTAATACCATTACTCACAGTGGTGCTTAACTTGACAACATACCTTTTAGTGGATGCCTTTCTTCCCAGTCTCATCTTTCCCTTCAGGTATTTCCTGTGGACACCTAACAGATACACTACACACTTGCAATCCAATCTTTATTTCAGGCTTTGTTTCTGAGGAAGCCAAAATTAAGTGATAACTATACACATTTTCTTTCCAGTCCCCATCCTATGATTGGGGCTGTCTGGCTCACCCTGTCTTCAGATTTCCTGCTAGACTCAGGCTAGATAGCTATGCTATTATTATCATCTTGAAGGTGATTTGTTTACATACATATTTGTCTTTATCCCTAACTTTACCAACACTGTGCATACCTTAAATTCTGAAATTGTATCATCTTTGTCTCTATGCCTCTAGTGCCTAACACTATATCTGGCACATAAGAAGTCTTCCTGCTTGGAAGATTTTAACTTCCCCCATTCTCCCAAATGATCCCCTATATTTATAATTTAAGACTCAGCCTGCTGTCTCCTTAGTGAAATCATCCCCAGCTGCCACACACTGAAGGATGCACTCCCTGCCATTTTACCCTGTGAAGACACTGAGAATATCCACATCTTGAATATCATATCATGTTGTCAGGTATTCTCTATTTTTTAATTTCTATATTTTCTATATTATATTAGCTTTTCTACTTCTCTATAAGTTTCCTAAAGGCAGGGATTTTGCTGTATTCGTTCTTGTTTATCCCAGCCCTTAGCACAATTCCTTACACATAATAGACATGGTTGAATGCATAAAGAGAACAGAAAGTCATTTATTGGTTTTATTTGGACGTCATGCCTCCTGTGACTCCAACATTAAATAAATATGTGCAATCACCATTAGGGACAAAAGAAAATAGCAACCATAAAATAAAATATGTATAGTGGCTGAAATCTGTATATTTAAGGCAGAAAGCCCTTTTCTTTGATATGACCTTTAAAAAGCTACAGACCAACAGCTCTCTGCAATTAGCCTACCAAGCTAGTGTTGAGCTATGAGGTGTATGATTACTTTAAACTCAAATATATTTATTTCCATGTTATTTCAGAAAAAAAAATACATAGCTGTAAGAAATCAAAAAGGTTTGGTGATCACAAGTTCAGACATTTTAGGTGAGACCCACTGGTCATACCTAATTTCCTTTCATGTATCTGTCCCTCTATACACAGAATTTTTAATACTGTCTCCATAAAGTAGTCTTAAATAATATAAAGTAACTCAGAAATTTGTCTTGAAATAACTGACGACTCATTTCTTCAAGCTTTGCATGGACATATTTATACTTGGCACATACTATAAATAACAGCTGGTAATTTTGCCACAACCATTTTTCACTCATTTCTACTTTTTCCCACATTTATTCTTCTCATATTCAGTCTCATATAAACTTAAGTGCCAGTTTAGAGTTTGCACTGGGTTGTTCTTATTGATTTGTTATGTGTTTTAAATCCTCTCTCTAACACATTATAAAAGGAGTTATATGTGGCTACTTTCACAAAATTAATATTTTATGAGAATATACATACTCTAAGGAAAAAATACCAATATTTACAATAGACCAAAGGGGATGGATTTGGAAACTGTAGACACCAAGAAAAGGTAGAAGGTCTGGTTTTAGCAAAATAATTTCCAAAATAACCATAAAGTCTATACAGATGAACAAACAAAAAACATTCAGCATACTTTTGAAACTTGCAATCTTGAGAAATAAACAGAAAAATTTTAAATTAAATATAAAAGCTTAGAGCCTGGGAGGAGTGCATCAAAGAGGTATGAGCTAAAAAGTAGGGGAGTAAATTAAAGGTCAACATAAATTCCGATAAGGAGCTTGTAGGAAATTCCATGTAAAAGTGACATTTAAGTACGGTGCAGAGTCATCCCAGAGGACAGGGAAAGCCCAAATTATGGAACCGTGGCAAGAGCGTTGTAGGAATGATGCATAGTAGTTTATACATTTTGTTCCTCTCCTGCTTCCTCCACCACCTGTCCATTCCTAGCCAGGTAGCCCAGGTCAATATTTCTCTAATGTTTGCACTACATGTTGTGCATTATTTCAATATATATATATATATATATATATATATTTCCTTTATCAACCTATCTTACATCTATATGAGGGCAGGAACTGGATCTTCTCATTTTGTATACCCAAAACCTATCCTAAGACAATCAATAAATAAATATTACAACAGGAGCTGGAGTATTAGGTTAAAATAAAGAAATGGGTTGAGAAATAGAAAGAAAACTTGATGACATAAATCCAGAAGTCTTTGAATACTAGTCTAAGATTGACCTTATTCTAACAACAGGAAGATACACTAATAATATCTTCTGTTGATGCACCAGAACCTTTACATAGGTTATCTCACTCAGTCCTTACAACTACCCTGTTAGGTGGGCATTATTATCTCCATTCTGAAGGTTATGAAACCAAGGTTAGGAAGGTTAAATCTGGTAACTTGTCGAAGGTCACTGAGAACCTAATATGTGACAGGCACTGTTCTAAATGCTGCAAATAAATTAACTGCCAAGGTAATCCAGGTCCTCATACTTCTTAAGCTTATATTTTATTTGAGTGAGACTTACTTTAAACAAAACCACAAAAAAAAACAAACAAAAAAATTATACATGATGATAAATGACCTAAAGGATAGTTAAACAAGCTGATATGCTCGCGAGTGACTGGAGGTGATGCAGAAGAATCTGCCTTACTCAGCAAATCATGATATTCCCAACATAACACTCTGATTTTATTCTGGGAATGGAACTAATCAAATATGAGTTTTTGAAAGATAGCTAGTGGTAACACAGAGGATTAGTGGGCAACAGTATTGATTAGGAAAGAATAAATAATCATTCAAATGAGGCTCTGGGGGGTAAACAAGGAGAAGCAATAGTTGTAAGATAAACTACTGATATGTTCCATAAATAGTAAACTTAAAGAAACTGTTGCACAGCAAAAGAAACCATCAACAAAACAAAAAGGTAATCAACTGAATGGGACAAGGTATTTGCAAACAATACTTCCAATAAATGGCTAATATCCAAAATATATAGAGAACTCATACAACTCAACAAAAAAAATTAAAATAAAATAAAACAAAATAAAAAAGAATCCTATTAAAAACGGGCAGAGGACCTGAACAGACACTTCTCCCAAGAAGACACATAAATGGCCAACAGACATAGGAAAAGATGCTCAACTTCACTGGCTAGTAGAGAAATGCTAATCAAAATCATAATGGGATACCACCTCACACCTGTGAGAATGGCTATTCAACAAGACAAGTAAATAACAAGTGTTGGAGAGGATGCAGAGAGAAAAAGGAACTGTCATACACTGCTGGGGGGAATGTAAATTGGTATAGCCACTATGGAAAACAGTATGGAAGTTCCTCAAAAAATTAAGTTGAATTTCCACATGACCCAGCAATTCCTCTTCTGGGTATCTACTCCCAAATTTGAAAACATTTATCTGAAAAGATATATGCACCTTGATGTTCATAGCAACATTATTCACAGTGGCCAAGACATGGAAACAACCAAAATGTTATTCGATAGGTGATTGGATAAAGAAGATGTAGTACATATATACAATGCAATATTACTCAGCCATAAGAAAAAATGGAATACTGCCATTTGTGACAATATGGATAGACCTTGAGAACATCGTGCTAAGTGAAATAAGTCAAATGGAAAAAGTTAAGAACCATATGATTTCACTCATATGTGGGATATAAAACAGAAAGCAACAAATGAACAAACACGACAAACAACTCTAAGACACAGACAACGGTTTAGTGGTTACCAGAGGGAAAAAGGGGTGGGGGAAGGTAGAAGAGGATAAAGGGGGTCAAATATATGGTGATAGATGAAGATCTGACTTTGGGTGTTGAACACAATGTAATATACAGATGATATATTATAGAATTGTACATTTGAAATCGATATAATTATATTAACTGATATAACCCCCAATAAATTTAATAAAATTAAAAATACATATATAAATAGTAATATAAATAGGATATAGACAACGATGATGATGATGATGATAATAATATTGATGATAATAGCAATAATGACATGTCTTGAACATTTACTCAGTACATGTCCAAGGTTACACAGTTCTCTTTGATGGAAAGCTAATTTTTAAATCACTATAAGAATGTTTCACAAAGTGTGGGATTCCTGCCACCAGGTATCCAAGATGATAATGGGAGGTACTTAAGATAATTTAAATTGCAGTGGAAAAGGCATTAAAGAATGTAACTATCACATAGGAAAAATGCTATTTCCATTTTCAATCTCTTTCAAGCCCTCTAATTATGTCAAGAAGAAATTCACAATTTGAGCTATTTGAGCTATTTTGACTTAACACCTCTTTAACATTTGCTAATCTCCTTTTTTAAACAAAGAGTTAGCAGGCCTTATGTTCAGAGACTTTGGCAGCAGCAATATCAAGTTGAAATTTTAAAGTTTATTTTCATTGTATTTATTTTTTTCCATTACTCCCTATTTATGATCAATAATACTAGTTTACCATTTATGATGGTGATAATCCTTAACTTTAATAATCCATTTATTTAATAAAAAGTGAATGGATTTAAGGGAAACTATTATGGAAATAACGCAGTTAATTTTGAGTATGTAGCAAAAAAATGTTGCAGGTGATAGAGTTTGACAGCACTACAGTAAATTATAAAAGCCACCTGGAATTGGGTGAGAGCTCAGAGGTTTTGAGCCACATTTACTGAAAAGACTGTGAGGTCACTTAGGAATTCCCAGAAGACTGGGTCACTAGATGAGTTAGTAGGTCATAGACCATGATAGATACTGCTTTATGCATACTGAATTTTAGATGACTGTAAAATTCAGTATGCATAAAGCAGATAAGCCTATCAGACTGACTTATCCTCCATAAGTCTGGTGCTCAGTGATATATTCAAGACTGAAACTCAAACCTAGACCTGGAGTAGGCTTATTGGTTCAGAAGTTGTATTCGTTTTCTATTGCTGCATAATGAATTACTGCAAATTTAGTGGCTTGAAACAACACAAATTTGATACCTTGTGGTTCTGAACGTCAGAAGTCTGGGTGAACTTTCCTGCTAGGGGGTTCTCAGAAGGTCAAAATCAAGGCTGAACTCTTTTATGGAGTCTCTGGGGGAAGAATCTGCTTCCAGTATCATTCCTGTTGTTAGCAGAATACAATTCCTTGAGATTATAGAATTGAAGTCCCCATTTTTTTTCTGGCTGTTGGCCAGGTCTGCTCTCAGAAACCAGAGGCCACTCTTGAATGCTTGCTCTGTGGCCACCTTCACCTCAAAGCCTACAACAGAGAACCTCCCTCCCACGAATCCCTCTCACATTTGAATCTCTGTGATTTTTTTACTGCTATCAGCCAGTGAAAAAAACTGCTTTTAAAGGGCTAATGTATTATATTAGGCCCAACCAGATAATCTATCTTAAGGTTAACTTATTAATAAATGTAATCATATCTACAAAATTCCTTTACCCATATAATGTGACATAATCACATGAGTAACATGAGGAGAGGGAGCAGAGATAAGGGGAGCCATCTTATAACTGTGCTTACCATAGAATTCATCAGCATAAAAATGCATCTGCACTAAAAAAATACTCATCCATCTATCCATATATTAATTCAGCATTTACTGAGTATCTGGTAGCCACTTGTGTATTGAACCATGAAATAATGTTTCTTATACGTTTGATGTGGAACATAACAAACAAAGGGATATGAGTGGGGCACTGAGAGTATCCACTGTATTCCACCCCTTGCACCACTCAGATCCACTTATGCCCATAATTAATTTATTCTGTCCTGGCACTGCTTGTTCAAGATGATGGCCAGGCATCATTCTTTTAAAAATATAAAAATAAAAATATAGTTTTTGAACAGGAGCATCACACTGCTGCAGTTCTTGAAACCAGAATGAAGACATTATTTCCCTCCTCTGTCAGCCATTCCTGATTCTTATAACGCTGGACAGCAATTATGGTTTAGATTTCTTGCTCTGTGGAATCTGGGGTCCTTGTTACCTTGTCCTTTTCAGGCCATGGTTGAGGCAGTTGTCTGTTTATGGTTCCCGCCAGTCAGGGAAACACCAAAAGTCACCCCAGCTAGTTTCCTAAGTTCCAGAAATACCCCTCCCTGCTTCCATAATGTAGGAATAATCCTATCTGCTCAGGCTCATCAGGATCAATCACTCATGGCCATGTAGTAAGTCTTCTCTTTGCCTGATGATCTACTGTCGTGAACAACTCAAAGTGGTCAGTCAGTAATTTTAGCTCTGGTGGCACTTTACTGTGTGTCCCCTGCTAGATTTAATACCCACATACAAGAGCTATGATTTCTAGTTCGACCCAACCTAAATTTGTAGAAATGGGAAGCACAAATTCCCCAAGTGTGTCCCTGAGAGTAATAATGAGAAAGTTAACTCCTACATCCATTTCTTTTTTGTTCTCAAATCTATATATTCTACCTGTGGAAAATACTGCACCACATGTAATGACTGTTGACTGACATATTTATTGAATCTTGAACAGTGTCCCAAGCTGTCATCCCTAAGCTTCCCTTTAGCTATTTCATCAAGAAAATAGACCAGGTAATTAGGTACACAGTAGGACCAGCGGATCCCATGGACCCATGCACTTAACTCTAAATTTCAACAGAAGATGGATCCATGGGTCTGAGGCTGTGTGATGTGTCATTTAAGGCTACCCCCCAGTGGGCCTTTACATGGCAGTTCATGTCAGCTTGCACTAACATATTGAGCCACACAGGTACCAGGACAGAATTATTCCTCCTTCATCAGCTCATCACTGAAAATATCCTATGAGGTTGTGGGGGAGGAAAGTAATTTTATTTCTACCCTTCTAAGTTCTTCAGGCTGGTCTAATAATCGAATGGACTTAAGACAGAGTAACAGGAGAAGATAACCAAATTTATTACGTATGTATATATGGGAGTTCCATAAGACTATGGGACTCAAGAACAAATCAGGCAGTTGAGGCACATATGCCATTTTGGGCTAAGAAGAGAGGTCATGGGTCTGGGACTGTGAAGGAGAAGTAGGCAATTCATAGGGAGATGAGAAGGAGCAAACATGTGGTAAACAAATTCTTGCCTGACCACCCAGGACAATAGGTCACAAAAGGGGATTTTATGACAGACTTTGCTTGATTTCTCCCTGTCTGCCAGAGTTAGTCTATAATGTGATGCTAAGGTGATAGTTTCCTTCCTTTAAGCAGGTTTTTCTATCTGAATTCCTCTAGGCAGGTAAAGGGAGGGTAAAAGTGTCTTCTTGAGTCTTTTGTTTCTTGAGAATAACCAATTCAAAATAACCAGTATCCCAAAAAGATATATTTTGGGGTGACAAAGCTCTGCTTCCACTCAGGGTCATAGATAAAAGCACAGAGAGAAACATCAGCACAGGGGTAAGCGACATGGGATTTGGACTTTCTGTTTATGTGACTTACAGATACTTTATTAAGAAGTACTAGCATTAGAGAATTCTCTGGCTTTCCATAATGAATCCATTTAAAGATCCTCACTTCTCTAAGTGTTTTGATAACACCCTTGATATTCTGCCGAGGGAGTTCCAGCGACCTCACCCATTTCCTATAGGCTATTATTTCCAAGCTTCAAAATACCCTGTTTTAAGATTGGCCCAAGTGTCCTTGCCAATCTTAAAACAGGGTTAAATTCTGCCTCAGTAAAATCAGTACAATCTCCTCCGTCCAGCCTTAAGTTCACTGACCCTCACTCCAGATCCTTTACCAGAAGTGTTTTCCCATTTCTTACTGGCAACTTTCTGCCTGCTATAGCAGGAACAGCACTCCCCAGCCCAAGCCATGATGAGACTTCACCCTAGTAATTGGTAGAAACAATGAGAGTAAAAGAGATCAGATCTGTGGGTTCAAGGTTTTTCCAGCGCTTATTCTCAAGTATCCCAATCCCATTTCTTTGAATTACAAATCCTTATCAGGACTCACCTTTAGCATAGGGGATTTGCTGGGGCTGTATATTCAGCCTTCTCTATAACTCTGCCACTTTTACAACTAGATCTTGGTAATGATTTTCAGCACATTCTGCACTCTGGCTCTAGGGTAGGAGGATCTTAATAGCTGCCAAATAGCATTCTGACTTTCACACTTCACCTTTAAGTTGACATTCAGCTGACCTCAGCTCGCAATTTTCTTTCTTCAGGGTTCCAACCACAGCTAACCACAGCCAGCCAAATCCACAACCTATAATTATCTCCCCTCCTATATCTCTAGTGTATTAGAGCTCTATACAAGTAGACCTCAAAAATATTGTGGGTTCTGTTCCAGACCATCACAATAAAGTGAGTATGGCATGAAAACAAGCCATAATCTTTTTGCTGGTGGTTGCAATCTTGCCTTCAATTTGTTAAAAATGCAACATCTGTGAAACACAATAAAGTAAAGCATAAACAAACAAACAAACAAAACGAGGTATGCCTGTGTTCCATCCAAGTTCACCACATGTGCAAGTCTTCGTAATCACGATGCTACAACAGATCAAGGGTCATTAACAACACTGCTCCCACCACCATCAATGTATCTTTGTTACCATTTATCTAGCAAGTGATCTCATTCTAGCATCCCATCTCGAGGTTCTGTTTCCTAGGACCATTCTGATATTACTTTAATGTGGGATTTCCAAGAAGAAGATCCTGAGAGAAAGATTTACGAGAAAGTTATTTGGAAGATGATTTCAAGGAAACACCTATAAGAGAATGAGAAAGTGAAAACAGGAAGGAAGAACGCCAATAAAAAGTGTGTAAACAGCAGGTTCATGCTCTGTCAACTGTGCTCCATCATGAGAGAGATCTCTAGGGGATAGTATTAAACGTGTCTGAGATTTCGGCCCCTTGAGAGCTGAAAACACTGGACCGTCTTCCAACTCCCACCCACTATTGGCTGAGGATTTCTAGAAACCCACACCCAGTCAGCCTCTTGCAAGAAGACCCTGTCAAGATGTAAGAGTCTGATGAGTTTTAACTGGGATATTCAAATTGCTATGAGAAAATGGATGCATTCTGGTAGGAAAAATTCTAACAAGGCTTCAGAAACATGGTCACATTCACTGTGGTAGCTGATGTCATGAATAGATACAATTTCCAAGGAGAAAAAACATATATGTGCAAGAAGGGATAAGGCCAGTGTCAAAGGAATGCCTACATCTGAGGAGTGGCTTGAGAAAGAGTAGACAGACGTAGAGTTCAATGTTAGTAAAGCTTGGTGCTATGGGTGATAGTCATTTTTCAGACTTTCAATGTCTCCGAACTCATAACTATTGGTAAATTCCAATCGGTGGGGAAATTTTTTTTTAAATGCCCCTTATTGAATTTGTTCAATAGCTGACATTATAAAACAAAGGGGATAGCAAAAAGAAATACCAAATATTAATCTCTCTTATGCCATGCATAATTTTCATCTCTTTATAAGGATTTGCACAGCAGTAAGCTATTCAGAGGTTTTGAACACAAGCATGAATTTTATTTTGTTCTGACTTTTATAACTGAAATAAGTGAGTGTTAATTCAGTAGTTATAAATCTTTCTATAAAAACATGCACACCATTTTTATTCCCACATTGCAACCCTCTTTGCCATTTGCAGATGAATTATTAGAACAAAGTTATAAGCCTCCAGATACTGGATATCTGTAGTGCGAAATACTGACATCACCTTAAAAAATGCTTTTGTTTTTGCCTAGCTTTGCTCTCTTCTTCAATCTTTACTCACCTCCTTTTCCCATGGCCCTCTAAATATATAAGCCAGTACCTTTTGCTTTGCTTTTATACTCTTGCCTTACTGACTTTTCGAAAAGTGATGCCTTGAATTAGAGATGTATTTTAACTCTATAAGGTTGTTGAGGGAAAAATTAATGTTTGCTGAAATTGACAATTTTTACATGCTAATGTTTTGTTCTGTTTGTTTTGAAGAAGTGTGTGAGTAAAGCCAGAGTCTCCATTTTCTAAATTAACATAAGGATGGAGGGAGTTGATGGTTATAACTGTCATGATTAATTATTTTTAATATCCTAAAGAAATTGCTAGCATTTTTTTTCCTTAATTCATCACTGTTAAAAACGTATTTACTGTTCATGTTGATTAATTCATGGACTCACTCGTCCTACGTCATTTTTTGATATTTGCACCAAATACATGTCTGAATGATTCAGGGCAGACCTGACAATGTCACTATTTCCTTATATCTATTCATGTTATATCCAAAAGTGAGAATAGTTTTACTGTATTTTTTAAAGAAATTATCTCTATGTAATATTAAATGTTTAAAGTGATCTCAATATTTTTATGAGTAAAAATCTTTTAAGAATTTCAGCCTGGCATGGATGACCACCTTTTGCACAGTAGTTGATGAGCATTCACATTATATAATTTCGAGGACATTATAGAGAATCCTTTAATGGATGGTGGAGGAAGAAAATTCACCCAAAATATTTTGAAATAAATACTAGGAGTAGGATACTATATGATATTCAAGCTAAGGTGAATTACTGACTTTCCTTTATGGGGAAATAATATTTTCATTCCATGATTATAAATGGAGTGAAAATAAAGATGATAATTATAACTAATAATATCTAGAATCTAATAAATGCTTAGTATTGGCCTTGCAATGTGTTAAAATCTTTACATAATTATCTCATTTTATCCTTATAACCCTGACTTGAAGATGTTAATATCTTCATTTTATTGATGAGAAAACCAGGCTTAGAAATGTAAAGTACTTCTTCAAGTTACATTGCAAGTAAGTGACAAATCTGATATTTAAACTAAGTCTGTAACTAAGGTACATTACATCTCCAAATATTCTCCAGGAGCCAAGAAATATTGACTTAATTTTAAAGTGACATAAACGATTAAAATTAGATCCATTTTTGAAAGCAGGGTATAAATGGGAGAAAGTTGCAGAAAAGCATGAGGCACTTGAAAATGGGAAGGAATTTGGGACACACCAAAAATAAACGATCTGTAGAATAGAAGGTTACAGAAACAAAGACAATCTAAAGTCACCCAATTTTATAATTTTGCTAAAGGCTAACCCTGGAAGCAGGGACTATTAAAACTAAAAATGTATGTCATCACTAAAAATAATCCTATTATTTGACAGAGTAATTCCAAATCTAATACATGGTTCTTTATATATGATTCAAAATTCCAAACCATAAAAAAAAACAATTACAACAAAGATTTTTATCTATCATAATATTAAGATTAAATATAAAACAAAAATATTTTTAAAAATAAAATAGATAAAACATTGAGAAAAGTTTAGTAAATTATAGAAAATCATCTCAATGGAATATTCAGCAACAATAAAATTATGTTTAGAAAGAGCATGTAATAAAATGGTAAATATTTTTGAGATTATTGTAAAGAAAAATGTAGAGCTCAAAATTTTATCTTACATCATGACCAGAACTATACACGACAAATGACACTATGATTGAGGGGGTAGGGGGAGGGCTATAGGAAATAGACTAAAATAAATATGTTCAATGGTAGAACTACTGATGTTCTTATATAATGAAAATAAAATCGAAGTACTATAGTAAAGAGGAGTGGACAATAGTCTCAGAGAGAAATGAATGAATGCATGTGATTTCCTCCTTATTGCACCTTCCTCTCTGAGGATCAAAAGCTAAATCTCACTTCTCTATTGTAACAGGCACTGCTAATGACCTATTCATTCTCTCCATTTAACTAACTAAAAGAACTTCCATTTGTTTTGCATTTGGAGTGGGTGATGTGTCCAAGACTCACTTGCAGGTAGGAATGACCTGGCCATGAACATATTTGTGTGACTCATAACTAGTGTTGCCATATTTTGCATACTAAAATACAGGATGCCAGTTACATTTGAATTTCAGATAAACAATGCATTTTTTTTAATATAAGTACATGCAAAATATTACATGAGATATACTACAAAAGTTATTCATTGCTTATCTGAAATTAAAATTTAACTAGGTGTCCTCTATTTTATCTGGTAACCTTATATGTAAAAAATTTGGAAAACTAAAGTTTCTTGATAAAGTGTTAAATGAAAAGATATAGCCATGTTAGTTTGGATTATGTTTCACTGCATGGAATAGGAACCAGAGTATAATGCTGTAATGAACAAAGATTTTACTTTTCTCATATGACAAGATGATGGAAAGGAAGCAATCCAGACAGGGTACAGTTATTCAAGGAAATAAAGGAATGAGACTCCTTCAAGCTTCTGGCTCCCTTTCCATAGCACGTGTCTTTGGTCCTAAGAGTGGCAATATGGTGGCTTCAACTCCAGCCATCCTGTGTGAATCCAGGAAAAAAAAAGAAACAAAGAAAATGTGGCAAGCAAAAGGTTCCTGCCAGTTGAGTCTGCTTTTTCTTCCTTTCTTCATTATTTTTAATCAAGAAAACTGGTTTGGGGGGAAGCTTCACTTAGTAACCTAAGGTGACATCTCATTGGCCTTTATTACATTATTTCCTATTTCTCATTAGAAAATTCTCTACTTCCACCAACAATAACAATGTCTACTCATTATTTAATATCCTGCTTAAATTCTGGTCCCTTCCCCAACATGCTCTGCGTACACCAGTCCTATGTAATCCCCGAACATCGAAGCATGTGGGGATGTTCCTTATAGTTTAGTTCTAATTTAAACCCTTGTTTATATTAGCTCTTGTGCTTGTTATAATGTGTTAACTTTATAAATGGACTCCATGATCCTTGAAAAGAGGGGGCCATGCTCTATTCACCATATGCCTGGAACTCACCAGGCTCCCAATAAATGCTTACTGATGGCTTCTCCACTAATTGTCACCAAATCTTAACAAAATGCCATAAGAAACTTCTAAGTATAAGCTTTCTAAAGTTGTAAATAGAAAGGTGGAAGTGAGCAGAATGTCTTTTATTTCTAATTATATATATATATATATATATATATATATATATATATATTTAATGCTTCATTACTTATACATGGTTTAAAATTCCAAAGATATAAAAGACTATACAGCATGAAGTATCTCCCTGCTACCTCCTTCCCTTAGCACCTAGCTTCTCTCCCTTATGCAACCAACCTCATCATTTTCCTCCAGAGAGAATTTTTGTATTTACGAGCAAATATGCACATTTTAAAATTTATTTTGAATATTAAATATTCACTATGCACCAAAATTCCTGGCAGGCATTGGGCTAAATGCTTTACAATTAATCCTCCCAACAACTCAAGGAGGCAGGTTTTCTTTTTTTTCCAGCTTTATTGAGGTATGATTGGCAAATAAAAATTATATATACTTAAGGTGTATATATACACCTTAAGTATATATAATTTGGTACATATATACCTTGTAAAATAATTGCAATGATAAAGCTAATTAACATATTCATCACTTTACATAGTTACCTTTTTTTTGCATGTAGTGAGAACACTTAAGATATACTCTCAGCAAATTTCAAGTTTATAATTCAGTATTATTAACTATAGTTATCAAATCAAAGAAATGCAAATCAAGCCACAACAAGATACCACCTCACACTTGTTAGGAAGGCTATCATCAAAAAGACAAGAGATAGAAAGTGCTGGCAAGATGTGGGGAAAAGGGAACACTTGAGCGCTGTTGGTGGGATTGTAAATTGGTACAGATGTTAGGGAAAACAGTATGAAGGTTCCTAAAAAATTATAAATAAAACTACCATATATCCAGCAATTCCACTCTTGGTAATTTATCTAAAGGAAATTATATCAGTTTCTCAAAGAGATATCTGCACTCCCATATTCATTACAGCATTATTCATAATGACCACGATATAGAAACAACCTAAGTGTACATTGACAGAAGAGAGATAAAGAAAATGTGATTATATATATATATATATGCAATAGAATATTAATCAGCCATAAAAAAGAGAGAAATTTTGACATTTGTGACCACATGACTGAAACTGAAGGACATTATGCTAAGTGAAATAAACCAGGCATAGGAAAACAAATACTATATGATCTCATTTATGTGTGGAATCTAAAAATGTTGAACTCACAGAGGAATATTTTTCTATTATATCTATGTTGCAGAGGAGGAAACCAAGGCATAGAGTTAAATACTGCACAAATCACGGCTGATAGTTGAACCTAAGGAGTTTGACTTCAGATTTCATGGGCTTAAAAACAAAAATATATTTCCTCACCATGCTGAATATTTTTATGAGCAGTATACAAAGTCAACTGAATCTCATAAGATTATATAGTCCACATAGTGGGAAAATTGTCTGCATATATCTAGAAAGAAAAACATGTACTTGTATAGTCCTTTCAGACTTGGATCTTTTATCTCAGGACAGAATTTGGCCCTATGGTCATAATACTACAGCTGAGCATGAATACTGTCTGTTCCAGTATGATATTGTATAAAGAGAACAATTGTGTATTGACTGGACTTATTTTTCCCACTACAAGTGAAAGGGGAGTTTACAAGGAAGATCATTCGTCTTCCCAAAGCCTCTTAATCAGAATTTTTGTCCCTTTGCCTTTATTTCAAACTTTTTCATCCTCCTCTGATCTTCATCTTTCTTCCCTTCCTTTCCTGTCCTGATTCATCTGTCTCTACTGCTGCTTTACACTTGCTCCTTTATATTTGTCAATTAACCCTATGATTTAAGCTCTGCTGTGCTGTCGTACTTCCTTTTCTAGGAAACTGCTGGCTGCTACCATGTAATAGAGAAAAAAGCTAACAGTTGGTACAACGGGACATGTCATATAAAAAAACAAAATTAAACAAACTTATAGTTAACTTTATGCTAAAAGTGTACAACCAGGTTACAAAAACTTTTAGCAACTCTGCATAGTTAATGAACATGATTTTAAAATTTTGCAAAATTACTGATATACAAATTAGGAAAAAAGGTAAAACAAACTCCAATTTACCCAATTAAACAACCATCTCTGCTTGAAACTGCTAAAATGGAAGCAGTTATTTTAATATTTTAATGCTAATTTAAATAGTTGGAATTTAATACAGATGATATTCACATCTGTATCAAATACCCCATAAAAAGATTAAGTTAAAAATAGACTTTTTTATTACTAGTAGAAATTTGGAGAAATAGTTAAGCTATTAGCAATATAACATATGTTATAAAGAGGTAGATCTTTTTTTAATTGGGAGGAGGGGACTGGTGCTCTCAAACATTGCTGGAGGCAGTTTACCTTCAGAAAGTCTTGAAAAGACAATTTGCAGACTCCAAGACTGCATTGCTTAAGGCAAAGATATTTGCCCAGTCTCCAACTACAGAAGCTTATACAGTGCTTCTCTGGCATGTGGTTTCGAATGCAGGTGTTCTGGGGTGAACCTGAGATTCTACTTTTCTAACAAACTCCCAGCTGATGCCAATCCTGCTGATTTGTGGGCTAGTATTAGAACAAAAATGTTCTAGATACTTCTTTTGGAGCAAGAATTTCCTTATCTAAAGCCTGAATGATAAATAGCAAGGGTAAGAGACTGGTTAGTGCTCAAAAGGGAAGGGGTTCAGAAATGTATGTTTCCTCTACTTGGCTTGAATCCTTAAGAAAAAAAAAAGTGAGATAGTTCGAAAAATGAATAAAGGTACTTTTAAAAAGTTTTCAAATTAAAAAAAAATCAACAACCTTTAACAGAAGAATTCAGTGGATGGAATACAACAAATCAGGAATAAAGAGATAATTTGGATATTAGAAGATGATGCTAAGGAAATGATTCAAGTTCCAACCCAAAAAGATAAAATATCAAACAGTACAGCAGGTCCTTGAATAACACTGAATTTCATTCAATGCTGTTTCACTGCAATACTGATGAGATGTCACAGGAACTACCCTCTGGCACCCACTACTCTGTTCTCCATTCTATAAGTTGTCATTTTAAGAATGTGAATAAAGCATGGTAATAACTACATATTTATCAACAAGTACCTCAATAGGAAAAGAATTAAATACTCTAATCAAAAGACATAGGGTGGCCGAATGGATAAGAAAATAAGAGTCTTACATAGGCTGCCTACAAGAGACTTCAGATTAAAAGACACATAGATTAAAAGGAAGGGAATGGAAAATGTATTGCCTTGATAGACCTAGAGGGTATTGCACTGAATGAAGTAAATCAGATAGAGAAAGACAAATGCCACACTATTTCATGTACGTGTGGAATCTAAAGAACAAAATAAGCAACAACAACAACAACAGAAACAAAATCATAGATACAGAGAATACTTTGAGGGCAACTAGATAAGAGCGGAGGTTGAGAGGGATGGTTAAAAAGGACAAAGGGATTAAGAAGTACGACTAGATAGATACGAAATAGATATGGAGATATAAAATGTAGCATAAGGAAAATAGTCAACAATGTTATAAAAATATGTAAAGGGGAAGAGAGGTAACTGACACAGTGGGGTGAACCTTTGGAGTTATATATATATATATATATATATATATATATATATATATATATATAATCACTATGCTGTACAACTGAAACTGATATATTATTGTATGCTAACTATAATTGAAAAAAGCTTATTGAACTGTATAATATAAATATGAACAACTAATTGTCTATTATACTTCAATAAATCTGGGGGCAATAACTATTTGTATGGGCTGCAAATATTCTTATAGGTTAGAAGAAAGCCAGGTTTTTTTAAAAAGCAAGCTACAGAATCACATTTGGAAGAGTGGTGGGGTGGGACTCCCTCTGGGATAGAAGAGGAATTCCTGCCTATGAATTTGATAGTCATAAATTCACAGTTTCTGCTAATGATTTATTTATTTATTCTCCCAAACGTCAGAGATCTGGAGTAAATTGGCCTCCATTTCACATATTACTTTAAGGCGTTTTTGGAATATATAAATACAAACTATAATCACAGTTTAGGTTAGGAGTAGAGAGCTTAAAGCTTCCAGATAAAAAGTTAAAAGATATAAGTCAGACAGAAAAAGATAAATACCATATGATCTCATATGTGGAATTAAAAAGAAAACGAGCTTATATTTACAGAGAACAGATTAGTGGTTGCCAGAGGTTGGGAATGGAGGAGGTTGCAAAATGGGTGAAGGGAATTAAAAGGTACAAACTTCCAGTTATAAAAAAAGTAAGTCATGGGAATGTAATGTATAACATGGTGAATAGAGTTAATAAATACTGTATTGCATATTTGAAAGTTGCTAAGAGAACAGATCTTTAAAGTTCTCATCATATGGAAAAAAAATCTTGTAACTATATGTACTGACAGATGTTAATTAGACTTATTGTGGTGAATATTTCACAATATATAAAAAAATATGGAATCATTATGTTGTGCATCTGAAACTAATATGTTATATGTCAATTATATCTCAATTAAAAAAAAAGGTAAAAGAGAATTTGGGATAGGGGATTTTAGACAGTTAAGGGAGAAAAATGATCTATAGGAAGAGAGAGCCAAAGTACTGACAGGCTGGAACTGGGGAGATGAGGGATACACCAAAATTTTCTTTTATCAGGTTTCTGTTTTAGCAAGATGCTGAAGGGGCACTCCTGATAGCTCCCCCAAAGAGCTGCCTCAGGGACAAACTCTAGGAGGAAATCTCCCCTCTGCCCAAAAGTGTGAGAACACTCTGTGGTAAAAGATAGGGAAGCAGACTTTTCTGAACTGGTATAGGGGTGCAGGGAGTTGGGGTTTGGCCTGGAGCAGGAAGCCATCAGACTTTCTTACATGATGGTGTGTGTGTGTGTATGTGTGTGTGTGTGCACGCGTGTGTGTTATGGGGGGTGTTGTAGGCATACTATTCTTGATTCTTCTTTCCTCTTGCCTTGCCTTGTGCCTTCTGCACATCTTTAGCAATTCAGAGCTTGGGTTGAAGTATTACCAAAGATAAACAAAATTGGATGTTAGCTAAAGAAGTAAAAACAGATTTTATTCAGTAACTACCGCAATAGTGGAACATGCTGAGTTCAATTTCTGATTTGCTCAGAGGAGAGTGGGTGTTTTAAAGGGGGAATGTGAGAGTAGAGGGGGACTGGAGCAGAGTCAGGGAAGTGAAAGTTATAAAAGGCAGGGAAGAGGGTTGGTCAATGTAAATACGATTAGACCACCATGTCTGCTAACTGGTATTTATCAAAGTTAGAATTCTACCCTCTCATAGAAACTGAGAGACTAAGGCCCTACCCTTTCTGATGATTAGATTTCAAAGGAATGACTTTCAGGTCCTTGAGAAAGATATTCCTTGGTTATAGAAGATACATATATATCTTTTTTTTTTTAAATAAATGCTTTAAGAAAGGGAGGTCAGGCCCATCATCAGGTATTGCCTAGACCAAGAGATAAAATATTTTGGCAGCCTTGAGCTTTTTCAGATAGGAATTCAGGGTGGGACTGGGTTATCCCAGGGATGTGGCCTTAGACAAACAGAAACTATGATAAAGTTTGCTCAAATCTCCTAGTGCAGGGGTTTGGATGGAGTCAATTATGCCCAAGAGTTTTTGCAGTTCTCAGTGTCCACAGGAGTAAAATCAAGACTGCTCAGAAGTGCTGTGCTCTTGGAGCACTGAAAATATTAGGAGAGAACTAACTTTCTGGTATTCATTTCTCTACCCCTCTCCCTCTAAATACCCAAGCCGGAAGTTTATAACCTGAGTAGTATCTCCTCCTAGTGCCACCTTTTCCTGATGAGGATAGAAGGGATGCACATGGAAGCCATTATCTGAGGAAGAAATGAGAACTTGGCCTTGGCTGTAGTTTTGGCCAATGTCTGTTACTATCCAATTTAGGGCTTATTCACGCCTCTGTACTGTACTCATTGGAGCTGAATGAATTGGGGGATGGCTTTCTCCTAATGTATTGCCTAACAGAGTAGCCAGTAGCCTGGAGTGGGAGGACGTGGGCTCGCAAATCAAAATAAGAAGTATTACGAAGAGCACAGCTATTTGAAAAGGAAAATATATTCTGGATTACAGATTCAATCAGAAGCAAAAAGCATTACAACAAACAAAACAAGAATTTTAAATTATCTCAAAAATATTATCTGGGAAAAAATGGTTGAAATGGAGAATGATGGGATAAAGAGCAGAATATCAAATTGAAGAATAAATTAATGAATTTCAAGACCAGATGGGGAAAATCCTTCAGAAGTTAGAAAGATAGGAAAGGAGACTACAAAAAATAAGCCAAGAGAAATGGAAGAGAAATGTTAGTACAAAAGTACTAATACCCAGAATAACAAGAACTCAGAGAAAGAGAAAGGAATAGAAATAAAAAAATGTATTTGAAGACATATGGAAAATGAATTTAAAATTTCTAAAGACTTCAGATTAAAAAGACCCAAAAGTGCCAAAGAAGATATATATATTTTAAATCCACACTTAGATATATTATAGTGAAATTTTAGAATACAAAGACAAAATTCTAAACACAGGAAAAAGAGAGCAGGTGCCATAGAGAGGAAGAAGAATCAGACCGATGTCAGATTTTTCAGCAACACTGGATATAAATGGGTGTTTTCAAAGAATTGAAGGAAAATAACTTTGAACATGGTATTTTATATCTAAGAAGATGTTATTTAAATAAGAAAACATTATAAAATATTCTTGGGTATACAATATTTAAAAAGCTTTGTTACACAAGGATGCATTTAAAACATTTTTAGATGAATGCTTAAAAGACATATCTCAAGCTGCAAAAGATATATGAAATAAATGTTAGTAAATAAATACCTTAGTAATGGTTGCTGTTGTTTAAAAAATAATAAACATGAAAGAAAAAGGGAAAATATGTCCATAATAACCAATTGCTTAAAGTCTAGTTTAGTGACTAAGTTTATTGTGCATATGACACCTGGACTTCTTGTTTACATGTGGATTCTGATTTAGCAGGTCTGTAATGGGGCCCAAAGTACTGCAATTCTAGTAAGTTCCCAGGTGTTGCTGATGCAGCTGGTCCTTAAAACATACTTTAAGTAAAAACCAGGGGCATAGGTTCAATCGACATGATGGGTACTGGAAGAAGGGGGAGATAAGGGATGAGAAAGCTTTTGCCTTATTTAGGGTGAGACATCAGTTAGGAAAATAAAACAGGAGTGAAAAGAAATGCAGAAAAAGAGGGACACATAAATGTAAATAAATGCAATAAATATAAATAGAAGAACACTATCAATTCAAAGATACAGATTAATAAATTAGATAAAGAGCCCAAATACAGTTTTAGAGGATTTACGTGAGAGACATTTAAAGCATTAGGACATGTAAAAGTTGAAAGTAAAAGAATGGGAAAAACAAGACCTATCAGGAAAACCCTAATCAAATCAATGTTGACAGTTGTATTATATTAAATAGATCTTAAGATTAAAAATATTAGAAGTGGAGAGAGTCATGACATAACAGAGTTTCAAATCATCAAGAAAGTACAGCAATTTTAAACTTGTATATACCAATAAGATAGACTTAAAATATACACAGCAAAAAATTAATAGTACTATACTATATTAATAAGTCAACTGTCATTTGGAAAATTTTAAAACATCTCTCTTGATTATTTGCAGGTTACATAATAAACAACTTAGCAAAGATATAGATGTAATAAGTAACAATTAACAAACCCAATTTAATGGATAAATTTGGAACATTTATAAAAAGTTGATCATATACAAAGCAAGAAAGAAATCCTCTTAAAAATTCACATCTCATAGTATCTAACTATAATTATGTTAGATGATAATTTTAAAAATGAAAAGTATCTCTGAACATATGGAAATTTAAAACATACATGACTAAATAACTCTTAAACAAAAAATTCACAGTGAAATTTGAAATTAAAAAAAAACAGAATGATAGAGAAAACACTTGATATTAGAACCTATGAGACACAGTAAGAGCACTTTCAGGGAGCTTTATAGCCTCAGATACTAATATAAAAAAAAGAAAAAAAAGTCTCAAAATTCATGACATATGGTGTCATTTCACAATACATAAGTGTATCAAATCAACGCATGCTACAACTTAAACTTACACAATGTTACATATCAATTATATCTCCATAGAGCTGAAAAAATAAATCTAATTTAAAAAAGGATAGCAGAAATATTTTTTTAAAAAAGACAAAAAGACAATTAGGAGGTCACCAAAATATATTATGATTGGAATGGAGGATACAAGCACACATAAAGAAAATTATTAGTTAGAATCTGGTCTTCATATGTGACTTGAGGGTGAGCCCTGGAATTCATAAACACATTTGTAGGTTCTCCTTCCTGAATTCCTGCTCCTTGCAGTCTTCCTGGTACTTTTCCATCTCTGCCCCCATCCTTTTTGGTTCCCTGGCCAGAAACTCTGATTACTGGCATGCTCTGTTGTGGATTTTTGAGATTAGACTCATGTTCTGCCTCAAGTGAAAGAGGACAGAGGGTGAAACAATACAAAACAAAACAAAACAAAACAAAACAAAACAATGAGAGTTTGTCCTACCCTCCTGGAACTGTAGCTCCATAGAACAGAGAAGAAAGTTCCCTCTCAGAGTTTTCATTCTTGCTGATTCCAGTAACTGCAGCTGCCACCTGCTCCACCACCACTGGATTGCTCGGGGCCTGGGCATAAGAGAATGAAGAAACAGAGAAAAAAAGTCTCAAAATTAATGACATATGGTGTCATTTCACAATACATAAGAGATTTCCACACCCCCTCTGAGCATTAGGCATTCCTTTTCCCAGTCTTGGAGCCAGAGATAAGAGAGGGCTTCTCCTGAAGTTTCCTCTTTCTGAACTCATTTTCATGTTTCTGGTTGCGTTGACTTCAGGCTGGGAAATATCAAAACGGGTGGATATAAACTCAATATAAATCCAGTCGTACTTCAAATTCTGGTGTTCATTCTTGATTTTCCTGCTACCATTTCCTTTTAAGGGTATTCAAATATTTTTTTTCATACATTTTGTCCAGGTTTTAAAGTTGTACTGGGAGGAAGAGAAAGAATACATTGTGCTTGCTTCATTGTATCCAGAACTGGAACTGATATACTTTTATAAAGTTGAAACAACTGAAATTTAAAATCTGCATTCTTTCAGAATACCTATAGATGTGATAAAATTATATGAAAAAGAAGTCAAAGAAATAATGCACATGGGATTCAGGCAGATAGATAGGTTGAGAGGGGTACTATACCATATCTTTGACATTAGTTATTATCGAGATGCTTGCTTTTCTTTGGAGTGGTGCTTTCTTGAATGTTTCTAACCTCATGAAAAACAACTAAATAAGTACATGAATAAAACTGGGCTGCACACAGACCATAAAATAGACTATTAACCAAGAATTGTGATCAATACAAGTTTGTATGCCTGAGATATGAAAAAGAGGAAAAGAAAAAGGAAGAAAAAAATTTCCTTGTTTTTGCATGGGACAGAGGTTATCAATCAGGGTAGAGTAAGCTCCTAACAAATGAACTTAAAATCTCTGTGGCTTACAATGAAAATTTGCTTCTTACTCATACCAAGGCAAAGACTGACTTTTGGTTGTGCAGCTCTTCTCTTAGCAATGACTAGGGAGCCAAGAATCTTCCATCACATGACTACACCATCTTAAAATCCTTTCCTTCAAGCTATGCATATGAAGAAGGCAAACATGAGACTAAAAACAGAGGAGGGGAGACCTCTCTGGAGATTTTAGGGATCAAGTTTGGAAGATTTGTGCAATACATCTGTCTACAATCTATTATGGCCCCACCTAGATGAAAAAGGATTTGGAAACAGTGTTTTTGAGTGATTTAGAAGAAAATTAAAAAGTCTGGTGAACATAGCATTGTCTCTGTCATAAGATACTTTTATAATAATGATATTCAATATTTCACTTTTAGGTTATTGCCTATATTATGCCATGCTATACTCTTTAATACCCAGTAGCTGCTATACTATCATCTCATTCTAGTATATTATAATATCCTTCTAATGTCTGCTAAACATATACATATCACACATACACACACTCACAAAAACTGAGTATGGGTATCCAGTTATTAACATTATCTATAATCTCTCTCTAGCCCCCTATAAAATTTACTTAAAGAATTGTTTTTCTCAGTAAAAAAACTAGTTCAGAAAGCCATATTAGTATTTACAAAAGGTTAACACACCCTCCATGGTACTATTTTTGTGTTTAAAAAAGTTGAAATATTAACATTTTTTCTGAAAGGTGTAATTTAATAATTTTCTCTTCATTTAACAAATCTCCTATAGGAAAAAGATAAACAGAGCAGAGTGATGCACAGATCCAAGAGCAACATACTCTGCTGGAGAAACAGTACACTCAAAATTTTTGCTGAACTATTTTAAGGCTTTAGTTTATAGCGTGCCATACAATGAATATTTAAGTCAATAAAGGCAACATATAAATAAAATATAAAAATGGCGATTTTAGATAAATGTAGTATAGAGAAAATAATTAAAAGTTAGAGTGGAAGATAAATGTAGTGATTTAAAAAAGGCACAATTTCCAACTTTGCCACTGTGAGACATTGAGCAAGCTGTTAATAGTCTCTGTGCCTTGGTTTCCTCTCCTGTAAATTGGCTGTGACAATAGTACCTATTTCTTTTGAGTGAATTAGCACATATAGAATGCCTCCAACGGTGCCTGGCACATAAAAAGTCCTGGATAAATGCTAGCTATTATCATTTCACAGAAGAATTGAACAAAGCTTTGATTGACACTAAAAAGTCAAAGACATGATTATCTTAATTGTCTAGTTCCTATTCTATGTTAAATTATACTAAATTATATTTCAAAAAGAGAACCCCAGTTATTTCCTGAAAACATTTTTTAAAATAAACAAACTCTGCCTTTTCATATCCACTTCACAGGAAGATTCCTCCCATATTTTAATGTGATAAAATATTTGACTTTCATAAATATCTGTAAACAATTTATTAATTTTTATTAATCAGTTTTAGTAATGTATCATTGATGTGGGAGTGTAGACTCTTTTTCTTCTGGTTTTAAAATGAACTTTTAAAAAAATTTGTATTGAAATATGAAATATATACAAAAGTGCACACATTGTATGCATGCAGCTCAATAGATTTTCACAGTATAAATATACTCAAGTAACCAACACAGGGCAAAAAAAAAAAAAAAACCAAACACTACCAGGACCACCAAAACTCCCCTTGTGTAGATTAACTTTGTCCTTTCTATCAATGCAGTCTTACAGGATGTACTCCTTTGTGTCTGCCATCTTTTGCTCAACATTATGTTTATGAGATTCAAATACATTGTGTTAATAGCTATAAATTGTTAGTTCTCATTCCTATATGGAAGCCTGCAGTATGAATATACCACAATGTATTCATCCATTCTACTGTGGATAAGCGTTCGAATAGTTTCCAGTTTGGAGCTTTTGAATAAAACTGCTGTTAACCTTTTTATACATGTTTTTGATAAAAATACATATGCACTTCTGTTAGGTACATACCTATGAATGGAAGTGATGGCATCATAGGTTATACATATGTTCAGAGTTAACAGGCACTGCTGAAACGCTTTCCAAGGTGATGGAAGCAATTCTTACTTTCAACATTAGATGTGAGTTGAAGTTGCTCCAACTCTTTGCCCACATTTTTTATTGCCCATTATTTCCTTTTAAGCATTCTCATGAATGTATCGTGATATTCCATTGTGGTTTAAATTTATATCGCCATTATGTCTTATGACATCACCTTTTCATGCAATCATTTGCCATTTGGTTATCCTTTTTCTGCAATGTGTGTAAAACAGACTTCTTCAATTGTAATATGTGTAAAACGGACTTCTTCGGAATTGTGTTCAGTATTATAACTAGCAGTTTGGAAGAAGCAGACTCACATACTTGGCTTGAACTGAGTAAAGTTTGACTGGTCTTGAGATAATCTATTAATAATACTCAGGAGTTTTAGTCAGAGACAGGGTTAGTCCTAACGAAAAACAATTGTAGTTTATGAAAGAAAGAAGAAAGAAAGAAAAGAAAGAAAAGAAAGAAAGAAAGAAAGAAAGAAAGAAAGAAAGAAAGAAAGAAAGAAAGAAAGAAAGAAGGAAAGCTATTTTACTTGAATGTCGGTTCCCTTCAACTCTATTGCTAGTATAGAAAGGACAAAACACAAACAAAAAATAGAAACATCCTTGTCTCCATCTATACTACTGTAACATTATCTGATTGGAAAAAAATAAATTAAGACAATTTTAAAAAGCTAAATTAAAGCAAAATATGCTTTCCTCAAATGTGTACTATGTCCCGGGCACTCTGTTAGGTGTACATGCTACAATATCCCCAGGAGAAAGTTATCCTATTAAGTTTGTTTTTTATAGGAGGACATTGAGGCTCAGAGAAGGTAAGACATTTTCTTAAGGCCATATAGTGATACACCAGGATTCAAACCAGTTCTTATTATATCAGCTATTTCTATTATGTCCTCAATTTATCTTTTTAAAGAAAAGGCTGACAGGCAATATGGCTGAGTCACGGCAGAAGAGAACTCCTACCACTTCCTAGCTTTGTGAGCTTAAATAACTATGTCATTTGGCCGAGTGAGACTCAGTTACCTCTGACTAAAATAAAGAGGCTATTCAAGGTTATTTCTAAAGTTCCCTTCAAAAACTGATTCTATAACTTTAAACATTTTTGATTTCTACTACCAGGACCAATGCTATTTATTTCCTTCTAGGAAGAAGAAAATCGGTCTTCTTAGATGTTACTCTTAGTTTATGGTCTTTCTCATTTTGTAATTTTGATTTCATCCCTCAAGGTCGCTGAAATAATACCTTCTCTGTTCAGTGTTCCCCGATTCTTTTAGACTGAATTCAAATCTCTCTTATAGTACTCATCGCATTGTATCATTGCATGCATTGTTCGTGTGATCTCTCTCCACCACTAGACTTGAGCTCCTTAAAGACAAAGACTGTGCTTCATTCATTTCCAGAGCCCATACACTGTCTGGTACACAGCATGTAATGGATAAGCTACAGACAAATGGATAAACAAACAAGTTACTTGTTTCTGGTTATACGGGTTAACTAAAACCTGGAGATGGAACCTCTATGATTATTTCTTGTTATTCTCTATGTTAGATTCACAGACCCCAAGCAAGGATATGATTACAGGCAAAGTCCTAGCTTCAGCCTGATTCCACAGGGGACCTCTGGAGTGTTAATGACACCTCAGAGTTGTATCCAAACTGTAGTCGAAAGAGCTAGGGTTTCATATTCCTATATCAGTCAGTCATGGGCTAAGGTGGCAGAGGGTTGTCAACTTTAGGCACTCTCAACTCTCATCAGAGGCAAGCCATGCAGCACTGGTGACCCAAGAATGGCAGTGAAAGAGAGCCTAGGTACTGGCCTTTAGAGGCAAAACACAGAAGGAAGGTTGTGATGGCTGTGAGCACAGAGAGCTAGAACCTGAGGGGATTGGGCGGAACTTCGACAATGCCTGCTTTACATTTTTCCTCTTTATTTGAAAAAAATATTATGCATCCATTAAATTTAGGAAACTACTGGTATTTGATTCCATATTTAATGCTCTGAAACATTAGCTCACACTGCTCTCTTCCTTCGGTAAATTATTTTATTGTGCCTTAGTTACCACGAAGCACCCTAACTCAGTGGAAGATGTCTTCCACGTATATACAACAAAACCACTTCATTTAATTTCCCAAACCCAGAAGACTTTTTAATTCTGCCCTAACTCCTCCAAATTATTCAATGCAAGAAATATTGCCATTTTACTTGTGCCAAACATAATATCTGAAGCTATTCGTGTGTGTGTGTGTGTGTGTGTGTGTGAGAGAGAGAGAGAGAGAGAGAGAGAGAGAGAGAGATCAATGAAGCCATAGATCTTGTGTCCTGAATATCATGAAGCTTGATATAAATACATATAAAAAGTAGCACGTGGTCTGCTTCAGTAGAACTGTAGGCAGAGGTCAGAAATTCACCAAGAAATAAGGCTTTTAACTCCAAAGTTCTGGTCCACTACCAATAAAACATAAGCTTTAAGAGAGCAGAAATCTTGACTGGATATCCACAATCATATCCTCATTACCTCAAACCGTGCCTGGCACATAGTGGGTTTTCAATGCACTTTTCCTGAATCAATTACAGTTTTACCCACCTGAAATACTGTTCTGTGATTTTATTTTAACTAGTTGTCAGCGTGGAATGACTTCTGCATTCTCTCCTGGAAGTGGGTGAATTTCCATGGTGAGCAGTTCCTCTATATACAGTTTGCAAATCATTTTGGGAACCTTCCAAATGAAAGGCACTGTATAAATATACCCTCCCACCAGCAGCCAGCCGGCTTTCCACCGGGGATGCATTTGCATCGCTTATGTACATAGTGTTTCATTTGGGGCATTGCTTTTATTTTTATGACCATAAAAGAAATATTCACAGTATGAACAATAATGTAAACTGCATTCAAGAAGATATATATTTGTATATTTTTATGATTCAAAACTTAGAAATCTGAAAGAAAAGCAGGCATGACATTTTTCTTTCCTGTTGCTGTTTGCTTTTTCATAGCTTTCTTTATTATTTCTGAACTTTACGGTGGAATTTTGCTGAAATGTTCAAGTCTTTGTACATCATTTGAGAATATGTGGTGGTGGGTTCAAATGAATGTTGCTGGCAAAAGGCCTGAAAATGAAGGGCGCTTGATTTTGCATTTATTCATATCTGTAATAATAGTTTTGCTTTAGCGCTGCCTTTTTTGTGGATGGAGTCTTCTTTAAGGAGAGAAAGAGAAAAGTAAGCAACCTTAGGTATAAAATACTTTCTAAGTAACTTAGCATGATAATGGAGACATTCACAGACAGAACAGACTTTGAAGAGACATATTTTAGCCTATTTAACAAAAAGGGGGACTGATTTCATAGAACAGTTACTGGGAAGCTAGAGTCTGAATTTTTATCACCACAAAATGTTTAATGAACTTCGAAATAAATTGCCAACAGAGTTAAATCAAAACATCTATAAATTATGTATTTACTTACAGAGAATTATCTCTTACAAAAGATTAACTGAATTATAACTCCTTAATTTATACATTTCCATAATTAATTAATTTAAGTGGAATGGAATATCCCACACCAGACATATTTTCCAGACATCTACCCTTAAGGATTTCATTAAAAAGATGAGCTACTCTGTATATTCACATTAAAATGAAAGGTTTTTTTTTTGTATAACAAAACATTTAAAAATGTACATTAAATAAAACTCTTGCTTATCTCACTGAGGAAGATGTAAAATGTGGGAAATTAAATGTGGGCTACCAATAGTTAAAGGTGAACTCATAAGAATTTGAGTTCATTTCCTGTGTTCACAATTCTCTTTCATAAATATAGAAGCCACTATTTTCTCACTCTTTAGTACTAAAACAATGAAAGTGATTTTGAAACCTTAGCTATAGAATAGTAATGTTAGGAAATAGCTTGCTCAGGTTATTTGTGGCTTATAAAGTAGATGTTATTGTATTCTCCATCTCCTCAGTCAGAATATTATTATAGCTAAACTTTAATTTTACACTCCCAGTAATATCAACTTTGCTTCATTAAAATGAATGTCTTATTTAACATATCTCAACATTATTCTTTTTTATTTTCAGGAAATAAAACAGTAGTTCCTTCAACTGAGAAAAGCTAGAAGCATGGAATTGATCTGCAGCCAGTTTTTACTACAAACCCCATAATGCTTTGGATTATAGCCTACAATCCCCATACTGCAGCACCAAATTTACTGTTAACCATCCCATTACTGGAAAAGAAAAAGAACAGAATATTTGAGAACTAGGTAACATACAAGGAGTCTGCTTAAATAGTAAATTATTCATTTTTGCATTATTTGATATTTAATTGCCTTTTTCTTTTTAAAAAGGAATATTTATGGACACTCACACTAATTTTTCATTCTGAATAAAATATCACCTTTCTCAGACAATGTGTCAAGGTATATACTTCCCATATCAAAGCCGTTTTTTACACCTATCATTCAGTTGTATAATTTTTTACCCCCTTTGGAGGGAGGTCAGTTTTTCAGATTTTAAAATACAATCACAATACATTGTTTAATGCTCCAAACATCTGCAAATGAGAATTCGATGAAGTAATTAAAATTCTTAATTAGATGCACCTTGCAGCTGCTGTTAGTCTTAATTGGCAATAATGCAGCTACATTTTGTTCTGACATATATCTTCAGAGGAGTTAGAGAACTGAACGGAGGCAAGAGAAAAATGTTCCCACACAGTTCAAGACAGTTCGCACAAAGAGGATCCCATGGCAACAAACAGCGAGGCCCACAGTTGGCTCTGTAAAATCCAGGAATAGACAATGCTTCACCTCTGATTCAAACAAACCACTTCTCTTCCTGGATCTGAAGAGAAAACATTTTAAATCATCTCTTACAGTAGGATTGAAATGGTCAAATGTTCACCTGTGTCTTTAACATACTTTTCAAAGCTTTTGGATACTCTTCCGCATGTAGCCCGTGTCAAGGTAATAATTAGAACTTGTGCTCTGTGTAGAGCAACAATGTGCCTAGCTGAAGCCTTGCAAATGGAAAACCTGGTTTTTGTACCATATGAAGCTAGAGCGGACCTTGGCAGACAGTTCATTTCAACCTGTTATTTCACAAAGAGACTGAGACCAAGGCAAATTCAAGTGATTCCTTTGTGTAATTATGGCTATTTAGGAATAGAAATTACACTTAAATCTAAGATTTGAGCCTACAGTCTAGGACTTTTGCTTCCAAACTTTACTTGAAGCTGTTAAATTTGTTAGTTGTGCCCCCTCCCAATCTGCTTGAGGTCTAGTTCTTCAGTTAAATGGGTCAGCTAAAGGATCGTGATAGGCGTTGAAATGTGGATCACCTGCGATGAGAAGAGACTACACTTCCCTTTCTCATGGGTTCTCAGTTTGCTCTGGATTGGAGCATGTGGGGAGGGAGCAGGGAGAAGAGAACAGTTGGCACACAGGAGGTTAATGTGGGTGCGTTCCCTCTGGGGAGAAACCATGTAAGACTTGCTGCACACTTTAACCAGCTATTCCCTCAGCTTGGACTAGAAAGTTCAGTATACTTTCCTTAAAATTATAGGTTGACCTCCCTTTCCAGTCTCCAAGTCCTCATTCAGTGTCACCTTTGCCCTGACTTTAGCTTGCATTATACCAAATATTTGCAAGTATTTCCTTCATCTTCAATTGTGTTTCGCTCCCCAAATTAAATGAATGTATGGTTCTCTAAAGCCAAGGCTGCGTTGGCTATTTATTGTTCTATTTTTGATTTATCCTGTTAAACTGTACATTACAAAAACATGTGGAATATGCTGTAGAGGGTTAGGGTTTTCTAGAACGGGGGCTACAGGTGGTGTATGGAAAAAGGTGAAGAATGAGAAGAGGGAGGGGTAGTGATTGGGAAAGTATTTTCCAGTCCTTTAATTGGCCCACTCTGCTGTCAGAACCTAACCCTACATTGACAGTGTAAATACTGACGCTTCCCTAGAGTCTTGCTACTCCAAGTGTGGTCCATGGACCAGCTTATTAATGCAGACTATCAGGCCTCACTCCAGACTAACTGAATCAGAATCTACATTTTAACAAGGCACCCAGGTGCTCATGCGTAAGTTCAAGTTTGAGAAGTACAGAATCACATGTGAGTATTACACTATCTCAAGGTAGTATAAAGGGCAAGGATCTTAAACTGAGTAAATACCCTAATTTATTTGACCAGTGCCTACTTTGTCCCTCTCCTTCCATCACGACTCCATCTCAGAATCCTGCAGCGAACTCTATTATACAGTGGATGGAAGGAAGATCTTTTTCAATCTACTCCTCTCTGTGCACCCACACCCTCCCTGGGAGCTTCACAAACACCCTTCTCCCAAGTCCCGCTCACTTAGGCAAGACTCTGCTCCTGCCCAAACTGTCACAGCAGCAGCAGGGAGGATTTCTGCCTGATGGACTCACAATTTACATACCAATACAGACGGAAGCACTTTGCAAAACTGTCCTTTAGAAACAATTATCACCTTGCCACTTGAGGTTTGGAGCAGTCCCCTCAAGGCCCACCCCGCTCCCTTTGGAAATCCGGCTTAAAGTGAAACTGAGATGGGGCGAGGGACTAGGGAGAGAGAGGGAAGAAGATCACGCGCGACAAAAAAAAAAAAAAAAAAAACCTGCTCTGAGGAGAGATGAAAAGGAGGTTATTATAAGCGTGTCAGTTTAGGCATCGCTCTCTATACCTTTCTGCTTCTTAGAGACATGGAACCGTAATTTTAAGGAGGCTAACTCAAGACTGGGAGCGTCCGCGTTTGCCGGTTCACTTTTGCCTGAAAGGACAGATTCCTGTCATTCGAGGCCTCCCCTGGTCCTTTCCAAAAGATTCCCAGGCTACCCTTCTTCCTCTTCAGTCTTCTAAAAACTAAAACTCGCAAAGCGGTGGCATTCTGTGGATTGGCTAGTACTAAAATATCCATTGGGTGGCAGTAACACTATCCTCTTTATGACTTGCAGCAAACCAGAGAATGCATTCAATCAAATGAACCGATCTTGTAGAAACACTGGAATCATTTATGCATTGCAGTTTCTCTTTCTTGTTTTTGCATCTTCTTCTTCTGGGATTTTCTGAGTGGATTGTGGCTATTTATCAAGATCTTGCGCTATTCGTGGTTAGCTTGTCATTTTCGCTCGGATTTAGCATGATTCAAGGCAAAGGCAAAGCCGCTTTTTTTCCCCCCACTCTTTTTTGAAAAATCATTTTTTGGGGGCTGCTGAAGAGAGCTAGGACCCAGGAGACACCTTCCCAAACAGCAGGGGTTGTGTGCTTTCACATAGCAGTACTGTACAAGGAAAACCCCGTTGGATCTGTTATTGCGGGATACTTGTGAAATATACATAGGATTCTTTCTTATGGCTGAATCCCGGATCTGGAAATTTTACTTGGGGACTAAGAGGATCTGAAAGGCTACATGATACGGAAGATTTGCCAGCAAGACTCCGATTCTTGTCATAGAGCTCACAGACTTCCTCACTTACTGGCCTTTTTCCTTCCTTCTTTATTTTTTCTTTAAATTTCTTCCCTCTTTTTCCGCTCTCTCCACTCTCAGTCTCTCCTTTTCTATCTGCCTCTTCTTTTTTTCCTAGTTTTCATTTTTTCCCTGCTCTGTACCTGGATTGTATCTTCACCAAACAATCGGGCACTTTGAGAACTAACTGGAGGCAGTCTTGTAGGGAAGAGCTGTATGGAATTATCTGCTTTTATGGTGAACTTGGCATTTGTGAATGGGTATCTTGTTCACGATATTACTTGCTAGCAAAAACGAGAAAAAGAACACAGGAGTAAAACGTGGATATTTCTGAATACGCATTGTGATGACCAGCAATTACCTTACCAACTGATATCCAGAGGAGAATAATTTGCAAGACTATTGACGGTAAGGTCATTTTATATATGCAAACCCCTCAGTGGCGTGAGCAAACTTGGGCGTTTGTAATGGGAATGGGTGACTTGGGTGATTGCTGCATCGCATTGATGGCTGTGATGTGGCCGTTATTGGCACTGAATGGAATAACTGCAGTTGGGTGTGTTGGTGTGTGTGCGTGTGTGTATGTTGTGTGTATGTGTGTGTCTGTGGGTCTGTATTCTGAGTGTAATTGAAAATAAATCAAAGCATTACTCCCCCCTCCAATTATTTTGATGTGGAAGAGTGTCTTGAATTAATTCTGGGTAGTCACTCTTTTGTTTGGATGCAACATTTGTGGCTCCTGTGTTCTGGAAGAGGTAGCAGCAGTGAAAGGAACACTTACTGAAGAGCCCTATTTAAAATGAAACGAGCTACTCTTTATTCATTAAAAGAAATATATTTTAAACTCAGTGCAGCATTCTGCTGCATTTCACAGCCGCAATGGGACCAGGGACATCCCACTTGTCAAGTTCTTAAACTTTAAGATGATAATCATTGTTAATTGTTCTCTAGGTTGTGATTATTGGAGATTATTAGGCACCCTGGGCTACTTTTTTATCCACTGGATTATTATTCAGAATAAAAAAGAAAAGAAAAAGAAAAGAAAAAGCTGAAAATGACCAAAAAAGAAAAAAATAGTGCAATATTATTTTAAATGTCACCATAATGATTTCTTTTTCAAGTTCAATTGCCCCATAATTATTTACCCAATACCCCAAATAGCTGAAGCTGTGACCCACGTGCAGGAGAGTCGAAGGTCTGGAACCAGAGAGAATCCTTTTATTGCAATGCAGCCAGCTTTGGAAATGCAGGCAATTACACACTTCCCTTAACCTTAAGTTGAGGATGCCTCTTATCTGCTACATCTGTTTTACCCTTTCGGTAAAAAGTTAGAGACTGGAGCACGAAGGATGCTTCAACGTATTCTGCCTGGGAAATGGTATAAAAAAATCAATATTGATGACGTGGTTCAGTGTACCGTACTGCAATGCTTAAGTCCCATATTCAGTACCTATGATGAGAGAATGGAGCAATTACATGTGTTATAAATCTCACCCAGTAGATTGATCTGAAGGGTAGGGGAGAAGATATGTGGATATGTAGGAAGATGGATGGAAGTCGTGCATAATCGGTGATTATGTAACTTCATTACATCAGTGAGCTTCAGTCAACGATAGTGAGATGAAATGATTGTATAGAGAGAGGCTCCATCACCCTGTTAACTTTTGAAGGCTTGTAACAGCTAACAGAGGAGGAGGGCAGACAGAGAATAGCTCCAAGGGTCCTGTGAACCCTGATCTCTGTGGCAAATTTAGCCTGAGTTTTCTTATAGTGAGTTTCTGAGGGACAGCCAATCCATGTAAGCTTTACGGCTGGACAGGAGAAATTTTAGCCACACCCGTGGAGAGTCAAAATGAGTCCGCAATGTTTCACAAGTGCCCCATTGAGTAACTGGGGCTGATGATTCCAGCCAAGGTCATAGTTCTGTACCCTTTGATTGAAATATGTGACCCCAACTGAGTAGAAAGTTAAATCCATTGAAATGAGGACTGTGAACTGAAAGACTACTTGGGGTCCTCTCTTGCATTTTTCCTGCTAGAGCTTGATGCAGATTTCAGTCTGGTGGTTCCCTCAAGAAAAATGATTGCCTCTACAGTGTGTCAGAAATGAGTGTTTGCTACCTTTATCTTTGCCTTGGCAACCCATTTCTGGGCCATTTTAACCCTCTGGGAAAAGAGAAGTAAAAACCTTCAAAGGTAATGATATCCTGTTAAGTTAAAAAAATAAATGGCAATGAATTCATTATTAATACAAATCCCAGAAATAAAGAGCAATCTATTTTCAAGTTTTACTTATTGAATGGCTTAAAGGACATGTTGCAGCCGCCTGTGACTTTTACCATGAGATGAGATAAATGTAACTGTGTTTGCTGTACAGAGGAGGGGATGGGATGCCGCAGAATAAAATGTCATTTTCCATGATCTTTTATTTGGAGCTGTCTGTGAGTTTCTTTAAAAGAAGATACTCATCAGCTCCTTCGGCCTTCTATGGTTTTAGGTTCTGTTTTCCCTTCAATAGATTACATACCCCCTCAAAAAGAAACTCTGATAAAATCCTCACCTTATTGAATTAAATCATTTTTTCTTTTCACTTAGTTGTGTTATTTCCTACTTCCCTTTATGTTTATTTTACCAAAAAAAAAAAAAAGGCGAAATGACTTTTCTATCATGGAGATGAGATGATTCTTTCGTTTTTTTTTTTTCCTATGGAGTCAGGTGCAAGATCTAGACATCCACTAAGTAACTTTGAAAAGATCTGCTCACCCCAAGTCAGAATGGTGGAATGGTAGAAAGAAATCTTGAACTCTGATATTTGAGATGACTTTCTTATTTCAGTAGGACATGCCCCAAACGTTGATATATTGTTCCAGTGGATTTGGAGGTTTGATGTTCAGATTGTGTAGGAAATTGGATGCGAAGTTAACTCCTGATTCCTTCCTTCAGGGGTCAGGGTAACACTGCAGCTGCTTCTATGCTGTTAGTCTCTAACTATGTGCAGAAATATAGCCTGCAATGATTTTCCCTAGACTCCTAATTTTAATATTTTACAAATGACTTCCTCAGTTGTTTACTGACATAAGCCACACGTATGTTACCCAAATGGCATATCCTAGAGGCTTTATAAGCTTAGTAGTGGATGGAAATAATACTAGAAAGGAAAAGAGGTCTCTAAAAAAGGACATTGCCTGTGAAATATGCATACACATGTCATTGCTATCCTTTTACTTGAAGACTGCAAATAGATTCACGTTAGGAAAGATAGTTTCAATCATTTTAATGGCACTTTATAACCTGTTACTTTCTTTTGGAAGAGGATTATGTAACTGAGCCACATTATGGCATTTTTCTTAAGTATCCTACAAATCAATAATAAAAAGCTTTGCTTAATAGAAAAGCATTTAAACATGGAGGCAGTGAATGATTTAAACTATAATATCTATTTCTCTATTTTATTGCCATTTTGTCAGTCCAAGTTATGCAGTTTAGATTAGAAAATATTCAGGAGAATAGAAAAAGAAATTCTATTTATAAATATAGAAGGTACTAATTTTGTTTCCTGACCAGTTGCTTCAGCAAAGTCAAGAGATTTAGCTGATAAGTAACCACAGTATTCCTAAAACTAGAGGAAAATTTAAAATAAATTTTTATTACGTTTGCAAAGTATGTGCTATTATTAAAAAGACAGATAAAATATTTTAAAGAACCACTGGACTTTAGGATTAATTTAAGATTTATATTTAAGACTCTTAATCTGTTATATACTGAAGTGCTTGGGATATACTTTCTCTTACAACAGATATAATCTTTAGTGTTTGGCAAATATTGTGTTATTGTAAAGAAGATTACTCCATAATTTGTGACAACCAAAGCACCCAAATGTTGATTAATAAGACTTAAAAGTAGCAAGTTTTCTAGTAATACTCAACTTATAAAGCCTAATTATAATGACATCATTTGGGCAGCTATAGATAAGGCCATGTTAGCATTTTTCTTATTAAATTCCATACCTATTTCCATTAGTTGTATTAGGAATCTCACAGAGGAAGGTGCTTAGCTCTCTGAGACATCCAGGCATTGTAGAATTCGGGACTGTGTCAGAAGGCTTGAGTTGCACTGCAGGCTCCATCAGTTACTAGTCTTGTGACTTCTGACCCCTCATTTTAGCTCTCTGTGTTTAAGATAATCATTTAAAAAAACAGACTAGTTATATATCGCACTAAAGAAATGGGATGTGTATCTAAGAACTTACCATTGTGCTATGCCTTAGAGATATATAGAATTATTATTATTAAAGGTGCCCCAAAGTTGGATGAATTTAATATTGCATTTTTCTCATGCCCTTATTGTAAATCTTTATAGGCACTTTCTAGTACCAATTACAGTTAGGTGGTAGGTAAGATTGTTCAGTGAGTAAGCAACATAGACAGATGTAAAGCTTTGGTTGCTAATTTTCACTCAGGACTCAGTTTTTTTTTAGCAGTACTCATATGGGAATGTAGGTGTCTTAAGAAACTAAAAAAAGTTGCTTTTGAATAACAGTCAAAGAATGGTAACTAAGGGTTTTGTGTGTGTTTTAAGCTGTTTTCTTTTTCTTTTCTTTTTTTTCTTTTTTTAAATTCTCCTGAGTTCTTAGGTGTTCCTGTTTTGGGTACCAAGAGTACACAAACAAATGTTCACAAACAAAATTGATGCTACCACTTAAAATGAGTCAGTTGACCAAAAAGCTACTCTCATTTATCACTTTATTAACAAAAGCATCATGGGCTTGAATACTAAGAGAGGACATAAGGACATAAAGATAATATTTCTATTTTGGAATTGGCTAGTTGCAATAATTGCTAACGTTCTTTAGGGGGAGGCAATCCCTCATGTGTCCATACTAATACTGTATTTCTTTAATGTTCTTGTGTCTTAACATAAATATATTTACACATATAAGAAGGGCATAGTTAGTGATATGACCTTCCATATATGCTTTTAAAGTGATCGTATAATGCGGCGAAAAAGTAAGTTTTTATATTTTGGTTAAGGTAGAATTGGAAAGAGGAAAATTAATGCTATAAATAAAAGTATACGTAGACCTAAAATAAAGAACTTTTCTGCTATAGAACATTTTCCTCTCCCTACCTTCCCAGTGTCTTGCTTTTTACCTTAAGAATTCCTAATATTTCTTTGTTTCAGATGATTTTGATCATGCCTGTTTCAATGACTTCATTGATGCCTTTAAATAGCAAGCATTCTCTTGATTTCCTAGTTTTTAAAAATGCATATTCCTTATGTCTCACGGAAATGCTTTAGATTTTCTCTAGCAGATTTACAAAGGAATATTGTAGGAATGTAGACAGGCTTGTTTATTTGACAGATTCTGCTAATCACCTTACAAATACGCTTTTAATTTTTACCCAGAGAATGCCACCCTAGAGTATCTTACACTGCAGACAGCATTCCATTACAGGCCAACCACATGGCTCAATGGACATGCCCTTGCTGTTTACCCTGACCACTGGCTTACAATGAAAGATCTTTAATTGACATACTTTTTTAGTTCCCTTGTGTAGAAACAATATTCAGGTGCAAAACCCTAAGACTCCTAAGGCTTTTAGCTTTAAAGAAGGGATGACTGACTGGCCTGGTGTTGCTTTCCTATCGCATGATCTGAAATTGCCAAGCAGTGAACTTAGATAAAGCAGAGAGAGAAAGCAAAGCTCAAAGATTTTTCTTCTGAAAATCTGCCCTTTCCTGTTTTCATATTAAAACATTAAAAGTAACCTTTTTCATAAGAAGCTAACCAAAGGGAGTGTTGTAGTTACTATGTCCATATTTATAAAATACAATAAAAGGCATTAAATGAGCTATTTTTTTTCACACATGGGCTACATGTTTAAGAATATATATTTGAGAGTAAACTTAGGCTGTATTTTGTAATACCTCCTAAGTCAGGAAATTGTGTGTGGAGTTTGGACTCACCAAAAAAATGAAATGGACTTTGAATTGTGATCATATAATTATAGACTTTCATTCTTTCAATATGTTTGTTAATTATGTAGCTTATACTTTATGTGAATCGTAACAAATCACTGTATGAATAATCATAAAATCATTCATACAGTGGTTGATTTTCTCATGTCCTGATCAAAGTGACTTAATTGGTTGGTTCTTACCCTATCAACATTTATATGTAATAGAACTATGATTTAGGATAGTGATCATCATCATTTTCTGCTATAAAGTTCCCCTTTCTAATTAAAAAATTTTGGAAGGCTACTTAATCATAGTTGTACTTCCAGTAGCAGTTGATTGAGAAAATGCATAGTATTAATAAATTATAAATATAATAATTCTTTTGAAAAATGAATTTGTATATAGTCACAACAGGGTCTACATATATCTGTGAAATACATTGTTTATCTTCATACAAAGTTTGGCATATATATGGAGTCTAGACCCCGCAGAGCAAATCCTGCAGCCTTGGTAAATAAAAGGCCTAGAGCCAAATATCTAGAGCCAAAATACTTGCACTTCATTATGTGCATAAATTATCTTACATACAAAATGAAAGGCAAGTGTCTTATCGGGGTAGAATATGGATCAAAAGAAGTTGGATTGTGGATAGACTTGAAGTATCTAATTTCCTATGAACATATATTTAAACTTCCAACATGTAAACTTCACATTCAAATTTTAGGATTCAACTATTACAATGTAAAATTGTCTGATATTACAACATAACTGCATTTTTAAAGATAAAATAAACATTTTTATTGATGACAAAATGAAAATGAATTATTATAGATATAGCCAGAGGTGATTACAGTGGCCTCATAAAAATTTAGTATAATTATATACAGTGTAGGAGTAAAGAATGCTCCACTATGTCATTTTAGCCAACAAGGAAATTTTGAATAAGAGGAATGAAATTAAATTTCCAAGATCTCACAGTTTTGTTGGCTCTCCCAGGATGCACGATTCTGGTTTTTTGATATGATACAAGCCCTCAGCCGAATATTTTTGTTATATAGCAATATGTCCTGGCATAAAATATTTTTCAGTAGTGTACAGCATAAGAAAAGTAATTGTTCTTCTTGAGGGTAATTGTAGTGGATCTAATCATTTGGCCTCTTACCTGCTTTATTAGACTTGTCATCACTCTCATGGTGCCCCCACTCAGAACTTGTGGACTTTATGTTTCCTTTATGCACATTGTGTCCTTGCTGACCTCGTTTGTTCTCTGGAGACACAATATAGGGAGAGCTGGGAAAAACAGGTCACTGGTGGGGCCTCCTTGCTTTTTCCGTACTGTCTTCTTTCCCATTAGCTTTGTATCTCTCAACCTGCAGGGAACCTCTCTTCTCTGGAGCCCCTTCCTTTACCTGACTCAGCTTCTCATCCACTCTGGACATCCTGAGAGTTTAAAATTGCCCTCATTGTCGCAGCATTGTATGCTGCTTTCTTGTTTCCAAAGTCATCCACCAAGGGATCTTATCAAAATATCTTTCAGCCACATGTTATCCCACTTTGAGGAGATGAAATTTCTTATTTTATTTCTTCATCAACAGGGTTACCTGTTTACATAGCCAGTAATGAACCAATTTGGAAATGATAAAAACAGTATTATTTTTATCAGGTTTGCCAAGTTACCACCACATAGCTACTAAGTAAAGAATATACTATAGGTGTGTGATTTTTGTCAGGATGTTTAACATATAAGTCAATAATGCTAAAGGGAAAATTTTGGAATAACAGGCTTACCCCCTTTGTATTATAATAGTGACTTTTGGAGAAAATATGCCATTAATTTCCCACCCACTGACCCAGAAAAAAATGGCTTCCATAGACTGCATTTTTGATACTGAGGAGGAGAGGGAGCTGTGGAGGACACACTTTTATTCCAGTCAGATCTTGCAGGGCCCTCCAGTCCTACTGGGCAGGCAGCTGCCTAACATACCTGTTTGAAGAAACGACACTGCCTATGAACACTGTGGTGTCCCAGTCTCTCCGCCAACTTTACTTCAGAAGGAACACAGCCAGGAGAGCTAAACACAGCAGTAAAGTTGGAAAACTGAGAGACTTAGAACTGTATCAGGTATTTTGTATACACAAACCTTCATGTGGCCAAGGGAGAAAATTTGAATGTAACAAATGAATCTGGTGGCTCTCAGTGCTTGGCTTTTCAATACTCCTGTTAAAGCCCCTAATTGTTCTCACCATGACAGAACTCCTAAATGGCACTCTAGAGGCTCCGAGCTCCACAGTATGCAGAGTAAGTGCATTCAAAGGGGTCTCTAGGGGTTCTGGACTCTACTACTTTCCCTTGTCGGGGTTCTCCTCCAGGGCCCATAATAAGTCACAGAGCAAGTTGCTCATGTCAGCCGGTGTGCTCATCGCAAGGAGTGAGTGGCTTCGGAAACCAGTGCCTGTCTGTTTTGTATTTCCAGGGCCTAGCCTGTGTGTGGCATATAGTAAGTCATCAGTGCATTACTGTTACATGAGCAAATGCTGAAGCACTTAGGGACAGCAGATCAGTTTCAGATCAGTGTTCTCCCAAACCTATGCAGCATTGTAAACTGAGACAAAAACTTCTGATTAAGGAAAGTGAAAAAGGAAAATGGAGTAATAAAAGAGAGAGAATTAATATTAAGTAATTTCTAACCTACAAAGAAACCGAGGGAGAATGGCTGACCTTTCCTTCCTCATTCCCTCCCTCATTTCCTTCCTTCCACTTGCTTCTCCTTCCTCCCACTCCCACCATAGATATTTGAGTGTTCTTGGTGTGCTATCAGAGGGCCTGCAAGAGATATGGAGATGAGTGATGTCATATATCTAGGTCGGAAGATGGTTAGTCAGGAGTGAGGGTGATAAACAAAAATCAAAAATAACTATAAATCAAGACAGTCTACTATGTGTACTTCTGAGAGAGGTGTCAAGTACGGTGCAGGCTCAGGAAAGGGTCAAAACACATGTACTTGGAGGAATTAGGAGAGGCTGTTAAAGGAGGTGAGTTTGAAGGGTTTCACATTGTTGTGGAGAAGATACAACATTTCAGGTAGAGAGGAGATTAAGAAAAAAGTTATTGTAAGCAGGAGCAAAGGAAGAGTGCTTATGGAAGAAATGATGTTCTACTTTCCACAGAGAGTGGGGTATGTGATGCAGAACCTAAGAAGATAAGGCTGGAGGCCCAGTCTCCAGGTCAGGCAGTCAGGAGCCAATGAAATTGAGTTTCATGAACATAAGGGAAACCAAACATTTTATTACCTACTCAGATTTATGAATTAGGAAGAAGAGGAACAAATTAAGAGTCTGTGTCTCCAAGGTACCTTCAATTCCCAATTTTCTGAATTTTCCAGGGACTCCTAAAGTCCATCTTCATTTCAAATTTCTTCACATTAAACCCCTGCTCTCAAACAGCCATCATGGGCTCTCTTCATTTCCTTTCTTTTTTCTTCTTAAGACTAAACTACTGTTACCAGTGCTAGATAAATACAGAGGCCAAAGTTTAAAATTAACTATTTTTTTTAAAGCAGAAGGCAACATTGTATAATGGGACATATCCATTCCAACTACCTTTACTTATTAGTATTAAAAAGTTGATACCTGCCCTAGTAAAAATACTGTGGTTTGAATGCAGCTCTTCAATGAAAATGGTTAAAGTTTCTTTCTTTACAGTGATGGCAACAGCACGGTGACCCAAAAGCGGCAATTCATTTGGGAGGAAGGGAAAGTTAGAGAAGGCAGCTAGGGAGAAAAAGAAAAAGGAAAGTGTTCGATATAATGTAATGGCAAGATGGAAATATAATTTTCAAAATGGCTTTGTATTAAGATCATATGGAAAAACAATAATGGTTTAGAACATAATACACATTCGATAATAAGAAAATAAGATTTATTCCTAGCGAGTGTGAACTCTTCCGTTAACTACCAGTTACTTATAATAATTTTGAATTGTAGCTGAAAATCACAAAGTGAGCCTCCTAAAATAAAATTTTTTAAAAAACCTCTCATTTTAGCTGAGTTAAAATTCTTTCCCATATCAAATACTTTATCCTCACTTCTAATAAGTAGAAAAAAAGAAACCAGTAAGGATTGTTTTTTCAATACTTTCTCTGATCTCTCCATATGGGAAATTCTAGTAAGTTGGGAAGAGGCCAAACGTGGAAGATAAAATGTAAAGAAATGCAACTTACTTTGGCACAAACAAAATATTATGTGCATGATCATTAGGATTCTGCTAAAAGAATAAGTAACATAAGTCTAGTTGTTGTCAAAACTCACCCCCCTTAGCCCTGAGAAAATTTTAATTCAATGGTGGAATAGAGCATAGGAATTGATACTTTAAAAATCATTTGCAGTCAGTGGGAGTATGAAGGTGTGCAATGGGAGGGCTTCAGCAGAACCTTCTCAGACTGTCAGTATTTCTTTCTCTTTCCTATCATTTTTTATTATGGATATTGGATGTTTTCCTGATATTCTCCATAAGGCTCTACCAACTCAACTTCAACTTTAAAGTTTGAAGCCCTTTTCAACCACAATGGCACAGGCTAAGACCCTCCTATGCTGAAATTCTGGTACTGCCATAATAATTGGATGATCATTGTGCAGCAAGTGTGGCTTACACTGGCCCTTGGTAACCAGTGTCCTTCAATCCTACTAGATTGGCAGAATCTCTCCTTCCATTATGCATTTCAATTAACTGCTTCATATGAATGAATAAGAAATGCTATTTGAGTGCCCTGTTTATTGTAAGGGTTGTGCTTAACAAAGGCTGAATATGTTAAGTACAGTTCTTGCCATTAAAAGCTCATGGGTTAGTGGGAAAGACAGATGCGTTCTATTAGGTTCCTTGGAAACTGAAGGGTTTAGTTGCTTCTGAGGTGGAGGAGAAACTGATCGCAATGTGGTTACTTGTGGCTGAGGCTTTAGCAGATGAAATCCTAAAAGTCCTTTAAAATTGTCTGAAATTGAGTTGAGTTGGAGCTTTCTTTTTTTTTTCACTTAAAAAATAATTTATTTTTTATGATGACATTGGTTAACCAAATCTGATAAGTTTCAGCTGTACACTTTAACTGTAAGGTATATATATATATATATATATTTACACTATGCGTTCACCTCTCATAGTTAGATTTCTTTCTGTCACCACATATTTAACCCTTTTACTGTCTACCTCTCCCCTCCCTTTCCCCCGCTACCCTCTGGTAACCACTAATCTATTGTCCATGTCCATGAGTCTCTGTTTGCCCTGTTCATTTGTTGCTTTAGGTTTATATCCCACATATAAGTGACATCATGTGATTTTCAACTTTTTCTGTCTGGCTTATTTCACTTAGCATGATTATCTCGAGTTGGGACTTTCTAATCTCATATCGGACAGTCACTGACTGTGGGCTACTGCAAAGCAGGGGGTATAATCTTGAGCAAAAAGCTTTCCTGTAGCTGCTGGGGGCAGTTCCCAGGGAGGGATGCAGCTATGAGCCGTCAGCTGTAGGAGGGGTACTTGAGCCATGAAGAGGAGAATGGAAGGTACCAGGAAACTGTGACAAGGTCATTTTATTCCTTTGCTCCTTGAGGCATGCTGCAATAATACCGTAGGAATTACTTAGTAAATATTGGGAAATCATAGATATTTGTTTAAAGGGATAAAGACAGTAAATATTATTGAGTACGAGGCCTTGCTCTATGCTGTTAAATTTCAGAGAATGTGGTTTTCTGTGGAATATAGTTGAATCCGTATTGCGATTACTCTTGTTACAAGGTATCAGACCATCAGTATTCATGGAGCATCTCCTCTGTGCCCTAGACTTTCATAGAAGAAAGGAAGGAACAGAAAACCCAGGCCCAGAGTGTGTTTACATAAGATACATTTTTCTTCAGTGGTTTAAGTGCTCAATTCCAAGGTTAAGGGGGAGGAGTTGGTGGGAGGTCAGGGAAGGGGCAAGGAAATGGAGTAGAGTAGCTCTGGGCCAAGTTCACTGAATTCCAAAGATAATAAAACAATTGTTTGGGGTTGTGTAGGACAAGGCTATAGAGGGATTGAGAAAGTTAGCAGAAAGCAAGACTCAATGAACTGAGTGGTAGTGAAATGAGTTGAACATAGATTTACTAGTACAGAACAGACAAGACTGAAAGCAGTGTTCCATTAGCATTAGTCAGTCTGTGATTTAGACTAGTTGAGGCGTAGTTTTGAATCTGATGATTTTGAAATCACAGAAATACTATATCCTACCTAGAGTTCAATTTTCACCGAAAGAGTTTCATATAACACTATTCATTATAATATAATGTAAAAATATTAATTTATTTCCTTAATGTGAGGAAAGTGCCATTACCTTAGTTTTTTAAATGCTTCCTTCAAACCTGGTGAGGTGATAGGAGTACCTTCTGTCTTTTTTTTTTATTTCCTGTAAAGATATTCAATCAAGTTGAATACACTGAGACCAATTGTGCTGGTAATTTTTAAAACTAGTGGCTTGTGTCTAAATGGGAAACCATTCATTAAATTATAGAGAATCTGAATAGGAATGAACTTAGTACACCTCCTTGCAGATATATAAAATCTCTTTATTCTAAGTCAAATAATTATCCATTAACTGATGTTCACTTTAATAAACAACCACTTTGACTATTTTTCCCCTCACTTGACCTGACCTTTATCTAGATGATCAACTCAATTCATTTCAGCAAATACTCCCAGATTATCTATCTTCTCCTTGCTAAATGCAAACACTAGGCTAAAATGAGCAATTTAGCCAAAGCAACAAAAGATGTGCACTGCTAAGTATTTAAAAGATTTGTCTTAAAAGAAGAAAGTAGTTCTCACCATCACTACCAGGCCTGCTCTAAAACAATTGTTCTATTCCTTCTCTGGTCTTAGCATGCATGCCTTTTGTAATTAGAAAAAAAAAGTTTATGGTATTTTTAAAAGCCCAAGAACTCAAGATAATACTCCTTTTCCATTACAATACTCCCCTTGTGTTTACTGATCTATATGTTTTAGTTTTCTTTTTCAAATACATATTATTAAGCTAATGGAGAGTTCAACATCTTAATGTATCTACTATATATTTTTTTCATTCAATATAATTTCAAGGCTCCAGGTTCACAAGTTGTTCTATTTTTATTATTTACATCATGTTATTTGTATGCAATACACTTTTCTTTTATCTTCATAGACTTGAGTCAGTTGATTTTAGCTTTGCCACACAGAGTGTCACATCCTTTAAAGTAGGTAAATTAGGTTATTTTAAATTTCCTACTCAAGAACTATGTAGGTGGTATGGGAGATGAGTGATGCCTGTTGGAACTGTGCATCAGAAGCTATTTAAACCTCATCTATATACATATAAGTAAAGAAATAATTGCTATATCCTGTTTCCAAGGTGAAAATTATCCTTAATTTATTAAGATTGTAATCAGAGATGGTGTGGGTTATTGCTCTAAGCATTTTCTTGGACTGTCCCAATTTCCTGGAATCAAAGATTCAAACCCTAGTATATCGAAACTCATTCTAGCCCAATCTTATTAGTTTTATTGTTAGTGTTAAAATTACTATGGCTATGATTACAAAAGTATACAAAGACTACATATAATAAAACATCGGCCTGTGGCTTCAGTCCAGTTTTTAGAACCTAAAGGATATTGAGAGTTCGGTCTAACTTCACTGTAATCATTAGTTAAATTACAGATATTAAATAGACCTATCTATTCTTATTAAGTCCTTACCACTCCAAGAAACAATTATAGCACTCAAAATGTGTATTTGCATATATACGCATTGACTTTTTGAGAATCCCAAAATGTAATTGGAAGTTATTTAACACCAAAGGACAGTCTCTTAAAAAACTCGTTTGTGTGAAACCTGTATATGAATTTGGCCTGTGATGTACTTCTGCTTTCAGTTTAAGCAACACTTCACTTCTTTTGACCCCTAAATGCTAACTGAAATAACTTTGATTTCTGAATGCTAAATGTTTCCCACCACAGAGAAGACTGTTTTTCCTAAGAATTTTTATGCTCCCAAACCACCAGCAGCCATGTCTTTTTGTCCTCAAATTTACCATTTAAAAATTTTATTTCTATGTGTTTCTCCCACTTGAATGTAAAGCTGAGAATATAAGACCTCATCTGTCTGGTTCACCACATACCTTTGCTGCCTAGGAGAGTGCCTGGCTCATAGTATGACTCAATAATTATCAAAGAAAGGAAGGGAAGAAGAAAAGGAGGGAAGCAGGATTTCCTAGGTGTCCTAGTCTCAGTAAGATAAGAGGAGAAAGATGAGTTTAATGAAACAACACAATTAGCCAGGCTTGGTAGGTCTTTTCACTGTAAAGGTTTTGTTGATAATGCAATGCTATTTACACATTAAAAGCAGTGTTTATTCCATCATCCCTCAGGTCAGAACACAGGCCCATCACAGGCTCTAAACTGCCAGGTCAGTAGATCAAATACCCAGAACGTCAAGCCGAGGACTTAGAATGTACAAGCAAAGATTTTGGTTACATCGGTAATGCAGAAAACCACATTTTAGGACCATTAAACTGAGAATTTTTAAGGTGAACAAAGCAGGAATAAACTGGAGCCCATATTTAGGTAGCTACAGTGTTTTTATAAATTACAATGTGATAAAACTCATTTTTAGCTTCATGGCTTTTTTCCCTATAATTTTTCCCTACATATGAATATCCATTATGAAGAAGCTTAAAAAAATCATTGAATTTTCATTTTTACTTTCCTTCCTAGTATTATTCTCTCCTAATTACAGAAGATATCATGGTATACTAGAATTGACATTAGGATCAAGGTAAGCCTGAGTTCCAGTTTTGGCTTTAACATTTTTTAGCTGTGGAACCTTTGACAGGTCACTTACTATTTCAGAGTTTTGGTTTCCAGATCTCTAAAGAGGAAAGAGTGCCTATCTTAAGAATTATGAGGAAAAGCAAAACTAATACCTGTAAAAGCATATAATGCAGTGCTTGACACGAAATTGTAATCATTACTTTACTATTTTAATGTGTTATATTGTTAAACTATAGTAAAGAACATTCTTTCTTCTTACTATACCTAGCAGTTAATTTTCCATACTCATTTTACTAATCTGTGAGCAGCATTTGTACAATGGGTCACACCTGTTTGGTGTATTTTGTTCACTTGGCTTTCGGGATAAACAAAGTCTCTTAATTTGCTTCATTGTTTGCTCCTTTTCAGTCTCCTTTGCTTGTCTCTTCCCTTCTCTTTTCTTGATGGTGGAATACCCTATGGCTCAGCTCTGGGTCTCCTCAGTCGCTACTCACCTCTTAGTGCAATAGTCCCCAACCTTTCCTTTTTGGCACCAGGGACTAGTGCTCCTATGAGGATCTAGTGCCTGATGAACTGAGGTAGAGCTGAGGCCATGATGCTAGCACTGGGGAGTGGATGAAATTCAGAAGAAGCATCGTTAGCCTGCGGGTCGCTCACCTCCTGCTGTGCGGCCCAGTTCCTAACAGGCTGGGGACCCCTGCCTTAATGATTTCATCCACGCAAATGGCTATAAACACCATTTCTGTCACTACCTTCTAAAATTTATACCCTCACCATGTTCTCTCTACTGAGCTCCAAACACATATGACTAACTGCTTATTTGACATCACCACCTACTTGACATTTGTCACTTACCTTGTCCAAAACTGAACTTCTTTTTTCCTGCCCAAATCTACTCAACTCGCAGTTTTTCTACCTCAGTTGATGTCAATTTTATCCCTTTGTTTGGGCCCCAAATCTTAGAATCCTTTATCATGCCTCTCCTCTTACACGCAACATCCAACATGTCATCGAGCCATATTGGTGCTGTTTTCACACATATCCAGAATTTAACCACTTCTCATTGTCTCTACTATCACTTCCATCATCTCCTTTCTAAATTGCTACAGTTACCTCCAAACTGACTCTGTGCCTCTGCGTTTGCCTTCTACAATCTGCTCTTCATACAGCAGCTACAGTTGTCCTTCAAAACTGGAAGGCAGATCATGTTATTCTACTGGTTTTCCTTAGAGTAAAAGCAAAATACTGTACTTATGGCCTAGAGACACTGGTCTACATTTGACTTCATTTCTCCTACTCATCCAGTCTTTTATCACTTTCTTATTTCTTTCCATCCTAAACTTGTTATTCTTTGAACACAACTGTTCAAAGGCTGTTCCTTTTATCTGGAGCATTATTTCCCAAAAGCCTGAAGGTTTTTGCACCTCCATCATTTTTGACTTTTATGTGTCATTTTGGCCTTTGTGTCATCTTCTCCATAAGACCTACCCTGCCCGCACCCCTTAAAATTACAGTACATTTACCTCTACATTCCTGATCTCTTTGCCTACTTTTAAATATTGTTCAGGCACTTCCTACCTTGTAACACTTTTTATAATTTACTTTTATATTATACTTATTGGTTATCGCTAGTGTTTTGGCTCTACAAGAGCACAAATTTTTGTCCATTTAGTACACCGAAGTATCCCCAGCACTAAGAATGATGTAAATTTGATGAAAAATTATTAAATGAATAAACATTCTTATGAAATAGAGATAATAATCATCAATACCTGTCGTGAAGATTTAAATAAGATGATATAGTTAAAGTATTTTATCATAGGGCTTAATACATACTAGGGGATCAATAAGTGGTGACTATTATTAAGTGTCTCACAGCAGTTAACTCACATGATTTACATAAAAAATCAAAACATTACATGAACTCTCTCTTCTATATTTAAGTTTCACTAATTACTGCCATGGGAAGAGAATATCTGCTCTAGGTATAGACAAACATACCTTATTTTATTATGTTCATCTAGTAAAGACAAAGATATATAAATATTCAGCAATAGTTGATGGCTCACATGTCAGTAAAACAAATTGACATCGTTCCTTTTACTTTGTAGCAACTAAACTTTATAATTAAAAAAGTTACTAGCAAATAAATAGTCTCTAAAATGGGAAATTTTTACTGAGAGTCACTGAAATTTTTACAAGATTACTGAGAACTCCCCAAGAGTTAAAGAGCTGACAAAAAATAATATTCCCGCTATGCATTTTAATGAATAATCAATTTTTTCTTTGTTTTCTTTCTCTCTCTCTCTCTCTCTCTCTCTCTCTCTCTCTCTCTCTTTCTTTTGTAGATTCCAACGACAGTTTGGATTGTTCAACATATTTAAAATTCTTGGTTCTTTCCCACATCTTATAAATAGAAAAAAAATAGTTATAATGAGGTATTCTTATGTGCCTCACAAGTGGAGGTTTTAGTGTATGGAATTCAATAGAAAATAAATACTTTTTTCTATCTTTATTTATAAAAACACTGAAAAAGATTTATAACTGGAAGCTTTTTGCAAGTCAAAACAAAAAGTATTATTTCTGACTATTGAAAGAACGTCCTCATCTTGTTTCTTTCCCAATCATCAGTTGCCTATTCTAATAAAATACATTCATTCTTCTGTATTTCATTCATATAGCTTAGTCTTTTCCAGAGAATTTACAAATGCTTTACAGCCTGCCAAGCCTTGTATAATTAAACTAGATGACAGAATGTGCCCATAGTTTATTCTGTGGATCTCTGACTATAGATGCAGAGGCTTACATTAAGTTAGGGGTGAATGATACACATATTTTTCTTCTTCCACTGAAATTGACTAAACAGGCAATTTGTAAATAAACCTACTGCAATTTATTTTTCTTATTCTTTCATTCTCTTGGGTGTTCTTCATACGACTTCATCTCTTTTCTCCAAGCTTGATATGTTCAAATATTCACCTATTCCCACTAAAGTTCATTAATTGTTTTATCATCAGAAAAGGGGGAAAATGGAAGAAGGAGAAAGAAGAATAGTGAACTTCACATTATTGCCTGGATGTTATCTTATATCTAAACATTGCAAGTTTTCTTCTAACTATTTTAGAAAGAACCACTTTTTCTAGGGTTTTTATTGCCACTCTTGCTTACTTCACTTTGTTACTCCTCTGCTGGCTGTGGGTGGATGGAGTTTGACTATTTCAGAATAGTTACTGGTGGGTGGGTTCAAGAATCTCTAGTGGGTTGAGAAAAAAGCCATATTTATATAGATAGTGATCCTTCTATTAAAATCCTGAGAGTGAGTAATATTTAATGGCTATGTTCACCACGCACATAGCAGAGTCCATCTGTACAGGAACCAACAGTATACGAAGAGAATTCCATAGGGGGTTTTGGATTTCTATAAAAGGTTTGCATGCAGGGCTTCTAATATCTAAAATTTAATTTTGTTATTTGGTAGACAAAGTTTCTCTCCTGAGAGCATGACATGAGCTTGGATGGCTTAGAGTCTATATAAGTATAAGATGTTATGACTCTGTCAAGACTTAGTTATCCTACTGCAGTGCATCCAAACACACAGACACAGCTTTAGGGGCTTTGTACATAGTTTTGTGTACATTGCCTTGACTTTATGTAGTATAGTATAGTAGATGTAGTGTAATTAATGTTGATTGTCTTTCTATTGTGGGTAGCTGTGGTAGTCACATGATCTACTTAGATGCAAAGTGAGTGCATTCTCTTCTTCGATTCGAAGTCCAGTTCTTTTTATAGTTTGAAATACAGAGTTGGTAGAGACCAATGATAGTGTGTATATACTGAAAGCACCATTAAATTTAGAAAACACTTTCTGTATAGCCAGTCCACCAGAAATAACAAGGCTTTCAAAATATAGAAGATTTTTGGTGGCTGTTCTTGAACGACCACTTCACTTACAATGATATTTAGACTATAATAAATTCTAAATAGCTATCATTATATTCTCATTTTCTGTCTCCTTTGTATCAGAGAAAATGTTTTAACCTAATCTTTACCACTTACCTTAATCTTCAGAGTTGAAGTAATCATTGCCATTCATGACCCACTTTATTAAAACAACACTACTATCTAAGCATGAGATTTAGGTAGCAATAAATTGGGTATAGTCGAAACGTAATTTTTGTAAGTAGAGAGCAGGTAGTCAAATTACACATATTGTTTTGTAAGTATCATTCAAAAACTCGTCATACTAAGACAATTAAAGGTCTAAGTGATTTTCAATAGAGAGCCCATTTAAAGGAACATTTTACTTTCATTTTATTGGCAAGTTTTAAGACTAAAATTTTTAAAAGGTCAAAAACATACATAATTTAAGATGTGAATTTTAATGAAGAAAGTAGAGAAAATGCAAAATGATTTGGAGAAAAAAATCTGTATTTTTATCTTTTATAACTTTTCTAGGTGATGCAACTCTTATAGGTGCTGATTTTTTTTTCTTGTTCTTTAAAGAATGAAATAAAGTTACATGTAATTGACAGTACCAAATTCAGACTGACATTAAGATGTGAATGTTTTAAATAAGTGACATATTTTAATTTGAAAATTTGAATCTAATATAAAATGCAAATTGCAATAGTCCTTAATGTAGAAAAGGGGAAAAATGTAGTGATTGAGTTTGGGGAAATTGTAAATTGGGTAGATCTAGCCAGCTGCAATGATGAACAAGGCTTCCTTTATTATTGCTTCAAGAAAAGCTATTGAGCGGCTAGCACAAAGTAGCTGCTTGAATGCAGGAATATCCAATATCCCTTTGAGAGGCGTATTTGATTATACATTTTCACTTTACCCTCTCCAAGTTCCACACAGAGTCCCCATGATCACAGTTGTTCTTACTTTGGTGTTGTTTTTGACCCACAGGTGATACTACTGACAACTACTGTCATCTGTGTAAAATGATCTTTATCAATCTAACTTTATACCTGATCTTGTTGTTCCTTTGTTTAAAATCCTACCATAAGTCCTTGGTGCTTACAGGATTAACTGCAAAAGGGTTAGCTTGACAGGCATCTATTTTTTTTTACATTCTGGTACAAGAATTGTTTTTCAGCTTTATTTTTCCCTCTGGTGAAAATGGAAACTCTTGTCAGCATGTTCTTTCACAGTGATGAATACACACAACACACACAGATACATATGCGCACGCGTGCGCGCGCGCGCGCACACACACACACACACACACACCTCTTTAGTATGTGCTTCATACTAATTCCTGCCTGGAAAACTCTTACTCATCCTTCAATACCCATCTTAGGTGTCTCTTCTGTTAAACCTCCCTCAACTTCTCTGATAGAGTGTGTTACTCAACACTCCTCCTTGCAGCACTCCCCATCACTCCCAATGATCACAATTCCTGTTAAAGCACTTATTTTACCATAATTAGTTTTTTTGTCTCTTTCTCCTGTTAGAATGGAAGCTTCATAAAGACCTGAGACATATCTGAAAAAACTAGCCCAGCATACAGACTTGTCATTACAAATCCTGATGAGTAAATGATTGATTAAATAAACGAATCTTCACTTGTGGATTTTGCACAACCTATAGTTGTGCGTGCCAATTCAATGTGCAGAGTTGGAAGTTGTTTGCAGTTCTTCCAGTCAATTTTATAGTCTGCCAACATATTCTTGGTTATTGTACACTCCTCACTGATAGGATTTTTCCCAACAGTACTTGGCTTGATGACAGTGTTCAAAATTATTTTTCACCACGTCTAGATTTTACTTTTTAACTCCTATTTGACTTCATTTTTTCAGTTGCTGTATAGCAGGCTGCACGAGCATCTTGTTATTACCCATTCCCCTGGTGTGTCTTGACCATCCAAGTAACTTTGTGATAAGAAAGACTAGGAGACTGGCTAGTTTCCAGCATCTTGTTGCTGGTGACCCTGTATTACAGTAGGCATTTGAGTGGTGAACCTGGGCATGTTGCCACAGCAAGCAGTGAAGGTGAATGTGTTCCAGTGCCAATAAGGACTAAGACATGGAAGAAAATCCATGCAGAATTGACTTTTTCAGTGCTTTCTAGTAAAGGAGGAGATTATACATAAAAAGTGCACTGGTAGCAGTGGGCATTATTTCGTTAGTTGTAGTTCTAGGAGAAAGAAAACCGACATTCTTCACCTTAATTGCTGTTTTAACAAGAAGCTGATGTTAATGGAAAGTACTGTACCCTTGTTGCATGTGTTTCTTTGTTCCGCTCAGGTCAGTGTTTCTCAAACTAGTGTTGCCTACAGATTGCCCAGTGGATCTTGATTCGGTAGATCTGGGATAAAGCCAAGATTCTACTCCCAAATGACACCATGATGCTGACATTGTTGATCTGTGGACCTAACATTAAGCAACAAGGATGGAATGGGAAGAATGAGCTTGTCAGAAAGTAGTGCTGGCTAATTGACATGCGTCACATATCTTGGGTGGCTCAACAAAGCCTCAGGAGAGCAAGAGCATGCCCTAACACAAAAGAAATCAGTTCCTCATCACCACTTGATGTTAGTGCAGAGTGTTAGTGACTGTGGGACGCATACTTGAGTTCATGTTCTCCCTCACACAGGTTTCTTGAAGCTCTTTATGGAAAAGAGGTTGGCTACTCCACAAATAGTTGACGAAAATGCGGTAGTACACGGAAAGAGCAAATCCCTCTCAAGATTTGAACATCTTGTCTGCAGAGAAAGTGAAGTTCAGTTGCGAAGAGCTTAGGGGTTTGGTGAATTTCCACCAGTTCTCTTTCACTTAAATCTCTGAGAAAACAGTTGCAGAGCTATCATTACCTGCTATATAGGTAATGGACATACCAAGAAGTGTAAAACGATCTCTTCTTTGAGGGAGTTTACAATTTGGTCCATTGAAGGGTCAACTTTTTGAGGGCAAGAGTGTGTCTCATTTGTCTTTATATTTCCAAAAGCACAGACTTAATAATTGCTTATCACATGGCTAGTAGAGTTGAAAGTAACAATCATATGCCACCTCCAGTCTATGTATCAGAGCTTCCTTTTTCTGCTTTACACACAAAATGTGGCCTTGGGCTAAATGTTGTATTAGCACCAGTAGTATACTACTTGTCAAACCACAAAGGGCATCCCAGTTTTAATTCTGTCACTAAATTTGGCCATGGAGCCAAACTTCTCAAAGTAGGGATGACAGAGGGGGGGGGCAGATAACTGTAGAACACGAGATAGAATGTGGTGAGGGCAAGAAGAAGTAAAACACAAATCACGTGGAGGTCAGCAAACGGCCTGGGGCCCAAATCTAGCTGACCACCTGTTTTTGTAAATAAAATTTTATTGGGACATGGTCATGCCCATTCGTATTATCTGTGACTGCTTTCATGCTGTCATTGTAGAGTCAAAGTGTTGCAACAGAAATTGTATGGCTTGTAAAACTTAAAACCTATCCTTGTAAAAACAAGTTTGTTGTGCCTTTACAGTCTAAGTAGTAGGCTCACTTCTTTTTTCCCCTGAGCCTTACTGAGATATAACTGACATAAAACATTGTGTAAGTTTAAAGTGTGCTGATATTTGTGGGGTTAGAGCAAGAGAAAAAAAGGAAGCCGTCCAACTGGCCTACCACTCTGCTGTTCCTACTCCTGGCTATCTCCTGCACTTTGATCAACCTCATAAATATCTCATTCATATTCAAGTTCCATCTACCCTTCCTTCACACCACTGCCTCACAAACGTCTGCACCTTGGCCTTCCTTCAAGGGTAGAGGGACACACATAAGCACTGTGGGGTCCATCTTCAGGAAGTCAGCCAAAAGAGGCCTACAGAGGCCCTAGAAGTAGGCACAGGGCCTGCCGGGCAGACCATTTTAAGTTTTGGGGTACCAGATATAATCTGAAAGGGCTTTGGGTATGTACACTTCGTTGGTTCCTCTAGACTCCATGCCCATGGGCAATGGCTTGGCAGGAATAAGGCCAGAGTTGGACCTGCTAAAGGAGGGACCGGATGGGGGCCTCTCTGCTTGGGTCTAAAAGTAATACTGCTAAGGATTCTCATTTAAATTGAAAGATAAGCAAGGGGAGTATTAGGAAAGTCTTTTAGTTAGGTGGGATATTATGACTTATAATGTTAAAGAAAAAAACCACAGGCCCAAAATAGCATCACTTTTGCTAAGGTCCATGACACCAAACCTAGATTTATTAGGACATAACTGCTCTTTCAATCTTTGCTAGAAATACAACCTTAATCAACCAGTCTGGTATTTTCTGGTCAAACACTGGTAAGGTAATCTGTCACTTAGGCCTTCTCCACCCACCTCTCCATAAAAAGAAGAGGCAATCTGCATGATTAAAAAAAAAAAACCTTGCCTTTGTTCCCTTCCCCACCAAAGAAAAAGTCTTGGTCTAAAAATAGTTCTTTTCTTTTGTTAATAGCTACCTTGCCCCACCCTTCCTCCTATAAAAAAAAAATTTCCATTTTGTACAACTGGGAGCACCCTTCTAGTTACTAGAAGGGATACAGCCTGATTCATGAATTGCTTAATTAATCCAATTAAATCTTCAAATTTACTTAGTTGAATTTTGTTCTCTATCAATAAGAAACATATACCTGGTCTCCCTCCAGTTTCTGGCACAGAGCTCCAAAAACACTCAATATTCCTAAGGGATGAGACTGATAAAGGTCTTTTGTTATGTTAATGACATGACTTTTGGAAAGCACCTAAACATAGGAGCTGGTTGCCAGGGGAGCAAATCACATGATTGGAGGGCTGGAATTTTCAGTCCTACTCCCCAACTTCCAGGGCAGGGAAGTTGAATCAATGAAGTTGAATTAATCTGTAATGGCCTCTGATTTAATCACTCATGTCTATGTAATGAAGCCTCCATAAAACTGCAGAAAGATGGGGTTTGGAGAGCTTCCGGGTTGTTGAACATGTGGAGATGAGAGGAGAGTGGTGTACCTGGAGAAAGCATAGAAGCTTTGCACCCCTTCTCCATGCCTTGTCTTATGCGTCTCTTCCATTTGGCTGTTCTTGAGTTATATCCTTTTATAATAAACGGGTGACTAGCAAGCAAAATGCTTTTCTGAGTTCTGTGAGAAGCTCTAGTAAATTAAATGAACCCAAGGAGGAGGGTTGTTGCAATCTCAAATCTATAGTCTGTCAGAAGCAAAAGTGACAGACAATCTGAGCTTGTGATTGGCATCTGAGGTTGCGGGGGCAGTCTTGTAACACTGAGCCCTTAACATATAGAATCTGGCACTATCTCTAGGTAGATAGTGTCAGAATGAAGATGGATTTTAGGACAATCAGCTGGTGTCCAAGAATTGCTTGAAGATGTTGGGGAAACCCCCCTCTCCACATTAAAATTGGGTGTGCAGAACCCGAAGACTATGCCTCGATGATCGTGAGAATTTTGTTGTGCATAAATGGCGAAGAGAGGTATTCCAAGGAGTGAAAACTTCATGAGCGAAGTCAAAGGGATGGTAAAGCTTTAAGCACTAGTGGGGAATGGCTAGGAAAGATGGTACTTATTACCCATGAAAATACTTACTATCCCATTTGATATTCTCAGACATTTCTATGGTCAGTATAGACATTCTTTTCAGTGAGTGAGTGAAAAATTGAATTATATATTAGTTAAAATCAGAACCAGGAAACCTGAATGCTTGTTTTAATACCAACACTATCAACATCACTTTGGGCGCATCTGTTAATATTTCTACCTGTCAGTTTGGAAGATCAGGGAATATTATAGTCTAGTTCTATGATTCTTAAGTGTGTTGAGGGTATGGCTATTAGTAATAGGAATTCGTTGTATGCTTGAGATGTGTCGGAGCAGTATCTGGGAGAGAAGGCAAAGAAGAACAAGCTGTAAGTGGAGAACCAGTGCTCGGTCTAGAAAATGGCCCCAGTTGCTTTTATTTTAAGGTTAGACTTAAATAAAATGACACAGTTAATTAGTGTCTGAGCTAGAATTAGAAAATAATCCTCCTGACTTTGGGCCCTGTGTTCCTTGTCCTCTATACCAGATTCAATAATCAGCAGTGTGGCACCAGATATGTTCTGAAACACTATTTTACCAGTGGGAAATAGGGGATGTATTAGATCGGTGGTTTTAAAATCTTGGTTAAAAAAGAATCCCCTGGTGAGCTTTCTAATGCTAATTTCTTGACCAAATGTGAGGGACCTGATTTTGAAGATCTGTACGGGGCCTGGGAACCTGCATTTAAAAAGCACTGGTGGAAATCTGGATAAAGGTGGTCTTTGGGCATCATTTAGAAATGCAGTCGATTAGAATGTGCTTTCTTTCCCTTTGGACAGTAGTTCTCCACTGAAGTGACTTTAGTATGGTGAAGACCCAAGCTATTTCTCCAAGGATGATGACTGACTTGTGCTGACCCATCCACATTATTTTGCCCAGTTCCACCAAGGTCTATGGAGTTAGGGAGTCACTTATGACCAAGGGACAAAAGATACTTTTCTGACCTTCTCTGATTTTATCATCACCATACTCTAACTGGCTGAGTTAACCAAGCACAGTTCTATTGGAACTCACCATGGAGACAGATTAATTTTAACTCTGAGAGAACATGGGCTTTTCAACACAAGTTAAATATAGGCTGGCACAGAACATTACAGAAGTGTTAGGTCCTCAGAATTTTTTTTTTCTTTTTAGCTCCCAAACTTTGAGCTGCTACTAATGTATGCTCCTCATACTTTCTCTTGGTCATTCTTACCTTTTCTTCTTCTGATCACTGAAATAAAGAAGGCAGGACTTTACCAGTGGAACATCAAGGTCATCTATGAGCAAGTTTCTCCTGGACAATCATATTAAAACTTAATGGAAAGAAGAGACCATATGTCTTAGGCTCTAAGTCAGACTCTAAGCTTTTGTGCTTATTGTTTGTGCTTTCTTGAAGTAGTTACCTTAAAGAAATATCAAATGCATTTTAAAATAAATTTCCGCAAAACAAACGCTCTCAAATTTGACCAAATAGAAAAATTTGGTGGTAAAAATACTGCATAGTTCCATCTGTAATAGTTTTTAGTTTTCCTGGAACTAAAAGAATATACACACATACACACAACTCCCACTTTTAGCAGATATTTCATTAAAATACTACACAATTTAAATGTTGGTGAGACTTTTTCAAACAGAAATTTAAATGATACCATGTTCTCTTTCATTATAAGACTAGTTGTCATTAATAACTTCTTGTACCTCTGATTAGAATATATATTTTTTAAAATTAATAATTTCAATGGTGAAATCATGTCCCATGCAAATGGATTCTACAATAATATTGGGAAATAGAAGATGAAATGTAAAAGGCTTGTGATAATTGATCACATATGACTCACCATGGAACTCAGCATGGATTCACACATATATGGTGGTATGTGTTAATGCCTAAAAATATTAAGAAATTAATTAGTGATAAATTACGAATACTAATAAATCTGAGGTAAGATAAAAATTTTAATGTTTGGAATACTGGCCTCCTGAAACTACATTAAAATAGTAACTGTAGTTATGGGTGAAGGCCCTAGAGACCATTGTTTGAGATCTCATCATACTAGATCTGTGACCTTGGGCACCCTATATAAACTCTGTTGTCTATTTTTGCACCCAAAATATGAGTGAAACTACTCATAAGGTTGATACGAGGATTCAAGGAGATCACATACATAAAGGGCTTAGAACACTGTAATAATATACAACAAGTGATTATTTAATGTTAGATGTTAGCAATATTTTAACAATTTCATAATTTTCTTTCTAAAAACCAGTTATCAAAGGATGAGGATGTATTCCTTTAACTGAGATACTTATCTCCATTGTGCATATAAACATATGCATTAATTTGTTAAAGTCAATTAATAAAAAATAAGCATAACTGCATTTTTGAAACATCCCTATAAATAATAAACATGCTTCCAAGTTCTCAACAGAATGATAAAAGCCAGCAACAGGCCCTTGCCCTGCTGAGTTTCCCTATGAAGCCAACAGCTCAGCCAGCCTCTCAAAGGCCACGGAAGCTTGAAGGTCAGACACTGTATGTGTAGGGGTCTCCTTCAGATTTAACTCTTAAATTTGGGTCACATAGATCTATAGCCGTGTCCATTTCTCTGAGATATGAGACATCTTCTATGTTTGAAACACTGACAATATGAGAAAGGTAGGAATCACACACCCAGTAGTCATATTCAGATCTGCTAAGTTAAAGGCAGAAAGGATGGTTACATAAACATCAACTCTTAAAGACAGAAATTTGACTGTGAGGCACCAGCCGGGTCCCTTCTTCCACTGGCCTTCGAGCTGGGTTATAGTTAAAGTATCTCAAATACTTAATAATAATAGTTATAATAATGATTCTGTTTGAAGTTATATTTACCAGTGGCCATTTACTGATTTAAATTTTTGTGGAAGTGGAACTCCTGAGTGCATTTCTTCTCCACCATCCCTTGTTTTTATGAGAAAGGAGCAACCCCAGGGGATTTGACAGATTCAAATATGGAGCTTGTGATGCTTGAGCCTCACATCAGATGGAAATATACTAGCAGCATCATGGACTTTCACACAGATTCCATTTATGGTTTTCCTGATGTCTATCAGGACTATCATTTTTTCCATAAAATGAAATTAGAAGATTCTGATAAGGTAGACTTCTTAGGACTTCACTGGTAATTACCTCCATTTTTTTGTAGGTCTTAACGAATTGATGACTTGTTCCTAAATCTTTGTACAGGTCAAAGAAACCTGACTGATCTGTGATTATCTAAGAATTTTCATGAAAAAGCTGCATGGTTTTTTATTTGTAGTGAACGCATTTTTCTCTTCATAGTTGAGCGTTTTTTCCTAAGCCCTTACTCTTTTGTTACTTAAAAAAACCCAACAAAAACAAAACCTAACTTTAATTGGAAAGGATTCCAGTGTAAAGCAGTTTAAACAATTGCAGTATAACAAAGAGATACCTATAACCAAATCCATGATGGAAGGAAACTGATAAGAATGCATAGAAAGCTAAAGAATATAGAACGACATTGGTCATAACTTGCGACACCTTTTCTTTCTTTCTTTCACTTGAAATTTGCATTGCTTTCCTCCCAGGGGATTTCAAGAGACACTTCAGAGAACTTTAAAACTTTCAATAATATTTTAAACACCCGAGGAATAAAAACAAAAACCAAGAGTAATAATGTTGGAGGAAGAGGCAGTGGAAAGGAACAGAGAATAGGAGTAAAGGGAAAAACAAAGGCGACTGGACAAAAAGGTAACATCCTAGGTAGTGGCTGATTCATCTATAGTCTGCTTTTATAAAATATTATGTGGATTTGGGAGTTAAACTCTACACTATCACTTCCCACCCTCATGCCACCCCTAACACTAGTTATAAACTTCTTTGGACAAGGGGACGTCATGACAAATCCCTACTATTCATGATACTGTTATCTGCAGTTGCTTTCCAAATTCTATTGAACAGACGATTATATAATTTTGTTAATATTTTTATTCTTGAATATTTCAGCTCTGCCATATAATATTTCCTTCTTTAAAATGAGGATAGAGGATAATAATAGTATTGACATCAAAGGATTGCTTTAAGAATTGAAAAGTTGGCTCAGTTAAAGGTCCTTCAGTAGAGGCTAGCTCACAGAATGTGCTGGATAAATGGCAGTCATTGAGAGAGTGCTTTTAGTGACATCACTTATTTTTAAATTGTAGCTTAACCAGATATGGGCTCTTACTATCAAATTGAACTTAGGAAATATAAATGACTATAGACAGGGCTTTTCTTCTGTTTTGTCAAGAGTGGTTATAGAAATGAATATTTTGAAATTTTGCATGTTAATAGATTAACGTAATTTGCATGGGAAGGAGGCAGTGGATAAATTATCTTTCTGTTCCACTCTGGAAATTTTGCATAGCACTTTAACAGAATTCTCAAAAATGGAGAGGCAGGTTAGCCTCATGTGTATCAATTCTCTATACACATACCTGTATTGCTAGCATTTTTCATCCCATTCAACCATCCAGTCCACTTGGGAGACTACCTAGAAAATGTTAGATTAGAAAGTGGTTTATGTCACCCTCTCATGACTTTGACATCTCCATTTTTCTGGAACCTACAGGGATAGGTAAGCACTTTATGCCAATACTCCAAGAATAGATATTTTTTCCATGCCTGTCTCTTCTAGTGTATGATTCTACTTACTTCTTTCAGACACTTCAGTGGTATAGTTTCTACAAATATGACTTTATCAAGACTTTATGCTTTAGACCTGAAAGTGAATATCTTTGGGGATAGTTACATCTTACTTGTTCAAGGTGTGAAACATCTAACTATCTAATTTTTCCTTGCTACGATGATACACAATGATTCTGAACTGAAGTAATACAGTACTGTTGCCTCCAACCTTTATCTTGAATAGTAAAAGAATGAAGATTAAATATTTGAGATTGGTTAATATACACAATACATGGATTACTACAGTTATATTTTTCATGTATTTTAGAGCAATTATATAGTCTAACAAAAAAGATCTTAAGAGATAGTGTAGGGATGTTGCCTTTATAATAGTGACCTTTACACAGTATTCCAACATGACAGGTTTAACTGTGCTTTCTGGTGATCTAGGCAACAAAATTTCCTCTGATTGGATTGGAACAAATGAATATTTGATCAAAAGCAAATTTAATTTTCAGCAAAATAACCAGGGAAACTTAATTGTAAAAATATTTTTATAAACTCTTTATTTCATATCAGAGTTTATAAAGTTAATTTTTCAACTTCTTATTAACAGAGTATTTGGAAGCCAGATTCCACATTAAGCTACCAAAAGGCTCTGAGGGTAGACTATGACAGGGATAGTTTAAGATCATACTGCAGGTGGTGAAGGGGAAGATGTTTGCAGTGAGTGGAGTCCCGGACTCAGCAAGAATGTAACCCTGCTGGCTGCACCTTCTTTTCCCCACAGGGAATCCCAGCAAAGCAAGAAGGGGTAAAGTAGCCAAGAAGGGCTATTGCCAGAGGTATGTGACTTCAGGATCTACTTAAAGAACTTTGCAGGTCCATTTGTAGATCTTGGTCTACACATCAGAGACTTAATAGTTAATTTTACTCACTAAGATAAAGGTTTTATTTATCTGATTTCAACAGATGCAATAAAAGTTATTTAAATTAATCTTTACCATATGGCTTTCTTATCCTTTCTATTATTTCATACATTTTAAAACCTATAAAAATGGTGGTGGTAAATAGAGAACATTATGTAAAATGTCAACTCTCATTTCTTTTAAAGAGGTTAGTGTAAAAGATGGTTTTGTTTGACTGAGCTGTGTCACATAAATACCAACGGCTGAATGTGGCATATAATATGTATATAATAATTCTGATTATATAATCTTGCTGCTTCTCATATTATTTATGCATAATTTACAATAAGGACTATCATATTGAGCTAAACAAGGTTTAACATTCTTGAAATGTTCTTATGTAGTGGTTACCTGACTCTACAAGTTAACTTGCTCTGTGTTTACTGTCTCCATTGGCCGTGTCTCTCTTCACATTTTAGTTGATGAAACAGCCTAGTCCTACACTTGCATACTAACTAATGCATTTTCCTTGGAAGATTAGTGCTATAAAATATTCTGATGGAAAAAAAGCAAAAGGTACTTTGATCAATTAACTTTGGAAACTGCTAAATTCTGGATCTCCTATGTGGATATTCATAATGGACATAAGCATGACTAAAGGCTCTGAGAAGTCCTGCAGTTAAAAAAAAACACCAAAGACTTTTTAATCTAGTATTTCCTCAAGGTATATGGCCATGTGACACTTCTTTTCCATAAGGCCTTTTTGGGATATGCTAATGTAGACATCCAACATGCTCATATAAATTTGAATTTGCCTATGTATTTTTACTGAAATGAATCTAAGTACATGAAATAAGGTTTATAAGAAATGTATATTACATTTCTATGTTTCTTTAAATAGAGTTCATTCCAGTTTACCAGCTCACTTGAGAGACTCACCTGTCCCCCCATTATAGTCACCAGACGGCCTTCATTTCTGGAGTCCTGGCTTCTTGCCAAGGAACAAGCCCACATATCTGGTTTTCCAGACTTTGTGCCCCATCTCAAGTCCATCACCAGACAATCTCTGCTGTGAGGGGATTGTGAGGAGTCTGGACATGAAGAGCTATGTGAGTCTCAAGCCTATTGGAATTCTTGCTTTCTAAGGTCCTCTACCTCTTTCCTAAAACCTTCCTTCTATTTCTTTTACCATATACTTTGATGGCTCATTTAACCCAAAGCCTAATTCATTCTCCTTTTCTGTGTTTTCACATGGGGTTGAATCCTCCAAAGCTCTGCATAGAGCAGATTTCCATTCCGTCTTTCTAATTAAGCACAGAAGGAAAGAAAAAAAAATTAAATTTAAAGAGTTATAAAATATTTAAACTATTATATAACTGAAAAGGCATTGCCTACATTTATCTTTTATTTTTATATGATTTTATCCTTGGTCCTGCCTATGTCTCTCAGGTCATGTCACTCTTCCCCTCGCCCACTAGGCTCCAGCCAGACAGGCCTTCAATTCTCTTTCTGTGTCTGGACCTTTGTTCTAGCAGCTCCTTTTTTTAAGCATCTTTCCTGCTCTTCCCACTGACTGTTCCTTGAAATACAAGTTCTCAGACTACATGTCATCTTCTTGAAGGAGTCTTCCCTAACTACCAGAACAAAGTATCTACAGCACTCATTATAACATCACCATATCTGAATTCTCTGCATAAACCTATTTTTTGATATTGTTTGTTTATCTTTTTATCTCTCCCAACAAGAATCAAAGTTTTAGGAAATCTGGGACATGACATTATCTATCTCATTTTCCATTGCTTCCCCAGTACCTAATACAGTGCCAAGAAAATAGTACAGATTTCATAGATAATTGCTGAGTGAATGAATATTTGTCTATTATGTTCTTGGTTATTTCTTGGTCTTCTTTACTGGAAACTTCAGCTACCCTTTGCCTTGTTTCAACTTTCTCCCTCTATTCTGACCACTCTCATGCCAATCCATATTTTAGTCCACCTTCCCTTATCTCTTAATTCTATAGCTCCTCTAAGGGTCTGAGTTAATTTTTCATGTCTCTTTATATTATGCTTTATTGGAGCCTGCATTGTTTCCTAGACTTAAAATTTACTTCTATGGCAAAAACAAACCTTTCTATATTGTCTTTTTTGATACATAGAGCTTAATCCTATCCCTTACTTCTCTGCTTTGCTGTTGTGGTGCTTGCAAAAACTGCCAGCTAAATCCTTTTCTCATTGTTCAATATGTATTACTATTATGTCATTAAGCAGAATAGAAACATCTTTAGGTCAAGAGTCATGCCATATCCTTCTTTTACTTATTTATTTTTTAATAGTACCCAAGACGTTTCTTGAATTTGTCATATTTCAACTGTTCAATAAATACATGCATGCCCATAGATAGACAATGTATATATAAAAACACGGCATCAGTATTACTTAATGATCTTAGATGAGGCACTTATATTACTTACTCATATTACTAAAATTAGGAAGGAAGAGGTAGGTGGCCCCTTTTTGATTTAATATGCTTTCTTTTGATAGGGCTGCTTCCTAGTATAGTTTTCTCCACAATTAAGATATTTAAATATATATCTTTAAACCATAAATTACTATAAGAATACTAAACCATGTTGAGAAGCTAAAGAGATAAAACATATAATCTATGGGTAAACTGTCTTCTAAGTATTTTTCTATCTTTAGTATTTTGAAATTAGGATGTACTACTTTGATGATCTAGCAAGAAAAAAAACATTTTTAAAAAAATTTTACATACAGCAATCTGTTCTGGCTTTCCTTCAGGCTTTCCTTCAGATACAAAAATCATTAAAAATTATTGTTACCTAAGAAATTCATGCTTGTGGCCATAAATTCACACAATACCAAATTGCACTAAAAAAAAAATAAAACGATCTTCCCTGGTTATTAAATGTAAACACATTTATTCCTCTAAACTACAAAGATTTTATTTGTTGATTACTTAGAAATAGAAAGACAAATGTAATCTAAAAGCAGCAATATATATTTCTCACTAAAATTTTATCTATGTGATCATAAAATTCATTTACATGTTTTATTAATAAAGTAAGAAAAGTAATCCTGTCAGTAAAAGTAAATTATAGCTTTATTACAAGGTTTATAAAAGGAAGCATAGAACCTATACATTTTGTTTTGTTTTGTTTTCAGTAAACATTACTTTGGGGGTAAAACACTATTGTGTAGTCAAATGAATTGATTCTAATCACAGTTGTTTTCTGTGAATTAAATTACCAACAAAACTTAATCATGATACAAAGACTTTTAAAGGATAAAATTTCATTCGTGGTTGAAGATCAAATTTGAGAACACTACAGGATATTAATTTATTTTTTCACATTTAATTTTCGACTCTTACTCTCAGTTTCTAAAATAATAATCAAGTCGTATTTTGAAAAGCATATCACTTTAATATACAAAGATTTAATATCTCCCCCAAGCCATTATCTAGTGCATACTGGGATTATAACAGCATTGAGAGTTAAACACTTATGGAATATAAAATAGATTTTTCATTCCATGAAAAAAATAGGCAGACTAGTCAAATTATCAGCTTTCATTCCTTTCCTATTTAAGAAATAAACACACTCTAACTTCATTACTTACCTAAGGGAAGATACATATATATACTCATATGTATATATATATAACACTTTTCCTTTTTGGGTTGTGGCCCTTGCGCTAAACTTATCCCCTGGGCTTTCTTATATAGGTCATGCCATGAAAATAACCATTTCAGGGCTAGTCAGGTCAGAATCTCTGAGAGAGCCATTATACTGTCTTTGTTTCCTTTGTCCTTGTCAAATTATGATGTTTTCATTCATTCTCCTTGTACAGATCAAGGAGAGAATGGTTAAGTATGTATAAAGTTACAGATTGTGTTATAGCAGCTACCAAAGTTGAGGAATTTATCCCAAGAGTGTTCTATGATGGCCTGGCACTAGGCTGGAAGCCATTTTCAGTAAATCAATTGATGTTACTCAGGGTCTTTTGTAGCAAGACAGAGTGCATCAGGTCCAAAACCTCTCAAACAGTAGTGATATTTAAAGTGTGGCTTTATCACCTGCATACATTGCACTGTGCTAGTAGAAATGAGAATGAAAGAAAAAGAGAAGATTGGATTATTGGTTAAGGAATAGCTTTTTACTCTTTCTTTCATATCTTTTATCTTGAAACTTACAAAGTCTGGCCTTGGGGGGATTGTACTCTTGTGTCTAAGTCACACAGCAGAACAACAACTGCAAAGTCCTGAATTCAAAGAAGTCCTGCATTTATATCTATTTCTTTGTCATGGGTCATTTACCAGTTGCTGGAATGATTTTACATATCCTTTAAGTTAAGAAGCAGTACCAGAAAAAAAAAACACCTTTGAGAGGCTGCATTTAGAAATTCTTTGGTGTCAACTAGCACTGGGGACATTTGGTACTTTTTTCATTTCTTGCTGTGATGTCCTGTCACCACAAAGACGCAGGATTAAGCTGTTTCTCTTCAACTGTGTAAGGGAAAAAATCATTTGAACATTTCATACATTTTAGGGAAGAGTTTTGATAATAGGGTCAAATTTCTCTAGTCTCAAATTTATTGTCCTCTTTAGTATTTTTCAATTGATTGTGAATACTCACAGTAGAATTATAGATAAGATGGTTCTCTTACTTTTTTTTTCCATTACTAACCTGAGACAAATGGGAAAAATCACAGTTTTTAACCACACATGATAGTGTATGTTTAATTTCTGTTCTTTCCAACTATCCATTTTATTTATCAAGAGGTGAAGATACTCCCAAAATTGACATCTCCTATTTACTACAGCATAACTTTTGTTGAAAATCCACTGTGTCTTTAGCCAAAACTTAGACAACTGTGACTGAGTCATGCTGACCCTCAGACATCAATCCTCACTCCTCCCTTTCCACTACCCACACTACTCAACACACACTCACGCGTGCGTATGTACACACATATACCCCAAACTCATTTCATCTTCCGTGCCTGCTGGTTATGCTATTTTCTTCCTACAGCCTGTTTTATTCCCACCACTAGACTTATTCCCATCTTACTGAACACTTTCTTGGTACTCACATCAAACCTTAAATCTTTTGTCATCAACTCCATGAAGCTTTTATTCATCGGCCCCTCAGTAATCTCTCCCTTAGCCGAACTCTGAATTTATAATCTGTAACATAGAATAGAGTACTAAATTATATACTTGTTTTATTATTTGTGTAGTTGTTTTGTATAGGTTGATTTTCTTCTCCCTAATTCCTTACACTTCTTTTCTAGTTCCCAATGAATCTAACTTAACCATTTGTATTTTGTTTTTAAATACTAACAGTATTTAAAGATCGATTCCTGCATACCTTTCAACCTTTCTTTAGAATAGTTATGTCACCATGAATGAAGTAAGGTTCCTTCTCTTGGCTGTGGAGCATTGCATTGTACTTCAGCTGAAACACAAATGCTCTGATATATGATGAGAATCACTGGGAAGTCCTACTTGCAGGTGAGCAAGAAGCAGAGTGTCTACAAGGTAACTTATTACTTGGATATCTCTGAGGATATTAATGATGAAAAGGAGTGGCCAGAGGAAAGACTCTTTTCCCTTCTCAATTGCAGCACTGTAACTAAGTGACTTCTGGTAGATCAAATAGACTATTTTGGGGATTCCTGCTCACCCATCTCCTCTGTGTTTTCAGAGCTGCTGTAGAGCTGTTAGAACAGTGAACTGATGCTTTTTGACTTGCCAAACAGTGGGAGCTTTCTATTTAAATAGTTATCCCTTAGAAGAGCTATATTAGGGAGCTCAAAGGAAAGGATTTAAGGGCCCACACAGAGTAGAGAGGCAGCAGATCAGCCACCTACTGTGCTCTTGTTCCTTCGAATGCTTCAAACTACATATTTGTAAGGTAGACAGCCTCTTGCTCACCAAACTGTGAGCTCCTCACCTGCCCTTTTGTGTTTAACAAACACAGGGGAAGGGCAGCTCTTAGCTGCTTTCTAATTTGTCTCTGGTTGTTGCTCTAGCTAAGAAATACCACACAGCCAAGTGAGTAGAGATCCAGGTGTACTGCTGGAACCTAGGGGATGTGATTGTAGGAAGAGATCCTTTAGGGCCAAGGAGACCAAATATCCAGATTTAGACTGTGGTCATTTTCCAAGTGACAAATATGTAAAACATTGGCAGACTAAGAAAACAAAGGAAGTAATCAGAATGTCAGTTTTTTACCAAGTAGCTATATAGATGCTTTCCTATACCTTAATATAAGGTTAATTCAAATTACAGTTAGTCATACTAACAAGTTTATCATTTTAATAATAAGGGAATCAACTGTATTGGAAGAGCGATTGGGATTATTTCCCTTGCTCTTAAACACATAAGAACTTTCTTATGCCCAAAGAATGATTTATGCTTTAACATTGCTGTTATAATTTATTGTTCTTGTGCCCATACCATGGGAAACAGACCTATACTAAAGAAGATATAGGCAATACGAATTAGAGTTGGGAGACTCACTATCTTGCCAGATAAAGGTCTTTTTCTAAATTCATCGAAACCTGGCATTCGGAAGTAGGCCAGAAAATAGGCCTGGCTATTCACGCAGACATCTGTTTTTGTATTCTTGCTAAACATCTCCTAAGAGGCAGCTAGTTCAGTTGTGGACCGACACAGATTCTTCCACTCCATTTTGTTTCTTTTTATTATATGTACACTATTATGAACTACTTTAAACATAAAGAAAATATAGAAAAACAAGAAAAAAAGCTCAACACCCAGATTTAACAGATGTTATATATTGTTGAAACTTCTCCAACTTTCTCTTTTTTAAAAATGAATGTTAAAGATATAGCTAAAGCCTCCCTTTGCAGCCCCTCTCTTTGCCACTGTTTCTCATATACTTGTTACAGGCAAAGTTTATAATCCTTTTAGAAAGTAATTTCTCCCTTAATTCTAGAACCATCTCTTGACATTCTTAGGCAGTCTGCACGGGGCACTCTCAGAGCAGTACTACTATAACTGGGCTCAAACTTAACTGCCCCCCTTTCTGGAGTCACTGGTGTGCAAATACTTTCCCCTTGGAAAGGACACCTGTGGTTGCCTACCCTAAAGGCCAGAGATTTCTAGCATCACACTTCGAAGTGCAGAGGAGCCATTTATGTACTGCCTGAAACCGTACCTGTGTCATTCAGACCTTAAACTTTTGTTGTGAGATGCCCTGACCAGTGATGATCATTCATTTTGCACTACGCCTTTTTTTTCTAAGCACTCTGACATTAATACTTTGATTGACTCTCCTCATTTCTTGGCTTATGGATTTACAGAAGTTAATATAATGAAGTAAAGTTGATTAACAATAGGCTTAAAATCACACTTTAGACTGTCTCTATTTTGTAAAAGATGCTACACTCTCCCATGCCCCGGGATATATCATGTTCTCTTAGCTTTGTGTCTTCCCAAATCAAAATACAGAACAAAGGTGAAAAAGTGGAAGTTGGCAGCTATGTGATTTGGGTGTTGAACTGTTCCCACATCAAAATATTTATGAACTGTGCATTTTAAACAGTTCTCAATTCATGGCTCTCTTTAACCAAATTGAAAAAGTGGGTAGGAAGGGTGAGGCAAATGTTAAAGAAAATGGTCTTGATTGTTCAATCTAGTGTTAAAGATAAAAAAGGTAACTCAAGTAGGTTTAAGATTTATGATCCTAGTTGAAAACCTCAATTTTAAAGGACTGAAGGGAAGGGTAGGGAGTAAATCCAAGATGGCAGGTTTACCTACATCTCCTCCTTCGGTGTTTGATAATACAGCTCTTCTGAGGGATAGCAATCTAAAAGAAAGCCCTCAGTGCTTGGGAAGCAAAAACATCAAGACACCGCTTTAACAGCTTTACAGAATCTGCCACTTCATCCCAAATACAATGCTAAGAAGTGAGCAGTAATCTCTGGGGTGGGAGCATGGCCGACAGTCAACACCTATGCTTAGTCTGTGCTTTTTACACTTTCAGTTTCTATTTTCCTTAATCGATATTTACCAGTTGACAATCACAGTTGCAGTGGTTTCTGTTGTCTACCAATCTTTCTGTTGCTGGTACTCCAGACTTTCAATCTTTTCTCTGCCTATGATAATTTCCATGCTAACTCCTTTTTAAAGATGAATAGCCATATCAGTTGCACATTGGAGAATTGGGGTTACTGAATTTTGGCATTAAAAAAATCCTCAAGCACTCCCTTACTTTATTGGATTGCATCATTTTCTTTGTTGCTTATTTTAAGACAATTGCCATTTATAGGTTATTTACTGTCCTGTAACAAACCACCACAAAATGTAGTAGATAAGACAATAGACTCACTAGTCGGAACAGTTCTCTTTGGGCTAGGCTAAAGTAATCTGTCAGTTAAAGGTTGGCTGGGGGCTGGCTGATCTGGCTGATCACTCACATTTCTTAGAGTTAGCTGGCAGTCAGCTGGGTCATGTGTCTCTCATAATCCAACAGGCTACCCTGCGCTGGTTTTCCCAATGGTCGTAAGGTTCTGAGAAAGAACAGAGGTGAGCATGCAAGGTCTTCTGAGGCCTAGGCTCAGAGCTAGCATATTGTGACTTGTACTGCAATCTACTGGCTGAAATATGCTGCAATATACTGGCCAAAATAAGTCATAAGGCCAGTCCAGATTCAAGGGGAGGAGAAATCAATTCTGCCTCTTTTAGTGACAGAAATTGTAAAATCACATTGTAAAGGGTGTGGATGCAGGGAAGGGTGGAGAATTATGGTCTTTTTACCTTCTTTCATGATGTAGCTGTCTCAAGTAATTTTCTTTCTGGGAGCAGCTGTTTTGATATACAGGAAATATTGATCCATTATACTTATGAAGAAAATTGCACCACAGAAAGGATTATTTAGGCATCAGAGGTGTTCACAGAATAAGAAACACTGACTCCCTAAGCAGATGAGCACTTAAAGTTCTTAAGCGAAGCATTTTTACTCTTGTAAGAATCAACTGTAGTACTGTTTTTGTCAGATTACAGCAATTCCAAGTCAAATGCATAAAGTACGAAGTTGCATAAAAAAATGTGATGCATCTGCTTATTCTGTATCACATGTGGACAAAACACATACCTTGGTATGGAATGCGGATCATACGCAGCCTTCTGAATTCACAGCTTTGCAAACAGATGCCTCTGGTTGTTGAGTTTTATTTTTTATAAACTTGAATTAAGTTGACCTGTAGCCTTATATTATCTGGTCTAAAAATACTTTTAACCTTTCCCTTTTACTCTTATTTTAGAATTCATTAAAGAACTTTAGAGGTCATTGCTAGCCAATTCCATTTCTAGTTCCATTTCATCATAGATAGAAGACCAGTAAAATAAATGTGGATATTAAATAACACTTATTCTCATTTTGCAAAATAAAAATGCTTTACGTGAGATTACTAAATAGCAAGCGCATTATATTTGAGGGAAGATGATATTGCCAATGAGACATAATTCTTTCATAACAGAAATTTAGTGACTGTATACCACAACTACATGGTTTATTATACCCTGCTTGGCACTCTGAATAGGAGAGTAGAGGATTTAATACTATGGATAAGAGAAATGTATGCAAAGAGAATGTGCCTTTGTTTTTGACTTTGCTCTAGTATAGAACATAAAGTTTGTGGCTTGAAGGGACCTTAGGAATTTACTAGTCTAGTCCTGCCTGAACTCTCCAGTAATGGAAAACTCATTATATCTAAATAAGCCAAATCCATTTCTAAGTGGCTTATTGAGTCACTGTGACTGGAGGTGTCTGAGCGAAAGCTGACTATGGGAGATCTGCCTATGTGTTGCCGTTCTTATCTTCATGAAAGACATGGTCTATTAAAGAGATGAACATGTCAGTAACTACAACAAAATACGATATGTGCTAAAATGTAATATACACATACTGCACACAGAGTAAAGTGAAGTGTTTTCCAGTCTAATGGCCAGAACTTGGTGACTGTTTACATAGGGAGGATAGTGGAAGTGGGGGAGCTAAATATGGCAGGTGCTATCAATTGATATTGAGAATATCTAATAATCAGGGTTAGTGGGAGCATGCCAACAAACTCTATGAATCCACAGTTTTCCAAGACCAAATCCACATCCATTCTCAGAGATCAAGTTCCAATCCTGGCCCATCACGGAAACGCCACCTGGACCTCAATGAGCGACTGCCAAGAAGCCCTTTAACGATAGGCACGGATGGCAAAGAGAAGCTTTAAATTGCCCAAAGTGCTTCCTTTGCAGTCATCCTATCCAACTTGTGACAGGTTTGAACAGCATGGTGAAGTATTATTTTAACATTACGCATAAACTTTATTTTCCTCCATAGCAAATCACCTCCTAAATTTTTTCAGTTCTCCCATGTGTTAAAATTACACAAAACTCAGTTTGTTAATTCTAGGGAAACTGCTGTCACAGCAGGGAGCTATACCAAGGAAGTTTTAAAAACAATGACAGCAGTACTGGAGACTGGAGGAAAAATGTCATAAAAAATAGATTTCCAAACATACTTTTCTATCTTCCCTTTTCATTGCTGATTTAGTCAGAGATAAGTCCACTTTTTTGATTCATTTGTCCTCTTCCTCTCTCTCTCTCTAATCTTGGTTTTATTTTTGTTTCAATTTCCCCTAGCTTCTTTTCCAGATAATATCTATTTCTTTTTTCCAAACCCTGGTTTACTCCACTCTCTTTATCATTCTTTTACTGGTGTAGATTTCACAACAATCCAATCAGGACACTTTTGATCAGTTTCGTCCTAGGGTTTATTTGATCATCTTCAACAAGGGGATAACTGTTTATCCTTGGAAGTGGGGTAAACAAAATGGCAAAGCAGGATGTGCATGTGTGCAAGCCTTTTTTTTCTTGCTTTCATAGGCTCCCAGACACACCTGTGTGTACTCCCTCTACCTTCAGTTCCTGCAGGCCACCCTGGTTTCCGTTCCTCAGAGTGGCTCTGAGTTGGTTTGTAAATTGGCATCAGTACAGAGAGGGTGAGGAGAGACTGAAGGAAGATGCAGGCCACTCTGGATTGGTAGGTGGTAGGTGTAATGAGCAAGGGAACTTATATACGAGTAGGCTTGTCTTGGGCACCACAAGACAAGTGGATCTCCACACCAGCCAGCCAGAATCTTAAAAGTTTATATAGGGGCCTTATCTGCATTCAGTCATGTCTACTAACCAGATGTTCTCAACAACACTTTACTCTCTTAATGCCGTATCCTTGAAATGGCCCTAGATATGGGAGTGGCAGGGGGAAGGTAAGTTCCAAGGACAGGGAAAGGGGTGAGGAGCCTCCAATTGCTTGGGTCCAGCTTGTGAGTCAACCTGTGGCCACGTCCTCTGGATGACCTCCAATTTCTCCCTGCTCCTAATTTCTCCCTCTTTTCTTTCTTCATCCTTTCCCAATTTAGGTTTCCCATTCTTCTACTGCAACTGATCTGTTCTAGGAAGTTTAAGGGAAGATTAAAATCTTGTTTAAATGATTCATACTAGGCTGGGAGTGAATGATTTCAGATCTATGGGAGGTACATTATAAAATGATTTATTAAATGTAAAGAAATTCCTAATGGAACTATATATGTAAATCTTATGTGAGGTCTTAGGTGCTTCTATGAACTAATTTAAAATTTTATTAAACGCCCTTTCTGTTAATGGCAAGGAAGCCAAACATATTCCCTTTTCTCACGAAGCTTATAGTTGAGTGGGCAAGACAGGTAGTGTCTTAGTCTGGATTACCCCACAGGCAGGGCTGAGACACGGGTTTATTGATTTTTTTTTTTTGAGTAAAACCCAAGGATCAGGAGTAGCAGATGGGTAAGACTGAGAGAAACAGAAGGAAGGAAGGGTGTGTCACTGAGCTCAATCCCATTGGGAGCCTCCTGAGAAGCCATATAGAATGTACCTTGGGCTCGTTGCTTTGGACATCCAGTGGCTCATGGTTCACAGGCTGCTTTACGTGTTGTTCACTCCCTCATGATTTTAATTTTTGGAACAGGTCAGCTGGTTTCTGAAATCATCCCACTAAGGGGTGGTAGAGAAAGCAAAAGATAAATAGTACACCTGAGGAAAGACGTTTGTGGGCCACACCTGCACACAGCTGGTTGTTGCATCAATAGCTGGAGTAAAAAGGTGAGCTGAAAACACACACATGAAAAAGCTCAAGCAATGTCTGGTACAGAAAGTAACAAAAAACAAATAAATATACAATTGCAAACAGTGATAAGTGCTGAAGGGTAAATGGTGTCACAAAGGCACATGCAGGGCACATTCCAAAATAGTGGCACAGACCATGGGAGTGAAAAAACTCCTTCAAAATGTCATCGTTCCTTAATGTGACCAAATGTTTGTAGTGCCACTAAAGCAAAAGATGTTGAAGGTTAAAGCCATTTTTTAAAATTTTACTATTTAACTATCTTGATCCCAGATAGACATAGAATCTCTAAAATCTTTGGGCTTTTTGGCAAAGTAGATTTTTTCCAAAAATGAGTGTTATAACACTGTTTTAGGTAAGAGACTTCTGACCGTTTTAGATCTAATACTTCCCTAGACTACTATATATATATTGAGGACTTATTGGGACGTCTAAGTACTCATGGGTTAGTTTTAAGAAAGTGGCCACAGAGGGAGTATAGGTTAGAGGTCATGAGCATGTACTAGAAAGACTGTGATTTACTATTGGTGCTGCTTCATTTATTATTTATGAAATGGAATAATATTATTACTTGCCCTCAAAGTGTTAGGGTAATGCTTATGTAAGGAAACATAAAATCTGTTAGAACAATGCCAGGCATATGGCAAAGACTTAATTGATTATTCATAAGGGTATTCATTTGCTAATAAGAGTATTCTGTCTGCCATAACAGAATACCACTGACTGGGTGGCTGAAATTACAGAAATGGTATTTTTCACAGTTCTGGAGGTTGGAAATCCAATATCAAGGTGCTAGTAGGGTTGGTTTTTCCTGAGGCCTCTTTACTTGACTTGCAGATAGCTGCCTTCTCACTGTGTCCTTATGTGGTCTTTTCTCTGTGCACACCCCTGATGTCTCTTCTTCTTATACAGACAAAAGTTGTATTGGATTAGGCTTCATTCTTATGACATTATTTAATCTTAATCACCTATTTAAAGGTCCTGTATCCAAATACAGTCACGTTGGGAAGGTTAGAGCTTTAACATATGATGTTTTGGGGAGAGTGCAATTTAGTCTATAACAGCAAGTGTAATTTTTATAAGAAAATGTAAATGTAGGACATAATTTTATAACTTTTTGGTCTCAGGACCCCTTTAACATTCATTAAAATTAGTGAGAATGTCAAAGAGCTTCTGCTATGTCAGTTACATTTATCAATATTTACCATGTAAAACATTAAAACTGAAAATTTTAAAAAATATTTATTTATTCATTTGAAAATACCAATAATATCTCCTATTACACATTAACATAATTTTTGGAAAAATAATTGCACTTTAAAACACAGAATAAATTTAGTGAAGAGTGACACTGTTTTCTAGATTTGTAAATCTCTTTAATGTCTGGCTTTATAGAAGTAGCTGGATTCTTAAATCTGCATCAATACACAATTTGGTGTGATATCACATGACATGTAATCATTGCAAAACTTCATTATACAGTATTGAGAGAATGAGAATGAAAAAGGCAAAGAACACGGTAGCAGTATTATGAAAATGATATTTACTTGGCAGATCCTCTGAAATGTCTTGAGGACCACCAGGGGTCCCTAGGCCACACTTTGAGAACCACTGTCTTCAAACCTAAGAACATCCCCCAAATTAAGGAGTTTCACCATTTTGACATCCTACTTTTGAAAAGTTCCTCAACTCCTTTACTTCTCAATACCACATCCTTGTGTCTTTGTACTAATCATTGCAATAGTACATACTGAAATTTTTCCATTTTCATTGGAATAACAAACCATGGGTTTCACTTGCCAGTTAAATTTGATGGCATTTTTCACCTTTATATTTCTTTATTATCTACAATGAGGATAAAACAGAACGATGTGTGTGAAATCTATTGAGCAATTCTTCAGTGGAATGGTTCAAAAAATGTTTTCCTGAAAAATCTTGCTATATAGCAGATCTGCTTTGCTGCTAAAGAAACTCAGCTTACGAATATTATTTCATCTTTTAAGTGAACTACATCCTAATGTTCAAAAGTTTGGTTGCCAGCTGTAGCTTAGAACTGCTGTAATTGAGAAGTTATCTGCCACTATTATGTGAAATAGACCATTCATTCACTCTTTTGTAGATGATAACTTAATTTTTAATGTCTGCATTAAGCCAAGTTTCAATAGATAATAAAAGTCTCCAACATTTCATTGTTTTTACAAAAAGAAAATTTAAATATTTAAAGACCAACTTTATCATAGTTAATTTTTGTTATAGTTATATATATGTGTGTGTTTTAATTTCCTCGACCTCTGCCAGGTTGTATTTCACAGAGTTGGTGATCAATAAATGATACTGGAATTGAATGTAACAGAACATATATTAATATTATTTTATATAGTAAAGATTCTGCTGTATTCTCAATCTTTCTCATTCTTGCCTCTTTTCTCTGTTCTGTTTTTCTCTCACCTTTATCTTGTTTTTCTTTCACTTTTATCCTTTCCATTTTTTCCATCTTACCACTTCTGAATTCTTTCTTTCTAAAGTCTCTTTCTGTACTTTTTAATTGATATTTTTGTTCCCAATGATTTATTTTTTACTGTTTTACAGCCTTTTAACCTATGTTTCTTCAGATATTTTCAAATGATTGTTGAGAAACAATTCTCCCTGTGCCTCAACCTTTTTTCCTTTCTTGTGAGAAGAGTCACTGACTGCCTTTTTTCTGAACTATCTTCTCTGAGCTATACTGAAAGATAGAAGTAGTGTCTTCCTTTGGATCAAAGGGCAGACATGCTTATTACCCACTGTAAGATTTAAGTTTTCTAAGATCAAAGTTCCTTTTCTATTATGCATCCCACAACATGGCCAGGTATCGTCTGGCCCTCTTCATGTCATTCTGTGGTAATTAGGGCTCAGGGAACTGACACAACATGTGCTAATGCTTTTGCTGTGATTAATAAGCCATCCTTTATCTCTGACTCAGGAGCATCGTGCCTTATGTTGTCGGTGTCCATGGAACTGTGGCAGGCTAACTTATTAGCTTGCAAGTAGAGTAAAATCTCAGTCCCTTCACAGTTCTTGACAATAATTTTGCATGCATGTCTATTATATATATATATGTTATTTCTTTTTTTCAAAACTTACTTTCTCTCATACATGCTTTTGTGAGTAATCCCGAATTAGTCATTAAGCATTTATATACTTTATTATTTCAGTTATTAATATTTATTGAGTGCCTACTATAAATTCCAGGCATGGTGAGCAAATTAGCACAGACACTGAAAACCACATGAAAGTTCATATTTTCTAAATTAACATATACTTGAGTTGATATATGTGTATTTGGATTTGAAGATATATTAATTTTTAATTTTTTTACATTGCTTCCCTAATAGCATTGTAAATTCTTCCAAGGCAGGCAGCTGTATCTTTTTTCCTCAACTAATAATGGTTTAAGCACATAAGGGCCTTTCTCTCTCTTCAAGCAGAAAGAAGACAGGGCAAGCAGTCCAGTAGTATAATGATTCCATCAGGGATTCAGGAACCATTTTTTTTTTGCTCCACCATGGTTATGGTGTGGCTTTCATCCTCATGATTCTAAGTGGCTTGATCCACCTTTGGGCATCATGACCATGTTCAAGGCAGGAAGAAGGGATAAGGGCGAGAACAGAGGATTTATCAACGGTCAAAATTCTTTCCACCTAAGCCTTATCAATTTTAAAAAACTTTCCCCAAAATGCTACATAACAACATCTACATATATCTCATTGATCAGAACTGTCACTACTAGTTGTAAGGAAATCTTAAAAGATGCATACATTTAACTGTGCATATGAACACTCTATACTTATCATCTGATAAGAAGAGGACAAGACAAAAAAAAGAAGGGGCAAGAGATATTGGTTAGAAACTAGTTATGTTTGCCACACTGAGATATTCAACAGTGAGAAAGAGGTTCTTGAAGCCATAGGATAAATATAAGGCATTTTCTTAGACCTTCCTTTTATTAAAAGATTCGAATAAAAAATTCTATCTAAAACAAGCATGGAAAAGAATATAGATAAGGCATATAGTTAAGGCTGAAAATAGGTGACATCAAAAAAAGTCTCATCTCCTACCATGCACTCCCTCTCTTTTTCCTGTGCCACAACTAGTCTCTTTCTTTTCCTATTCTAATCATAGCCCTTTCCACTCTCTGATTCTTATGCCATGGATGCTCTTCCCTTAAATTTTAACATAGATAAGTAGATCTGCAACTTTAAACTTAAAAAAAAAGGTACTCAGAAATAGCTTTCCTACCCAACCAGTCACAAACTAGCTTCCAGGTCACTCTCTGTACAATTAATTAGTAATAGTTTCAGTTTAGTTTTTATCATTACCAGTTTATCATGTGTTCTCTACCCCAACCCCAAGAAAGCGTAAGCTCCATGCAAGCAAGTAAGGTTAGGTTTTGGTTTTCACAGCAAAGGGTGGAAGAAAAGGTGGGCTGAGTGAGTATGAAGTAGGGCACTAGGGTTGTTTGATATACATCATTTTAGATATTTACTGAGATATTGAAAGCATGCTTGAAATTTAATATCTGAACCATCCTCTCTTAGAACGTGTTTAAAAATACCACGTCAATAGGATATTGGATATTTTCAGAAAACAAAAGCCCTGAAGACTATTTTGACTGAAAAACAACATAACAGTTGTTGAAAGAAGCATTGTACTTGCATCCTCTTTTTGCTATGCAAATGTATTTTTTGAACTCTTTTTCAGAATGTCAGATGATGAAGGGGAGACAATTAGTTGTGAAAACATTTTATCACATTTGATCAATGATTAATTTTGTAAGACACAATCCTTTGCCTCTGTCTTCTCACTATCAGGGTATTATTTCAGTGTTCATCCCCCAAGTCATTAAGGCCATGTAAATCTTATGAAAATATTTAGATCAGGAATTAGTTGACAAAATTCTTCTGCCTCTACCTTGGAATAATTTTCAGAATAGAGCTGGAAGATGCTCTATTTAAGCAGGTCATATAATAACCCACATCATGGGGAGAAGTTTTCAGGTCAATGATTTGATAATTCTTAAGCAAAATTCCTATAGGTAAAGTAGAATTTTTGGAGGAAAGAATTTTCCATAACCCTCTACCTTTCATTAAAGACTTTTTGGTGTATATTGTGAAATTATATGCCTAGTCCAGAAAAAAAGAGATATGAAATGGGCTAAAGAAATATTGGTTAGTAGAGGTGAGATGAATCCTCACAAGGCAGGAAATGCAGCAGGGTTAAAAGAGTGGTCAAGTGACTTGTACAGAGTCTCCATCAACATAATTCAAAATTGCCATCGCTTCCCAAGAGCATTTTCATGTTTAATCACTCATGCAAAATACCTACCCTATCGTATCTCAGTCTTCCCACATACTTATTTCCTTGTTTGGTTCCCCTGTAAATCTATTGACAAAAAATTCACTGCCGTGGAACTATATCTACTCATGAACTTAATCCAAACATTTTGGGTAATAAGACAATAGATGTGTAGTGGTGTGTTTGCTTTCTCACTCAATTTCACTTCAGACCTATTAGATAATACAGGATGGGAAAATGACATTCTTGTAAAGAAGAGTTGAACATATTAATATATTTATATTACATTTTTAAGCATAGGACTAATATGAATGGAGGCATATCACACAGAATCCTAATATTTCATTGGCTGATTCATCAGAGTGAATCTATGTGGTTTCATCTCAAATACACAGAGAGGACTTGGGAAGTTCATTTATTTAATATGCACAGTTAAGAAAAGTCCTCAAGGAATGAGACTCGCTCAAAATTGTGGCTATTTTATAGGAGTCGTACAGTAACAGTGTGAGCATATCAACATTTTTCTTATTGACATAAGATGACTGTGGGTGGAAATAACTTGGTTTTAGTGTTTACACATAGGCTTTAATCTATTCTCTTAGGACTGGCTTTGTAACCATGGACAAGTTACTCAAACACTCTGACCCGCAGATTCGTAAAGAGGACTCCTTTTCTTAAGAGTGTGAATATAAAGATTAAAAAATATATAAAACATTTTAACATATTGCCTAGCATGAAACTGGTGCTCATTATGTGTTAATCTCCTTCTGATTCTCCCTCTGGGAACAATGGGTGATTCAGTTTGTAATTTAGTTGAGAAGATATCTTAGAATTGCATGAAATGCAGTATTGCTTATATATTCATTCATTAGTCCCTTTATTATCACTGAGTATGTTATTTTCATTACATAGCTTAGCCAAGGTGTGTATAATTTGAACTTAACTAGAAACAATATTCCTCTCATCAGCATTGCTTCTGACTCAATTACCTGATTGTCCGCTAGGTTTGGAAGCAGTGGCATTTAACATAATTTTGAACTTGCAAAAAAATAATAACTCCTTTAGCCCTATGCTAATTTCCAAATAATCAGATCAACAATTGAATTAACTCAGGGCCGATCAGTTGTATTTTTTTTTCTAAAGAGAGAAAATAAGTGTCTGTGAGAGGGCAGGCCCATCTTAAGTTTTCTTTCTTAGCTTGGACTCTCTCAGAAGCATACCTCAAGCAAGGATTCCAGTGAAAGTGATTATTCCCAAACTTAAACAACAGGCAGTTATCCTCCTCACAGTTCCTGTGGGTCAAGGATTCAGGAATAGCTGGCTGTCTCTCATGAGGTTGCCATCAAGATGTCGGCTAGGGCTGCAGTTATCTGAAATCCTGACCGTTCACTCATATTGGCAAATTGGTGCTGGCTCTTGGCAGGAAGCCTCAATTTCTTGCCACTTGGACTTCCTCATAGGATTTCTTGGGTGTCTTCACTAAAATGGCGGTTTCTCCCAGAGTGAGCAGTTTAAGACAAGGCAAGTTGGAAGCTATAATGTCTTTTGTGACATAGTCTTTGATGTCATATGCCATGATATCCACCATATCCTACTGATGACAAGATCAACTCTATTCAATGTCTGAGGAAACTACTAAACAAGGGCATGAATACTAGGAGGTGAGGATCACTGGGAGCCATTTTGGAGGCTCTTTACAACACTACCATTCCTTTCTTCTTTAATCCAAGTATGGCATTCCCACTGTCTCCACTGATGATTTGCTAAGCATTTGATTACATTCCCCCCCCCAAAAAAAAACCCTTAATTAAAAGTATCTAAGTAACAAGAGACTTCAACACATTCATAAGACTTGTAGATATTATCGTACATTTAGAAAGAAGACCAAGAAGAGGATTAATATCACATACCACTCAATAGAAAAATAAAAATAAAAATTTCCTTTACATTTGCCTGTTTTCTTTTCCCCAAAGTCCCTCTCTTCAGCTGCTAGTTCTCCCATTTCTCTTTATCTCTTTTCCACATAGCCTCCAAAATTTCCTCTGTTGTGCTGAATAATTCAGCTCTGGTTCTGAGCTTACTCTAATACCTTCTCAGCAAAACAAAATCCTGACAGCCAATTTCACTTTCCTTAGAATATAGATATCTCCACCCTATCATGGAAAATGGAGGTCAAAGTGGCTTATTGCTATTTACTTGACGAAAAGGCCAATTTCCTGGATTGGAAAGAGAGAGCCGAACATGTCCTCTCATCCAGAAAACAAGGGCTTTCCCTAAATGTTCCATACTATGTTCCATATTATGCTTTTACGGCTTCCAGATCCAGGAAGGACAATGATCTTTGAGTCACTTGCTGATTTGAAGCTACATCTGTTTGAAGTTATAGCTCTCAGGTATTTGCCATTGAGTTTGTTGCATTCTTTCTTATCCTGTCACTGACCGAGTTCTTAACCACTTAGCCAACATCCTGTTTAGAAATAGTCTCCTGACCCGTTTTCCAGTTCACCGGATTGTAGATGGGAGATGAAATCTTTGCCCCTGAAGAGCACAAGCAGTTATGAGTAGATGCTACTTGAGGGTTCCAGCCCTGTGTTCATTGACACATACTCCATCCAGTGCCCTGCACTCAGCAGAGACAGTTCACATGTCTGTTAATTGGCTCTAATTGACTGAGGTTCCCTGGATAAGGGGAGTAATGAGAGCAGAAGCTTGTTTCCCTGCATGGTCTCTACTAATGAGCTCTAATTTACTTTGCTCATCTCAATTTTCTTAAACTGAAATAACTTTTGGCAGATTCCAAGGGAGACCATCATCACTGAAATCTTGCTAAGTTCAAGCTATAAGTTGGTGGGCATTAAAAAAACCATCAGTAATGTCTTTGCCCTATAACTGCTTGCATTTTTACTTGGAGAAGACCAGTTATGACTATAGATTGTCGATGCTGGTTTTAAAGGGATAGGTTTAATTAAGCATCTTTTATGCTTCATTTTTATACAAATCCATAAAATACTAGCTATATTGGTTACACAGCAATTAGAGGCCGAAATGAGCTAAAAAGAATGGCAAGGAGTTTGGTTTTGAGGATATAGTAATCTTGTTGGGGAAAAATTATGAGTAAAAAGGGGAAGTAGATATGGGAGTATTTATTCAGAGGTAATTGCAGAGATAAATCTGAATGTAATAGAGGGAGAGGTAGTGAGAGGGGAGGCTGGAAAAGGAGATTCTTCTGCATTGTAGAAGAGCTTGAATTGTAAGTCAAAGTTTCGAACTGATGCTATAGGTAGTGAGGACCACTGATGATTCAAAGAGACATATAAAGAAAATACCACTTGTGGAAAGGTTAACCCAGTTATCATCAGTATGATAGATTACTGCAAGGAGAAATGGGAAGCAGAAAGAGTGAGTTAGAAAAATCTCAGAAATTTGGAAATGAGAGAGAAGAGTTGAGCCTATGAATTCTAATACAAATTAATGTTCTATTTTTCTTTACAGTTCTTAAATCAAGGCTTTGTGCAATATGCTTTGAAAATATGATATTGATTTGCAGACTCACTGATTCGTCTTCTACTTCGCTGGTGTTCCTAAGGCACGTTCTAAGAATTTCACCAACTAAACATTTTTATCAGGCTGTAAAGCCCTGAAGCTCTAAAATGACCTTGGTGAATGTATATATGTGACACACACACACACACACACACACACACACACACACACACACACACTCATATATAACCTCTGAGTGTATTGTGCTTGAAATTATAAAATTCTTTTTAAAAATTCACTTAGACAAACTAATTAGACAAACTAATATGAGTAAGAATCCTGACTAATATGATGCTATGGTTTAATTAATTTCAAATGATAGCAGGATCACAGCACAATCCTTATCCTTTCTAAAATCATTCCAGTTGTAGATTTGTTCAACACAATGTTGTATCTTTTACTTTCTAAAGAGCAGAGCAATATGGCAATTCTGAATATACATGTGCTTGCTGAAAGCAATAAATTGGTGATTTTCTCCTCTGTGGGATAGAAACAAGTCAGATGGATATAAAGAGAAATTCCTAGAAGTAATACTTTTAGAGCACTTCTTAGTAGCAATTTCAATTTGTCACTAGCACTATATGTATTCCCAATTGTTACTCCTTTCACTCCATAATTTTTATTCTCAGTTCTTTCCATTTCATATCCCAAAGATAACATTTGCTCAAACATAAAAATAACATTTAGCTGCCTTTGCATGGCCCTTGTGAATTTATCTCTCACTTCTTGTTTCCCTTAGTTCCCCAGTAGCCTTGAAAAACACCCAAGTTAGCTAAATTCTAAACTGAGTGACTGTGACATCTCCACAGTAGCATAATTGCAAATGCCTATTTGATAGCTTCAATTGATGGCAAATAGGCTCTTCAAATTTAACATGCCTAAAAAGGAATTCTTGTTTATCCCTCTGCTCTCAGACTCGATCTTCCTCCAGCTTCTCCACTTAGTACTTGGCACTAGCATTACATGGGTACCAGGTTAAAAATAATAATGATAAATTTAAAAAGAACAATAAATACAAATTGAAATATTAGTTTTTATTCTTTTCATTCCCTAAACCTCTATCTCCTACATGTATATAAGGCTCTGGACAGCTCTAACTGTAAAATATATCCAAATCTAATCATTTCTTTCCTTCTCTGCAGTCCCTACCTGAATTTATCCCCATTTCTCTACAGCACTCCTTCAGGAAGAGCCTCACTGATCTCTGTTCTCTTGTCTGCTGTTTATCAATTCCCCAAAAGAACACCAGAAAAATCTGTCCATCATGCAAATTAAAATTTTTGGACTTATTACATTAAGGGAGAACATGACTAAATAGAGTCTTAGTGGGAGCTCAAAATCAGGAAAATAGGGGAAGGCATTTATTATACATAAGAGTTTGGGCTAGGTGATTTTAAGGTGGGTCTTGCTAGGCTGAGACTGGTTGAGATTAGATTGAGATTATTACATAGTAGCTTTGGATTGGTGGATACCATGAGAAGAGAATCTTGCAGTGTCTTGTCAAGCATGTTGCTAAGTTAGTTCAGTCATCTTTTAGGAACAGGTGTTTCTTACATCAAGTGTCTAGGTTATTTTTGTTTGGAATAAGTACTGTTTAACACAGAGACAGAAAAGTATGCCTGGTACTAATTTTATAGGGAGAAAGAATGACATTTCATAAGCATTTAAACTTAAAACGACTTCTCACATCAGCATTTATAACATTTGGAAAGCCTAATGCTGTTAATTTAAAACAACTTCTCCTATCGGCATTTATAACATTTGGAAAGCCTAATGCTGTTAATTAGAGTAAAATCCAAACTCAGATTAGAAGATCCTAGATAAACTGTCCCTTGCTTCCTTGCTGACTTCAATTCATACCAATTCATACTGCTCTCCTCCTTACTCTTCGTTCTACTCACAATGGCCTTTTTTTGTCCGTGGGCAAGCCAAGGTCATTCCTGAACTTGATGGTTACATCTGCCTGGAGTAAGTCTGTTTTCCCTCTATCTCAACATTCATGTCTTCTTCAAATATCATCTCCTCAGAGAAGACCTCCTAGACTACCCATTTATATCAGTTCATGACTTCAACATCACTTCATTTCAGAGTCCATGGGACTTATCCCCATACAGAATTATCTACAGTTAGATAGCCTGGGTTAAAATCCTTGCTTTGCTACTAGCTGTAAGACATTGGGCATGTTACTTTAACTCTCTGTGCCTTAGTTTCCCCATGCATAAAAAGGAAGATGAGGGAATTATGGGGGCTAAGAAAGTAATTTTCCTCCCACCTTCTAAGTTCTTCTAACTGGGCCAATAATTGAGTTAACAGAGACAGATTAACAGGAGAAAATGTCCAAAGTGTATTATACAAATGCATGTTCAGGGATGCCATAATGAGACCCAAGGACAGATTGGGCAGTTGAGGCTTATAAGTCATTCTAGAGCTAAGGAGAAAGGGGAGTAGTGGTTTGGACTTCAAGGACAGGAAGGCGATTCATATGGAGACGGAAAAGCAGATGTTTGGTAAACAAATGTTTGCTGGGCCATCTTTAATAAGGGACCACAGAGAGGACTTTGATCAAATGGGCCTTGCTGGGTTCCCCTCTATCACACAATAGTCCATATGAATCTGTAGTTATCTGTGATGATATCTTCCTTCCTGGAGCAGGTCTTCTATCTAGACTCCTTTCAGGTAGTTAGTAGGGAGGTCAAAGGTTTTTCCTGAGTCTTTTGTTCCTTAACAGCCAGGTTAAAAATAAATAGCCCAAAGGCATATATATATATATATATATATATATATATATATATATATATATATATATATGTATATATATACACACACACACATATATATATACATACATACATATTTATATAAAATATATATGTATGTGTATATATATACACACATATATATACATACATATATATATATATTTTTTTTTTTGATGAGAGGAATCCCCTACTGAAAAGGTAGTTTGAAAACCAGTGGACAAAGAAAAAAAGAACCTCACTGCCTGTTTTTGTATGCCCTGTAAGCTAAGAATGTTTTGACATTTTTAAAGGTTAAAAAATATATATATTTTTTATTATTTGTATTATTATTTTGCATAAAAATTACATAAGATTCCAATTTCCAGGTCCATAAATAAAATGCGATTGGCATACAGTCACTGCCACTGATCTATGTATTGTTTATGGCTGCTTTTGCATAATCAACAGAGAGGCCGAGTATTTGCCTCAGTGATTATACGGGCCACAAAGACTAAAATATTTACATCTGGCCCTTTGGAGGAAAAGTGTGCTGACCTCTTACCTAGATGATCACAAAGGACCCTTTCTACCACCACTATGTAATTGTTGTTCATCTTTGTGGAACCAAATTGGCTAGTTGTATAAGATACCACTCAAAGCAGATTGAACTGAGCCAGGATTCTTTCACTATGTTATAAAACCCATGTGTTTTTGGTTATGAAGATACTTCTCATTTGAGGACAGATACGACCTAATTTGTCTTATCATCTGCCCTCACCTTCATTCCAAATGGTGCTTGGTATTTTCTACTTTCTATTATATTGAACATTTCTTTTTTCAATCACATTTAAACTGAGTAACAGTAAAACAACATGGCTCCTCTACAATGTGTTTTAGGATGATAGTTACAGGGTTGTAAGGAAGTTTGAGATGTCATCTAATCGCTCCTACTCCTTCTAGATAGAATTGCACTTAAAGCATCCTGGAAAGGTTTTAGTTTACCATAGACTTTAAAATCCCCAGAAAAGAGAATTTTCATCTGTCAAATGAGTTGTACCTTGGGTTCCTATGTCTGACCAAAAGGGTATTTAGAGTTGTTCCATTTAAAGGTTTTAAAATAGTTTATTAATGGGGCAGTGCTTCCGGCTACTCAGATCTTGATATTTTTAATTCAAATTCTTAAAATTAAATCTTGATTTTTTAAAAATTTAAATTTTAAATTTTAAAATTAAATTGATAGGGGTGACATTGGTTAACAAAATTATATAGGTTTCCAGTTTATAATTTGATAATACATCATCTGTATACTGCATTGTGATTTTTATTCTTAAAATCTGGGGCCTTAAATCCGGAGAACCACATCTTCTGATGGGGTATCTTCTAAGGGTGGTGCCTAATGGGTGGGAGTTGGGTGTCTAGTCGTGTCACATGCTCTATTCTTCCTTCCATGCTGTGAAATCTTCGAGGACAGGTGCAGGATTCCTTTTTTTCCTAACTCTCATATCATACACAGAGTTTACTGAAGAATATTCTGCCCAACCTCTTTGCAAGCATCTTTATTCCAAAAGATGAAGAGGGGGTGTATCTAATCTAATACTTTATATTGGAAAGCAACCAAGTCTCTGTGTATATACTTCCCCATATGATCGATAATAAATTTGCATTTTATTTATATTGTATAATTCAGTTTTTTTCAGAAATCTGATCTGGAAGCCAACTAGTGTTTGTTTACTCCAAAGTGTTTTTTGATGGAGTGCTAATTATGTTCCACCTGCAGTGCAATGCTGAAAGGGGACCACAGTCACCTTATTGCAGAAGGAACGTCCAGCTAATGAATCTCTGAGGATAGTTTTATGCTACATTCTAGGGGGCAAGTCAATGTGAAAGTACATTTTTGATCAAGGAAATGATACCATTTATATATCAGTGACAAGGTTAAGCATTGGTGAAACAGATGCATAACTGTGACATGAATTTCCTTCAGGAGAGAAAAAAAAACACAAGAAAATATATGTTGACTCACCACACTTTCTGAATCGAGAGTTTAGTGGTTCATAAGCAGGGACTGTATTTTAAAGTAAAACTAACTTGAATGGATTTTTGTTCTAGATAGGAGACCAACTTAATAAATGAGTCCTGATCCAAGAAGTATATCACATTTTGTAAAAGAGGACAATAAACGCAAGGACAGCCAATCTTTTCACTTGTGCCAACCTAATTGTGTCACATGAGTTTCTGTACTTATATTTTAGCTCAGCTCAAGGAAGCTTGATCTAGATATTTTTTTAATATAGTATAATATATTTGTTCAGTATAGCATAATAAAGATTGAAATATATTTTAACTCCACATTTCTTTCTATAAAGGCTTCTATGGACTGCCCTTGACAGCTCCATTTTTACCACCTAAGTCCTTACAGCTTATATACCAGGATTTAATATATGTATGTGTATATAAATGATTATGCTCTGGCATTGCTAGAGAAGCATGGGGCTCTCTGCATAACTTGGAATTTAGAATGTGCACAAAAGTGAAGGAAGCTGACAATAGCAACCCATCAATTATCCTACATCCACCTGAGCACACTTCTATGCCTGGTCCTGTGCTGGGCACTAAGGGGAAACCTGCCTTTTAGCTCATGAGGCTTCTGAGGAATGGCATCTTGATAATCAGAGCATTAAATCCAAACTCCTTTATCAGCAGCTAAAGTATTAGCCCATTTTATAATCAGGTTGCTCACCAAAACACAGGAACCTGAATTTGTTTAGATGGCGTTTTATATTGTAGAGATTACTTTTTATATCTGTCATCACATTAAAGTTCTTCATGTCTGGCCTGTGGTATGTGCTCAGCAAACATTTGTAGAATGCTGAAATGAATCATCCTTAGGGGTTAAAGGGAAGAACTGAGGCTCAGAGGTTGACTTGCCCAAGGTCATCTGGCTAATATGGGGCAAAGGCAGGAGTGAACAGTTCCTGTTCTGGATAGTTCAAATGGAAACTTTCTTGTCTCTCATTCTTTCTCTCTCTTGTGCTCGTGATCTGATTTTTTGAACCACTCCAGCACTCTATAATTTGGTGTACTTCTTAAATAAATAAACTCAAAAGCCCTTTTAAAAATAAAATAATTATCTGTTATTGAGGACTTAATTTTATGCACTACACTGCACTAAACGCTTTACATTTATTAACCTATTTATTTTTAGCTATAAATCTACATGGTAGGTGCTATCCTCATTTATAATATACTTTAGGTAAAGAAAAATCCTGAAATGTCTTTTATTATATAAAGCTTATGGGGTAGATTAAATATTTAGCCTTAAATATACCTAAATCATTTCAAATACATATATATTTTTAAAATTTAGACTCTTAGGTAATAATACCCTTGGGATACAAAAGTTATTTGAGATATTTGGGTGAGGAGGGCAATTCTGAAAGGAACTTTATTGATTCTTGCCAAGATTATGCCAGCAATCAATGATTTAGTGATGTATTTGTTCTACAGATGGGGAAAAAATTAAACATAAGGAAGGAAAGTGTTAACATTTGTTCAGCAATTAATAAGTGCCAGACACTTTCCTTGGTGTTTGAAATACTTTAGGGAGTCATAAGGACCCTGTGAAAACCTTTTTAAACAAATCTTTAAAGATGAGGCAACTGAGGGTCATAGAAATTAAGAAATCTGTCTAAATACCTTAACTTCACCCAGAAGAAGGTGCAAGTAAACTCATAATGCTGGCTGAATCTTACTTTTTAGGGGTTTATAGGAATAACTATGTTTTAGAGGAAAGCTGAGTCTTATTTCCAGACAGAATAAAACACTCTTTCTCCTGCAACTTGGGAAAGAGGTGGGGTGGGGTAAGGGTGGAGGTGGATGAGTCAAGATGGAAAATCAGGTCTATTTGGGACCAAATTTAGTCCTCTTTTAAAACACTGAGCTGCCTCCAAAGAAATTAACCTCATGACCTTGGTCTACATGAAATGAAGCCAGATAAATTAACCTGACATACACTCTTATATAAGAAATCCTTGAAAAGGAATAGCAGATGAAACTAGGGAATCACATTTCCTGTAAGAAAACTTCAAGTGGTAAAAATACTTACCAGCAAGGTACTTTGGTGTACCATATTATAGTACCATCAACATTATAACAGAAAAGAACAAAAATACTAAAAACTGATCTAGAATAACATAATTGACAAAGCATGCTAATATTTCTATTCCCAGCTCTGAAAAAATAAAGCCTTTTGATGTTCCCACCAACAAAAAGAACACCAAATGCTTCCTAATCATTTGTGATGTAATAGATTATTAAAAATATACATTTCTCTTAATTACAACATATATTCTAAGCAGAGGCTTGGAAATAAAATTTCTGATGGACAATGACAAATCAACCAAAGGCTAAAACTGTGTTTACTTCATTTGTAGTAAGAATTAGTTGAAGGGGGCAAGTACTTGGTTAACCCCGAGTGAAGATACCTAAAGAGAAGACCTTAATCATTCTTCTTGAGCAACGAAAGTCACATGCATACTTTATATTTGAAAGGAAATGAAAGAAAAAAAACAGAACTTTAAAATTCACCGAATTTCATTGGGATGAATGCTTCTGGAAGCCAAATGATAATTGAATACTTCTAGAAAAAGAGAAAGGTGACTGAAAAGCAAATTAGGAATATAGATGGAATGTTTAAAGATGAAGGCCAAACGCAAGCTCAGAATAGATTAATACTGGATCATGTAAAAATTTACTTATTTCTTTGAAACGGACACATGGCTATGCTGTGGCATTAGGGTTTCATTAAAACTCTAGAGCAAAAAAAAAAGATCAGGAATTTAGGAAAGCAAATGGTAGCATAAGATGTCAAGTTAGTTAGTAATCGATCCAGCTGCTTTTAATATGAAGTATTTTCTACCTTTTGGCTCAGATTCTCACTGTTGTTTTCCCTTTCCTCCCTTGTCATTCTCATTCTCCAGCGTCTAACTTGGACATTGTCCACTCAGGCTCTTCTGACTACATTGTCCCATGTTGCTTCCTCTAGCTCTGCTGTGGTACCTGTTGAATTTGCATTTCAGTTGGAGCTTAGATCTCTCCTTCTGAGTTCCGAAGGACAGGAACCAGACACCATTTGGCTTTTTCACTTCGTATATTCTCAGTGCCTACCCCAGTGGTCTAGCTCTCACTCATCTTCCAGCTTTCTGAATTCTAGGCCTATCAGCATTCTTTCTGTCCCCATCTGTGTCTCACATTCAGCCCCATCACAGAGCCTTTGTCCTGGGCTGCTCTTACTTCATCTCTTTGCCTAATTATTTCCTACTTGTCTTTCACGTTCCATCTCAGAGAGGCCTTGGATGACCTCCCCAGACAGGTCGGATATCCTTATATTCATAGTGTTGCGTACCCAGCATTTGGCGCAATTGCAATTTTAAATTTGTTCATTAAAGTCTGCCATCCCTATCAGACTATGAATTCCATGAGGGCAGATATTCTGTCTATATCTGCTTATCATTACATCCTTTGTTTATTTTGTAGGGCTTCACATACAGTAGATGTTCAATAAATATTTGTTAAATAAATGGATAATATGGAATGTTTAATATAAGTATATTCGAATCTATGTAACTACTAAAAGTAGAAGTTAACTATTAGTGGTTCATAGTTCAGGATTTCGACACTTAATTTTTCTTCATTGTAACAAAGATACACATTGAAATTTCACTTTTGTCATTTTTTTCCCAGGGTGTCTGACTCTAGTGAAAGTAAGATTAAGTGACCTTGGGCCACATTATTTCTTCCCTAAATTATTCTAGAAACTCTTCAGCAAATAGAATGATAATGGGGAAGAAGAAGTGAAACTGAGGGTAAGGGATAGAAACTCCCAATATAAAGGACTTAACTGTCGCCAAAATGAGGTTCAAAGAGAATATGATTAAAGAAGTATTAAGTAAATGGACATGTCTATATTCAATATCCAAATCGCAAGGACTTTTTTCTTTAATAAAATAGTCAAGTGCTTATAAATATTGGTTGTCTGACCCTAAAAGGCATAAAAAGGCTGAGAATTCTGGCTTGATGGATAAGGACAGCTGGAAATTTGAAATCTATAATTTTGATTTGTATCCAAATGCTACACCTCTAATCTTGTCCTTGTTTGTGGCAGAACTTTGTGCACAAAAGTAACAGTAGAAGAAACATCTAAGAGAGTTAAGACATTTGAGTTTAGGGTCCTGAGTCAACTTGAACTAGAAAACAAAGGTTGGTATTCATCAACATTTTCTTGTGGGTGAGAGGCTGACTGGAGATTTTAGAATTTCTGGCCCTCTGGGGAAGGGAACTGATGAATAGAGTTTTGGGAAGTAAAACTTATCGACTTCCTTTATACAAGGCCAAAATATTTTTGTCTAAGTTTTTCTTATAGTCAACAACATTGTGTTTTAATTTACCCATTTTAGGTCTATCTTTTTCCAGACTCTGTTAGCTCCTTGGATGATAAAAATGTTGTTTTGTATTTTCATATGTCCAGCACTGAACAAAGTACCTGACACTTAATAGATGCACCAGAAACATTCGTTGAATGAAGTCCTATGTCTCCCAAATTTGTCTTACCTTCCTCACTTAGTTTTAAGCATATTTCCTTAACGTCTTGTATTTGGTTTTATAAAGATAATTAAGGCATTACCAAAGAATTTAACCGTTTAGTAACAAGAGAAGGAAAAAATGTGGGTAGACAAAAACAGAGACACAGACAACAGCTTAGTGGCTACCAGAGGTATAGTGGGGAGGGAAGATGCAGAAAAGGGTTAAGGTGGTCAAATATATGGTGACAGAAGGAGATGTGACTTGAGTGGTGAATATACAACATACAGATGATGCATTATAGAACTGTACTCTTGAAACCTATATTATTTTATTAACCAATGTTATCCCAATAAATTTAATTTTTTTTTTATAAAAAGCAAAAAAAATGTGGTAGAAAAGAATGAAGGGAATAATCATTCTATGTTAGGTCATAACAATCAGGGATGCTTGGTAAAAATACAGATTCCTGGGCCCCAGAGATGGTGCTCAGGAGGAATATTTATTTTTGAGGACAGTTCTCTGGATTTTAGAAGATAGAGATGGGGATGAAGGGAACTATTCCTACCTGCATTGTTTTAACTTGTGTTTTTCACATTCATATGAGTGAAAACCACTGTACAACACCTCACCTGTGAAATCTCTCTGATTCCAAAGCAGAGCGAGGATGGGTGTGTGTGTGTGGGGGGGGGGAGGTGAGGTTTATGGGGTTGCAATTAAGTTTAATTAATCTAGTTTTTCTATTTTCTCATGTCATGCCCAAGATAAATAATAAATCTCTAGTGAATTCAGATACTTTTGATTTAAAAAAAAAAATCTTTTGGCGTTTTGGTTTTATAATGGATTTAAGGACTATTTGCTGTTTTCCCTCCCTATTCTTCTAAAAAATTAGTCATTAAATAATAGGTATTTTAGATAAGAATTAAGAATATAGATATTTATTCCTGAAGATAGTAAGATTTTCCCTTAAACTAGAAAGACTGAGTTTTATATTGGATGAAACAAAGGGTGAAATAAGATATGAAATATTAATATAGAATTCTCAAATTCAAATCGACTTATTATAAATTTGTTATTTTAGAAATGACAGGACATTGAATAACTAAAGGTATGTATGTTTGAGAACACAGTTATACAGAAAAATAGAAAATTCTAGAACTATGTACTTTGAGAATAAAGAGATTAAGAAGGGATTATTTCATATCTGCACAGTTCTTGGGAAATAGAGATGATGAACAATCCTAACTATTTCAGCAAATATCAACTGCCAGGAGACAGCACTACTTCATATCAAAAAACAGTAACAAAAAAATATATAGATTCATCACACTGGGAACAGATAACATAGAAAAAGTCAGCAAGGCCAGCAAAAGAAGAAAGTATTACAAGTATAATTTAAAAATAGTTTTGGCAAGAAGAGGTTGGGGAGAAAGCAGAGTAGGCTATAATAATATTTATAACTCAAAGATGAGCCAGACCTAAATGTACACCTTGAACTCTTTCCATCCTAAAATGTTCTATATTACCAAAAAAAGTGCTATGATTTATACTCAGCTCGAAGTCTAGACTGGTTTAGGTCTCCTGTGTTTAAATTGCTTCTTTCTTACAGGAAAACCAGTCATCTAGATCTTAAGTCAAATATGAAATTGATATATAAAATAAAATTTAATTGAGGAAGGCATATATTTTTTAAAACAACATTAAATATACTAGCATTTCTTTGACAAAGTCTAGCTAATTACATAGAGCACCATCTACACGTCCAAGATTAATATGCAACTGATGCATGAAAATGAAATTCAGTTGAGAGTAACTATTGTGTCATTCAAAAGAAAACAGAAAATTAGCATTTCCGTAACAAAGTCTAGCTAATCATATAAAAGTTCATATACTTGTGCATCAACAAGGAAATGCTGATGGATTTATTAATTGAGGTCAAATTTGATTCTAAATATTTTTACATAGTGGAGATTTGTTATATTAAGTAATCTTGAAATTAAATGGATCACTGAGGAAGCTTAGTAATATATTTTATGCCAAATTAATCACAACGAAATCTTTTAAATAGCCTAGATTTTTATAATTATAATATTCTGTGTCTATATGTAAAAATACTGGTACTTTTTATAAGTGGTACTGAATCTAGGAGGTGGGATATAAAACAATTATTTCTACCATGAAAATATAATAATAAATGTTAATAGGCAAAAAAAGTTCATAATAACAAAGAAAAACCAATTCACATGTGATACCCATTGGACATATTAGAATAAAGCATTCTGATGATCAAAGAATATCCTCTATTCTGTAATGTTATCTTTAATACCTGTGCGCTTCTGAGTTTTATGAATGACGCGCCTGACCTTATCTGCAAATTCAATTCATGGTATAGCCAAATTGTGCAGCATGTACTCAAAGAAAAGGGACAAGAACCATAAATTAGTTTTCCTGCTTGGAAATGGGAGAAATACTTCAAGGCAAGAGAGTGAAGGACTTATAAGCAGGAGAGATATTCAATATAATTGCCAACTTGTAAGGCTTGATATCACCTTTCAGGACAGCTCAGTAGGAGGGTGGGGGATCCCCTTTTACACTCTACCAGATGTTAACCCTTGAGATGCTAGATGATGGCAGGATCTGGGGGAGGTGTCTTGGGTGTGGCCCACATGGCCTGGGTCTAGGGAAGCTGTTATTTACCAACTAATTTCGAAAAAGTTTAATTATCTAAGAACTGTGACAGCTGTATCAGTCCAAAGGTTAGGCCTCTGAACTTTTCCCCAGAGGTCACAGACAGTGAACCTCAGGAAGGTTTCAAGCAAGAGACTGATTTGAGCTTTTTATTTCTGAACGAACCTTCTGACAGCAAAGCTGGATGATTGATTGCATGGTTTTGAGAAATGATACATGGGATACATTTCAAAACCTTAAAAAAGAATTCGAGTAGTGGCTAGGGGAGAAAAGTGAAGAAATGGATGTGATGACCATTTGGGTGATATCTGGAATTGGGGTAGGTGTGAGTTTGACTCCCAGGATTCTAGCTTGGGCCACATTGGAGGATAGTACCATTACCTGGGAAAGGAAGAAAGGTGAAGTAGTGTCCATTGTTTGTTTATCTGGTTGTTGGTTGATTGATTGGCTTTATTTAATAAATTTTCTGGAAAAAAAAGTCATGTTTATAAGCTGCAAGCATAAGTGTTAATACATTAATTTAAACACATAGCATTTCTGCTCTCTGTCTTAGATACCCCCAAATCACAAGGAAACGGAAGGAAATGAGGAGGTGAGAAGCATTTGATGAACAGCTACTATGCTCTTTTATCTAACTTGAGAATTTTATACTGTGTGAGGGGTAATAGTGTTGCCATTTTGCAGATGAGAAATCCTGACTTAGTGGTGTCACAATTTGAACCCAGTTCTGCCTATATCCAAGGTCATGGTTTTTTCACTGCATGAAAAAATGCCTCCAAAATGGGAAGAAGAAAAAAGAATGGAAGGAAAGGAAGGGGAAGAGAAGGAAAAATGTATCCAGAGTTACTAGAAAGAAGCAAATTCCAATGAAAGGGTCTGAACAGAGATGCTTATCTGTGAGATGTTCTTACCCTTATCTAGACAAGTTCACAATCCTTTGCAAAGGAAGCAGTGTATAACACCAAACCAATGCTCCCCAGACTTCTGCTTTAGAGTAGTGCATCTCATTGCAGGGTGCTGGGAGGCTTCACACTCTTTCCCATCTGTAGGGCAATCGAGGTTAGGCCATCAGAAACTTTCATTGAGGGGAGAGGTAGATAAAGGTGAAGGGGGTCAAATATATGGTGATGGAAGGAGATTTGACTTTGAGTGGTGAACACACAAAGCAATACAGATATGATATCTTATTGAATTATACACTTGAAACCTACATAGTTTTATTAACCAGTGTTACTTCAATAAATTTAATAAAAAAGAAACTTTCATAGAAACGTGATTGAGTAATGCTATGTTTGTTGAATCTAGCAATTTAAAAACAGGCTAATATTTTATATATATTTTTGTTTCCTTTTTCAAGTAATCGGTATTATATCTTATAAAAGAATTTATCTGTGATGCATTGGGAACAAAGGAGCAAAAACTGGCCCTTCACCACAGATAATTTGAGAAGCAGTGGTTTTTAGAACATCAAAAGGAAAAAGGTGAGAACCTGATAGGTGTTTTTGTGCTCTTGGTGTACAGACTTTTTCTTATAAATGTGATGGCTTAGTGAACTGTCTTCACATAGCCATCTATTGAATTTATATACAAATAAAATCAAATGATTTGCGTCATTTGAAGCTGCACAATAGATGAACCTGTTTTTTTGTAATTTAACAAAAAATCCAATTTCTATAACATATTATAAGAAGCATTATCAATTTGTTTTCTCCTCAAAAGACTATAGCTATTAAACTCCTTAATTACTTCATTTTCACTCTCAGTGTAACATTAGCAGTTTAGCACTTCAAGTATAAAAATGATTAATGAGCCTGAGAATTCATTCGCATACATATCACTTTGCAGCCTGACATAACCCTGGAGCCTGTTCTCTGTTCTAACCATAGACATACTTCCCTAGCAAATATCTTATTGCATATTAAATGCATAATCATTGCAAAGTATGCATAATTATAGTCATTTTCCTGTTTCTTCTACACCAATAGAAAAGGCAACAAATCAAATGTGTTCAAATGTAACTTTTTAAACAAAAGTATAAATCCATACAGAACACCTTGATTTTTGCATTGCAACTATCCCTCGAATTCAATTGTGATTTGAGCTGAACTGTCATCCATCTAAAAACTTATCTTTTAAAATTTTTGAACATGAAAGAAAACATTTTCAATTTCTATATTTATATCTATGTGAGTACTGTGAGTTGGGAAAATATGAGTAAAGACTGTATTGTGGATTCAGAGAATAAGATTTTATTTGAAGTGACTGTCAAAAATATCTGCAGGGGGCTATTTCTGTCTAGCCATCCTTGGCTTGCATTAGTGACATGTGGTTACATGTCTCTTTTAGCTCTACTGAATTTCCTTTTTGATCTCCCCCAAGGTGATTCCATATTGCTGATTTTGTCCAGTCAGTTGTTCCTGATGCTTAATCTTTTAAGTATTAACAATGATACTATTTGTTTTTGCCTTTCCTTGCATTTTCTGCCCTTTTCTGTGGAGTTCTTACAAGACCGTATACTGTCCCCGACTCAAACTCTCTTCTCCCCACATGCTTGTCATATGTAAGTTGTGTTCTGTTCTAATTCAATACCGAATCAGGACAATTAAATGAACTTATACTAAGAACTCAAAGAATTGCACTTTTCAGATTTGCTTGCTGCCTTGACACAAGGTTGTAGCTACCAGAAGGTGGGCCAGGTAACTCCCAGGGACCTCCTGTATACAGGGGAAGGAAGAGCAGAACTGCAGGTCACTTGTTAGACTCTAAATCAGGTCTTCAGATGGTTTCATTTATGCAGGTAAAGCTATAAGGCACAAATATGTACCTATTTCCATTTGCTTTTTAGACATATTTAATTTGAGGATAAAGTTTCTGTTGGAGTCACTCAATTAGACACAGTTAAACATTTATCAAAATAAGTTTTAAGAATAGGTACATTACCTCACTGCCCAAGTCAGTTCTCTAAATACAGTCTTGTGTCTGGGCATAACTGACTGACAATCAGACAACTGGGATTGCAAGGCAGTGGGGCAACCAAGATACCGAGATGCTGTTCCCAAGCAAGATTTTTTGGTTATGATAGCTATACTTTTTAACAAGACCCTTACTTGATAAATAGAATTGCCAGATAAAATACAGGACGCTCAGATTAAAAAACACAACAACAACAACAAAAAACCCAAAAAACAAAAAACCGAAAACAAACAAAAAACAAAAAAACAAGAAATAATTTTTTAGTTTAAGTATGCCCCAAATATTACCGAAAGCATGCTTAGATAAATAAATTTTTCTCCGGTTACCTAAAATACTAATTACACTGGGGGTCCTGTATTGTTATTTACTGAATCTGGCAACTCTATTCATAAATGATACTTTATAAGCAACAGAGATCATTTGAAAATGTGCACTTTCTGAGGTTGGTGACTAATAAGATTATTCCATATCCCCGAATGTCATAGAAGTGAGACGGAATATGAAAAAAGAGACTTAACGACTGATGGAAGCTGCAGAGCACGCATGCGCTCTCCATGCTGGCCCATGCTCACCTGCGCAGGCCCACGCGGGCTCACGCTCCCCTGCACTTTCCTACATTCGCCAGCGCTTTCCCACTCTCGCGAGTACTCACAGGATTAGAGCTTCGGCCAGGCCTATGGTTTTTCTCTGTAGGTCTGGCGTCTTGATGTGAGCCCGAGTTCCTGCTTCACTCTAGGCTTTGGTACCTCAGAAGTCGGAAGGCGGAGTTACACACTAAGAAATGCTTCCTCCATGATGAGTTAGGCTACCCAGTGAAAAAGTTCTGTAAAATTACATCCAAATAGCCTTATCTCTGCCTGTATGGATTTTAAATTTGCTAAGAAGAAACAGTAAACCCAGTTATTTGTGAATTAGGTTGATGGAAAGACTTTAAACAGTCTGCTAATTACAACAGATACGGGGATAAGCTGATGAAGAGCTTTTTTGCATCTTATGAGACTGTCAAAGAGGAAAGAAAATTCGACAAAGAAGAGTTGAATTGGATTTCTAAGAAGGTAATTCATGTATTTCTATCAAAGTACAAAAGAAAGTTTATTGGTGAGTAGTTTTTAAAATATGTTGTTTCACAAACCGAATTTACTGTTCTGTACTTAGGACTATATTAAGGTCAAAAAGAGAAGCAAATTATGAATGGATACACACATATAAAACCTTTCTAATTAGAATTTAAAAAGTTATTTCTTTTGGTCCTGTTGCTTTAAGTTTGTTTTAAAAAGGCACTCAGTTGAAAAATCAACTGTTCTGAATTAAAACTTTCTATCAAGCAGGTGATACTGATTTTTCTGCCACCTAGCTTTGTTTGCCATATAACTTTAACAAATTGCTAACTGATTTTGGTAAATGTGTTTGTGACTTTCACCAGTCAATATGCCTTTTTAAGAGAAAGTAGATTTAATTCTACCATATTTTGGGGGCTAAATTTTACCAATACTACTTATTTAACAGAGGTTTCCTAAGTGTGCTATCTATTAACAATTTGCATCTTGAATGACACAGTTTTATTATAGTATAAAGGTATTTATTACTTCTAGTGGCATGTTGATCCAACTTCACTTTTAAGCATAATTTTAAATTCACTTAAAAGCATTTCTATTGAAGAAAATGTACCTATTTTCAAGATGGTCATTTTTAAAAAAATTCGAAGCAGGTGAATGGAATCATTCTTGGGCTATGATACATACCGAATTACTTTTTAAAAAATACATTTGGGAAATATACTGTGCCTACTACCCAAGATAGTTATGGTGACTAATTAGCTTCTTACCTAGATTTACAATACGGTTGCCCTGTAAAATAATCTTTGGAAAATAGGTCACAAACTGGGTCTGCTTGAATTTTAAGCATAAATCTCATGTTTCATAGGTTTGTACTGTAACTCTAAAACAAAACTTGTCAAAGAAAAATAATTCAGCATGGACACCTGGGTATCTTTTTAAAACAAACTTAAAGCAACAAGACAACAAGAAATAACTTTTAAAATCCCAATTAGGTTTTATATGTGTGTATTCATTCATATTGCCTCACTTATGTCTTTTGCTTAAGTCCTCATCCACAGCTGTCTGCTTGACTTGGGCCTTGTGCCCTAATCTTAGTAACTGTTCTTTCCTCTTGTTACTGAGAACAAGTCTTTGTTCCCCCCATGCTAGTAACTCTATCCCTTTCTGGTTCTCCCATCCCTCTGGTTCTGAACATCTTTCTAGTGACTGCAGATCTGACCCATCCCCTCCCTGTGATTGATATTCTGACCTGAGCCTTAAGCAGTGGCAGGCTTACAATTTGTATGTAGATGGTGCTTGGGGAGCTGTTTAAATGTGGAGGGAAGAGCAATTTGCCTTGAAGCTGTGTTTGTATTGCAAGCACTCTGTTCTTAAATTGCAGATTTATTTGGAAAGGCTTGAGGGCAGTTACAGAAATTCTTAGAGGTGGGTTCTTTTTGCCATTCCTTGGTAGTAATACTGGATTCCACTGGGTATCCACGATAACTTTTTTGTTATTCAATTTTGTGTTTCCAGCTTTGTATATGAATTGCAATAGCTGTAGTCAATAAGTGTATCTTGGATGATTGACTTAACCTCTGAAATTCCTAGTCTTAGATTCCTCATAGTCATGACCATCCAACTCTTGCAGTACCCTATTTCACCTAGTTGAAGGCCTCTGTTGGCGAATTATTGGCTGTGGAAACTACTTATTACCTATTATAGTATCTCTAGTTACCAAGGCATTGAATATACTGAGGGCTAGGGACGTTATGGTGTATTCAAATTTGTTGTAAAACAGACCTAGAATTGAATTTCTTTTTTACACCAGTGTTCTGGTTACTTCTGTGCCTCTTTTGCATTTTTATAAAATGAGGATAATCATAATATTCATTCTCTCACACAGTGGTTAAGAGGATTAAGTGAGGAAACTTAAGTGCTTGACACATACTTGACAATCAAGAAACACTCATAAAAATTACCCTTGTCTATTATGTTGAACAAAGATGGACTTTGTCCAACACACTTATCTGTGTTGTAGATAAATATAGATATTCAGAATGTTGAGTCATTCTTTCAACAAACTGTTTCTTAAGTACTACTTTATTCCTGGCCTCTGGTAAAGCGATCTGGCTCAGAAATTTATTAGAAACAATAATAGGGAATATGACATGTTAAGAGTTAAGGATGGCTGGTAGAGGAAAGGAGATGGTTGCAGGTAGAGCAATACAACTAAAAATGTAGCCCAGAAGGTTTAAAGATTGGAGAAATAATAACAATGATTTAATTTCAGAGTGGGGCATTAAAAAATGAGCTTGAGGACATTGTTGAGGCTAGAAAAGCCACGATTTTGAGAGACTTGTACTAATATGGACCTGATGGATAAATGTAAAAGATTTCCCAGGACTATGTAGAGAATCTGTCCTTCATTTTCACTATACTTTTAATATGTCACCATTTAACACTTTGATGCTATCCAGTTGAATACTTACAGGCATGACTCCAATCTAGACCAAAAACTCCTTCAAAGTAGGGTGCTCGACCATCTCATTTGCCCAAAACTTGAGTGGTTTCCAGAAAGCAGGACTTTCATTGCTAAAATTGGGAATGTCTCAGGCAAACTGGGACAAATTGATCGCCCTACTCTTAAAAGCAAGAATTAGGTTGTGTCTTAATCTTTATGTATTCCAGAATCTTGTAGTTTCTGGTGCATTGAAGAGTCTGTAGGAGAGGAGAAATAATTTCCCCTAAAGGTTTATTTGGACTCAGTGAGGTTTCACACTATAGCAAAATTGTCTCTAGCACTCAATTATGAAGAAGCATCCTATGTAAAGAAATCAGGAGTTGGAATCAGAATAACTGAATCCATCTCTACCATAAATTGAGTAAGTCACTTAAACTTTCAAAGCTTTATTGCCCTCAATCAAAAGCAAATGTATAATAATAGCTTCCTTACAGTAAACAGCTCCATGTAACTTTTATAAAATAGATTCAATAACATTAATGGATGAGTTACATTCTAATGTAATCACCAGTAATGCAATGATAGTTATATGCTGGTTGAAATCAAATCATTATATCAAGGTGTGATACTGAGAACTAAACAACAGAAGTTAAATTTTTTCATGTGTACACTTAAAAGATAATAATCTATATATCTATATCTGTTGGGGTTCTCGGGTTCCCCAAGATAGAAGTCGAGAGGAAACCCATGAAAAATTTCCAGATGGATTTTATTAAGCTTATTATACTCAAGCACAAGGGTGAAAGCATAGAGGAAAGGAAAGTCCTTGAACTGGCTCCCCGGGGCTGGCTCTGCTTGGCTGCTTTTATAAGCTGGAGACAAAGCAGGCTTGTGGAAAGGGTGACCTTTTTGAAAGTGGCTGGCTTCCTTTACTGGTCACTTTGCCTGGTAATCATGTTCGCACTTGCGACATGGGGCAAGATGATGGCCTGCTCATTATCGCTGTTCCAGAAAGGTCGACAATAGCAGAGAAACCTTGATCACCTGTGAATAGCGGTTTCAACATCTATGGAAATAAACAGTTAGGAGGCAGATAAAATCAAGTACTGCTGTATTTTTGCATGGCGAGTGATGGCATGATGGCATTCCTTCCTCCCCAGGCCCAAGTCCCTATGCTGTCTCATATGGACAGCACACCTCTGGTCAAAATTCCTGGCGAAAGCACTGATTATAATATAATTCAATTCTCCTGAAGTTTAAGTCTTTGGCCTTCTTAAATGCTCACAGTGGGCTCAATTGCTCATGAATGACAACTACCTTTTTTTCTCCTTACATCCCTCAGAAGGGCTCTTTTAAAAACCGGAAATGCATTAACAAATAAGGACAAAGGGACATGCTCAGTTCAATTTATGCCTTGAAATTTTCATGGAAATTTCATCTCAGGGGCCCTACATATTTCCTAACTGCTAAATGGAGTATCCTAGTTATACTTTTGTATCTAAGCCAAACATAAATTATAAAATTCGTTCCAACACACTTTCTGGCCGAAAAGATATAAACATATTTAATAGTAAAAATACTATCGATTGCATTCAGTGCTACGTTTTGTCTTTTGCAATCTTTCTGTTGTTAACAGAGACTGAGTTTGGTAGTCCAGTACTCATGTGTTACTTAACAGCTCTATTAAAATTATTAATTTTCCTTAAATATCTGTAATGTCTATCAAAAAAGCAAAACTGGTGACAAGTCTGGATTTCCCATCCAGTTGAGCAGGAGGGCAATAGGAATCATTCAGAACCACTGTCTGGGCTAAATGTATTAAATAAGAGGGATATCTCCATGAACAAACCATAGAAGCTTAACACATCTGGTCAGCAAAGAAATTTATTTTGGTCAGAGAAATTAAAAACCTCTTTTTCCAATAAGCTTACTCTACCAAAGGTACTAGACCAGAATCTGGGGCTATCTTACAGATCCTTAACATGTCGGCCTTTTTCAAAAGCAGGTTGAAGGAGCATTGGAGCTGCTGATCCGTTTTTTCTGTTTAACCAATTTAATACAAAATATGATTGAAACCAGTAAGTCCGCACTGTTATTTATTTATTTTCCAGTGCTTTCCTAAACGAGTTTTATAGTATTCAGAGCATAGTGTTAAATTGATTCACCTTTCTCAGGATGAAAATTGTAAGCAATTTGATTAGTTTTTCTCTATTTTCATCTTCTGACATGTTCTATTATAACTAAGAAAAATTATGGCCCTTTTTTCTTACTGAAAATAATTTATATTCAGTAGTGTTTTTATTTCTGCACAGAACATAATCTCTAAAGGCTTAAATATCAGCATTTGTAGCTGTATAGGTATTAAGAACAGTTCCAAAGACAAATTACACTTTTGAATGTTCATGATACTAAGTTTATCCCTCAGACCTTATAACTGAACTTTGTAAACCAGACATATTCCCATGTGTTTTCTCTAGTGGAGCAAGGAAAGAATGTTAAAAAAATAAGGATTGGTTTTTATATGACTACTAAACATGAAAAACAAAGGGTATCTTGTTGCCATGAGAGTTCTAACTTTATTGATCGTTCGATTAAAAGCTGTTAAATGAATAAGTGAAAAGATAAAAGCCGAAGGGGACTGAAGATACCTTCCTCTTGAGGAAACATTTCACTCTAGCAAAGGTTTAATTACCACCTACTAGGAGCCATGATGTATACAGAATCTTGGTTACTCTTCCTCTTTCATGTCCTTCATAGTTCAGGTCACCACTGATGCTCACCCCTAGTTTTACCTGCCTTCTGTCCAGTTTTCATTCTGGAACAGGGCTCTGGCACCCTATCTAACTTCTTGACTCTGGGTCATGATCCACATATCTACCCTTCCCCCCCCCCCCCCCACGACATACACACTTTCTAATGGTAGTACAATAGTTACAGCTACCTGCCAGTCTCACCATTCCACTTGAAAGGAGTCCTTTAATTCCACTGTCCTGCTTGGACAGTCTCACTTTAGTCCTTTTGAAAATTATTCATGCTTGTGTGCTTTTTACCTGCTCATTTCCAAGGTACTCTCTTTAAAGGCCACTACTCTGTGTGTGGATAGCACATTCAGTTTTGTATATCTTAGTATAAAAGGGCTTCCTCTGATGACTATCTTATGGGGATAGAGGTAGCTGAGCAATACGTGAGCACTGGGACCCTGATAGGGGAAGAGGTGAGGTGGGATGTGATAAACTGAGTTTTTAATGCCAATTAGGGCATGATCCCTACTTGTTGACCATCGTCTTCCTTGCACTTAGGAGTGTCTTTGACCTTGTAGATCTGCAGTGTTGAATACGTGAATGAGTGAATATACCTGTTTCATAAATTGTCTAAGACTGACACTGACTGTAAGGAAGAATATTATTTATTTCACTGGCCTACTAACTTCAATTTTAAACTGTAAAAGCTCTGGGTATGGTCACAGTTTTTAAAATTTGTGACAAATCTGCATCTTTAGCTGGGTCTGTATAATCTAATAAGAAACTTCATTTTCAGAGACATAATAGAGAAGCACAGGTTTTCTTTCAGTCTATTGAAGGTGCATACTATTAGAATAACACTGAACCAAACCATTATCCTTTGAATTTCATTTTGAAATCACATAATATAGTTGTTTTTCTTTTAAAAAATAATTACTTAAAAATTGTATTTACTCCTAAAAGTAAGTAGATTTAATAAGCGTACTTAGCTTAACACTTGAGTCACATGGTATTTTTCTAGTCACATATTTTCTTCTTTTCTACTGGCTGTATTTGCTTCATTATTTTGGGTGTCAATAAGATTAAAAAAGAAACATTTAAATGTCTCCTTTTTTTGGTCAAGATACTTTTGTGTCATGAAAAAAAAATCTCTCTCTTTCTCCCTCCCCCCACACTTCCCACCTTCCACATTTACTCTAAGAAATGGTATAAATAGTCTGTTTCCTGTCAGGTGTAGAGGTAGACTCTGGGTATAGGGAGGAAAACAACTATCATGATTCTTTTGTTTATTATTGACTTTGTGCCAACAAAAGATTTTGAGGGAGGAATATTTTATATATCAATGGTTTTTATGATCTCAGTTTAAACAGGTACAGTGGCCATTTATCCTAGATTTGTTTTAACTGGCCTGATTTTCAAATAGTCTGAATTATCTACCTACATTTCAAGCTATGTGTCCTAATTTTGCCTTGGGAAAATAATGGTCCTGTTGGAGATATTTTTATTTTGGAAAAAATAATCACTTCAGAATTTTACTTGTCTTGTGTTAAAGTAAATTTATTTTTTAATAGCTTGAAAAGCATTCAAAACTCAAGCCTTTTTAAAATTGGAGGATATACAAGTATGTGGTATGCATGATTTATTAAAAATTTGACTTTTAGAGCAAAATTAACTCAATGAACTTGAAAATGTCCAGCTCTCTCTCTTTTTTACATTATGCATACACATTTTATACATTTAAATTCCTGCATCAGTGTGCCTGGTAAAGGGATTCAGAACAGGCCTCCCCAAGATGTGCTACTTTGCCATGTAGCTTATTTTGAGCTAAAGGCAATCAACACTCTGTGGGCTCATGGGAAATTTTTAACTCTCCCTTAAAGAATTCAAATTGGGGGCATTGCACATAATAAGAATATTACCAGAGGTAACTTTATGATTGATAGGGCAGGGCAAATTTCTAATTACTGAACATCTACTCTTCTTATCATCCTGAAAATGACCTTCCTTCCTTCTGAAGCCTCAGGCATCTTACCTCATCCTTAGCTAAAATGTCATATATACTTCACTTTACTTTTCTCTCTCTGAACCTCTTATGTATATGGGGTTCCCATATGTACATATGTGATGAAATTTGGTTATTTTCTCTTGTTAATCTGTCCCATGTTAATTTATTAGGCCAGCTGAAAGAACCTATAAGAGTAAAGCAAAATTTTCTTCTGGCAATATGGGTTTAAATAAGGTAAGAAACAAATATTTCCTCATTTAATGTTAATGCACAAAACATTTAAAAAAAAGTCTGGTTATATACAGGGAAAGTCATAAGTAATGATTGAAAGTGATGAGAAGATGGACATATTTTTTTGAACTAGATATAAATAGAATATGGTTGAAATTGCTTGACATCCAACCATAATATATGCCATCATTTGGTAAAGATAATTCTTGACCTACAATAGCAGTAGTGAGCAATTGTCTTCTTGGTGTTTCTTCTTCTTACACTTTCGGGCTTTAAATGTTTAAAATGGATCACCCCATTTCTCCTTTATGTAGCCTATACTGACTATTTATTGCAGTTAATCTTTCCAAATTTCATAATAATGTTCAAAAGTACATTTCAAGATATCTTCAAAGTATCTTTTTTAACTCTCACTGCTTCTCTAACATGTCATGTAATGGTTGCTTGAGCATGTCAGCCATTCTTTGTGTGTTTGCCAAGCCCCAGTGTGTTGGTGTTAACAAGCATTGCTGTTAGGCTGAGAGACAAGCTATATTATAAGACCTATTTGCTGCTTATATTGTCCCACTGTTTTAACCAAAGCCAATACATCTATTTGAGCATCTACGAGATGTCCAGCATTTTACTAAGTACCGTGGAGAATATGGAGTGGGATAAGGGAGTCAGTATCAGATAGGAGGGCAATAAATAGAAGATAAAAAAGGGGACCTGTTGTTGAGGACAACAGCCATATACAAAAATAATTAGAAAGTATATAAAAACAGATACATAGACAATAGGCTTTGATTATGTTGTTTAAACTCTTCATGATGCAGGATATGTATCTGGGCAGCTTCAAGTCCCAAGGCCTTGTGGAAGTTTAATTGGTAACTATATTCCATTCATCTGTTGCATGAGTGTAGCTAACTTTGTGTAACATGCTACTTTTTGAATCATTAATCATCATTTTTAAACACAGTACTTTTGTAGAAAAGATTGATTACAACTCACTTTCATGATTGTTAATGTAAAATTTTGACTGCTGAAATACCTTGATAATGTCCCTGCCATACTTAATATTTTCCCACTATGCTTAATTTTTTATGCACCACATTTTAATTTCATTGTTCCATCCTCTAAATTTAGTCACTAAAATGATTTGAAAGCATCCTTTAATTCTTAAAAAATATCTAAAAATCAGGATTTGACATTAGGAAGAATTCATATCTGCATTCATCTCTATATACATTCCTGGTCTTTTAGAGGATGTCAGCTTCATCACCAATTAAACACCCAGGGAAGGAGAGGGTTTAAAAGTTCACATGGATGTGCTGCACTATGCAAGATCTCTTTATTTTCTGTGTGCATATCAAGAACACTTACTTTATGATTTTGACTTTTCTTGAGGGCTAGTAAAGTTTTTAGAGGATTTTATTAGCATTCTCTAGGTCTGAGAGCTTGGATCTTGACCATGGTTTTTTTTTCTCTTACACATAGTGACAGACTGATATTCCTATACCAATTATATAACTTAGCTTTTCATCATTTTGATGTGCAGAGGTTAAGTGATTTTTCAGAAGGCACACAGCTAATAAATGGTATATTTATTTCTTACAAAGGAAAATTCTTCTCTACAAGAGTTATAAAATCTTATACATCAGAAATAGAGGGGAGTATATTTATAAGTCAACTAATTTTATACTGTATTTGATAATTAAAAAGATATGCTATACATTACATTTTATTCAAAATAGATATATTTTATTGACTTATTAAAAAGTAGTGCAAATGTCATCCTTAATACCAGAATTTAAACCTGTTTACATTGTGTAAGTTTATTCTTAGTCTTTTTTTCTGTGTGTTTGTATGTGATATAAAAGGGGTCATGTGATGTATAAAATTTCGAAACCGTCTTTTCTGCCTCCCTCTTTATGGTATGGTTATCTTTCAGTGTCATTAAATACAGATCTACATCCTGATTAGAATGGCTGCAAAGTAGTCTATCGAATTGATGTGTCTTCATTTACTTAACCAATCTCTTATTGATGAACATTTGGTTTTCACATTTTTTTTCTGGTATCAATACCACTAAGATGTCTATAATGTCTGTGAGAGTGTGTGGTGCTGCATACTTTCACAGATTCAAAGATTATCCTTTCATCTGATTACTTCCTCAGGATAAATTTCTAGAACTTGAATAGCAGTGCCATGTTTTTTTCTTTCTTTTGTTTACTGCTTTCTTATGTTTCTAAATTGGTATTCTGAAGTCTCAGTAGTTTGTAGAGAAAACAAAGATACAGAGAAGGGAAGTTTCATTTTTCTAATAATCTGCCATGCATCAGATACTGTAAATACAGCATTTCATTTGATCTTCATGTTAACCCTGAAAGATTAGTGGTGTTGACCTTAAACAAATAGCCAGATATTTCTCCAGCAAAATGGATTTATTTAGGAACAACAAAGAATTGCAATTTGGGACATGTGGTCTAATGGCAAACCACACATTAGTCCAGAGAATGAAGGAGAGGAACTCCCTTTTAAAAAAAATAAATAAAAGGGAATGTTCAGAGTGGTTATTGTTAACAAAGAGGAAAGGAAATTGGAGGAAATTGGAGGAAATTGGGAGTTTAAAGTATAGTGGCTTTTCATTGGCTGAGTTGTAATAGCCTCATTGGCTGAGTGGTTTCTGGGCAAGGAGAAGATCCTCCTTCCTGCTGGAATAGTAAAGTAGAAAAAAAAATCTTGTTGTTGGAGATAGAAAGTACTTGCTTTCTGTTTGGAGTAATTTAGGATGAGTGGTAGGATGTGAGAGCTCCCAAACAGGCCCTCCCAACCCAGTTTAAATGAGATTTCTGTCCATTAGTCTTCATAATGGAGAGTTTAAGTCACTTGCCAAAGGCTTCATTATAAGTGGCAGAGTCAAAAGGGAATTTGGTTCTGTCTAACCCCAGAATTTTGTTTAAAAATTAAAGTGAAATTCACATAGTATAAAATTAATAATTTAAAAATGTAAAATTTAGTAGCATTTAGAATATTTACAGTGTTATGCAGCCACAACTTTAGTTCCAAAACATTATTACCCACAAAGGAAAACCCGTATGCATTGTCATTCCCCACTTCCCTCCCTCCAGTCTCAGATAACCACTAATCTGCTTTCTGTCTCTATAGATTTACCTACTATAGATTTTATTTAAATCGAATCATATAATATGTGACTTTTTGTGTATGGATTCTTAGCATGTTTTTGAGGTTCATCTATATGTAGCATGTATCTGTGCATCATAACTTCTATGGCTGAATATTCCATTATGTGGACATTTCACATTTTGTTTATCCATTCATCTGTTGATAGACATTTAAGTTTCCACTTTTTGACTATTGTGAATCGTGATGTTATGTACATTCATGTACAAGTGTTCAAACACTCGTTTTCAATTCTTTTGGGTAAAATACCTTGCAGTGGAGTTGCTGGATCATCTTAACGACAGAACTTCTGCAGCCTTCTTTCACCAGGGTATGAGTACTTGTATGGTAATATAATGTTTTTTTTTTTTTTTTACTATTAATAAAAAACAACTTTGTTATTATTTTGAAATATTGAATAATCATCCAGTTTATTATTATTACAAAGTTTGATGTTTAAAAGAATCGAAGTCTTAACACTCTAGGCATCTTATTCCTGGAATTTGAGATTCCTGTTAACATCGTTACAATTTAGGGTTGAAGAAAGCACAAAGAACAAAGATACTTTTTAGTTGCTGGCTAGTGTTCTATATGTTTCAGTTGACCTCTGGTTCAAGGTCAGGTGTGGTGTTGGTGAATGGCTTTATCCAGAAAAACCGTAGCTCCTTATAAATTCCCTGCTTATAATTGGGGATGACAAATTATGAATTTTAAAAATCTTAGTGCTGAAGACAGTCTTTAAAGGAATCATCTTGATGAGGACATTTTTATGTACAATTGCCTAGGAATCTAACTACTCTCTAGGGACCTTGAGTTCATTCATATTGGATTCCTATGTGACTTCTGCCCGGGTGTTTTGAAACCTGGAAAATAAACTCAGGGAAAATTCGAGTAGGCAAGAGAAGTTCCCTACTTGTTGTCAGTGATGGAAAGCAGCTGACATGGCTTGTCAGGGTAAGTGGTCCTTATTATCATTATCCCTCAGCAGTTTCTACCAGACCAGCTAGCATAAAATACAACAGAAAGGAAATAGTTCTTTTAGTCTAAGGTGGGGAGGAAGCACAAAAGACAGGAAAAGAGAGAAGAGAAGTTAATGAGTTTAATTGTAGTATTTTTTTAATTAAGTCTATTGGGGTGACATTGGTTAATAAAATTATATAGGGTTTAAGTGGTATAATTCAATAGTACGTCATATGTATACTGTCTAGTGTGTTCACCACCTAGAGTTAAATTATGGCATTTTTGAGATGGAAGACACCTAAGAGATTACCTTAATGCCACTTCCCTATTTGAAATAGGAGGACTGGCTTAAAGTCACACAGCCTTGTGGTTACAGCCCAGTGGGCTAGAATCCAACTATTCAGTTTCCCATGGCATGTGTTTTAGTTTTCTAGGGCTGTCGTAACAAACAACACAAATTTATTATTTTACTATTCTAGAAGGCAGAAGTCTGACATAGGTCTCACTGTGCTAAAATCAAGGTGTTGGTAGGGCTGCATTAGGTTCTAAAGAAGAATGTTACCTTTTCCAGCTTCAAGAGGCTGCCCACATTCCTTAGTTTGTGGCCTGCCTTCCATTTTCAGAGCCAGCAATTACATTGCTGCCTTCTGTTTTCATCCTCATATCTCCTTCTCTGACTCTCTTGCTTGTTTTCTTTTTATTTATAAGGATCCTTTTGGGTTCACTCAGAGAATCCAGGATAATCTGAAGATCTTTAATCGTAGCTGCAGAGTTCTTGCCATGTAATGTAACACTTTGCTAGAGTCTGGGGATTTGGACATGGGAATCTTTGGGGCCCATCATTCTGTCTACCACAGTATGACAACTCCTTTACTTTAAGGAAAAAAATGCAGAAAGAAACAAAATATATACCCCTCTCCTGAGGACCTTGTAGATTATTAGCAAATACTTTTACTCATGGAAAAATGGTAACTTATATATACTTTTTATATTTACAAACTACTTTTGCATATAATAATATCTCATTGTCACCCTTTTCTTAGGGGCAACTAAGACTTGAAAATTAAGTGAATTTTCTAAGAAATTGTAGCTCTGGGATATCAGTCCTACATATTTAAGTTTAAATTCATGTTCACAACATTCTACCCACTATGTGATGAAAGTGATTTTCAACACTTTCTTAATTCCTTCAGACTTTGAAGAAATGGAAAGATAAGGTGTCATACATAGGTTGATTTATGGACATTCTTCATCATGTTAAACATACCCAATGTCTTTTAAAAGGCACAAAGTAGCACGACTTCTTGATTTATGTTGTAAGATACTGTAAAACTCCTGATGTCTTTTACTGTGGTACAACTGTACCTGTACTGTTCCGTCATAAACTAAATTGAATTCTAATGCTTTCTAGTCTATCCATAAACAGCAAGGAAACTAATTTCTTTTTCTGCATATCATGAGTTATTAGAAGCCAGTTCTTGGTATAAATGGTATGTAATGCCAGATACGTGGTTGATAACCAGTACATAAATTTGAGATTATTCTTGAGGATAGGATTCATATTTCATTTACTTCATGGTCCTCAGCTATAGGCTCCATAGCTAACAGTCCATAGAATTTTAGTAGGGTTTTAATAAATTTGTAATGATTTTAATTATTGAATACCGACTAAATCTTAAACTTTGAAAAGAATTGAAAGTTTTAAATTTGTGGTTTTAATTTACTTTCTGTATTAATCTCACATTGATAAACATTAATGATTATCTGTAGTATTTTAAAATGAGACATTTTATGTCCCCAAAGTCTTTTCCTTTGTCTCTAAAATGAGCAACAAAACAAAACTAAACAATAATCACAGATAATAGCAAAGCTTTTTACTTTGGGAAGCTGGGGAGTTGTTTGGAATAAAGTAAGTTATGATTTCAAATATTTAACTAGTTAACTTTTCACCAAACTGACAATATACTTTTGGAATAATTGGCTTTTATAATACTGTAACTGGTTAACAAAAATCGGTTTCTATGACTGGATCAACAGTCTTTCTCCCTTTAATTATAACATCAACTACTTCACTTCTGTGGTGAAACCCCACCTGCTTCTTAGCCCCAGTAGCCAATCTGGTGTGGCCCACTTTCTTAAGCCATCTTTATTTCTGAATATTTTATCTAACCACTCAATCCCATCAATAACCATGTTTCATTTAGCTATTTAGGCTGATATTTATTTAGCATTATTAAATCGTAACACATTTGTGGGTATACTACCAATAGTCTCTTCTCTGGGATTTTATAGGTAGATTAATAATTGCCTAATCATTTTCTAATTTATAAAATGAGGCTAAGTTTAAATTACTGAATGAACTTGTGAGCTTCCGTTGGGTCAAGTTTTTGATGTTCTAAATGAAGAGGGTGCTCAAAGAAAAAACTACCATATTTCATTGATTCTAAGCACACATGTAACATTTCTGAAATCAAGATTTAATCTGAAAATCTATGGAAAGTCATTTTTTAATTAGCAGTATTTTTTTTCTCTTACTGGTACACAGGAGATGGTGCTTTGTCTTCACTGGCAACTTATTTTTCATGAAATCTCATCATTTCCATAACTAAGCAGTAGCATTTTCCATTCTGATATGCATAATTCTTCTTTAGAAATGTTTACAAAATAGGATTTATAACTTTTCCTACTTAAAATTTTATGCATTGATGAACTTACATTTTTAAAGTATTATTGGTTATATACAAATAAAACTAAGATGCAAATGAACTTATCTATATGACATAGTTCAAGGAATGCATTTGACAAGTAAATAGATTCAATGGGATTGTGACACTAACAATAATGGGGATATTTCTCTTGTATAGTTTGCATTTTCTTTGGTGAACTTAAGTTATCCTCCACCAGTTGATTTTTTTTAGGCTGAATTGAGCAAATTAACTGATTCTACATGGTCCAAAAGTTCTGTGGGATCAGAAGCTAGGCATGTCTTGCCCACTGTTATTTCTATCTACATCACAACTCTGCTTTGGTCATACATCCCCAGTAAGACTATAATATTGAATTTAAGTAAACAAAAGACTTAATGTTTTATCACAGAATTGTATTGGAGATATTTAAAACATCAATTTTATTTTAATTAATGATCAACAATATAGGAAAACTGTTAGAATTGATTTTCATGAAATTGGTATAACTTTCCTCTTGACCCCCAAAGAGGCAGTACTTTACTTCCAACTCTTTCCAATTTTCTCTAGTGAGATTTCGAAGTGAGGTTGAACTGGAAATATTGGTGCACTTGGGATTACCACACAAAAAGTACAATGTGAACACTTGGGAAAGAAAACGCACAATGCACGTGGACATTAGGTTAGTGGCAGAACCTTCCCCCTTGTCCCAGATCACACCCACAATTAATGCTGTTTACTATAGGAGAGAATGATCATAATTATTTTCAGCTTTTAATAGAGACCTCAGTAGCCTTAGAGAAATTAGACATATTACTTCATTTGTTGTTTTTAAAATATAATTATATCACCTCAATTATTTAATGAAAATGGAGTTATCCGTGCTATTTATTTATTTATTTATTTATTTATTTATTAATTAAATGCCTACAGCACCTGGTCTGCCTAGGTGGTCTCTTATCCAAGTACTAACCAGGCCTGACCCTGCTTAACTTCCTAGATCAGACAAGATCAGGCACATTCAGGGTGGCCATTTTAAATATTAAGGAATTATCCATTTATTATCCAAAAGTATTAAGGAATACTTTTGACTCTGAGGATTTTCTCTGCATCTTTACCCCCTCCCTTTTACATTCTATATTATCTGAATGGCCTAGCAAGGTGCAGTAAAGGATATTATGGACAAAGCTGGATAATTAAAGAATGACGTAATACTGATTTTTATTTAAATTGTGCATTTATATTTAGAGTTTGGGAAAGTCTGAGAATTTTAAAACAGCTAATGATAGGCCAGAATCCCATATTCTCAAATAACAAAATGATTTTCTTTGAAAGAATCTTTAAAATTTTATAAGGCAACAATTTTATATGTGGGCTTTTAAGGTAATTATTAATACTCCTTAGGCTTCACAGTCATGTATTTCAAAGTATCTTTATCTTGAGATACTAAGGTCAGATATTCCCTTTATTGAATTCAACTTTCGATACCTCTGCATTCCAGCATAATTATTCCTCTAGTATCTATAAATCCCATACACTTTTTCCTTTTTCTTCTCAGGATCATTTTGTATATCCTCCAAGAACATCCTCATTCAATGTATATTTATAGAAATGATAACAACAGTATTAAAGTTTATTAGGTAAGGAGATCGATCTGCCGAATTACAAATTTAGGTTATGTCAAAAGTAAATTTAAACTTTGGATTTGTGCTTTGTGTTCTCTTTATTTGAAAAGTTTGAGATTCTATTATACTTTTTTCTTCATATTTTGTAGAATAACATCAGCTTTAGCATGGAGGAAAAAAATAATATTTTCTTTGGCCAGCAAACAACTACTTCAATAAAATATAGTAACAACTACCCATTACAGGAACTACACTTTACACAATATTTATTGTATAGTACATCACATATTTATCAAAGTTGACATTACAGCTTGAAAGGTGCTTTTTTATTTTATTCTTGTCATGATTCTTTGAATTAGATTCCATTATTTACTTTGGGAAAATAGGAAAATAGGGCCTAGAGGGGGCTCTACGGCTTGTCCAAAACAATTGTTTTTATACGTTACGAGTACTTTAAATCCACATTTTCTGATTTTAAAAGTGCTTCCATTTTCCTTACATTAAGCTGCTTATTTGGTTCATGCTTGGAATTGTGACTATCAACTATATATAATCTCTACAAAAAGAATAATAGTGAATAGAATCCATGTAACAATGACATTGTATAGCCATTTCGACAGCACTTCAAATTTTGGAATTTCAGAGGAAGTGTCTCCATTAGCTGTCTTTAGAAATATAACATATGTAAATTTTCAACAGTTCTACCTTTGTTAAGAAAGAGTTATTGACAAAACTGGAATGTGAACTACATTCTAGGCATGAACTATTTTTAAATTAAATTATCATTTGTATTATTTGGGATGGGGAAGAAAATAGGACCTTTAAGTTTTTATATGTTCTATGTACAAACTTGAGACCAATCATGTCACCTTTAAGTTCACTCAGCAAATGGTAAATTTGAAAGCATTTAATGGAAGGGTAAGAATAAATATTAATAGAATGAGGAAGGATTTCCTACCTCCATTAATTTATCTCACTGTAAGAATTGTTTAAAACAATTTTTACTATTGTTATTTTACCTACTCAGAAGGTCCTTTGAAATAAATAGGTAATAGGTAATATATTTCAGAAAATAAGACTTTTCACTTGTAGAGGTTCTTTTGCCAATGCTGTATAATCAAGCTCTACTTTAGGACCTCAACAACAATCTTTATCAGATTCTAAAAGGAATTTCTACCTTCTAGATATAGGTAAAATATTCCTAAAATATGCCACAATTTTCACAAAGCTGAATGAAAGTCTATGCCTATTTGCTTGACAGTCTGGAGATTGAATATTTGTGTTTGTAATTAAAAGTATCCACAATTTTGTGTGCAACACTTTGGTGACACAGCAGCTTGGTAAGTGTCCTGGTTTGGTCACCTGCTACCTATATGGATTTAAACTGGTACACTTTATTTGCCTGTAAAAGTATGATTGTACACCTATCACTTCATTTTAATGAAAGGATTTGAACTAAGATATTTAATCCATGCAGCACTGACTTGGCACATTTGAGGCATTTCATGAAAAGTTATCATCATCATCATCACCATCACCATCATCATCATCAATTTAAGTATTCCTTTGCTGCCTTTAAATTAACATGAGTATATAGAGGCATAACAGGACTTGAAAGCTTTACGTGCAGACTACATGGTTCATTCGGATAGTGTAGGGCTGTAAAAAGATTATTTGAATAAGAAATCTGAAGTTTTAAGGATTAACCATTTCATTAGTAACTAAGAGACTGCTAATTAGCTCATTGGCAGTTATACTTTTTTGACTAGAAGGATGTCACCAGAAAATAGTGAAAAGATGTGCAAAGGATATTTTAGGCACTGCGTTAGACACTGGGAATATATAGGTGAAAAGACTAAAAAAATGCTTTTATGTAGTAACAATTATTTTTGCAACATGGGACCAGTATAGTCTTTTTGGTATTAAACTACGTGTTCCATCTATAAACGCGTTTCTGCCTCATAAAAACAAATGTGATCGTGATGCAAGCATATGGAAGTCTAATAATGTTACAATCTGCAAATATCTCTAGCAGTTAAATTTAGCTGTAAACTTGCAGGTGTATACATTTCACTTTATTTAAAAAAACAGTGAAATACAGAACAGGATTTTTAGAGAATAACAAATATAAAATGCTTTAGATTTTGCATTAAAGATGATTGTTATTCCACCTCAGCAACTAGAATTCCAACTAACTGTACTTTATATGATATTAGTACTATTAGAATGAGGTGTGCTGGCCATGAGTCTGGAAAAACCTGTTTTCAAGATGCTTGTTTTGGAGCAGCTACTCATTGTACTCAGTCTCTCCATCCAACTTTCCAATGGAGTTGTTTATATTCTCTCCATTTCCTCCAACTCCCACTCAATCCTTTGGCCATTCTATTTTGGCTTTTGTCATCTTCAGTCGATGAAAGACTTCTTGCTGAGATCATCAAGAACATCTCGTTGGTAAATCCTGTGGAAATTTTCATTCCTCTTTGCAACTTGATCACTTAGCAGTAATGGACACTTGACCATTCTCTTCTTGAAGCACTCTCTTCTGAGTGCTTCTGAGGCAGAAAATTTTCCTGGGTTTTTTTCTTTCTCTCTCTCCAGTCTCTGCTTCTGTTGAAGATATGTTCTTCTAGAACACAGTCTATTTTCTTTCTAGGCATTCTCATTCACTTTACATGCCTGGTTTTAATTACCACTTGTATGAATTGGGATGGACTAGGTTATAATCCTAAAAGACAACCACAAATCTCAATGGATTAAAACAATAAATGTTATTTCTTATTCATGTTACATATCCTAGTGGGTCAGCTGGGAGCTCTATATCATTTTGTCCTATGAGACCTAGGTTAATGGATCAGCTTGTATCTGAAATGTTTCTGGTCTCTGTGTCACAGAGAAAGAAAGTTCTAGATTTTTCACATCAACTATTCCATGATCCCATGTGGAAGTAACACATGTCACTTTCACCTAGAACTCTGTGGACAAAACTAATATGACTCCACTAAAATGCAATTCTATCATGGAGCCAGAATGCAGAGATTGGAAACATATGGTGATTATCACCATTAGCTTTTCCGGCTTTTGTCTATTTGGCCTGATGGCAAAAATAAATTTAGTTCCCAAGGGAGAAGTCATAAATCCTATCCAAAATGCAAAATCTCTAGATAATGTATGATAGTTACTACCCGAGGACCAGACACTGATCCTTAGAACTGAGAGATCTATGGTACCTTCAGCTAACTGGAAAAAAGAGAAGTCTGAGATGGAGAAGCAAGGACATATGGCAAATCTAGAATTATATCTAGAAAAGTTATAGATTTCTAAGGTGTATTATCTGCATTTTAAACTGCTGTTGACAACTAGTTTACCTAGTATGTTACCGTTGCATGATTTAGATTATAATCCTCCCAGCTTTCAATATCTGTTTCATCAGTGACTGCTAACTAACCCTTTAAAGTTAAGAGGGACATCACCCCACTTATCAGTTCTAATTTTTGTATCTCCTAGGACAAGCTAGGTTATTTCTGTGAGTAGCAAACACTTTCCAAATCTCTCAAATTTTAGTGGCTTAAAAGATTTATTTCTCACTCAGGTTATCTGCTACACTTCCTTTTTGGGTCAACTGGGGCCTCTGCTCCATATTGTCCTCACTCTCGAATCTTGGTTGATGGGACATTCATCATCTGGAATGTTATCTGATTGTTCTGACAGAAGAAAGAGAACATTAGAGAGTCTCCCATTGGAAATTAAATGTTCTATCCAAAAGCGCCCTGTTGCTAACTCTCACAACTCATTGATCAGAACTAATGAATGACCACGTTGTGCCAGTCTCTTGGTTTGTACCCTGAGTCCATTTTCCTCCCTTCTTGACCTTGCTCTGGTTTGCAAAAGACTGCATTTCCCAGGTTTTCTTGCTTTCTGGCTTCCAGGTAGTTGCAGCCATTGGGGTATAGTGATGGGAGAATGGAAGGCAGGAGGAGTGGAGAAACTACATTTTTTCATCCTGTCCCTCTCTCAGTTTTGGAGGGCATTGCCAGCAGCAATGGCTTCTGTCTAATTTCAGCTCCCAAAAGACAGGCATAATGTAATTCCAGCTTCCACGGGTGGCTTCTGGGGTCTGGTAAAACTACTTTCTCTTTGACTCTCCTCTTCTCAGAATGTAACAGACTCTTCCTCTTTGCTCTCCATCCTCTATTTAGCCTCTTTGCTCCTTCAACACCTGCATGAACAGTCCCCTGCGTTAAATTCCCTGTGTTGACATGTTACAGTGTCTATTTTTGATGAGCCCCTACCTGATAAATCCAGGTTAGGATACTCAACCCTACCACATGCCCAGGGAACAAAGCTGGAAATATTTGGTGAACAGCTCTCATGCCTGCCATGTTCCCTATTTACATATGACTTGCAATCTTCCTCTTGCTAGCCAGAACTCTCCTCTGAGCTCCAGACTGTATAGCCAAACAACCACCTAACTGATACCTCCTTTTGAATGTTTCAGAGGCACAGGAAACTCAACATGTCAAAGTCATAACACACGATCAGCTTTCAGCAAACCTCATCCTTTCCGTTCCCTCCTTTAATGAGTAATAGCCTCATGTGTTTCATTAGTCAGGCAAGAATTCTGAGTTATTCTTGAAACCTTACTTTCCTTCAGTCTGTGTAACCATACTGTTAACATAACTATAACCATAACCATAATGGTACCCACAACCGTAATCATTGCTTTGATATCCTAAATATCTTTTAATTCTATTTTCCGCTCTAAGTTTCCACTGCTCTCACTCTAATGCAGGCTCTTACCCTCAACTGATGATTGCAGGAGCATCATAACCTTGCTCCGAATGCCATATTCTCACAATTAAAGTCAATCATCTTCAAAGACCTTCAAATATTCAGTGACCTTCAATGGCTTCCAGTTGCTCTTAGCAGAAATATAGTACCTCTTGACAATCTTAGGAGACCTAGGACTGTGTCTCCTGCTTTATCTCCCCCTATACTACATTTCACTCTCTACAGTCCAGCCTCCCCAGCCGGTTTAAGTCTTTTACACTTGGCAGTCCTTCTCAACTCGGGCTTTTGAATGTGCAGTTATCATTGTCTGGAACACTTTCCGTCCCCTTCATGTTAACGTCTATTTAGTGAAGTTTTTTCCTTTGTTGTTATACCCTTAGGCAAAACCTTCCTTGACTACCCTGCTTGTGTCACATACCCGGTTACATACTTTCAGTAGTGCCACGTACCTCTGCTAGGCAGCATTAACAAAGTGGTGGTTTATATTTCATTGTGTGATTATTTGATGAATAAAAGTCTCCCACACTGTTCTATAAATTCGTGGGGTGAGAGACAGTGAATGATTTTGCTAACCATTTTATCTCTAGCTCCTATCTGAGGCCAGGACATAATTAGCACTCAGTAAATATTTGATAAGTTAATGAATGAAAGCACTTCACTTCTCACCTCTTCCCTCCCTTCCTTTTTTCCCTCGTTTCCTTCCTCCCTCCCTCCTTCTCTTTCAGCCTTTTTCATCATGTCTCTGCTATGGGGGATTATAGGTCAAATGCTCCTTTAACAGTTAATTCCTAGGCTATAATTAACAATGCCTCATCACAATTCCTTTTTGTTGGTGTTGGAATTATTCAGATAGGATATTAATGGCTGTTAACATAAAATTTCCTGGGGCTGAGTGACTGTAGAAAAAGGCTGACAACTCCAGTATTACATTAGAAAGTGGGGAGTAGAGAGGTAGATAAGGGTGAAGGGGGTCAAATATATGGTGATGGAAGGAAATTTAACTTTGGGTGGTGAACACACACTGCCATTGGTGTATAGTGATATACATATGACATTATTGAATTGTGCACTTGAAACTTATATAATTTTATTAACCAATGTCACCCCAATAAATTTAAAAACCAAAAAGTTTATTAAGGGTACTTACATATGAGGCTCATCTTGGGTGGCAGCAAGACAAAAGGACATCCTCCATGCTGCATGGCAGGCAGGCACTAGGGGTTTATATAGGGCAGGACAGGATAGATAGGGGTGCTGAGGTGTGACCCATCCCAGATAGTGGGAAAACACTTTATATACTTGCTCAAGGAAGGGCAAGGGTCTCTTTCAGGAACCAGCATGCCTGGGGCACAGGCGAGGAGTCGGACAGTCTGAGGGGGTTTAAGGCAGAGGTCCCCAACCTTTTTGGCACCAGGGACCAGTGCTCCTATGAGAATCTAATACCTGATGATCAGAGATGGAGCTGAGGCAGTGATGTTAGTGCTGGGGAGCAGCTGCAAATACAGATGAAGCTTCGCTCACCTGCCTGCCACTCACCTCCTGTTGTGTGGCCTTGTTCCTAACATACCATGGACCGGTACCGGTCCATGGTCCAGGGGTTGAGGACCCCTGGTTTAAGGAAACCCATCCCTGTTCTGGCTTGGATCTAGCTGCATCTACCATGAGGATCTGGCAGAGGCCAAGCAGCAGTTGTATCATGGAACAGTCTCTTTTCCACAGCAGTGATGGGCAGTCATAGCAGAGAGTGGGTGCAGGTTTTGAAATCAGAATAGATTTTGAGTCCAGCTTTGCTACTTGCTTGCTGTGTGGCTCTCATCTACTTCAATAATCTCTCTGAACTCAGTATTCTTGGTAACATAAGATAATTATACCTAGCTTGTAGGCATTTCATTGTAGTAATTATATATGTAATGAAAAAACCTGGTATATAGAAGCTACTAAAAAAATTATAGTCATTTTGGCTTTTGTTCGAAAATAATTTAAGTGATGGTAGTTTTTATTAATGACTATTAAGCAGCCTGTAGGATGGGAAAATCTTTTCTGAGCGTACATAGTTCATATGTAACATGTAAATCAGACAGTGAAACACAAAACATGGATAATAAATGCAGTATACATTTTAGAGGGTTAAAAGTTCATTTAGTAAATTGTGAGAACAGTGTATCTGCGTGTGTATATACACACATTTGTGTGTCTGCATGTATTTCTACTTATATTTTTTCATGTGAAAATTTTATAATTGCATACATTGCTGTTAATTTTTATATCTTCGTATTGCTTCAAAACTTTGTGATTCAAAAATAAATTGAAGGTTTTTCCCGTCTGGAAAGATAATTCTACTAGAATGCCTTGATCTCTTACTCTATAGAGGAGAAGTAGAGGAAAGAAAAAGTGTGTACCTCATTAATGGTGCCCCTAACAATGCCTGTCTTTGTGAGGGTGAGAATTGATGTCATTTTTGGCAGTGACACAGCTGACACTGTTCTGTGACATTGCAACATATTCAGTACATGCCTAATAGGAAACCCCTTTCCAAGTGGTAAACAACCCTTCACAAGGCAGCACTGCCAAAGCAATGTTTTGCCATCCAACAGGAAATCAACAGGACAGTCCTTTCATTTTACTTAAAAAAAATGTATATGCCTTTAATGATGTGTTATTCCTTGAGCCATCTGCCAATGTGCCGTCCATTCAAATTGCCAGGGTTAAATTGTTGATTTTAAAAAATCGTTATGATTATCTCATTATGCTTTTGTCATAAAATTACTCTATTTCATGTAGCAATTAATTGCAAGGAATGTCGTCTCAAGGCCCAAACGGAACCTAACATTTTAATGAAGCTCTGCTTTAGAATGGCACTGATACACATTTTGCCCATTTGCAGGTATTTCAAGTATCAATTTGGATGAATCTTTTTAATTTTCTTCTACAGAATTGAGTTCAAGTGAATTTGATAGGATTATTAGGGTGTCTTGTGTCTGGAATAACAATGATAACTTACAGAAGGAACCAGCAGGGCCGGTGTTATTGACGAAGGGTTGCTTCAGACCCTTCATTTGTCAGCAGGAAGCCCTGCTCTGTGACCTGACTATTGAGTCCTTTTCTGTATATAGCACCCGCCTATTTTACTTCGAAGACACTAAATGCATCTTTGCAATCGATATTCAATTATGCAAGGCAAGGAATTCTGGTTAAGTAACTGTCTACCTGCCGAGGAAATGTATTTCCGACAAGAATTCATCAGGGCTTCTGGGTTAGTTCATCTTTCTCATCTCTGGTTGAATACCTGCTCAGTTACACTTGTTGAAGATGTGCTATTACCTTCCTGCAGAGAGTCTCCTGTGGTGGCATGTTTCTTACTTTTCCTCTGGAAATACCTTTCTCAGCTCCATCCCTTGCAGTCTTTGCCTCCTGTTACCCAGGAAACTAGAGACCATTTTTCCTGGCTACACTTTGCTTTCCTGCCTTCTCATAGAGGACACCATCAAACTTCTGCTTTGTTTCTGTCCTGTAGTTTATGCTTATATTGGACTTCGTCCTTTCTCCCTAAGCGTTGGGGAGTTTGGATCATGTCCCTTTTCAATGGGGGCTGACTAGTTATTTTAATTTCATAAATTAAGGATCACTCTTGTTTTCTTCCACTGAAAATCGACTTAACATATTACTCATTCTGGCCCAATCTATCAGGCAAGCTTGAAGTTATTGTTTCCTAAGACACCTTCTAATTTAAAAAAATTGAAGATTTCACAAGTTGACATATAGGCAGTGGGAACTGGGGAGCTTTTAGCATACTAACTGGGCTCTAAAGAATTCACTACAGTTAATGACAATTGTGCTTGTTATCTAAGACAAATGGAAGGTGCTGCTGTACCTTTCTTAGGACAATTAAAAAAACATTAACATAAAATAGGTAAGCAATAAATAAAGGAGTTGTTACTCATATTATGACCATTTTTAATTCATCTAATTTAATTTCTGTACTTCTCAACTAATTCAGATTAAGACTGTCTTGCTGACTAGGAACTTGTCTAAACGATTCCAGTTTTCTATCAAGAGCAAGTTCTCTGTTATGTTGGAACTCCCCATCCTGATTTTCCTATTCTGCTCTACTGGGTTCTCTGAGTATCCAACTTCCTGGATTCTGCTTTTGATCTGCCTGGTTTTTAACCACTGTTTCACCTTGACATTTTGTGTTTGCTTGTCTACTCATTTCTTTAATGGTTTTTTTAACTTGACCTCCAATTGTGTGTCTCTTGACTTCTTGCATGGTTCTAACTTGGATTCAGTTCTGACCCAGTCTTCAGTTCTTCCACTAAGAGGAGTGTCAAGTATTTGAGGTATTCCCTATAGATCCTAGCAGTGTAACTACTCAAAACACAAAAGCCATTGTCATTTGGCAAAAAGGACTCTGTTATTATTTTAACTTTTCATCTTATTATTAATAGTATTAGAAAACACTTTATTAAACTTCTGTCACATGCTATACTCTGTGTTTGGAGTTCTATATGTTATGCCTCATATAAATCTCCCAACATTTTACAGAGGAAGCACAGAGAGGCTATATTACTTCCCCAAGATCACACAGTTATTAAGTGGGGGGCAAGAATTTGGATCCTGGCAGTTTGATCACCTAGCCCATATTTTTATCCTTGACACTGCCCCACACTACATTACACCACATGCATCTATTCTTATTCTTAAATATGTCAAACTCTACATTCTTAGACTTGCAGAGTGTTAACCATGCCCTGGAAGTTAGGATCTCAAAATTTTTAGAATTTTCTAGGTTTTTGTTTTCTGTTTTTATTGTTCATTTTTGGTCTTGGAGTATAAAAATAGGATAATAGGAAAGTTTGAACTAAACCTTATGTAACAATCATCTTCAGAAGACTGATTCCTAATGACACATAAAAATAATAATATATATTCATTCATTCTACAAGTTCAGCAACTATTTGCTATGTATTTGTGCCAGCAATGATGGAAGGCTCTGGGGATTCAATAATGAACTAAAAAGAGTCTTGTTTCATAGAGCTTACATATATAAATTGTACATTGGCCTAACTATGAAGTAACATATAATTTGTGGGAAATTATTGATCCTCAAATTAAACTCTGTTAAAAACAAACTAGCGACATACATAGAGAGCACTTAATGTGTAATGCATTCTGTGGCCCTCAATAAATGGTAGCTTTACAAAATAAAGTATAGATAATTTGATTACATATTCTAGAGTTTAGCCATCAATTAAATAGTTTAAAACAGAGGCTGGGACACAAAATGATAGTATAATATTTTGTTTAATTTCTTTACGGATATATAATTTTATGTAAATACATAACTTGAATCATAACATTCCTTTTCCTTTTCCTTATTTTCTGCTGGACTTCTCCCTCTCCATTTCTTCTCCCTTAATGCAAATCAGCCACCTCCCCCCCAAGGAAATCACACTATATTAATAATCAAGTGTGTATATTTCCATTTTTTCCCTCCATGTTCTTATATTTCTATTAAGGAAACACATATCCACAAATAGAGAGTTTTATCACTTTTTAGAAAACTTGCATTATACAATATTGGCTTTCCTGTATCTTGTTTTCCTCACTCAATAACTCTTGGGGATCTAAGTCAATAGATATAGCCCTAATTTTTTTTTTTTTGGTCTTGCCAATAAGTGCATGGTATTCTGTGGTGAAGTGGCACAGTTTATTTTGTCTTTGCTCTGTTTTTTTGTAGGCACATTGCTTCCAGGCTTTGGCTCTACAAATGTCACTGCAGTAAACATCCTTGAATATATGTCCTTAAATAATTCTATATCAGCAGAATAGATTCCAAAGAGTGAGAATGATTAGTTAAAGGATCTGAGTCTTTAAAAATTTTGAATAGATGTTGACAGATTGTTTTGAAAGAAAAAGGTATACTATTTTCTGTTTCTACCAGTAAGTATATATGAATATTTCCTTATATTTCCACAAGTAACAGGTGTGAGGGACTTGTTTAAATTTATACTAGTGAGATAGATATAGTGCAATTAGTCGTTATTACTTTGAAATTGCCTGATTTGTGCATTTGAACTTCTTTTTATAAGTCTATTGGCCTTTTCGATTTTCTCTTCTGTAAATTATCTAATTCAGATCTCTTGTCCATTTTTTTTCCTTTTGGGTTGCCAAGTTGAAAGTGCATTTGTGTCTTCTGCCTTTGAAAAGATTTTTCAAATCTGACATTTGCTTTGAAATTGTGTATCATATCTTTTCCTATAAAATAACATAAAAAATTTTTGTATGGTAAATTCTTTTTCTGGATCTACAGTCTTGTTTAAGAAGATCTTTCTTCTCCCTTAGATTTTATATCTTGCCTTCTAGACTTTTTATAAGATATGTAATCTTTTAATATTTTTTAAAATTTAAGTCTTTGCTAGATTAGGATTTTTAAAAATGTGATTTAAAATGGAGATACTTTTTAGTTTCTTCCAGATGGAAGGACAGTTGTGGTAGGTAGATTTAAAACATAATTCTTCATTTTCCCACAGAATTAAACTAAAGGTGTTTGTTAAAAATGATCTCTCCATTATAGATACAAAATATCTCCATATAAATATTTGGTCAGGTTGTCATACATTCAGCAAATAAAGTGCTTCCTGTTCTCCTGAAGTTCTGAAAGGAATGTGTATGTGGTGGAGGGAGAGGGGGCACAATTTTGACATGGTCACTGCTGTTTAGAGATGTAGTCTTCAATTGTGGTGATGGCATTGGGATCAGAAATCACAAAAGCCTCAAGTCTGCTGATGGGTCTGTCATAATAGTATGATGGAGTTCAGTTTCCTCTGATATCACAAATGGAAGTTGAACCCAATGATCTCCAAAGCCCTGACTAGTCATCAAAGATGACAACAGGTTGTCTGATCTCTTGCACTACCCAGCTATTTCAAGTTATCTTCTGCCAAAAACAAATAACTCATAACTTATAAAGAGAGAAAGAGAAAATGAATATGAATAATTGGGTAGACAGAATTTAGCCAATCTGGAATAAATGTGAAGGAGAGTTGATCAACCTCCATGTGGTCATAATATCCTCATCACTATCTCACTAATTGAAGAATCTGAGTTATATTTTTCTTGTTGTGATTGGCATCCCTGCTTTAACTTTCTTACTGACATCTCTGATTTATGGCAATGGGGAAGAGATTTGAAAACTCATTTTAATTAAAAGGATGAATCACTTCATAGCTGAAAACAGATACCAAATTACTTAAGAAAGTGGACACCATGCCATTTTGCAGGTAAACAAGTAAACATTAACCTCTCCTTAGCAATTGCCTTGACTTCACAAAAAGTTTTTATAGTTTAATCACAATATATACATCATATGTGGGTAGAGTTTTTAACTGCCATTCTTGATTTAATAATAATTTACTATATTATTTGGGATCAAATCACTTTAGTAAAAATCAATTTTAATAAAATGAATAGGCATGATCAGAATGATTCATTTTAATGCTTCTTTTTGTGTTATGCAAAAATCTGAAAAAATTTTACTATCTAAAAAACAATTTAAAAGACATTCTGCCTATTTGAATGTCACAAATTAAGTGTACAGGCCTTTACAGGTATATATGTCTGGCATAGACATATATTTGAAATGGAGTTAACCAGTGAGATAAAAGACTCCATCATGCAAAAAACTTTGTCATGCAAAATTATTAAAATACCATACAGAAATAAGTTCAAGTTTATATAAATGACTGCGGGAGTTTCATATTTTCAAATTAAGAAAACAGAAACTAAAGCAGCCAAGTATATAAAGGGCTTCCCTGTCATGCAAAACCACAGACTACCACACGGAAATAAATTCAGGCACATAAATTACACTTCATGGGACTCTCAGAATACAAAATCTGTTGTCAGTCTCTTTCATTGAGTGTACCAGTTTTAAAGCATTGACCAAATTCTTTCTCACTCCCATTTTTATTGTCTGGTGTCTCTTTAGTATAACCCACTTAGTCATTCTCCCATTTTGTTCATTTAATGTTCATAATTTCATAGGTAGTCCATGTTAGGTCATATAATCCTCTGAGCTGGAGAATGGGTTTCTATTTGGATTCCATTAGAAATTACCTGTCTCACAGCTGCCTGAAACCTAACTTGGTAGTATTCCCTGTATTCTGTTTAACCTTTCAAAAAAGCATGTCTTTTGTTTCTCTAATTGTATAAGATACACCTTTTACATATTCAGCTGAGTGCTGAACACAAAGTAAGGTGTTCAGTGGGTGTGTCAGCTGCCATTTTAAATTTGAGTATTAGGTTTTCTAAGCTTCACCAAAATAAGAGGTTGTTTCTAAGTTGTTACCACAGTAAGAGCATATCTACCAAGTAGTGAAAACATCTTTTGAAATGGATAAACTAATACATATGGATGTGGGTGATATTTCTTAAAAGCATAACTGGATTAACTCAGGCAGACATTTCAGCCAAACAGTTCCTTTGAACTGCATCCTCTCTCTTATAGCAAAGGAGGACTCTGGCCAACGAAGTTAATTAGTGCCAGATTAGGATGGCCTCAGCAGGTGGTTGGTTCAGACTCTTTCTCCCCTCCATTTGTTGAAGTCTCATGGATAGATGAGGGCTTGAACAGTCTTGTCTTACTGACAGCTGTCAGCTGCTAATGTACCATATGCAATGATGGGAAAAGTTGCCATCAACTGTCGATGAACCATATGTAAGTGGTGAACAGAGTGACAGACAGATGAATATGTAGAAGGCAACAAAAGGCCTTCATTGCTGGACCAGGAGTCAGAACCTTACAATTATTTTAAGAAAGGGTAGTTAAAAATAGATTGCTAAAACTATGTCACAGTCATCATACCTTTACTCTAGTCACCTTTTGTCACTCTATTTAAGAGTCTGAAACAGATGTGCCACGAGAAAATTTGCTTTCTTAGATGTTAAGAAACCTGACATGGAAGGCTATATTCCCCACAGATACCTGGTTTTTCACTTTTATTAATGAAAAGGCAATTAATTGCTAAACCCAACTATGTTGAAAAAAATAAAAGTATTATTTAAGATAAGGACAGGCTTCTTAATTTGGTTGCATGGGTAGAAGAAATTAGATATGAAATGAAGAGTATGGGAAGACTTAAATTTTTTTTTAACTGTTTGACTCTATGGAATACCTTTTACTACCTAATAAGAATATCATGTTCTAAAAGTTGAGATAGGGAAAAAATAGCTACTTAATTTATAGAGAGGTGATCTAAAGCTTATATCTAACCTTCATACTCTTAAATATTGATAATTATCAATACAGTTGCCACATACTTCACATATATTACTCCCTTCATCCTCTCATTATTCTAATGAAGTACGTACCACCCTCTTCCATTATAGACAAGGAAACTGAAGCCTAAAGAAACTAAGAAACTTACTCAAGGTTACAAAGCTGGGGGTTTCAACTCCAGTTTGGTTCCTAAACTATGCACTAAACCCAGTATGAATAGTTTAAAAGGTTGGACTAGCTATTCATGTGACATTCATGGAACATGGTATATGCTTGCTAAATTATTGTTTGATACAAGAATGATTGAAATATGCATGTGTGAAACCTCTGTGTAAGGAAGCATCACTGTATACCACAGGAGGCAGTCCTTTTCTGGACATGGTAGTGATGAGATATTAATTTTAATATTTGTAAGATGCAGTCAATTATAAGAATGCTGTCTGGCTGCTTTGGAACATCTGTGAAGCAAAATATTTCAAATGTCTTGACCTCATAAGAAAATTACTATATAAATGAATTTTATTTTGTCTGATTCTTATTTTGGAAATTAAACATCTGCAAAATTAAAGAGACAACCCCTTGGATTTACGCAGGAGTTAGAAGTTATGACACTTGGTCATTCTGCTTATAGCCTATGTGTGGAGAGGCTCAGCACCTAGCTACTTCCATTACATCCTTCCTGTGGCTCCGTCTCTTTTGGGATCAGAACTATGTGTTAAAGGCTTATGATCGTATTGGGTTACTTTTCTACAGAAAAGATGTACAGCAGAAAATGTGGTAGGGGGATTTAAACAGGATTGAAAAGAAGATAATTAAAGGAAATAATCTAATGTTTTAATGAAAAAATGAAAGTACAATTCACAACATGTGAATTAGATGTAAAATACCTTTATAAAACAGAACATATTTATTTTTAAACAATCATTCTATACTTCTCCTGCCAGTGTTAGAGGAGCTTAATGAGGCCCGTTATCTGACAGTGAAATGGTGCTTGCAGAGTTAAGTCTTGGATTGAGAATTTGGAGATTGTGGCGCTGCATTTGCTCTTAACATAGTAAGTTGCTTTGCAATACTTGGCATGTCATGTAAAATGTTAAGCTTTAGATATTCTTTCTTTGTAATGGTGGTTTGGACTCCACAATCTCTCCATTTTTTTTCGTTTTGTTGTGTTTTTAATGCTCTAAAATCCTATGAATCAGGAATGGTGGGAACTTTAAATATTTACTTAACTCCTTTTAATTAAAGAATGTATTCTAGATTATACATAACAAAGTAGAATATAATTATAAAAATTAAACAATTGAAAACTATTTAAAATATTTATTCAAAAGGTAATTTGCAAAATTATGGCACAGTTTCACAAACTGGAAATACTCTAATTGGTATCTTACACTTTGAGAACACTTTCAATATAGCTGACAGGTTTTCAAAAGGAAGAAACTACGATATATCAAGAAACCACTGGCCTTTTCAAGTGATCATTGTCATGGTAGTTGCATTAACAAAAACTTATTTCAAATAGGGTAATCTCATTGTGTAGTTTTTAGAACATTGTTACCTTACTAAGTTACTGTTCATGAAAAATAGAATGCTTTTAACTTGATGTTGAAATGTGTTATATTTCAGCAGAGTTATAAACAAGTATTTTTCCCACTTGTATTATTGATGAAAGTACAGTGGTCATAGATATGTGCTATTCACCTACTTGATGGCATTCCACACAATTATTTCACATTAGACATATATTTCTTTAAATGATTTACTTTTGTATTGTGGTTTTCTTACCTGAAATAAAGACTATAGTTTCAAACATTCAAAATGGGACTGAGACTTAAACAATATTCTACCTAATTACTGAGACTCAAGGCTACTATGTGATCTGAATTATTTTAACAACTTTTTTTAGTTCTTATCATCCTAAGACTGCCTAGGATTACAGATTGTAATTGATCAGTCTAGAGTCTCCTCTTTGTGCCCGGCTCACTACTCCTGTATCAGACAAACTGAACTTTGGATACTCATACAAATCTAGGTTCAGTTGGTTAAATTGTCAAGGAATTAGGAAGCTGGAGCACTTATGAAAACCTGCCAGGGAGTCATACTTTGTACCTGTGTGCCCTTAAGCAAGTTACCAGGTTTTAAAAACAGTTTTTCTCAGTAGGCTTATAGTACTTACCTCGTAAAGTCGATGTGAATATTTCAGGAGACAATCTATGTGAAAATTGTTAGCCCACCACCTGGTGTATAGTAAGTGTTCAATAAATTTTAGCCATGATGATGATGATGTTGTTGATGATGGTGGTGGTGGTAAAGATGATAGTTTCAGAGAAAATCTTATCTCTGCAATCTTTGGGGGGTAATCATTAACTTCTCTTGAAAAAGCATAGGTTTTTCAAGATTATTGTTCAAATACAGATTAAATTAGGAGATTTATAGTGGAGGCTTATATAGGGGACATGAAGTTCTTTTCTTAATCCCTCTTCCCAAGAATATATGATTTTTAAGAGATCAGAGCAGCTATCACCCTAAAGTAGGTCATAACCGTGGCTTATCAATTACTATGCTTTTGTCATCACTGTTTTCTGTTATTAGCAAACCGTAGCTTCCTCAGTAATTAGAGCAAATATCAAAATCCCCTTATATGTCTGCTCTAAAGTAAACCACCAATTTTACAAATCTTTTCATAAGAAAAGGTGGGGAACTTCTGAACTATTGTCTGTGTCTACTACTATCGATAAATGTCAGGACCGCTAGTTTTTCTCTAAGTTTTTTTTCCCCTGTGAACTCCCTCCCTTCCATCTTCCCTACTTAGCTTGCCTACTTTTCTGTCTATTCAAGCTTCCACATGCTTCAGGGACTCTTAGTAGTGAGTAGTGGAGCTTATGGAGATTTAATAGCAGAAATGGGGGAATTAGAGTCTATAACCAGATATCCCAAAAAGGTTATTGTAACCAACTCTTTCTTTCCATGAAATGATAGGGAGTACTCAAGTGAAAAGTATCATAGTGTCAAATATTCTACACATAAATTCTTGCATATTGCTTAACCCTTACTGACGCTCTAAGCCTTTTTCAATCTACTAAATTATAGAAAGTAGTATTACCTATACATTTCTTTTCCTTCAGGGGATTATATGTCTAATTATATCTTCCCCTTTGCCATTAATGAAACCTTCAGCAATCATAATTCCCTTTTTTTCTCTTTCTATTCCAAATCTCAGGATAGTATGACTTCCACTTTCGTTTATATCATTCACACACACACACAGCTTCTTAATATGTCATGGGACTCTTCTCAGAAGCTAAGCAGGGTCAGGCTTGGTTAGTACTTGGATGGGAGACCACTTAAGACTGGGTGCTGTAGGTGAAAAAAAAAATCTCTCTCTCTCTCTCTCTCTCTCTCTCTCATGATACTCTTGGAGATGCAGATTCAGCAGCAAATCCAACAAAATGGTCACTTCTCTTATGGAACTTGCATTTAAGGAGGTGATTCATGCAAAGATAAAACTAGTGATAAGGGCTAAAATTAAATGTTACAAGGAGATTATCATTAAATATGGCAGTGTAATGGAGAGCAGTTAAATAGGCAAGGGTTCTCTGGGGAGGTCAAATTTGAACCTAGACCTGAATAAGAGCCAGACAAAGGAAGATATAGTGGCAATAAGGTTACATTTTGTCTTAAATATAATGAGAATTCATTGGAAGATTGTAAGTAGTATGTGTGGCATGATTTGATTTGTCCTTTAAAAGGTCACTTTGATTTCTTTTTGAAAATGTTTAGTAGTGATCCAGAGTGGGTACAGTTAGATGTAATGGAAGGTTATTACAATTCTTTTGGATTGGTCTAAGATGACATTGTAATGAGAGAGAAATCGACAAGTCCAGGATATATTTTGGTGACAGAGCCAATGGGACTAGCCGATAGTTCTATTTATAATCCAATATAATTACCTAATTATATTTGATAAATCTAATCACAGTGCCACTGACAAATTTGGTTCAGGGATAGGGAACTTAAGTATTGTTAAAAACTTAACAATATGCTTAAATGTGTTGAAAACTTAGGTCATTATCCAAAGAACCATGGCAAACCAAAAGAGACTTTTAAGCAAAGGGAAGACTTATCAGATTTACCTTTTAAAAAGATCACTCCGGGTGTCTTATGGAGAGCAGATTGGAATGGGACAGGAAGGGCAGCCCACAAGGAATCATTTGCAGTGGAGCAAGTGAAAGACAGTGGTAGCTTAGGCTAGTGCAGGATTTTTCAACCTTGGCAATATTGACATATTCGGCTAAATAATTCTTTGTTGTGTGGGATTATCTTGGGTGTTGTAGGACATTAAACAGCATCCCTGAGTTATGTACACCAGATGCGAGTGTCTCTTGAGTAAGAACTCTTAGGCTAGGGTGATGTCAGTGGACATCTAAAGGATACACATTAATGGAATTATACCTCAAAGTCTGCTAAAAACAGGGAGAGGGAGAGAGGATTGGCTTTGCTTAGCAACAAAAGTAATTATTAATTGCAAACAGATTGAAAAATTGAACATCAAGAAAATGAAAAGTTCACTTTCTTTTATGGTTCAGCATGTTTCACACCAAGCTTTTCTTGACCCTCCAAAATACCTCTACCTCCCCTCCATCTCTTCCTCCTATGGATCAACTGGGCAGTCAGTTTTTTCTACTTATTCACTTTCACAATCTTTAATTTTGTCTCTACAGCTAATCAAAAAACAAATGACACTATTTCGTTGTCCCCCTACTATTGCTTTTATATAGAGCCACTGCTACCACCCTGGTTGTGGCTTTTGTCCTCTTAATTTTGTTTCCCCCACCAGTCCTCAATTTCCAGCAAGATGATTATTTTCTTCCTTTCTGATAGTTCACCCAAACAATTCAGACCAAATCAGCCTCTTCATCTGGACTCTTACAGCATGTGTTGCATTTTTGACTTCTCTGGTAATTAAGACAGTTTCCTGTAGGGTTATCTTTTCTAGCATGTGTATTCTTTCTTCCCGCTTAAATTATAAACAATATGATCTCAAGGCCTATGTAATATTTGTATGTCTTAGAGTCAGTGCAAATAGTATACATCATATAGTTGCTTAATAAGCTTGCATATCATCCACATGATTGTTATATAGGTTAATAGTCAAGAAACAACTTGACTTTTACCATTTTTAAGGGTACGTCTTCCAACTTCAAAGGGAACATATCACTGACTGGTCTTTTTTCAACTATTATGATTTCAGAGGGCAAACACCTGAAAATCTACTTTGGTGGCAGTGCAGCCAAGGAGAAATGGTGACATTGCTGTGAATGAGCTCGACCTGAATGATGTTAACTACAGTATATTGCTTCATATTTAATCTAAAATCAAGGAGAAGTCTTTTTATAAAACTACTAATCTGAGCTGATGACTAAAAGAGAAATATTTAAAGGTCTTTCCTCCTCTCCATTGATTCAGTATAAATAGGAATGACATGCACACAAGTGAGAGGAGAATGTGGTGCCATGAATAGAGATTTATGTAGCACATTTTTCATTGACTTTAATGAGATGTGTGTGGCTAAATGTGTTAGTGCAGTTGGCAGAGTGTCTTTTTTCAAAGCATCAAGATTTAGCCTAAAGTCTCAGTGAATATTTGAAATGGAGCAGGAAAATACAAGTAGCGTTGTTCAGAAAGCCTGTTGACCCAGGAAGCACATACAAGGTCTTATGAGTTTCAGCAGGAATGGCATCATATCCTGAGACACTAACGAACCAAGGCAAGTTGCTGTGGAGTTTGTAGGCATTGACAAATGACCACAAGGGTAATTATACTGCGAGAGAATGGGAAAGGTGTGGGCAGTGAAGAATTTTCCAGTGTGTTGCTTTTATGCTGGATAAAACCTCAGAATTCTCAGGTTTCCACATTTAGTCACAGGACATATCTTTCCATAGAAAAAGGCTTTGATTATTTAGGGACTTGATCAGGTGTGAAAAGGTGTCAGTTTTCCCTACCTAACAAAAGTCCTTAAGGCATTGCCTTTTACATGTCATTACGGCAAGACTCAAAAATAAAGATAATGTAAGTCAGTCACTCGATCACCAGGTATGTATTAATTGCCTTCTATGTATGATGAACAGTGTTAGGTGTTGTCAGACATTTAATTAAAAGGCATAATCTTCATCCTTGAGGAGTTTGCAATTATCTGAGCAGTTTAAAAAAATCTGTGAATGAAATCGATAATATGTAAGCATCAAGTGTGTTGTAATGAACACATTTAGGATGCACATAAAGGAAATAGCCCCAGATGCTTCACATGTGATAATTCAGTTAATCATTATTACAAATTCAGTGGAAAGTACTCTTGATTACTATTACTAATGAGGAAGATGGGAGCATAAAGAAATTAACTTATAAATACAAGGTCACTGAGTTTGACTGTAGAGGAGAAATTTGAACCCAGGTAATCTGACTCCAGAGTCTGTGTGCCTAAAACATTAATTTGTATTGATACAGAAGAGGATTCCCAGTTTTCTCAGAAGGGGAAGGAATTTTCCTAGTCTAGAAGGAGGGATGAGATGTAGTTGAATGAGAAGGGAATGGGATGGGTTCTTGGGAGTGTGTGTATCTGGGGGTGGGATTACGGGGAGATGGTGAAAAGTGATCATGCTTCAAGCAGCAGCTTGAAGGTGGTAATTAAAATGGCATATTAGGTATATATATGGGTAGAAGAATGAGTAGCTATTCTAATTTTGGCGATTTTGAGTAGGAGATTAGTTGATGGTATTTAAGAACAAAGATTGGTACAAGTTTTTAGGCAAGCAATCTTTCAGCACCTTAAAATTTAAAATGTACATAGCTTTTGAGCCAGCCTTTTCACATCTAAGAATGCATTATACAGAATTGCTTATACTGTATTGTTCGTAAAAGTAAAAAAACGACAATGACCTTTAAAAGGAAAATTGTTAAATTGTGGTTTATCACACCACGAAGTATTTAAAAACATTGAGGCTCATCTATTTTTATCGATGCTTTGGAGATGGTTTTGATTTAATGTGCAGTGAAAAGATGATGTATCGAATTTATGTATAGTATGATTTAATTTAAAAATTAGGTATAATCAAGTCAAGAAAAAAAGAAAAACTTATGGAACCTTCACTATGGACTGGACATCAGGTACATGGGATACAGTAATGAACCAAACAGAGATCCCTGCCTTCACAAAGCTTACATTCTGGAGGGGAGACAGACAACAAGAAATAAGCAACATAAATAAGTAAATAATACAATATATTAGGAGGCAATGAGTTTAAAGAAAAAAAAGGAAAGAAGATCAGGGATTGGATGTACTCACAAGGTGGGTAGAGACAATCTTAAATGGGACAGTCAGGGTAAGCCTCATCAAGAAGGTGAGAAATAAGCAAAGACCTGAAAAACTGAAACATCAAAAGGAAAGTGTACTCTGGGTAGAAGGAACGGCAGCAGTTCAAACACAGGTCTATAAGTGGGAACATGCTTGGTGTTCAGAGAACAACAAGAAAGTTGCCAAAGCTGGTGAGGGGAAGGTGAAGGGAAGAATAGATGAAAGGAGGTTGGAGAGTTAACTTGTCTAGATTATCTAGAGCAAGAACGTTAATACAATGTAAGCCACATATGTAATTTAAAATTTTCACTAGCTACTTTGAAGAAAAAAGTGAAAAAAAAGTGAAACTAATGGTAATGTATATTTAAGGCAACATATCTAAAATGTTATTATTTTAACATGTAATCAATATAAAGCATTAATGTGATATTTTCTATTTTATTGTGAGAAGACTTTGCAATATGATGCATATTTCACACCTACAGTATATCGGGTGTCATAGAAATAGGGTATTGCAGATAATTGTTAGGATTTGGATTCTACATGGAATGAAATAGTTATTACAGATGTTTGAGCAAAAGAGTAACTCGATCTAATATTTTAAATGGGTCACTCACTCTGGTTGGTGTGTTGAAAAACACCCAAGTTGGGGAAAGACAGGGGAAACATGGATAGAAGCATGGAGACCTATTATAAGAGACTATTGTGCTAGTCCAGGAAATAGATAATGGTAGCTCAGACTTGGGTGTTAGCGCTAGAAATTGGGGGAAGTGACATTAGATTCCAGATGTCTTTCGAAGGTAGAACCAGCATGATTTTCTGACAGATTGAATGTAGAGTGCAAAGAAAAGGGAAGTGTCAAGGATAATATCAAGGTGTTTAGTGTGAGTAAGTGGAAAAATGGGGTTTGAACTGAAAGGGTAATTCTGTAGGCGAGGCAGGTTTGGGTGGGAAAACTTAAAGTCTGAGGTTTCTGTTAGACTTTCAAGTGGAGGCTTGACTTGGCAGTTGGATATACGAATCTGAATTTGGGAGAGAAGGCTAGACTGAAAATATAAATTTAAGAGCTGTCAGCATAAATCACAATATTTAAAGCTATGGGACTGGATAAGCTACTCAAGGGAGTGAGAGTAGGTGGAGAAGAGGTCTGAGGGATGAGCCTATCCTCCAATAGTATGAGGCCCAAGACTAGTATGGATGAATTTATACCAGATTGATAATCATCTTTATTACTAAGAAGAAGGGCTTCAAGGGCCTGTCAAAGAAGGGGAACTTTCCATATCTAAATGTGTATTGTTTTTATAACAAATATGTAGTAGTTTTATGATTTAAAATATGCTGGCAGTCCAGAGAGAACTCCCTGTTTTAGCTGGGATATATGTAAAGAAGCTGAGGAGTCATCACTCTCATCCTTACAAGAAAAACTTGACAAACTGAACATCAATGACTTTCTTGGACCCATCAGAGAACTGAGATTTCAGGGCAAACTTCTATCCCAAAACCTGGAGAAGGAGATGCCTCTAGGGAGAAACAGACTGAGGCATTTACTTACCAGGGACAGAAGCCTCCAGAGGCCATACGTGCCTGTAAGGAACATTAAACTAGTAATTTTAATGAATTGTTGGAGGCTGAGTGTGGACTAGCATGAGTGTGTGCTGCAACTTGGGGTTGCATTCATGGTTGAGTGAAGCTTCACACTTTTTCATGCTTTTCCTCTATAATCTGACTAGGCAATCATTGGGAAGATTGGAGATAATTCAGAGAAGCCACCCACCCCCTTTCTCTCTGCTCTGGTGATTGTAGAAGTTGGTAAAGGATATTTTCTCTGGATATAGGATTCTGTGTTGGCAGTTTTTTTTTAACTTCACCCAAGCCCCTGAGTGACTATGAAGAGCACAGCATCTTGCCAACCTGTGATGGACATGCAGTGTGAGTAAGAAATTAGCTTTGTTTGATTTAGCAAAAATAGAGAAACACAAAGTTAGCAGTGCAATCATGGTGACTCTTGAAAGCCAGCCTGATGAAATTTGTTATTTTATGTTACACAGAGGTTGGGGAACTATTGGGTGTTTTTGAGAAAAGTAATTTGATTTATCCAATGAAAACACACTCTTTGTCTGTTATTCCAGAAGCAATGTGCAGCAAAGATGCTCTGCTCTCTGAACTCATTCTCACCCTTGGCTCCAATATATGTCTAAAGTTAATAGGAACAGTAATAAGAACCCAAATTAAATGATAATCACCAGAATCCCATTCATAGTATTAGATAATAGAATTAGCTGTATGCATTCTTGAGACTATTTTTTTAAAAAACATGTTTATAAGTTTTAGAATTTTAATAGTATTTTAATGCTTTATATCATTTCCTGCAAAATAGCATAAGAATATTCATATCGAGTAATGCATCTATTTTATAATTAAATGCCTGTCATTAAAAAGAGTATTTATCTAAGAGTATAGTTCTCTATTATTGGCTGCTATCCAAAGAGGTTAAAAATTGCTTGTTCCATAATGCTTTTAAAAATAGGAATATATATCGAGTCTTACTGGCCTTTAATTAAGTAAGGATCTAGAGATTTTACCTTATAAAAAAAGGACTGGTTTCAGAAATAATTTTGATGCATGCTCCATATGTCTTTGAAAAAGCTACTTAATACTGTGTTTAATCAAATAGTCCCGTGGACATGGACAATAGACTAGTGGTTACCAGAGAAAAGGTAGGGGGGAGGATGGAGGTTGATGTGGTAAAAGGGGTCAAATATATGGTGACAGAAAGAAATCTAACTATAGGAGATGAATACACAGTGTAAATATATATATGCCTTACTGTTGAATTATACACCTGAAACTTACTGGATTTCATTAATCAATGTCACCATAATAAAAATTAAAAAAAATACCATGCGTAATATTTTTTCTTTCCTGTGGGAGAAAAAAAATCTGAAGTCCTAAAATGTTATATATGTTAGATCATAAATCATGGCAACCCAGAGCAAGAAAGATTGGGTCTGGACTTTCCTTATCTTGCCTCAGATTTTTCATTTTCTAACAAATGCCCTTTTTCCTGAGCTATGACTGAGGAGAGTTATGAGGCAAAGTCATCCTGTTCCCAAATTCAAATATAATACTTTGATTAATAAACAAACGAGTCTCGAGGACAATCTATGCATAAAAGTAGAAGGAAGGCAGGCAGTTGCATCAGATAATAAATTAAATATGACTCCTTCTCCCCCCAAAAAAGATGTCTGTGAGAGTTTCAAGATCTTTTCCCTAAGAATTTCTACTCATTTGAAGATGAACCTTGATTGAGATGTAAAGATTCATCTTCCAAAATGATGAGTAACATGCACAGCAGGAAATGCCAATATCGTCTTGCCAATAGACAAATCTTGTAAATGTGAATTTCAATGAGCTTGCACAGATTTCTGAATAGTACTATCACACATTTTAAGTAAGTAGGTCAATGTTATCATTCATATACAATTTTATTTCTTTAGTGCTATATTTTCATGATTATCTTACAAACGCTTCACTAAAGATACACTGAAGATTCCCAATGATTTTATATTCTTTCTTATTCTTGTTTTGCTTGAGAAGTCTTAACTTCTCTCCCTACTTAACTATTTTAAAACCAGTCTCCTTTTTCCAGCTTACACTCTGCATCATTATCTTCCTTTCTTTAGAGCCCAGACACCTTCTGGGGCCATGCACTTCTTTCTAACATTTTGGGTACTATTTTCTTTGTTCTATATTTGATTATTTAATTGTAGAATTCAAGAACAGATTTAGTCTTGTATGTCTTTATATGCCCAGAACATGCAGAAAGCTGGGTAAAGTTTAGACTTAGAAATTTTTAAAAAGGAAGGAAATTCTACCTTTAACTCTGAATGAAACTTCAGTGTTTCATATCTTTATAATTTATATAGTATATTTCAAAAAAAAATTCAGATACTCAGACCAAGACCCAAATCCATGCAGACACTAAAATGTGTAAACGCCTGAGATTTTCAGGAAATAAGGGCATATTTTGCAAACATGCTTCATGTTGTTGTCCATGGTCCTACCAGCTGTAAACATTAGATCTTATTAAAATTATTCATGGAGCTTCACAAAATCTTGATACCTGAGCCTCAGGTTTGAGAAAAATGAAGGGTGGGAGGTGGAGGGCTTTTTTCAGAGTTGTTAAGAAAGCAGCTGGAACTTTGACAGAAAGTACATGTTTCCTCCCTCCTTCTCTTTGGTATTATTCGGGGACTCACTGATCTTTAAAATATTTTCTCTCAAGAATTTTCAAGTTGTGTTTTATTATATCTATGGGCAAATAATCTAATGCAGCATTTTTCAAAAGGAATTCCCTGAAATGCTGGTGTTCTCTGACAGTTTTTATAAACTCATATGATAAATAAATCAATGTTAAGGACATTTCATATATTTATTTCAAAATATAATAAAAACTACATGTGAGAAAATCACTAAGTGAATTTAAATAGTCATTACTCTTATGCAATATTTTTTCTTCAGAAATAGAATGGAATCTGGAGTGCCAAGGAGAATAAGGAGTCATGCATTACTTTAATTTGTTCAATAAATATTTTTGAGCACCTATTAGGTGCCTGGTACCGTTGTAGGTACTTGAGATACTTAGTGAAATGAGTTAATGCCTCACTTTAAATCTGCAGCACTTATAAATGACCTTTATTTGATGGTTGTTGGTTTCCGTTTTAACTTACATTATAATGTTTTCATGTATTCATCCTTCATAAAACATAAATGAATTAAATTAATTAAACAAGTCTAAGTCACTTTACAAAGTTAAAAATAAATTAAGTAATGATCATTTTTTATAGGATTTATTTCATTATCTTTAAAAAAATTTTTTTTGTGAATGAATTATGTGAACAATGGAGATTTTTCAATCCATTTGAGTTAAAAGAATGTCACAACCAGGAGATGGCCAGTCCACACATGAAATTTCTTTGCAAGCAAAATCCTTTCCATATAGTTCTTTGGGAAGACCACTTGCCATGGAAAAGGTATAGCAAATTCTGAAATATATTTAAGAGAGAAAATTTTCATACAACTTAGGCAATTGTAATTGGTAAATTACAATTTATTGGAATTTTATTAATATTATAAATGTAGTATCTCCCATTTTATCAGGTTAAACATGAAATAGAATCTTCATTGGCTTGCTGGTTAACTTGGAACAGTTTGTGGTTTAAGTGAATGAGGAAGTAGCTCTGCAAACAAAGAGAAAAATATACACATACAGATAGATGGATAGATATAGATATAAAATTATTTTATCTGACTCCTATTTGGTCCAGCAGTTGGGCTTTTAGAGATGTTTTCCATGCTAAGTTTCAGGAAGATTCTTGAACCAAGGATGAGAATCATTTCCCACTCTTGTGTGCAAAAATAGTCTGTGAAATAGCCGTATGTGTTTCATAAAGATCAACCAAAATTTTCTTTCCTTTTTTATATTTTGCTTGGAGGTGGAATCAGACATTTTAAAAAGGACTATATGCTCCCAGGGATTTAAGAAATGTTGATAAAATGGCTTTGAACAGATGCTCTGAATCAGATTGAACTGGATTTAACAAAGGCACATACACTTACTGTGCACCCTTATTTTCACTTATTCCCTTTGGGTCTGTTTTCTCATCTATCACATAAAAATACAAATATTTAATATACAGGGTTCTTATAAATCAATAAGATAATGAAAATGAAGACAGCTAAGCACTGGACCTGCGTCCTGGTAAAGAGTCAATGGGAAATAGCCATTATTTTATTAGGCACCTACTATGTGTTTGGCTTGAGAAGAATACTCAGAATATTAGATTGGGCTTGAAGTAATAACTAAAAATAGTGATATGGATGAGAATAGATTTTTTTTTATTTCACGTAAACTTTGAATTTCCTTTTACATAAATATTATACATGATCCTGAAGAAAATCTAAATTTCTTCATAAATACTAATCATTTATACTGTTTATTAAGTAGAAATAAAGTCATAGATGATCTTCAATAACATTTATATTAATTATTAGCTTCTCGAGGAAACAAAAACAAGAGACAATTCAATTTTGCCAGCTTATTTCTCTTTGAACTGTAGAAAGGTGTTACATCTTGTTACTGCCAAGTGAAGCGGATTAAAGGTCAGGACAGCATGCCAGATCTGCTTTTCTAATAGGAACATTCCAGTACAGAGGAGAGAGAGAGAGTAGGAGAGGGAGGGAAGGAGGGAGGAGGAAAGAGGGGGCGAGAGAGAAAGAGAGAAATTTTTAGTTTACTTTGCTTGTGAAAATCAAAAGAGAGCGTAATATCAGAAGTAATTTTTGGTTTCAATTTTATTCAGTGACTTCAATCATAAGAGTTTTTTCCTATTGAGTGAACATATACTACTTGAAAATTTGATGAAAGAGATTCTTGAAGAAAAATGCAAATAATAGCTCTGCATATTCCCAGGTAATTTGTGATTTTTCTTGTCCCTAAACTCTTTAAATGTATTCATTTGTAATAAAAAAAAATCATTATCTTTTCTTTTCCTTTCTTTTTTTTAAATCACCCTGCCATGTAATTGTAAGATGCATATTTACGAAGAATTAAGAATTAAGAGAGAATTGAATTTTTTTGTCCAACCTACCCAGCTGCTGATGACTGTCTCCAAGATAACTAACTTGCTCTTATATATTCCTGTTGATTTCTGTTATACAGTTGACAAGAAGTGTCTGTCAGCATTAAGTGCCATTGTGAAATTAAAGACACAGGGAAAGGATGCTGCTGTCATAATAGCTGCAGCTATACATGCTTGCTGATTTGAGAGAAATGGAGGAATTTAGTAATAGCCTTTCGTCATGTTTCCCTCTAGTCCTTCTCTAGTTTATTGCATTTTAAGCACACCAAATAACCTGCTAGTTAATGGAAATAATATCTTTTAATTTACTCGACCTATTTAAAAATATAGAATGACTAATTGTTCGCAATTCGTCCCTGTTTCTATGAAATAATTAAAAAAAATTATGAAAAGGTAAACTGATTATTCTGTATAGAACCATCCAGCACATATTGCTAACTTTCTCTAAATGGAACATAATTTGTCATCTAGCTCCATCTCTGTGTGTTTTGAGAAAAGCAGAATTTGTTTAGATGATCTAAAATGAGATTTGGTTTTAATAATACATTCTGATACATAAACATTTACAAAGAACTACTGCATAAAGCCAGAAGTCATTGAAGTAGACAGGACCATTAGGAGAATTGGAAGCTTCCTTGACCAAATGGGATCACTCTTGCACATCTTTCTTGTTGAGAATAATTTTCACATACCTTTTAAAATGTTGAAAAATCTTACAAGAGCCTGAACTTTATTACATTCTCACACATAGGATCAGAAAATCCCCAATCTCTTAGTGAAAATGCTAATATGAGAGTAATCAGCAAGACAGAGCAGTGGGGTAGATTATTCTAAGAATAAATCATGAGCAAAAGTAAATTACGATGGCTATGGTGGTGTTATGAAATAGTCTGTATGGTGCCTTAGACTTCTTGAGGGAATACTCTGGCATTCCCCTTTATGACAATTTTAAAAGCACATTTAAACAATTGAGACCATTTATGCATTTTTGTTGTATTCAGAAAAGTATTGTGTAGTTAAGTGGAAGGAGAAAATGAAATGTTCTTCCTGTATGAGATGGTAATTTTTTTAGAGTCCATGGTTATTTTAAAAGTTATTTATATCAGCAAAATAATAGCTAATGCTTCTGACTATTACAATTCACTCATTTTTTTTTTATAATTTGTGAAAAAAGCATGGCTAATATTAGTTTCAGATAGGTATTTTAATTCACTGTTATAAACACTGGAAAGAAAAAATTAGGAATATTTGCAGAGTGCATTTAAATGAATTAAAAAAAAACTTTGTGATCGTTCTGTTGAGGATAGAACCATATTATGTTTTATCATGGATTTTTTTTTCTCATGTGTAAAATGGGGTCCGAGATGACTCCAAAATTTTAACATTATGTGTATGTTGATATTATGCTCAAGAAATCAATATGGATGAGGGAGAATCAAGGATAATAATTTGATTCTACTTAATACCATGCATTACTTGATTATTAATATCACTACACACAAATGTTCATGCATCTCATTTACTTCAGATGGAAACTGTGATGCTTGAAATTCAAACATATACTTTTTTTGTGATGGTATTCACTCATTCAACCAATATTTTTTGTAGTGCCTTTTATGTGAGGCCATTGTGATAGATTAAAAACCTTAAGGCAAAGGCTTTTATAAAACTCTCTCACAATGAATAGAACCAGAAATTGAAATTTAAACAGTATTTTAAACAAATTTTACCACCTAACAGATAATAAGTGAGGTTTACCTAGTGATACCACGCCTAGGTAAAGTTCAAAGTGCTCTGCAGATGTTAATTAACTCGTCATCCTCATAATGTTCCTGTGAAGTAAATGTTACTTACAGATGAGCAAACCGAGGTGTAGAGGAAATAAACAATTTTCCCAAGCTTGTGAATTGGCAAATGACAAGGTGCGATTTGGACGCAGAGTTCTATAGCCTACATGCTTAAACACTGTTCTGTACTGCTTCTTCACTTAAATATATTTCAGAAACAGAGTGTTCCAATTGTAAACACACATACCTCAATTCCTTGTGAAAACAGTTGTAATGTGACTGAAAGACTTATATCCTCAATTTTATTTTCTGAATTGTCTATAGGACCGATAAGCTTTCTTCTTTCTTTATTTCCTCCAATTCCTTAATAAAGAAAATTATCTTCATTACAGTATGTATGAGACTATGATGATAAATTCCCTGGTACACCAGAAGTAACTATTTTGGTAAATTCAGATAACACCCTACTATTATTGTTGAATATCATTCTATGATGTGTAGAAATGTCCACAAATCAATTTCTGTTTTACTGTTTGAAGGGCCTTTCTTTTCAAAGTAAGCAGAGAGATTATGCTTTCAATAATTTATTAAACCATTCTGAAGTAACAAAGTATATATTATAGAATTAATATCTGAAGTCCTGTACATTCCTTCTGGCAATACCTTTATTTAGAGAAAGAGGGAGAAGAATTTATTCTCTGCGGATAACCATTGCTCACCTACCCACAGACCAATCTGTGGTTCAGAGATGTAGGCTCCTCATTTAGAGAATTCAAACTGTGTTTACAATGAAGACATTTCTAAAATAACTTATTTCTTCAGAAGAAATATTATTACATTTTTTATGAAAGGGAAACTTTATGACTGTTTTATTCCAAGAGATTATGAAAGAGCCTTAGCATCAGTATTCTGTAATATTTGTAGAAAAATATACAGTATCTCCACATCTGTTCCAAAAATATTGTTAATAATGGGTATTTATTGGAACCTTCCTGTGTCAATGCCTTATTTCAGAATACTGTTTAATTCACATAATGAATAAACCATTTTATATATGAAGAAAATGAAATGATAAGAAATTAAGTAGCAAAGTCATTCCAGTCTTCAGGAATAATGCCCTTCCATACTGCATTATATTGATATCCTTGTAGATATTATAGTTATTATAAATATTTGGTTATTTGCTACTTTAAAAATCTTTATCCTTGAATAGGCATTGAGGAAGTTTTCATATTGTCTTTTTAATTTTTAGACATAAAGAGAATTTTACAGCCCAATCTAGCCACCTTATTATTCTAATTTACTCATCTGAAATGTTTTGCATGCTACTATAATGACTATAATTATATCATTTCTAAACTTTAATTTGTGCAAGTGTAAAATGATTGACTTTTATTTTGCATTTAGGAAATAGTATCTCAGACTGACCAAAATTCTTTGAGGAGGTTGTATTTATTATATGTCAGAAATATACAATTTTTGTAATTTCATATATATATATATATTCGTGTGTGTATGTATATATGTGTGTGTATATATATATACATATATATGTATGTATGTGAGTGAGTGTGTGTGTGTATAGTTTTTCCACTGGGAAAAGTTTGGTTCCATTTGGTTCCATTATGATTATGCAATAGCCAAGGGAGTGCCAGTTGAGTACAAATTTAATAGCTTTTCTAGGTAAGATTCCAGATTTAGTGCATGAAGGGGACATAGTAGATCTGTTTGAAGAGTTCATTAATTAGGTTATATATGCTCTTATGAAATATAGAGTAGCATAAAAGCATTCAGAGGAAAGCATAGAAACAACCCAAATTATTTAGGAACCAAAGGGATTGATTTATGATGTATTATTAATGATAAATGGAACTTAATAAATGCTGTGTAACCAGGAAATATGTCTAATGCCAAGATGCTAAGGAAATGGCCAAGTTCAAAGAAGTTTTATCTAATAATTAATGAAGATTGGAAACACTTAAACATTTTAGATATGGTTGCCCACTTAAAGAAATAGAAAATTACCTAAAAATGGAAAGCTAGTTAAGTTCATCTGAATTTTAGAAGATGCCTTATTTTCTAGGTTAGATTCTAAGAATGAAAATAAATCCATGTAAAGATATATTATAATGGTCCTTGAAATAGTAATTCAAAATGAAACTTTCATAATGTTATGTCGAAGATCATTAAAATCATAAATACAATGAATGTGATAGGTTTTGTGATTCATTTCACTTTTATTAAGTGTGATACTGCTTTTCTTCTTAAGTTTTGGTAACATATAACCAGAAATAATATTCAGAATATTTTCCGGGTGGTATGGATTGACCTGACCAATCAGAATAAAGAACCAGATGGCCTATCAGATGTGTACAAGCTCTGTGTACAGCATAACCAGATAAACCAGAGCAGTGAGGGACCAGCTTTCTGCACAATTTTGAACATCTTGAACCCTGGACTCAGAAAAAAATGCACCAAGCTTAAGTTCCTGTGTATAAAAGTACTGAAGGCAAGGTTGATAATCAGTGAGTACATACTGGCAGGGTCCTATCGATGTTAATACTGGTGTCGGTTTGGATAAGTCAGTGCTCATATAATAGCAGTTTAAACGAATTGAAATATTGCCTCTTTATGAAGAATTGCTTACCTGGGTCTTTCTGAAGATGAAAAAAAAATATTTTCTGAATAATATTAGAACCCATACTTTGTAATAAGAACTACATATGTGTTTATAAAGGATATATTATAGATTGTGTTCCCCAGGGAGCAAACTCTAAGTTGGAGTTTATCATTTAGGATGCTCATTAGACAGTGTTTTGGGGATCAAAACTGATGGGAAGGAGGGGAAGAAAGCAGCAGTGGAGAGAGGGAAATGATGAGATAGGTTAAAAGGCCCTAAGACTACCTCTGCCAACCCCACAGGGGGCTCTAGAGCTAGAATGACCCTTCAGGTTTTTCCTGTGTGGTGGCAAGATGACCAGTCCTTTGTATTCTGGATTGATCAGTTATTGGATACAGACCACCCTCAGGAGGCAGCTCTCCGAAGCTGAGGTAAACTCTGCAGGAGCTGACAGCTGGAGCTGGTGCTGACAGTGCTCCAGGCTGCCGAGGCCTCAAGTCCTTAGTGAAGGGAGATTTGGACTGCTCACTATTGTGTCCACCACAGAGTAGAATAGCTTCTTTCTCCAAATCTTCCTTCGTTAAGGACATGCGATGAACTTTAATCAATTCTCTCTTATCTGACCCTTCCATATCCATGACCTTGTTTAAAATCACATTCTTTGATCAGTTGATATCCTTCTTGAGTGGAGTGTTTGTTGGGCATGGTGGTAGAAGCCTTCTTACTCAGCAGACAGAGAATTGCTTTCCTCGGGAATATTAATCCTTCAACAGAATTTCTTGGGAAGGAATTGGAGTTTTCGAAGCTACCTTGACTCTATTTTATAGATTTTATTTTGCCTCTTTGCCACATCCCCTTCTAAGACTTGGATTGCTGTAAACTCATGTTTACTTGTATGTCTTTCAAATATTTATTGACCTCTAAAAATGTGATGCACAGTGTGGCATGCACATATGAATTAAATGTAGTCCCCTTCTCTTGAGGAGCTTTCATGCTAGCCAGGGAGATAGGCAAAGGGAAACTTTTTATATAATAGGTGAGAGTAAAAACAATATAGAAGATCAGAAGAAAGGATGATTGAAGAGGGAAGTAGTGTGGATAAAAGTAAGCAGAAGGTAACAAGAGTTTTTGTTACTATTTTTTTCGTTTTGCATCAGTAATCTCTAGCTTATTATAGATTTGTCCTAGGTTCAAATGGCCCTAACAAAGGTATGTTTAAGTCCTCCATTAGTCAATGCTGCTTTCAAAAGCCTGCTGGAGGGTAAAGAAACTCTCCAACTTTGATAGCTGATATCTGATTTTGATATTGGATATATGACTGCCTTGTAAAGAACAAGGATATGACAGGCCTAATTATTTAATCTGGGTGTAGCACAGTGCCTGGCACCTTATAGAGTTTAATCAATAATAGCTAAATTAATCAGTGAATGAATTATAGCAAGTTTATAAGACATGCATCTTGTTACTGGTACACTTTCCATTTTCTTATTAACTTTATAAAAGAATGAGGAAAACACACAAATTAGTGACTTCCCTGTGAACCCTTTCTTCCCCTCTTACCTTCTTTCCTCTCTTCCTCTTTCCCTGTCTTCCCTCTTTTCTTCCTGCTTCCTCTCTTCTTTCCTTTCTTCTTTTCCTCTTCCCCTTTCTTTTATTTCTTTTTTTCTTTCTTTCTTTTTTATAGGCAGTGGAATCATTTCTTCAGAGAAAGCCTTTACCAGATCACAGTAAGTTTCACAGATAAGAGGGGGATATAATCTAGTTAAAATATGGTTTGGAAGCCTCTAACTCAGTTCTCTCTCCATTCCAAGAGGCAATTCCAGTGTTCAGTAGGTCACAGTTTGCAAACCACTGAGATAAGACATTCAAGTAATTGGAAAGCATCACTTTTCAAATAAAAATGGCAACACTAGCAGCGGAGTTATTTGTGCGTAAGTAGGGCTTGCAAGCCATGGTTTGAAATATTTGTTCTTCAGCTGATATATGAAAGTCTAAATTTGGCACATGAATGGTCGTTTTAAGTTGAGATTACATAATGTGCAAGAGGATGGGTTTGAAAGTCAAACGTGAAAGTCAACTACTGACTGCAGTAGTAGACCATCTTAGCACTTTATATTTTCAACGGTTGTCGAGTAAATTTAGTCTAAAAGTTTATGGAATATAATTTAAAAAAATATATTTTGAAAAGAAAAGTGGAAAAGTTAAATTTAAAATAAAGACCTGTATTTCTGTGAGAATAAAATCTTACTCATTTAAAAATAGATTAATTTTAAATATATATGCTTTAGTGTGGTACTTCAATACAGGTCAGATCCAGTGGCAGACTTTTATTCATAGGCATTATTTCATTTAATTTAATATTTCTCTTAAAAAAAAACTACACAGTCATGACTTGAAATTGTTTCATGATAGCTTCTATTAAGTGATTTTCCTATTTTTTTCCAATTATGATTTTTAAAAATTGTCTTTATATTTGTTGCATATGTAAAGCTAGTAAAACACTGCTGTTTTGGAAAGCTCATCCATTTGAGAACTTTAAGATTGCAGCATAATAATGACAATTTTTATCATCGGAAATTCCTCTGCCTTACTTAATCAGCACATATTGGCCTCAATAATTTAGATGACCGGAAGTTTCAGTTCTTGAACATAGGTGTCTCTTACATATACAGCATTGTGTATAGTTAGGAAGTGCTCTAAACCTTTTTATTTTTAAATTATAATTTCTTTCCCTTTTCATTACTGGGCATGTAACTGTTATATGTTCAAAGAAGTACTTCAGAATAGTGACTATTTAAATAGATTTTTGGCTATATTTTCTACAATATTATCTCACATAGACTAAATATATTTATTTGAGAGGTATGTCTTGTTGACAAAACTACCATATAAGTAAAATGAACAAAGAAAAAACTAATGATATTTTCCAATTTCTTGGATAATGGATTATATGTGTTGAACTGTGAGGTGTGATGTTTATGTTAAGGAAATGTTAAGTCATGCCATAATTTTCATTTTTTTTTACATCCATGCATTAACTTGAGTAAGATCCTAAGATTTATTTATAGATTTCGATTCGGAGACATTTCCTTTCTGTGAAATCTCAGGCCTGATGTTTTAGCGTATATGTGTATATATAGACTTTGAAACCATGTTCATTCAATGCCTAAGACCGATGGCTTTAATGAATGCCTAACGACTTACTTAAACCAAACAAATAATTAGTCTCAATTACAGAAGTGTAAATTTGACTCTAATTAATGAACGTGCTGGGCTTTACACATTGGTTTAAGTATAATTGATCTTAGGGCCACAGAGATCAATTTAAGGGTTGGCAAAATGACAACAAAAAGGAAGTGACTCAGATGTAAGAATGCTCACTAGAAAGATTAATTGGTGTATTAGTGATAAACTAGTAGGTGGCTGATGTAGTAATGATATCCCCATATTAAGAGGTCTCAAAATAGGATCACCAACTTTAAAGCGTTTAATTGTATATAATTACTGTGTCAGATATACTCTTTTAAAAGAATATTTGTCACATTCTTTTGTCCTCCATTTAATTTTAGTTTTTTTGTTTCATAATTAAAAACAGGAAAACCTCCTAGAGGAAGCATACAACTGTTTATACTTTATGCTTTGAAATATTCTTAACCACGTTGGTAGGCCTGGTTGTAGAAAATCAAGTGACAGTATTAAAAAGACAAGGACTGACTAGTAGCTAGTATTTCTCCATTTTCTCTGCCATCAGTGAAGTCTGCTTTTGTTGCCATGTTAACTTCTTCCTTTGATGGTAAAATCTGGAGGGGAAGAAAAGGAGAAAGGCACTTCTATTATGCTGTTAACATTTCTTCTCCTTCGAAGAGCTTCTAATACTCTGAACGATGGGTTAAAAATTGAGATGATGTGATGAAGCTGAATGGTGAGAAAAGCCAAAGTGATGGCATATTCATGTCATATCAGTGTGTGAAGAGTTGCCAGCTGAGGAAGAGACAGGTGAAGTCCTAGATCAAGAGAGTGTGAGGTAGTTGCTAAGTGGGGAGTTACAGAACTGAGAATACTACAGAGCCTTTGTCCTTCCAAATGTCCGCTGCCTATATTTTTCCCCTCCTCTTCCCCCTACCTCCTAACCCCAGACAACTCTTGTAATAAAAAGATTTTTCAAGAAACATGTCAAAGAAAATAGAACTTTTCAAGAAAGATGTCAAAGAAAATTGTTGAATGAGGCACAGGGGCAGCATGAGACCAGAGTGGAGGAAGGTGATAAAGGCGCTATTTAGAAGTTAAACCCGGAAAACTGGGGCAAGAATCAAAGCAATGCTACAGGGAGGGATGAGGGCCCTGAAGATAATCATAAGGAGCTGCAGTCTGAGGCAGGAAAAAAGGCTAGGCTGGTTAAGAGGTTTAAGGCAGAGGATGACCTACTTAGAAAAAGATCTTTTCAATAGCCAGACTTTGGAGTAGAGGGGAAAAAGCTCAGGAGGCCCAAGAGTAGGCTATGTTTGTCTGACTGAAATTTGTTCTGAATAAACAAGAAATTGTAATTATACCAAATTATGAGAAGATCATTAAATTAAGTAGTCATGTGTAAGAACATTTTCTCTTTAGAGGGTTTTTTTTTTCTTTAAACCAAGTTTTATTTTTAGGAGAGTTCTTCATATATCAAATATTAATTTGTGTTGCTTTGTGTGTAGTACAACCTCATTTAGACTACTTTGGGAAGAATATTCTAAATCTATGAATATTATGAAAGGGACAGAATTTTACTTCTTGTAAAGATATAATAAAGAGGCTCAAGTTAACCTTTTATACTGTGTGAACTCCTTTGCATATTTCTTAGAGGACTTTTCAACCCATTTCCCGTTTGCCCTGAGAATACTCACCAGCTGTGCTTGTGGCTGGAATGCTTACCCTCAGATAACTCGCAGATTACAGTCCTAACCTTACTCCCAAAGTTTGCTATGAAATATCTCGCTTTTATAATTATTTTTGCATCACTCTAGTGTATCAACAGTCTTTGGAAAAAAAAACGACATCGTTCTGTTTATAGCATTCTGTTTTTAGTAGTTCAATCACTGAAAATGTAAAATCCTAGAGAATGTAGCATTCCTACGTGTGATGTTAAATGAATGCTGGTAGTGAGCCGCATTGTTTTTTCTAATTGGGAAAAATGTTGATAGATGAGTATAATGTATATCAAAATGGTTTTATAAACACCCATTTTATTAATTCAGGCAATTAGAATAATTTGATATCTCCAGTAGTTGAAATGTCCTTTCTGACACTTCATTTGTGTTCTTTGTTTCGTGGTACAGCAGCAGGATGGTATAGTTTTGAACACATAAATTCTGGAACCAAATCAGTTGGACTGAATCCTGGCTCAGCCATTTTCTACCTGTGAGAGGACAGTGGGCCTAACCACGCATATCATACTGCCCTTACCTATAAAATGGGCTAACATAAAGTGGTTGTAATAAGTTATTATACACACACATGCATATACATACTCACATATACACATATATGCTTAGGACAATACCAGAAATAGAGAAACTACTTATTAAATATTTATTATTAGCATTCCTAACAATGTTTTTGTTTACTAGCAATACTCCTAATAATAGTAATATTAATAATTCAATTCTAATCTTAGTAATGATCTTAATAATATTTTTGCATACCATCCCTCAGTTCCTTCTACTTCTTTTCTCTCCTTTGAAGTAAAACAGGAGTTGCCTATGTTTGCTCTACTCCCCTTTTCTTTAACCTAATCCAATCTGTTTTGCAGAACAACATACAAACTAAACTGTTCTTGCCATCGACTACAGTGATTCACATTGCTAAATCCAATCCAGTTCTTAGCTTTTATTTTACCTTGGCCTATTGGCAACAGTTGATTACCCACTTCTTTGATATGTTGTCCTCACTTGTCTTTCAGAAACCATGGTTTCTTTCCAAACTCATTGGCTGCTCCTTTTCAGTATTCTTTGCTGATTTTGTCTCTTCTTGTAGTTTTCTTAATGATGGAAGAAGCCAGACTCACTCCTTGGTCCTCTTCTCAACTCACTTCCTCATTTCACCCAGAACTATGGTTTTAAATTTTGTATTATTGCTGACATATGGATAATTGATATCTCCGTTTCCACCTCTGCCAAATTCCAGGCTCATACATCTAATTTCATAGTATTCTCACTTGGAGGACTAATAGACACTTGAAATTTAAAATGTCCAGAAGCTGTACAGCTGGTATCCTCTTCAAAGTTGGTTTCACCCAGTTACTTAGGACAAATGCAGACTCATCCTTCATTCCTCTCATTCAGCCATGCTCCACATCGAGCAGTCCTCTTATTCTGGCTTGACTGTCACAGTAGATCCAGATGGTGACTACTACTTACTACCTCCACTGTTTTCACCCCACTCTAAACCACTGTCATTTCTCTCCTGGATTACTATAGTGATATATGGTGTGCTCACTTCTATTCTTCTATCCTTCTGATCTATTCTCAACACAGAAGCCAAATGTCAGTAAAATTATGTCAGTCCTCTCCTTGAAATCCTACAGTGGGTTCCTGATGTACTCAGAGTAAAAGCCAAAGTCTTTATAATAGCTTATGTGGCCTTGTATGAACTGCCTCCCCACACAATTGTTTTTCGTATGTTATCTCATACTACTTTCTTCATCATTTGTGCTACTATAGCCATGATGCCTCCTTACTATTCCTAAAACATACTGGGCACATTCCCACGTTTTGCACTTAACCGTTCCCTCTGCTTAAAACGATTTTTCCCATATACTTTCTATAATCCCTTTACCTTCTTCAGGTCTCTGTTCAAATATCCTCTTTTTGATGTGGTTCACCCTCTAGTTTTAAGCTGTAACCCTTCAGCCCTCCACTCTTACCTCTGGCACTTCCAATTTCCCCTACTCTGCTTTAGGGTTTAATATGTCTTTCATCATCATATGCAGTTTACTTATTATATATTTTTTATCTGTCTTCTCCCACTAGAGGGAGAAGTAAGCTCCATAAGGGAAGAGAACATTTTAAATTTACTGGTTAGATTAGTATCTGTCATCTGGTAGGCATGTAATAAATATATGTTGGATGACTGAGTAAATGAGTATTCTGTTGGTTTTTCTTCTCTCCTACAAATATGTGGAAGAGGGATTTCCATAAATGCAGACACTATGCAAGAATAGACATGCTATAATAGTGAACATCATCTACTACTTTCATTTGCTAGTTTAATAGGCATAGCTCAACATGAAATTTACTGAGCATTGAGTGCTGTTCTCCTTATCTGGAATGGCTTCTCTTAATCTCATTAATATTGCCTCTCCATCAAGCTCTGCACCACCTATAAAGTATTCCTTCTCCATTCTTGCCACAGTGATTTTCAGTTCCTCAGAACTGGTGTAACACTTATGTCTTCTACTATACAATTTAGCCATCCTTTTTATATTTTATATTAAGTCTCATTGTTTCATATGGATAAATTCTCCTGAACTAGCTTGCTAAGTCTTGAAGGGCAAAAATCATAATTATCATCATTTCTGGCAAAACAGTGTAAGTATTCATACTTCAATCTATTTGTCAGAGTATTTTTACTTAGACATAATTTTTCAGGCAGATTCCTCAGAGTCTTTGTGAGTAAATTGCCTTAAGAGACAAAACAAACTGAACTAAACAGTCTCACAAACAAAATATAATACATAATAAGAAACTATCCCAAAAGGAATTTTGTAGAATTAATGATTTAAAGACATTTCATGTCTTCTTCTGTATGGGTAAGTGATGTGGATTATCAAGTATTTTTTTTATGTATTCAATGAATATTAACCATTGGTTATCCATAGACTAATATGCCATTTTATGCTTTTAAAAGAAATTTAAGGCATTATAAGACAAGAAAACATTAATTCATTTGCTGAATCAAATGATCAAACTGGAAGGAAGTGATGGCCAATTAGAATGTATATAATCCTTGTTCATTTAAATGGTGGCTTATAGAGGAGATTCATGAAAAAGTTTGTCTCCTCACGCTCTTCTACTTATCTCTTAATTTACATAGTTCATTTCCTACAAGTGCATGGAACACATGAACATTAAACATTAAAATGGCTTAGTTTATGTCCCAAACTTACGAAACTAAATAAAGTCTGTACTAATGGTGGACCTTTAACTTTCCCCTTTGTCCTTAATGACCATCACTATTCAGTATCCCAGGAGTGCAGACATTCTCTGGAGGAAGAAAAGACAAAACATGCTTGACATGTCAACACTCGCTGAGGTCAGGTTATATTTTGTTTCCTAGATTAGAGAGAAAATTTTGAATATATTATTTTTTCAATACATTTCCCTTTGGGAATGAGTTTTGCATGGATGTTACCTTGTAATATACAATCATCAGAGAATTTTCTTAATTCTTCTTTTAACAGTGTCATGGATTCTTCCATCCCATTTACTTCTTGGAATAGTATGAAGAATGAGTTTTATGAAACATTTAATAAAAGAGACCGGGGTGTTTAGAGAAATAGATGTGATATGGAGGGGTCGCTGAGCCCTGGGTTTTTCTGATGTCTTTTCATCTCAGTATTAAGAGAGCAAAAAAGTTAAAGAGTAATAATGCATGAATTCAACTGATTATTCACAGGAAGGATTGTATCACAATATTTTTTTAACTTTAACATTTTGTTTTAAAATAGAGATTTTTAGATAAGATATGTGATTTCTTCTTGAGAATTTTTTTTTTGTTCTTAGAGATCAAACAAATATGTAATAGTGACACTTGGATGTACAACTCCTTCATTACAAAACAGCTAATTTAAAAATATACATAATGCCTCCTGTATACCAGGTGTTCTGCTAGTCACTGATTATATATATTGAATGAGGCAGACTATGTCCCAGTTTTCATATAGTTCACAATCAAATGGAAGAGTAAGAATTTTTTAAGCCAAAATGCAAAGGAAAGAAGGAAGGAAAGAGGCATGTAGGCCAAGTAAAAGGAAAAGAAAAAGGAAAGGAAAAAAATGTATTTAGTAATTGAGAAAGTAGAAGTAAACAGTACTGCGAATAACATTTTAGAGCCAGGAAATTATTACTTATTTCTATTATATGTTTCTAGATATTTAACTCTTCCAAATACCCAAACTTATAAAATCTTAGAACATCATCAAAAACTAGATTATGGGATCCAGAATGTCTTAGAAGACATAAAAATTTGGCCCCCAAACCTCAGTTTCAGAAATGTAGTCCATGTTAACATTATTTTACTTTTTTGACTAATATTTTTCTTAAGTACCTATTGTGGGCCAGGCACTCTTTTGGGGATAAAGCAGAGAACAAAACAAAGCCCTGACCTCATGGATCTTACTTAAAGAAGTAAGTATGTAGTAGATTAGTGGATGATCAGTGCTATGTTCAAAAAATAATAATAATTATAAAAGAAGTAAAGAGAGTAATAAAAGCGTATCTGGGTAGGATTGTTGATTGTTGCAATTCCTTGGAGTGGCTACAGAAGATCTCTCTGGGAAGAAATCATATTTTATGCCTACAAGTAATTATCTAAACATACTTCACAAACTTTGAAGTCTATGCAAATATTTTTGATGGGTAAGTAGACTCTAGTAAAACAATTTGCCAAGAGATTCCCTGTCTCATTTTGTTGAATGGTGGAAAGCAAAATGAAGATATGTAATTTGTGATACAAAGTAGAATGCAGTCAAACCTAATCTTACTTGAGTTCTTCACTTCAACTTAGCAAATAGGTTCTTTCTTTTTTGCTCTGCTTTATAAGTATTCTGTATGCTTTAGCTTTCCTGTCAGCACAAAGAAAAATAATTTCGTGACACAGTTCTTGAATAAACAAAGAATTTTTGGTCCAGGTGGCTGTTTTATAGTCTCTCTTTAGTTAAAGCTGATTCTTTCTTCTCGAGAGACTCATAGTTTTGAATTCCTATTTTTCCTTCTTACATGGGGGATTTGTATTCTTTGTTTCCAAAATGGGGGTACTCTGAGACTATCTGATTAGAATATTCAGATTGAAATGAAATTGGTGTGTGTGAATAGTTAGGTTGGAGAATAGTAATGGAACATTTCAGTTCTCTACATAGACTGGCAGAATACCTCATTTGGACATGATCTGAAAATAAGATTTTGCAAAATGCAAAGCTATGCTTGTGAGAAGATGGTAGGCAACAATTTTTAAATCCTACAATGGTATCCTTCTTACCTTCATTGTTGTGGATTTCTCCTTTTCAAATCACTAAGCACATAATCTTTAAAATGATTTTAAAAAGTATCATTTTCACAATATTGCAGAAAACATTTGTGTCTGCAATGCCCATACAGATGTCAGCATAAAGCTAAGCCCTATTTCTTACCAATTGCAAGACCTAAAACAAGTGACTTAGTTATTGAACTTTAGTTTACTTATCTGTGAATAATGGAATCTGTCTCCTGCAGTTGAGTTGAGAATGAACAAGTCTGTGATTGGCATAGTGCCTGGGTTAGAGAAATGTTCCAACTGTACCTCTACCACCCACTCTTGCCTCATTTTACAAATTTCAGTGTCATATCACTGATGGAATAATATACAAACACAATTTATTTTGGGATTCTAGATACTCCAGCAGTTTTTTAGTCTTTTCTGTCTCTGATTCTTTTCCTGCTCAAACCTTTTATTTTATCTTATTTATCTACTTTTCTGAAATCCCTACACCTATTTATTTGCTCTCATGGTTAACTACAATATCTTGCTTTATAATTTTATGAATCTTATCAATTCTTCAAGTCTCATATTTCCTGTCATTTTTCAATAAATGAAAACTTTTTAAAAAAATTATTAACTCCTTTGAAGTGACATTAGTTGATAAAATTATACAGGTTTCAAGTGTACAATTCAATAACTAATACATCATCTCTGTATTGCATTGTGTGTTCACCATCCAAAGTCAAATCTTTTTTCACTATATATTTGACCTCCTTTACTCTTATCTACCTCCCACTCACCCCCCTTTCCCTCTGGTAGCCACTAAAATAGTCTATGTCTATGAGATTTTGTATATTGCTTTCAGTTTTATATCCCATGTATGAGTTAAATTGTGGCTCTTGACTTTTTCTGACATTTTGCTTAGCATGATAATCTCTAGAATCATCTATGTTGTCGCAAATGGCAATATGTCATCTTTTCTTATGGCTCAGTATTCCATTGTATATATGTAACACATCTTATTTATTCAGTCATTTAGGAAAGGACACTTTGGTCATTTCCATATCTTGGGCACCATGAATAATGCAATGGACATAGGGGCACATATGTCTTTACGAATAAATGTTTTCAAACTCAAAAGAGAAATTGCTGTGTCATATGGTTATTCTTAATTTTTTGAGGAACCTCCATACTCTATTCCATAGTGGCTGCACCAATTTACATTCCCACCAGCAGTGTATGAGGGTTGCTTTTTCCCCACAACCACTCCAACTCTTGTTATTACTTGTTCTGTTGATTATAGCTATTCTAACAGGTGTGAGATGGTATCTCATTGCAGTTTAGATTTGCATTTCCCTAATAGCTAGCGATGTTGAGCACCTTTTCATATTTTTGTTGGCCATTTATAAGTCTTCTTGGGAAAAGTGTCTGTTCAGGTCCTCTCTTCATTTTTTAATCGGATTGTTTTTTTATTGTTAAGTTCTATGAGTTCTTTGCATATTTGGATATTAGGCCCTTATCTGAGGCATTGTTTGCAAATATCTTCTTTGGGTGATTGCCTCTTTGTCTTGTTGATGGTTTCTTTTGCTATGCAGAATCTTTTTAGTTCATATAGTCCCATTCATTTATTTTTGTTTTTACTTCCCTTGCCTTTGAGGTCAAATTCATAAAAATCTCTAGAACCAAGGTCTATAAGTTTAATACCTATGTTTTCTTCTATGTATTTTATTGTTTTGGGTCATATATTTAGGCCTTTGATTCATTTTGAATTAATTTTTGTGTATAATGCCAAATAGCAGTCTAGTTTTATTCTTTTGCATGTAACTTTCCAGTTTTCCCAGCACCATTTATCAAAGCAGCTTTTTTTTTTTCTCCGTTGTATACTTTTGGCTCCTTCGTTGAAAAGTAATTGCTTTTCTATATGTGGTTTAATTTCTGGGCTCTGAAATCTGTTCCATTGGTCTGTGTGTCTACTTTTCTGCCAACGCCATGTTGTTTTGATTATTGTCACTTTGTGGTATAATTTGAAGTCAGGGAGTGTGATACCTATGGCTTTGTTCTTTTTTATCAGGATTGCTTTGACTATTTGGGCTATTTTATGGTTCCATACAAATCTGATGATTTTTTTTGTTCTATTGGTTTAAAAAATGAAATTGTAATGGGGATTACATTAAATCTGTATATTGCTTTGGGCAATAAGGCCATTTTAACTACGTTGATTCTTCCAACCATGAATATGGAATATCTTTCCATATCTTTGTGTCTTTTTCAATTTATTTTAATAACGTCTTGTAGTTTTCAGTTTATAGGTTCACGTGCTTTGTTAAGTTTATTCCTAGGTGTCTGTTTTTTTGCAATTGCAAAGGAAAACTTGATTACTTTCAACACAAACTATTTTTAGATATCAACCATTTTTTTAGATTCTTATCAACCTCCTCCCCTTTTCTATCTGTCTTTTTGTCATTTATTTATTCACTCATTTCAGGTTTCCTTTCAAAGTGCATATCTTATCTTTATACTATAAATTCCTGAAAGGTGAAATGAGTTTACATTGTCTTCTATACCTGTGACAGACAGGAGTGAATTCAGTAGTAGTTAATAGTCTCTGTGCTGCCCATTGGGAAAAAAAAGAAGCTACCTATGTTTAATGTTCCAGGCTCTAATTAAGAACTTTACCTAGATTAACTAATTTAATGTGCATGACAGTCCTATAAGATGTAGAAATTAAGGCTCAGAGATTTTTGGTAACTTCCTCGAGGTCACACAGATAGTAAATTGTATAAGCAGTATATGACCCCAAGAATATTCACATCGGAGTCTATGCTCTTAACCACTAAGCTACTCTGATGCTTATGCAGCTTATGATACTGGGTCCTATTTAAAACAGGTAGACTCATGTGTTTCTGTGCTAAAATGGTAATAACAATTACTATAAATTCATTTAATAAGGATTCATAGGCACTCTTCTAGGCCCTGCGAATGAAATGATGAACACAACAGGAAAAAAAAATCTTAATGTGAAGCTAGTTGGAGAGAGTCAGTGAGCAAATAAATAAATCAGAAAACATGAGATACCGATCAGTGCTATAAGAAAAGAAACCATGCTTTGGATTGGATTGACTTGAGTTTATACTTTGGTTTGGGTGGTAAGGAAAGACCTTTTGGATAAGTTACGGTTTAGCTGAGACTTTTGTATTAGAAAATAACTCTAGTTAGTTTAAGCAAAAGGCAACTTAATAAAAGTCAATTAGATGGCTCACAGCATTGCTAGGAGTGCCAGAAAATTAAGCCTAGATATTTCACAGTAAAGATCAGCGCTCCAAGTACCAAATTCCTGAAGGAGGGTGGGGGCCACCCAGGCACATCAAGAAATCACTTGGCACTAATGTTTGGAGTTCCCCACTAACCTCACCTTCCTGAGCTGTTTGAACTGGATTATAAGAGCGGTTGTGATGAAGATGGGGGTTAAATTTAGTATGTGTTTTGTATGTAAAGTGTTTTGTATATACAAGAGTTTCTCAGCTAGTGGCAACAAACATGTTAATGGGGTACCATGATATCGATCATCTCCAGTCTTAAGGGTGGCTAGGTGGGACCTGGACCAACCCGAAGTCCCAGGTAGGTTACCTCCAGCCTTGAGCAGCCTCCTTAGTTTACTTCTTTGTGTCATGGCATGAAAAAGTTTGGGACCACTGATCTATAGCATTGCCTGAAATATGTGGGGTAAAAAAATAATCAAGGAAGATTCCTAGGTTTTGAGCTTGAGTTACTTATTGGTTCATGGTGCTACTTACTGATATGGAAAAAGGCAGGGGATGAGCAGATTGTAGAAGGAGGGGAGTCAAAGATTTTTCCCCCCTTTTAAGATGTGTGAAGTTTAAGAAACTTAATAGTTTTTTACATGTAGATGTTAAGTCAGTTATACAAGATTGGAGTTCAGGAGGGCAGTTTAGTTTGGAAATATAAATTTGAGAGTCATCAGCATAAGGATGGTGTTTAGAGCAGACTAATAATAGTGGAGGTACAGGATTCTTGATATGAAATATATTAGAAATAATCTAGAAAACATACTGCTTACATAAAACCACTGCATTTCTACATCTGTAACTGAAAGGAAAACTAGAGTTAGGAATAATCTAAATAATAAAGTGGACTGAATATGTTGGGGAAGAAACTTCCATACTAGGACAAACTTAAAAAAAAATAACACCTTCTTTAAAAAATGAGGCCTAAGAGAAGATATGATCAAAGCTTGTAAAATCAAAAATTGTATGAGTAGGGTCAACACATTCTTATTATGAAAGTCAGAATACTAGAACTAAGAAACACTCCCTGGGGCTTGAAAGAATTACACTGAGGACAAAATGAAAGGAAGTTCTTTTTTAACCAGTGAGTAGTAAACTTATGAAACTCTTTACAAGTGATAAATAGGTATCTACAAGTCATAGAATAGGTTGAAAAGGTGCAGTTCATGGACAATAGATATACAACAAGTAGTTTAAGGAATCGAGATATTTTGATAAGTGGTATATCTCTAATTATTTAATTGTGATATCTTCTTTCGTAACCAGCTTTTCTAGAAAATTATTTTGAGCCAGGATTAGAAGAGATAAAGTCTGACAGACAGAATATGACTTTTTTCCTGTTATGCAAAAATTTTACTAGTAAATGTTCTCAATAAATTATAATTTTCTTAAACAGTTGTTATACCTGATAGACTGCAATACACATGTGTGAAGAACAATGCTTTATACATGTTTGAAAAGAATTTAATGAACACATTTATTCACAGTAGGAGGATCTTAATATGATAGAGTACTTTGTAATATTAAATCTCAGTATTTTTTTTTGTAAAGTTCTTATTCTACTTAAACTTTGTTTGCGTCTCGTGTCTAATTTTGTTCTTCGAATTTCCCCTAATTACTGACCTAATTTTATTCACTTTGCGCTTTAATTTATTTATAATGCCATTCTTTCCTTCTAATGCCTTCTTCTGCATCAACACTCATGTTTTCTGTATTTTTCATCTCTTTTCTGGCTGGATAGTTATATATTCTACTTTTTTTTGAGCCCTTATTCTTAAATTTATACCATTCATAATTAATGAAGTCATTATTTTCTTTTAAACAGTGTAAGAACACTTGAATGTTTAAATTCTGGATTTCATCCTCTTATATTCCACATTATTTTGCCTAGTATTTTGGTCCTACACATTGCTATGGCTCCCATTAGTCATTATTACTTTTTTATAGTAATAAAATATTTATTTTACCATTTTCTTCTTCTTTCTTATTCTTCCTTCTGGACCAAATTTCGTCTTTTCTAAAGTCCACATGTTAGCGATTACCTTTGTAATTTGTGTATTTCATTCTTGTCTTTGAATAATAGTTTAGGCATGCATTGTATCCTGTGTATTCTTTCTGTAATTGTTTATCTCTTGTAGATAACCCATCTTTTTCTTTATTTTTTAGTTTTATTAGTTTCAAGTATACAGTACATTGGTTAGACATTTATATAGTTTATTAAATGATCCCCCTAATTGCTCTTTCTCTCCTTTGGCTCCACACCTAGTCATTACATTACTGCTGACTTCATTCTCTATGCCATGCTGCCTATCCCCATGACTATCTATCAACTACTAATTTGTCCTTCTTTCACCCTTCACTCCTTTTACTCAGCCCTCCCCCCACCCCAATTCTCCTCCCCTCTGGCCATCATCAGATTGTCCTCTATATTTGTGAGTCTGTTTTTGATTAGTTTGTTCTTTTTGTTTCCCAGATGCTGCATCTAAGTGAAATTATATGGTATTTATCTTTCTCTGACTTATTTCACTCAGCATAATAACCTCTAGGGCCATCCATGTCATTGTGAATGGTAGGATTTCATTTTTTTAATGGCTGAGTAATATTCCATTGTATATATGAACCATAACTTCTTTATCCAATTGCCTGTGGATGGGCATTTAGGTTGCTTCCATATCTTGGCTATTGTAAATAGTGCTGCCATGAATAGAAGGGTAAATATCATTACGGATTATTGTTTTTGTTTTCTTTGGCTAAATACTCAGAAGTGCAACTGTTAGGTTAAAAGGTAGATCCATGTTGAATTTTTTGAGAAACCTCCAGACTGTTTTCCACAGTGGCTGTACCAATTTACAATCCCACCAGTGGTGTATGAGAGTTATTTCCCTTTTTTCCACATCCTCGCCGACACTTGTTCTTTGCTTTATTGATGCTAGCCATTCTGACAGGTATGAGGTGGTATCTCATTGTGATTTTAAATTGCATTTCTCTGATGATTAGTGACCTTAAGCATCCTTTCATATGTCTGTTGGTAATATATATTTCCTTTTTGGAGAAATATCTGTTCAAGTCTTCTATCCATTTTTAATTAGATATTTTTGTTGTTGTTGAGTTGTATGAATTTTTATATATTTTGGATATTAACCTCTTATCAGATGTATCATAAGCAAATATCTTCTCCCAGTCTATCAGTTGTCTTTTCATTTTGTTAATGGTTTCCTTTGCTGTACAAAAACTTTTTAGATTGATGTAGTCCCATTTGTTTATTTTTTTTCTTTTGTTTCCCTTGCCCGGAGAGTGGCGGAATATATCCAAAAAGAAATTACTGTTAGTAATATCAAAGATTTTACTGCCTGTGTTTTCTTCCAGAAGTTTTATGGCTTTGGGTCTTAAACATTTAAGTCTTTAATTCACTTTGAGTCTGTTTTTTTATACAGTGTAAGAAGATGGTCCACTTTCATTTTTTTTGCACATATCTGTCCAATTTTCCCAACACCGTTTATTGAAGAGACTGTTTTTATTTCATTGTATATTCTTGCCTCCTTTGTTATATATTAAGTGAGTGTATAGGTGTGGATTTATTTCTGGGTTCTCTATTCTGGTCCCTTGATCAATGTATCTGTTTTTATTCCAGTACCATGCTGTTTTGATTACTGTAGGCTTGTAGTATAGTTTGATATCAGACAGTGTGATACCTCCAACATTGTTCTTCTTTCTCAAGATTGCCGTGGTTACTTGGGGTCTGTTATGGTTCCATATAAATTTTAGGATTATTTGTTCTAGCTTTGAAAAACGTCATTGGTATTTTGATAGGCATTGCACTGAATCTATAGATTGCTTTAGGTCATATGGCCATTTTAATGATGTTGTTTCTTCCTACTCATGAGCATGGTATATGCTTCCATTTATTTGTATCTTCTTTAGTCTTCTTCAGTTTCTTTTGTCAATGGCTTATAATTTTCTGAGAACAGGTCTTTTACTTCTTGGTTAGTTTGTTTCCCAGGTATTTTCTTGTTTTTGATGAAATCGTAAATGGGATTATTTTCTTAACTTCTCTTTCTGAAAGTTCATCATTGGTGTATATAAAATGCTACCGACTTCTGAATATTAATTTTGTATCCTGCCACTTTACTAAATTTATCAATCAGTTCTAAAAAATTTTTGGTGGAATCTTTAGGGTTCTACATATATAGTATCATGTCATTGGCAAATAATGAGAGTTTTACTTCTTCCTTTCCAATTCTGATACCTTTTATTTCTCTTGTCTTGATTGCTGTGGCTAAGACTTCCAATACAGTGTTGAACAAGAGTGGTGAAAGTGAACATCCTTGTCTTGTTCCTGATTTTAAAGAAAATGCTTTTACCCTTTTCCCATTGAGTATGATGTTAGCTGTTGGTTTGTCATATATGGCCTTTATTATGTTGAGGTAGGTTCTCTGTATTCCCACTTTGCTGAGAGTTTTTATCATAAATGGATACTGGATTTTGTGGAATGCTTTTTCTGCATCTATTGATATGATAATATGGTTTTTGTCTTTTGATTTGCTAATGTGGTGTATCACATTAATTGATTTGCAGATATTGTATCAACCTTGCATCCTAGAAATAAATCCAACTTGATCATGGTGTATGATATTTTTAATGTATTGCTGAATTCAGTTTGCTAATATTTTGTTGAAGATTTTTGCATCAATGTTCATAAGAGATATCAGCCTATAGTTTTCTTTTTTTGTAATGTTTTTGTCTGGTTTTAGAATCAAGGTAGTGGTGGCCTCCTAAAAGGAATTAGGGAGCCTTCCCTCTTCTTGAATTTTTTTGGAATAGTTTGAGAAGAATTAGTGTTAATTCTTCTTTGAATGTGTGGTCAAATTCACCTGTGAAGCCCTCTGGTCAGGACTTTTGTTTTTTTGGGAGGTTTTTGATTACTGATTCTATTTCATTGGTAGTAATTGGTTGATTCAGATCTTTTGTTTCTTCTTGACTCAGTCTTGGGAGATTGTATGTTTCTAAGAATGTATCCATTTCTTCCAGATCGTTCAATTTGTTTGCGTATAATTACTTTTAGCATTTTCTTGTGATCCTTTGTATGTCTGTGGAGTATGTAGTTATTTCTCCTCTTTCATGTCTGATTTTATTTATTTGAGTCCTCTTTGTTTTTTCCTTGATGAGTCTGTTTAAGGATCTGTCAGAGAAGCAGCTTTTAGTTTCATTAGTCTTTTGTATTTCTTTTCTAGATTTTATTTTGTTTATTTCCACTCTGATCTTTATTTTTTTCCTTCCTTCTATTCACTTTGGGCTTTGTTTGCTGTTCTTTTTCTAGTTTTTTTTTAAGTGTAAGGTTAGATTGTTTATTTGAGCTTTAACTTGTTTCTTGAGGTAGGCCTGTATTACTATGAATTTCTCTCTTAGGTCTGCTTCCATTTGTCCCATAGATTTCAAGTCATTGTGTTTTCATTTTCATTTGTATCTAGGTATCTTGATTTCTTCCTTGATCTCAATGATAAGCCATTCATTGTTTAGTAGCATGTTATTTAGCCTCCACGCGTTCGTGTATTTTCCAGTTATTTTCTTGTAGTTGTTTTCTAGTTTCATACCATTGTGATAGGAGAAGATGGTTGATATGATTTCAGTCTTCTTAAATTTATTAAGACTGGTTTGTCTTAAAATGTGATCTGCCTTGGAAAATGTTTTATGTGCACTTGAGAAGAATTTATATTTTGCTGCTTTGGGATAAAATGGTCTGATAATATCTATTAAATCCATCTAGTCTAGGATGTCTTTTAGGCCCATTGTTTTCTTGTTGACTTTTTGTCTGGAAGAACTGTCCATTGGTGTCAATGGGGTGCTAAAATCTCCTAGTATGAGTGTATTACTGTTCATTTCTCCTTTTATGTCAGTCAATAATTGCTTTGTATATGTAGGTAATCCCATGTTGCATATGTTCACTAGGGTTATGTCCTCTTGATTTATCGATCCCTTTATCATTATGTAATGCTCTTCTTCGTCTCTTATTATAGCCTTTGTTTTAAAGACTATTTTATCTGATACAGATATCACCAACTTGGCTTTTTCTTTTTCATTTCCATTTGTATGAAATATATTTTTCCATCCCTTTACTTTCAGTCATTTGATTTGAAGTGGGTCTCTTGTAGACAGCATTTGGCTACCCTGTGTCTTTTGATTAGAGCATTTAATTCATTTACATTTAAAGTGATTACTGATAGGTACATAGTTACTGCCATTTTATTATTCATATTTGTTTTTCTCTTTTCTTTTTTATCCTTTCTCTTTTTACAGAAATCCCTTTAACATTTCTTGTAATACCTGCTTGTTGGTGATGAATTCCTTAAGCTTTTCCCTGTCTGTAAAGCTCTTTATCCCACCTTCCATTTTAATCAAAAGCC